>NW_022989980.1:0-1281514 GCF_902827175.1 Gymnodraco acuticeps | reverse complement strand
CCCCTGTTGCTTTGAGAAAACAGTCAAACTCAAAAACACTTTCCTCGAGGTAAACACTTGTCCGTGGGTGTTTATTATGTATGACACAAGTGCTAAAATCATAGGCTCTTATCACAGATGTTCGCAGTTTAGCAAACAAAAAGTATGCCTCCGTAATGGAAAGTCAACATAGGACCCCAGGAATCTGATCCCATGTCCCTCACCTGGACTGAAGATGTTGTTGTGTGTCCACTAAATAAATAAAGCCCAAATTATAAGGCTGCTTCATGTGCCGACGGTAACTGAAAGATTTGAACTTCGATATCACTAAATCATGTGCTGTGATAGCTGTAAAGTGCAAGCAGCTTGTTAATGTGTGCCAGTCTTCCCTGGGTTTCTCTCTCTTTCTGCTTCCCTTCTTTTTTTCTTTCTTTTCACTGTAGGGATAGCATGTGTGTGGTGTGTGATGCATTCAGGGACTTTTATAACGACGCCTCGCCAAAAGCGTCTCTTTCTGCAGCTACTTTACACCTAAAACAGCTGGAAGTACTTTAGGCACTCAAAGATTGACAGCAGGTGACGCCCGCGGGGAGTCACATCTGTAACAAATGTACCACAGATAAACATGTTGCATGCACTTGTAGCTCAAAACGACTACAAAAGTTTGGGGAAAAATATTCAAAATAAGAAATAAAAACCCACAAGAAAATGTCGATACCCCTAAGTCATAGGATGAATAAAAAAAAAATGAAAATAACTGGTTTGAAGGCAACTTTGCGACAAATGGTAAACTTCTATAACACTGATGAACCCAGCTTTCTTTAGTTTTTACTCTTCAGTTTCAGAAATAAATCTAGTTTTCTCCTTTGCAGTGCGATAAAGAGTTGTCGTTAAAATAAATGTGATAAGTGTAGCTTTAACAAACAGTAATGAAACCATGAGAAGAAGAAGCTCATCATCCTCTGTATAACAGTGAGTCACTGCTATAATTAACCAACAGTCAAATGTTTCCTGTGTGAATCAGGCGCTGGAACATTACACTCATTCTTATGATGTTATATGAAGATATGTAAACCAAATTCCTTCTGTACAGTGTGCAGAGACTCCTACAGTATGTACAGCAGCACAGACATGGCATTATGAGCACGTCTGGTTCATGCAGTTCATGTTTTCCTGAGGACAGTCTTTCATTGTGTCTCTGAATCAGACACTGGCATGTAAACAGGGTTGAGTTGTAATGGATCACATATCATTTCGACAATGTAATCAGATTACAAGAATTTACTATAATCCCCCAGAGGTTTTCAATCTGAATGGTTATTCCTTTTTATTGTGTTTGTGTTCATGGAGATTTAGATCTGGGTGTTTATCACAATGTATGTTGGAAAAAGAATGTGGGATCATTTTGCCCCCTTTACTCAGATTGAAAATAAAGATATGACATAAGATGATCTGAAACAAGGAGAGTGATTGCATATAGCTGGAAACAAATTTCTTAAATATAACAGTAGTTTCCAACAACAAGTGTCAACAAAGGATATGTGTTTACCTTAGCCCTTTAACGGCCTTAGTATGATACAACTCTTGACTGTCTGGAGCAAAGGAGGAAGTATACCGTGATGCCATTATAAAAACATTAAGTCTACAGTAGGGAAACAAAACTTCAGACTTTCAAATGAAGACAGCTGCTTGTTTTATGTTGATTTGTTTTAACAATGACAGTTTCCTAACCTTAGGCCACTGTAACCATGACAAAGATCCCCTAACCTTTATGAGATTTTACAACAAACTTCTTGGTGAAAAAATGTATTTCCGAATTTAATTAATTGAATATTTTGTTTGTATATGACAAAAACATGTTTGATCCAAACTCAACTTCCTCTTGAAATATTTCCTTTGTGGCTCCTTTCCATTGTAGCCAGTCATTCCCACTCAATATTAAAGTCAACTATAACCTGGGACAGCAAGCAGTATTAGGTTTAGTGAAGTTAATTACTTTATTTGAGAGGGGCAGCGGATATTAATAACATTTCTGAAATATGCCAGAAAGGCTTCTTTTGCCTGGTAGAGCTCCTCAACAAGAAGCTGACACAAACAAAAATACTGCCCTCTTTTATTAGTAAAGCCAAACAACTTTAACAAGAGTTTCAAAACGGCTTTCCCAGAAAGAAACAGGTCATGTCATGACTCCAACATTTCCAGTCGGTGAGTATGCTTTTGACACAGAAATCTTCTTCTGTGTGTGTGAATTGGAAACTCTGTACAATATGCAGACCTGTTTCTCTGGATATAATATATTATGTTATCTTAAATATATAGAAGCTAATTAGCTAATAAATAAAGCATGTCTCCAGTGTTTGAGTTCTCGTTGTTCTTTGACTACAGCACCATGTTCTCACTCCTTTGGGGATTTGATTTGATCCAAATAAACCATGCAGCACGTCTGGTTACAATGTGTGCACAGAACCTGATTACTTCTCCTTCTCCTGATACTCAGAGAGACACTGTAGCAGTCCAAAACAATCCAACATGGTCTCTTATCCAAGACCACCTCTGATTTGTCGTGCACCAGATGATCAGTATGCCGACACAGATCCCCTCCCAGCTTCACATTTGTTGTAATTGAAGCGCAAAAACAAACAAAGTGGCAATTGATTCAATTATTCATGTGGCTCCTAATTCTCCATTGGTTTGTCTGATCAAATAAAGCGTAATAAAGTGTGTTGAAGTCTTTCACACAGGTCTTCTCTATCAATATATTATTTCCTTTTTCTTTTACTCAGTGTGATAGAAATGATGTCTCTTGATGAAACCAGATAATGTTGGACAGGGGTGGGGAACCTGCGGCCCGCGAGACAATTTGGTTCGGCCCTCGAGGTAATTTATAAACACACGCAAAAAAGAAAAAAATTAAAGAAATCTAGACCGCAAAAAAATTAAACAAGCGAGTGCCTGTTTTTCCTGGCCAAGGTCGGGATCATTGAACACAACACAAGCCTAACGTGTCATCACGTGGTATATGTCTCGTCTGACAGGGGTGCAATTCTGACCGAGAGCACCAGAAGGTCGCTCCTGCACTTCCAAAAATTGCAGTACCGATAAGGAGCCGTACACATCCCGCAGTTTTTGCGTGGCTGTGTCTTTAGTTGTAAGTCCAGTGGCGATCTGTTCATCTGTCATACTGATCATACAGTCAATAACTTTGTTGTTATAAGCATCTGGTTAGCTAGCTATGCTAACAAATATAAGAAGCTTTTTCTACAACCAGTGAGGTAAAGGCACATCTTTATATGATCATTATAGTTATACAAAAATAAGAGAATAAAGTAAACAGGTATAAAATACTATATGACGGTAACAAAAAGTTTTTATTAATAAACAAGAATACAGTTTGAAAGGGGAGTGATTTGTAAAATATCCATAAAGAAAAATAAATCTGCTTACAGTTCTGTTTCATATGGGTGTTGAGAAATGCATCCATAGATCTCTTAATGTTGCTCTCAAAGTGCACAAATCTTGATGTCCACATGAATAGGAAACTAAATACATTTGCACACATCTTGTGTCCATATCTTTCTGTTTTGGTGGTCATGCCACAACCGTGCATGTGAATGCATGTGCGAGTCATGGTAAGATATCTGGATTAAAAGGTTGCTTTTTCTTTGCACAGCATGAAAGAAAGGTGAAATGAATGGGCTGTGATTTTTGTCTTTTTAAGCAGAGGTCAATCATTTGTACGGCCCTCGGAGGATGTTGAAAACATTGAAATGGCCCTTGAGAGGAAAAAAGGTTCCACCACTATCCATTAGACTAATGGATAGTGAGGTGGGCTGAAGATCGGAAGGTTGTGAGTTCAAATCCCGCCAGGAACACCACCACTACTGTGCCTTTGAGTAAGGCACTTAGCCCTTAGTTACTCCAGGGAGAATGTCCCCGGAATTGGTAATTGTAAGTCGCTTTGGATAAAAGCGTCCGCTAAATGAAATGTAATGAAACGCAAATGTGTCAAAGGCTTGAAGTAATTATTACAAGGCTGAAATAATTGAGTAAGATGTCAAAAATGTCACTAACAAATGGCATTTAAGATGAGATAATCAAAAGCTTGAAATGTGGGTCTCATTTAGGAAACAACAGCAGCCTTTATGTGTTAATGTACTGCCAAGTCTGTTCTACTCATTTGTGTATTTGTTTAAGTTTTCTGTATTATGTCTCAGTTGCATTTCTATGCTCAAGACCCCATAGAGACTACAGGCACTTCCATGTGCTTCTAATGGGTGTCCTTAAATAAAAATATATTTCCATCAGCTTTACAGTATTGAGTAATGCTGTGAGAATACTGAGCAAATACTGTATGTATATGGTGTCCTGGGAAAATGCTGCCTTTTTCTGTTCCTGAAATAAACAACTTAATCCCCAAATTATCATCAGGCAGCATTAAAAGCAAAATCCATCAAGCCACTGAATGATCGATGGGCCAAACACACACACGATTATGTGTGAACACGTGTGTGTCACACCTGCACACACCTGCCCTCTCATCACTTACCCTCCTAGCTTCACTAGGATTTTACCCCCGACTGTGAACAATATAATTATCATTTGCATGTAATTGGAGCTCAATAAGTCCTGCAGGCATTGTACTGTAACTTAGCCTGAAAGCACTGAAGGCAAAGTGGAGCAGAGAACCACCGAGGGGTATTGCACAAAGACTGGGCTTCCTGTGAGGGGTGCTGGCAAGGGAAGAAGAAGAATAGGAAGTGGAGGTTGGATAAGAAACAGCAGACGAAAAGATGGAAGATAAAAAAAAAAAGGCAGTCTGAATAAGAATGAGAATAAAAGAGACCTTGAATGAGGATTGTTTAAATCTCTATGTGTGAATAGAGATGGAAAACATTGTTGTAATGACAAAAACAGACAGAGAAAAAAACAGACTCAGAGGTCTTCCTTTGACCTCGGACAGACGCTGACAGTGGGTGGTTGGCACTCTGCAGTTATCCCAGCCATGCGGCAAATAAATTCCACATGCCACTGAAACACCCACACCATCCTCAGTGGGCATTCCCTGCAGTGCAAAACTGTGGGCACCTCCCCATGTGGAACAACCCCAATCTCAACAATGCCTGATTGTTACTCCTGTGTTAGACACTGTAATATAAGTTACATGTGAAATATAATTGAAGGAGTCATGCTTCTAATTGAGTACTCACTCTGTGCCGCTACTACAGAGATTTGTGATGATTCAGCAACAAGCTGTCGTGTCTTTTTGACTGTCATAGTATGCAAATGTCCACTGGTTTCAGAGGAAATACGGCTTGATCACACCATTAACTCTATGGCACTCTGAGCAGGATATGAGCTACTAAAACAAACTGGGGAGGATCTCATTGAGCTGATGGTAAAGAAATAGATTAACATTTTTGGGAAATATGCTTACTCGTATCTTTTTGAGATGAGAACATTGATTTTAGGGTTGGCTCATACGTTAACATTTTCCAGCTGTAACACCACTGAATCAGATTTCCTTCATTCCACAGCGGGAGCATTTGGGAGTGTGTTTGAACTGTCGTGGACTTAATTTAAACTTGACAGAAACAAAACAAAATCAACCAAACATCTTGGTTAGTACCTATCACCAATGGCAAATAGATATTCTTCCAGTTGCCAAACCGTTGTCAATACCACTGTGTGTTTTAAATACAAAGCTACAGCTAGCAGCAAGTTAGCTGAGCTTGACTGGAGGAAGATTTAATAAGCTTCATTTTCTTCTTTTGCAAATGTAAACTCAGTGATAAAGAAGGAATGCTAAATAATTCCCTGATTGTCCATTTAGTGAATTAGGAAACCATAAAAATAAGAAGTTTTCTCTACCAAGTCATTAACATAAAATCACTTAAACGAACCTCCCACGCTCTCACACTGTATTTTCTTACACAATAGTTACAGATTGCTGCATGGCCTCAGCAATATGCCTGCAGATACAAATGTCTCTTTTATATATTTTCAAAAATAATTCAGCTGTGATTATGATAGACAGAGTACAAAACAGTGTTGCGGTCCACTTGTCTGGTGCCATTATCTCAATCCTGCATACAAATTGCAACTACACTATATAGTACAAAGTACAAAGCAATAAGAACAGCATGTCTATATTTTTTGCCAATGGCATTCAAGCACAGTTCTGAATTCGATAACACATGCTAGGCAGCTGCTGAGTGTGGGCGAAAGTTAAAAGTGTAATGGATTTGCCTACTTTCCATAAAAAATGCCAAAAAAGTGATCAAGTCCTGTAACCTTCTGTTATCAGCGCGGAGCCCAATTAGCTGAGCGACACTGTGTCACGCTGATAAATTCTCTCTTCCACTGCCTGTACACATTTAGATAAAGCATGTTGTGCGCTGTTTACTCCTTATCTTAATTTGTAACACTTTCAGGGTGTTTTCTAAATTGGGTGCTTTCACATCAGAGCCACAATTTGGAGATGTGATTCATCTTGAGCCACGCTGGAGGCTCAACTTTGGGCATGGTACTGTCGGCCAGTTCACAAATTTGGTCGAGGCTGAAATATTTCAACAACTATTGGATGGATTGCCTCGGTTTTGCACAGATATGTATGGTCGCCAGTGGATTCATCCTGCTGCCTTTAGAGATGCATTGACGTTGTCCCTACAAACCAAAGGTTTTCACTTATCCAATAAGATTTTGATCTAATTGACACATTATGTGGTACAAACATTCATGAACCCTCCATTGATGTTACCGTCACAGTGAATTGTCCTCACTTTGGTCAATTATCGGCAAAGCTAATGACATCCCAACTGTCCTTGGCTGCGCTTTGTCTTTAGAATTGAATTGCAACCATTAGCATGCCAAAACGCTTTATTAAGATAGGGACAATTGTGAACCTGCATAGCATCAGCATGTTAGCGTATTAGCATTGTGAGCATGTCCCCATTGAGCCTCACTGAAATGCAAGCATGGCTGCAGATTGGAAAGAAATGAACACACCACAAAGGAGGTTGCATATAAATCCAGATACAGAATAATGTAGGGTATAATGTAGGACAGTTTAAAGGATAGAAGAAAGTAATCGGGACTTGTGAGCAGAGCCTCAGCCACCTGTCAATCAATGCCAGACAGGCCGTTATAAAGCCAGTCGTCTGCACTTGTCCAACCGCTGGCATTAAATACAGTCAGACGTTTCCTCTGGACAGCTCTCCCTTCAAGGTTAGACAGCTTTTCGGTGAAGCTCTTTCTCATTCATTCCTTCTTATATTCTTCTTGTTCTCTGCTCCTCCCATTTCCCCACATCCCATCTCTCCAATGTGATGATTTAATACCAGCTGTCTGCTCCCGCTCTCTCGCCATCGACTCCTTCCTTTTATTCCTCCCTTTCTCTCTCAGCCTGATGAAGTCAGAGTGCAGCTCTAGTATAAACAGCCACTGCAGGCCATCTATAGTGATCTCATTACCCGTGACTGCAGGGGGAACTGTCTTAACCAATTTCACGACTATCCTTCCTTAACCTCCCCCTCCCTCATCTGAGATACATCAGGGTCAAGTAAGCAATTAAGAGGGCGATTGTCTAAACAGCATGGAAGAAACAGAAATGATACAGCAAGCCAGGACAGTTTACGATTAAGAACAACATAACCGCCCTCTAATTGTTTTGCAGTGGCAAACCTCTCGAGTGTAACTTGTGTGATGGCAGCAATAACCCATATTATGTCAATAATTATTGAGCTGACTGGAAGGGGTACTGAAATATGCATGCACACTTGTTGACATTACATTCTTAGACAATACATTTTTAATTGCCTGAAAACTGACTGTAAATGGACACAAGAAGATTTGTTGGAGGGCAATCGAAAACAAACAAAACAAAGAGAGTACATAAAGATGTAGGCTTTGTTTCCTTTGAACGCACACATACAGTATATCAATAGTGTCTTCCAACAAATGCAATGCCAAAAGGAAAACGGCCACAACCTCACTTCATATTCAAGCAGAACAAAGTAATTCTCTGGGAAATATAAAATAAAAACTGTGCTCAGCCAAAAGCCATCATCACTCATCTGTACACAAACTGGGTGTGTGGCTAATTCACAGCCACTGAGTTATAAAGAAGGATTTGTTTCCAAATTTGGCAACAGGAAGTTGTTTTGTCTTTTGATTTTATGTTTCACCAAAATGCTTGGAGTTATTCAGCTCAGTGAATCTCAGCAAACCAGATTGTATTTGGAAAAAGAAAGCGACGGATAGCTGCTGGCTAACAAATAAAGCTGAACTGATCAGATGTTGGGGAAATGATCTGCATCCTGATAAGAAATCTTTTGAGACAGCCAACAAGGGAGAAATACAGTCAGCGGTTGGCAGCTGTTGTTCCCACAGAACGGACAATATCTACTGATGTTTCCAAATGCAGCCCCTTTGTCTCTCAGAGGTTTTTCAGCATCTTGGCTATGGAAACATCCCATTATCCAGCCTGTTGCCGTTAGCACCACTAAGTCCTCTTACCGGATGTTGTGGGACTTGCGTTTGATCTCGTTCCAGCAGAGGTTCATCTCTCCCATTTGGTGCGGGCCGCCTCCCTTCAATCTCCTGCACTCCGTCCCCTCCTCCGGCCCCTCACCGTCCGCTGTGGACTGGCACGGCACACAGTGGCATCCTGGCCACGAGGGCCGCCCCGCAGCTGAAGAGAAGAAAGAGCAGGAAACAGTCAGGTGAGTATTACAGGCAAATGATTTTCTTCTCTTTTGATTAATAATTAATATTTTGTTCTGATATATAAAGCCGATGAGGATAGAATGAGAACATTTCTGGCTTTGATGAATCCTCAACACACAATGGATGAGAAGGGAATAAAATGCAAGATCTTGCGAAGTTGAACCTGGTTCAACTTTTGCTATAACACATCATTCGATAAGGAGCTAGACTGGCCAGTCAAAATACATGCAAGTGCACATTTCAGAGTTGACTGTTCAACACGAAAAGAGACCGTCTACTATTTATTTTGCAATGGTCAAGCCAAAGATTAAATGGTGGCTTCAGTGATTTAACAGACCAGTCAAATCATATTTCATATTAAAGTATAAACTATTTTACATTTACTATAGTATATATCCACCAACACAGTCCCTTACATCCCGCATGTTCTGAAAGCAATGAACAGAAACAAGACTTAAAAAGGAAAATAATGTTGCTCCATTGCCTGCTGGGTAAATAAATAACCAGCTTTTTGATTATAAGGTTACAATATGAACCTTGAGGTGACATAGTGTGATGTTTTGTGTAAAGCTAGTTTCTGCTGCCAACAACAGGCCAAACAAATCTGAAAATGTTGGTTAAAACGTAATGAAAGATGCCATTTATCTGATTTATAGTTAGGGAAGAAAGAGTCAAATTGAATAACTGTGTCCCGTGTGTAGAAAATTGAAAACCATGAGACAACAGCAGTTTCATCCCATTATTCCGTTCCATTAAACTCAAGGAAAAAAACACACAGACCTTTAGAGTGAGGGGCATGGGAGGCTACATTTGAAGAGGTGCAATCCCCCTGATGGACAAAAAAATCAAGGAGGCACACACACACACACACACACACACACACACACACAATAACGAGTGGCAAAGGAAGCTTTTACCTTTCACAGGTCATGATAAATCTTGTGTTTTGTCACAGGGCATCCAGAGGCTTTCTGTCTTTTCTGTTCATTTCACAACCTTTACCTCGACAACAACTGGGCCTCTCGACTCACACCTTCAGCCTTATAACACACACACAATATAACAGGAGCTTTCAGTGAGCTTGTATCATGTTGCTTTTTAAACTGGTCAAACTGGTTCTTCCATGCTGAAGGACTCAACCAATAACCTGTACAGGAGCAACCATCCATCAACAGCAGGGGTGTCAAACTCAAGGCCCGGGGGCCAAATCCGGCCCGCGACCTCATTTTATGTGGCCCGCAAGAGCTTGCAAAGAATATAATATACAATAGTTGTAATTGTTGAATATGTGCTTTCAATGATTTGCCCTAGACTTCCACTTTCAGACGTAGTTATTTAGGAAGATATTACCAGAACTGATAATAATCCAATGCAGGGCCAACAATGTAATATAATACATTATTTAATATATATTATATATTTACATATGTATATTTCTAATTAAAATTACAAACGACCCTTTGAGTGCAACCATAATGCTGATGTGGCCCACCACACACACACACACACACACACACACACACACACACACACACACACACACACACACACACCACACACACACACACACACACACACACACACACACACACACACACACACACACACACACACACACACACACACACACACACACACACACACACACAATTGGGTATTAAGTCATCAAGACACAACCCCTTTATCATTTAATGTGATGTCTTGAAGAAAATACCTTGTGATTAGTATAACTAAATACATTGAGACAGTTTGTTGTGAAAAACTAAAATATTTTCCACACTTTTCTGTGTTTATGTTTTAGAGACTTATTTGATGAATCAGGAAAATAATAAAAAGGAAAATCACTAAAGACAAGAATCAATTATAGCATCCCGAATGCTTATGATATGTCTAATAATGTGTTGTGTACTTTGGCTGTACAGTAAATACAAATATCTACCATTTGAGGGTGGATCATAATAAAAAACCAGCATACTCTGTTAAAAATAATGATAATTATTAGCTGTTAGTGCCAAAAGAAGTTAAGAAAGCCCTTCCAAATGAAGATCTTCCATTGCTTTCAAATGGGTGGGACCATGAAGGGGTTAACTCACTCACTGCTTACCTTTAAGTGCTTCTCTACCGAGCTCAGGTGGTTTGTCTAAAACAAATTGAGCCCGAAATGAACCAGGAAAGCGTTTGTTGCAGTGTCAACGTTTGAGTGAACGAATCCCGAGTGAGACGGAGGGAAAGACTTGCTCTCCTTTCCTTATCTGCATCCTCTCTCTTTTCATGCCTCCTCCTTGTCTGAACACATCCATTCTTCTCTCTACTTTTTTAATTTGTTCTTCAGACCACCTCACCTGAAATCACCACCATCTCTCTGCTTCCTTCCCTCACTTTTCTCCCTCAGACAGCCCCTGTTAGTGTGGGTTAGTCTTGTATGAATCAGCTCATCTCTCCTGCTCTCACAGTCTGAATCCCCTTCGCTGGTAATAAGAGCAAACTCTTCCACGTCCAGGACCTCGCTTGAGCTGAAATAACCTGCTTCTAAACCTCTAAAAATAATATCCTAAACGCCTTCATATCTGTGTACACATTTGATTCACTTCACTGCTTTGTTAGTGAATAAAACATTGAAACAAGTCAGAAGAGGCTCGAGTGATGTTTAAGAGCAGAGTGGCAGCTTGATTGTTTGTTTGCTTTGGAAAGATGCCTCTTCAAGATGTGAAATGGAGTTGAACAATGACAGCCATCAACCACATCACTGCCAACACCAAGAGGATACCCGGCGGGTGAAAGACAGCTCAGAGGTTTGTTTGTGGAAAAGGGAACCGAGTGACAGACAGCGCTGTCGGCGACATCAAATCTCTCCTCTTCCTCTTCAACTTTTCCTCAGATAGCAATGAGGGTTCGATATAAAGACAAACTCATTCTCCATCGCACCTGGTGGAATGTATTTATAAACCTGTTTAAATATTGAAAAAAATAATCAGTTCACATTTCTTCACTGCAAGAAACATTAAAAGGCATTACAATAGGGAAATGATGTCCACAACAATCATGTTATGCACACGTTTAAATGATCCCCGCTTCGTTGGCACACCTCTGCATCATGCACGTACCAGCCCACAGAGCAACACTTCAGGTCGCTCTGTCTCCCGCTTCAAAACCACGAGTCAAGCTTTAAACATGCATTATTTACAGCCTTGATCAGATGTGGCATTGGCCAGTGAAGCGCATGTGCTGCATGTTTTTCAACGATGCTGAAAAACCAGCAGAGATTTCACTGACATGCCACAAAGTGACACAGACAATATTCATCTTGCTTGCTGCTATGGCTACAGCTCTCACCTCTATGTGCTCACGACTGTTTCCTACAGAAATCAAAGCTTGACACTTCAAAAAAAAATGGACTAAAATTATACACTCAGTGCACACAGAACATCTGTCTCTTTTTGACAACTCAAGGCAACCTGGAAGGACATTTTCCAGACAATATGTGAATTTTAAATCAAAGTAGTTGAAAATTATAAAAGATAGCACACAACGCTTTGCTGGATTTAAAAGAAAAAGAGTGAAGGCAGTTTAACCGTGCAGATAAAGCACCAGAGGATCTAAGCCACTATGCAACCACACCATGTCTACACATTGATATGAATCTGAAGGAATCAAGACTGCAGCTGAGATATCCCTGAGAAGCAGAGAGATAGTCGGGATCTACTCTCATTACTGGAGCTCTGCAGATGAATGCAGTTCTCTCTCCATGTGCAGTGCCTACCTTAAAAGTGCAGACTTGGTGTGGCGTTTCGATTCCAGTCTCAGCCTCACGCTGTTAAACCTGTCACTATCGGGTAACTGAGTGTTGACATTATTTACTCTGTCTGGTGATTGGCTTGGTAGAGAATCCAGAGAAAAGCCGGGCATTCAGAGAGGGATATAAGGAACAAACAGGGAGGAGATAGAGGGAGGGTGGGGGTTTCGAGGAGAGATGGGTGACCTAATAAGCAGAAACTTGTCTCTTGGTCAAAGACTTCTCTGTCCTTGTACATTCCTGTCCACACCTACACAGCCCCCACTTGTGAAGAACAACAGGAAGAAAAGGCCATCTGCCTGACGTCCTTCGACCCACACACACTCTCGCACAAAAAAAGAAAACTGCACTAATGTCCGTGCGAATGGTCTTGATTCATAGAGAAACACACAAATAAATGATTATGTTCCTACAGCACATGCTCGCATTGCTGCAGTACAGTATGTTACCACAGTATACACTGAACAAAAATATAAATGCAACACTTTTGTTTTAGCTCCCATTTTTCATGAGATGAACTCAAAGATCTAAAACATTTTCTATATACACAAATAACCATTTCTCTCAAATATTGTTCACAAATCTGAAAACATCTGTGATAGTGAGCCGAGATAATCCATCCCACCTCACAGGTGTGGCAGATCAAGATGCTGATTATACAGCATGATTATTGCACAGGTGTGCCTTAGGCTGGCCACAATAAAAGGCCACTCTAAAATGTTCAGTTTTATCACACAGCACAATGCCACAGATGTCGCAAGTTTTGAGGGAGCGTGCAATTGGCATGCTGACAGCAGGAATGTCCACCAGAGCTGTTGCCCGTGTTCATTTCTCTACCATAAGCCGTCTCCAAAGGCGTTTCAGAGAAATTGGCAGTACATCCAACCGACTTGAGTGGGCAAATGCTCACATTCGATGGCGTCTGGCACGTTGGAGAGGTGTTCTCTTCACGGATGAATCCCGGTTTTCACTGTTATGGGCAGATGGCAGACAGCGTGTGTGGCGTCATGTGGGTGAGCGGTTTTCTGATGTCAATGTTGTGAATCGAGTGGCCCATGGTGGTGGTGGGGTTATGGTATGGGCAGGCGTATGTTATGGACGACGAACACAGGTGCATTTTATTGATGGCATTGTGAATGCACAGAGATACCGTGACGAGATCCTGAGGCCCATTGTTGTGCCATTCATCCACGACCATCACCTCATGTTGCAGCATGATAATGCACGGCCCCATGTTGCAAGGATCTGTACACAATTCCTGGAGGCTGAAAACATCCCAGTTCTTGCATGGCCAGCATACTCACCGGACATGTCACCCATTGAGCATGTTTGGGATGCTCTGGATCGGCGTATACGACAGCGTGTTCCAGTTCCTGCCAATATCCAGCAACTTCGCACAGCCATTGAAGAGGAGTGGACATTCCACAGGCCACAATCAACAACCTGATCAACTCTATGCGAAGGAGATGTGTTGCACTGCGTGAGGCAAATGGTGGTCACACCAGATACTGACTGGTTTTCAGACCCCCCCAATAAAGCAAAACTGCACGTTTCAGAGTGGCCTTTTATTGTGGCCAGCCTAAGGCACACCTGTGCAATAATCATGCTGTCTAATCAGCATCTTGATATGCCACACCTGTGAGGTGGGATGGATTATCTCGGCAAAGAAGAAGTGCTCACTATCACAGATTTTTTCAGATTTGTGAGCAATATTTGAGAGAAATGGTTATTTTGTGTATATAGAAAATGTTTTAGATCTTTGAGTTCATCTCATGAAAAATGGGAGCAAAAACAAAAGTGTTGAATTTATATTTGTGTTCAGTGTATAAGGAGCACAAGGGTCAAAGCCACAGCAGCACAACGTTTGTTTATCACTTTCTTCTAGCAACAACATTAAGTCAAGTTTTGTAATTTAACCAATTCATCAGCAAATACCTGCAAATCTAATCAGCCTTAGCTGTACAGTGAATGCACTGCTAATAAGAAAATGATAGCCTGCGTAAACATTAACATTACACCTGCTAAATATCAACATGTTAGCATTGCCATTGTGATCATGTTAGCATGAAGATACAAACAAATACAAATCTTGAGATTCTCCAGGATTTGTGCAACAGAATTATGCTTTTCTTTCATATTCCTTTTATAACTTTTGAACCCCTCAAATGTATCCGTGGAGCCCTTTGGAGGTGTCTGGAGCCCCAAGATGGTAAGCATGATCTAGATTAAAGCTATAAGAAACAGGAGAAAGGATAGTAAGACCTTACCAGTATTCATGCCTACAGCGGTCATATTCAATTATTTATTCCACTTCTTTACTCAAACTCTTCTTTGAAAAGAAAAGTGCTCAAGAAAAACAATAGAAAAGATAAAGGGTAAGAAAACTCATTTGGGATGAGTCAACGGCTTTATAAGGTTTCTCAGGGACATTTCCTTCTCAAAGTAAATATTCACAACAAATGAAATATAAATCAGCCCTGAGATGGAGTTATTGTACTGAAATGAAACCAATTTAAAACTGTAATTGCGAACACATCCTTCTGTCAGTGGGTTTAAGCCAACAACGATTTGTAATGCTCTTCCACCCACAATTACAAACACTTAACAGAAGTGCTAAAGCCATTATGCAGCGTCTAAAAGAACTGGCGGGCGCTGATAGGGACGCCCAGAACTTAGCACGTCGGATTTACTGTGAATGTGGCGAGCACTGATTTAACTTCAACAATTAGATCCCAAGCCAACAATGACTCTGGGTATCAGTGTCCAGGAGGCCTTGTGGTAAATCGAGTCCTTGCAAGTGTACTCGTGCATTTCTGTGAGTGAGCGTGCATGTGTGTGTGTGGATGCATGTCGCTGTGTGTCCCGGCATTTGGCTTCATGCCTGACGGGGGTTAGTGGAGGTTGGACTGTTGCCTCCCTGCCGCTCTGTCCCACAGCCCCTCAACAGCCACCAGTTAGAAGGGGAACGGGGAACACACACAGACACACACAGACTGACACACGCACACCCTCCAGCTCTTGGTCCCCTCTCTGCTGTTGATGCAGGATGAGCGCGCTGAGCGTCCCCTCACAGCTGCAACCGTCACACACTGCTGGAGGGACTGGAGCAGCTCCAATGATACAGCACACACACATGTTCACATAGGAACACTTCAATAGCGTTTATTAAAAGAATGCATGCACAGAGACACACTCTTACTGAAAGAAAAACTTCATCAGCCATACCCTTCACAACCCTGCTGGGCATAGGCAGCTGTCAAACTGTTTCTGTTCCCCCTATTAAACATGGCTGCACTCTTCCCAAGCTCAACTCCTTTTGTCTGCAGACATGTGGCGAGGTGATTTGTGATTGGAAGCACCCGACAGAACAGCAGGAGAAAGGAAAGTCTTTCACTTCCACACCTCCTCACCGTACTCCCATCAAGACAGCATACTGTAATGGTCGCAGTTTTTTATTTTTTCGTCCTCCATCTACATATTTCATTACCCTTCCTACTTTATTATCTTTTCAATGACAGAGATACATTCCCCCAAGGGACAAACGTGGCATCAAGACATTTATTTTATATTTACTTGGTGCAATTTTTGGCTTTGAAGCGAGAGCTCCGCGGTAAAATAAGAGCTCAGCTGTCATTAATATTATTGTTGCTGGAGGAGGAAGTGGGGAAGTGCAATGTGAACACTTTAAAGGATGCTCATTGTGTTGATTCTAGCATCAGGTGAGTAATGGTTATGGTTTTTATTCAACTGCATGGTGAATGAAGTGCTTCCAGAGCAGCAGTGAAGCATCAACTGACAAAAATATTATTATTACATAGTTTGAGTATTGGTTGTTTTTAGTGCAGCAATCTGACTTTAAGGCCTCTACACTCGGAGAGACGCTGGTGGTCTTCCTCACTGTCAACTCATAAAATGTTGGTCTCCCCTTTTATTTTCCTTAAGGAACATTAATTTAGTCAAAACTATATCGGTGACTGTTTATTTTGTATTAGCTTTTTTTTTTTATTAGGTTTTATATGATTGGACAGACTTATTACAATCCTGCAACAGCCACAGAAACATAATATATATATATATATAACCCTAGTATATAGTATAGTATATATATATATATATATATTAGGGGTCGACCGATATTCCGCATTTGGATTTGCATTCGGTATCGGCCTTTTTTTTTAATCAAATTGCCGATAAAACTTTGGCTCTGATGCGGCCGTTTCTCTGGCTGCAGTCACCACTCTGTGTACACGAGCAATGTCCCGCCCACAACGCTATCTGATAGGCTATTACTGAAGATTTTCCGGGCGGGAGCCAGCCAGAGAGGCGGGACCTTCTCAGATTACAGGCAGGTGCGAAAAAACGCAGACACAGACTGAAGCAAGCAGCAGCGCTGAGCGGCAGAGCCATACATGTGTTAAACCGAAGTTCAATAAACATCCCAATCCCCTATGCTGAAGTTACAAAAACACCACGATCTTATGATCCAATTCTATCAGTTTCCCAGTTACACAGGGACGCGGGAAGTCAGTCAGAGTTGGGAGTGCGTGCAGCGTCTCGCAGCGGAGTAACGGCCCGTCCACACTACAGCGTCGACAGCTTCAATCTGCCCATTCACTTTGAATGGGGTGACGTCACGTTGCCTCGCTTTTTCGCCGAACTCAATTGTGGGTAGCATAGCGGTCCGTCTCCGCCGTCTCTGGCGTCAGAAGTTGAACAATGTTCAACTTCTGACGCCGGAGTAGCCAGCGCCAGCCAATCAAATCCCGTTTCGGAAAATCTGACAGCTCAAGCCGTAGCCAATCAAACCGCGTCTAAGCTGGGAGAGATATCCCGCCGTTCATTTCTATATTTCAAAAAAGATGGAGGAGAAACTAATTATCGCCGTAGCGAATCACCCGGTTTTGTATGGCAAGACCCTCTTCACCTACCGGGATACAAACCGGAGGAACCAGGCATGGAGGGAGGTGGCAGAGACAGTGGGTGAAACTGGTAGGTTTTCGCCTGTTTGGGGAGTTTATATATATATTGCTCCCATAAAATCCCCGGGGGTTTTTGCTTTCTATGTCGGGGGCGGGAGATACATGTGATTGGTTGTTGGTCGCGTTGCTTGAATAAAATCCCCAAGCTTCAGACACGCCCAGCTCTAAACTTTTTTTGAAGCTGTAGTGTGGACGCTCCGTAACGGCCCGTCCACACAGCGGCGTGCGTTGAAGCTTCCAACGCTTCTGCCCATTCACTTTGAATGGGGTGACGTCACTTTTAGCCGAACTGCATTTTGGGAAGCGACGTGGAGCGTTGCTGGCGTAGCTGGCGTCAAAAGTTGAGCAATGTTCAACTTTTGACGCCTCGACGGAGGCGTCAGCCAATGAAATCCCGTTTATGCAAATCTGCCAGTACAAGCACTAGCCAATCAAACCGCGTGTATGCTGGGAGAGACTACGCAGGTCATTTCCTCATATTCAAAAAAATGGAGGGAAAATTCATTATAGCGGTAGTGAATCACCCGGTGCTGTATGATCAGTCTCTGTTCATCTACCGGGATACAAACCGGAGGAGCGAGGCATGGAGGGAGGTGGCAGAGACAGTGGGTGAATCTGGTAGGTTTTCGCCTATTTGTATTCGGTTTGTATCCCGGTAGATGAACAGAGACTGATCATACAGCACCGGGTGATTCACTACCGCTATAATGAATTTTCCCTCCATTTTTTTGAATATGAGGAAATGACCTGCGTAGTCTCTCCCAGCATACACGCGGTTTGATTGGCTAGTGCTTGTACTGGCAGATTTGCATAAACGGGATTTCATTGGCTGACGCCTCCGTCGAGGCGTCAAAAGTTGAACATTGCTCAACTTTTGACGCCAGCTACGGCAGCAACGCTCCATGTCGCTTCCCAAAATGCAGTTCGGCTAAAAGTGACGTCACCCCATTCAAAGTGAATGGGCAGAAGCGTTGGAAGCTTCAACGCACGCCGCTGTGTGGACGGGCCTGTGGTGCGGAGATGGGGGGGGGGAGGGGCTGCGGAGTGGAGCCTCGCAGTTTTTCAGGTTGATATGTGAAGCTCATTAGCTAGCCAACATGTATCTAGCAAATGTTTAGCAAAATATTAGAAGTGAGGCTACTAGACTAACGTTAGGTCTACTGTAATAGCCTCACTTTGAATAGTTTGCAAAACATTAGCTAGCACTAGTGTTTTGCAGTTGCAAGCAGCTTATTGGGATGTTATGCTAGATAGACAGATCTAATAAATTAAGCAGTATTGTTAGTTAAGCATGTCAGCCTGCAGCCCCACTTCTTGTCTCTCTCTCTAACTCATTGCAGATGACTGCACTAAAGAAAAGGGCACAGAGAGGAAACCAGTTGTAAGATGTTTAAAAGTTAATTAAACATAATATATGCTTAAATGCATTTCAAATAAGTTGTGTTGAGTTGTGTTGGAGTTTGTGTTATTCTACATTTTGACACCAAGATTTTCTGATTTTACTGCAAATGTATATCGGTTCCAAATATCGGTTATCGGTCTCCTTGATTACTAATAATCGGTATCGGCCTTGAAAAAGCCATATCGGTCGATCCCTAATATATATATATTATGTTTCTGTGGCTGTCGCAGGATTGTAATAAGTCTGTCCAATCATTTCGCCCGGATTAAAGCAGAATATTACATATGTTTCATATACAAATATTAAACAGAATAGCTTAAACTTGTTGCTGCTAGCATTTTTGTGTACAGCACACAACAACATATTTTCTGATGCAACAGCTCCTCTTTTTAGTGATGATTTGCACATCCATCCAAGCCTTTGAACTCTTTCTAATGCCAGTATTCCAACATTTGTAAAAAAGGAACATGACTAACAGGTTAAATAATGGAAAACATATTTGAATATGTGTGCGTGAGCATGTGGTATGCAAATATCCACCTTGAGATTCATCTGTTAAATTATGTTAATCACTAATGAACCGAGCATAACAAGGTTAAAATAAGAGAACAGTTTCAGTCTTGAATCTATTTTCAGGCAACTGATGATGTTAGGTTATTTAATCCTGTATCAAAAAAACTACAAAAATATCTTCTTTGCGAGAATAAAATGTTCCTGAAAAAAGCCGATACCAATCACAGTAACAAATTAAAAACACAAGACCACACTGTAGGCTCATTACTTAAGCAGAAGCAGTCAAAAGTGATTTGATTTAGAGATTGGTTCTCAGGTTCGAACATCCTTTGCAATCTCAATTGCGCAAACGAAAAAATGCTTGAGATGAAAAAAAGGCAGAGAAACGGCTTTCAGAGAGGGAAGCTAAACGTAATCAAGAAATCCAATTATTCTGTGTTGTAGGAGCCATGAAAAATAGTATACAAAGTGATGCATTTTAATACAAATTACGTTTGTACTAGTTTAAAAAATGTTGTATGGGTAATGGTTTGTATTATTATAAGATATTATTGTTTGATTGCATTTGTATTGGTCACATGGATATGGGTGGCACTCATAGGAATTATAATCACCTGTGTGTGTGTGTGTGTGTGTGTGTGTGTGTGTGTGTGTGTGTGTGTGTGTGTGTGTGTGTGTGTGTGTGTGTGTGTGTGTGTGTGTGGTGTGTGTGTGTGTGTGTGTGTGTGTGTGTGTGTGTGTGTGTGTGTTTATGACTTTATGATTGCTTTGATTAGTAATACAATTCCCATGTCCACGTTGTGCTAAGTTGATCATCACATTTTTCATTAAATTACATTATTTTTCACCGCATTTTTGATCTGAGCAAGTCATTTTTTTATAATGTATCAGACAATTGCGACCAGACCCCGCCTCTTATCGACTTTGTTTGTTTCCTGAAGTCGCTACATGTGGGTTTAAATGATGATACAATTGGTGATATGCACCTCAATATATTAATATTTATAATATATCTTATTTGGAGGTGCCTTCAACAACACCCAAATACACCTAACAATGGATAAAAGAAACACTCAACAAGTAAAAACATTAAAATATAACGAAGTACACAACATGTCTGTATGATGTTCCTTCATAGTGCAAGCCTTGTCACAGACAGTGTTTAGTATGGTATGTTTTGTTTAGGATGAACGCAGTCATTTCAGTCTCAAGTGGTGTAGGATAAACAGTATGTGACAATACAACTGGCAGAGAGCCGGAGCAGTACGCCAATACAGAGGATTTAAACATATCAGTCTGTATCTTAAACAGATTACTTAGTCAGTCCTTTATAATTATATCAAAGGGCATTTTAGGCATTAGTCAAGACATAAAAGTGTTCTTCTCAAAGGAGTTCATATTGTGGCAACAGCTGCATTGTTGGTGAAAAAATAATTAAAAACTCTTGGAAGTCAATAAATAAAGGCAGTCCCTTGTGTTTCAAAAGCCATTTACTGACAAATGCATCTGCTGTGTTTAGACTTAATTACGGAAAAATGAACAGAAAGAACTGAACATACCACCTTACAATTACTGGGTAAGCAACGCTGATTAAAAGTCAACCTTGTCATTGTTTCCTAACATGCAGTGATGTGTGGAGAGGGAACGCCTGGTTCAGAAAAGAGGTAATTTAGCAAACCCCAGTTGAAATCCCTGCTAATTAAGATGAGTTTTCTTCTACTGCAAAGACTATGAGATGAAACACTCAAAAAGACGTTACTTTTTTCTTTCTTATACACTGTAGTTCAAATCCAGCTCACGACATAACAGGATCTCTTTTTCCTGAAAGTTTTTTTTGGTTCATCTTATTATTTCTGAATTTTATAACAACCTTTTTTTCTGCACATATTTAAGTGTGATCTATTTGCTGAATACTTCATGATTCATTGACTAATGACAAAAGATACAGTAATAGCCCGGCCACACAGAGCATGCTTCGATTCATCCACCCTCCCTCATAAAATGCCACAAGTAATTTGGTTTAGTGATGGCACAGCAGCCAACAACAACATAAAAATAATGCAAATTAGGAGCCAGGATTTTGTTATAGCCTTGTGTAGTATTTAGGATTAATAGTGCAAGTATAAAACAGTTGGCATTCTGTTAAATTGAGGAAGCTAAAGTGTGCACTTTCTTATCTAAAGTTTGTAATAATTAAAATACCAGGAGGCGGTAGGAATAAAAAGCACAAAATAAAGGTAATGATGAAATACATATTAAAATTGTGTTTTCACAGGGTAGCTACTGCTGACCCTGTGAAATCTGACTGCACCAATTACCTGACTTTGGTTCCAGTTGATGCATTTGCACTGCTTATTTCCCGAAAACTGTTTTGTTTATTTTGCTAAAAGCTGTCATCCGGCTTAACATTCTCATTTTATAAACAAGTGTTTACTTAATCAAAATAATCAAAACATATTTTTACTACATCCAATAAGTGCTATAGAGCTGAAAAGGTGTTAATGTGAATTACTTTCAATATTGGTGCCAAGACCCTTGAATTTTGATCGTAAAAAAACAGTATGTAATTTTATATTTAAAGGTCTCCTATTATATTATTTTTAGGCATATTTTATAGGTCTCAGTTATATAAAAAAACATGTGTCTGAAGTGTTTTGCTCAAAATACCAAAACACATCAAGGATTATTTCTGAAAAAGTATGGAGCTCAAATGCTTTTTCTCTTGCAGGTTTACCACAAGGTGAGTACCTTTTTATATCCTGCTTCATTACACATACTCTCTCCAGTACAGCGTTAGATACGGGATTGTCCCACTCTCAATAGCTTCAAAGGTCAACTCAAAGAATGGTTGAGAAACAAACAGACGGGCAATCACCGCTAAATGCACATTAACACAGGGGTATCTCCTCTTGCACTTTATGTAGCTATTGTATCTTCTCTTCAGGCCCGGTTCCAGAACAAAATGACTCGGGGTGCATCTGAGATTAGAGAGGGTGCAGTGGTAAAGTTCTATTTTTATAAGTGGGGAGTGAACCTAACATCCTCTAGGGGGGTCCTCACCTCCTCTAGGGGGGTCCGGGGGCATGCTCCCCCGGGAAGATTTTTTTTTTTAAATATTGAAGTTAAAAGCATCAATCTGGTGCACTTTGAGAGCAAAATGAAGAGATCTATGGATGTGCTCTTTGCTTGATTCCTGCCTTCCCAGTCCCTTATCACGTACAAGAGCATGGCACCAGTTGTTGTAGCCAGTTGTGGTGAAGGCATCTGACTTACTTGAACCGAAATGTCTACATGCATAGCAGAAGATGGCATCTTTTTTACATGAATATTCCAGCCAATCTCTGTTTTGAAACCATGAGCTGAAAAATGAGCGCCTTACCCCACTGTACAGGAGAGTTGGGTACTTTTTTAAATATACCTGGGCAGGCTCTGGGTGTTTCTCAATCGTGAGTACGCTTGCTTGGTAGTACATGTCTGCCGAGCATCTTGCTTCAGAAGCGAGGCAAGAATACTTCCTGGCATTCGGAAAACAAAGAGTGGCTAGCAAGTGTGCAGGTGTGCTTCATATGAGAAGCCCCGCCTTACATTTTCCGCCACAGATTTGGGGAAATTGGTCCGCACACAAAGCATTGTGGGGATTTTAAGACAGCGGAGTCTACACATGTGCAGCCTCGAAATTTCTCCTAACGAAGTACGCCGGGCTCGGTAGATTTCCAAGTATGCTGGACATTGGAACAGTACTTAAGTGGCACTCGATGACGTAGTATGCTTGAAATAGTGGCTCTGCAGCAGCTTTACTCGCGATTGAGAAACACCCTCTGTTTTGCCACTGCACCCAGCCCACGTAAACTGTCAACGGGGGAAGCCTCGCTGCGGGGAAACGGTGGACCTAGTGTCCCGATCGGAGTGGGAATAATAATAATAATAATAATCCGTGCATTTTATCCATTAATTTCCCCAACATTGTGGTAAAAAAAACCACACGTTTAATCCATGTTGGTGTACTACAACTACAAAAAGCATCGGTTTGTTTTCTCATCAGGAAATGCAGACCGGCTCAAACAAACGATTTTTAATCATCATCCTCACGACCATTTAATCTATCATATGTTCGCCGAATTGACATGAAAGCACTAATAAATGTAGTTTCATCCACTTGAGTTTACAACTACATAAATAATCGATTTGTTTTTATATCACATCCTACGGGAGGAAATTCAGCAGCTCTCACTACCGATTTTTAATCCTAATTTAATCATCATCTTCACCACGATGATTTATGTTTATGTTCGCCGAATTGACATGAAAGCACTGACAAATATGAATATACTGTAGTCAACTTCATTAAAACGTTATTAACGTGACTAAACTCAGTAATTCACCATTTCTACGCATGACAACGCACTTTGTCCGTGTTTGGCTCTCTCGTCGCACAGTGAAGCGTTCCCGCATTGACGTCACTTCCGGCTTCCCCCAAAACTTCAAAATGAGTCGAAGGAATTTCCCCGCGATGTTCGAAATTATTGATATTTATCGGAACGGTATCGCAACTTCTTTTTTAAACTGACGGTTCGAGATGACTCGTAGCCCAATATTTCATTGCACAACAGTTGTTGGGATGATGTCACAGGCTCTTTAAGATATGAATAGTTCAATTAAAAGCAGCGGCAAAAAGAAAAGTCTTTAGTCTGGATTTAAAAGTAGTCAGAGTTGCAACGGACCTGCAGTTTTCGGGGAGTTTGTTCCAGATATTTGGAGCATAATAACTAAACGCTGCTTTTCCATGTTTAGTTCTGACTCTGGGGACAGAAAGCTGACCAGTCCCTGAAGACCTGAGAGATCTGGATGGTTCATAATTTAGCAGGAGGTCAGAAATGTATTTTGGGCCTAAACCATTAAAAGCTTTATAAACCAGCGGCAGTATTTTGAAATCTATTCTTTGACACACAGGAAGCCAGTGTAAAGACTTCAGAACAGGAGTGATGTGATCCACTTTCTTAGTGTCAGTGAGGACTCGAGCAGCGGCGTTCTGAATCAGCTGCAGCTTCCTAATAGATTTTTTAGTGAGACCTGTGAAGACACCATTGCAGTAGTCGAGTCTACTGAAGATAAAAGCATGGACAAGTTTTTCCAAATCCTGCTGTGACATTAGTCTTTTAATCCTAGATATATTCTTTAGGTGATAGTAGGCTGATTTAGTAACTGTTTTAATGTGACTGTTGAAACTCAGGTCAGAGTCCATGACTACACCTAGATTTCTGGCTTTATCTGTTGTTTTGAACATTGCACACTGAAGCTCAGCGCTAACTTTTATACGTTCTGCCTTGGCTCCAAAAACCATTACCTCAGTTTTATCTTTGTTTAATTGGAGAAAGTTCTGACACATCCAGTCATTGATTTGTTCAATGCACTTACTCAGTGTTTGAATTGGAGCATAGTCTCCTGGTGTCAACAGTGTCAAACGCAGCACTGAGATCTAATAATACTAACACTGAAGTTCTGCCACTGTCTGTGTTTAAGTGGATGTCATTGAATAACTTTACAAGAGCAGTCTCAGTGCTGTGGTTTGAATGAAAGCCTGACTGGAACACATCGAAACAACTATTTAAATGCAAGAAATTACTCAACTGTTGAAAAACAACTTTTTCAATGATTTTACCTAGAAATGGCAGGTTTGATATGGGCCTGTAATTGTTCATTACTGAAGCATCTAGATTATTCTTTTTTAAGAGCGGTTTAATGACTGCAGTTTTCAGGGCCTGTGGAAAAATACCTGAGTGAAGAGATTTGTTTACTATATGAAGTAGATCTGAGGCAAGGCAAAACATCTTTGAAAAATCCTGTTGGAATAATATCAAGGCAGCAAGAGGAGGATTTCAGAAGTTGAATAATGTCCTCTAGGTTTTTATCATTAATCTGATGGAATTGTGTCATGGTGTCTGAATTGATATTAGGTGGACATAGGGACAACACATTTGCTGTACCTGGTGCAGAGGCACTGACTGCTTGTCTGATTTTCTGAATTTTGTCAGTGAAGAAGGAGGCAAAATCATTGCACGCCCTGGTGGATAGAAATTCAGAGGCTACTGACACTGGGGGGTTAGTTAGTCTGACGTGACGACAGTAGCGAACAAGGCACGTGCGTTGTTTTTGTTTTTGGTAATGATGTCAGAGAAGAAAGACTGTCGTGCGTTTTTCCATTCCAAATTATAAAGGCCAAGTCTCTCTTTATAGATTTCAAAGTGAACCTGGAGATTTGTTTTTCGCCACCTGCGTTCAGCTTTTCGACATTCTCTTTTTTCTGTTTTCACGGTCATGGCCTTTCTCCATGGAGATATTTTCTTGCCAGACACTTCCTTTACCTTAGTTGGAGCAATGGCATCTATACAATTTTTAATTTTTTAATTAAAATGATCTACTAGCTCATTTACTGAGATGTTTGCAGGGGCAAGTGTGAAGAAAAATTCTGAGTAAACATTTCCCTAGTATTTTCAGTTAAATATCGCTTTGTGGTTACCTCTTTTTGAAAAAAATTGTGAACAGAAATAGAGCTCTCAAAGAAAACACAGGAATGGTCAGAGAGTGCAACATCAGTCACCACAACCTTAGAGATATTCAGACCCTTTGAGATAATTAAGTCCAGAGTGTGCCCCTTATTGTGCTTGGGCTCCGTCACATGCTGAGTCAGTCCATAGCTATCAAGAACACAAAACAGTTATTTAGCCCCTATGTCCTGGGGGTTGTCAACATGGATGTTAAAATCACCAACAATGACTAGATGGTCAAAGTCAATACACACTATAGACAGCAGTTCAGTAAAGTCATCAAAAAAGCTTGCACAGTATTTGGGTGGTCTATAGATATTTAGGAACAGAGCTCGAGAGGAGCATTTCAGCTGAAGGGCCACATATTCAAAAGAATCAAAGTTTCCATACGATGTCTTCCTGCATTGAAGGGAATCATTGAACAAAATAGCAACTCCACCCCCTTTCTTATGCATTATTTCCTGACTCATAAAACTAAAGTTGGGAGGGGTTGATTCGATAAGAACAGCTGCACTGTTATTTTGTTCAATCCAAGTTTCCGTTAAAAACATAAAATCAAGATTGTGCTCAGTGATAAAATCATTGATTAAAAATGTTTTTCCTGCCATTGTCTGCACGAGATGCTTTCTGACACTATGGGTGTTTGTAAGTGTTGGTGAATATGTAAATATGATGTCCTCTATTGTTTGTTTTTATGTTGTTTTTATGTTTCATGTGGAACTAAATTGATGCAGGTCTCCCTTGTAAAAGAGATCCATGATCTCAAGGGACCTATCTGTCTAAATAAAGGTTTGAAATGAAATGAAATGAGAGACCTGACATTTAATAAAGCTAGTTTAAGTTTGTTAGATAAACTATCAGTAAGATGTTTTGTGACAAGCTGTGGCTGACATGGAATCACTGCTAAATTTGATAAACTCACACAAACGTTTGAGCACTTCCTGTTTCTAAGCTGATTCACCACTCTTAATCTATTACTTATCAACACAGATATCGGCAAAGCTACAGGCAGGCAGGGCCCCGGGAGGCGTGTGGCGTAGTGGGTTGTCCGTAGGTGTTCGGATCAGGGGGTCACAGGTTCAAACCTCGCTGCAGTCAACATGTCGTTGTGTCCCTGGGCAAGACACTTCACCCCAAATTGCTCCTGTGGGGATTGCCCACAGTATTGAGTATGTAAGTCGCTTTGGATAAAAGCGTCTAACAAGTAACATGTAATAATGTAATGTCCTGGAAAGAGTTGAGAGTGCCATACGCCCTTGAGCCTGGACCCAGCACATATCAGTAAGAGTTTGTTGCGTTTTGTACACACACATTCTTATCAGGCTTTGGAGACTGCAGATGCTTTCTTGAAGGGAGGGGAGGTGGTTGACATAGGCACGGTGATGGAGACGGGGGAGATGGTGCGGGGGTAAAAGACATGCTGCCAGCGGGGGAGGTGGTTGACGTAGGCACGGTGATTTTGGTGGGCGTCGTTGAGGAGTGGGGGTAAAGGACATGCTGCCAACACTGCGTATCGCCTTAGTTTGATCTTTGAACTCCAGGAAGGAATCGGTGCCAACCCTCTGTATCTCCTTCGTGTGTTCAGCGATCTCCAGGAGGGTGGGCGAGGGTGAAAGGGTGAACGGAGAGTAGAGAGAGCTGTGGGGTGAAGGAAGAGTATCCTCAGAGGTGATAGGGGGGGTGAAGGGCGGTGGAGACTCCTCCATTTGTCTCCCATAATAAAGACATTCCTCAGGCGGGTGCAGTGATAGATTTTCAAGGTTTTCTGAGCGATGTGTTGTGTCTTTCTCTTGTTTTGATTCCTCTTGTTGCTTGTCCTTGGCAGAGGGAACAGATTGATGACGTAGGCAGTTGAATACGTTAGAAATAAACAATATCACTCCTGACTTGTTCAGACAAACTCCATTTGCCTTAAAAAGATGTCTGCGGTCCCAGAAAAAGTTAAAGTTGTCAATAAAATTGACAGAATGGTCAGTACAGACAGTTGAAAGCCAGGTGTTCAGTGCAAACAATCTGCTGAATCTCTCCACTGATGAACACCTCTGCATTTAGAGAGCTGACAGTTTCCAACAGACATTTAAAGTCTTCTTTCAGCACTTCTGACTGTTGTTTCACAACATCATTTGTTCCAATGTGCAGTACCACATTCTTCACAGTCGGATGTTCAGCCCCAATATGCAGGATCTTCTCAGCCAAGTCAGAGACCACATCCTTGGGAAAACAGAGTACTTTGGTGTTGTTCTTATTACACAGACCTTTTACATCTCTTACAGCAGAGTCACCCACAATCAGAGTTTCAGGCCCAGTCGTTAGCTTTCCCTCTAGCCTTTTACTTTTGGAGTAGCTATTGGTCCTTACCCTGCTGTGTGAAGAGGACAGGTTATCCAGGTCATCAGAAAGAGATCTCCGGTTCTGGGTCAGTGGATCGTATCTGTTCTGGATTGGCACACTCGTGGTTTAGGAGGATTGTTTGTAGTTCTCCCTTTAGCAGCTGTCCACGGCTGTTTCCTAGTAGGAATAGGGGTTGAAGAGGCGCTCTTCCTGGGTGATAACAATGCAGGCCAGCCATCAAAAAGTGCATTTTGCATAATAGGGGACCTTTAAAGAAGAGACTCATCAGATTGAGCACACTGTAATCAAGTCACATATGCTTGTGACACTTGGTAATGCTGGCTGAAAATACAATATTTTCTTCATAACAAATCTTTTATCTAGTCAATTTAATCACAAATCATAACTTCTTCAGTGAATTGTCCCAGGAGTTGCTCATTCCGGGTCATAACCCTACTGATTTCACTTTTGCTTTCTGAAAGTCTCAGATGCAGAACACAAACAAACTATTGCAAATCATCTATCATTAAATTGTTTCAATATGATTTTCACAATTTCAAGCATAAACTTCAAAGGTCTTCACCCGTTATTGAATTGTGTTAATCTGACCCGTTAGTGCACTCACACACATACAGTATTATGAGGGCAGGAGACGGAGAGATTGGCAGGAAGACAGCTGTAAATGTGTGACATGTAACACAATGTAGCATTTCAAGTCAGAACTGTGCAATTATGTAAAATTACACTTAGTGAGGTTTTGGTAGCCCTTCTTAAAGAGAGCAAGGTATAATTACTGAATATTCACAGCAACTGTGCATCGAGTGCCGCTATGTGCTAATGATGAACATAACAAAGGCGGCAATTAAACAGGGAAGAGCTCTAATGGAGGCAGTGGTGTGACATTTGGCTCTCTGCTCAACTGTCCACAGTCACCAGCCTGTCAACCTTGTCACTTCAAATCTGCTGAGGGAACCATAAAGAGATCAAACAGAGAGGAATCTGTTTGACAGCTCGCTGTCCATTAAAAAGGTGACAATGAATTCCACAGTAAATGTGCAGTCTGCAGTGAGCAGCAGCACAAATCACAGCTTCACTGAGAAAGAGCAGCGCCGAGCCGCACAGAGGAGGAGACATAAAACACACAAGAGACGTTCAGTTTTAACAAATATTACAACAAAATAGAAAATGCAAAGCTGATGCTTTGCCTGTGTCACAAAACACTGGGACATAAACTCTGCGGCTGACTACTGTAAGTATGTAATTGGGACAGGCACAAATCGAGGGTGAAAGCAGCTGTTTGTTTAAACAGGGTCACGTCTGTTTTCATCTCACCGAACACAAATAAATTCATGAAAAAATATGTTTCACGAGTCATTTACATTTAGCAAAACAGGACAGACCAACTCGAAAACTCTGCTAAAAACTGTACAGTGATTGATCATCAGTGGAAGAGCAGAGAGCTTAACTTAAAATTAGAAAAGCAAAGTTTTAATTATTCGAAAACCTAACCCAAATAGCAAATCAGATGTGAGTAAAAAATCCATTCCTAGGCACTGTAAGGAACTGATTAGTTGTAAGTAGATTTCAGGTAGGGGAAAAGGAAAGGAGAGAATCATTTGTTCCCATTAGATGAATCTAGGGTGGATTTCAATGCACTAATGAAGAGCTAATGATAGAAGAGAGTTTAAAATATTCAGGTAGCACTCATCCGCTATGAAACTCCGAGACCGTCATTAACATACTCTCACTCTTTTCTTGTAACTCTTCTTCATGCCCTCAATTCAAAGTCTATTCATATTTGATTAGTTCTGAGATATCTAAAGAAGGGTAAATCCCGTATCAGCTGAGCACAACATTCGCAGTATATCATTACACGTGGGACAGGATTGCAAAGCTGGTTGGAAAGGAAGAAGCTGAGTAGGCCTCGCAAACAAATACCCAAACAAACTGTCCTTTCAGCGGAGGAAGGTAGGCAGCGAGCTGGATGGAAAGAACTGACCTGACATTTAAGGCAACTGAATATACCATTGCATAAAAACTCTGAATGAATCATTTCACCCGAGTTTGGAACAAGTTTGAAACATAACGTTAAGATCCAGCCAGACTTCAGATAACGGCCAAGGATGATAAAGCAGTGAAGGCTGTTAAATTATAAACAACGGTCGACACTAACTATTTCAGCAATAGCCTGGAGAGAGTACGTTTTCAAGCAGGTTTCAGATGTCAGGCCAGGCTGAAAGATATTCTGTAGTGGAACATTTTCAAAATCCTAAATATGATATGAGAGCCACGTCATTAAATTGCAGTAAATGTAGTCTCTTTATTCCACACACTGATGGGTGTTCGGTCTCACTAATGGAGGAAATAGATCATATCTCAATCCTTTCCGTCCTTCTATCCTTTCCTATAAATAATATGTTTAGCGTATAATAACAACGATGATAATGTGGAGGAAGTGGTATTCAGATCATATAACTATACAGCAAGTAGAAATAGAACAATTAAAAACACGTTTTGTAAAGTTAAAGGGGACCTATTATGCAAAATGCACTTTTTGATGTCTTTTATACATAAATATGTGTCCCCGGTTTGTCAGGGAACTCACAAAGTGTCAGAAAACAAATCCCTCTCTCTTTTCAAGCAGATCCTGAATTTTCGCTCCTATAACATCATTGGCGACATCCGGCCGACGTGACACGTCCCAACCTATCGTCTCCGGCACACGTGACACGTCCCAACCTATCGTCTCCGTATACAGTCGCAGCTGTGTGTCTGTGTATTCAGCAGGATGTCTGCAGTAGGCACTTAGAGTAAAGTTGTTATATATATATATAATACATATACAGTGTAATGGCACTGTTCGAGCGGTAAACAGGAAAAAAGAACATGTCAAGCTATGTGCTGTATCAGAAACAATGCGCGGTGTGTTTTGGGAATAATATGCTCTGTGTTTACATTAGCAAGCATGCTAACACTCAGAGCTAACCATGGAGGCTACTGGAGAGAATACGTGTAACGTAATGTCCTTGTGGTAAACCCTGCGAGAGAGAAAGGTTTGAGCTCCATACTATTTCAGAAATAAAGCTTGAAGTGGTTGGGAGCATAACATGGCATTTATTCACCACAGCGTTTAGCTGAGCTTCTCCCGGTAGAAATCTCTCTAGCAGGGGAAAGCTGCGTGACGCTACAAAGGGGCGTGGCTAGCAGCAGCCGTTCCATTTAAAGCACAATCAGCCTGTTTGCAACAGGGCTGCAATAGAGGGGTATGAGCAGTATGAGGCATGGCTACAATGGGTGATCTGTTTGGTATTTTAAGCAAAACACTTCACAGACGTGTTTTGTATAGGTATGGCCCTACAATATATTTTTCAAATATAGCATAATAGGTCCACTTTAAGTCAAAACGACTCCTTTGTAGAATGGTTATATTATGTTATCCACCTTTTGATATTATATTATTATTATTACTCATGTAAGTAGTATGAATGGAGCATTTTACCAGTGTAATCAAGAAGGAGTGAATATTGAATACTTTATTGTTGGGAAGGTAAATATATAAATGTTAAATTAACTTTGTGTCTATAATCTTAATCTTACTAACACATTATGTTATAAGGTCCCCTATTATACTATTTTTTCAATATATTATAGGTCTCAGGTATACGCAAAACATGTTTCTGAAGTGTTTGACTCTAAATACCAAACAGATTATTGTAGCATCCTATAAACCCCTTCTGTTTCAGCCCTGTTTCAAAAGTACTGATTCTCTGTCTGTAGCTTTAAATGCAATTGAGCTGCCACTCCTCACGCCCCTCGAGATGATTTGTTATTGGCTAATGGTTGCAAAACCCCCAAAAACGTTATGACATCATAAAGTGGCCAAAATCTGTTCAGCTCATTTACAGACAGGTTTTTATATAAATGGATCAGGACAAAAAGTGAGAGAATCTTTTTTCCTGAAACTTTCCGAATCTCTTTACACAGAGGGGACACTGACATGTTGATAAACAACTGCTTTCTTTAGAGATCAAACTGCGACAAGTAACGTTTATTGTATATTTCACAATTATTCTGAAATTCAACCTGGACCAAAGTAGCAGACCTCTCTAATAGATGTTATTAAGGCTAATAACAGAACGAAATGGAAATTCACACATTTTAGCAAAAAACATTTGACGATGATGAGTTATTCACCAAGAGTCAGTAGTGCTGATAAACATCCCGGGTGGCACAAGCAGCAGTAGGGAGCCAGCTTTCATCTGTACCTCCCACCAGTGTATAACACGCAGACACATTTGACCTGCAGCATGACAGGGATGAACCAGTCACTTGTCAAAATTGTCCGTAAACATTTGTTGCTCTACTCTGATCAACACACTTTGCCCCAACTCATCATGAAGTCAGAACACACACAGAGAGTGTTGGGGTTGACACTGACAAGATCTCATGAAATAATTATGGTCCAATTCCCAGCCAAACACAGACAGAGAAGTGACACGGGACATGGCATCCATCCAAGTACTTTCCCATAAACCACTCCAGCTTATATGTGCTATGCAACACAGCAACTTCTGTGAAGTTTGAACAAGGTTTTTCACTCAACATGCAAAGAGTGTTTGATTGATGATGTCATCGTGTGTAACTCCTAATGCTCCAGTGCGTTGTGCTGCTACTTACAAAGGCTTTGTGGAGGGAAAACAAATGAAATGTTGCTGATGAATTAAAGGTGAGAAAACGGGAAATAGCAGCCGGTGATATTATGTCTTGGGCTTTTATTTTGAAAGGTAAGAAGGTAAGAGGAGATATAGTATGCAGTGTATTCGTCAAGGTTGTCTTTATCCATCCATGGGTTGAATGGAGTAATACATTGTTTTTTTCAAAAGCCTCATTGTTTTGTTTGTTAGTCTTTATAAATATAGACACAACCTAATCCGTTCCACACATTGTGATTTTTTGATTGTCATTGGCCTTTTTCGAAAATACATTTGGTTGCACTTCCTCTGCGCAATATTCATTACAAACATTTGTGACAAAAACAACAGTTAAAAAATTATTTTAATATATTGACATTTAAAGTAATCACACACAAAAACAAAACGATGTGTAAAGGCCTTCATTAAACCACAGGTGCTGCTTCCTGTAAGGAGGTGTTATTTAAGCACTAAGCTACATGCCTGTATTTCTGCCAAGGTTTCTGGACTGTAACACCTACAGTGTAAAAGGGACGTCCTATAATCAATGAACAAATACATATTTGTGACTTGTCAGATAATGCGACTTAAACCGGCAATTTTACACACCTTTTCACCTTAATGAGAGTACTATAAATATTTGAAATGCCACACATGCCGTACCCGCGTATGATGGAAGAAAGACTTAAAGCTCATTGTGTCCTTTTTGTGCTCCAGCGATGATGGAGCCCCGGTGGAAAACAAGTCCTTAATCAAGTGTCTAACCAGACTCATAAAACATCCTGAAAGGCCTCCCTTAGGCACCGTGCAGGGTAAACAATACCATCACTCTGTCATAATCCTGAATTAAGATATTACCACATGCATGTAATTAACATTTGTGTTCAGTCCCAGAACAATATTTCATCTTGATTAAATAAATATTGAGCGACACCTCCATGAGAAATGCTGTGTCTTTTTGAAAGGAAAATTCAGCCGAGAGCACAGACTGGATTAAATAGAGGGGATTGTCAAAAGCAGAAAATAGGACAGGGAAGGTATTTGTGGAGCACAAAAATAGCCAAACCCCATCAAAGCAAGTCCCCTCCCTTCTCTCCCTCTCTCTCTTTCTGAAAATGGAGGCAGTGGCCCTGCTTCTGAAGTGAGCATTATCCACAGCGGCACATCCAGCTTTTACAGGCCGGCCATCATTGAAGTGAAGACCGGCTGGTACATTGTGACATATCTGATTTTTTTTTTGGATTGGTCTGTGGGAGACAGGGGAAATAGTGAAAGTGATATATACTGTGACAACTGGTTGTGAAACTGAGAAATGTTTTACCTTAAAAAGGTATTTTTGCTTAATTAACTATAAAGAAAACATTACGCTCATTGTCATGATCATTTGTATTTAGTGCCTCTACTGTGGCATGCTTAAATGTTCAAAAAGGTCTTTACTTTTCTCATCCTGCCTCTGCTGCAGCACCTCTTTTCACCCTCTGTCTGAAACCAGAGCCCAGTCTGCTCTGATTGGTTAGCTGGCCGGCTCTGTTGTGATTGGTCAACCACTTAGAGAGGTCCGCCCCCATCATACAACGTGTTAGAGCACTAGCCAATAGAAGCACAAGTGTTACAAAGTAATGTCACTATGCTATGGAAGTAAACAAAGTACAATCGAGGAGTTTCAGGCAGGGGGCAATGTGTGGGATTTTAGCCTTTGCAGACCATTTACATGCACAAAAACCTAAATTACACTCTACAGGAGAGGGACAACACCAACAGGTCACCTTTAAATGAAGAGATACAAGGATAAAGAACATTGTTAGCTGAAGGATACAATGAAAGCTATTGTGAGATTTTAGCGTGAAGATGATAGGATCAAAACTTTGACGCTACAACCGCTTCACGCCTGAAGCACCCAGTATATACTGTACCCTCTCTCAAAGAAACATGGGAGCAAGAGACTGAAGGGACTGATAAGGGAGAAAAGCTTTGAAGATCACAGTGCTGTCATGCAGCCTGGTGTTTGGTGCCCCATCAATCAGCACAGAATTTTTTTTTTCCCTATTTCCAGTAATCTGAGCTACTTCCTTTTTTCTTCTCCCTCGTTAGCTCCCACTCTTCTGCTCAATCCCAGGGAAGGTGGGAAATGGCATGGGAGATGGTGACTTTTCCTCATGCCTCTCCTATTCTTTTTTACTCCCATTAGCCTCTAGGTGATGTGGACCTCCTTACACCGTCGTAACACATAATTGATGGCTTGTCAGAGAGACATCAAGAGACAGGGAAAGTGTGTCGATGGGGGACGCAGGGAGAGACGATAAGAAAGGGGAGAGGGAAAAAACAAGGAGCGAGTCGATGAAAGACTGGGATCTGAGCGGGAGAGAGCTGAGCTGTGATCAACGAGGGCAAACCCCACTGGAGGATCCACACTCTCTGAAGATACAAATCCACATTTCCTGGAAAATGACTCACTTAGACAAAGATATTTTAGAGGAGCGAGTGGTAGAGGAAGAGGGGGCAGTGAAAGAAACAACGAGAAGATATGGGAGGAAAAAAGTTAGGCCAGGAATGACACGTTTTATTGGAGAAATCACAGCGAGCGACAGGAGCTTTTTCTGAACTCTTCAGCTCTCTGTCATACCCAGCCCCCCTGAGACATCTCACCAGGACATCTCTCATTGTGTTCAACTTCACACATTCCTTCTGAGAGCTATCAGTCACACTGCTTTAACATCTTCATAACGGCTGTACCATTTATCTTCTCTGCCTCAGATTTTTCCTTGGCCTTATATTTGTGTGTGTTAAGTTTTAAATGTTTATGCAGAATCATACTCTTGATCATACTTTTGATCATCTGCCTGCCTCCCACACTGCTCTTTTGGACTTTCATAGCAGGAACACGACAAATATTAATAATAATAATGACAGCTATGATTCATGCAACTGGCCAAGCATTGTCAGTGAGACAACATACACACACCTTTGCTTCTCATATCAAAATGTTGGCTGTGAAAGAGGTGTATCTCCCTCATTACCTACACTATAGTAGCCACTAAAGAAATATTAAACACAGGGACATAGAAGATAATTTGCTCGCTCTCACAGCTTACCCAGAATAAGACTATTTTTTATTTTCAGACCGAAGAGGAATTAAAGTACTGGAATGGATAAGGTCTGCTGAGGGGAAAGTCTCTCAAAGCTTATTCCAAACACAACGTCTTTTTCACTTTTGAACCCAGTGCAACACCATGAATGCCTTTGAGCGGAGACTTTCTGACCCTTATCCCTATGTGTAGCAGCTCAGCCCTTTCTGAGCCTGCAGGCCTCTCACCCCCCCTCCAGTGTGGCTGCTCAGAGAAGTTATAAACATGTTTAGATGCAGTGAGACTTTGTACAGTTTTGCTCCTGTTGTCTGCTTTGGTTTTCGCACCACATTACCTCGGTTGCCTTTGTTGACTAACTTCCATCTCGATTTGTTTACCAGTGAATACTGAGATGGGACTAAAGTCTGTTTTTACTAAATCTGCCTCCTCCCAGGAGTCTGCTTTTGGGTCCCACTTTACTAAATGCAACAACTCCACGACCCAATGCATCTGAGCAGCGAGACTATTTTTCTAAACCTGCATTGAAATTTCAGATGCTAAAGGAAAGCAAAACCGTTCACTCTCAGAGCACTGCTTGAGAGACCATCCACGAGCGGACTGCAAGCTACATGCATCTCTCTCCCCTGTGTGTGTGTGTGTGTGTGTGTGTGTGTGTGTGTGTGTGTGTGTGTGTGTGTGTGTGTGTGTGTGTGTGTGGTGTGTGTGTGTGTGTGTGTGTGTGTGTGTGTGTGTGTGTGTGTGTGTGTGTGTGTGTGTGTGTGTGTGTGTGTGTGTGTGTGTGTGTTGGCAGGCTGGCAGGCAGGCTGGCAGGCTGGTTAAGACGCTGGACGTCACTGGGGTTTCTGGTCACGCTATTCTGCTTGGCATTATTACACCACCCATCACTCAGGCCTACTGTGTACATTATTCATGTCCCTAGAGCAGTTCATCAGAGGCCTGGACCTCAGGTGCTGTGACAGCGCTCTCAATCACAGGCGCCCACGCCGTCTGCTCATCCGACCCCAGTGTGACACGGCAACCCGGAGTCCAACTCAGCTCAGCTGTGGAATCTGGCCTCGAGCCGGGAGTACATTGACCAGCATTCATTTACAAATTAATCTCAACCACAAGTAATGTGAAAACTATACCTTCAAAGGGCGGCTTAGTGTTTCAGATGGAAGCCGGCTGCAGGTCTAAAACGTCCGCCACACAAATAACAACCTGCGCCACACATATCAGCGTACGCCTGTCAACCTCAGTAACGGACAGCCGGGGGATTTTATTAACTTGTTTGTTCAATTTCACAGAGCCACATAACTCCTGCTGCCATCACACATGCGAACACTGAACTTCTCAAAGCAGCGCAGCCTGTAAGCCAGGATATGCATTTCCACTCGGCCGCTCAGATGTGTCCCGTCATCCTTCACGACGACAAATAAATTATAGCGGCACATCTTCCTGCTGGCAAAGTAAAGAGCGGCCCGCAAGGCTAGTTACCTAATGTTACTGCAATTGATGGATACATTTACATGTGATGTTTCACAGCTGTCTTACTGCCTGCAACCATCGTTCAAGCGGATGTAAGAGGGAGGCAAGGTGAGCTGTCATTAGCTGAATGCAGCTTTATTTATGAGTCTCTGATAATGTGGGTATGGTCCACCGCCGTCAGAGCCATTTCTCCGCAGCCTGAAACCACTTAAATTCATGACTCATTTCCTCACAGGGCAGTGACCTGGAGCTGCTTAGAAGTGAAATTATTCCTTTATGCCAATCACATTTAAACTACAAAAGCAATTTAAGTAAGATAAAACAACGTTATCTTTTGCTTTTTTATAAGCTAGGAGAAGATCTCAATACAATTTATCTTGGCTTTCTAGACCAAAATATAATTAGTTTTACTTTGAAGCAGTGCGGCTAAGAGTTGTTAAATCCCAACTAAAATAATAAAGTCAGCAGTGGTTCTACAAGAATTTTACCTGGGGTAAAGACAAGAAATGTATGGTAAAGAGATACGAGAAATGCATTTGTGATGAGGAAAGGTTGTGCGAGGTGATATGAGTTGTACAGCTTCCTGGACATGATATACTGTAAGATGCTGATAATATTTTTCCACCCCTGCCCTCGCCTGTCAGTGGGAAACAGAGCAGCTCTTTATGGTAACATCTGTTGTAAGAGGCCTCTGATTAAGCACATAAATGAATACTAACCAAAACATATGTTGCATAACACAAAATGCTTGTTACTTATATTTTGAAAAGTGCAGAGATTTAGAGATAAATTATTACATTGGTGCACGCGTACTGCATAGAGAGGAAAACAACACTGCTGAAACAACAAAAGGAAGTAAAAATTCAACAGAACCGGTTGTTTTTCTAATTTGCATATTGTCAGACTCCCCTTTCTTCCTGTTTGTTTATACGCTGGAAGTGGGATTGTATAACCTGTGCACCATGCAATGATAGTAAACAGAGGTTGGAAAAACTTAAATCTGTATTTCTACTCATGCAAATGTTAAAGAGTTCGTTTTTTGAATAATATCAGTCAAGGACACATGATAATGCAATATGTTGCCAAAGGTCAACCCCTTAATTCCATCTCTCAGTATTAGTAAATATTAAAACTGTTTATTGCAATAATTATAATCATTTAAAGGTGAGGAGGACATGTGAAGGTCGTGCAAAGCCATGGACACTGTGATGCACAAATATACTGCAAAAATATAGTGGGAAGCTGCAAAATGCTGTTTGGTCAGACTTTTGGGAAATAAAATACAGGCATAAATAAATGAGTTATATACATACACAGACAATTACTCAGGAATGCAATACATTACAAATATGTTAACCTTGTTTTCAAAATCCAGCTTAAAAGTTTTCCTCATCACCTCATAAAGACGTCCTTTTCCATCAGAGGCTACGCAGTAATGAATGTGCTGACTTCTGCAGAGCATAAGCAGGGATTAACTTCTCCCTGATGAAGGGCAACTCAGTGCTGGTATTGGAACCAGTGGGTACTAATGAAAAGGTCCTCCGTCCCTCACCCTCACAATTACTGTGCTCCAGGATTAGTATGAAAGGTGTGCAACTGCCTACAGAATGCTAAATGAAGGCTAATTTACATCACGGTGTGTACTACTATGCAAAACAACACCCACGAACATATCACCTGACATCTACAGAGCATCTACAGAAGTTCAAACAACTGTATGTTCCTGTTATAGGAGCACACATAAAAGCAGAATTACACGAATACACAAACAGATCAATGACTCTTCCTCCTGAGTCTCCTGTTAGAGTACATAGCTTCACTAATGGCTAAAACGTCAGCGTGGCACACACCACCAGCTACCTCACAATCACCTCCACTCTATTTACACGCCACACATGATAATGGTCTCGCCTGCATGAAAGGCAGGGCACAATGTGTGCTGCGTCCCCGTATCCTACGAGATGAGAAAGTGTCATTAATTGTGTCACTGTGGCGATAACAATGATTTTGGTTTTGCATCAGATACCGATAAACAGAGCCGGTAGTGGAATAATGTGTCTGTGAAGCTAAAGTGCAAATATATGTTAACATACTACACAAATCCTGCATTCATAATTGTACCTAAAGGGCAAGTAGGATTGAGGGGGAGTTATTGACAGATAGAGAATTATAATATTCATCACAATTTAAAATCACCTGAATCTATGTAAGAAAGGATGAAGAAGCGTTCCAGCTAACTGTAGAAACATGGTGGTGAAACATGAAAAAAATGTAATTACTACAGTTAAGAGCTGTGACACTTGAAAGTCAACATGTCACTTCTGGCGCTTGTTGTGATGATTAAATGACAATTGTTTTACTTGAGAGCCTGGTCTTCTGTGAAAGTGCTTAAAACTCAGAAATCTGAAACATGACAAGTGGCTCAATGAAGGCATTTTTTTGTATAAATGGACTAGATCGTGTCGTCTTATCATGTGTGTTGTTATGTAATATCTCAATCTACAAAGTGGCTACAGGTGTAGATAACTGTAGTAGAATAAAAACTAAAAACAAGCCTTTAGGGGTGTGAGGTAGTGTGGTGGTCTTTCAATCAGAAGGTTGTTGGTTCGATCCCAGCCCCTGCAGTCAACATGCTTCTTGTACCTTGTGCACTATACTTAACCCCCAGCTGCTCTTAATGGCATGGCTAAGTTTGAGTAAATGTTAGCTTCCTTGATTAAGTGCGACCTTGCATGGCTGCCTCTGTATAAATTGGTTGGAAATTGGTGAATCATGACTAGTCTATGTAAAGTGATTTGGGGAGTTAAAGACTGGATAAACCATATACATGCAGTCCATTTACCATTATAGAAATGCATTTCTTTCAAAATACTTCCCTAAAAAAGGTAGTGAAATGATCATGTAAAGTAAAAGTAGGTATGTGAATGTCTGACCAGTGAAGAGGTTTGCTTTGAAGTAGCCTTTGAAAAAAAAAAAAGGATCCAAGAACTATCTGCTTCGACTGTTTTGAACACGGATGTTACTACTTTTTTTCTAGGCAGTGTTCCGACACAATAATGGTACTTATGCATAAATGATACTCACATTTCCTCACTGTGGCCCTTGGTGACATCCCTGACATCCACTGTGCTAATGTATAAATGATGTCCACATCTATTTAAGTGTAACTCACTAACCCACATTATGTCCCCATCTTCTGTTCTGTTTTACATAAACCTCGTTCCTTCACTGTACGGTACATTACACATATTTGAATACTGCCTGCACAAACTCACATTCATATTAAACTTACATATGTGCTTTCTGCCTCCGTTTTCTAAATTAAATCATAGACGGCAAGGCAGCATTTGCTATCCTGGGACATAGGTCATATAAGAGCCACATGCATTTTTTATTTATTCCACCATCATGGAAATATAAGAAGTTTTTTGGAACACATTTTACTTACACAATGACATGGAAACTTTCCTCCTCTTAGGCTTTCAAGAAAAAAAAATCTGCAGACCTGAGATTGCATGCATACATAATATCCTATCGTGTCGTCTGTCTGCTGAGGTGAAAGTGTGTACTTGGAGCTAATTGGTTTCAATATGGCATAAAACAAGCCTTTAATCTAACTCATGCTCTCCTAATCACACTTCCCTGTAATAACAATAACAGAAATCATATTTATGGTGAGATCAGGTCTTTGCTGTGGGCAGGCTGGGTAAGTACTGCAGGGGGAAATATTCTCAGACTTAGATGAAATGTAATTTAGACAGGGGACAGGGGAGAGGGGAAATGTTCAGAGAGAAGTGGAGCAAGCATCTGTCTGCAACGAAGGATATGTCAAGTCCTGTTAATCTTATCTGAATGGCTGCCTGCTGACGTGGATTTAATTTTACACAGCGCACGCCTGCTAACTTGTGTGGGTGCACACCAGACACACATGTACACACATCAACATATACATGAACATGCAGTGTGGGCTGTTAGAGCATTGAGGCGCAATTGCAGCAATAATGGAGAAGAAAACACAACAAGAAAATAGAATAAAAAACCAAAAATCGAAAAATATAAGAACATAATAACAAATTGGCAACAATCAAAAGAGAAAACACAACAACATTTCACAAAAAGAGAAAAATAGGGACAGCAATTTTTTTTTGTGATTGGACAGAACAAGTCCATTCAACTGTTGTTGTGTTTTCAATTTTATCAATGTCAATTCAGGGTAGGGTTGAGCTTTGGAAGAATATATTGGCCAACGGCAAAAGGCAGATTTTTGTAAACATAAACACACACACACACACACACACACACACACACACACACACACACACACACACACACACACACACACACACACACACACACACACACACACACACACACACACACACACACACACACACACACACACACACACAATATATCGACAGTGAGCTGTTGTTGGGCTTACAGTTGCCATATTGTTGAAAAATGTCACATAATGCCCAACACTACTTCTGACATTTTAATATATGTGAAACATCAATGCTCTTTCCTCCAAAAGGATGATTCAATTGTGTTGTATTTGGTGACTGTTAATGGCTTTTCTCAAATGTTGTGTTTCATGTTTGTTGTTGTCTTTTTAATATATAAATGGCCAAAAATGTTGTTTTTCCCATTTTGTCATTGTGTTTCTTCCAATAATGTGTTGTTTCCTTAGAGACATAAGAGCAAAACACCATCCTCACACACCACTGACCCACACCTCAACAGTCGTGTATGCACATAAATTATATATATTTCCTCAAATGGGAACATTAAGATGCAGCCAACATAAACAACACACCCTTACCTCCCACTTATTCCCACATGAACATCCTTCCATTTACCCATCCACAACTCAATAAATCACACAACCACATACACACACATCATAAGAACAAATAGTACGGGTGATTCTCTTAAGACGCCATATTCTGTTCCTGCAGCCTCCCCCATTCCCCGAACATTACCCATCATTCTCAGAGGCGACGGGCAGAGCGAGATACATGCTAAGTTAAATGGGAAATAAAGGAGTGAAGCGAAGAGTGGGAGATGTGACAGCGAAAAGGGAGACTAGTGTTGGTGTAGGGTGGTGGTCATTTGTTCATCCTCAGGCCTCACACACACATGCACGCGGCCTGCGGCTCATCACTGGACAACAAGGGAGGAAAAGAAAGAGGGAGGCTGCAGATTCAAATGAAACACCATAGAACATCAAACGGTGACCAGGGAGTAGATGAGCAGAATTGCAAAGTGAAGTAGAGTAGAGAAATGGAGACAGGAAATGTGATGTGAAACATGAGGCTCCCAGCGGGTCTTCGACACACTCAGGGACATTCAGGAGGGCAAGCATGCTAAGCTGAACATTATTAACAGAGAGCCACACGAACAGTGAGCTCTGCAGTTCATCCATAAGGTTTTTATAAGAAGCACTAATGTGATGTTGATATATTTAGTGAGTTTCAGATATGCTTTAATACTGCACGGATTACGATTTAAAGCGGTAAATCCTGAAGGAAAGGTTATGGTTAGGGATGTCCCGATCACCTTTTTTTGCTCCCGATCCGATTCCGATCATTTGATTTTGACAATCTGCCGATACCGATTTTTCCCGATCCGATCTTTATGCAATGCATTAAGAGAAAAAAGGTAACAGATAACGGCTGGTCATCCAACACGATGAATTCAGCTATCTTGGCTGTTATGTTTTTGGCCTTTTCACTGTTCTGGGGCAGTTTCTCTTTCCTTTTAAAAGTCTCTGAAAGTGTCGGTTGTTTCAGTGCCGTTGTTACCGAACAAGATGTGGCCCGAACAACTGGTGATATTCTATAACGGTATAGGCAGATTTATCAGGGGCGTGGCCTTTGTCGAATAACCAGGAAATACACATTTCGATCGCTTCTTCTGTCGTTTACATAAATCTGTTGGTATATTTGGCTCCATAGGAACACTTTGATGCACTTTCAGTACCAGTGTGTGAGCTTGTGGTTGCGATGCCGATATGCGGACGCGTACAGCGAGGACTACAAAAAGACACACGAGGTGAATGGGTATGTGTGTTCAAAACATTGCAAGCTTGAATAAATAATTTAAACTATTTATTGTTGCCAGATTTATTACTGAATATCATTCTTAATGTGATACCAAGTCCATCTGAGACCTGTGTACACCTTCAGACAGCCTACAAGGGAAGCACACATTGTTTACTCACAGTTTGAAAGCAGCGTGGAGAAGTCTTCAGCTGTGGAGAGCTCCGCCCAGGATAAACTGTGATACGACTTATGTGGCTTGTTCTTGTTGTCAGTCTTATATTTGTATCATGTATCGTTATTAATATGATGTCGAGTTGATTTGAGACCCGTTTATACTTTCATACTGTCTGTTAGTGAAACATACAGTTTACATCCATCTCCAACGCAGCGTGGAGAGCTGTGGTAAACAGTGATCCGCTCAGATTAAACTGTGATACGAGTTCTGTGGCTATCAACCAGCGATCATGTTTAATATTAAAGACTACACACATTGATCCCTTATCAAAACGGTATTCTGCACTTTGCCGCACTTATCCAGATCAAATTTGACTGTTTACTCGTTTTGCAAAGATAGAAGCAGAAATGTCATTTCTACATTTGCAGGGATATTTAGAATTTAAAATGCTGCTTGATCGTTAATTTTGTTCTAGGCAAACAATGTCATGAATCCTCTATTCAAAAATATTATTCAGTGTCCATCGACATGAAAATAACAAAAAAGTTTATGCTGGACTCAAACCCGAGTCCCAATAGCAAAAATCCCTGGGGCCATGCGCGTTATGAGTGAGCCACCGATCAATACGATGAATGTTATCATCACAGGTTATTTTCTCACATTAACATTGTTAAAAGAGTCAGAGCAATTCAACCCGACCATCTTTTATAATGTGAGCGAATGTTTGTACACTTTAAGCCATATAATATAAATATTATAGTCATAGGCATTTGCTTCGAAATAGTATACTGACTGAGCATCATTAAGACCCACCGAGATCAGATATCCTATCAGCCTGCGAGCCTACATTACGTTGTGATAAGTGGTCATTTTACGTATTATGTATTCTAGTGCACACATTAAGTTCACATATGCAAATCAGGCCATGTGTTTCGTTATGTAGTAGCTATAATCATCACCTGTCATGGAAATACAACAATAACAAGGAATTCATATTAATATTACCAAGTTACACAGAAATAGATAAAACACATGAGAACAAAGACCACATAGATAAATGCATAAACGTTAAGTTAGAAATGAAAACATGTTAACAACAGTGTGAAAAAGTATGAATATATGTGTTTCTAGTTCTCAACGTAGCCTATGTGAGTACCCTCGTCATTGGGTGTCGCTGTATCAAAATGTAACCGAGTAAACAGTCACATCTTATCTGGATAAGTTTGCTTGTTTGTTTGTAGCCTTTATTTAACCAGGTGAAGCCCCTTGAGATCAAAAGATCTATTTTTCAAGGGTGACCTGCAGGACATTAGTTACACATGTAACATAAAAACAACAGAACAACAATAAGGATGACAAACAACATAATGTACAGGGTACAGTTTACAAACTCTATTTACAGTGACAGGTACCATGAGTATCAAACAGCATGTCACCCAGCTGAGTTTTAAAATGATGCAGGGGAACCAAAGTGCTCAGTTTTAAACATGTTTGCAGACTGTTCCAATTTAGTGGAGCTGCACAACTAAAAGCTTTCTTCCCTAAGACAGTCCTAGCACTTGGCACATTTAATAAAACAACATCATGAGATCTCAGGCAATATGTACTTTCAATTCGTCGAGAGATCAGAGATCAGATATAAAAAGGTAGTTTACCCAACATGGCTTTATAGATGAACATGTACCAATGACTGAGCCTCCGTACAGTTAGTGAAGGCAGACCTGCCTTGGCATACAGGGTACAGTGATGAGTAAGTGCTTTACAGTTAGTAACAAATCTCAGGGCACTGTGATAGGCGGCATCTAACTTTTCCAGGCAATGGGCAGGTGCATTCATATAGATCAAATCACCATAGTCCAGCACAGGTAAAAAGGTCACAGTGACTTTTCCTGGCTTCAAAAGAGAAACAGGACTTGTTTCTGAAAAAGAAACCTAGTCTAACCCTCAGCTTTTTAAGCAGGTTATTGACATGAAGTTTAAAAGTAAGACAATCATCAAGCCAGATACCTAGGTATTTATAACTGGTAACCACTTCAAGTACTTGTCCTTGCATAGTAACAATATCCAAAACAGGCTCTGGTGTCTTTTTAGCTTTTGAAAATAGCATTAACTTGGTTTTATCAACATTTAAAATAAACTTAAGTTCAGCAAGCTGAGTCTGAATAATGTTAAAAACAGCCTGTAATTTAACACCAGCCTCCTTAATGGAGGGACCTGCACAATAAAGTAAAGTAAAGTAGCATCATCCACATTTTCACCTAAACTGTTGATATATATGGAGAATAAAGGTGGACCTAAAACAGAACCTTGAGGAACACCATTAGCAATGTTTAACCACTCAGAAGACAGCCCATCAAAGTGAACACATTGGGACCTTTCAGAGAGGTAGTTCACAAACCAACCCACTGCATGGCTGGATATGCCGATACTGAGTAGCCTCTGCTTTAAGATGCGATGATCGACGGTATCAAACGCTTTGGAAGGTCAATAATAGAGCTGCACAACTCTGCTTATTGTCTAAAATACTCGTAATGTCATTCACCACTTTCATTGTGGCAGTGATGGTGCTATGTTGTTTTCTGAAGCCTGACTGATGTTTAGACAGGATATCATTTTTACATAAAAACTCCTTTACCTGTTCACTCACTAGGTGTTCGAGCACCTTCGCCAGAACTGACAATTTAGAGATTGGCCTATAGTTATTTAAAATAGTTGCCTCCCCTCCTTTTAGTAAAGGCAAGACATAAGCTGACTTCCATACTTTTGGAATTGCATTTGTGCTGAGGGAGAGGTTAAAAAGAGTAGTAAGAGGAAGAGCAATAAAATCTGCAGCTATCTTTAAAAAGAAAGGTTCTACGTTGTCCGGGCCAGCCGGTTTCTTAGGATCTAGCTTAGATAAGGCTTCATGAACAACATTGACAGTAAAAGGAGTAAAACTGAAAGGGTTTTCCAGACCACATTGTTCAGAGTCACGGATTGGGGTGTTCACAGAAGCAGAGTTAGTCACAGAATCAAACATAGAACCCGCAGGACACAAAATGCTCATTAAAGCAATTTAACATAGTGGCCCTGTCCGGCCCTGTGCGGCAAAGTGGAGAATACCGTTTTGATAAGGGATCAATGTGTGTAGTCTTTAATATTAAACATGATCGCTGGTTGATAGCCACAGAAGTCGTATCACAGTTTAATCTGAGCGGATCACTGTTTACCAGAGCTCTCCACGCTGTGTGTAAACAACTCAGACAGACTGTATGTTTCACTAACAGACAGTATGAAAGTATAAACGGGTCTCAAATCAACTCGACATCATATTAATAACGATACATGATGCAAATATAAGACTGACAACAAGAACAAGCCACAGAAGTCGTATCAGTTTATCCTGGGCGGAGCTCTCCACAGCTGAAGACTTCTCCACGCTGCTTTCAAACTGTGAGTAAACAATGTGTGCTTCCCTTGTAGGCTGTCTGAAGGTGTACACCGGTGTCAGATGGACTTGGTATCACATTAAGCATGATATTCAGTAATAAATCTGGCAAAAATAAATGGTTTAAATTATTTATTCAAGCTTGCAATGTTTTGAACACACATCCCCAGTCACCTCGTGTGTCTTTTTGTAGTCCTCGCTGTACGCGTCCGCATATCGGCATCGCAACCACAAGCTCACACACTGGTACTGAAAGTGCATCAAAGTGTTCCTATGGAGCCAAATATACCAACAGATTTATGTAAACGACAGAAGAAGCGATCGAAATGTGTATTTCCTGGTTATTCGACAAAGGCCACGCCCCTGATACATCTGCCTATACCGTTATAGAATATCACCAGTTGTTCGGGCCACATCTTGTTCGGTAACACCGTTACCTGAGTGGCCGCTGTGTACTCGTCGTGTTGTTGTTGGTGTTTGTTTCTCAGGTGGCGTATTAGATTGGTCGTGTTGAATGTAGCTCTGTTCTTTCCACCATGCGGAACCTCCGCCTTGCAAACATTGCATCTGGCTGTTACACTGCCTTCGCTTTCAATGTTATAATACTTCCAAACTCCTGACATTTTCTCTATCCCGACTCACCAGCTGAACGTAGCCTCTCGTTAGCTTACTGCTACTATAGACACTGCGCCCACTCTGTTGCCAGATTTGAGAGAAATAAGCAACCAGGGGCCTATACTACGAAGCTGGTTCAACCTAACCTGGATATGTTTGAGTTAGCCGGTTGGCCTAATCCAAAACATACGCGCTCTCGCTAAACTGTACTACGACGCGGGTTATCAAGTGGATCGCTCAAGCCAGCCGTTTCCTATCTAGTTAGGTGCGCGTTCACATGAAAGGGGTGGTATTTGGAGCATTCGACCAATCACAAACATGGAGAAGCGTACTGACAGCGCAGCGTCATACTTCCTGAATAAAAAGTGAACTTTAATACTAGTCAAAAATGAAGAAGTTAAACTTTAAACATCCATGACTTAAACACTTTATCCAGGATAAAAGCCACATAGTCTGCACCTGCAAGGTGAATACAGCTGGCAAAAGAAAAAGTGTTTGAATGCGTACATTAACAGGTTTATGATATCACTGCCCCATCTAAAACACGATTTGACTTTAATTACATTTGTCTCGAGTGTTTCGTCAACTTAATGTGTTGCTTAAAATAATACTTCTGCATACAGTAGGCCTATGTGACACTGTGAGTGTTGCACGGCCAGATACGGCTCAGCTGACTCAGATAAGAAAATATATGATACATTATGAAGTGATATGCCGCGGACTGTACTTAATGTGACTCTGATCCGGTTACTTATGTTGTGGTAGATATGTGGTAAGTGTTCTTAACGCTAATGTTATAATAGTCAGATTGCTCTGAAGATGGGAGGTGATATTCTATTAATGTTCACGTTCACACAGTCGGTGATTTTTGCCGGCCGTCTTTCCTGCGACGGCAGCTTTTCTGCATTTCCTTTCTCCTGTAATATGACTTGATCGCTTTAAACTCCGCACACTGAGCTCTGATTGGTCAGCAGGCGGTGCTTTCACTGAGTTGAGCTCTTAGCCTGCAACCTAACCTGGTCCCGACCAGGTTAGCCGCTAAGCATAAGTTACCATGGAGATCTAGCCTGCTAAAAAGAGAACCAGCTTCGTAGGACCGGAAAGCCGGAGTTTTCCCTGAATTTAGCCGGCTAAGCAAAAATCCTGCTTCGTAGTATACCCCCCTGGTCTGAAAACAAGCCCAAAAGAAGCAACACATACATGATGTTGTGGCCTCAGGATGACTTTAAGACGTGAACATGGTCATTTTTGTTTTGTAACATTAAATAAAATAATTAAAATATTTTATATAAAAAAAAAAAAAAATGTAAATTCCCAATCCCCGATTTTTTTCTCCCGATTCCGATCTTTTGAAAATCACGTGATCGGCTCCGATCCCCGATCACGTGATCGGATCGGGACATCTCTAGTTATGGTAGCATGTGGAAATCAGAATAGACAGTATTATGGGCTTTGGAGGGATACACCTCGGGAGACATGTTGGTCATTGCAGTGCTATTCTGATGATTAGCATGCAGACTGCAGTGGTGAGGGTGCTGCCACGTTAGCTTATTGTCGCGCACACTTGGCTGGGGATGCTCTGTGACACAGGAGTGCAGCAACATGAGGGGTGGCTAATTTCAGCAGTTGAGTAGATGAACATATGAGGGCAAAGGCGGTTAATGCACTGCTTTGTGTCATTTAAAGCACAGACTACACTTGCAAACTGTCAAACTTCAGCTCCGACGATGATGCATCAGGCTACAGACAAGAGAGGAAAACAATCAGAAAGGGAAAGCTCTCCCACTGACTAAGTACAGTAAGCCCTTCTCAAATGACTTGAAGCGAGATAACATTTTAACCGGCTGCAACTCGAAAAACCAGATCTCTTATGAACAGCAGTCGAGAGCGAGGCTACGCTCCCTCGTGTCACACCAGTTGGAAGACCGAGTGAGCGCTGTGCAGAGCGAATTTCGCTGCCAGCCCAGAGCATAGAGCCGGGTCTATGTCCTCACAATCGCTGCTCCCTCACTGGGTATCCTCACACCATTTTCTGTCTTTTTTTCTGTCCAGCAGCTACCTTTTATGACCCTCCCTGGATTTCCTCCTCCTTGTTCCTTTGCTTCCCTCTGTGGTGCTCAGATTTGAAGACAGGGCTGGAGCTCAGTCATTTGGAGTCACAGATAAGGACAGGAGGAGGATATTACTTGTGGGTAGACAGTGATTGAATCGGCTCCAGAGGGTCGAACACACCTAAATGACAACTCGGCAGAAACCCAGGACCCATTTATTTAACTCTGAGAAGCATGGCACGAACAGGCCCGCAACAAAGGAAAGGAGCGTAGGGGGACTCGATGATTAAATGCACCGTAGCAGAGCTGAAGGGACGTGCGGGAGGAAAACAAACAGACGTAGCGGCTCGCATCTCTCTATCTACGTGATCATGTGAGGTTAATTTATGTGCAGGAAGGAGATGATATATACCTAAAGGGATATCACGTGAGCCGGGTCATTTAAGGGCTTATTGGAGACAGGAAATACACAGAAAGGATATATTTTCATATTTTCAATTTGTGCATAGATGGAAAATTATTGAAATCAATAAAAATACCACTCAGTGTAATGGAACCAAGCCAATATAAAAACATCATGAAGCATGAAGTGAAAAAGACAGAAATTGCAGCAGACAAACATTATGCGTGTGAAGCTATGAGGAAACTAACATTTGTCAAATTACTAGATGAAACATAAATATTTCAGTCATGTTTTTTACATTGTTACGGTGTGTATAGGGTTTGACAAGGACTCTTTTATTCATCATATCTTGTTGCATTCACTTGGCACCCAACTAGCAGATGGATTGAAAACTGAAGTCCAGTGTCACAGTTTCTATCCAAATAATTTTTATTTCAGAAGTTGCTAAACTGACACGCGAGAGTGAGAGGTGACAAGGGGAGCACGTCTGTAACCCGACACCGTTGCAATGAATCGACATCTGACCAATCACGGCTTTGATACGGCCACTAGTGCAGGTGAAGAGATGTCGGTGAAAAGACAGTTTCAGTCCGGTGCAAGCAAGAGGGAAAAAAAACAAAACATGAATAAACTAGAGCATCACTCGAAGGTGGGTTATTGTGTGAGTCAAATGTACAACTTGCGAATGTTGTAAGTCAAATTGCCATATTAAAACATCAGCTGCAATTCACGACATGAAGAAGGCAGTCTCTGCATAGCATATAGGCTAATGGAGATGCAGTTATTTCCAGCATTCTTTATTTAACATTCATTCAAGTATGTTATGCCTTTTATCTGCTAATGTACAGGAGGAAGAGTGATAAACTGTCTGTCTTGTTGGCTTACATAACAGTTAAAGTTTACAGCCTAAAAAACATGGAGCATTTTTCCCCCTTTTATTCATTTTTATGTCAATTTGCACATTTCATGGTGACGCTCAGCCTCTCCCCTTAACTCCTAACAGTGATCATCATGTCAACCACAACACAGAGAAATACTGATAGAAATGTGTGTAGTTGTTGATACATTGCTGACAGAGGGAACTACATTTGGATACAGATTTAAGAAATATCCGTTTTTGAGCATGTCATAAGCATGTTTTGTCTTGACTATATTACAACTATATTATAATAAAATAATATAGTATTTATATTATTGAATTGATTATGATTATTATTATTAGTAGAAGTAGTTTATTTGCATTAATTATATTTGAATCTTTTTGTGGCTAGTATTTGGCAGGAAATGCAGACGTATTCACCTGTAAACGCATACTGAACGACATACATGCACATTTACCATTTACCTCACTGTATAAAAAAGTAACTGTGTTGATAATAATAATAAACAGGAATTATATTTGCAAAGTAGCCAACTTTGTTTCCAAAAAAATGTTCACTCCAGTTGGTTGGGGGGGGGGGGGGCTCATCTCACAATGTCGCTTGGGGGCCCAAGTTGGCCAGGGGCGGCCCTGGTTCTATAAGCATTATGTTGTGGTAGGTCACTTGGTGAATGTAAAGCCATATCGACTCTCCAATTTGCACTTTTTGCTGTCAACAAGCTCTTGAGGGAAATATCTGTCTCTTTAGCAGCTAAATGCTCCACTATTTATGGAGGTGGGTGGCAACTGTAAAAGCTGATGCAAGACACTAAAACACAAAGAAAGTAAACTGCACAGTCAGTTCATAATTCTCTGCAAGCTCTCTTCGCATAACACAAAGTCATGGTGCCGGTTTAAAGAGCATATCTCCCTACACACTGCATGCCTGACAGCTCAACATCCGTATATGACTGACTTGCAATGTTATGCTTTGCAGGCAGGACAACATTTCATACACACCGCTGATTTATCCTCCGCTTTTCTTCGCTTCACTGCGACCAAACTTTGAAATGCAGTTGCTGAGTGTGACACAGTTTACTAGATGACAGCTGGAGCCAGAGTCAAACTAGTCAATGGTCTTAAAAATCAAGACGAAAACAAAAGACAGAACAGCTCTGATCAAATCCCTCGAGATTCCTCCTGAGCCCTCTGGCACCGCTGTTTGTGTGTGTCTGTTACATGCTCGGCTGGAGAAAATGCCTCTTTTACATGCACACATGAGCGACCCCAGAAATAACAAAAGAAGCATGAAAATCCATCCCGAAAGCAAGCACACATAATCTCGGAAGTCTGTGCTTCTCATCCAAAAATTGAAAGGCAGGAGGAGTGCCTGCACGCTTTATAGTTACCCAGCGGTGAAGACGTGATTGACGTGGCTGCAGGATCGGAGCCTCCCTGGAATCGGGCCAACGCTTCTGTGGCTGGCAGAGGGTGGGGGGGAGGGCAGGGGGAGGTCTGGACGTAGAGTAACAGCGGCAGCAACCTCCTCAGACAGGGTAAAACCTGCAAGACAAAGGACAGGGTCAGAAACTCCTCCACGGTGGGCTGAAGTAAGAGGCTGAAAAAAGGGCCATTTAACAACTGTCTTTTAGAGCATAATCCTTTATTGTCACTGGGATAAATGCTAAGGTATTTTTATCTGCCCTCCCTTTCCTACAAGCCCAATGACATTCAGACCTCGGAGCAAAGCAGTAACAGCTGGCGTTTTAAAACAGTGACACCGAGCATAAAGTAAAGGTTTTGCCCAACCTTTGAGCGGGATGGACAGAGTAGGGCGGCTGGGCTCAGCCAACCCCTGTATCACTGGCCCGGGTGTTGGGCTGTTTATTATCAGCAGACAGCACACTCGGGCCTGGAATATAGGGCTGTGGAGACAGTGGGTGCTGGCCGCTGGGAGGAAACAGGGGCTGAGGCGACGTGGGAGGAATGCCAATGAGAATACCCTCTCCTCGCTGAGATTTCATTTGCTACTCTGGCACAACACGGCTCTGCAAAGCTACTCTATCCTGGCCTCAGGTTTGATGGCAATGTTAACAGCCTTTTCTCTGATTCCAAGCCTCGTCCTGACCATTAACCATCACTAATAACCGCATTAATCCGCTTTGATGCGGCCCGATCAGGCAGTTTGCGGTGAAGATGGGCTTTGAAACGAGGGCTCTTCAAAAATAAGAGGAACCTATTCTAGCTTGGTTTGTCAGCAAACAGGTTGCCTTAGAGTTGTGTCACATTTCCAATAAATCTCGAGAGGGAGCAGTGCAGAGGTTGGCAGGCAAAAGAGAGCACTCCCTAACAGTTCAAAACAGATATAAAAGTTTAATGCCAAGCTTGCAGCCAGCAGAAAGGGAATGAGATTAACTATTTCCAGAGTAGTAAGTGGCATTCATAATTCACATTATATATGTGTGAGGAAAAAGAAGATTTCTTCACTTATTGTCCTGTCTGTAACACTTCCACAGCATTTTTGGCTAAGATGTAGTCACTGTGTGTTTTTGTGTTTATTAACATTTGTTTGAATGACAGAATATTTCATACTCTCTATATGCTAAATTTTTCATGCAACAACCCGCAAGGGTGTCAAAATGAAAGCGGCAACTTCAAGAGCCAAGTTTTCATTTTACAGTCAGCCAGAATCCAGCACAAGAGTTATTCCAGACTCTCTATCAATTCAATCTTTCTGGTCACAGCAAAAAATGAGATGTAATAATATGAGGAAATGAATATGATCAAAAGTGGATGGACCTTCTGGAGGAAGGAAACAGCAGGGAGTTAAATAAGAAGAGGTTGAGCAATGAAGAAATACTGCGGAGGAAGGATTTGATTTGAAGAAAAGGTCAGATGTATTATTAAGCTGTTAAAGCAATGCTAATTTCAAACTGTTAAATGTTAATTAAGTGTGAAGAAAAGGGTGAGAAAAGAGGTTAACTAATCGTGAAAATTGCATTAAACTGCTACATCTTCCTGCTTTGCCTTTGCTCTGAAGGTGCACACAGACTCTGCCAATGCACTGCGCCTAAAAAACAATGTCACTTTTCATAAACATGTAACTTGGATCAAACACAAATGAGAGCAATAAGACATAACCACAGTAATTTGCAATAACATCTCCCCAAAAGAATAAATGTCCACTTTACTGAATTGGACAATAAAAGGCTGAACTCACTGCTGAACAGGAGACAGAGAGCATTACGACTGCTGCACAAGAAAGGTTTAATGTGAGTGAGAGGAAGTTCAATGCAAGCATCAAATGAGCCTCTTCAGCGGACTTTTATGAGAGAAACCAAATGACATACATTGTTCATCCAAATGTTATACCTTAAGCTGATGGTGCCTTACAGCAAAGAGTCCTAAGGCAGGTTTATACAATTATTCTTGAATATGAAATCCATATGCTGTTGTCAATGTAAATTAAACGTTTTGTTTTTGGGTGTGACTGAGGTGGGAGTAAGTCCTACATGTGCAAGTCATGAGCAAGTCTCAAGTCTTGACCTACAAGTATCAAGCAAGTCCCAAGTCACTGTGGTGAGAGTCAAGCAAGTCAAGTCAAGTCATTGCTCAGGTCAAGCAAGTCAAGTCAAGTCATACGAAATTCTGATGAATAAGCCCAGTTTCCGCATTTAAATCAGTTAAAAGACAGTGGTTATGAAAATGGATTCAACCCACACTATGATCTTCATTACATACACAGTTAATCATTTGAAATCTAATTTAGACCGATGACAATCATATTAGATTCATATTAACCCTAGAACTGCAGACAATATAGCTAGGACTCAAAAAGTCTGTTCAAAAAGGCAGAACTCCAGGTAAGAAAATCATACACAGGGATGCAAACACAGGTATGGTGAAAAAAGAGAGAACTATTCGAAGCAGAAAAAAAAACAGCGTCAAATATACCATCTGACAAAGGCCTGTGCTATAATGCTTCAATTAACTGGTTATTCTTTATAATATACTCTGATCAATAGGAGATAGAGATGTTAAGTTATAAATCAAGGGTTTTTATTATTATTTACAGCAGGGGTGGGGAACTTAACGTGAAGAGACGTTACGCTCGTGTTGTGTTCAAGGAACCTCTCATTGGCCAGGAAAAACAGGCACTCGCTTGTTTAATTATTTTGCGGTCTAGATTTCTTCTTCTTTTTTGAAGTGAGAAGTTGTCCGTCAGTCGGTCGGACGGACGGACGGATCTAAAACCACTAGACCTACACTCATCAAATCTGGACTGGATTATCCCAGAGGGTCTAAAGATTCTTTATAACACAGTTTGAGATTTGTGAAACCTTTATTCTATTTGTGAAAATACAAACAAGGGAGATTTCAGTGCATTTTTTTTACATGTAGACCACATTAGACCAGGTCCTGATCTAAAACCGCTAGACCTACACTCGTCAAATCGGGTAAGTATGGACAGCTAATTAAGGAAGAATAAAGTCTTTCCTTCTCAAATGTATTATAATTTTGTGTTGCAAATAAAAATTCAACAGATAAGTAGGTATACTTATATAAACTTAATTTATTTACAGTTGCAGGCAAAACATTTCAACAGGAAATTAAATATAGTCTATAACTAGCATTGTTTAAGTTTACTTTAAGCAACAAGCTTTGCCTAATTACAGTATGTCATCTTGAGTACTAGGATTGCTTGGAATGTGAAAAACATTACAAGATTAGAAAATAACACTTTGGTAAAAATAATTGCTATTCATATTTTGCTTTAGGACAAAGCAGCAGAAGCTGTTCAAAGTGGATGAAAGACTGAAGGTTAGCCTTTTTCTTTATCTCATGAACCTGAATTCCTTTAACATATTTTTCATTTGCTATGAAACAGTATTTAAGATACGAAAACTTTGTAGATAAAGAATTATCACCTAAATGAGGAGCATACACTTATTTTTATTTATTTATTCATTTGTTTAACAGGGACAGTGCACATTAATTAACATTCCTGTAAATGTGCCAGAGTTAGCCAAGAGGCTATTTTTCATCTGTTGTCCCTGGAAAGATTTTATAAGTGAACTTAAAACAAATTTCATTTAAACAAGTAAATACAATCAAATTAAAACATGCAACATACATTACTGGAAATAAAAATAAATAAAAAGACAGAACAATAAAACAAAACAAAAGAACATGTTGTGACGACCCCTCCCCCCTTCTGCCTGTCTGTGCTCCCTGCCTTGCTGTCCTCTGGCAGGTACTGGGAGTGTCGTCCTGTTTGTGCCCGCCCATCTAGAGGCGGAGCCTCAAGAAGGCATAAAGGCTTGCCCAGCTGGCAGGTTCACTTTCTGATCCTGGCCTGCTGCAGCAACCTCAGCCTTCCACCTGTGTTTGTATTTTCACAAATAGAATAAAGATTTCACAAATCTGAAACTGTGTTATAAAGAATCGTTAGACTCTCTGGGATAATCCAGTCCAGATTTGATGAGTGTAGGTCTAGTGGTTTTAGATCAGGACCTGGTCTAATGTGGTGAAGATGCGAAAAAAAGCACTGAAATCTCCCTTTTTTTAATTTTCACAAATAGAATAAAGGTTTCACAAATCTCAAACTGGGTTATAAAGAATCTTTAGACTTTCTGGGATAATCCAGTCCAAATAAATCGGCTATGCAGCGATTTAAGAGGTTCAAACACGGAGGATTGTTCGCTCAGCGCTGTAAATTAAATGTCCCTTAACTTTCCCCTTAACTGCCGAATCGGATGCTCTGAATCGGAAGCCAACTTCAGCGTTTGATTGATTGATTGATTGAAAAGTTTATTAACAGCTTGTATATTGGGTACAGTACAGTACAGCTCAAAACATACAATTGTTAAGGGGATGCAGACCAGAGAAAGACTTTCGTCTTGTTTACATCAGGGTCCCCCATTTCCAATTCATCATATCATTTAAGACATATAAGACATATTTGACATACAGATGGCTTATTTACAATTTACATACAGGTGGTTTTTTACATACAGATTGCTTATTTACAATTTTCATTTTAGATTTCGTTATAATACATCCTAACCAGACATTTAAGACATACCAAGTCTACAGATATACAGTTAGTAACAGAGTCTAAAATGCGAGTATATACATAGATGGGGGGGGGGGGAAGCTGTCCATTGAACGACAGGTTGAGATTTGTACCATTACCGGGGCCAGTTTTGCAATGCTCTCCCCCGAAGGTGCTCTTTAAGAGAGGTTTTGAAGGTAAGTATAGTTTTACTTTCCTTTACAGTTGTGGGAAGAGCGTTCCACCTTGATGTGGCATAATTGCAAAACGTGTATTCCCCCTTTTTTGTGCCAAATCTGGGTTTCACATGATTTGTGGAGCTCCCTCTGGTGTTATGATCATGGTATTCCTTGACCTTTGGGAAGAATTTTGACATGTACATGGGTACCATAGAGGTGTAGTGGATCTTGTAGACCAGGCCCATTGCAAGTAGCTGTACTCTGTCGTCTACTCTAAGCCATCCTAGGTTGTCAAAGTGGGCAGAGGTGAGGTGGGTTCTAGATGAAAGGTCAAGCAGTAGTCTGACCAGTTTATTTTGCGGTTTTATTTTTAGCGCCTTGGAGGTGCTATGGTACCATGACGTGCAAGCATAGTCATAGTACCCTTGAATGAGTGCTCCTGCCAGAGTTTTCAGGGTGTTTATGTTTACCAGAGAGGAGATCCGGTATAGGAATCTAGTTCTTTGATTGACTTTTTTTATTACATTGGATGCCATTTTGTCACAGGAGAGGTTTGCCTCAAGAATAGATCCTAGGTATGTAATTTCCTTCTTACTTGTGACAATAATGTCGCCCACTGCAATGAGAAGTCGTCGGATTTGCTGAGATTATGTTTCGAACCGAAGAGAATGGACTCTGTTTTACCCAGGTGTAATGATAATTTATTATCGGCGAGCCAGGTGCAGATTCTGCCAAGCTCGGAGCTGAGGGTTTTTTCAACCTGCAACCTGTTCCTGTCAGAGACCAGCAAGGCTGAGTCGTCCGCGAACAGGAACAAGTTACAGTCACATGCTGATGACATGTCATTTACATAAATTAGGAACAGTAACGGACCTAATATGCTTCCTTGTGGAACACCACAGCTCACTGGGAGGGGGGGGACAGAGTACCGTTTACCTCCACCATCTGTTCTCTCCCCTCCAGGTAGGATTGCATCCAGCTCACCGATAGTTTATCAAAACCAATTGCTTTTAGCTTGTCAATCAGAATGGGGTGATTGACAGTGTCGAAAGCCTTTTGTAGGTCCAGCATCACCATGCCGCAGTACTTGCCCTCGTCCACCTCTTGTTTGATGTGGTCGCTCAAATAAAGAAGGCATGTGTCAGTGGAGTGGGATGTTCTAAAGCCAGATTGAAATTCATAGATTAGTTTCTTTTCCGCGAGGTACTTTTCGACCTGTTCATACACTATTTTTTCCATGACTTTCGAGATGGAGGTAAGTATAGAGACAGGGCGGTAGTTGCCTGGGTCCAATTTGCTGCCCTTTTTGTGCAGGGGGGTTACTCTTGCAATTTTGAAGTCTTTGGGTACTTTTCCCTGTTTTATGGAGAGGTTAATTATGTGAGCTATGACTGGTGAGATGGCGGTTGCTGTGTCTCTGAGGAATTTGGAGGGGATATTGTCGTGGCCAGTGGCCTTGTTAGGTTGGAGGGCGCTCAGTTTAATGAGTACCTCTGCTGTTGTTACCCTTGCTAGACTGAAATCATCTTTGCGTACCCCTAGGTTTTTGTAGTAGGTCATGATGTGATCTACTCCAAAAATCCCTGAGTGGGAGGGTAATTTATTTACAAGAGTTGTGGCTATGTTTGTGAAAAAAATGTTCAAGTACTTGGCCACATCCAGTTTGTCTGTGATGAGCCTGTTATCTGTCTTTATGTTTAAGTTAGAAAATCTCGTTTTGAGTTTTTTACTGCAGTGACTAGTATACGTTAGAATATGAATATGTGGCTGACTTCCTTTTTTGAGGGATGTTTAAACGAATATAAATGTCATTAAGTAAGGACTTTGCTAAATTTGCTTTGCCATGCTTTTTTGAGTATGCATGCACTACATAATTTAAACCTGGTTAAAACTGGGACACTGGAAAATGGCATAGAAAAGTTTGAACAGCTTGGAGACGACCCTGAAGCATCTGCACTTTTAACTGTCGCTCAGTCCCGAGCCCTCGCTGCCTTATCTTTAACGGACTCGGTAAGTGTGAGCGTCTGTGATTCTGGACATTGGGAGTGGGCCAGAAAAGCCTGTGAGCAAACATCAGCTCACAGCCGGCCTGAATATCGTTACTTAGCACATGGTAATCAGCTCTAAATTACAACGCCCAACGGGATTTCATACTGATTCTCCTGATTAGGATTCTGCCACTGGGTTTCATCAGTGATTAACATGTTGAGAGAAACACACACAATCACTGTGTGACAGGATGTGTGCTTAGGATGTGTGCTTAGATACTAACTTAAAGCATTTAAAGACAAATCTGACACACACATCTTGGTGTTGTATAATTCCAGTAAGGATGATACTCACTACATGTTATTATTACATGTATTGAGGGGGTGGTAAATAAGATACAGGATAACACAATTGTTCATTTAATTTGTATCTCACTGAACTATCACCTTGGATTAAATGTGCTCATCAAATATTCGATGAAAGCAGCTTTTCACACCTTTGCTTGTGAGGTGAACAAATAACGCTAGCATTTGAGCAGAGGCTTACAGATCAGTTGCTGCAGAAATCATGAACTCTAGAATAGATTATGTGTCATGTAACATTTATTGCGAATTTTAAAAGAAAATAAAGGTAGAAAAATATCGACTTTTCGGGAAATGTCCGGACTATTTGTAATCTTTGAGTATCTAACAGTAGAATTCCTGAAATTAAAGGTCTGAAAATAATAGAAACGTTTCAGCTTGAACAAATTACTGGGGGAATGTGGTGTTTTTTTAATGCAAACATTGAGAATAGACAGAAACCTGCGGAAATATTTTTTAAAGCATCTGTCTATCTTAAACAGATCAGAATTGTGTGGGTTTACACATACGAGGAATTTGCTTTGGTATGTGTGGTGCATTCAAAGACACAGAAAGAAGAAATAAAAATAGGGCCGTAACAACAGCTATTTTAAAAAGCTATTTTAAGACTATTATAACTGCTACTCTAGATAAAGAAAGATAAACCAGGCATAGTATATAAACAAGACGCTTTTTGGTGTTATGTTTTGAGTCTCCTGAAATAACCTGTTTTGTGCTAAAGCTGTTATTCTGCTGCTCGTTCCATTTTTCTCTCCTTACCACAATGTGTGGTCTAGGATTTTTATTTAAAAAGCTGATTCACATTTTCTTCTTGATAACAAAATCCTTTACACACCAAATATCATGTCGTTCACAGATATATATTTACTGACACACAGCCAGACAAACAGAGCCATAAGTTAGATGGTGAGTGCAGCTCTGTAACTCCTTTACACAAAACCACTGACACTAACATGATGTATTACTGAAACTAGCATTCCCTTTCTGTTTCTTCCTCACTTCCCCCGTGGCCGCCCACTGACCCTGAGTGTTTAGCTGCCTCAAACAACAAGGTTTCAAAAGGGATTCAATCTGACCAGGGTTCACGGAGGACACCAGGTTGTCAGAGCTTCTCTCTCCAGTGGACGAGGGGCACTCATGACCCCAAGAAATTCACCCATCCTCCTGCCAGCTCTCCCCCTACCAGGATAAGGGTATGAGGGTTTAGTCATATAGCTGCAGAGGCTGCTTGTCAATTTGAATAGGACAGCACACTGAGGTGCACTTCAAACACACAACACAATTCATCATCCACAGTGTTAAACCCCCCACTGTCACATTCATGCTGGCCAGATAATGAAGTATTTTGTCATTGGGAATGAGTGTGCACTGATTCAGAAAAGTCTCGGTTATGTTCCAGAGGCATGAAATAGCTTCTGAGGAGCGTGGCGCTGTATTGAGATTGACAAAATTGAGTCTACCTTATTGAAGATTTAAAATATGGATGTTGGTCACCAGGAACAACAACAATAACCTATTGATGAGGATAAAGATGGATCCAGGACAAACACAGAGCAATTAGGATGTGTTTACTTAATATTAATAAGGTTGTTTTCTCTGAGAAGACGGCAGAATTTAAAGAATCAAGGAGGAATGTCACTTGTAATTCCAGGTTAGAAACAGGAGAAGAATAACGCGAAGGAGACAATAATAAGAAAAAAGGTCAAAGCTGTTAGTCAGTTCAAATTTAGCCAAGTGTTTTTTACAAAGCAGAGATTTACAGAGCACCAAATCCGAACAGGTTGTCCCTCATAAAAAAGTCAATTCGGAGATAAGTTGTTACAAAGAATGTACACCCTCTAACCTGTTGCCTTGGTGACAAACAAAACCATGTTAGCTTGAGTAGCTGATAAACTCAGGGAGATGTGGAATAAATGGTCCACATAACTGTCATGACCAACAACAAAACAAGCGTTACAAAGCATAATGCAATGATGTTATTCAAAAGGACCAAATGGTAGTAGTTATCAAGTATGTCCATCAAATTGCAGAAAGTACTTTACATACCATGGACTAAAACTAAATGGCGGACATTATACTATACATTTCCGAGTGGCAAGGACCAGTGCTGGTGTTAGTTTCCTCAGTATGAAGAGTTAAAATAATAAGCTGCTGAAAGCTTGGTTAAAGATTACAAAAATGCAGGGGATAATTTTAAGATCAGAGGAATTTTACATTTTATTAATTTTGGCTTAAAGGTAAACTATTATGCTAAATCACTCGTTCTCTTTACACCCAGTTTTACAAAACAGTATAATAGGGGACCTTTAATGCACCACTTTATACATCCATGTACAGGCCAATATACAGTGAGTCATTTCAGTCACAGCCCCTGTCAAACTTAGTAAATAATACCTGGTTCAACCCAATATAAAGGAGGAACAAATTTGGACCAATAACTATGCAAGAGTATAGTAGAAAGGAATAAACTCATTAATTCACAGTGGGAAAATTATGAGTAAGTGGAAATAGTGAATGAAGAGAATATGGGATAGAAAGCATGGCAGATGAATATGTTGGAGTTTGGATGTACTGAGAAGGGTTGAACACATCCAACAAGAGATCCCAGGTACGTGGCAGCATTTGTCCAACACTTCCCATTAAGGTATGTGGGAAGAGTAGTGAAATGCTGAGAGGACTTGCTGTCATGAATTTTAAAAAGTATGTCAGCAATCCTATAACGGGTCCCTGCAGTCAGTGTTTGGGATAAGAAGTATCTTTACAATAATGTAGCAGCTGGGTCCCACAGCACTCTGAAAGGAAAGTCTTAACAGGACAGGGCTGCAGTGTTTTAGAGTTATCAGCACAATAAGCAGGCAATATGATTCTCCTGCCACCAACAATAAAAACTTAGTTGCTGAGTTGACCTTTAAGTCCATTGTGGGGTTATTTCCCTGTAATTTGGTTTTTAAGATAACATTATTGTCACTTAGTGTTGTGGCTTCTGTTCTGCTGAGCAAGCCTTAATAGAGCAGTAGTTCAGCTTTGTGGACTGCACACATTATTGTTTTTAAAGCACTTCCTAAGCAGTTCAATTCAATACAATTCAATAACTGCATTCAACCCCAGCAGGGTGATTAAAAAGTACATAGAGCACAGCACAGACACATAAATCTCAATGAAACACTCACAATGAGTAGATAACGAGCATAAAAGTACAATGCAATGGCTGAACGTACTTTTTAGGGCTGTTCTTTCATGAGTTTGGCAATGCTTTCCTCACTTTGACCTTACTGCTTCTCTATACAATGGTAATCTCAGTAGTGTGCTTCCCATTTTTGGGGAAGGTCATTAATCCCACACTCAATGGTTCAACTTGACAATGCCTCCGGGCACAAAGCAAAATAAATGGTTTGACCAGTTTGCAGAGAAGGTACTTGACTGGCCTGCACAGAGCCGTGACCTCAACCCGTCCAAGATCTTTGGGATTCATTGAAATGCAGACTGCGAGCCGAACAGAAGTCAAACCTGATTCTCTTTTGGCTGAAAGAGAGTCTTTGCAGCCAGGTTAAAACTATTCTTTCAATTACTTCCCAGAAATAGGGAAGTTGCTGCATATAAACAGTGTTGGGTGTAACGTGTTACAAAAGTAACGGAGTTATAGTAATGTATTACTTTTTGCTGTAAAGAAGTAATGTAACGCACTAATGAAATGTGGGTAATATACTACCCGTTATAATTCTCAGTGACGCATTTACTACACATTTTAACCCGAAATGAAATGGTGTTTTGTTTTTTAAGAATTCACTAACATCGCGAGACATTCCGACACCAGAGAAAAATTGTGCGGGAGTAGTAAACCTAATGTTTACCCTTCGGACTCATCAAGATCCCTCCGCTTCGCGTCGGGTTCCCTGATCATGTTTTCCAAAAGAACTACGCATCTCTTGAATGACAATATGCCTGCACTGCGCCTCACATTATTGCGCAATATGCCTGTGAGCGTGCTGCGCGAGCCGAGATGATGTGTGTGCGCGCGTAGTTGAACCTTTTCATATTTAAGTTTGTAGCAAGTCGAGGGCTGCTGCTGTGTGTGCGTGTGTGTGTGTGTGTGTGTGTGTGTGTGTGTGTGCACAAGTGTGTGTTTTAAAGACCCCCCATAGAGCTCAGTTTATAACTCGAACCCTGACCAAGCCGTGTAATAAAAGTTGTGAGCCTTAATGGCCTATACAGTTGTTATGCTATACCACATTTATTTTGTATTTAACCTTTATTTAACCAGATAAAAAGCATTGAGATAAAATCTAATTTACATTGCCCTTCACTGGATGTATAATGAGCTGCACTAAACTACATTTAGTGAAAGGTCCTTTGAGAAACTAACTAAATATTGCACAGTAGCCAAGCATGGACTCGAAATGTGTTGGGTTGAGTTATGTGATTGTGTACGTACCGTATTGGGTTGTGCAGAGCAGCTAGTAATATTTCACGTGTGCAGTTACGACTTCAGTTGTCGCCTCAATCCCACACACCTCTGGGAATATGTTTGCTGGCTCTGCTGCAATACTTTGCCTGAACTTTGAATTATGTCAGTTTCCAAATGGAGGGACATTATACGCTGCCCATGGATCCAGTCAGTCGTGAAGTTTTGCCCCTGAGTGTCTGGCGACTGGGGCTCTCCAGAGGGTTAAGTGTTCAGATTGCTTGCGGGCCATCTTTTCTGGTAATAAACCCTGTCTGGGCACCAAGATGGAGCTGAAGGGGATGCAGTCGCGATGGAAAACCACACAACTTTACAGCTCCTTATGAATAATTATAATTACATCTTGTGTTAATGCAGCCAATGATAGACAGTCTTTGATATCGTGGCCAATAAATATGTTAAATCTGTTTTGCCACATTAATAGTGCCTCTGATACACAGCGATTGACTAACAATGTGACTGGGAGGTAAATTAGTGTTGTCAAGCTTGATGTGTGGCTGAACTCCACTTGTCACCTCTTCCTTTAACTCTAAGTAAATGATCTCCACTTAAAGAAAGGGCTTTCTTCTGCACAACTTTGTGAACCTCTTCCTTTGTACAACCTCCTTGTAAGCTTCTGGAAGATGTTCCCCTCAGGCACTGTTCCAGCATCAGCTCGCCGCGCCCAGCTCCCTCCATTAACCATCAGCGAGACTATTTTAAGTTCTCCTTCTCTATCTGCCTGTGCCTAGCATACATAGATGACCTTAAAATGCACTTGTATTGAGCTTAAAAAGGTTTTAAGGTAAGTTCTAACAATGTACTACACAAACCACAGCCAAGGCCCTCACGTCAGCATTATTCACTCCCATCCTGTAAAACCCATTAGATGTAATTGCATTTTTTATGAAGCTCCCATAGAAAAGTGCAGCGTTTAATCAATGGGAAGGCTTCCAGTTTTTAGGAGAGGTCACACGCTTCATGTGAGGTTGTCTTACAATTCTCCTTGAGGGGTCATACAGGTCTATTACCCTGCAGGTCAGCATCACTCCTCTCTCTAACACCTATCTGGTCTTATAATCGCCCGTCGTGCTGCTGTAATGGGCTTTCTGTTGACTGTGGTGGATTCCTATCTCTCTGGATGATGGTTTACAACATGCTCCGCTACGTATAGGCCATATCGACCTGGGTGGAGTTAATATTGTATTTTAAATGTATTAAATGTTTCTAAATCGGGGTGAAGATGGAGTAAGAAAAAATATAAACTAATCATTGTGGTGTTGGATGGATTTTGGTTGCCATGGAGAAACACTGCAAATATCCTGCTGGTTCATGCTTTATGATCACAATCATCCACAATGACCTCACTATGGTCCTCTGGAACAACAAGCTGAAGCACTGCAGTAAGATATGTACAGCAAAGCTACATCATAAATATTTACTACCCACGTCCTAGGGTGTAGGAAGCCGAGACAACCCAGGGGACACCGCTCAACTGCGAAAGAGGATTAAGTTGTCCCTCTGCAAAAATCCCAAACAAAACAAGAGGGTATTGCATGAATCAAACTAGCTTCTGATTCTTCTTCTGAGTTGTGAAGGTGACGTCATTCCTCTCAGAGGTAGAGCAGAAACACTAACAAACTTCCCCTGACACAGGCGAAGAAGAAAATAAGCTACTATAAACAATACTATTTATTTTAGCAATAGTTCATATAACAATGTCAACATCATTGTGATGAAACTGCAGGTCATTTTCAGCCCAATATCTCCAGGATTTCAGTGCAACTTGGAAGAATATTTAAAAACCAGCAACGTAACACATTTTATAACAATGCGAGTTCAACAAACAGAAATGAAGTAGTCAGTTCTGTTTTTAGTGGTTGATTCATGTCGTTACACTTGCAGATTCGTCCATTTTAAATAATGTATTAGTTTAAATTAGATTGTTCTGCAAAACACAGGATTACAGTAATTCTGCAATTTCTGCGAAAGCTATAGTTTTCATAAAAGGTAACAGGTGTTTTTATTATATGGATTTTTTCGCGTGTGATGCGAGACAAATGTATTACAATAAAGTTATATGTTATTTTATCTGATATAGTTTACGAAACTGACAAAATGTGATGCAGGAGAGAAAAAGTCAAAATTACAAATCTGCGAGCTACTTCAACGCCATGGACAGCACCATAGATTTATCAATAAAAAATGCGTGTAACATTAACTACGGTCTTTTTCTAAACCTAAAATGTTGTTGCCAGACCCTCCTCTCTTTTATTTGCCATAAACACAATATTTACCTAATCTAAACTCAGAGGGACATTTAAGGGAGGATTAATTCTCCCTGAATAAGAAAATGTTCCAAATGCATGCCCATTGTTAACCTGCCGTCCCCTTGTAGCAGAGGGAGTGCAGGGGCAGAGGTATGTTGAATATCTTAGTGTAGTGTGACTGATTTATTGATCTGTATCTGACTGTTGTTTGTGCAAATTAGAATCTATGGCCCAGACCATGGCTTTGAAATATCAGTAGCTTAACTGCGTATTGATAAATCAATGGCGCAATAACTGCTGCCAGGTTTGTTAATTTAACTTTTTCTGTTTTGTCCCACATTTGGTGAGTTTAGAAATCATAGGAGAATATAAAATAACATAGAAATGTATTGTTTGCTCACACTGTTTCTTGCATTATAACCAAAATCCTAAGAATAACAACATAAAAACATCAGGTCAATCTGCAGGGTGAAAAAAACGAATTAAAACTAAGAAATCATTTGACATGGACAAAACTGTTGTGTTAAAACCTGCATCATTAACTACAGACAGCAACACTTGAATAATGTAAAGTGAGATTCAAGAAAGTGTCACTGCCAAACCATCTGTACTGTTCTTACACTTGTGTTTAGCACCTCTTCACAGAAGCAACATCACGCACATATGCAGGAGTAATATGTTAGTAACCACTTATTGTTGATAATACGTTTTTATTTCTTGCAAATGGATCAAAGCTTTCTCTTAGTGTCTATTGTTCATGTTTGCTATAGAACAAATAAAGCGTTTTTATTCATTCCTGTGCTCACAGCGTTATAGGAACGCCTGATGCATGCAGAACAGGGCCAGCCTCAGAGAGGGAAGACAAGCAAGTGTGAGGCGCTTGTCCAGATTCCAGGAATTAGCTGCAGAATATCAGTCATCTTCCTCCTCCACAGCACGTCGTGAAATGACAAAACAAGATCCAGGGAGGGTGTTGTTACAGAGTGTCTTGGATTATTGCAGGCCGGAGACAGCCTCCCCCTCACATGAAAGAGGGGAGCTAAAATTGTGATCTAATTGCTAATGAAACTGTTAAACCAGGAGCCGCTTCAAAACAGGCAGAGAGGAATACTTTCTTTCATCTTCTTAAGTTTTCTTTTGCCATGATTCAAGCGCGTTCGACCAGGCGGGCAAGCCTGATTCAATCTGACACACAGACTCAAACAAACACACAGCCGATGTTTGTCCAAGTAAACCAAGTAAATACGCATCAGATTTGTTTTTCAAAGCAAACAGAAATACACAAAGACGCTTCTGATGCTGTTTGATGGTTGTGATGATTTAGTGATTGGGATCTGTTGATGTTAACTGCCGTGTTAATGATGTCGTCCAGGAGCAAAATGCTGTATGAGTGTGTCTAAAATCACCCCAACATTCACTAATGGACTTCCCACTAATATAATGGACATGAGTAGTTTACTTCAGAGCAGTGCATTGAGATTCCCAACCTATTCATGTTGTGTTATTTAACACCAGTATTTAGTTCACAACCCCTAGCTCGAGTGAGACTCGGACTAAAATGTGTATTTCTGCAGGTCTCCCTTGAAAAAGAGATCATTGATCTCAATGGGATTTTACCTGGATAAATAAAGGTTTTGAATTGAATTGAAATGATGGTGGGTATTTGAAGTTCACTACACAGTCAATAGAGAGTGTTTTTCTAAACGGCCTTATACTTATTTCAAAAGGAAAACCAACCGAAGAAAAAAATATATATATCTACTTCTATCACCTTAGTCGCTCTTCTTCAAAGCAGCCGTATGAAGAGATAGCAAAGCCTGCACACATTTATTCTCTGGCACCCACATACATTTCCACCAGCAGACGTACTCCAATTTGCAGACAGATGTCTTGGCATGTGGGATTTACTGCCCTTCTCTTATGTGTACTTCCTAATGTCTAAATCCAATCCTGGCGATATGTTGGATGTGAAATGAGCTGCTCCTTATCAGAGCTCTGCACCCCTTCCACCACCTCCAACCTGAACCTGTCAGGAGTCTGGAGGACAAACAGATGCCGGCTAACCTTGTCCTTGTGCTAACTGTGCTAGCTGCCACTAAAGCACTGATGTAACGAGACTTCCTGGGGGCTGTTCTTTCCACAATTCACCCAATTATTGTCCCCCTACGTCGGCCTTATGTTTTCCAGTGCTTCCTCTTCTAAGTTCAGGTCCTTGAAATGCCAGAGAGCACGGGGAACCATGATGGAGCTAAGCTAAATGTGGCTGAGTTATGTTGACAGATACATGGCTCCCTGAGTTCCCTCTGCAGCCGACAGCACCCTCACCGCCTCCCCACAAAACAAAGTGACATTTCATGATGGATTATATTTAGGACTTTTATTTTTAGGAATGAAATTAGCCGAGATTAAAGAAAGAAAAGTAAATGCAATCAGGCCATTGATTTTCAGATAGAAAATGTCCATGCTGAGATCGATTTATAGCAATAGAAAAGGACAATATATAATGGAGCTTAATGTGTTTGGGCTCCATAACAATACTGTCGTTTTATTTTCATTTTTAAAAAAATGCATGGTTCAGATGGAGGAATGCTGGTGGACCACAGGCATTTCCAGCCTTATCTGTATTACACAAAACAATTCCACACAGTTTATCTAAGTTCATACCTGTGGCGAGTCAGGCAGTTCAGCATTTACTCGGATGCTTAAATGTGCCATTTCCACAGCAGAGAAACTGTCCCCTAGCAAGAAGCAAGCTCAGCCACTAGGGAATGATAACCTGTCCCTGTGTTTTTACTCCTATTGAATATGATTGGAAAATAGTAAGTTTATATGTAAAACTGCATGAATAAATATGATGAATTTAAAATACAATTAAATCACAGCGATTGATACCATTAAAAGTCCCTCCTGCTGTTCCTTAAACGTTTATTTTTTATATTTTAGGAGATTTAACTTTGTTGCCAGAAATTAGAGCAGAAATCCAATCCACTATCTTAACTTTCTGTTAACTTAGCATATGTGTGGAAACCATGGATGTATAAAGAGAGCAATGTTGGGGACAGGAGCTCAGGGGCAAGTGAAATGGAAAATGTTCGACTTCCTGGGTATGAAATTACTCAAATCTTATGCATCCATGAACCCATAGAGAAACAAGACTAGCGTTTCCTTTAACCCCCACCTCTTGGCCTACTGCTCATTTACATGAAAAAGCACACATTTTAACCATTTTTAGGACATTATTATTCTAATAAGCACTAAAAAGTGTTCTTCCTGGTAATGACCAAGTCATCCAGAGATGTATTGTTCCCAATGTACTGTATATAGGAAAGAATATGTTTGGACCCAATGGCATTACACCTTGGAAGTTGAAATTGCAGGCTGACAGTATATCAAATTGGCTTCAAAGCCAGACACTCTTTCTTTTGGCTCTGTTGTTGGGTTGCGTTATTCAAGAAAAGAGAGCTACTTTGACCAACCAAATCTGAAGGCAAGAGGTCAAACATCCAGGAAGCTTTCCATTTGATGCACAACGGCAGAATAAATGTAGATGTCAACGAGAAGGATAGCTTAGCCAAACATTGGAAGAAGGAGAAAAAGGCCAGTGTAGTTATGTCCAAAAAGGTAGGAATATCAACCGTTCAGCCCCTGTGAAGTCAACTTATTAACGAATTAAGTGATATTTTGTTTGTTTAATGCGCACACACAAAAAGGGCAAAGCTGTTGCGGCTTTACATGACTGTTTTATGACAGAAGTGATGTTCAGTGAGATATTTCATGGTAATTAGTGTTCATGAGAGGTGGCTGGTAAGTGGATTTCATTACCTTGGAATGAGACGGGCATGCTGTTTCCTCCTGCGTTCAGTCTTGCTAAGCCGGCAGATAGCGGTAATCTTCTTATCCAACTCTCAGCAAGAAAGCGTAGTGTATTCCTCATAATGTTAAGCTATTCCTGGGGCTTTAAACAGTAGCTAACTACACTGTATTTATTATATTTCAATGTAGCACATGAGTTCATCTAAGTGATACATCTGTAATTTAGCTATCCTATTTACCATGAGGAAATATCTGACTTGTAACTACGCCCTGGAAGCAGATTTCCATATTCATGTCACACTTCAAAGTCCTCCAGTAGCACTGAGAAGTGAGATAGACATAAAGCATGAAATACCCTTCTATGACTGAAGGCCCAATGAGATCCACATCAATAGGCTTTCTTTTTTTTTTTTAATTAGAAACACATAGCAAGCAAAGTACGGAGGGTGGTTACACCACGCCCCTGAGCCAGACACGTTGAGAAGAATAGACTTCCTCCTTTGCCAATTCAGTAAAGCCTGCACAGCAAATTTCACACAACCATTTTGCGCTCTGCTGATAAAACACTTTGAAAGCCCAATGACACAGACAATGGCTTCAGATAGGAAAAAGCCACGTTTTGTCCCCATCCCTTTTCATCAATGTCCCAAATACAACCAAGCCTTACAGAGAAGTGGAACAGAAATGCCGTACAAGACTTAAACACTTGCACACTTCAAACACAACGCCTGGTGTGTGTCCTACTAAAACCTGACTGTGTGGGCATCACTGATCTAAGTGCCATCTGCAATGAGGTCTAATAGCCATGTGAAGGATATGTGGCACAATGGCCCTACAATCGTGCACCTGTCACCCTCTCATCCACTCCCCACTCGGTGTTCATCAGTGAGTGTGGTTCACTTCATTTCCATGTCCCACTCAAGCTCTTTATTGATGAATAAAAGAAATCACTGGTGAATAAAAGATTGATTGTATTGCTTTGTGCAAGGGAAAATTAGATGGATTATCGACTGAGGATGCCGTAAATGATATCAAGCCTTCACTTCATTGGGTTTTACTGATCCTATGAGGAACTTGGCTTAGTTTTCAATCAGATTTCACATCTGAATGCCTCACTACGTACCCAGCATCATCATCATCTACGACACTGAAGCACAGAGTCAACTCACAAACCCTGGTGGGACGCTCTTTTCCCCGATAGCCTGTCTGAGACCCGGTTGCTCATTAAAAGGCACTTTGGGAAGTTGCCTCCGATCCCTGGCTGCTCCTCTCGACACCCAAAGGCTCAGTAAACAGGTAAGCTCTTTAGTGAAAACAGCAATGAAATGGAGAAAGTAAAACACTTTTTTTACTGACCCCCATGGTGCACTAAACCCCTCCCTTAAACAATGATCATCTAAACCAGTGGTTCTCAACCGGTGTTTTTTTTTTTGGGGAAACAGTCAAACTTTTATTTTGAAGGCCCAATTTTCTAACGCTGTGCATGCAGTAGGCGTTGGACTGTAAGTACCGGAGACCATAAACGGTTTTGAAAACTTCTGTCACATAGTGATCATCTTCTCAATAAAATATCTTTGCTGATGTTTTTTCGAGTCTTGTGGCCAATCAGAATCAAGATTGTTGCCGGAAGTCCCCACGGAGAATAACTTTGCGGTAGAACTATTCTTTATATATCCATGGGTACAACTTCAGATAAAAATGAACACATAATGAAATATGACCCCCGGTTTGATGATTGACAGGTCACAGAACAATGGGAGCCACACAGACTATCTCCTCTTTACTCTTCTCGCAGCAAGATGTCAGAACAAAGTAAAAAACAAACAATGGCATAAAATATTATTAATATGTCGGGTAGTAATAGATTTATTTATTCTCTTCTCAGAGTGTACCAGAATGCATAGTTTATGTTAGTTTATGTTAGAATCCCCCCAGACCCCCCTGCTGGGGTTGGGTTTTCAGCATGTGTGCCTTTTTATATAGTTCAGCTTTGATTCCATCATCTCATTAAACCTTTTTTAAAAGCATACTTTAGTTCTGTGAAGGGATATAAGGGATATATGCACTGTACTTCACTTTAGTTAGGCTGAAAAGTGTATATATTACAGCACGATTTTTTGTTGAATAGATTTCAGTGCTTCAAAATGTTGGGTCGCGATGTATTGACCAAGTAAAAAGTGGGTCCCGAGGCCTGACCAGTTGAGAACCACTGATCAAAACGTAGCCAGTTCATGTTTTGCATTTCCAAAATTCAAAACACAGTCAAAGGTCCAAGGCTTTTTAAACATTGTTTATCTGTTCTAAGCTGAAAACTTCAGCATGCCTGACTGACTGTAACTACTACCTTCAGTTGTAATCCAGCATTACCATGTTAGTATAGCATGTTTAGACTCAAGCAAACCCCAGCCAGACTTAAAGGTCCCATGTCATGCTTTTCTGGTTATTACCCGTCCCCTTGTGTGTTATATAGCTTTTTATGCATGTAAACGGTCTGTAGAGTCAAAAACCTCAAAGTATACCCTGTAGCGAGTAAATCTCTAACACAGAAAAGACCTGTCCATGCTGCCCCAGAAAGCCTCGTTGGAGATTTTTATTTTTCTTGCTGGGTACAGTGACGTGACCATACCCAAATGGACCAATCCATGGAGCTCCCCACACACACACACACACACACACACACACACACACACACACACACACACACACACACACACACACACACACACACACACACACACACACACACACACACACACACACACCACACACACACACACACACACACACACACACACACACACACACACACACACACCACACACACACACACACACACACACACACACACACACACACACACACACACACACACACACACACACACACACACACAGACACACACACACACACACACACACCACACACACACACACACACACACGGTGAAACTGTGACACGCTGGAGGGGTGTGCTAGTGGAGCCTCGCAGCGGCGAAACTGTGGTGCGCTTACACTGTAGGATTGATTGTAACGGTGGTGGACTCATCAGAACAGAGTGGGCGAGCTGACCAATCAGAGCACACTGGGCTCACAGGGAGGGGGGGGGGGCAGGAGCTCCAACAATGTAAATCTATTCTAGTAGACCTCAAGAATGGAATTATGATCAGTAGAAATGGCCATGACATGGGACCTTTAAGTGCTATGTTCACCAGACACATTGGTTATCATCATTCCAAAAGCAAAGCAAAATAAATGTGTACTATCGTCCTTTTAGTGGACAATTATATTATCGTACATTTTAATATATTTACATTCAATGTGTATTCTATGGTCATTTTATGTCTATGTTCATGTATTTTACTGGTAACTGTATGATATCAATTTTGTATGAATATTTTATGAGATGTCAATTGTCTACTGTGAAGCACTTTGAAATGCAGATTTAGTATTTAAGATACTATACAAATGAAGCATAAAAGGTAGACATAGCTTTAAAGGTCTCCTAGTATGCTATTTTTAGACATATATTATGGGTCTCAGATATATAAAAATATATAAAAAACATTATGATTTTTGTTCAAAATACCAAACAGATCATGCATTTTAGACATCCCTCATAACCCTCTGTTTCAGCCCTGTTAGAGAACTGCAGGTTCGGGGTCCTTAGCTTGAAGAAAGAAAAAGAGGAGGGGGAGCTTGTGCCTGCTCAGAATTCTACCGGAGATAAAGCTAAATGCTGCCGTGATTAAATGCCATATCATGTTCCAAACACATCAATTATTTCTGTAACAGCATGGAGCTCAAATCTTTCTCTTGTAGGTTTACTACAAGGTGAGTTTCTTTTTTTTTTACACATGCTCTCTCCAGTACAGGTTAGCTCTGAGTGTTAGCGATGCTTGCTAATGTAAACAAAGACCATATTACGTCCAAAACACGTCGGGCATTGTTTCTGATAGCAACATTCTGATAGTGCCGTGGGACGCAAATCTGGATCAGCTCTGAGAGAGGGTTTTGTTTTCTGACACTTTGTGAGTTCCCTGACACACCGGGGACACATATTTATGTATAAAATACATCAGAAAGTGCATTTTGCATGATAGGTCCCCTTTAATGTCTGGCTGCTAAGGGTAACAAAAGGTACATGGATACTTTGTCAACATTTGTCAAAATCATAAAATATTTTTCTACTGCAAGACATCGTCCAAATCACTTACAGGAAACAAGAAGACGTCAAGAACAATGCAAACTTGCCAATAAACAACATTTATAGAAAAACAGCTATATTCAGCTTCTCTCCAAGGCTGAGATGCAGTACCTCTCATGGAGAAGGATAGCACACCCACAAGGATCAGCTCCATCCCTCCTAATCCATCTAACAGAGCCTGACGAAGCGCCTTGCCTCCTCTTTACAACTTCACAGCACTGCTTCACCCATTACCCTTGAGCAGGAGCTGCCCTTCTCTGGACCACAGTAACATTCAAACGCTATTCAGAGCCATTAGGCCACCAAGGTCAGCACTTAACTTACATTTTCACAGCTTCGGGCAGCACCTTCTCTCTTTTCCCCCCTCTTTCTTTTGTCTGCTGTTGTTATGTTCTTGCGGCACACTGCACACAGGAAAGTGAATTGCTCATTAGCTGGGGCCTGGTGCCATAACATGTGTTATAAAGGGGAAAGTGGGGGGAAAGAAAACCAGAACATTCAAGGCGATTTTTTTTAGTCATCACAGTTACAGCATCTGACGAATTAGCTGGCCCTGCAGGCTATCCTTGCAACCCTGTGGAGAACATCTTGATTCTTTAGGGGCAAGATGGGATAAAGGTCAAGATGTGTCAGTGTAATCACACTTTTGAAGGATAATACTGAATGGCAACCAATGACAGACCATGAAGCACATTTCTTTGCAGTTTTCTTTGATAGCGCAGTCAAGGTCCATACATTTCCTGAGGGAGAGGAGGTTAAATTGGTCAGGAACAAGACTTTAAAAGGAGAACCTTAACTTGTCAAAGCTGTCTGTGGCAGGGCAAAAATGAAATATGATATCAAAAGTCCAATGCACAATCCCCTTAAAATAAAAATCCTCAGGAAAATATCACACAAATAACTATAAGGGCTTGTGTGTCTCTGCACTGTGATTCAGATCTGCTTCTAAATGTTATGGGTTGTTCCTTTGTCTGCGCTACACCCTTCCACCAAGTTTCAAGAAAATTGATCAAGTCATTTTAGTGTAATCTTGCTGACAAAAAGACAAACAAACTAACAAGCAAACCGAACCAAAAAAAACGTAAGAAGGTATTCAAAGATATCACACAAATTATCTGGTCAATATCTTGTCCTGATAACATTTAATATGTTCTTTTTTAGATAGAAAGAAGGACCGAGAGTGACTTTTGTTTAGTTATTTTTGCTAAATCAGCCTACTATCACCTAAAGAATATATCTAGGATTAAAAGACTAATGTCACAGCAGGATTTGGAAAAACTTGTCCATGCTTTGATCTTCAGTAGACTCGACTACTGCAATGGTGTCTTCACAGGTCTCACTCTATTAGGAAGCTGCAGCTGATTCAGAACGCCGCTGCTCGAGTCCTCACGAACACTAAGGAAGTGGATCACATCACTCCAGTTCTGAAGTCTTTACACTGGCTTCCTGTGTGTCAAAGAATATATTTCAAAATACTGCTGCTGGTTTATAAAGCACTGAATGGTTTAGGCCCAAAATACATTTCTGACCTCCTGCTAAATTATGAACCATCCAGATCTCTCAGGTCTTCAGGGACTGGTCAGCTTTCTGTCCCCAGAGTCAGAACTAAACATGGAGAAGCAGCGTTCAGTTATTATGCTCCAAATATCTGGAACAAACTCCCAGAAACCTGCAGGTCCGCTGCAACTCTGACTACTTTTAAATCCAGGCTGAAGACTTTTCTTTTTGTCGCTGCTTTTAATTGAACTATTCATATCTTAGACTGCACTGTAACTTTTATCCATGTACTTTTTCTTTTAATGTTTATTTTATTAGCTTTTCTTTTTAATGACTATTTTTAAATGCCTTTTTCTTAATGTCTTTCATTTTTCGTAAAGCACTTTGAATTGCCTTGTGTTGAAAAGTGCTATATAAATAAACTTGCCTTGCCTTGCCTTGCCTTACCAACCATTACATCATTTTGAGCCTGTAGCTTTGTCTTTTGTACAGGAGATTGTCTCCAAGTTAAAGCCCTCTGGTTCTCCAAAAGACCCTGTCGCGCCTCAACTTTTTAAAGAGGTTTTCCCCACTGTTGGACCATCTGTGCTGGCCGTTATAAACAGCAGTCTGCTCTCAGGGAAGGTCCCTGAAAACCTGAAGCATGCAGTAGTGCAACCTCGTATTAAAAAACCCACTCTGGATCCCACAGTTCTGGCTTATTTTAGGCCCACTTCCAAAATGCCTTTTATGTAAAAAATCCTGGAGAAGATTGTCAACAGTCAAATTATGTTTTTTCTGGAAGAGAACAATATACTGGAAGTTTTCCAATCCGGTTTTAAAACTATGCACAGCACTGAAACAGCGCTTTTAAGAGTTTTTAATGACATCCTTTTATCTACTGACTCTGGGGACTGCGTTCTACTTATTGAATTAACTGCTGCTTTCGATACAGTCGACCATGACATCCTGATCTCTCGCTTGGAGCACTGGGTGGGCATTGAGGGGAAAGCCCTGGAATGGTTCAGGTCATATCTGAAAGACAGAACTTTCTCTGTCAGCCTTGGTGACTCCGAGTCATCCTCTGCTCCACTCCTGTATGGGGTCCCACAGGGCTCAGTATTAGGCTCCTTGCTATTTTCCCTCTATTTGCTCCCTCTTGGGTCCATATTTAGAAAGCACGGCATCGCATTCCACTGCTATGCTGATGATAGCCAGATTTATGTCCCACTAAAAAATAAGGAGGGTTACTCAATTAGCCCACTGCTAAAGTGCCTAAAGGACATAAAGGCCTGGATGGTGTGCAACTTCCTAAAACTGAATGAAGGAAAAACTGAAGTAATAGTTTTTGGTGGCACCACTGGCACCACTTCTGTAGACCTAGGTTCCTTGGCTCAGTACACCAAGCCCACCATTACGAACCTTGGCATTAAAATGGACCGTGAATTTAAACTTGAGTCAGATTAAATCGGTGGTAAAATCGAGCATTTATCACCTTAGGCAGCTAGCCAAAATAAAACCTTTTCTCTCCAGAGAGCAGTTTGAGACTAATCCACGCCTTTGTCACCACTCGGCTGGATTACAGTAACTCTCTTTACATTGGGGTCAGTGGGTCCTCCCTTGCTCATCTGCAGCTGGTGCAAAATGCCGCAGCAAGGCTTTTAACTGGCACACGGAAATATGACCACATTTCCCCCATTTTGTCTTCGCTCCACTGGCTGCCAATACATTTTAGGATTCATTTCAAAATCCTTTTATTTACTTTTAAATCCCTAAATGGCATGACCCCACCATATCTTTCTGAGCTGCTACACCCTTACACGCCCAACCGCCCTCTCAGGTCAGCTGATCAACTGCTCCTGAACGTGCCCAGAACCAAGTCAAAGCTCAGAGGGGGCCGTTGCTTCTCTGTAGCAGCTCCCACACTGTGGAACGATCATGCATATCAGACAGGCCTCCACACTGCCTGTTTTTAAATCGCTTCTTAAAACCCACCTCTTCTCCTTAGCGTATAAACATCTCTTAGAGCGTTGCTTTTATTGCTTTTAAATTGTCAATTGTTTTTACTTGTACTTGTTTTATGGTGTCTGAGCTGTGCTGTGTTATTTTTTGCATGTTTTGTTTTGTTTATTTGACTGTACAGCACTTTGGTCTGGAGGTTTAAAGTGCTCTATAAATAAAGCTGTATTGTGTATTGTATCAACAGTCAGACGTAATTGAGTTTCTTACTATCACAACGGACTGTTTCAAAACACAGCCATAATGCCAAGACAGAGTATTGTTACTCGTCATCTGGCATTTGTGCAAAGAAAAAAAAGATGCAGAAGCTACTTATTATTCTGGAGTAACACCTTAACGTGTTAAAAGTTATGCAAACAAAAGGAGAAAATAAAGTGTTATAGCACTGAATATCTGAGTACTGGTTGGTTATATAATCATGGAAATACGATTAAATATTAGCATGAAGACAAAACATGTAATTTTGAGTCTTCAGTTTGTGTTTTGTTTCATAAGAAGCTGCATTATATTAACCTCGCTAGGATTTAATTTCCCTGCTGCTATTACATGGTGATGATGCATTTGTATATTCAATTTGTCCTTGTGAAATGAAATGCAAGGTAACTGAAATGAACTCAGCCTGATAGTTCCAGCTGGGAGAGGAATATTCAGTCAAGTCATTTCGTTAAGATAACACGAACATATTTTTTCACTGTGGTTTATTTTCGTTAAGCCCGGCAGCCATGTGCGTAGCATCTTTTGTTTCCTTTCTCTTCCGTGTTCAAGATGTTTGCCAACTGATCAGTTCTCCTGGAGCAAATCCCAGTGTCACATCTCAGCCGAGCAAATGAGCAGGCTGTAAATTAACTTCAATTTCCTAATGATAAATGCAATTCTAATGCAGCAGGGGCACAACATTCATATTTGATGAGCCACCATATCTCACTTCAAAGGTCCCAATAAACCGTCTAGTGAGAATCTTTGGTAAATATACAGCTCTGCACCGAGCAGACAGCTCCCCCCCATGCCAGGAAACTCCCCACAGGCTGCTATTGCTCATTCACAGCTCCGAGATGTCAAGGTTTGGCACTTGTGAAAATTGAACTCCAAACTCATCTTCACCCCAGGCCCAAAAAATGCCGAACAATGCCTTGTCATACTCACAAAGCAGAGAGACTAATCTGTGAAGTGAAGCAGGCGTCAACAAACCTAATGTAACGGTTTTGACCAAAGAGAGGAAGGTGCATGTGCGTGTGTGCAAAGAGGTATAAAAGGAAAACGTGTGTAAAAGAGAGAAATGGATCAAGAGAGAGGAAAGGGTACGGTGATTGCCTTTATTAAATCCCACCAACATTTATTCCAAACATTAATTTCATTGCGCTATCAGAGGCGTTTCAGGGTTGAGGAATGAAGGAAGAGCAGGAGTAAATTGCTTTCAAGTTCTACAGAGCATTTCCCTCTGGATGGCACAGACTGGGACGCCTCTCCCTCTAATTAAATCCCTGTTGTATTTAAGAGCGTAAGATGTAATTAGAACATTTAGTTTAATTTTAAAATACTTTAATTTCCTCCCTCCTACATGCCACAATTTAATTATATTCAGCATATCGTGTAGTCCTGACAGGAACACAGAGTTGCTATAGAGATGACCACGGCTGCACTGTGCTTGGAAATCCTTCAGAGTATAGTGAGTCTTCACACAGCGAGCCAAACTCTCACACACACAAAGACACTATGTCCAAGGAAGCACAATGAAGAAAACACTACCACTCGCAGGAGATGCATCATGTAAATATGCAAACACGGGTACAAACTGCCACATTTTCCACTACTCAGCTAGCCAGCCTCTCGCACAGATACAGGCCACAGGAGATGCACCTTTACCATTTGGAGCAGCAAAGTCACCCCCACTCGTTTCTAGGGTTGGATACCGAGAACCGGTTCCGGTTCGGAACCGGTTCCAACATTTCGATTCCAACGGCATCATTTAGAAATGTGAATTTCGGTTCCGCTTTTCGATGCCTGAGGAAATGTTTCTCGCTGCTCTCCGTAGCCTATGTATGACTGCAGCAGGGCGGGAAATGTAGCATTGTACCTACACTTCCTACAGCGTAACCATGTTCGCCTAGGGCGCCAGATCTGTGGAGGCGCTGCGCTGACAGCTCTGGGAGGGAAAACAATTTTTTGACCGTTGGGGCTCATCCTAATTTTCGGCCTTGATGTAACAACATTCATAATTAAGCAAATGTAACACCCTTTTCATCCCGGTTACACTTTTCATTTGCCCTGTACGATGGGCGCTGTAAGTGATGAAAATGGGGGATGTTGGCTTATCTGGCACCCGCAGCTCACAGCCAAAGTGCGAGTGAGCGTGGGAGCGAGCGAGGGAGAAAGGGAGGGTGCACCGGTATGCGCTGTTGTTATTAGCATCTGGTGCTAGCTGCTCTAACGGAAGAAGATGTTTCTACAATGATGTGGAGGGAGAGTCCTCTCCAGTCAGACTGAGAGGCTGATAACTACAGCTCAGTGAGGTAAAGGACTGAGTGTTTAGATAGTTCACTTTAGTCTAAGTTATCTCAGTGGGTCTCAAACGTTTTGATCACAATTTATGTAAACACATATTTCCAAGGCACTCCTTTATAATTATTGGGATAAAACAGGTTTGAAATCATTCCAATGTATACTATAGGACAGTAAACCAGACATATCGTTTTAAACTGGAGAGATAAAAACATATGCATAATACTACCTGGTACAAATGTCTGTCAGCAGCATTAAAATCAAAACTGCTCCACCTGTTAAAGATCTGCTCAAAGATTGTTGGTCAACCCTGTCAGAGACTCTATGACTCAGCCTATCATAACAACCTAGTGAGGCTGTCCAACAACATCATCTCCGACCCAAACCATGTTCTGAACAGTGAATATGAACTGCTACCATCTAATCGGAGATACAGGGTCCCACGATTCAATAAAGTCAGACTGAAGCACTCCTTTGTGCATCAGTCAGTCCTCACAGTAAATACAGAGCTAAATCCCAGACCAAATGCACGCTGAAGGCTCTTTGAGCATGTTTTTCTCTCACTGATTGTGCTGTTATGTTAAATGTTTGTGTTTCATGTATTTGTGTATGCATATTTGTCTGTTGATGTTGGACATGGAGCTGCTGTGACGCAAGTCAAATTTCAGACTTGATCTGACAATAAAGTAATATCGTATCGTATCGTATATAAATAAAATAGTAAAATAAGATATGAATAACAACAAAAATAAAATACGTTACATGTATTTGTTATTGGCTATGGTAGGTTATTGGTTATGTTCACATACTTATTTAATGTAAACCGATCTTTTTCATATGGGTGTTTAGAATTGTACCCCTAGATCTAGTTTCTAGTAATTATGCTTAAAGTGCACCAGATTGAAGCATTTTACTTTAAAATGTTCAAACATTTCTTCCAGGTATGCCTGAGAAGGCAGATATGCTTGTTTTTCTCAACAAGAACTGTTCTTTAAAAGTTGGACTGTTGCACTCTTGTAGCTTCAGTGGTTCTCAGGTTAAAGTTACATAGCAGTGAATATAAACAGACTGATTAATGTGAATATTACTGTAAACTAACCTGTGTAAAAGTTTCTCGAAGAAATGTAATTTTTTTTGGTGGAAGAAGCGTATCATTTTTTTACCCTGCCCCTCAAAGAATCGGAATTGAGAACCGTTAAGAACCGGAATCGAAAAGTGGAAATTCAAACGATACCCAACCCTACTCGTTTCTCTCTTTCACTGTCTCAACATCCCTCCCTCTTTTCATGCCACCCGGCGTATTGATGCTGCCATTGTTGCCTTAGGTGTCTTTTTCACAGCCGCCACCCCCCCACTCGTTGTCTCGATTGGTGCTTTGAAGGCAGCACAGCAGCAATCAATGGCAGTGTGGTGGCCGTTGCCACAGTCATTAGACACCCTTTTCTGATGAAAGAATGGACAGCATTCCTGCTCCTCAATACAGATCAATTATCCTGCACAAAGTCAACACCTCACGCACACACTCTCACACACTCACTCTCTGACCCATTTGCTCTTCACTCTCCATTAGCTGTAACCTCATGTAGCGCCTGCAGTAAAGTCACATATTCTTCCAGTTGTTGCGCATTTTAGATTCAATGCTGAGAAGAAATTTCAGAGTGGCTCAGTCATGCCAGTGATTTACTCTCAGCTTTACAGATCAATAGTTATAATACGCAGCCATTGGCAGTCGGCAGAATGGAGGTCACCGATATTACAGAGACGGGGCTTTGTGTCATGCAGAATGTACAGGAAAACGCCTCAGCGTCTGATAATGCTCAGCTTAGACATGGCAGCTTACCGAGAAAGCACACTCCAAAACAACCGCTTTTATGAAAACTCAAAGCATTACTGAGAAAATAACTTCAAAAACACAAACATCCCAGTCTAACGGAGAGCTTTATACTTGATCCAGGAAAATCTTAAAAATTACAGAAAAAGTATAAACCAGGATTTCAAATGTAAAATCTGACGGAGTCGAAGCAGAACGAACAAAGTTTTAGTTTGATGATACTCGTAAAGAAAGTGCAGCTGAGATATCAAGATTGCTGTGTCATGACACAGAATCCCAAAACCCAGGCAATTATGTTGGCTTATTATATCGTTATATAAAGAAGAGAAGCTTTGAGTGCTCTGCTATTAAAACTACATTGAGATATGTTGTATGTGATCTTTTAAATCATTTTGACATCATCCTTTTTTTAAGTGTATAATTAAGACAATCCCAGAGAAAATTGGTGCAGGTTATTTGTAGCTCGCAGCAAATTCTTCTTCTTTTTAGACTCCATTGCTTCTTAGAACAGTGTGAAACTACCATCTGTAGCGCCAAAATCAAACACTCCTACAAATTGTTAGTCACTCTAGTCTTAGGTAAGAGACATGACGCACCTAAAACAGTTATAATACCAAAACACAGATGGTTGAAACAAATAGTCAAGGGGTACGTTTCCAGGTCATACATATACAGTATGTCATTATAGTGTCTCTTTCAGAAAAGTCAGGGGGTCAACAAAGTCATAGGGATGCATCATCTAAGAACCATGAAAGTCTGTACAATATATTTTCCATATCCATCAGATAGTTGTTGACGTTTTTGAGAATGACGGACAGACCAACAGTGCCACTTCTAACTTCCAGAGGATTTACATACAAATGTGTTCCCCAACAGGCGTCAGTCTGGAACGCCCTCCATCCACACGCCGCTGCTTGACCATCTCTGTAATTTTTCTAAAAACCGACAATTTGAAATCCACCACTACTTTGCACAGGGACTGTCCAGGCATGCAGAGAAAGTAAACAGTGGTCTGAAAGCTTTCCTTTCCCCTGCCTTACACTTCAAACACTTTTCATGCAAACAAAAGACTAACATCTTTGTTACTTTCAGAATAGACTCTCTGAAAAAGATAGCTTCATGTATCTCAATATTTAAATGTTATCATTTCTCAGCCCTCTTCCTGAAAGCCGGCTTTTCAAACCACTTACGAGTGTGGCCCCTTCTAAATACTCTTCAGACAACATGCTGTCAAAACTTTCTGAGTACACCCCAGCAATACAAAATGCCATGCTGCTTCTGACATTAACCCTCCTCCTCCCCACCCTCTCTTTGGGTGTCTTCATGGATGTTAGAAGTAAAGACAGATAAAGGAGAGCGTGGGGGGTGCAGAGTGGTTTAACACTCAGATGAGAGCAGGCCTCCGTGCAGCATGGGGCCTGACAGGCTCATGGAAAACATGAAAAGCCGGGCACATATGTGTGAGTGTCAGGTTTTGCATATGCGTGTTTGTGTCTATGAATATCTACATGGGTCAAAAAGTGTCCAGAGGAGCCTTGGAGAACGAGTTATGGTGTGATGTCAGGTCTAATTAGCCAGCCTTGCCTTAGGCTCATTACTCACAGACCACTGGGAGGAGGAAATAGGAGGGGGGAGAATGAAAAGGCCACATGGGGAGCACTCAACACAACTTTAGCTTCATCTCCAGTGCTTCCCCACTAAGAAACGCGACAAGACTTTGATAAGGGCATTCACACCCATCTCAAGACCTCATATCATCCTCCTCCTGCTCCTTCATCCCCCCCACACTCCACACCTCGCACCCAACATGCATCTACCTCTCCCAGACTCAGCGTGGAAGAACAAAAACAAGTGTGGGTTGAAATTATGTTGATAAGATCTGAGGATACAAAAAAAAAGGTTTTAGGACCTGCTGTTTCCGTGGAAACACAGTTGTATCCATGCTAAGGCTGATTGGAAAGACCTAGCCTTAATAATAAAGTGGTTGTCAGCAACATGTATGTGATTACAGAAAAACCCCGGGAATTTTCAGGATGAGGGTCGGCAGGTAGTAAAAACAAATGCTTGGAGAGGTAGCCTTCATCAGTAATTAGCTCTAAAGGCACACATATAAACTATTTTCATTCGATTGTAACCAACGCATCCCCAGCCTCTTCTCATAACAGTACATGAAACAACTAAATGACCAATATATACATTATTTGAACCAAATTAAAATAGTATTACAGCCTTGAGGTTGAAGGCCTCCACAGACTAGTCAATTTGCAGTTTACATCCATGTCTATCCAGATGTCATCACTTCACTTTTTCTGTTTAGACATTAGTGTGAAGTCTACTCCACACATACCGATGGCCAATTAGTTTTAAACAAAGAGTTTGCAGCATACAGCACAGGCAACATGGGCGGTGGGGGCTTCTCAAAAGATGTGTGTTTGTTGTTGTTTTGTGTCAGTTTTACGTCGCCACTTCCATTCACATTTTTCATCATTGTTCCACAATGTTTATCATGAAATTAATATCCATATATTTTATACTATACTTGCACTGCTTACCGTTTTCATACTTTATATATCTTAGCATATTCATACACACTGTTAATACTGCTCACAGGCTGCTAGTGTATTCATACGATTCATACCCAAGCTCACTGTTTATTTATCATTCAATTCATTCTATATTTTATTCTGTAGATTGTGTACATTACTTTTCACTTTACTGCTTGTTGCACCGTTAGAAGCTAAACTGTATTTTGTTGTCTCAGTACCTGTAATCTGTGCAATAACAATAAAGCAGGCATCTTTATTGTAGCCTCAACAATCAAGTTCTAAGTAGTGCAATATGAAATAAAAACTAAAACAATCTGTGCTGTTGTATTTGCTGTAAAGTGTCTCTACTGTAGGCTATTTTTATTATATGTACAGCACTTTGGCTTGACCAAAAATCGTTTATAAATGTGCTATATAAATAAAACTTGATTTGATTTGAAAAACAACTACACTCTTTTGGCAGTGTTGTGGTGCCGAGAGATGGGAGTCGGAGGCGGGGTATCAAAGGTGCAAGCTAGACTTTTATTTAGCATCTGAAAACCATTGTACACAACTTCATTCCCGGGAAGCGAAGACCGGCGGAAACAGGAAGTCCGGTTCACTAAAATGTCCGTGCAGAACAATACCCCAACCCATAGATCCGTGGGTGAATAATGTCAATCACCACAGTGTACACATTAACAACAACTACACTATTTGGGCAGTGTAACAATTAAACAAGAACTACACTCTTTTGGCAGTAACAATTAGATAAATAATAAACTGTCAGACTGACACTGAAGACAAACAAACTATTTTCAGCAATCAATCTGTTTAGTTGACTCTGGGTGACATGTGGCGATTTAAAAAAATCGTTTTTTGGCTGTTTAGATGGTGTTGCTCCATCTGGGTCACTGCCGGTGGTTGAGACGGTGGGGTCTTTGGCGACTAGTTTTATAGCCTCATGTAGCTACATTAGTTAGGTGCTTCAGGAGATTGGTATTGCTGTTATTCGATGTGGACAATGCTTTTTGTCCTGCACACAGTTTACATTTGACCATAATATTTTGTGCGTCCTTTATCCCCACAAATTGAAAATAGTGGTTATATCTCCAAGATGTAAATGCGCTGCTGCTCTCGTTGATACTTGCATCTGCCATAGTGTGTGTGTGTGTGTGTGTGTGTGTGTGTGTGTGTGTGTGTGTGTGTGTGTGTGTGTGTGTGTGTGTGTGTGTGTGTGTGTGTGTGTGTGTGTGTGTGTGTGTGGTGAGCGTTGCCGTGTGTGTGTTAGCAAGTGTTTATGTGTCCGTGTATTTCCCCATAAGGCAAGACCCGCCCAACTCTGTCTCTGATTGGCTTACCCTGAAATGTTACCCCGCGTTAACCAATCATCACTCCTCTCTGGTTACTTTCACCTTTCCATGGTGCTGTGAGAGGACATCTCTGTATTCGCCTGTAAGCTACATCCGCAGGGAGATTCGGTTCAGTTCCATCACATAATGTAACGCAGTAACGCACCCATTTAAATCACAGTAACTATAACGTCGTTACTGAATGGGAATAGGTAACTAGTAACGTTATTAGTAACCGCAAAAGGTAGTTGCGTTACAGTAATGCGTTAGTTTGTAACACGTTAGTCCCAACACTGGTAACACACCTGATCACCTGAGAGCTGCCGTTTCATTCAGACTGTTTAAAAAAAAAAAACGGTCTGATTTTAACAACTCAATGTGTGATTGTTATAGCAGTAATATTAGACACTAATAATACAGTAAACTATTAACACTGTACATATTATTGTTTGCCCGTGGGATTAGGATGATTGGTAGTGAGAGCCGTGCTGCATTATCCTCCGGTCGGATGTGATATAAAAACAAAGCGATTATTTTTGTTGTTGTAAACTCACGTGGATTAAACCAATGTTTTTCAAAGTGGGGGCCCCGACCCCACGGGGGAACCGCCAGGGGACGCCAGGGGGGTCACGCAAAGTTTGAGGAAAAGGGGAATTTTTTTATTTTTTTAAAGTTACATTTTTTTATTTTTTGTAGATGTTATTAATAACTGCATATCTATCAATCTATGTGTCCTTTGATGCCAATCTTTTAATATTTTCTATTTATAAACATTTTTTTAAATCACACGACCGCCCTTCAAGCCAATCAGAATCGAGCTGCCGCTACTGAGAGTGAAAGTGAGTATCTGCTCAGCTTTTGGAGCAAGTGAGAGCTCGTGAATATTTCGCTCTGCAGCTGGATGAGAGCACGGATGTAGCAAATATTTTTGTTTATATATATGAATATAAATATGTTTATTGTTAATATTACTGTTGAATATTATATATAATATTATTAAGGCATAATAAGTAGCTTTCAAAAATGCTAAAAATATATGTTAATTGTTCATATTACTGTTCAAAATTATATAATATTATAAAGACAGAAATCAGTTTGAAAATGCTTTAAAAATATGTTTACTGTTGATATTACTGTTGATATTGTGTTAAAAATGTTTATAACGGAAGACACAATCAATGTAATGAATGACAAACAAAAGATAAATACAAAAAAAAAAATAGAAGAATAACTGATTATTAATTATTAATACAAATATATGTTAAGAAAATGTATTAAGCTGTATGATTAATTTGTCATATTTTCCATCATAATGTACTCAACATTTTTTTTTAAAATTGCAACAGGGGAGTCCCCGCCAGAGAATAATGCTATATGGGGGTCCTTGGCATGGCAACGTTTGGGAACCCCTGGATTAAACTACATGTATTAGTGCATTCATTTCAATTTGCGAACATATGATACATTAAATGATCGTGAGGATGATGATTGAAAATCGTTTGTTTGAGCCGGGCTGCATTTCCTGATGAAAAAACATAGCGATGGTTTTGTACTTACACCTACGTGAATTAAACAACATTATTTTGTTAAATAAAAACATGGTGATGTTTTGTAAATGATTACATGTCTCTTATTTAGCACAGAATATGATCCTATCCGTGACATATGGACCTTAACAAATATCCGATCAGATACCTGTAGATCTATCAGCTGTTTATTTCACATGAGTTCCAGTGTGGCAGCTTTTCACGGCTCCCCCTGGTGGATCCATGATCCATTGCAGCTGGTTTCATTCAAATTACATTTATTTATCAAGGGGCGTATCAAGTCCTGCGGGGGGGGGGGGGGGGGGTTTCCTTTTCAGCAGGGGCCCACCCCGTGCCGATCACGGACCCGCACGGGTAGGCGTCTGAAATGAAGCGCTACATCTGTATGGTGGGGATGGCAGCTCAGTGCCCCTATGGTCATTATTTTTTTGCCACACACATTAAGTAGGACAATACTCTGAGCATGCGCAGTGTAGTTTTTACAGTCACCGTTCACTTAGACAGTGAGAGGGAGGGGCATGATCGGGTTTTGTCCCACATGGCTCTAAACAGCTCAATAGGCACACACTGTAGACACTAATTAGAAGAACACAGACTAAAACAGCAATGTACAGACGAATCAGATGATTAAACATGATCTTAAAATATATTTTATATATATTTTAGCATTTTTTTGTAATCATTATTTGTAATACTTTCTGCTGACACTAGGTGGGGCTGTGCACCTGCCCCTAATGACCAGTCGCCACTGATGAGGTAATGGTCTCCTTGAACCTTTGATTTACAGTTAAAAAATGTGTTCCTGAGATTTTGCGTTCAAGACAGACGGACAACCTTGATAACATAATAAACTAGATAATGCAATTCCTGAATAAATTGCTAGTGGGAATGCTTTATACTGAAAAGCTGACGCTGAATTGCTATGCTGAAATGTAATGTGTAAGAAGAAAGTGAAGAATTTAGATTGAAATTATACATGAACACTGGGGGCTTGAATGTGTGATGAGAGAAGAAAATAAAGTAAAAAGGCTTGGAAAAGCAGCAGAATATTTGAACTGCAAACTTTTGAACTAACTTGATGGCAAATGATCTGTCGCCATGGCAACGGCATTTGATGACATCCCATAATACGCTTAGATGCGTTAATGGCTGCATCGTTACCAAACCTGTGAAGTTTTAGGCCATTTCGAGCATTTGAACTGAAGTTGTGAGAAAACTGTGTGTCATAGTGAGCATTGTGTTGCCAAGGCAACGGCATTTGAAGAAATCTTAAAACTGTCAAATAGATGTCTTAACGGCTGGACTGTTAGCACACATGTGAAGTTTGAGCACTTTTTGACCATTTTCATAGGAGTTATAGCAATATCGTGTTTTACGGCGAGGGATGCGTTGCCATGGCAACAGCTTTTGAGGAAAACTCACTAATGGCACATAGACATGTTGAAGGCTGGACCATTAACCATTATCTGAAGTCTGCTGCTCTGAGCATGTCAGTTGGAGTTATGACATCATCGTGTTCCATGACACAGGTGTTTAAATTTGAGCTAACGACGTGTCCAGAGATCAAAGGTTTCCATGGTGATGTGCAGTAATCTGTGAGAGGAGAGCATTTGCATTGTTCTGAATGAGAGATAAACCTCTTACATGTGAACGTTTTGTTGAAGAACCGTAACAGATATCGGTGACATTTCAACGCGTGAAACATGTCAAGGAACTTGAGCATCTGAAGTGTACTTTTTGTGTACTTTCAGGTTAATAATGTGGCTTTTTGGCAGATTAACTAAAGGTGTGCGGCTAATGCTGTGAGTCTAAAGATCAGCTTGAATTTAGAATTGGCTTTAACAGAGACATGTTGGAAGTTTTTGTCACTTCATGCCCTCAAGAGGCATTCTGTTTAATTATTTTTGCTTACGTTTTCCTACGTTTGTCATGACAAATGATGTCTCAGGAGTGAAGGGTTTGGGAATTATGGCAGGTTTTTAAAAAAATATGAAGGCGAATTTCAAGCTGTCCTCCACTCTAGCTTTGAGATCACACACCTTTACGAGCTGCTCAATACACACTAATGTTACAATCTGAAGAAGGCCTCTTTACCAAGGTCTGAACAATGTTTAATATTTCTAAAAGTATCAATCAGATTTCAAAGTTGTTTAACACAAATAATGTCAGAAAGATGTGTAACATTTTAAAGTTGGAATGAGGTTTCTGAGTGAAAGTATGAAGGAGCAGTTAGCAGTTGAAGAAGGAGCAGTTAGCAGTTGAAGTTGCATGAAGATTGTTGAAGCCTGAAGAGTTTCTCCATTGACTTCCATGTTAAAAATGTGATGAATTATGATTAGGGATGCACGATATTGGTTTTTTGAAACCGATACCGATACCGATAACTTCCTGCTTCTCAAGACCGATACCGATAATAAAAAAAAATGTACGCCACTAATTATTTTAACGCGATTAACGCATGTGTATTTTTTTTCCTTGGCCGCCCCGTAGTTTCAGAGCGCATCGAGTTTAAAATACCATCTACAAGCTGATGCTGACAGCCCCGCTCCTGCCTCCCGCTTGTGGCAGACCACACTTCCACGCTCACCGGCAGGCACCGACTGGCCATCTGGAGGACCGGGAGGGTGTGTGTATGTGTGGCCCGAGCGAGCGAGAGAGAGACCTTACGTGCATTGTTGTTGTTAGCATCTGGTGCTAGCTAGCTGCACTAACGGATATAAGGAGCTGTTTAAATGAAAACAGAGGAGCGACATTTCGCCACAACTGCGCCGAGCACTTGACTTTATGCAGGAAGCCAGACAGTGGGACATTGTACGAAAAGTCAGCACACTCAACACGGATAGTGCGCAACATGATTGCAGCGTCCAGGCAGCTCCGGTTCGAGCATATGCCTTGAGTTGCACATAGCTCCAACGCCCATACCACCGACGACATGTTTGTTTACTGTCCTGGCTTCACGGCCGCACACCATTTACGTCACAGCCAGGCATGAGTTAGGGAGCGCTGGATTTGTGAAGAACTCCCCTCTTCCTAAACCACTAATACCACAGTACTGGCAAAACGGAAGGAGCCGAGTGAAAAACAAGCGCCCCTCATCCCAATCCACCCACACCGCAGTATTTGTTTCTTTTTTTTTTTACCCAAAAAATATATTGTATATTATCGGGGCTATTAATACTGGTATCGGGTTTATCGGGATGACGTCATAATTCCTAATATCGGACCGATAATTATCAGGCCGATAATTATCGTGCATCCCTAATTATGATGTATCTCTGGAATTATGAAAGTTATGAAGGATACAAGTAATAGCCATCGATTTCCGACCGAGCTGAACGTTTTGATGTTTGAACGGAGTTTCTGCGATGTTCAATGTGGGAGAAGAAGTAGCGCAAAATAACCCGGCGGAATAATAAATAATTTTGTGCGTAGCATAACAGATAGTTGGAATGCTGTGTCAGCATTCCCACTAAAAAATGACAAAGTCAACCGTTTAAGATTGGGGTGCTCTTTTGTGTGTGAGTGTGTGTGTGTGTGTATATATATATATATATATATATATATATATATATCAGGGTTTCCCACACATAGACTATACCTGGGCGGGCCGCCCAGGTATATTAACGGCCGCCCAAGTATATTTCGCGACCCATTTAGTTTTTTTTTTGTTTTTTTATAACATTTTTTTTTTATTCGTCCGTGACCACGACGCCATCTGCGATCGATTAACTTGTAGACAATGATCCCTCTCTCCCTTGCTCTGATCTCGCCTCCTTCTGGCCTGTTAAGTGGCCTGCCTCACACAGGGTGACTGGCTGTCCACATGATGTGGCCTGCCGACATGGCCACTGTCATACAGATCATAAATCAAAGCCCTTGATTGGTCTCTGTGTGTCATTCAAGCTCGGGAGAACCTCAGCTCAGGTGAGGTAAAGGACTCTCTGAGTGTTTAGATAGTTAACTTAGTCTAAGTTATCAGTGGGTCTCAAACGGTGTGGTCACCATTTATGTAAACACATATTTCCATTTGAGAGGGTAGTGATTGGTCTAATGGAGAGTGAGGTGGGCTGAAGATCGGAAGGCTGTGAGTTCAAATCCCGCCAGGAACACCACCACTAGTGTGCCCTTGAGTAAGGCACTTAGCCCTTAGTTACTCCAGGGAGAATGTCCCTGTAATCGGTCATTATAAGTCGCTTTGGATAAAAGCGTCAGCTAAATGAAATGTAATGTGATTAGTAAAATATGCATGAATAAATAAATAAAAAGTTAACTAGGTGAAAAAAGGTAAGATACACTTTTAAAACTTGTTGAGAGAAAACTAGTCTTTGCTGCTGCCTCAAAGAGGAGCAGGGGGAGAGGAGGGAGACAGGAGAGGCTGATTCAGGAGCACAGGCACACTCCCAACTATAAATGAACCAAAAATAAATTAACAAGTTTCAGTGTTTTTTTCATATTGGAAATGGTATGTTATTGGTTATGGCCTTGATTTTATGATTATTGAAATGTATACAGTTCTGTTTAATATAGGTGTTTCCATAGATCTAGTCTCTTTATTTCCCCCTCAAAATGCACCAGATTGATGCATTTAACTCCAAAATAAAAAATAAAATCTTACCGGGGGGGCATGCCCCTGGACCCCCTAGAGGATTTGAGGTCGACCCCCACTAAAAATCACATGGATAGGTTCCTAAATACATTAATAAATACATTTATTTTTTTAAATAGTAACCCATTTCCATATGTTCATGTGTGGGTAGTAGATTTAAACTATAGGGCTATCATTATGGACCCTGCCTGTACCTGTTCGCTCTGCCATCGCGTGAAGGGTCTGCTAACAAGCGACCAACAGAAAGGTTAATGTTGTTGCACGTCACCTCAACCCCCCCCCCGCTACCACCACCCCCCAAAGTATATTTCAGATCTGTGGGAAACACTGGCAGTTAATGGACCAGCACCAGAGGCATTCCCATACACACAGGCGTTGGAGCTGTTCTTCATGAAATCCCAGAAGGATGAAGTGCTCTGACAAACAGTGCCATCTTTGCGCAAAATGATTATACCGGAATGAAAAGTCAATAAATAATGTTGTTAAAACTTTTTTTTTTTTCCGCGCACATCCCCCCCCCTCAGACACTGCATCTCATCCACATCTCAGACACTGCATCCCAGAACTCAATCTTTCATAACTACACCTCAAAGAATTTGTCAATTCTGTCTGCCACTGTATTCACAGGGAATACAAAGCTAAAATAACATCATTCCCCAGCAGTTTTCATTTTATCTGCTGCCCATGTGTTGCCCTTTGGATTTAATCTCAACCCCCACTCCGCCTCCTTTGGGTGAAAGGATGGGTGATGCATTACTTTGCCTGACACTGAACACAACCTCTATTCAGTTTATGCTCTGTCTTCACATGACATATCTTCAATGAAAAGGTATCATAAAAAGTATGCAGGTGTATTGATGACAAAACATTTAACAGAGCACACAACAAATCAGAGCACTACTCATAGGCCATAAGGTGAAGAACCCTGTTATCGTTTCATCCCGCTCCACAGAAGTGGAACTACACAATCTTTAGTTCATAAAAAAGAACGAGTCATGCTTATCCACCAAAAAAAAGTTTGTCGCTAAAATTCCTGTCAATTCTTCTAGGCACGTAATTATTGGCTGAACTAGTCCCTTCAAAGCGTAATAATATCTTGGTCAAAAGTAGTGCCACGGTCCGTCACGTGATCGTGCTACACCAATTGGGTAGCTGCATATGCCGGTATCAACAAACAGATTTGTAAAAAATGGCGACCGCCATGGTTTCATCGAGTAGCGGGGATGAGGAAAACGCACCAGAAAGTCTCAAAAAGTCAAAATGATCAACACACAAACATTGTTACATGCATATTACGTCTGTGAAGCACGAAAAGGTTGATTATTTTACCAATACAAGATGGAATACGTACAGGACAAGCTTACAACGGTGGCATTGATTTTGAAGTTACAAATACAATATTATCATATTACAATAATAATAATAATAATAATTATAATAATATAATATATATATATATATTATATATATATATATATATATATATTATATATATCTATAAGAATAATCTATATAATATCTATAATAATAATCTATAATAATAATAATAATAATAATAATGTAATTCATCAAATTATTATATGATGAATGAGTAAATAAATGAATCAATGGTCATTGGTATAAGTACTGCATTTTATTGATCTAAATTACTTAACGTAACAAGTTAACCTTCTTCTTGGACGCAGCTATGTATGAAATCAAGTCATGTTTATTTTAAGAGTGCATTTAACGTGTACAGGGTAACAATAACAACAGACAGACAGACAAAAAGTCCTCAGTCTAATGGAATAATCCACGAGCTCAGCCAATGAACCTAGCGATGCGAACATGGTAGTCCAGGAATGTTGTTGTTGCTGGAGTTGGCTGATAAACGCTGCTAGCCAATGTTGATTCGATGGTCAACTCTGTTCCCAGATAGTAAAACCTCTCACAAATACCACGTATATAACGCAAATACCTCGGACTTAGTGATGTATTAAGACATATGACAAAACATGACATAAAACAAGCATACAGCACTGTTTAGAATCCATTTGGTCTGGTTTAGCGTAACCACGGAGGCGGCCATCTTTCACTTCTGTTGACAATATGCAGCTACCCAATTGGTGTAGCACGATCACGTGACGAACCGTGGCACTACTTTTGACCAATATATTATTACGCTTTGAAGGGACTAGTTCAGCCAATAATTACGTGCCTAGAAGAATTGACAGGAATTTTAGCGACGAACTTTTCTTTGGTGGATAAGCATGACTCGTTCTTTTTTATGAACTAAAGATTATGTAGTTCCACTTCTGTGGAGCGGGATTTCTTTTCTAAAGGACTTTTCGAGGTTCACCTTGCGGCCTATCAGACAGTAAGTCAAACTTTGACAGCAGGCACGCAATCGAGAGCAGACTTAGATTTGTGAGCGATGGAGGAAATGATTGTGAGTGTTACAAATTATTTGAGCAGAAGGAGGAGTGGTGTAACTTCATCGGAGAGGACAATAGAGACTCTCACAGTCTTATGGCGCATTTCCACTGCAGCGGGTAGCCCCGTTTAAGCGTCCTTAACCGTCCTCAAGCGGCCAGGCCAGTTTTTGGTGGCCTTTCCATATAGCCTAGTACCGGCTAGCGGGTACTTTTTCCCTCTTTTTCCGGCCCCATAAAATCGTGGTTCTATCAGACCAGGGCTAGGGCTGAACTAGTGACGTCAACACTCTCGACTGCTGATTGGTCAGAGAGAATCGTCACAAGATCGCGCGCGAGTTCATCCCTAGCGTCGCATATATATTTAGAAGCAAGCTTGCAGCATTTTTATAAACAGCATTTTGTAAACGGATGAGCTACAAAAATGGCTACGTCTAATAAGAAAAGCACACCGTGGTCGACCGAGGAGGTGACGACATTCCTACATCTCATTGGGGATGATCAAATCCAGCGGGAGCTCGACGGAACAACTCGAAATGTGAACAAAAACAAAGCCGATCGCCACGCCTACACTGCGTTGCTACCCCAGGTCCTAAACTGTAATGGAAATATGCCACGGCCTCGGACGGCCAGCGAGGCAGCCCGAGGCCTGAGCGAGGACGCTTAGGGACGCTTAAACGGGGCTACCCCGCTGCAGTGGAAATGCGCCATTAGTGATCACAGCTGTGCACTCTGAGCCTCTTGGGAGGTCATCTGAAAGCACAGCATCATCTGTTTCATTTGACCTGGAAGTGAAATGTCACCTCATAGCGTGTATTTCTCAATCACCAGGTACGTTTTTAATATATGTATTATCTTAAAAATTCAAACTGTGTTGACGCCAAATGACTCTAGATGACTTTATCTTGCTTTTAACATATGAGTATTTTTAGTCTAACTGATTTAAAAGTAATTATATATCACAGTGACCTCAACATCTTCTTCCGAAGTGATTTACTATCATTGATATTGGTGTTTCTTATTTGTTGTTTTTCTGTCTCTGGATAGTTTTGCCAAAGAATATTCTTACAATAATTAGAAGATAATAATTGTCACTTTTGAGCTGAATGCAGAAATCTAATGAGCCTGATATTTGATGCGTTAAAATAACTATAGAAATAAGAAACATTGTAATAGTATTCAGTTCAAAAAACATTATAGGTAATGGCAACATTATGGCCAGTTCAGAAAGTTATTCTGATTGTACAGAAAAAATATGTTGGACAACCCGGTGATAATAAACTCGGCAAAAGCTCAATTATCAATGACTGACCCAAAAGGTTTCTGAAAGTCAATCTAAAGTTGAGAGCAGCCACAAATACTGAAATTGTAGGCTAAATGATAACGCATACAGACAGAAAACATGTAAATCACGTGTTGTCATATGTGATGTGTGATGTGATACTTCTTCCTTGTGTTGTTGACTTTAACATGACCCTGACCTGATGCTCTCTGAAGCTGTCATCAATTTACTTGCTGGGGTTGATTTGAAAAAGTAAAAGGCCATACAGGTTATGAGTATATGATATATAATCACACAGCAGTATGAAGGATGACCTTAACATTTTATAAGGCGGCAGTCACGCTGCCCTCGCCATTTGCGGCTGTCAGACAGAGGTGTGAACGCAGGCAAGTGAGTGTTTGTGTGCATGAAAAGTGTTTTGGTGTCTTGGTTGAAATACAACAAAACAAAGGTTACCATCGACCGTTGATCCATCACAAGTTATGGGAAATAAAAGTAGTTGAATTAAAGATAACGTAGGTGATATTCGTTGATTATTTAAAAGCAAAGTTTATATCAATCAATCTCTGAGTCACTTCTCCTGGTCACAGTTTTAGTGGCAAAAGGAGCATAGAAGCCTCTAAATCCCCTTCAATATTTTACTTCGGCTTCACTTGGGGGATACAGAGTTGTGTAAAGGTCAGCGATGTACAGAGTTCAGATTATGATGTTTGTTTATGGCCAAAATGTCTGTATATACTTTGAAATACTCCCAGACAGTCTTGCAGGCAATAAGAGAGAAACAGTGCTATTTCCTTTCATTATTTATATTTCCTTTCATTATTTATATTACTACAAGCCGCTCTCAGCCCTTTCAAAGCTTGTACCTATTCTCTGCTGTTTAGTATATTCGGGTTTCTGTTCTCGTTTCTAGCATTATCAGTCCAGAAAAAGAAAATATTGTTCCTTTTTCCATTCAAGGTTTAAAACACTAAATATTTATCAAAATAAAGTTTGTTTTATCACAACAATAACCATCAGAATTCACACATAAATCATGTATGAACTTATTAATGCAGATGTTTTGAGGGGCTGCTGCACCTGTTGCGTAACAATCCCTGATCCCATGAACAACATGTAGTAAAAGTGAATAACATGGACAGTAGAATGTGATTAACCATTGTCTAGTGTCTTTTTTCAAATTACAACATTTACTGATGACTATATTGGTAACTTTTCATACACACAAAGCAAAGAAGCCAAGATAACCGACACCACTGCGTCTCCATTCCTGCAGCTTTATGAAATATCTGCTGTTTTTCAGAAAGTGAACTTGCACACATTTGACTGGATTGTATAAAGTCAGGTGAGAGGAAAAAACAGGCTGCTCGGTGAAAGCTCTGATTTCACAGTGGTGAATCAAACAAAATTATCAAACACATGGCTCGTTTTCTACTGACAGGATGAGTCCCCCATGCTGCGGTTCTCTGAAGTGAAGTGAATCCTGCTGGAGACACCATTTCACACACAGCTTAAGACTGAAAAAACAATAGAAGGGAGTGTTTTGGAAATGTACACAACAAGACATGAGTATTTTGAGCACCTTTTTGGAGGTGTATCAGTTTTAATTATCTCAGGGAGGAATGAGAGAGACACAGTGAAGTGGCTTTCTAGTTTTATGGAAAACTAATTGTGCTGAGTGCAGCAGGAGGGGTTCAGGAGATGGTGAGTTGAATGCAAAGAACAGCGAGTACAACCAGATGGGTGCGCTGCTAAAAAGCTTCCCCAGTAGAGCTGCAGCAGTAGAGAAAGGGTTTGTGCACAGGTAAAAAAAAAACAACAACACATAATATGTTGCTGTGTAGGGTAAAACATTAGCCTATAGCCGCCGCTGCAGACACCTAATAGCTTTAACTATCAATATCCAGCATGTCCTGGGCCTTCCCTGGAGTCACCTCACTGTTGAAACACCAACAAAAGGGAGGTATGGCACTTGACTGCTCATAATTAGAAAGCTCCAGTGACTTCCCAAATGTACCATCTCCATAGAGAATATCACCCTGGAAAGCCTCATCGTATCAAGGAGCCATAATAATGGTTTCTGCACTACTCTCAGATGGAAATATCAGAGGTCATGGTTGGATGAAACCAAAAGAAAAATATCATCTGCAAATGAGAGAGCTGCCTCTGAATATCACCAGACCTAAAACTGCTAGAGATGTTCATTTCAAATAAAAATGCTATAATCAGGGGGAAGACTCAAAGACCATCCCTTATACTCTGCTGTGTGGGGGGGTTGGGAGAAAGAGTGGGGAAAAGAAGTGTGTAATTGTGAATAAGAAAGCCTCCAACAGTAAGGGAAAATATCATTTGAAAGGCAAAAGTTGCATAAACAATGGGTATTGAGCATCTGTAGTTTTTTTTGTTTGTCAGTGTAAATAAGACAATGCATGACTATATAACCGCTCTATGTCATTGTGTGGTAGAGGCAACACCTAAAGCCATATGGTAATGTAGTCAGGTCTGCATAACTGTAACACGATCACAAGACTGCACTATTTTCGCCATATTTAAAAACTGCTCCACATCTGTCAAGATGCATGAAGATTATAAATAACACTGGTCTAAAGAGCTCTGGTATCATTTTGGGCTTTACCTATCAAAGACAAACAACAGCACACTACAGGGGTTTAGGTGCGGATATTATTTCTCGGGATCACATTCATAAATATATCCAAGTCAATTTGAGCATTCAAGGTTGCCAATAAACCAACCCATCATGTGGTTAAATGTACTATATTTCAGGAGAATTTAGTTCTCTGCTGGTGGGTAAATACATACAAACAACACACTTCCTTTTCTGCTTACTGCCTCACTCTCCATAATATCATCCATCCACCAGACTGTGAAATATGGATCCAAATGTCCAATTTATAGACTCTAAATTGGAATTGTGTTTTCCAGCAGTACTCTGTGTAGTGTAGAAATAAACCAAATGTAATTAAAAGTCTCTCTCTCTGTGTGTGTGTGTGTGTGTGTGTGTGTGTGTGTGTGTGTGTGTGTGTGTGTGTGTGTGTGTGTGTGTGTGTGTGGTGTGTGTGTGTGTGTGTGTGTGTGTGTGTGTGTGTGTGTGTGTGTGTGTGTGTGTGTGTGTGTGTGTGTGTGTGTGTAATAATAATTAATATCTTCATCTCCCATGGACGTCCTCATTTAGACTTTATCTTTCACCTGGAATGACCGCGGCTTCTCGCTGATGCAGATGAGCTCTGTCAGTGAAAACACTCGCACACATACGCTCACAGTTATATGTGAATCTAACCAGACCTGATGCATGCAGTCCCACATGCAGAAACAACACTTTCTCCTCTCCAGGGCAGCATAACTCCAGGATTGTCCCTCCGTCTTTCCTATTCTTTGTCTTCTCTTCCTTTCTTCTTCTCTCTATTTAGATGATGCACACTCAGGCACAAACTAACCCTTCATCACAGTGATGAAAAAAGACCGACTCTCGCCTATTTCTTTAATATGGTCCTGAGAGGAAATTCAAAGACACGCCTAGCCAAATCTCTTGTGTTTTGAATAAAAGCATGAAAGATTAGAGGGATAAGGACTGCCAGTCTGAGTTCCTGAGATAAGTGTTGATGGTAAAGCTGCAAGACACAATCAGAGGACGTAGAAAAGGCGTGAATTGCATGCAGAGCAACGGCAGCCATGACAGATGTCGATAAACAGTCCGGTGCTAAAGAGGTCAGTGTCTTTATATCTCAGCACCTACTTCACTATGTCATCTATCCATCTGTCTAATCTGCAGCCCTGCACGCTACTCAGCTGATTGAACATGAGTGATTGATCTATGCAGCGATGTAAAGTTCATGTCTTTTATTTCTCTGAATCATTTGCATATGGAGATCTGAGAACAAATTACTCTTTGAATCATTCACTTCCAGTCCATTAGACAGAGAGTTATTACCTAGATTACTTCATCTTAACAAGAATAAGGTTGCAGTTTATCAGCTCACAGAAAAACTAGGGATAACTGCGTGGACATTCAGCATTTTGTTGGGTTTCCTCTCACTGCTACAGTTACTCCCACAAGACGAGATAACTTTCCTTGTACAGCACATTTCATCACAGGGTTATTTAGAGTGCTTAATATAAAACACAGACTAAAAGAACAGAACAAGTGACTGGGGGTTAATGAAAAACATAGAATAAAACAGGATGTCATTTCAAAACTAGATTTATAGCCCAGATCAATTAGGAGTTTAATAAAAGCACGTCTGAAAGATGACGGAAAAGCCTTGATATCTTTGTGAAGGAATTCAGAGATTTATTTTTATCCTAAGTCATTTTTGATTTATAAATGAGAAGCTGCGTTATCATTTTTGATTGTCTCACAGAAGAGCAGCGATTTGAGGATTGGAGTAATATTTTGTAGTGATTTAAGCTGCAGTTTTTAAATCGATATAGAAGTCCATTACAGTTGAACCTACTGAGAACAAATGCACTAAATGTAAATAAAATGCGATTTCTTCTCAAATTATTCTGTAGCTTTAAGCTTCAAATTGTCTTTTCTTAATGTATTCCATAAAAAAGTTTGATCAAAACAAAACTGCTAAAATAGAAAGATTGAAATGTATTTATACATTTCCTTGCTGTCACTGAGGAACTGCACACTGCTAAAGCAGCCTCCCTCTCCTCTGTCATCATCCTTTTGGACCTGTCTGCTGCATTTGACACGGTGAATCATCAGATCCTCCTTCGCACTCTCCAAGCACTTGGAGTTTCAGGCTCTGCACTTTCCCTCCTCACCCCATACCTCAAAGACCGCACCTACAGGGTTACTTGGAGAGGGTCCGAGTCCGACCCTTGTCAATTAACTACAGGGGTCCCTCAGGCAGGGCTCGACATTAAGGGCTGCCCGATGGCCCGGGGCCATCTAGTATTTAGCTCGGGCAATGAAGCCTCACCTGCTGGTTGCCCGATCGGGCAATCTATTATGCCAGTATCATGCAGCTCGTGGATCAGTGATGAGTGACCCGACAGTAAAACTAAACATATCTATAACTAGTTTAGGTAGTTTGAGAGGTAATTAAAATAGCTACGTGTGATATTCTAACCTGAAGTGTGTGTTTTGTCCGCTCACCGCTGCATGTGATCATGCAGAGCTGCTTGTCGACTCGTCAGCAGCAGCTGATCTCTCTCTCCCGCCAGATTAGACTTTACTCTCGTTTATGTCCATATCGACCAGATCCAGCTAGGTCTAGCTAATGATATGACTACCTGCTTATTAAAAGACACCTAAACAATAAGTGTCGCTATGCAACTGGGTCAGGCCACAAAGTATAGCGCAGCATTGTGCATTTGTTTACATGCCCACCGGAACCCCGAGGCATTACCAACAGATCAACGCACAATCAACCCATCCAGGACATCTCTTTCTCCACATTAAGTGTTAGACATTAGAATTGACTATTCTTGTCTGTCACATACTCTTTTGTCCGTCACATAAGTGGCGCAACTGAAGCGGTATTGCGCTAAAGGGAAATTATTTTGACCGGACATTTTGACCGAAGAGATTTAGATTTTGCCGGCCAACGGGAACTCTGACGTCGCCATTTTGTGTGCTTCGCGGATGCGCTCGGCTCCTCTTGACTGCTGCTCGGGTCTGCTCGGTCAGCTTCCGGATTCGTTCGACCAATTTACAGTAGATAACATTACAAACATTTTTAACAGGGGTCATAATAGTGTAAATAATGTTTGTTTTGGTAGTTATAACTGAATGTAATGTTTTCTACTTGTTTACATCTGGGAAGGCATTTGCCTTCATCAGATGGAAAGTGTCTTGACCAGAGTTGGGTGTAACGCGTTACAAAGTAATAATATTACTTTTGTCGGTAACGGAGTAGTGTAACGCGTTACTTTTATGATTTAGTAATCACACTGCAGTTACTAACATTCCCCCGACACGCGTTACTTCGTTACTTTTATAATTTTTTTAATAATCACACTCACTGACAGACTAGAGGGGTTTCCGCCGCAGGTTTATATACATGTAGGCCTATGTAATCTGCGCGACTTGCGAGACCACATCTCCACGTGCAGTGCTGCATAAACATGGATGAGTCTTTTCATCTGTAAACTCCCTCAACGGGGCCGCTCGCTCTCTTTTGTTGATCGCCCTCTCACGGGTGAACAGTTCAATGTCCCGCTTCATTGTAGAAATTCTGTCTCTACCAATTTAGTTTGACCATCTCTGTTACTAAGTTATGGAATACTAAATACATAAGTAAGTAGATACCTTACCGTTACTGCGCTCATAAAGAATGATAAGGATAATGCGTCTTGAACTGGTTTCATTAATTAGTGTCTTGACGTTTCACAGACTGTTAGCTTGTTGTGGTAGGCTGGTAGCCTATTTTAGAGCATATAAAAAGAAAGACTTGTGTTATGTCTTCCTTAATGCAATAGTAATTGGGGGTGCAAGTGGAGTCTCGCAGAGGCAAAACTGTGGCGCGCACACTGTAGGTGCTCCGCAGTCTGCGTGATCTGCCTGTAGGGAGGGGCGGGCCGGCCCTGCGAGTAAAGTAACGAGTAAAGTAACGAGTTACTTTATGTAGAGAGTAACGAAGTAGTGTAATATATTACTTTTTTTTAAAGTAATATGTAATATATTACTTTTTTTTATTAACGACCCCATCTCTGGTCTTGACCAACAACTTAAGTATTTCTTATAGCTATGCAGGGCATGCAAGCGAGCAGACACAAACAAGAACAAACAAACAAGTGAAATGAAGAATACAATTGAAATTGTACAATACAATATTGTGGTGATTCATCTTATAATTCAGTCTAGAGAATGCACCAGACAGCATCTAAGACCTGCAAACATTTAAATGTTCTAGGGGGAGGCCCCCCAAACCCTTCGTGCGTCATTTCGTCCAAGCGCATTTTTCAGGGCAATCTCTATTGGGCTCAGGGCCATCTGTAATTAGCTTAGATGGCCCACAGGGCCATCTCCCAAAATCCTTAATGTCATGCACTGCCCTCAGGGCTCTGTTCTTGGTCCCTTCCTCTTCTCCTTGTACACAAACTCGCTCGGATCAGTCATTAGCCCGCATGGTTTTTCATACCACTGCTACGCTGACAACACCCAATTCATTCTGTCCTTTCCCCGCTCAGAGACCCAGGTCGTCGCACGCATCTCTGCTTGTCTAGCTGACATCTCTCAGTGGATGTCTGATCATCACCTCAAGCTCAACCTTGACAAGACTGAACTGCTTTTCCTTCCGGGAAAAGATTGTCCCACTCTTGACCTAACAATCAACATTGGCACCTCTGTTGTTTCCCCGACTCAGACTGCAAGGAATCTGGGTGTGACCCTAGATAACAACCTGTCCTTCACTGCAAACATAGCTGCTACAACCCGCTGCTGCAGATACACGCTTTACAACATCAGGAGGATGCATCCCCAGCTGACCCAGAAACCGACGCAGGTTCTGGTCCAGGCTCTCGTCATCTCACGCCTAGACTACTGCAACTCCCTCCTGGCTGGTCTACCTGCATGTGCCATCCGACCTCTGCAGCTCATCCAGAATGCAGCGGCTCGTTTGGTCTTCAACCTTCCTAAATTTTCCCACACCACTCCGCTCCTCCACTCCCTCCACTGGCTTCTGGTAACTGCTAAAATCCACTTCAAGACAATGGTACTTGCGTACCATGCTGCGAATGGATCTGGCCCTTCCTACATCCAGGACATGGTTAAACCGTACACCCCAGCACGTGCACTCCGCTCTGCATCAACCAAACGGCACGCTGCACCCTCGCTGCGAAGGGGACCCAAGTTCCCATCAGCAAAAACATGTGGGTTTGCTATCCTGGCTCCTAAATGGTGGAATGAGCTCCCCATTGACATCAGGACAGCAGATAGCTTACACACCTTCCGGCGCAGACTGAAAACTCATCTCTTTCGACTCTACTTCGAGCAATAGAACTATTAACAAAGCACTTATATACTAATAAAGGGCTGGCTTATCTAAAGCCAGTTGAGTAGCACTTGAAATGTTGTTGCTCTATGAAACCTGATGTACTTATATGATTCTGTTTTCTTCAAGTTTGTATTTTGTTGGTCGAACGCACTTATTGTAAGCCGCTTTGGATAAAAACGTCAGCTAAATGCAATGTAATGTAATATGTATGTCCCTTGGGAAAATGTTACGTGTATGTAGATGTTTATTCTGTGTCTAAAAATATGTAAGTTATTTACCTGAATGTACTATATTGGTGTATATTTAATGTAATGAAGTACACCGGCACTACAGGCATGTTTTCAGCCACTCGGTTGGTGAGCAACAAATATGCCTTAACTAAATAAATCAGATGGCACTGCCTGACGCCTGAGTGGGTGTGTGAAGTGTTTAGTGAACATCCTGCTCCAACTCATTTGTGATGCAGAAAGCCAAAGGAAGCCAAATATGTTAGTCCTTATCCAGAGCCACGGCCAGCAATGGCAAAACACAATAAATCAAAGTCGCCACAGAATCCGCCTGCCGGATGTTTACTGGTCAAAGAAACATATTGTATCTATAGAGAAAAAGAGAGGTTTTAATACCACCAAGCAATATAGTCAGGAGATGAGAGGTTCCTATTACACCATGAGGGTTTGGCAGTGCACATTCATTGGTTTTAACATGACTCACTGCCTCCTCGCTAAGACTGAGCACCAACAGGAGATTGACTCTAAAAATAAAGACCAGGCACCATCAGCATTTCCTCACATAGACCTACTATACATCTTGCCCGGGTACTGACACAGCTGCCAATGGAACGTGCACAAAGAACCAGTCAAAGGCAGAGCTTTGTAAGAGCTCACCGAGGAGAAGCAGGATGATCTCATTGACATGCTCACAAAAAGGTTTTAGGTGCAAATTTGGCGATGCAGACAAGGATCTCCAGAGTGTGAGTCAGGATTTAATATGTTAAGAGGGAAGGCTTAAAGTATCATCTACTGGCACATGGATAGGTTAATATGACTGGAGAGATTCTGAAAGGTCAAGACAGTACAAAATAATCAAACATTTAAAACAGTGTTGTTGACTGAGTTTTATTCCACAGCTCTTGGATCATTGGGAAGGAAGCCACAAGTAAAAAATGCTTAAACTCTCTGCCGCTATATCAGTGACCAGCTGCCCTCTGCCAGACAGTAGGATTTAACATGAAGAAACGCAGTCAAAGATGATGAGGAGTTCTGCAGTCTTGTAACATTGCACCGACTATTGGATCAGTCTGCATAGCAATAAGTTTGAACTCTTAACACAGCCGTTTCCATAGGAACTAAGTAATGCGTAATCAGCTCACAAGACAAATTGATGAGAGGCTTTAAGGGCTGAAGCAAGAATATTTATGTTCAAAACAGAGCCACAAGGCACAGAAAATGATTTGGGCATTAATTAAGAAGGATTATAACCAAGCTTTATGAAACATATTGAAATAACTTCAGGTTTCTCATCATCATGCAGGCTATTTCTACAGCACATACATCACAAAAATAAACACTGCCCAAGGCAAGGCGCCTAATCTAGAATGGAAAGCCTTTGCCTTCAGAAAACTGAACTAGCGAATCAAAAATAAACTGAAACAAAAATAAGCTGAAACAGCACGGCTGTTGTATTTGCTGTGGGGGGAATCCGCAACAGACGGATAATTTACTTAACTTTTGTACATATGAAGGTTTATTTAAGTCAAGTGATTCTAAAGGGATACGTTATCCTTAACCTGTTAAGCCCGAGAGACCCCGGTTCCGGTGTTCCGGATTGACTGGTTCCCCGATCAACTGGTTGACAGATGTGGAGGCGTGGCCTCGACTGAAATACACATTTCGATCGCTTCTTCTGTCGTTTACATACATCTTTTGGTATATTTGGCTGGATAGGAACACTTTGATGCACATTCAGTACCAGTGTGTGAGGTTGTGCTTACGATGGCAATATCCGGATGCGAACAGCGAGGACTACAAAAAGAAAAACGAGTTGATCGGGGATCAACATTGCGAGCTCCAATAAATCATTTAAACCAGCTATTGTTGCCAGACTTATTTCTGAATATCGTTCTTAATGTGATACCAAGTCCATCTGAGACCTGTGTACACCTTCAGACAGCCTCCAAGTGAAGCACATGTTCTTTACTCACAGTTTGAAAGCAGCGTGGAGAAGTCTTCAACTGTGTTAAGCTGTGATCGCTCGAATAAATCCTTAAAACCAGCTATTGTTGCCCGATTTATCACTGAATATCGTTCCTAATGTGATACCAAGTCCATCTGAGACATGTGTACACCTTCAGACAGCCTCCCAGTGAAGCGTACGTTGTTTACTCAGAGTTTGAAAGCAGCGTGGAGAAGTCTTCAGCTGTGTTAAACTGTTCCTCTCAGGTAAACTGTGATTCGCCCATGGGAAAATGGGATCCGCCCAGATTAAACTGTGTTACGACAGTGGATTAAAACTCCGGAGGATACTCTTCAATGGATTACGCTCCAGTGGATACTCTCCAGCCGGATTATCTCCTCCAAATAAAACCTTTGTAACACACTGCCGTGTCCTGCGTTTGGGTTCTCTCAGATAACCGTAACAGAACGATCTGGCCAGTATGGACCCAGCGGACACCGGCTACCAGGCCAAAACTACGGACGAACTCTGCCAAGCCCTGGCCAGTCAAGGCGCTCTCGTGGGGCATCATGATACAGTTCTCCGTGAGGCATTGGAGACTCTCCGGAACTTCTCCGTTAATGTGCAAAGGATCGGCACGCAGGTAGAACTGCTCACTTCACAGGCTTTTCCTCCGCAGCACGCTGCACAGCCGACAGCCCCTCCCCCCCTCCTGCCGCACTCCTCCATCAACTACGAGAGGCTGTCATTCCCACACCTGAACGATACGCTGGAGATTTGGGTAATTGTAGAGCCTTTTTGTTCCAGTGTACGTTAGTTTTTGAGCAGCAGCCTAGTACTTATCACACAGATGGGGCTAGGGTAGCATATGTAATGAGCCTGTTGAGGGGGAGGGCTTTAGATTGGGCTACAGCTGTTAGGGAGAGCCAGCCACACATTTGCTGGTCATATGATACTTTCATTTCCGAAATGAAAAAAGTTTTTGATCACCCGGTACGGGGGAGGGATGCTGCTAGGCGCCTTCTTTCTCTCCGGCAGGGCTCCCGTAGTGTAGCCGAATTTTCAGTGGAGTTTAGAACAGTGGCTTCCGACTCACGCTGGAATAACGAGTCACTACAGGATGCTTTTCTTCAGGGGCTGAACGAAGCAATTAAAGACGAGCTAGCGGCTAGGGATGATCCAGGTAGCTTGGATAATTTAATTGCCACAGCCATTAAGATTGATAATCGCCTCAGAGAGAGACGTAGGGATAGGACTAGCCGTCACTCCAATCCCAGCGACTTCTCACTTGATCCCCAAATTGGAACTGCCACTACCCCTATTCCCCGATCTTTCCCGACTCCTTGCTCAGCCTCATCTAATGGAGAGGAGCCCATGCAAGTGGGAAGGGCCCGCCTCTCACCATCTGAGCGTGCTAGAAGGATCCATGCTGGGGAATGTGTTTATTGCAGCCAAACCAGTCATCTCGTTTCCTCCTGTCCTAGTCTGCCAAAAGGTCAGGCTCGTCAGTAGCTGTGGGGATTCTGGCGAGCCCTTCCTCCTCTCTCAACCCCCGACCCAGAACTAGGGTTGCCAGAAACTGACCATGATCAAAATCGATTATTCGGCAGCCCTGGCGAATAATAATCGATTTTCTAAAATGCCTGCCATTGCCTTTATTTGGAGATGCGCTATGCGCGCACAATGTATTTGTTGCAATGCTGCCATTATTAAATACAGGCTACGGCTTGTGTTAATGATAGCAGCATTGCAATAAATATTATTATAGCAATTTATTTATTGCAATGCTATTATTAATACAGGCTGTAGGCTGTCAAATGCGAACGCATTGCTGAGGTTGAGCTATGATAGACCAACGTCTTTTCGCAGAGCTTGCATTTCACTTCCTTTGTACTTATAAGTTCGAAGTAGTTCCACGAGGAGGAACTCTTTTTACCTGCCGCTTTGTTCATCTTTAGTCGCACGTGTGAGGGAGGGTGGGGGCGGGGGCGGTGTGTAGCGTGCTGCAGCAGCAGTCTGCTCTGCACGCAGGCTTCCTCCAAGTTTACAGTAAAACAAACTGGTGGTGTGACCAATGGCCATTTACAATTGTTAATACTATTACTATTATTAGCATTAGTCTATATTTTGGTTGAAACTAAGCCAGAAAAAAAAAAAAAAAAAAAAAAAACATAAATAATAATAAAAAAATATATAAATAAAATCGATTTTTAAAAATAATATTCGATTATGGAGACTGTAACGATTAATCGAATAATCGAATAATCGCTGGCATCCCTACCCAGAACACAGCTAGAAGCCATGCTTTGCTACAACCAACAGTCCCTACCCCTGCTCGCCTTAGTGGACTCGGGGGCGGATGAGAATTTTTTGGACATTGACATTGTAGCTCAGGCAGGAATTTCCTGCGAAGTGTTAGATTCACCTCTTAGTGCTAATGCTCTAAATGGAAAATTCCTGGCCCAAGTCACTCACCGCACCAAGCCAGTAAACCTCATTCTGTCTGGAAACCATCGTGAGTTTATTCAGTTTCACCTAATTTCCTCACCTCAGGCCCCCATAGTGTTGGGCCATCCCTGGTTAAGAACTCACAACCCCCAGATTGATTGGGTAACTGGCAAAATCATTAGTTGGAGTTCTTTTTGCTTATCCTCATGCCTGCAGTCTGCCCTACCGCCAGCAGAGGCCGCCTCTCCACCACTCAAGATCGAGCCGCCTGACCTGTCATCTGTTCCCACTGAATATCATAACCTAGGAGAGGTGTTCAGTAAACAGCGAGCTCTTTCTCTTCCTCCTCATCGACCCTACGACTGTCCCATTGACCTCCTTCCCGGGGCCCCTCTGCCTTCCTCACGTCTGTTCAACCTATCTCGCCCTGAGAGAAAATCCATGGAAAATTACATCCATGACTCCCTGGCTGCTGGTGTCATTCGGCCATCCTCCTCCCCGGTCGGTGCTGGGTTTTTCTTCGTCTCCAAAAAGGACCACTCACTGCGGCCCTGCATTGATTACAGGGGTCTCAATGCCATTACTGTAAAAATCAAATACCCACTACCCCTCATTAACTCCGCCTTTGAACCCCTCCAGGAAGCCACCATTTTTTCCAAACTGGACCTCCGCAATGCCTACCACCTCGTCAGAATCCGAGAAGGGGACGAGTGGAAGACGGCCTTTAACACACCACTCGGTCACTTCGAGTATCTGGTGATGCCTTTTGGACTGACGAATGCCCCTGCAGTCTTTCAGTCAATGGTGAACGATGTGCTCCGTGACCTCCTCAACCGGTCAGTCTTTGTCTACCTGGATGACATCCTCATATTCTCTCGTAACAAGGAGGAGCACATTATCCATGTGAGGCAGGTGCTGCAGAGACTCCTGGAGAACAGACTCTTTGTAAAGGCGGAGAAATGTGAATTCCATGTCAACACAGTCTCATTCCTGGGCTACATCGTTGAGGAAGGAAAGCTTAGGTCCGACCCTGAGAAGATCCAAGCGGTGGTGGGGTGGCCCAAACCAACCTCAGTCAAACTGCTTCAACAGTTTCTTGGTTTCGCCAATTTCTATCGGCGCTTCATCAGGGACTACAGCAGAGTGGCGGGTCCTTTAACCTGACTCACTTCCCCCACAACTGGCTTTTCCTGGACCCCAGAGTGCGATGCAGCCTTTTCAGAGCTAAAGACACTCTTCACCACTGCCCCTGTGCTCATCCACCCTGATTCCTCTCGCCAGTTCGTTGTGGAGGTCGATGCCTCCAACACCGGGGTAGGAGCAGTTATTTCCCAGCGCTCGGAACAAGACCAAAAATTGCATCCTTGTGCATTTTTCTCTCGCCGCCTCACCCCAGCTGAGAAGAACTATGACGTGGGTAACAGAGAGCTGCTGGCTGTCAAACTTGCCCTAGAGGAGTGGAGGCACTGGCTGGAGGGAGCTGAACTCCCTTTTATTGTATGGACGGACCACAAGAACCTGGCGTACATCCAATCTGCCAAGCGCCTTAACTCCCGTCAGGCTCGATGGGCCCTGTATTTCGGCTGCTTCTCATTCACCCTCACCTACCGTCCAGGGTCACGGAACCTCAAGCCTGACGCCCTCTCTCGCCAGTTCGCTTCCGATGGACCAGCTGCCAGTCCAGACACTATCCTGCCTGCCTCCTGCGTGGTGGGGGCTGTTACCTTGGAGATTGAGTCATTGGTCAGGGAGGCCCAGCGAGCGCAGCCTAGCCCAGGTAACTGCCCAGCTAATTGTCTTTTTGTGCCTACCCCTGTTCGCTCCAAGGTCCTGCAGTGGGCACACACCTCTCGTTTCTCATGTCATCCTGGTGTCCATCGCACACTGTTCATTCTCAAACAACGCTTCTGGTGGCCTTCCATGGCTCAAGACACCAGGGCCTTTGTTGCTGCCTGTACAGTGTGTGCACGCGCCAAGTCCTCCCGCTGGCCTGCTTCGCCCACTGCCAGTACCTAGTCGCCCTTGGTCGCATGTGGCATTGGATTTGTTACTGCACTTCCACTTTCACAAGGAAATACCATCATCCTAACTATTGTGGACAGATTCTCAAAGATGGTACACTTTGTGGCTCTTTCCAAACTTCCCACTGCCCGAGAGACTGCAGATCTTCTGGTCAACCATGTAGTTCGACTTCATGGGATCCCCACCGACATCGTCTCTGACCGGGGCCCCCAGTTCATTTCCCACGTTTGGAAGGCCTTCTGTCAGGCTCTGGGAGCATCGGTGAGCCTGTCATCTGGCTATCATCCTCAGACGAACGGGCAAACAGAACGGGCCAACCAGGATCTGGGGTCGGCCCTTCGTTGTGTGGCTTTCAAGAACCCTTCATCATGGGTCCCACATCTGCCATGGATCGAGTATGCCCACAACTCCCTGCCAAGTGCAGCCACAGGTATTTCACCTTTTCATTGTGCCATGGGTTTCCAACCACCTCTGTTTCCAGCCCAGGAAGAGGAAGTTGCTGTTCCCTCCGTTCTGGCCCACCTTCGTCGCTGTCGTAAGGTGTGGAGGGACACCCGAGCAGCCCTGCTCCGCTCCGCTGCCCGCAACCGCCTCATCGCAGACCGCCACAGGACCCAGGCCCCCAACTACTTACCAGGTCAGAGTGTTTGGCTTTCGTCCAAAGATCTCCCACTCAAGACAGAGTCAAAGAAACTTACCCCACGGTATGTCGGCCCCTTCATCATCGACTCCATTATTAATCCATCTGCAGTCAAACTCAAACTTCCCTCACACATGAAGGTTCATCCAACATTTCATGTATCTCTGTTGAAACCTGTTGCCAGCAGTCCTTTGTCTCCTCCAGTGAGTGTTCCCCCACCACCCCCCCCCCCCCCCGCATCATCAATAATCATCCAACCTACACCGTCAGGCGATTGTTGGACGTTCGTCGCCGTGGAAGGGGATTCCAATATCTGGTGGATTGGGAGGGCTATGGTTTAGAGGAGAGGTGTTGGGTTCCCCGGCGAGACATCGTGGGCGCATCTCTGATACGGGACTTCCACCGGGATAACCCTGGAAGACCTGGTAGACCTGGTAGACCGCCTGGAGGCATCCCTTAAGGGAGTACTGTGGTGGTTGCATTCTCCAGCCACCTTCCTTGTGTGTGTGTTTTCCCTTTCCCTGTCTGTGTGGGCGTGGTGCCTGTCACTCCTGGCTCCCGGCTCAAATCTCCACCAGCTGCAAACAGTTAAGCACTCTCCTCTGCGACACACCTGATTCCCATCAGCCATTACGGATGGTATATCAGCGGAGGCTCCACAACCTGTCAGCGCCAGATCGTTGTTAAACCCCAGTGGTAAAACTCTTGGCCTTCTCAGCCTTCTTAAAGTATAGTGACTATTTTCTCTACACCTGAATATATTCTTACCTGTTCTTCTTGTGCTCCAGGATTACGCTTCAGTGGATTACGTTCCAGTGGATTAAAACTCCGGAGGATACTCTTCAATGGATTACGCTCCAGTGGATACGCTCCAGTGGATACTCTCCAGACGGATTATCTCCTCCAAATAAAACCTTTGTAACACACTGCCGTGTCCTGCGTTTGGGTTCTCTCAGATAACCGTAACACATCCAAGGTTAGTTTTCACTATAAGTACAAAATATCTTTTGGATGGACACTATAATTTACAGTTTTTTACCATGTTCAATCTGAATTTTCTTTAAAATAAAAAACATCTATATTGATTCTGACTTTTCTACATCCAACTCACAGGTTTATCATTACTTTGACAAAAAAGATTATTAATGTAACCCTCTTAGAAGGGAAGATATGGTCATTTGTTCTGGGAATGTCATTTTCGAGCCTGAGACCTGAAAAACAGGCTCAGGGCTTGTTGTCCCAGAACTATTAACATATTGCCATTTTCTGTATTTGTATTAAATGTATTCATTTTGTCTTGAACTGTTGTGCACATGTCTATACAACTGTATGTACAGCTTAGATCCAAATATGTTTTGATGAAACGTGAAACCATAAAACAAAGACGAAAAAATGAAAGCTGTGTGTACAAGAACAATGTAGTGTGAATTTCAATCAAACAGGGTGCATGTGTATTATACAATAAGATAAGATTCAACTTATTGTCATTACGTAGTACAGGTACTATGTAACGAAACGGTTTCTCTGCATTTGACCCATCCTAGTGTTAGGAGTAGTGGGCTGCCATTATGTACGGCGCCCGTATAGACTATAGAAAGATATATCTATCTATCTGTTAATGACAATGCTAACAACCTTCTAGGTGACAGATGTGATCATTCTAGACTGATTATCCAATATCTTACAGTAGTTAAGCTAGTAGCATTTAGCAACAACAAACCAACTGAAAAACAATCAAATTTAACAAAAAATAACTTGCGATGTATACAGAGTATACAATAAATATAAGCGCTACTTACAGTTGGGGTCTTTTGAGTGCTAAAACTGAGAGGATAGCAGTAGATGGTCTTTCCCCTGTGTAGCCACGCTTACATGCAGCTCAACTCCCTGTTTAACAATCAGAGGCAGGTCTATTTGAGTGCAGTATTATAAGACAACTAAAGGGTAATTAAATGCCAAATGACAAAAAATGAATTCAACAAAACAATCTAAGTGAAAAACTGTACACACATTCGCTGTACATGATGAGCACTAGCGTGTTAGCATGCAGACATAGCATTTCACTCAAAGTTGTTAGCCTCTAGCATGTCTGTTGACTGTTGGCTCTTTTCTCCCACTGGCTGGCCTCGGAGGTACTGACAAATGGTCAGATTAAATAAGTAATATGTTATTTAGAGAGCTAGTTATGTTTTAATCTAAGTGTACTCAAGAATTCACATAATAATGCAGCCCTCAGCAAACGTCAGATGCAGTAACACAAAATTGATCTGCTTTTAAAACAAAAAGGCATGTGGGAGATAACCCTGCGGCAGGAAAAGCTGCAAAGCGTGTGGTGAGGAAAGAAGGAATAAATTACATTTGGATTCATAATTGCAGGCAGTGATAGGTGAGGGTAGGCAGAATTAATGTTGGTCATTACAGCTGACAGAGGCATAACATGTATTTTACAGACCTGTTTATTTTTGCTCCTTTTTTGTCAAATGTATTTGGGGGGGGGGGGGGTAATCAGAAGTGGGCCTTCAGTTGCAAAAGGTTTATAACCTCTCTAAAGGCCCTTTCACCCCTTCCATGTTTGAGTTTTCCTGGTTGATCTGAACCAAAATGACAGATGTGCTAGAACAATAACCTCCCTCCCTTCCAACGTATTGACCTATGAGGAAAACCTTGATCTGACAAAAATGTAGTCATAAGATAGTTTTAAAATTGCATTTAAGTTAGTTTACAAAGTGTTTTTTTTAAGTTTTAGTTATATATTTGATGTGTTAAGTGTCAGTATAACAGTTGTTTCAGTTTCAGTTGGTCATGTGTCTACATACAAAATACATAGTTGGAGAGCTACGTTAGTTTCAGTTTTAGTTAATGTTAAAAACCCGGGAAGAGACCAAATTTTTAATTCAAGTTTTGTCCAAAGAAATCTTTTGGAAAAACACTAACAAGGTGGTAGGTGATGACAACAGGAGGTATGCCATGCATATAGGGAGATTTCATACCAAATAAAATCAATGTAACAAAATGGGAACCTTGGTTAGGACTATTAGGTGTGAAAAATATATAGTTTAAGTGACCAAATCCCTTTGTTCACAAGTATTTTGTTAGGTTCTTCCTTCCTTTGTATATATTACAAACTGAACTGAAGCTCCACATTCAACCTCTTAGCTATCATTGGTATAATAAATAAAATAAGAAAAATATACACCTTCTACAAGGATCAGCAGCAGCTCTAGATAACTGCACTATTTCATAAAAATAATTCCACCTCTTCCTGTGCACCCATCCTGAAGACATCCCATGTAAGGACATATGTCAGTAATTGAACGAGCAACTGAGCAGCACCAAATAAAAGCAGACAGAATTAATTGCAGGCTGCCGTAGTGACCTTTTCTGTTTGATAAATCATAAAGCCTAAGACACTGCCATTAGCCTCGTGGATGGGAAATATACAGCTTTGAGAAATGATCTCGGATCTCAGGGTCTAGAGCTGTATCGACCAGGCTAGTTTATGCTTTTAGTGCACATACAGCACACACACACACACACGATACACCCACAGAAAAAAAAATGCAAGATTTGTATCATTCTTCCCCTATAGCTGCTGGAAATGGGACAGATACACCTGGAGCTTTATGGTCTGAGGAGGAATCAAACTCCTATTTTATCATTCAGTAAAGAGAGGCATTTCCTTGGTGCCTAATTAAGCTTCAACAGGAGGAACCACACTAGCGTCTCTGGACTGTTAATAATGTAGACAGTCATTATGTGCTTTTCTACTTCATTTTAAGAGGAAACCACATTGGCTTCTGAATTACGCAAGTTCTCAATTCTTTATCTCGGCTTATGACTGAATAATTAAAATGTAGAAGAATCAGTAGACAACTTAACATTAAGTTAGGTAGTAATATATGGGCAAGAGTAATTATTTCAAGGTGAAATACAAAGTAAGGGAGCCAAGTGTGGGGATTTCCATTTGATTTCATCATAATAAAGCAATGGGGCTTCATCATCAATAAAAATACTGTACAATATGGGGTCAGGAACTCTGCTTGACTGTGTGAATCAGCTATGTCAAATATCTTCAAGGCTTCAATGTTTTTTCTTCGTCCAATAACTCCAGGTATATCAAGTTAATTATTTTACATTGTATTTAAACATACATTTTATTTTTTGGAGGTGAGTTGGTCCACTGTTCTAGTTCTTGGAAATATGATGAATTATTGCTGCAATGTGTTAAAGTAAACATAAGACCTGTTTTAAAAATGGGATCATGAATAAAGAAAGACATATTCAGCACAGAAAGGCTTCAGCATGGTGAGATGAAACAGAAATGGCAGCAGAGGAATTTAATCTATAACAGTTTACGTCTGTGAGGCAAGAGTTGTTCGAAGGTCACTTGTGCAAATAGACCAAACTTTCTAACGTATAATACTGAGTGTTAAACTGTACAGCAAATGTTTTATTTTCCATGAGGGTTCAGCAACATTAATTCAAATTGGGTTTTCTTTTTTGTCCCTCCTAAGGTTAACATGTGTTCCTTATCAGCACTGCAGAGAGCAACAATCAAAAGCATGGTTTAAGGCATGAGTTTAGATCATCCTTTACTTTTAAGGGGTTTCTGTGGCGGTGCACACTGTGAGGAATGGGAGAGGCGCTATAAAACACAAAATTACACACACACATGATTATGACAATCCACAACATGTTGGGTTGTTAAAATACCATGGTTAAAGCTTGTGTTGCCTGCATTAATTGCTAAATTTCTAAATCTGTAATTAGTGGACTCGCCGTGTCTGCAATGTGTGCAGTGGTGCATGGGAGTAAAATGCTATTATGGCTAAACAACATAAAATAACACGAAGGCTGACAGAAGAGGACAAAAGTCAAGGTAAACCTTTTTCTGAAACAAAGGCATGCATACACACACTGTGTATATTCCAACAATGTACCACTTAGGCAGATTATGATCATATGTATCCATTTACCATTTCAACTACGCAGACTACAACATCAAACATCTACCGGAAAATTATATGTAGAAAATGTTTGATTAAAAAATACGTGTTGCACATATATATAAAACCTGCTTTGAAGGCTTGCCAGAATTATTTTTTCTTGCAGTGTTGTTTCTCCTTCATAGCCTGAAGGTTAATTTTATGAAGATGAGAAGTCATTTCTAATGAGTTCATCATCTTGTGTATGGCAGGGGGGGGATTTCAAATTGCCATAAATACTCAATTTTGTGCCTCAAATGATATAAAACCAGGTGAATTACTGCAATCATCTAAATATGCCCATCCTATTTCTTGAATGTAAAAACAATAGAGATAAACAAAGAGCAGAGCTCTGTCTGAGGTGTGAGCCCGAGACACGAAACAAATCTGCTGCATAATATCAACAATGTGCTCCATGAATTTTAAGAAGCAAGCCCAGGTGGAAAGATGGAGTTGAGTAAGAGAGCAGTGGAGGACACACCCGAGGTCACACTGTCAGAAAGGACACGGCTCTGATCAGAACATGAGAACATGTCATCTTTAATTGGAGCATGTTAGCACATGTGCAGAAGATGAAGTGTGACCAGAGGAGAGCAGACGACGTGTTGCCCTAACCAGACATGACACACGAGACAAGCTATCGGTTCACTTCACAAAATAAGATTTAGTGGAACAGAAAGGCAGCGCTTATGTGCGGTTTGAAAACAAAGTTGCAAAAAGGGAAAACAAATTCAGAGGCAGCTACAAGATGCATATTGAATTCAGAGCAGCAGCCATGAACTCCAATTAGTGTGGAGCGGCTGCAGAGGACTGCTGATGGGTGGTTATTGACCAGAGTGCCTTCTACAAACCAACATCTATCCTGGAAAGTTGTATATATGAGAGTCCATTTGAACAGATTAGATGTAGCTTTGTTTGTAAGTGATACACAATTATCTCAGGCTCCAATGGACCATTAAAGCATTGCAATGATAAGCAAAAAAGAATGTTGTAAACAATGGATTTGAGCTTTGAAGACAGCATAAATGAGTTATCACTAACTAATTGTCACATGTTTAATCATTCATCGACTGTGAGATGCTGCTGTCAGAAGGGGAAATTCAGCGTGCAAACAAAAATGTTCAGGCAGTGAATATTTACTCAAACTCCTGTCCCACATGCTGACAAACACACTTAAAAAGGGGAAACAACCAAAGCCAGCATCTCCGGCGCAGAGTATGACAGTGTATCACCTTGCTGCTTCCTGATATGATAGTTAAAAATGTTGACTTATTTTACAGTGTGGACTTTTCCTCTTCCGTCAGCAGGAAAATATGAAACTAAACTATAGCCATGTAGTGACACTTTGAGGCTGCACCAAAGAAAATGTACAGCCGGAGAATATGGAAATGTCATTAGCTTTTTAGGCTTTGTATCATAAACCAAAGTATTGGACAATCTTTTAAAATGGATAACAAAAGGTAGTGAAAGCTAAAAAGTTATTATGATTCATCCTGAGGTTAACATGAATATCTCTAACAATCCATCCAATAGTTGTGGAGACATTTCACTTAAAACCACAAATATCAGTAAGATTCATGTTCTGTGTCACAGGAGCCAACCAAATCTTTTTTTAAATATTTTATTCTGGACCAAAGTGGTGAACTGACCCATTGACCTACATTGCCTTCCTTAAAAAGGTACAGTCAGTGATTATATTGTTAAATTCAGCAAATACCTTCTCACGGTACACTAGCTGTCTGTTCTGGGTGCTTGCTGAAAATAAATGTGGTGTTCATACACAGCCCAGGCTCAGCAGCATGGAGCGTTCGTACTTGTGCAGATCAGAGGAAAGACCATGGAGGTATAAAGAGAAAGGCAGTGCAAGCAAGAGGGAAGGTACATCTGTGTTTTTCTAGTCTTTTTGCCAAACACAAAGCTGACAAAAGAAGATGTCCATGAAGATTGAGAGAAAACACAGGCAGCACACGCATCTGCACACAAAGATCTTTCACATACTTGTATGCTTTCTATTTCTGTGTCATGTAATTATACTATTTTTAACACACTGACATTATTCCTTCTACTCTTCAACAAATTGATCATCAAGCAACTGGTCTCTGCGCCTCTCCTACTCCCAGCCTACCGTATTAAGGACGAGTCGCCACACGGGGCAACGCTTTGAGCCGGCCCTCAGAGCCGCTCCGAGAGCAAGGCCCTGCAGTGCCGGGCAGTAAATAACCAGCATAAAAGTGTCATGGGAGACAACCCACAGACACCAACCCATTTAATGTTAATAGGAAAGCATCGGTTACCAGATTCTAAATAATAGCTTGCAGTCACAATGGCCAAGGATAGGTACCGCAGGCGCAGGAATTTATGGAGTTAGCAAATTGCTTTTCTATCCCCATTCTTCCCCCATTTGTCGTTTTGCCAGCTCTCTGCGCAGCGTGGATGATTGAGAGGTGCAGGAAGATGATGGGCCTGTTGCAGCCCGCTTGACTGAGCACACCTGTCCTGCGGCCACAGAGCTCGGGATGACGGTGCTCCGAGGTGTTCAACAACTATCCTTCTATCTGGGTCTCAGGAGGGACAGCCACTTGACGGGGCAAAGGGAGATGTTTTTATTTCTGCAGGGCTGGGGGTGTTTGGTTGTCACCAGTGGCCATTTTGTTGGGCAGGAAGCACAAGAAACAGTCTGCGGTTTTCCTATAAAAATAACATTCCCATACAATGACACTGCATTTTCAATTAGAATGTTTTTGTGTATCACAAAAATGTTTCTAACTAATCCAAGGAAGTATCCGTAGTGGGAGATGTTGGGCTCATACAAACACACTCACTTACAATTGGATGATTAGTATGTAGGCCTATTACCTTTATGAAACCAAAAGTCAACATTAAGTTACTTTAATTTACAACCATAACTTTAAAAAAAGTATTTAAAAAACATTTTTTAAGCCAATTCATTATGATTTACTTGATATGTGTTGTTGTACCACAGGTTTCAAACTGCCTGATTGTGTATGCAGTTTGCAAGAGTATGCAGGAACATCATTCTGAGACTTGGTTGTTTTCATACTATCGGTTTACATTTCTTTAAATATGTATTCATGAATTTTAATAGAAAACTTTACAATGTCTAAGCTAGTTAAAAAATAAAGGATTAGCCTGTCAAAATAGAAGTGTTGTTGATATCATTACAATCCTTGAAAAGCCCAATTATGTGTTGTTATGTCTCTTGATCAAACTATTTTCAGCCATGTTGGGAAAACAGCACAGTACATGAAATGAAAGAATAAATGAGTGTCCATGTTCTTTGTAATGGAGGCACATTGGCGTGTTTTTAATCATTTTGGACAACAATGGATATCAGAGGCTCAGGGGACAAAGATATATGAAGCTTTGTGTAAACAGACAACACCTATTAGTAGGATCATTCATTATTGGTTGAGGTCTTGTATTTGTTTTGTTAATCAATTATCCTTTAACTGAGAAAACATGGATGTGAGAATTGAGTTTGTAAAGGGAGGAGATTACCAGTAACCCAAGCATTAGTCGGGCTCAACCACAAAAGATAGCAGCACTAATAAAGCATCAAAGACACCGCCTCACTCATCCAATCAGATCGTCTGACACGTCCTCTGCTCTCTGCATGCATGGTTAGAAATTAAAACATCAAACAAGGCAAGATGAAACGACACAACAGAGAAACGTTGACTTAACCCCATTAAAGAATCATAGTGGATTATAAACTCTTTTTAGTTTAGAGATAGTTGTTTCTGCTGTCGGAGAGTAAGTAGCAACAAATGGCTTTTTCTGAAGAGAGGGAAATGAGTCCTGATATTTCCAGCTATGCCGACTGCAAGCAGACGAGCAGTCTTGACTCAAGGCACAAACAGAAATCATCCTCCAAATACAGAGACATTTTTAGTTTTAAAAGCTGCATATATTTAGTCTAGCAATTCAAGGAAATATGGAAAGACAAATCGAGGTCTTCAAGCTGCATTAGAGCATGTTGACATAAGAAATTCAGTTTTTCACTCTGTTAGTATATATATACACAGTAAAAATACACACATACACAAATATGCATTTTTTTATGGAGAGGTGTCAGAGGGAAGTTTTGCAGTGCCAGGAATCATTTAGGGGATCAGTGCTTTGCTCAAGGACATAGCTAGAAGATACAATACTCTTTCTCTTGAGGTATTTCAGGTAGCTCACACATTGCTTTAAATAAAATATAAATACATTTAGAGCAGCAAATATAACAGTCCAGCTCAATGGAGGAGGTCAGCGGGTATGGGAGAAGCGAAAGAGAAGGTCAAATCTAAGGTCATCTGTAATTAAATTCCTGTAACAGTGTGACCGGTTTCCCTTCACTGAGGTAACGACATGTAAACTCATTACTGCCTTTCTCTGTTTAGCAAGAACATATGACACCAGACTGATTATTCATGATCACGGTGCTTTCGAGAAAATAACAGCATCCGACCTACTATCACCTTTTGGTTGTAAATAAAGAAAACTCTTCTCAGCGAGAATACGTAATGTCACTGCAGCAGTTAGTAGGTTGCTAATTCTTAACGCTCTGATAGAGTTACTGAAGACCCGGGGCAGACTTTAACAGGGGATGACATTTTCAGATCACTCTCCTGAATTTAAAAAAAAAGGGGGAAAAGAAAAACATGCCCGAGACAATCTTTAACACAGATTGCTTCCCCACATAACGCCATAAATAATGCAATCTCAAAATACATGTTTAGGATTCATCAGAGGAGATGAAAACAAACCATGAGAGAAACCGGCTCCTCGCCTTGAAGTTTTGAGTATTAGGGATCAACCTTTCCCACTAGCAAAACTATGATAGACCTAAGCCCAGAAAAACACAAATGCCATGAAGATGTTGCATATAAAATGTCTAGAATTGCCTTTTTTTTATTGTGTAGTTATATTGTCCCAAATGACTGCATGTAATGGGAATATATTGTAATCGTGCTCTTATAAATGTACTTTTATAAATCCAGATCTTTTCAATACACTTCCGATCTTATTTATTAGAGCTATATCTTTTTACTGGATGAAGGATTTCAGTCATTGTCTTGATTTTATCAGAGAAACAAGTTGAGAAAACGTTAGTGGCAGCTCAGAACGTCTGCCAAACTGTGTCAGAAAAACACTGAATTTTAACCTCTATCGGTTCTATTGGTTAAAATAACTTGGTTTGTTCTAGAGATAAAGAGACATCTGAGGGTAATTTAACTTCCTTAACATTAAACAATAAAGTAATTCTAACGGGTAATCTGATTGAAATGATGGCAATGGTGGCAAAGACAACAACTCCCACAATCCTGCGCTTGTCACAATGTCATCAAACTATCTTTTGTTTTGATATAGAGACCCCTAAGAGGAGAATATGACATACTGTGCATACTTGTATTCCAAAGGGATACCAGAGTTACTAGAAGTACTGGAGCTTAGCAAAGGAAGTAGAGAAGCCTCGTGTTATCTAAAAGCCATGGATAAACCCTTCAAATTGTCAGCAAAAGTGGCTATTTACAGTGCTGAAATTATTGGATAAATGATTTAAATGTTAGCTATGTTTGTAATAAACCGTTGAAAAGGTAATGTTGAATTAAAGAGCTAAAGTATAAATAGTCTAACTAGTTACTTCAGTATAAATAGCTGAATAAGAAAGCTGAAGTTGAGGATGGGTCAAATGCCCATTATCTGCACAAATGCAAACTTGACCAAACCAGCCTAACCATTAAAAGAATGGTGTAACATTACTCTTTAATAAAATAAAAATACTAAAAAATAGTTAAATTAGTTAAATGACACAAACAAATTCAAATCAAACATGTAAAACACGGTTGTTGTGAATAAAGGGGTCATTTTAGTTCATCTGTAAGCTACATAAGATGATCAAGTTAAACAGCCTTTCCATTATCTGATACGAGAGACTGTGCCACTGTCCTCTTAAGGATAAATAAAAGGACATTAAAATTGGATGATGTTTTGAGATTTAATCTGTATTCTCCAAATCATAGCTGGAGGGAGATTGTGGAAAATGTATAACATAAAACATGACCAGGAGGCATGTAGATGGAGAGAGGCAGTGACAATGGAACATCCTTGTAATCCTTTTAGTCTATTTCACAATTAAAGCTCACTACAGTGTGAAGCCCCAAGAAACACAGCGTCCTTCGACCAAAACTAGTCACAAAGAGCAACACATGATATTAGCCATTATTAAACCCTCTGTCTGGAAAAATATGCCTATTTTCTTTACATTATTCAGATGTTTTGCAGCGGTCTTTGAGATCAAAAGACATGCAATCCTATCATCACATCAAATTGAATGCCTGAAGAAAAAGTGGATACTGTGCTAGGCTTTTGGATTCTAAGGGAAATTATCTTTCCGCGTAGGTACTGTAGGATAACAGTCCATGGAAATGACTTGGAGCTATTTTAAATAAATGCCGGATGATAACAGTGAAACGTCCTGCCAAATCACAACATGGAATTCGTTTCAGAGGAAAATCTCTGTGAGGCAGGATATCGCATGCCCATTTGGAAAGGAAAGATATTTCACCTTCTTCCCCTTTAAAAAACAAACAAAATAAACCATTTAAAGCTTCCGGAGACCTTCAAATCCATTCTGAAATGAGCCATGAACACCAAGATTTACTAAGCTTTTATGATCAAAGATGAAAGAAATACAAAACCAGGCTGGAGACAGAGAAATGCTTTTGATGTCCAATCCCAAAATGATTACCTTTTTTATGAAGGGCATTTCTGTGCATGTGATTGAGTGCTTCTTCAAAATGAACATAAAGTCAACGTCGGACAAAAACTCACAAGTACAATTTAAGAATATATGTGTATCCAATGTCAACATGGGACATCTACATATGTTGTAGTATGATGAAAATCTGAGCACAATTGCTTTGAATATAGGCAGCCAAGTTTACAAACACATAAACAAACTTTAATAGGTGTTAACACCTGTCAATCACATTAAGAGTGCTCACATCATGTCTTTTTTATACTTTATGGTTTAAATTTGGATTTCAAATATATGCTACTATTTCTGTCACATCCAGATAAAAAGCATTACTCCGCCCTACAATAACATCCCAAAATTATCCCACACTGTGTTGCTTCGTCCCGGGGCTTTCGTAAAAACAGTCTCGGGGCTTAAGACGCACACCGTGTAATTGTAACCATAATTACTGGCGACATCCAGAGTTCAAATCCGGCTCAACACCTCAGTCTGCCATCACACGTCAGTCTCTACCCACACGAACTATAGAGGCAGAAAATACCTAAAATGTTCGCTTTTTCTCCAAAAATGTTGACTTTGTGGGGGAAACTTGCAGAGAATGATCGGGCAGGCTCCCCTCATCTTGGCTCCATAAAACAAGCGCACAGGGGCGCACACTTAGATAAATCAGTGTCGGTACTCGTACTTCATTTGGTCCGCACTTAGTGGATAGACAAACTGTGTGTCTTGATCACACCGGCTGTAGTTATTCTGAAGCTCATCCGGCAAACACCATCCATCACACGGATGCTGCCACCAAACTGTGACCGGGACGATGCACACAGTATCCGAACTACAGCCAATGTGTGCCTCAACATGCACAGGAGTGAGCCAAAGGTGGTTAAAGAAGCACATTGTTACACTCCATTCCCTGATGGTGAGGGTAACCGGCTCCTATCTAAACATATTTCATGCGGTAAAACACTCACATAAATGAACAATGTTACCTTTCTCTCCCCGGGGCGAGGATTTGGCTCGGGTCGGACTGGCTCAGCTCAGTTGGATGTGCTGGAGCAGAGGCTGAAATAAGCTACTCCCGTGGATGCAGGCACTGGAGAAAGTGAGGAGAGCAGCGGCAGCAGCGCGGTACCGGCGGCTGTCTGACATCAGCGGGCTGCTCACTCACACATACATGAGTGCTCATCCGCCACCATCAGAGGGGATCATTTGAATCTCAATACATAATCTTCACCCCACAAAGAAAGGGTCGGGATGAAATACTATCCGGAAAACTTCCGAGGCTCCGGTGCGTTATGAGCGCTGCAGGAGGGAGGCTCTGAAGTCACTGCTCAGGGGAGGGAGGGCATCCAAAAAAAAATAATGTGGGGATGAGATTCAGTTCAGGGTTGAGAGCACATTTTGAAACACGTTTTTTTTTTTTACACCTCTGGAAACTTCAAGCCTATAAGGATAAATTAACCTTGAGTGTATTCTTTGGGCATGTTCTTACTGTTGTTATGAAGCATACAGACATAATAAATATTAACCCTTTCTAGTGTGGAGGATTTCTGTAAGATTATAAACAAGGACATAATTTAACGTACCCTTTTGACAGGTTTGCTAAGTGTACAGCTGAAATCATGAATGAGTGACAGAAAACTCATCAATGTTGATCATGGGTTTATTCGGTTAAATCAAGTAAAAAAAGGCTTAATATTTGCTGGCTTAACTTTTTCAAATGTTACATGATTTAAAATGGAATCATCTGAAATAGATTGAAGGTGGGTTGCTTGAATGAAACCAACATTTAAATATGTAACTATGGGCTCTTTAAAAAATATATTAAATGTCACTTTCTTACATAACATAAACACATCAATTAATCAAAACTAATAGTTAGTGGATTAACGGAGATATTGGTTGGTTGCAGACCTTTAGTGACTTTTGTTTTTTATTGTTGCCACAATGCAAATCACTTTGTGTATCTGGCAAACTGATTTCAATCAGAGTTATCGCAAGTAGCCAAGGAACCTTTAACCATCCAGGTGGGTTCCTTAATTAAAACAAAATGCTGTTTCCAGGTGGCAGCGCGTCTGACCGAAAAATACATAAGTAAACTTACCTATGTTACACACACTCAAGCAACTGATGCCTTTCAAAAGAGCAACAATTTAGGTTTTACATGAGGACACAAGACCAAGACATTTGTTAACTGTGACATGCTGCAGTGTAATGTTAAGAGACAACAGATTTTATTAGCTTCTAAAGTAAAAGTCTTGGACTGTTTTATTTTCAACAAGGTGCAAGAGAGTCAGGTTTAGCATACGACAAGCTGTACAAGAATAAAATACAAAAAAGCAAGCTAAAAAAAAAAATCATCCTTTGCTGGTTAAAGATCCGTGCCGACATTGAAGAAGAATGACTGTTTGTAACACGAAGAAAGAAAATGGAAAAATAATAATTTAAAGTTGTGTTACTCTTTAGCATCTTGTCTGCATGTAGATACATCAGTTGTCTATTTTCAGCAAGTGCGGATATTAATATTACCAATGATCCCCTTTCAGGTTATTTCATTTTCAACAAACATACCACCTTCCATGTTTAATGTGTATACACTGACTTCAAACCTAATCATCTGGCTAATGGGCGGCAGGGCTTTGTAGTCTATTATTGTCAACTGGACAGCATCGTCATTAAAATAACAAAACAAACACAGATACATATATGTACATAAACACTTTGCCAGAAGTAGCTCGCTTGAAGAGAAGATTAAGTATTTACAAGTCTTTTAAAAAAATATGGGTGAGTTGCGAGTGGTTGTTCTTCCTCTCCTTTGAGTTGAGCATCTTCCTCTGTTATGTGGACAGGCTGTCGCCCTGCTGCCCGTTGCCCTGCCTTGCCCTGATGTTGCTCTGAACAAAGAGTGCAAGGCCGTCATAACCCTGGCTGAACAAATACTCCAGGTACCAGCTCCATGGCTTGGAATGCTGAAACAGAGAAAGACACAGTCACAACCGAGACATCTGATGCTTTCTATGATCAAAGCAACCTCTGTTAACCTGTTAAGCCCTGAGCCTGTTTTTCAGGTTTCAGGCTTGAAAATGACATGCCCAGAACAAATGACCATATCTTCACTTCTAAAAAGGGGTAAATTAATCATCTTTTTTCTCAAAGCAATGATAAACCTGTGAGTTGGATGTAGAAGAGTCAGAATCAATATAGACCTTTTTATTTTAAAGTAAATTCAGATTGAAGATAGTAAAAAAATGTAAATGATAGTTTCCGTCCAAAAGAAAAACATTACTTCTAGTGAAAACCACCCGAATGATGGGATAGTAGACTAAAAGCTTTAGGAATCCAAACTATAACATATAATAAGTACCCTGTATCAAGATTGATGCAACACAAGTTAAATTTGACCTTTTTAGAGAGATTTAGAAGAAAAAAAACACTTCTGGGGCCATTTGGGTGAATTTTCCATATCTCTGGAACCCATCGGTCGATTTTGGTGATTGACACCTCTTTTTAACCGTTAGAGCCAATAGAATTGAGGGGGGGTTCCTAAATCCATCTAAAGTTTACATTACCATTGGTGAATGAGAGTGATGCGCAGCCAGCACGCCCAAAACCGGAAGCTGGGTTATAGCTCTCATACACTCTATATGAAAACTCAGTTTATTGACATACATATGATGATGGAATATCAGTAATCATTTCAAAGTGACACAGAGACATTGGATTAACCTTCAGCAGCGTTTTAATGCCCTTGAACACAACTTTTGATCAGAAAACAGCAAAGGTAAGACGTATTTGCCGTTTTGGCTCCGTAAAGTGAAGTTGTGTGTTGTCTTTAATGGCTTTCGCTGCCGCGGGTTTTGGTCGCACAGTGATGATACGTATACCAGTGGACTCTGTGGAATCTCAGCTTTCATATCATATCTAGTTTGTGAAGATCCGATGAAGTATAAAATATTTCTACCGTGAGTTATGTGCTAAGTGCGTTAGCACTCTTTCGCTTAATGCTAAATCAGAGGCTTGGCGTTAGACTTGTGTTTTGTTTCGGTAAAAATGGTTCATATCGTCAGGTAGCTGAGTTTCTTCCCGTTAAGTGGGTATGACACATTCATAGTTTGTTCAATGTTAAGAAGCCCTCAGACGCTGTTTCTTCCAAGATGTTGCACGGGGGCTCCCGGGCTTAACAGGTTAATGTCTAACATGAATGATGCAGAGATGAAGAGAAGACCACTCAAACCTTTATGGAATCGAGGTCGATGTCCTTTTTCCCGGGCCAACACTGAAAAAGAGAGAACATTATTATTCATTGTCAGCTCATCCTGTTAGATCTCAATATCGCTGCTGGATGTTGCAGCTGGACCAAACCAAAAAATGGTATGTTTATTATTAAACATGATGAAAACCACGTCTCATGCAGATCCCATTAATAATAAAATGTCCTTCTGTATTAATGCATCTTCTATGAAAGATACATTAATACTACATTTGTCTCCTTGTCTTACGTGCAAGTCCATTAACCAAACTGTACAGACGGGCTTGCTCGCTGATTTATCAACTGCCTCTTACCGTTTGAAAATAAGCAAGAGCTACATACATACACCACTAAATGTCTTCTACTGTATGTGTCATACAGTAGAAGACATTTAGTGGTGTGCAGTACACGGGATCTTGCTCAAATACATTTGAACCCCCGTCTAGACCAAAATCGATCAGGAGCCATTCACACTTAACATGTCTCACACAACAGGTCAGCGCTCATGCACTAGTCAACCCGAGTGTTATCCCATAAAACACTAGAACTTTACTACAGATTATAACATTTTATCATTTTTTTAATCCTTTCAATTAATAGCCTTATCATTTTTATCCTTATTTTCTTATGATGTGAATATCTTGTCCAATGTAATAACATGTTTTACCCTATCTTTCTATCTATCTGTTCATTTTTTGATTCTGTAATGATAATCCTTATTTTATTCCTTACATACATTTTCTAAATGTTTTGAAAAGTGGTATACAAATGCAATTTTCTTTAAAGTATTTTGTTAACCTTTTGGTTCAGTGAGAAATGATGAATGACTTGTGGGTCAATGATGATGGAAATATAGCTCAAGAGTTTTCACAAAAACTAAAGGAAAAATGAATAGAAAGTTTGGTTTGTTCTCTCTTTAAAACTAAAAAAGACGGAACAGGCTCATCGCTTCAGTGTCGCGTGAACTCTGTCGTTATGCAAGTGCTATGCTGACGTGCACTTGCGATCTGGACTAGTGGAAAGACACAGGAACTCCCAAACGGCCCACACTCACCTTCTGGTGGAAGTCGATTGCGTAGCTCATGAAGGCGGGGTGGTGGACGAGGTCGAAGCTCGTCCAGTATTGCGGAACGTTGCTCTTGAGCAGCAGCTCCTCTCCCAGCTGTACACCCATGCCTGGTTGGAACATTTTGGAGTTCCACAGGCAGTTGACCATGTAGACTGTGTAGTTGTTGAACTCATGGAAAGTCTGACGGCTGATATGAAAGGCTTGCTGAAAGAAACAGAATTGAAAAGGGAGTCACAAAATTATAAGAAAGAAGCAAAGGAAAGTGGAGAAAAAAAAGGAAACCAATCTCCATATCTGCAAGGTTTCACTTCTGATGTGTGTTGTGCTGATTCATTTGCATGCTATTTACCAAGTCCATTTTGTCCTAATAAAAAGTGCCTCATTTCCCATTTCCACAGGGAGCATGCTTGGCTGCCTGACATGTACTTGTAAATTCTCTGCCCGCAGTGGCAGATGTTTTAAAATCAACAACTTCTTAAGTCCTCATCTGGCAGGGTATTAAAAGGTACGCGCTGAAGGTGGAGGCATGTGAATGTAGACTGAGGGATGGAAAAATCTATAAAAGCAAATAGCATGTCACTTCTGAAAGGCACACCAGCTAAATGCCTCAAATGTAAATGCATTCTAGGGATTTTGCATGATTTGGGGAAATAATGGAATTGCGATTTTTCTGACAGATATTGCGATTGCGATTCAATTTGCGATAGATATAGATATAGATATATATATATATAATCTAAAAAGGACATCCACAGGAGTGTTTCCATAGAGAAAATACACACAGAGAAACAGAGACACACATATCATAATATTATGGTGGTGCGTTCACTGGTCGTAGGATATAGAAGCAGTTTCTTTTCCCTGTAGGATTTAATAAACAGAACTCTGCAGGACGCCTCGCAGACAGTAAGTAATCCATTAGAAACTTAAAGAGCGTGACGAGCCTTTAGAAACGAACCAGGCGAGCAATAAATACAGCGTGTGGACCAGGACAAAGTGCAACAGAAACACATAAAAATACCTTTACATGCATTAAAACAAGTAGTGCGTTATGGAATTGGTTATCTCACGGTGCCTTCGTGAACCCTTTTCATACGGCGTAACAGCCGCAAACGACTAACGTTAGACTGGGCTACGGGACCTTCACTTAACACATGTGGTGCTTTTTCAAGCGCCGATACAGGTTAGTGGTGTTTTCTCGGGATGTAGCGACAGGTCGTGCTCAACACCTGCTTTTGTTGCACATCTGTCGTCCTAAACCCAAAATATTTCCATACAACCGAAGTGCTGCTTTTCTTCGGGACTAAATTGTCCCAACGTTGCTTCTGGCTCGGCTGAAGCCATTTATCCACACCATGAATGTTGCTAGAAACGTCTTCACACATGGGCGTTTCACGTGCAGTGTTGTTGTTGGGCGTATGTGTAGTTACCTTGGGCCACTTCTGATTGGTTAACAATGGCTGGTACATGTGGAGCACAGCACTTCTGATTGGTGTGGATGACTGACCCACAAGAAAAACATTGAATCCGACGCGCTGTATAACGTGTATCCCAAATCGCAGGCTTTGCGATTTGCATCATTTCAAATTCCGATATGAAATCGATTAATCGCGCAGCCCTAATGCATTCACAAGAAATGCATTCAAAATCCATAGGTTGAGATAGCAGTTTGCTAATAGAAAATCTGTTCCCTTCACACTGCTTGGTGCACTGGACCAAACTTTACTCTTGCAGTACCCCTGCAATGCAAACCACATCATGTTTCATTTTCAGACATGCATTGCAAGAAGATAGGCGGGTTTTCTTACATCTGTGAGTTTTTCTTGAATCTTGGCTGATGTCAAGTTCACCTTGTACCTGAACAAAAAAAACAGAATCATGAAAAACCAGTGACCTCTGTGATTATTAATGCAACACAGTTTGTTCTCAATAGGCTGTCAAAATATAGAAAATACAATTATACTCCAATTTCACTTTGCCATGGCATTTTTTCGCTCAACTTTGACAGAATTACTGAAGCCGCCCTGGGGGGTAGTCAATTAACCAACACTGTAAGGATTTGTGTTATTAAAGCCTGAAGTTACAAATGGTGCTTGAGTTCTACATAAAAAGGGAGAAGAGGGCTTAAGTGCATTGCTTCTTAGACTCATAAATCATGCATGAAGATATACGTACAATTTATCCATTTGATTCCAGGTCTGTTCCATCATAAAACATGCATCAACATATGACATACTACATTAAGGGGGTTGCTAGTGTATGCATCGGGGCAAGTTGTAGCAGAAGTCTCTTTAGCATATGGAGTCAATCCCTGAAATGTTCAGGAACATTTGCTGCGAGGGGTCATGGTTGAATGGGAGAGGGAATTGATGTTTAGGGAAATCTGTACAACCAATTTCCAATCTCAAGGCCAAATAACCCTTCAGGGATAACACTGATACATCTGTGAGATTGCAGGAACAGGCTTCGAAGGGGTTATGACCGTTTGACAGTAGGGCTGTACCCCAATATTTGAATATCCGTTCTTGGAGTACTATTCGGGTTTCAATTTTGTTATTCACGAAACAAAAACGATTTGGATTTTATGGCAGTTGGCCATATGCTGCACAATCTATTCTAACCTTTTTATAGCATGTGTAACAAAACGAAAAATGTTCCTGTATGTGGTGAATGTCTGAATAGGGAGAATTATTAGGAGGTGCGTAAGAAGCTATCGTAGTAATGAACCGGGAACTGTCTGTGAAAGAGCCCCCACCTATACATGATGAAGGCCAGTCTGTCCACGCTAACCGGGTCAGTAGCAAACAGCGCTGGGTAAAAAACTCCAGGTGGGGGCATCACCACAAGGGGGAGCCCATACTTCAGAAACGTGTCACACACCTGGGGGAGGAGAGAAATATAGATTAAAACACACTTGGCATCCTTTTTCCAAATGATTGCTATGTTGGTGTTGCACATAAAAGCAGGAACTACAGTTTATTCCACTGCAACATCTCTGCCCCTTAAACAGATTCATGTGAAAACGGGCCTCTCGTGTCAAACTCTGCATATACATCTTTCTGGACAGTGAAACTCAAACATCCTAGTTTTAAAATGGTACCACTTAAGCCCAAACACCGGTTGCATTGTGGCTTTAAAAAAGGCACACCGCAGGTAAAAGCATCCGCATCTGTTCATGTACCATGGTATAGAAGTCGAGGATGAAGCTGAGGAGGAGAGAGTGGCATCCTTCTAGCTGCAGGCCACTAGAGGCAAGCCGACCCACAAAGTCAACTAGCCCCATCACTGAATCCTTGAACCCCGACAGAGTCATGTTGCTGTGACAGAGGGCAGAGCAGAGAGTCAGACACGCAATTTGAGCAGAATGAAGTGAAAGCTGGACTGGCAGTCAGCTGATTTACCCTTGGAACTCTACACTTACATTTAATCAGTGACTCAGGTCTCTGTGAGAACAGGAGAAAGCTCCCAACTCAAGTATTACAATACAAAGGACACACTGAATCAAGAGTGATGTTGGGAAAGTGTTCGGATATACACCATTAATTATTCCTACATCTAATCAGTGAGTCGTACTCTGTCAAAATACCAGAGGTGAGTTTGGAAATGGCAGTGAATAAAGAATAGATCCCTACACTTATTGGATCATTTGTTGTGGGATTAGACATTTGAGGACTCGATACTGATGCCCAGGTATTTAAACAGAACTGACACCAACTCAGCACCTTTGTTTGAAAGCTTGAAAATCATTAAACTGGTTATTAGTGCTGTTATTGTCTGAAAACAAATTTAAATGAAAGGATTTGGTGGATAAATGAGCTCAAACCCAAAAGAAAAAACATGTTAATACTTCTTTCTGCATATTTTGCTTTTGTTGCTAGTGTATGAGATTGCTCAAATAAAGATAGAAACTGTAAAGAACAGTGTAGAGTTTCAGTTGGGGCTGTGCAATTAATCATATTTTAATCTCGATTACGATTTTGGCTTGCAACGATTATGAAAACAACGTAATTTAAATAAAACGATTATTTTTTTAATTATTTTTATTGGTTTTTCAGTTTAATTATATTTAAAGTTCAGGGTAATCAACTGTTAAAAACACACTGTTCACATTAATTTTTTTCAATAAATGGATGTTTTCAAAGTAAATGGATAATCGTTTTTAATAATCGTGATATCAATTATTGACCAAAAATAATCGAGATTATGATTTTTGCCATAATCGAGCAGCCATAGTTTCAGTCATGATTTGATCTGGTAGAGTAGAAAATGTGACATAATGCTTGCCTAGACGAAAATGGGTACATAAACCTGAACACCTACAGAAAGGAGTGTTTTGCTTATATTACTTTTTTTATTTTATTGCATTTCCTCATCCCTAGTGGGGATGTAACAATTACACTAAACCACAGTAAATAAAACTAACTTCAATAGTTGTATAGCATCTGTGAGGACGGATTAGATGTGATAATGCATTTCTTGGCTCTCCAGTAAAGGCTAAACAAGCTATAACCCTAATGCTCTGAAGTAAATACACAAAGTGTTTTATGTCTATTACTTGTTTATGCTCGGGGCATAAACAAGAAGCGGGAAGTAGATATGAGACTCACATGGAGGTGTGGCTGTTGCGGCTGATGTCCAAGTCGTCTTCCAGAGCGTACACCGAGTGCCAGATCAGCCACTTCAACAGCATGTTGTTCAGACACTCGATCAGTCCACACTGCACACACATGGAGAGGAACAGCATTAAGCTTACAGTTGTTTTACCACAGGCTAATAAAGGACCCATCATGAAAAATGCAAGACAAACAGTATTGCATCTTCTCCATTTAATTTACAGGTTTAGATATTTCTAGCACAGTAGAAGGAGTATACACTTGTTGTGCCTCAGGGAGGAAAACCCACCTTGAAAAACACGGATGATGTGAAGAAGAGCTGCATGAGGGGCTTGAAGAGAAGCCGTTCAATTTCTGAAACAAGGAGACACAAGGTTACAGTTGTACCAGCTGCTATACCTCAATGCAATTCCTAAGAAATGGCACAAATATCATGGCCTTGCCAACGTAGAATCTTTTATTCAAGTGGAGGGCAATGCAGGATTGTGTGCGTTGACATTGATAGACACAAAAATAGTTCACCAACACTTCATTTTCACATAGCTAGGTAAGTATACTGGTCAAAAAGAAAATTACATCCACTGTTCTTCCATCACTGCAGGTTTCCATTATCCAACTTCCTTGCATTGAACACTAGTTCATGGACTCTGTATTCTAAACATAATTAGGGACAACAAAACAGTGTGGAAACCAGGCAATAATGTGAAGAAGATCACATGGAAAACTCACGAGAACTTGGAATAACCGGAATGTTGCTTAGTAGGCCGAGGATCTGTGGGCGGAGGAGAGAACCGTCCCAAACATTGAGAAATTTGTAGAGAAAAGCCTCGGAACTGGAAAACCCCTCCTGGTGGAAATGTGACGGTAAAACATTGTGAAATCATTGCTTGATGTTTTACAGTGCAGCGTCAGCTTCATGAGGGTGCAGGATAATGAATATTGAATGACAGGTGTGGGGTAACTATCAGGCCCTAAAATGTGAGACTCACCTGGAGAAAGTGTTGTGTGGACAGCAACTTGTTCAAAAACTGCAGAGATTCTTCTGAATTCTGGGAGGCTCCATCGCCACAGAACAACAATTCTAAACAAAGACAGCAAGATAAAGTGTTTTTAGTAGGGATGCTCCGATCGCCTATTTTGGGGCCGATCGCCGGAATCAGTATCGGCCGATCCGATCGAGTGGGCGGGGCCTATGGGGATCTTCCATTTAAAGTGATGTTTAAAACTTAGTTAATGGGGCTCATTCACTGGCGCTTCCACAAACAACAACCAACATAATTATTACATTCAAATGAAGTACATTATTCAAGTTTACATTCACTTTGGATAATAACACGGAGAAATGAGCGGAAGCGCTCTTTTCCTCTCTCTCTCTCCGCCTGTCAGTATCGTCTCATGCAGCTCACTGATCCAGTAATGAGTGACCCGACAGTGAAGAATTAATATATTTATAACTAGTTTAGCTAGTTCCAGAGGTAGATCAAATACCACTGTGTGTTAGGTCTAACCCTTAGTGTGTGTTTTGCTCCGCTCACCGGTCCGTCACAGCGGGTGGAGCTGCAGGATTTCTGCTTCACACACGTTGCATACCGCTATTTTATTGTCATTTTCGGACACCTTAAAATACTGCCAGACCGGTGAAGCCATTTTGGCGAGCTTGTTTTGCCGCGCACAGAGAACAGTGTCGTGTATTTTACGTCATGTGATCGGCTCTCACGATCGGCCTTTATATAGAGCACCGATCGATCGGCAGAGAGTGAATATCGGCCGATATCGATCGGAGCGTCCCTAGTTTTTAGTATGGAAAAAGACAAGGGGATTGAAAGAAAACAGCAGAGGAATACATACTTGACGTGCATTCACTTAGTAAAGCACCCAGTCTCCGTTTAAACTCTTTTAAACCCCTCTCTGACAGAATCCTTTTGTCATCTAGGTAATGCGTTTTGGTTCAACTCGAGGTTAGCTTGGCTTTGGACAAATCTTCCTGATAGAAGATGTCACAACAAGTCTGGTAGTTGCTCGCTAACCCCAACCCGCCCTCCCACATCCCCGCCCTCCCACATCCCCGCTCCCCCTTACCTTCGTGGAGAGCGTAGCCGAGCCAGAAGTTGAGGCGTAGCAGAGCAGACTCATCCTGAACACAGTCCAGGTACTGCAGGGCCAGACTGGAGCCCAGCAGAGAGCCCATCTGAGCGGGCAGCTGGTGGGGGGGGGAAGCAGGAAACATGCAATCAATTATAACTGAGAGTAGGCTGAATCATTTGGAAACATTTCTTACTCCATTTAGTTTTGATTGATTCTTTTTGCATTATTCTCATTTTCAGTGAGGAATATCTTAATATGAACATGGTGGGACTTTGCAAAGAAATCTCTAAAGTACTGCAATACTACATTCAGAATGGTGTTAATACAGATATTTCCCCTTACAAAATATTGTACCTCCTGTTTGCATTGCATTTGTCCAAGTTCTATATGGGTGAAATGCATTTTTCAGCCATTATTGTGAGGCTAGAATAATCAAAACATTAAAAACAAAAAAGATATGAAAAACATAAATCATATTACCTAAACACAATAACTATAAAACCAGCCATTGTATGAAAACAGAAACACATAAAATCTTGCTCAAGTCCCTGCTATCAGTTCTAAAATTAATCTGTTTACCTTCTTTAAAAAACACTCATGTCCTTGATTTTATTGAGTGGGCCACCTATAAGCTACTGAGCTAATTCTTCAGTATCCAGTAATCCCCATAATACCAGCACTACGACATTTCTGCCATCACACTGGATAGTTGATACAGTCTCTTATTGTGTATGAACAGCTGCCTCAAAATATGGGGGCCCTTATCTGTGTAGTAAATGAATATGAATGGGGAAAGGACAGACTGACGGGACACAGCTCAGCTATAACTATGCAGCAACAATGACATTAAACTAAGAAAGCACCATTCTGCTTTTGATAACAAGAGTGCAGGCAGAGAGGAGAATAATCAATGATCCTTTGTCACTGTCTTTGCTAAATAGTTTTACGTGTGTGATTGACTGTGCTTATCTCTCTTTTCTAATGTATGGGGAAAAGTAGAGCTTTCTTAGCGATAAACAAAGTTGATGCTATCACTGTACAAAAGCCTTATTGCTTATTGTTGGCTTTGTGGTCTGTGAAAGCGGTGGATTTATGTAGCATGACGCATAAAAGTCAGCGAGTCATTTCAAATGACTTATATTAGTTTATCAGGTCACTGAATCTGCAGGGCAAATAGACATTTAAAGAGGGCCATTTTTAAATGACCATTTGCTATGAAACTTTGTCCAATGCATTACTCAGATCCCAGTTATTTTGCTTTCATTACTATAGGAGAGATAAACCGTGCTATCTGCAAAAAGAACAATGGCCTGTTTAAAAAAATAAATAAAAAAGATAAGCGCTTTGTCTTTTAGGTTATAATCTGATAAACAAATGACAGCCCTAGGCAACCTCTGCTGTGGTTTCTCTAGGACAAAGATGCTGGTGGTATGCTCGAACAGTTATAACAGTAACACAGCACCACCCTCTGGCTGTGAGGATACATCACAATGTATAAATAGACTGGTTTCACATCCTAAGGACACACTGGCATACGTTGAATTCTGCTGCTTATCTTCTGAACTGTTCCCAGTCCAGAAGTTTTGGGACAGCGAAACCGTGTAAGCTGAGTTAGAAAGGAGCCGAAAGAGTGAAAGACTGAGAAGGAGCAAGACAATAAGGGGCAGAGGTGGAACCCAAAAGAAGCCAGAGATTCTTCGCAGCAGGAGTACCTCTATATGGTCCATATTTTCCAGGAGCTCAGCAACAGATTGGATCTGCACCAGAGGGACCAGCCTCCTTCTCGTCTCCGTCTGAGGTTCTTTATTTACTACAGATCTCAATACCGGTATTTCCAGGTGGTGGCGTTTCTAAAAAATAAAGCACAGTGAGACAAGGAAATAAATAAAGGCAAGCCTGGGATAAAATGATTGTCTTATTTACTAAAATGCATTAATAAAAAGCTTAAGTCAGGATAAGCAAATCAAATTATAAAGAAATGTATATCATACACTTTTTACTCAAATCTTATTGCTTTTCAAGCATTTAAAAAAGAGGAATTTTTTAAGCTTTTCAAAGCTGTGGTACATAACATATTTTGTATACAGTACATCAGTGGCGATCCGCCAGGGCCCTCTAAGATATTCTGCAAAATAATATTTAAAAACATTTTTTAAAGTCTGTGAAGACAGGAGCTGACTGGTGGTCCTGCTGTAAATTCACAGAGGGCCCGCTATAGTAACTGAACGAGAGAGTAATGTCAAATGACAGTACAATTGACCAATCATATCTTCCCTCTAAATGGGTGGGCTTTATTATCGCGGACTTTATGATAAGTTGCGCCCGCTGGGAAGTTTATGCATGTGTTATAACAAAGGGTCAAGATTTCCATAGCAACAACAACTTCAGCAGCGAAAACTCTCCTTCAAAATAAAAGCATGTCCATACAAAATAGGAAGCCAAGCCAAATTATACTAAAGACATATATACAACTGCAACGAAAGTAACAAACACAATGCAATATCCTTTTCAATTTCAAAGAACACAAATTGGGTTATTTACAAGTGTTGTTTTGTGTGGTAGAGGGTCGCTGTCATTGATGCGTTTTGCACATGGTTTTGCACCCCGGGCCGTTGTTTTGATATTCCGCTGAAGTATACACTGTGATGTAATAACTCTTTTTTTTTCTTTTTTCGAGGGAAGAGGGGGTCAGAAGGCCTAGGTATAAAAGTCACGGCTCGCCACTGCAGTACATACACTCAGGGGCAACGTTATTAGTTACAATCTAGTAAAATGTACTTTTGCTGATGTCTATAATCAGTTTTCAGTCCGAGGTGTTATTGATATGTTTAGCAATAGCATTAGGGTCGTAGTTAGTGCAATATGTATATTCTCTCCCCCTTAAATAAAGACATCTCAATATAAGTAAGTCAAGTCAGTAATAAACTGAATTTAAATGTAAAATGAAATGTAAATATTCCCAACAATTCCAACATATACTGAACATTATAAACTTTGAAGTGTAGAATGTATGGCATTGGGAAGCAGCAGCAGTAACTGTAGTGTAGCAGGAGTGATTGCATCTGACAATGTGGAAAGGCTCCCATACCCGTTTCCTGCGGTTGGTCCCATCTTTCGATGCAGAGGCCAGGCTGATGCTGGAGGCAACCTGGGAACCGTTCCTCTTCTGGACGGCAAACAAAGCTGATTTCCAGGGCATATTGTGGTTCTTAAACACACTCTGTAAGATAACAGAAAACATAGAGTTTCATTGGGGCTTTAGAGATGATGGCCGCAGACGTTATTATACGCACATAATGAGCATCACATGCTTGTTCCATGTACAAACCTTAGATTGCGATGGGATGGAGAACGTCACCAGTTCAGGGCAAAACACCTTGTAAAGGGACAGTAGGTTCAGCAGGAACGGCTGCCTTCCCTGAGGAAATGATATCAACACACTCAATATGGCACATCTTTGTTCTCGACATTTTTATATTTGATTGATGGTTCCTGATAATGTGGAATCGAACAATAACCAACTCTATTGAAAGGGTAAATGTTTGTACTGAGCAAAAGACAATTCCTGGGATTTCTTATTAACATAGTTTCCTACTTAGTTAGCTAATAAATATGTAGCTTTTTTATAAGTAGCTTTAGATGGCATTAGATCAGCAGAGTGTTTACCAGTTTAGACTGTAGCTCCAGTAGCTTCCTCACTCTGAAGACTCGCACTACAAGAGAAAAAAAAACATTATTTTTTACAATACAGTGAAACAGAAAAGAGGAAATAGCAGAGTACTTGTGAAACAATAGCAGTACAGACTTTTCAGGTGTGAACATGTGAGACTTACCAATTTGCTTTGAGGTCAAAAGGTACAGCAGATGGCAGATGAAAGGACACTGAAATAATGTGACAAAATATCAACTTTACATCTTGGAAGTTCTTCAGTGGAAACAATATCACATTACAGTGCTGCATTCATTTACTTACACTGGTAAGAAGACAGTAGTTCAGTTTTGAACAAACAGGACATTACATTCATCACAAATGATGATTGTAATGTCGGCCTTAGCCAGATAAACGCATTATCTGTCTAGTCAGGCAGAAATTAACCTTTATTTATCTCGCCAAGACTGTTTCCTGAACAAGGAAGAGTATTCATAAACAGTGACGCGCTTGTCATTTCAACATTTGTTTAAAAATCACCATGACAAATAAGATTAGTGAACCTAAATTCGGGGCTCAAAGATGTGTGTGCACTAGAGATGTTAAGATTCACCGATTCGCATCGGTGCACCGGCATAAACGTTCAAGATGCGAGTGCACCGGTTGAAAGAGTGCACATCGGCTACAGTTTGGGTTGAACCGGGTTGAACTCGCGATGCATCGATTGCGTAGCGTCTTTGCATCGGTAAAAAAACGATTCATTCATATAAAATCCCCTCATCTTGTCAACGCTCAGCAGAGACGATCTTTGATATTTGCTTTGCCACTACGGAGGCCGAGAGTCTCAGTTATCAACACACACGGAAGTTGAGGAGAAAGAGAAACACAGCGCACCGAAAAATACCTACAAATCAAACGTTTGGCAACACTTCGGATTGTTCAAGAAAGACGGTGTAATAGTCCTTTATGCTATATAGTTGACCGCAGGTCATGGAGAGTAATAAGGTATCCGTAGACCTTTGTATGAGGTATCTTTATTACTTAACAGGTCTACAGCCATGATACATAGATCCGTCCTAGATGCGGGCTTGCATACACACAGTATCACTCCGCAGCCGCACCCCATGTAGTAGAACCTTTATTTATCCAGGAAAATCAATTAAGAACAAATTCTTATTTACAATGATGACCTGACAGGAGGCAAAGGCTTCCTGAGGGGATGGGGTTTGGGAGGAAAAATAAATAAAAAGACAGACTCCGGGCACTACAGAACCCAGGAGACAACACAAACACATAGAGCAAAGATGACAGGCATAGCAGTTAAACATATAAAAACTCTAAAACAATATTGTAACGTCCTGATGGTATATGTGCGCGGCACTATATACTACAGACGGTCAACTTGAAAAATCGCTCGCAAATTGTAAACGATGCCGTGCCGCTTTAAAGTACACAAGTAGTACGAGGAACTTAGCGACGCACATAAAGAGGCGACATGGGGTCTGCGGCTGAAAAGAGAAACCTGAAAGTTAGACATGAGTTCAATCACTCAGTGAGGTGTTCTGTCAGAGAGAGTGGTGTTTAGTTTACAGCAGCCTGTGACGGCCAATAATAGTTTAAATGTCTTCCTTACTGTAAGCAGTTATGAAAGAGCTGTTTGTGAAAGGTTCTTTGTATTCTTTATTGTTCCCATAGAACCCACTGCTTTCTGCTCACTGGTGAGTTAGCCTATGAATGAGTGTTAAGCACATCAGGCTGGCAGCTGTATGGGCATTGCACTATGGTAGCTGTTATATTGTTAATCATGGGCAATGCATCCTTACATTGTTTAACTATGAGGTGTTATAACATTGTACTGTACTCTGGAGAGCTTTTAAAGGTAAAAAAATAAACGGCATGATGGGATGTGCAGTACCAAATATGTAAAGCACTTTTTTGTTAATGTATGATTTGCTGCATATGAGGAATAAAACAAAATCCTCTGTCGTACCATATTGAAATATCATTATTTTTGCATCGTGTTGAATCGCATCGTATCGCACCGAATCGCATAATGTTGAATCAAATCGTATCGAACTGTATCGCAACAGGGGTGAATCGTATCGTATCGTATCGCCTGGTGTTTCAAATGCATCGTTAATGTATCGTATCGTGGCAACGTATCGAGATGCGCATCGCATCGGCCTCAGTGATGGAGATGCACATCCCTAGTGTGCACGTGTACAATTTCCCTTTGGTGCCATCTGACTATAAAGAGCAAACATAATCATCACACATACCAGATTTTCCTCTGAGACGAAGCTGAAGATGAAGCCATAGATAGCTCGAAGCTGGTCTTTTGCATCAATCATGTCAAAGACGGTCAACACCCACTTTATGAAAAGAACCTGAAAGTTGTGAATGCAACGTAAACATACAAATGGGTTAACTGGGGTGCAACTCAAGAACAATACATACATTATTAACATACATTAAATGTAACTCTCTTATCTCAAATTATCATTTTCTTTTTAGCAGAACCTCTTTTTTCAATTGACAAAATTGTTATATTGTTAGAAAGACACACGAGAGCAATAGTTTTAAATCACATCCTTTTGATTAGAGATAGTTCATGGCATAACCTTAGTAGTTGTAAAATTGATGTTATTCTTTGAGGGTAAAGGTGTGTATGTTCGACCAACATACTTCTAAATTACTCATACAGCAAACTGGTGACAAGAATCTAGACAAATCCAATTGCACTTACTTGTGTGCTGACAGGTATTTTGCCAACTCCGAGCCAGGACACACCGCGAACAACAGCCTCCTGTGGCACCACGGTGACGGGTATAAGACACTTCAGCACCCGGGGACAAAGGCTATGTCCTACACAAATAAATTCACAGAAACAAGTCAGTTAAAAGAAGCACATCTTAATACTGACAGTAACACTTGTACACTAATCTCTTTTGCACAGGTGTACCTATACTTTTGGGAAGATCAAATTGTGTGCCATAACTTCAGGTTCTGGTTAACAATTGGTGTTTACAATAAACCTTATCTGCTGCAAAGTGAATGTCTTACCCATACGGAGGCTCATGGCAAACTCCAGCATAATAGAGATGGCCTCTGGTGAAAGTCCATTTCTGTAGGCCACCTGCTCCACCAGGACCAGGTTCCTCTCCACCTCATCGTTACCACTGACAGGAGTACCTGCTTCAACTACAGGATGGAGGAAAAACATCCCATCAGTGTGTGTAAGCATATTTAAAAATAATCACAACAGTTTCAAACATACAAGAGGTAATGTCAACAAGTATTTACCTGAGACAATCGGTTATTTTAATTGATTACTAGAACATTAAAACTGCTAGATATAACAGTTTAGCAGAGCTTAAAATCCATCACATAATATTTTGGAATGTTCTTAATTGACTGTTGAGCATTACATAAAACAGTCTGTAGTGTTGTCATCTAGAAAACAAATCCTGGAACTATTTTAACATTAATAATCACAGTGATATTTTTTTAGTGAAAAGGCAGGAAATATGTATTCCAATTATTCCCAAAAAAAAATGGAGCAAACTATCTGAAGGCCGTCTTGCACGAACAAATTGTGTAAGCCACTCTGGTACAATGTTATAGAAACAGGAGTCACAAATAGCATTGTGTTTTAATTTCTAGTTGTCTGTTTTTGGTTTTAATTTAATTAATTAATTCAAGAGTATAAGTAAGTATTAATAATTAAGATACTCCTCTGCATCATTTACACTGTGGATCTGAAGAATATTGTCAATATTCTTATCTCAAGATCTTAGTTGTAAATGGCAGTAACATTGTAGAGTGCAATAATAATAATTAGGTCAGATAAGTCTTATTTGGAAGCAAACCCCTAACAAAAGTCTGTGTCCCATATTAAGTATACAACAGATTACATCACCAAACACCGAGTTTCTCCTCTGCAATCAAGCTTTTAACAGTATTTTCAATAAGTACTCAGATCCTTTACAAGTACAAATAGTATGGTCTTAAAAACAATCCACTACAAGTAAAAGTCCTGATTTCAAAATTGTACTCGAGTAAAAGAACAAGGCAGCAGAGTATAAATATGCGTTAGCATAACATTGAAATATTCAAGTAAAGTACAAGTAGCCTCCCTTCTCCACTGATTTGGGAGCTAATAAGTAACTATGCAAGCAACATTAGCTTTCAGTAAAGTTACACCCAAAAAGCAACAAGAAAGTAACTTAGCCTAAAGTTATCCTGGACTATTTGTATGCATCGTACTAGAACTTAAACGGCAAGGGTTAACGTATTTATCTTGAGTAGATCGGTAACAATAAAAGCACCATCTCCTATCGTTGAGTTGAGTCCTACCGTTGTAGAAATACTGCAGGGCCAGAACAGACGGGTCCTCCGCCTCGTTCTTTCTCCTTTCCTTTTCTGCGACTCTCAAACTTCTGTTGCTGGTCCGGCTGGACATAGACTGGTCGGTTAGAGACGGTAGACCCGAATCCGGATGCCCTGACAAGTTTAACTGTGCTGCCATTTCTACATTGCTAAAATATTCAAAACACTCCGTCAAACACAGACACATTCAAACACATTCAAACCTTTACAATTCAAACACAACTCAAACTCCGCGCGACCGTTTGGTCTGCGCTTGCTCAGTAGGTTTTTGTATATCTTCGTTGTGTTTATTGGCAGTTGGCAAACCAACTTGTAGGTGCATTACCGCCACCAACTGGAGTGTGGACTATGCAGAACACAATAAAATAAAATAAAATAAAGAACCATGCCAATCTTTTTCAAGCGGGCAATGCCTTGGCATAGCTCTTGTATGCCCTTTTCTGAAAGGATAATGTACAAAGATACCGTTAAATATTGTAGATTTACAATTGTAATTGTAAACACATTTAAATATTTCACATCTTATCTCCTACTGTCTGTCATTGCATACGTTGCGCATTGCCCCCTCACTCAAATTCAGTTCATCTACAATAATGGGGCCCCCACTATTGTAGATGAACTGAATTTGATGAAGGCTTATGGCAATGTATGATGTCTGTTTAATTGTATTTTTTCTATAATTTGTTCTGAATTTTGCATTTAAAAAAAAACCCGCCACTGATGTCGTTTTAAAGATGTGTCGCCCCTCGGGGGCCCCCTACTGGTCTGGGGCCCCAAGCAGTTGCCTGCCATGCCTGTCGGCAAGCGGCGGCGATGTATACAAGGCAGGTGTGAACGCACCCTTGACTATGAAAAATACGCAACTAGAAAGACTACAAATCCCAGAATCCCGGTCCCGAATGCTGGCTCTTATGGAACCGACTAACTCCCCTTGTGTGTATGTACAGCTCTCAACATGCCCAGACTTTTAGTGATTTTCACCTCTTTTAATACTTTTCGCCACATTCTGAAAGAAAGAAGTGAAATGTGCCAACGTGACGGCCGTTTTGGTGTGCGGTGCGAGATGGGAGATGTAGTTCATTGAGCGGTTTCACCAAAAAAAAGTGTTACTTCACAGTTTTACGACACATTTTTATTTTTTTGACTTTCAAAATTATCTTTTAAATTGATAAACATCATAAACACATTCGTGGCACAATTCAAACGCGATCGAAAGATAATCGTTCTCTCTCCATTGACTTCAATACATACTTTTTCCGAAATAAGGTCCCATGGAGCTCCCCCGGAAGTTCTCTTTTGTGGTTCATCTGGGTTCATTTGGTGTCTCATGAGAGGAGGCTGAAAACTGGTCAGTATTCAACATTAAAGAACATTATAATTACGCTACGCACCGCTTCACAGAAATGTTTGATAGCCTGATCACATAGGCCTACCGCTTTTATCGAATACGTTTGTGACTTGGCGTAGGCGATTTAATGTGTTGTCATAAACTGAAATATGGCATTTAACATATTTAGCAGCAGCACTGCTGTGTAGAAACACTGTCCCAGGTAAATAACTCACGGGATCATCTTTGGCCCCCTCTCACCATCAGCACTTTTCATAGGTGAGGTGAATATGAACACTTTCCAAAATAATTGTTTTTGTAAATGTTGATTTTTCTTTGCTGTGCGAGCATCACAACGAACATATATAATGTATTGTCAAATATAAGTATTTCAAGATCATAACATCAAATAATTTCCTTGGTCTATGAAATATCAGAAATAAGTTCCCAGAGAACAGGCTAAAATAATCAAAATTATTGTTTAACAGTCCAAACCCCAAAATAATTATATTTACTATTTCAGAAAACAAACCAAAATAGTCAACAAATATTAACATTTGAGAACCCTGATCCAAATAATTTTCTGTCCATTGACTAACTAATCTTACCTGAAAACCAGGTCCAATTAATAAAAAAATTGTATCAAAGACATTCAGGGTACAATCTCTTATAAAATGTGCTCAGTGCTTCATTAAGTTTTATGTTTTTATGTTGCTAAAGCTGTTATGCAAATACCAGAGTGACTTTCCAGGCAAGAGGCATAACAGAAGGACCCCTGTGTCTCTTTGTCCCCTCATCCGGTCGGTCTACAGTGCATGGTCCTTTTATGCCCATGTAGGATTATAATTAAAGAAGTTTTCCTGTGTTGAAAATGGCACCGAATGTATCACATTTTCATCTCATTATTTTCTTTTTTCTTAGCTACATTAGTTTATACAAGTTAAGTTAAGATCATAAAAGTGAAAAACCTGTAATGCATTACATACAGTATAATAAGTAACACCTATGATATAGGACAGAGAGACAAGCACTGCACATCTGGCCCGTAAAACGGATGTAGCTTATGTGCTGATTTGATGGCTTTATCTTGACAGGGACAGACTTAAGGTACAGTATATAACATAACTTGACTAAAACAAATTCAAGGGAGTTAATAAAGCAAACACTATTTAGTAAATCTCACCTCCAATTCTTTATTTTAAGTATATCATTTACAGAAATATTGTGAATCTCGAAATTAACTGACAGGATTTTCCATTGAGATTTAATTCCTAAAGCAGATCTGTAATATGAATTTTTGAGTTTATATTTTTGAAACAGAAAAAGTATAGCCAAACTAATCAGAAGTTGTCTTTTAAAGAAACAGATAATATGCTTAAGACTTGAACTGTGAATTACAAAAAAGGTAAAATTACATTTTTAACAGGCAACAATACTTTTTTGATTGAGTTATGTTTTGCTGTGCACGCTAGCAGAAGACACCCTAGCTAGCAAATGCTGTACTTTCCAGCTAAACAACTTTACTGTGGTAACTGAACTGAAAGGACAAAAATAATATTCTGCCATTTTCACTTTAGGAGAAAGGGTGACATGCGCACTTCTACAAAAATGTACTGAGATGAGATGAACAAGGCTGTATTCATTTTTTCTTTCCAGAATTGTGTTCTGGTAACACTACACCAAAATATGATGTGGATATGTCGTACTAGTTGATGTATAATCAGTACAAAATTGTTTCAAAAGTGCTCATATTGGTTAATGTTTATACTCTTGACCAAATGAAACATGCTTTAGACATTATTGAAATTCATAAATGATTAGTCTCTCCTACCTACAGTAAAAAAAGAAGCTACAAAGATTCTTACATGGAAAAACAGCATTCTCAAATCATTTTGACATAACATAAATGAAATCATTTAAAAACAAAATACATTTAACACAGTGTAGGACTGAAATAAATAGAGGAAATTGATTCACTATTTAGACAATGAGCTGATCTCATGAGAGTTTCCACAGGTATGATTGTCCACGGTCATGTTGAGGATTAACGGATCAGGAGTTCTCAGTTTCACAGTGAGAGTGCAGAGGAGTAGGTGAGAGTTATCAGTCCGCCAGCTGGATGGGACAGGAGATGATGTGAGGGGATTTATTAGTGGAAGTGACTGATTCCTTCAACATTTTAATGACTCTCCATCAAACAATAGGGACGCACCAAATTCCCTTTTATTGTGGATTTGACGAAGTAGAAGAGCATCTTAAGACTGCTTGACCTTGTTCTTTTCCTGGTCATTTATTTGCTGTTCCTCTCGGCTGTCCTCTCTCTCTGGTCGGTCGTCACTTTGGCGGGCAATAAGAAGTCGGCAGGTGAGCAGAATACCAAAGACTAGAGCGTGGGCGTACCGTTTCAGGGGGTCTCCTACTAGCTGGTGGAAGAACAGGACAGCGAGCATGACCAGCAGCAGCAGGAAGTTGGCCACATCCTTTGGACGGCCCGGTACGAGGGTAAGCACCACACCACAGCCCACCTCCAGAGAGCCAATGATCTTACGAAGCAGGACCGAGCTGATGCCAATCTTTTTCAAGCCGGGCAATGCCTTGGCATAGCTCTTGTATGCCCTTTTCTGAAAGGATAATGTACAAAGATACCGTTAAATATCTCTAACATTACACAAAGGTCATACAAATGCACAGGGACTTCTTTTAGTGAGGCTATTTAAAATGATGGTTGCACGATTACTATTTGACCTATTTCTACCCAGTTAAAGAAAACCAATAAACACATGAATTCAAACTTATCGTATGAGCGTATGAGTTTTGATTTAGCATGAAACCTAATGCATGACAGCTAGCATCTTGCACACAGGCTATTTCAACATCAGCACCAGTGGGTGCCTCTCACAGAATTTGCTAGAAATCAGCCGCCATTGCTCTTTAGCTGTTGCTCTTCATATAAAGCGAGAAGCTCAGCAGCAACAACCTACTACGCTATAAAGATCAAGGTATACTTTAGAAATGTGTTGATTTTCCTGTATACATGTTTGCACCGTGCAATATCATTATATCATGAATTAATACGGTGGAGTCTATCGTCCATTATTGATCCCTGTTTTACCGTTTACTATCTTATGATAGACACACTTGCTATTGTTTTATTTACCCACACCGATTCAAGGATGCTGTCTGTTTCATTACCAACATACATGAAGGGTTTTCTAGAACACAGAGGCCTAATATAGCCAATGTGCTAACTGTGTTACTGACGTTAAAGACAATACTGTTTCAGCAGGTCTGAACATTTTAAATACAGGATGATCTTTGGGAAAATTTAACAATGGTCACATTGTCAGAACATAGTCAGATTAGAAGAGCCCACCAATACCGAAAAGATTAACTGTCCGTATCTTTGATTATTTAGGTCAGCATCTCCTCACATTATTTGAGCCTGAGAGCGTTTCGCACAGAACAATAGCCTGAACCCCCACACATCACTGTTTACTCACCATTTCACTGTATGCATCTTTGCTTAGCCTCGGAGTGAGCTTAATGGTTCCCATGAAGACGAAAAATAAACCTAAAGCAAAAGAAAGGGCCACAATAGTAACTGTCCTTGGTGAGGCCATCTTTGCCCACCGTTAGTGCAGCAGGCGCTTCCCACAGTGAAATGAATGATAGTCCGTTTCCCGGTGAAGATGCACCAGGGGGATGGGCTTCTCTGGCTGAATGACAAAGATGGCGTCGCGCTGGTCCCCTTTCTCTGCGTCGCATACAGGAGCAGGAGAGAACTGACGGGAGCTTGTACAGAGTGATGATAAATAACCAAGTGCAATTACTCTAGTACAATGTTGAGGTACTTGTACTTCATATCTACCATCCAGACATAAGAGTGTATCTCATCTTGTTCTTGGTTCGCCAAAAATAATGTTAAATATCTCTTGTGCACTCTTGTTTCCATTCAGTAGGCTATGACAAGGAAACATGTTAGTATGCCTATAAGGCTGACAGCTTTAATTTAGAGCATTGCAAAACGCTTATTTGGATACAGTAAATGTCTACCTTGTGAAATATATGCTATATTATCAACACCTCATGATTTTAATCTCATAAATGATTTGGTATTCAAGTTTTTATACCAAATAGCCCTACTTGATTGTGCTCCATAGTTTCTGAGGTATAGGCTACAGCCATTTTCTTTTCATACCACATTTAGGCCCATGCTGATGCTTTGATGGTTTAATAATGTTAGCACAATAGATATGCCACACAGTAGACATTATTATTTTCAAGAATATCCCATACACTGCCCAATCATTTCTAGAAAGTGTTCAATACCCATAAAAAATATATTCCACTAACAATGACAATTTATAAATGTATAGGCTACAAACAAAACATCCATTAACATTTTGGCCAGGTACTCAATTTCATTTTTAAATTGAAAACATTTATACATTGTTCTTTCAGTTTTTATCTTACATTTTTTCATTTTATTTTATTTATTAGGGCCTGAGCACGGAGCGCTAGGACCCAACGGCGTCCTAGCACGAAGTGCGAGAAACCTATTGTTATTGGTGGAATTATTATTTTTCTGCTGGCGTTTCCTGTTTTTGAGGCCTTTAGGACGCTGACAAAGTTGTATAATTTTGCACGGACGCCAGGACTGGTGAAAAATACAATATTCTGGAGTCAATGGGTTAAATATTCCAACGTGCTCGCTAGCGCCACCTATGAAAAACCCATTTCGGAATAAATGTACAAAGTCGCACAGTAACTCCAAATGACCTGCATTTTGCACACATATCCGGGTGGACCTGCTCTACAAGTAATCATCTTGGAACCCTAAGCTCCGCCTATATTTTTATATTTTTAATTTAAATTAGCATAATGTTCAAAACAGTTAAATATTCACTTAAATTTCAATTTTCAGTTTTTCAACACCAAACTTCGTATACAGCATCGGTGGAGGGTCAGACACATTACCCTCGGAGATGAGTATGTTCAAACGATAAATATTTCCGCCATGAATTAAAAGGTACTCGCAAAAAGGCGGGGCTTAGAAAGAAATGCTCATAACTCATCAATAATATATCCAAACATCACAGATTTTGATAAATAGGTTCAGTCTGTCTTGAGGAATAGGCTTACCAAATAATTTTCATTTAGGAATATAGGGGGCGCCAAAAACACCACCAATTTATAACTCAAGAGCGGATGGACGAATTATTATTTATTTTTTTACACATACTCTCGGGGTGACTACGAACTCAGAATTAAAGTGTCGCAATAAATGCAGAATGTGGGCGTGGCCTATACATTTTTTTTAAATGAGCTTCGGACGCAAAACTTGGGACACACGTCAGAGCCCAGGACCTTTTCGAGAATGTAAAAAAAAACGTAAATTTTCAAAAAAACTGCTCACTAGCGCCCCCTATTGTGTGGTAGTCACATATAGTTTCTCAGAACTTCACGAATTTTGGCACAAACATTCCTCATGGAATTGCGGACATATTTGTACATACATTCCATTAGCCCCGCCCCCCAAAAAGTTGGCCATTTTGAAATATGTGCGTTTTTTATGCATTTTAAGCACATTCTTGCGCACTCCTCCTAGGGGAATGATCGGAAAAATTCAAATCCAGCACAAGTTCAGCCCCTATCCAATATGATGCTAAATTGAGAAGAACATTTTTTATAGCTCAATCGTGGAGGTCGTAAGCTAACAGCGAATACACCATTTATTACGATTTACATGTCACAAATTACTCCAAATTACTCCAAACTACTCGCGTATACTTTTTCCAATATTCACGAAACGCTGTATACATATTGCTATTATGATTGCACACATATTTCAAATTGGACATTTTAAGGACATTTCTGCAAACTCCTCATAGGGGAATGATCGGAACAATTCCAATCCAGGACAACTTCAGCGCATTTCCAATGTCATGCTACATTGAGAAGGAATAGTCCTTCGCTCAAACGGGGAGCTCGTAGGCTAACGGAGAATGTACCATTTTTGACCAATTATATGTCAGATAAGCTACTGAGGCCTGCCTGTTTGCCTGGCACATCAACTCTCTCACACACACACACACACACACACACACACACACACACACACACACACACACACACACACACACACCTACTGTTAGTCCAACAACACCCTTTGCTGGCGGCATATTCATTACAACAGACACCTATACACTCCCTAACCCTAACCCTAACCCTACTGTTTATTTGTAGATATCTCCTAAAGTCTACAAATAAAATGTGAAATGTAGGCCTGTTACATTTATTAGTGAGCGATATATATTATACACACTGTTCTGCTTTCTGCACTGACCTCAGCAGCTGTTCTCACTGTAACATCACCTAACATCCAGGGGACATGTGATTAGTGAGAAAACAAACGGTAAAGGGCACAAAGTCTGATGCACATTTGATCATCTCAAATAACTTATAATCACAACGGGAACAGTTTGCAGAGCTGTGCTTCGTTGACAGAAGTCCAGCCATGCGTCACGCCTCTTTTAAACATCACTGTTGGCTGAAATCGTCTCAGGAGAATACTTCAGTGTACCCTCGGTTATAGCTCCTCTAGAGACACTCCTCTCTCCTCTAAATCAGTGTATCCTCGGTTACGCCTCCTCCAGACAGCCTCCTCGATAATCGATCCTCGACGAGCCTTTAGAGAAATTTGTTTTCCTTCGACATCCGTTTCCGGGTCGCTGCCGGAAGACCTGGGAGTCTGGGACGCTAAAATTATAGAAATGAGAAACGGCTCATTTCCCAGGACTCGCGCACGTCTGCTTGACGCCGGGACGACCTGCTGCCCTCCCCGACAGGCGCACGGACGCGAGGGCCCGCTCATCACTGCGCGCACAAGTGCGACCGCAGTTTTAATTATTATTGATGTTTCTATCATGACATAGTTATGCAGCAGACCCACACATTTGAATTTGCAGTTTCATTCTCAAGGTTCAGGGATCAGGTCAAAAAGTGTTAAAGAAATAACTTCTTCATCTTTGAATTGATGTAGTGTGCCTGTGTCCAACGCCGTGGACAACATCCTCACACTCAGGTCTCAGGACTCAAGCAGGATTCACGCTCTCTGTCCCTGATCCTGACGTTCCTTCAGAGCCATTATTGCTTTTCGGTACAGATCTGTCGGGAGAACGATGCGTCTTTTTAAATGTAAAGCTTTGATTTCATTCAATTTCAGACTCCAACGTGTAATTGCATTTGATTTGGAGATGGAAGATGTAAATGAGGCTCACCAAATGTTGCAGACAGGTCCACAGGTTGAGAGTAAGTTCCCGACATTTCCTCTGTGTTGATCTTGTTCTTCCTTTTCACTTTGACAACTTTCTTCTTTCTCCTTTTTTCCCCCTTAGCTATACATAAGATAAAGAAATGTTATATTCCCATTCTTAAACAGTTGAAAAGCAAAATATCTATAAGCCATTAATAACTGATTTCTACCTTTGAGTGGCTTCTCTCCATTGTTGTTTGATTCTGGCACGTCCAGAGCATCTTCTTTCACCTTTGTTTTGCGTTTCGGTTTGGTTTTCTTCGGGGGAATAAGGGCACTGCTTGCTTTCTCTGTGTGACTAGAGTTTTCATGTTCTCCATTACCGTCACCCTCTTCTTCCTCCTGTTCATTTGCTTTGGCTTGATCTTTTTCACCTTCCTTGACCTTAACCGGCTTCTTCTTCCTCAGCTTTTTTTTCAGAGTGTTCTCCTGTAAAGAATTTAAAAAATGGTGAGTTTAATTTGAACTGTACTGTCAATGTATGATTAGTTGTGGGAGTGTAAATATTATTTTTGAACATTGTTAAGGTAAAATGTATATATGTACATATTACATACGTATAAAGTCAAGCAAGATACTGACCTTTTGCAGCATGTCTCGTATGGGTTGAAGCTTTCCTTCACCCTTTGTCTTTTTAGCCTTTTCTTTTGGCCGATGAAACTGGCGAAGATCTGACTTACTGGAACGCATCCTGAGGTAGGAAAACATTTTTCATAAAAGATAGTCAGAATGAATAATAGATTATGGGTTAGGTTGACATTGATCTGTACAATATTCATAATGTTGAACATCTCTTACCGTTCCCCCTTAGTTTTTTTGCGAACTTTCCCTGTTTTCCAGGTCTTTTTCCTCTCTCCTGGTTCCAGAGGTCTCTTGCTGTCCTGTGCTACACGACTGCACAGCTCAGGGTAATCCAGAGCTATGGCCCGCAGCAACCAGCGAAGGCCTCGTAGAGTCTTTCCCTCCGACCAGCGTCGCAGATCAGTTAAGGCTGAACAAGGCTCCTGTGAAGGAAAGAAAAAAAGGTTGGTCTGTTACAATTCCTACAAGAAATGTATGTTTCTAATGATTAATTCTCACACTTTTAATACTTACAATATGGCACAGAGAACGGCTCTGGTTGACCAATTTCTCCAATGAGAGACTCTCAATCAGCTCACTTCCCAGTAAAGCATTCATTTTGTCCTGTTTGTTAGCCAACCTAAGAAGAAAAGGTTTCAGCACAGGCCTAAGTTACGTTTAGCTTCACAGTTATCCAGTCATTAGTTATTTCAGTGTTCCCCCAATCCGCCACTAGAGGGCTCTAGTTTTACTCTACTTTGCACATGATGTTTGATCACACATATAATGCATGTAAGAAGTTGAGTATAATTACACTAATACGGGTTTTCCTGCCACTCTGGGTTGCTTCAGCAGCTCTGCCAGAACCTCCTTGACCTCCTTTATCCTCTGCCTGTCACAGGAGTCCACCACGAAGATGATCCCATGGGCCTCTCCACTGAGCTCCATCCAGGCTCCTCTGGTCTCGGCCGACCCCCCCACATCCAGCAAGGTGACCATGTAGTTCTCCACTCTCAGCTCATTTTTCACACAGCCATGAGTGGGTCCTGTTTCTACAGTATGGGGCACTGAAAGGACAGGAAGTAAAACATAGGTAGATCTTCAGTCCATTTTCAGATTTGGGAACTTTTAGTTTATTCAGTATTCAATGTACTCTTGAATTACCTTTTAACATTCCTTTAATGGAGGCTGTTTTTCCTGCCTTGTCAAGACCAACCACCAAAATGGTAACTTTCCTACAAAGAAGTGCTTTTGTAAATGACACGTGTCATCAAGATACAATAATATATTGACTCTTTTGGACACAAATACGATATCACAAATACTGTCAGGACAAGAAGTTTTGATTTCATTTAATTCAAGTGCTGCTTTCAACATGAGGGGATATCATGAGACCTCAATCTAAATACTATACGAAAATGTCAAAAGAAAGAAGATTGTTTCTGTTTTTTTGTACAGAATGCATTTATTTGTATTTAAGGTCAAAGGAGATTCAACCAAACTGATTACATTTGTGTTCTCTTGAATTTGAAAGATAGGCCATGCTATCCCATCCATCACAGGTCACATTTTCAGATACTCATCATACATTTGATTTCACTCTGTCATTTTACAAGAAATGTCGTTTTTGTTACCTGATTGGCTCCTGTATTTTGGAGAACCAGGCGCAGCAGTTGGTCATGAGGTTGAACATGTTTGCTTGAGGTGAGCACAGCGGCCACCATCTTCTCTGGAACCCGTACCTATGAACAGATGGTCAACCTTAGTATAATCAGGTCTCGCACAAATATCCTCTCCTGTGAATTCAAGATACAGTCAGCAAATGTTCGGACTGCCTCATATCTCAACCTACACATCAACAAAATCAAAAGTCTAAAATTAGCTGTATTCGTATTTCTTAGCTGTGTTTCATTAAAACATGTTGTGCTTTACGTATTTTCTGCAGTGTGGTTTACCATGTGTCAGGAATTATACGTGGTCCTCTCATCTTGTAAAACAAATTCAGCAGGTGTGTCTAAGGAAGTCAGACCATGTGCTAAAAAACTTTGTGCAGTGCATCTGTTGAGGCTGTGTAATAATAACGGCCTGCTTTTACAGTGTTGGTAACAAGCTGGCATATTTGTTTTGGCTGTTACAGACGATGTATATTATGATGGTATCTTAATTTTAGTGATATCAGCGAGTGTAAATAAAAGGAGAAACTGGGATATTAGCCCAACAATAAACAGTAAAGTGCCATAAATAAGCAGTCCTATTAGCCATGAGAAACCTGATGTTGAAACAACAATAAACCTACAGCAGACCTATACCACTCGTGGAAAACTCTTTGTTGTCTCTGTTAAATCAGAGTTCATATATCTGTAAAAGCCCAATGCATAACAGTGCTCTGGTTTGAATTCACACAGACAATAAATTAAAAGTCAACATGGGTTGTAAATGCTGAGAATTATTGGATTAAAACAAGCATTTAAAACTCAGTGGACACTAAACTACAACTACCCGACACCACTGAACGACTTAATCACACGTATAACATACCAAATGAACTAAGATGTGAGAATATTGAAGGATACTCACAGAAGTAAGTCTATGTCCATGCATTTGTTTGGATTCTCTTTTCTAACAACAACTTGTACCTACAGTAGGAGCTATATAACTAATCAGGCTCACAGTAAGCCTTTAGTCACCTCATGTGGGAGGTACAGCCTTGGAGTTGTGTTTTGGTATTTCAACCAATCCCAAAGCCCTCTGATCCAATCACTAATCCCATTGGATGGCAGAGTGCTTCTTTAGTTAGACCAAACAAAGATGCATTTATCCGTCAGGAAAATCTAAATGTGTCTTGTGGTGTGATCTGTGACGTGCTGTGATCTCCTAAAAGTGGAACAATGCTGGTCAGATTTAAGCTGCACCACTTTAGTCACTGTTAGGGATAATGACATCATGTCTATGGTGATGGTGGAGTCGCATCACGGTGTACGTGAGGCAGGTTTACTTGTATATTTGGAACTATCGCTTTTCTTTCTATTTTTTTCTAGCGAGGTATATCTTGATCGCTTGAGATGTGGCGTGTTGATCATTCTACAGATAATGTTATCTTATATGTTCCTTCAAAAGGGTTTACAACATTTGTAAGGTTTTATACGTTCAGACAATAACATGCAACAAACACAAGCAGATCAAAATAAACTGAACTGCATAATCCTGCATATTCAGTCCATTATACTTCTTAAAATATCCTAAAAATGACTTCCTGCCTACTGCCTAGTGTCTTTCAAAGCTGTCGTACTGTATAAGAGTCATTTGCTTATCATGTGCTTTCCAGTTTCTTTTTAAGTATTTGATACTTTAATTATCAATACCCATGTTTCCCCCATTACCCTCACTTATTCTATTCCTATGGTCCGTTTATAACATTAGGCCATGGACAACTGATGAAAATGACCATTTTAGGATTGGGTTAAATGTACAGATGTTTTCCTATTGATCAATTAAATGTTTTCCTGTCAGATCAAGTTAAAAGACAAAAATATATAAAATGTTATGAAGTGTGGCAAGTAAAGAGAAAAAAAAGACAATTATAGTTCAGGTTAAAAATTACTTTACAAGGAAAATGTACTTAATGTAACTTAATCACTTGTTAATTGTAAACATTAATGTTCAGGTACAACAGTACACTTACGTTAACAGAGGATCAACGTACAATGGTATTAATGCAAGCATAAGCAAGTGCATTCTGTAATGCAGCATGCACCACTAGATGGCCTCCCATTCACAGGATATATCTTCACTGCAAGAGGCTGCTGTGCACCTTGTAGTCTCTGTAAATAATATAAATGCTCTATTTTCAAATCCTTGACAAGCTGAGATGAATTGCTGCAGCTGAATGACAGTCTGCTCCAAACTGAAAACAAACATTCATAGTTTAGATGTGCAGCCTCTTCACAAACCAATCCTCCCTCATTGGATGTTTTCCTTCTTCACGTCTAATGAGGGAAATCAAAACAAAATGGTGAGTAGACTACAGAGTAGAGCTTCTGTAGATATAATGAAATTATAAATGGTTATTTGGAGCTCTCAGAAACCTGTCACAATGGTTTCTGTGCAGGCCTTATCTCATTATGTCATTATACCAACGTCCAATCAGGCTCTGCCTCCGCTGCTGAGTAGACTCATCCCAGACTCTCACCAGAGCCCTGCGTCAGCTGATACACACACACACACACACACACACACACACCACACACACACACACACACACACACACACACACACACACACACACACACACACACACACACACACACACACACACACACACACACACACAGCAAAAAAGCAGCAGCTGAAGACCACACCCCCATACGGCTCCTGTTCACCACATTGCAAACATGTTTAAAAAACCACCAACTGCTGATATTGCAATATCGGTTAAAGCTTCTACTTTAATACTCTTTTTTATCACAGAAATATGCAAGCCAACACCACTGGGGCGGTCATTAACATGTAATACTTGATTAATGTAATTTGTACAACATATTGTGTGAAAAGCATGTTGTGGTTTTACAGATGTGTATGTACTCGACAACCAGGCAGCTGATGTAGAAGCCTGGTTCATAACCGCTGTGAAATTGAGAATCATATTTTAAATAGTTATACTTACACTTTCGTACAGATTAAACATACAAGATACAACCTGTTGTATAGTGTTCTTTACAGGGGCTGGCAGGTGCATTTTGCTACATTTTGACACACAGGGTGGTATATTGTCATCTAACTTTCGGCATGAAAATACAGTTATATTTCCTAATGTTGAACTATATTTGTTGAGGCCATAAGGAATTGTAGGAAAGCATTTATCTCCTTTGTTTTTAAGGATTGTCTGGTGCACCCTATACTAAATTAGATAACAAACCGTAGTACTTTTTTCTTATCATCTAGAGCAGTGCTTCTCAAACTTTTTTCAGTAATGTACCCCCTTTGAAACATTTTCTCAGCCAAGTACCCCCTGACCGATCCCGAACATTTGTGATCGAAAAAGCCTATATAAATAATTACAATATAGTGATGTTCCCTCAGTGTGTGATGTATTAACTCCTTCGTGGTATGCATTACAACAAACTAAGGATATTTTCATTTTATGCATGAAAAAAAACAACATAACACTTTTATAAAACAGATTTCTCCAAGGAGTTTTTCAATTTAAGTAATATGTTATTGTGAAAAACTATAAAATACAATACACACATTTGACATGTTTATATGAGGACCCCCTTGGTGGTTCTAGGAATGTTTTATATAAAATGTGTGTTTTCTATTTAACTTATTTTACTAAGATTATTTTTTTAATTAACCTTTTTTTTTTTTTTTTTATCTCACGTACCCCCTGCAGTACCCCAACGTACCCCCAGGGGTCCGCGTACCCCCATTTGAGAATCACTGATCTAGAGATTTCAACCAGCTGTTACCATGGCTTTTCAGGTCATTTCACTCTTTTAGGAATCTTCCTATGCGAAAATACTATTTGACTGCAGCTGAAGATTCCTGTAAAGAATTTGAAACATAGACAAGCTGACCTGACCTGATTGGCTGACTGTGCACATGCTGGTGCTCAGTAATGTCTCAACAGCACACAGCCTCAGCAGTCTGAAGTCACTGACCCAAAGCACTGCTTCACCAAACACATGCATTAGTAATGCCTTCGTAGGTTGTGTCGACCACTGACTTAGATGAGATCTGGTTAGACAGGGAGAGATCAGCATGAATGGAATGAGCTGTATTTAAACTGTACCACAGGGACAGCAACATGACATCTACCAAACAGGAAGTAAGAGTGATTATTCAGTAAAAAAACAACACAATAAGGGTTTACTTTAGGTCATGATGACATCAAGCTAAGCAACACATGATATTTTTGCAATGGGAATGTGGGGGTTTAACTACATTTGGTGTCCTTCTCATGCACTTTCCAAACAAATAATCCTTGTTTGAATAAGTAGTAGAACAAACATGAAACGGATTACGTTCAGGGTCACAAAATGTTATTGTTGTCTAATGAGCATGTGGCCTTATCTGATTGTAATATAATGAGGAAATGTCTGTGTGAAAAGCGAATGAAACGATGGAATGATGTATGTGTGTGTGTGTGTGTGTGTGTGTGTGTGTGTGTGTGTGTGTGTGTGTGTGTGTGTGTGTGTGTGTGTGTGTGTGTGTGTGTGTGTGTGTGTGTGTGTGTGTGTGTGTGTTCTGCACCTGTTTGTGTAGCTGCTTCCCCTCACAGGCTTGCACGTCACCATAACAAGGCCAAGTCCTCACTACTTTTGGAAACTAAAAATGGAAGCGCGGAGAATCTGATCTCTCATTACTCGCCCTTCACAGTCTAGCTTCCTTTTGAAAAGGACAAGTACTGTAATAAAACTACAGTGCATGTGCTTACAGTATCGGTGGCATTTAGCTTGGCAAAGGTCCTCTAGAGAAAGTGAAATGTCAAACAAGTTGTTGTGTTTCCCTCAATTCAAATGAAATCGTTCTTATCTTTGTAGGCAGCTTTGTTACCCTGTAATATATACTTGTATAGGCTGCATTTACTATTATTTATTTAACAGTTTGTTCATTGCTTGTAATATGTAAGATTGTAACAGACATCCTATACTTTTTTCATTATCATGTGAGCTTTTCACCTCCCATTTTTCTTACTTATGGTGTGATTCAAGCAAAACACCCAGGGTTATGAAATTGACAATTAACAATAAATAAAACTCTAAATACAAATCATATATTTTTTTAAAGAAATATTATACCAGAATCATTTCAGAGTACAATTATTTTAATAAAACATTGTAATTGAGTTTGAGGGGAAAAAGAGAAAACATCTTGAATACATGTACGGAATGTGGTTCTAAACACCTTTCTAAAGTAGTTAGCGAGATCATATCACAAAAATGAAGCTGTTTCCTCATAGTTACCAAACTATTTGTGCCAGCCTCTTAATAATGGATTTGTTTTCCTTGTCACAGAATTGTATTTTTGATGAGTTGTATGTTATTATCTGTACTCTCTTTTATTTTGAAGGCAGCCGCCCGTAATTTCCGGTATCGCCCCCAGTTTCTGGCTGACTTAACGCAGTTGTTGCATTGACAGACAGTCAAAAGATTGGAAACACGAGTAGCAGCCAGCAGACGCACAAATACACCGACACGGAGACACTCGGCCCTCCTACAGCCCGGCATTCACACTATAGCTGGAGGTGTTTTTAACATACAATAACAAACTTTAAGCTACTGACGTCCAGCGAGTTTGGACGGTAACCGGCTGGCTGACATTTAGTAGATATCGTCCTGGATGACGAGGCTGAACTGAACTTTCCCTATTCTGCACACACGGTGCAACAACAGCGCTGAAATCCCGACGGGCAGTACAGTGGTTTCCTCTGGATCTAACGGGGTGGTAACTCCACGTCCGACGATATAACGATACCATTAAATAAACGCTTTTGGTGGGAGTGCATCGGAGCGGTGGCACAGCAGTTGTTGAGTAACACACAATGTGAACCCAGCGATGCTCAACTTTGTGGAAAGTTGGGAGAGACGGCGCATCAAGGGAATTATTTACAAATAGTGATGTTTTTTAGCATAGTTTAGCGTCTTAATCGTGAACCGTATACTGATCAAAGTGGATAACATAATGTGCGAAGTGGCCATGGAGGAGCATGAGAGTGAGATCTCCGACATGGAGAGCTCCACGGTGGCGCACAGTGAAGTCATGCTGGTGGTCAATCACAGCCGGATCAAGCCCCCCTTCAGCGTGCTGCTGGCCACCGTGCTGTACTGTGCGGAGTTCATCACGGCCGCCGTGCTCTGCAGCCGGTATCACAAGACCGAGGACGTGATCTGGATGGGCTTCACACTCACCTTCATGCTGCTGCCCGCCGTGCTCATCCAACTGGCCCTGACGTTCATCCACAGAGACCTGGGCCGGGACAGGCCGCTCGTGCTGTTCCTGCACCTGCTGCTGCTCGGCCCTGTTATCAGGTAGGGAGGGGTGATGGGATGTTGTTGGTATGTTGAAATGTTTATATATTGTTGAATGTAAGAAAACAATCCCTTGATATAATCAGAAGTACTCAGATCTTGTACAAAATAGTACAAAGTAGAAATACCACAGTGTAGGACTACTGTTGCAAGTAAAAGTCCTGCATTAAAAATGTTACTCAAGTTAAAGTACAGAAATATTAGCATCAGAATATACTTTAAGTACCGAAAGTAAAAGTACTCATTATGCAGATTGGCCTATTTTGTAAGAATATATATCATGTGTTTTTAATTCTAATTATTGATGCATTAATGTGTTTACCACAGCTGGTAAAGGTGGAGCTAAATTAAATCCCTTTGTATAATGCAAGATAGCTGGTGGATTTACTCCGTGTTATTTAGATGTTGATATTTCATATCAATAAAATCCAAATCTGGAAAGTAAAAGGTATACAATAAATAAAAGTACAATATTTACCTCTGAATTGTAGTGGTGTAGAAGTTGCAGTAGCAAAACATTGAAATACTTAAGTAAAGTACAAGTATCTCAAAAGTGTACTCAAGTACAGTACTTGAGTAAATATAAGTAGATTCTTCACACCACTGGGTAGGTGAGGGTCATGGGGTGTTAGGGGTATGTCAAAGTCACTACAAATCATGATACTCTGTATTAGTGCTGTGACTTTGTAGTGTTTACAGATATACAGATTTTTCCATTTGCAGTGAAGTACACTTAATGGGATACACATTTAAATCTCTATTGAGTGCACAAGAGCACTCTAATGATCTTTGAGGGGTGACATGATGCTGCCATAATGTGTCACTATGAATCAGAGTTGTCCTCATAAATAAAGGATGCTGACTAGAACTGAAATGATTGATCTATTACCAGTGACAGAAAAATTATCTGAAACTTTCTTCAAAATGAATTAATAGTTTGTCATTATTCAAGATATACCAGTAACAGCAAAGTAGTCTCATGCCTCTAAATTGACTTTAATACTTTTTCTTTGTCATATATTATTGTCAACAATATTTTTGGGTTCTAAACAATTGGTTGAACAAAACAAGCCATTTAAAGATGTCCACATTGCCTCTACTGTGTTATGACGGGAATTTTTCATAGACTACAAAGTTAATCGATTATAAATTGAATTATCGGTTGCAGCCCTGACTGACTTATTAAATCAGTTGGTCAGTTCATCAAATACAATGAATCATCCACATTACATTGTAGATAGACTGTTGCAGCATCATGGATTTAGTACTGAATGAGATCTACAGATTAAGCTCTCTAACTGAATCACAATCCAGATGCCAGCCTCTTCAGTATGAACAACAGGAGGGACGACTGAACAGGACAACCTCCCACAACCTTAGAGCTTCTTTTAATTTGAAAGCCAGTTTGTCATATGACTCTGCAGAGCTGGCACCCGCCCTAGTAAAACATCACTCACATTCATTTACGTCGCTCGGTTGTATGACCTCATCTCAGGATAACGTCCCCCAGAAGCCTTCGGTGCTGCAGACCAGAGATCAGGCCTGGCTGGCTAACAGAGAGAGAGACTAATGTTGCCTCTTGAAATAATAGAGCTTGAGTTACTCTTTGAAATCAAAGCATATGTATTGTCTTAAACGTTCTCTTTCTGTGAGGGAGGTGTTTCAGTCTGCACTCCTGTGTCAGTTGTTTTCAGCTGAGAGACCTGTTCGGCGAACCGTGACTCATGTAGGCGGTGACTTAAGCTCTTTGAAATTCAAATATACACATATTCATACTCTCTTTCTTCCCCTCTGGACTTTGATATGTCTACAGTGAGCTGTTAAGGTGTTGGTCTGAATGTACAGTATAATAACAGTTAAATGTAGGGCGTGCTATATTTTACAGGGCAAGAAAATCAACCGAACAAATGTATGTGTAACAGGAAGAACACTTTGCTAGAGAAAGTGTTGCTAAAAGGCTTATAAATAGCTTGATTTGGCTCAGGTTTCTGTGCACCCTAAAATATAACCAGACAGTTTACAGATATAGGAGAAAATATATAGATAAAAAGATCTGGATAAAAAGATGTAAATAAAGATCAAGGACATCTGTAGAAAGAACAACAACCCTTTGCAATGCCGTTCAGAAGACAGGAAATTATCTTATCTACAATGCTGAGTGACGTGTTTAGTGTAGCCGCATATCAAAATAGATAGTATTTTTCCCAGTGGTGATAAATGCCATTTGAGCTAATAGTGCTTCACAAATCAGGACAATGTAACACAGAGTATCTTCCAAGAGAACAGACCTTTTTATTTGAACAATGCTCATAGCAGATTTGCAGTTCTCACAAATAACTTGACCAAGGTCAGGCACAGGTCTATAATTATTAACACACTGGAGATAAAGCCAATCATGTCATTGCAGGAGAAGGATAGACCACCTGCAGCCCTACAGACTATTACAATCTTGAGTGAGTCAACACTTGGTTTGTGCTGTTGCCTGTTGTTGTAATAGTTACGACATATTTTGGCTATGAGGAACTGATCAGAGCTACAGAGCTACAGAGCTGGGGAATTCATAGAAGAATGTCTGAACTTTAAGGACGATGTCTGACTTAATTTTAGAGCATACATTTTGACACACACTGACTGATATCTGACTAGGACTAGATGTTAGAAAAACACAACAAATCTTGGGGGTGTGGACATTAGCTTGGAGCACGCTCCCCATTGAGGCTAAATTAGCTTAGTTGCAGTGTTGATGATGTAGGCACCTGGTTTTTGACAAGGAATACAAATGTGTGAAATGAAATGGACCATATCTCTGGTTTTGCCGCCTTGATTTGATAAAAACAGGGCAAAGAGTCATGCTAAATCTATTAAGGCACAGTCAAAGCTTTGAGCTGACATCAACATGCTCACACCGACAATACTAACATGGTAATGTGGCAGAAATCATGTTTACCATCTTAGTTAAAGTAGCAATCCTTAATAGTTTATTCCTGGTTGATTTAGGATTTCTCTGGAATTGAGCTTGTGTTATCTCTTGTCACGATAGATGATGACTTAACAGACCTTTATTTAAATGTATATCTCCTGATCAAAATGTCCTACATATTTGGTATTTGCTCATGAACCTAAATAAAAGTATTGCACGAATGATACATTTGACCCGGTAATGGTGCTGAAGGGAGAAGTCAGGGGATCACCATTGTCAGCACATTTCATTGTCTACCATTAAAAAGTTGCTAAATGTTATGATACTCCAATAGACCAACTTATCACCAGACCTACTGCCATACATATCTGCTAGCATAGCAAAGTATCCACGAGTTTCCAGTAGGGCTGCTCGATTATGGCAAAAATCTCCATTATTTGGGTCAACAATTGTAATTGCGATTATTAAATGCGATTATTCATTGACTTTGAAAACATCCATTTATTGGAGAGAAAAAATGTGAACAGTATGTTTTTAACAGTTGATTACCCTGAACTTTAAGTATAATTCAACTGAAAAACCAAAAAAAAAAAAGTAATAATAAAAGAATGATCGTTTTATTTCGATTACGTTGTTTTCGTAATCGTTGGAAGCCGTAATCGCGATTAAAATACGATTAATTGAGCAGCCCTAGTTTCCAGCTGTAAAAAGAAAGCTGGTTAAAAACCAAAAGCAGCTGTTATCTGTCGGCTACGCTCACTCTTTATGATCCAGTACACGTCTTTCCTCCACCTAAAAATGCTTTGCACACTCCAGTGATTTAAAACGTCAACAACCATGAATCGGCTTTTAATATCAAAGTAAAGCTGCCTCTCTAATGTCTACTTCCTGAAGCGTTTTTGTAATATTAATCTTTTACACTAAACTGTGACATCTGATGCTTTTAATGTGGCAGTGTAGAAAAAATAACATGTAGCAATGCTTGCTCTTACAGAACAGTTTGTTCTGCTCTCTTCTTCTGTTTTATTTCCAATGCTTCTCATTCCCTCGCTCTGCCGCTGTAAACAAATCACCTCTGCTCCCCCTCGGATCAGATAGGAGGTTTCCTGTGTGACTCAGGGACGACTCAGTTGCTAATCTTGTGGTCAGACATACTGTGTCTGCTGTCAAAAGCAGAATTCCAAGTCACAATTCTTAATCTTAACACATGACTTCCTAATAACCTTCACGAGAGCCTTGTTTTAGTTGCTGTGTAGTCTACCAGAAGACACTGTTTCCACAGAGTAAATATTGGCAACTTCAAATAGGTCAGGTTATTTTCAACTTGTTTCGACTCGTCAACAATCCTGCTCCTAAAGCTGGGAAACACAATTACATAACTAAAATGTCAACTTGTGGACCAGTGCAGACTTGCAAAGCTTCTTGTTGTGTGTCTGTTTGTGTTTCGAAAACGCTCCACAGTCTGGCTTGTTAGCATAAACCTGATGAGCCTGATGAGTTAATCCCATGTGACCAAAACAAGGGAATTTTGCTAAAGAGATGTTGATAGAATTTCCTGAATGCTTGTTCCTCTTTGCTTATGTGGTATTTCCACATCATACTGTAGACTACACGGACATATTGTGTGTTTAGACTGCAGATACAGAGCAGTAGCCTGTGTGTTTCCCTTTGATAAATCCATACGTTTCTGCTGCGGATGTCACTATATTGATTCATTTAGCTAATGCAGCCCTGCTCATTCTTTCCCCCTCCGCTAAGTGAAACACAGCCTGCCTCTCAGTCTGAATCCTAAGTGCTGGCTGGCTCGAGCTCAGTACCCTCACAAAGTGTTGTGACATTTTGCTGCCAGATTTCCATGGCAATTATGTCGATAAATCAGGTTTTGTTTCCCGATCGTAGACAATGTACTGTAAAGCTAATGTCAGGGAGTTAATAAAGGGAGTGCGCTGGTTTTGAGATGAGAGCGTGCTTCCAAACAACAACAATGATTTTTTTTTCCCCTGCCAGCCTCTAACTGGTGGGTCAAACACAGTTCAGAGGTGAGTGTGGAAGCTTGGCACTGAGCTGCATTTGCAATGTAACTACAGTGTACAGTTTCCCTACAAAGAGCAGCTGAAGCAACATGTCTGACTGCTGACTCTGAGAGTCTGCTGCACAGCAACACAGTGGAACCACAGTTGTGTGGGATTCAAGTCTTATGTCCAAAGTTGGAGTAAAAGCTAACATTCCAGCACAGTGATGTTAGATTTGGTGCAGCAGTGGGGATCCTCAGGGGGAGAGGTGTGTGTGTGTTGAATACAGATGTCCAGCACTGTACTAGTAAAACAAAAGTCAGGGTGTTTCTAAAGCCTGGATTCATTGTCTCTACCATGAAACATTTGCTAAATGTTATGACAATATTGGTTCAGACATTGCCATACATGGTTCATATCCAGTGGCGGTGCCAGGGTATGGCTGGGGTAGGCTACAGCCATACCAAGAAATGGCTTAGCCCTACCTTAGCCCGACCATGAAAAAGTATGTTAAAGTAAGCATGTTGAGAACACGGATTGCGAAAATCTACCGGTCGTGTCCTTAACACACAAACTGATCCTGCTGTAACAACAAGTGCACGTTACTGACGCAATATGGTTGAGACCATTCGGGCTTATGCTAGAGGGGTGCACGGAATAGTCTAAGTAGTGGGGTAGTTTTATACACTAAAAAGGTGTGAAAATTCTCTCGCGTTATAATATCAGCGAGGCCGCGGCCAGATCAAAATGCCTCCGAATGCAATTTGAATAGACCTACAGCCAATCACAGCAACGAAACGTTGGGTCTGCTGCGTCATGCATCTATAGGCCCTGGCTGCGGAACGCGGAATGGGGCGGGGTCGGATGTGGGCGGGGCTGGACGTCCGATGGGCGGGTTGTATGGATATCCTAATGACACAAACAGCATCATCTGCTGGACAACTACAATAAGTACAAATACAAATCTGCACTCGACTAAATATAATTTAAAAAACTTCATACTAATTAAATGCATGAATGTATTTAAATATGTGGTATAAAAAGTCATATTTTCTATTAGTGTATTTAAGTTCATTATTTAATATTTGTTTTTAATTGATATATTAGTGTATTTAAGTATATTATTTAATATTTGTTTTAATTGATTATTCATTTAGTTAGTTCTGTGCATACTCATATCTAGTCCATATATTTCAAATGATACATTGCACTGCATTTCATAGAATGATAGAAAAAGCATTTATTATTTACAACATTTATCATATAACAGAACAATCATTAAGATAACAGAACCGAAAAAGCAAATACAGTAAATATAAAAACCAAACCAAGTATACAAAAAAAAAATCTATACAACAGTGAAAGGCTTTGCTGATGCAAACATTCAACCGCGCTCTTCAAAACAGGCATGAACCTTAAGGTTTTCTTTGTCAATGCACTGCTCAAAAAACATTAAATAGTCCGACTCAAATTTGAACCTGAACATAAATGGGTCCATCCTGTCTTCCCAGCTGTCTTCGTCCCGCAGGTTGCTGGCTTCACCAAGGTTATGGAGAGCTGCTTCTCTGTCCAGTGGGGCCATGGAAAGAATTTGTGGCAGGATGACTTTATCTCCCATATTCTTTGCAGAGCACCACTGAGATGCCGCCATAGCACTACTTATAAAGGGGTGCTTGGAATTTCGTCATTTTAGGGGCAAGGCCATTTGGCCTTCCCGTTCACATTTTTTTCAAGGGCACAAAGGCCACATGACAGGGCACAAAGGCCGTTTGGTTAAATTACGCTGGTCAATCAACATGACTGAAAAGTGTAGCACTAACGTCAACACCAGTCGTTTTACAAATGGCTGAATAGCAATAGTGTTTCTTTAACGTATACGTTAAGTTCAGCCATAAACCACATAAGTCAGTCATGTATTATATCAAAACCGCTTAGCAAGAAAAATACTAGATTCAAAGGTGACAGCTATCTGCTAGCTTGTAGAAGCAACACTAGATGTAGACCCCTTGAAGGGAAGACGTTAGCGCTATCCAAACTAGCTAGCTATCGCTAGTTTTCATGACAAAATGTAACGAGTCGACTTTAAATAGGCTAATACAATGGTAATTACCTATCAATAGTACTTTCTATAAACACGTAAATGTTAAGTCCTTTCAAATACTACCACATACTTCAGTTAAATCATATCAAAACAGCTTGGTCCGCTTGCTTACCTGTGCTTGTCTTGCTCCCGCGGCTGAGGAGCAGGCTGTCGGGCCCCTACAGGCATTTCTAACGGAACAATCACAGCAGAGCAATCGCTCTGATCCACAGGCACGGGACTATCCTACTGCGCGCACTAATATGACTTTACTAGCGTTGTTTACACTGGAACTTTTGACAGGGGCACCAAGGCCACTTTGGCCGTGAATTGCATTTTTTTTCACAGGGCATCACGGCCAAAGTGCGGGGCAACGACGGCCATGGCCGTCGTGGCCGTCGTGAAATTCCCACCCTGGTGCTTATCCTACACTGCAGTGGTTCTCAAACTTTTTCTGTCATTCCCCACTTTGAACAGGTGGGCCTTTTCAAGCCACACCTGTTCCTCTTAAGCTTAATTTTTCAAGCTTAAAATTGTCAAATGTATCGTTCTATAACAGTCTCCAACCTTTTTTAGGATGAGAGCTACTTTCAAAAACTAAAACGAAAAAAAGAGCTACTTTTACTCCTCTTTTTTGTTGCACATTTTAACATTATTATATGCTACCTTTAACCTTTGTGTGCTGCAACTGACAGTGGCTGACAGTTAACAATAGTTTGCAGCTCTTTTTGGTAGCAATACATGTATGTATGTATGTATGTATGTAGTGCTTATATGCTTATAGATGCAGTATATTTGGATATAGATGGATAGATTTGTTCTTAAACGCCCTCGCATTGAGGTACAAGTCGAACAGGTGCCAGAGTCACACGACCCACCTGAAGAGTGAATAGTGAGTTTTGAATATATTTTGTAATAATGGGTCATTTGAAAAAGTGTTTTGTATGACAATAGAAACACAGGCCACCTGTTGTGTGCTGTGTCTGTCTCTCTCTGTTTACCCGTGTCTCTGTCTCCCTCACTCTCCCTCTCTCTCCGTGTCAATTCTATATGCCAACTTTTCTTGTTTCTGCCGCTGCGTAGCATGTTGAAACAACGTGGAATTAGCAGAATAGGCTATTGTATTGTTTAACTCACACCTGTTGCTCTCGATGTAATTTAGCTGATAAAAGGAGACTAATAAAAGCTAATAAAAGCCTCACGCGTGGCGTTTCACTGTCAAGGGGTGCGATATAGCGTGTATGTAATTATATTACAAATACTGATTTGAGCCCCACCACTGTATGGGTTAGCCCTACCATAGATTACCCAACAAAAATAGTCTGGCGCCGCCACTGTTCATATAATTTGACAAAAAATATCAAGAATGTGTTTTGCCATATGGCTGACATGTGTTGCTGCAGCTTGAACATTTGGTTTTGATGTTATAAATCATTTTATATTTGTCGATGATTCAAATAGTTTCCTTATAGTTGGTGTTCCACACACAGGGGCGCCACTTGCGAACAGGCAAGGCAGGCAACTGCTAAGAAGGTAGATTAAGAAGGTCCACAGCACATAGCCGCGGGAAGTCATTTTGCTCAGGGGGTGCTGCCAAAAGTGGGGAGGGAGCCGCTTAAGCGATACAAGCCGCATCAATTGTTTGTTAAAGGCGAGACACAGCAGGCAAAAACATCGTTTTTCATGCACTGGTCAATTTTGAGATGTTGTGCTATTTTGATTCCATAACATGTTTTCTTTCAGGCTTTTGGAAGGAAAACGTACAAAATACACATTTAAGTGTTCATTTTACTATAGTTTGTCTATTTGCATCTGTATATTTCTCCTAAATTCACCAAAAGTTAGCTTTCTAACGTAACATAAAGTACCGCGACCGCTGTTTGCACAATGTCATCGTTGGAAAAGCTCCGTCTCTCCTGCACAATCTCATCGGATCCAAATATGGTCATTTCCTTTGTATCAGCAACCAATCGTGAAAGCACAAAGGGGTTAAACCAAGAAACGAAATCTCATTGGCTGGTGTCAACTTCTGACAACGTGATTCGTTCAGATGCGTCACGTGGTGTGCTAAAACACTTCCTGGTTAGCTTTCCGCTAGAAATGTAAATCTCAAAATGGCAAAAGAACGGCGAAAAAACGTTCACAGAGAAGACAACAACAATTGTCACTTGCACGAAGCAAGATTATACAAAAACCAAATTACCCCGAACATGAAATACCTTCACGGAGTGCGTCGAGGCGCAAGCTGTCATCCAAAGAACAGGAGGGTTTAGCTAGCGCCTCACTGCAATCTTTAAAGGTTGTTTTCTCAAAATGAGTTGTTTCTCCTACTCTGAGTTCGAAATGTCCACTTCAGTAGCACTTACATACACCAAACCTTCCAGTTATATTCCTATCAATATTATGAAGGCTTTTACAGAAGGGTTTGTTCATATATCATTCATAGCCTGAATTATATAAGATTACATGGCTAGAAACATGGCGAAAATTGATATTTTAGGGCTATTGACAGTATTTTCTGATTTATGGAGTGATAAAAAGAGATATCCAAAATCCCTTCAGTAAAAGCCTTAGATACTAATATGACTACAAAATGAAACAAGAATTTTGAACCTGGCTTTATCCAAAGTTCAGATTTCGGTTCCTGAAATGTATTAAAATGTGCGCAAATTTAATGAGATAATGGATCATTTGCATATTCAGAAAACTTGTAATATAAGAAACAATTGCCTTATTGTAGGTAATTAACTGGATAAATTACCCTATTCACCTGGGGTGTCTCGCCTTAACCAGGCTTAATAAACCATTATAGACCTACATCACTTAGCAACAGCTGCACATGCCCACATGCTAACTATGGGTCTTACAAACCTACATAACATTACAAATAGTCAGAAAATATTATTTACAATATTAATAAAACTATGAATTCAATTTTAACTGATTGACAAGGCAAAACACTGCACAGCGGCAGCAGCATTAAAGGAAACATATCGTCTTACCTTGTGTTGGGGCTTCACAAAACACCAAATGTAGCCTGGGGTGGCACTAATGAAGACCCTCATTAGAGCAGATACATCCACATTGTCCAAAATGTTACTATGGACATGCATTAAAGTCAGATGTGTCAGTCTCTTCTGTGTCATATTACTCTAGTTGTAGAGGTGGTGGGCTGAGGAGTAGATGGTGGTCCACTCTTTTTATTGGGTTGTTTGTTGGAGAAAAAAATCCAAAATCCTTTTTTGCGCCATTCTAGAAAGTTGTCACTCTGCATTGTGTGTGTGTCGCGTCAATTACGTCACACTCCCAGGAACTACGACCTAGATGACTCGGATTTTATTTGGAAAATAAATTCAAGCCACCTGATATATACAAATATATATGACTATTATATGCTACTGTATACAGCTAATTTTATTTTAAGTAAAATCATAACTATTTTATGTAGTTTAATCCTTTTTATTTAGGTGGTCACTCAGTTTTTAAAATGTATACCACTCGCCAACAGGGGGTGCTGCAGCACCCCCAGCACCCCTACTTCCCGCGGCTATGCCACAGCAACGATAACACCCTTTCATTTACTGCAACGACATGTCGGGAAATTCCCTCAAGGGGGCCCCATGCATAGCGCGCCGTAAAATGCTGCTTTTTATTTTAAGTTTCGTTGCCTTGCTCAGCTCTGGGGGGGGGGGGGAAGAGTGTGTGGGGGTGCCACTGATGATCACCATCAGTTTCCAAATAGACCTCTGGCAGTGGAAAACTTGTTTCACTCCACATGAATACAGTTAAACTTGCCCCTTAGGCTAAACACAGAAAGCATTTACCTTTCAAATGTTGAGAGGACCACACCCAGAGAGTTTCAGTTGATCCATTCAGGCCTCTGGAAACTGTTTTATTTCCCCTGGCTGCCCTCTGCTGGAGTCTCAGTGTTGTGCTTTAGTTTATTTAGCTGTGATTTACAAAGACAGGTTTGTTTATGATGGATCCCTTACGAGATAACAGTTCTGAGATCAGTGTATCATGTGTATAATATCTCATCTTAAATTCCTACACTGAAAACAAGCTAAGCTATAGGTGAAGTTCATAATAAGGTTGTCCAAAGGGCATGATTATGCACTTTTTATTAAATTGACCTACATTTATGAGTATGTATTCAGTCTGGTTGACCTGAGTTGTGATTCAGGAAGGTAGCCTTTTTTGATTGAAGATATTATCTGCCAAGCTTAAGAGAAAAAGCAGAAAAGACCAAGCTGTGAAAAAATCCTGCAATATGTAATGGAAATAGCTGGTTTTTTTTGGTGTCTTACATATTCATTACATCTTCAAAATGTAATTTTGTTTTTAAATGATGTAGATACACGAATCATTGTAACACTACACTGCCCTCTGTTGGTGTAAAAATATCACTCCACTTTCAGTAACTCCATTATCTCATCCTCAGGTGTTTCGAGGCTCTGGTGGTTTATTTCAAGTCGGGTAAAAGGGAGGAGCCTTACGTCACCATCTCCAGGAAGATTAACCTGGAAAAGGGACAGAGCCCCATGGAGTGGGAAATCGGCCAATCAGAGCGCAACCTGGCCACTCACAGAAACGCCTTCAAACGCACCGCCGTCATTCAGGCTTTCCTGGGCTCTGCACCTCAGCTGACCCTGCAGCTGTACGCCAGCATCCAGGAGAAATACTTCCTCCCTGCCAGATGTAAGAATGGCCGAGGGGATCATGCCTTTGTTCTACTATACAATTAAAATTAACAACCGCTATGAAACAATGCAATTTCTACATCATGCAAGCCTCTTAAAATTACACAATTATTACATTATTTCAGGTTGGCAGCTCTTGACTCTCTCTCTCCCCCCCCCCATAAATGAATTCTGTACACACAGAATTCAAATGTCACTGCTGTTTTTGAATGCACTTAGTAAGGGTAGAATATTTCAAATTACCTCATAACTTAGTAAATATTTTCTTTTGTGAATGTCCCACAGTTATTAAGAAGTCAGTGTGTTAGTCGGGAGATGTTTTGTTTATTGGAGACTGTTAAGATATAAAATCAAGATAAAGATAAGGGCACATGGAAACACTGTAAGTTAGCATTTGCTTTTGATCAATAAACACACAGAATCTGAGGCAGTCATGAGGACATTAGTTTGGCAGGTATTCAGTGTAATATAATCAAAGAAATATTCAAATTGACCTGATGATGGCGCTAGATTAAAAGTTAAGGATGATCAAATGTATACTTTACCTTTCTGAACATGATGGTAATACATTAAATAGTTGCAGATATAATTCAGTGTTTGCCAAAGAGGTGACCTGAAATCTTTACCTTATGAGTTCTTGAAAGAAGACGCTTTTGAGCATGTATTATTTACTTTCCCTATGTTTAAATTACATTAATTTAGGAATATAACATACATTTTATATTAAATGAAGTGTGAGTTTATAAGAACATTTCTATTGAAATACGATAGCTTTATGTTGATAATATAAGTTCTAATAAGTTAAAGACAAGACATTTTTGGATATGACGCTGCTGATTATAATGTAACCGATGACCTGTGTTTGTTTCCTCAGTGACACTGATGATCATCACGCTGATCTCCATCACATACGGGGCTCTGGTGTGCATCGTGCTGGCCATCCAGATCAGATACGACGACTACAAGGTGCGGTTGCGGCCCTTCGCCTACCTGTGCATGATCGTGTGGCGCGGGCTGGAGATCGCCACCCGCATCACCTCTCTGGTCCTCTTCAGCACGGCGCTCACACACTGGGTGATCCTCGTCGGCATGGGAAACCTGCTCTTCTTCTTTTTTCTCCCTTGGGTCGAGTTCTGGGCCAGGAAAGGCTCGCTGGCCAAGGACGTGGAGAAAAACTTCTCCAAGCTGGGCACCACGGTGGTGCTGTCCATGTTCACGCTGCTGTACGCCTGCATCAACGTCTTCTGCTGGTCGGCGGTGCAGCTGGACCTCGCTCACCGAGAGCTCATCGAGAGGAAACAGCGCTGGGACCGCCTGGCCATGTTCTACTGCGGGCGCTTTGTGGAGAACTTTGTCCTCATCACGCTATGGTATTTCTACAAGTCGGACTTCTACGAGTACGTGTGCGCGCCGCTGCTGGCCGCCCAGCTGCTGATCTGCTACAGCCTGGCCGTGCTCTTCATGTTGCTCTTCTACCAGTTCTGCCACCCGTGCAAAAGCCTCTTCAAGTACAACGTGCACGACTGCCTGCACTGCGTCTGCTTCCGTACAGGCCGGAGGGGGGGGAGGGGTCGGAGAGGGAAGCTGCCACCCTCGTACTCGACGGCTGCCACCATGGTGCTGGTGCCGGAGGAGCCCCTGCAGCTGCTGGACCCCGAAAACTCCCAACCCCTCGACCTGACCAATCAGCTGGGAGAGCAAGAGACGGCTATCCTTGATGACATGATGCAGGCAGCCTGAGGAGGGCTTAGTGGAGAAATAAATGAACAAGTTATTTAATGAGGATGCACCTCAGCTGCACAAGTCCTCGAGTACTTTTAACACAAAAAACAGAGACTATAAAGCAACTTTTACTAGTTTGTGATTGTGAGGTGGATTAAGGTTAACTGCTGTTGTCTTTATCAAGGGTGATTACTTACACTTGAGGCACAGCAAGGCCTCATTGCACCAAAGAATGTAGCACGTCCAGATATGCAGCGATGCACAAAGGCCGCCTTGAGAGAGCAGCAGTGTGCAGGAGTGAGCCAGGTGTGTGGGAAACGTGCCAAGTGTCAGAAAGAAAGACCGGGACACCCCCAGTTTACTCCCTCTCAGGGTTTTCACTCCTTTGCACACATTTGCATCTGCACTAAAAATACTTTTACAAAAAAAAGAAAAAGGTCAGAAGAAGAATGTATCTTCCTCCTACCTTACTACATAAACCCGCTTTGTTGAAAGCCGTTAGGTGTTTACTATTAGAAAAACTTATTTTAGCTTTACAAAAATTCATCAAAATATGTCACAAAACAATATGCAGTTGAAAAACACCTAAAAAACGTAATGGAATATAAAATGCCTATCTTTTTAAAGTCAATCTTGAAGTTGAATTTACCCGACTTAAACTGAATTAACTACTTTATCAAAGTGCTTTCACAGTATGCTTATTTTTTATGCTATGTCTTGTTTGTTTGTTCGGTGCCTTGACTACTATTGTTTTACTTGAAACTCAAAATAAAAGAATCTGACACATTCATTCTTGCTCTTGACTTCTTTCATGACTTATGACTAATTGTCACTAACACAATAAAAGCTCATTGTTTCCGATAAAGCGTATTGCTTCAGCGTCCAGCAGGGTAACATTTCCTCCTTGCTAGGGATGGGTATCGTTAGGATTTTATCGATACAGATTCGATACTGGTATTTTTCGATACTTTTCAATAATTTGGTGCTCAAAATTATAGACATGCTTACAAGATGTGAAGATTAAAAAAGTCATTTTATTGTAATTTATTTGTATTTATTATTTAATGTAACTTTTTCAATGTCATACCAAAATTAAATCAAGTTGTATTTATATAGCACATTTAAAAGCGATTTTTGGTCGAGCCAAAGTGCTGTACATGTAATAAAAACACATTACTACAATCACAATAAAAGACAATCATTTACAACAGAAATATAAAACCATAATACCAAGCAGGTGTGTTTTGACAGTGTGTCTCTGGAAGGGGGGCGGTAATTAGGGGCAGTTCATACATCCATGTAAACATGACCATTATTCAGTTACGCACCTCATAAACCGGAAGCTCCGGTCGGCTAACCATTATAATCCGTTTATTGCGTTTATTATTTATAATTGTAATGATGGATTATCAGTAATGATTTTAAAGTTACACAGAGACATTGGATTAACTGTTTTTATGCCCTTGAACACAACTTTTGATTACAAAGCAGCGAAGGTAAGACATCATCATGGCTACGTAAAGTGAAGTTGTTTTCTTGCTCTTTCCTGGCTGCTAGTTCAGTGAGTTTTGGTCGTACAGTGATGAGATTTATACCAATGGAATCTGTGGATTCTCAGATTTCATGTGATATGTCGTTTGTGCAGTTAACATGACGTAGAAAGGATTGCTTTCCTATCTAGCGAAATCGAAAGGCCCTTGTCATTGCTGCCACTGATGTACTTCCGGGTCATTTCACTCCGTTAACTCAAGCTAAATGGACTATTCGACTGCAACCCTGGGCCGTTTCTCAATGTCGAGTATACCTGCTGCAGAGCCACTATTTCAAGTATACTACGTCATTGAGTGGCGCCGAAGGATGTTTAAATGCATGTTAAATGCATACATCCATGGTTAAATGCCCAGCATTCGGTGCCACTCTATGACGTAGTATACTTAAAATAGTAGGCTTGTTTGAGATGAGCAAGACCGACGCAGACCTGCGCAATTGCGATCGCCGTCTTGCTAGTGCATTGCATGATGGTTAGTAATTTTGTCCGACTTGCTCCGGAGGCTCGCCTACATGAGACGTTGAAATCTTGCGGGACAAAGACGCCCGCAGACTTGAGAGCGAGGCGGCGCAGTTTGTCACTACCCGATCTGCACCCCTGCCCGATCTGCATTGCGCATGTGCGAGATGGTCCGCCATATTGGACAACTCCGTACGGCAGCCCAAATAGGACACTTGACATTTTGGCGTTTGGCAAAGCACAAAAAAAAATGGTCATCGAGTGCCGCCGAAGGACTGTTCCAATGTCCAGCATACTTGGAATTCTACCGAGCCCGGCATACTTCGTTTGGAGACATTTCGAGGCTGCACATGTGTAGACTCTGCGGTCTTAAAATCCCCACAATGCTTTGCGCACGGACCAATTTCCCCAAATCTGTGGCGGAAAATGTAAGGCGAGGCCTCTCATATGACGCACACCTGCACACTTGCTAGCCTGTTCCACTCTTTGTTTTCCGAATGCCAGGAAGTATTCTTGCCTCGCTTCTGAAGCAAGTGACTCGGAAGACGTGCTACCAAGCAAGCGTACAAGCGTACATTGAGAAACACTCAGTAGTAGGGGGGGGGGATAATCATCAAGTTCAAAATGTCAACACACCCATTTGGGACTTGATTAACACTATCAATACAAGAACTTTGACACCAAAAGTAACTCTGTATCTTGAAAATAACCCCCCACCCCTTGAAAATGAAAAAAGAACCCAAAAAGTGGCATTTTCTGCACATTCCGCCTGGTATGCATAAGCTATTCTTACTGTTTGCCTATATACTGTTGAATGAATGCTTTCAAACCCATTTGAGAATTAATAAACACTATTAATAGAAGAACTGTTACACCTCAAAGTAACTCTGTATCTTGAAAATAATCCCAACATACAAAAACAACATAAAAAGAGCGTTTTTTTGGCTGTTCCGCCCTTTGTATGCATTCACTATTCTTACAGTCTGCTAAGACTAAAAGACTAAACTAATTTGGAAAACTTGATTAGATTTGTATTCCAAATACAAAACAGTTAAATCATTTTTATTCAGTCACATTGACATGGAAAGAACTTGAACTTGTCAGTCTTAAGTAACACCTCATGTTTTTCTTAGCCTTTCAAGACTTTCTTGGAATTTTGCATATTCCAGTGTGGTTCGGTCACTCCTCTTGCCTAGGTACGCCATGAGAGCATCTCCAAACTCTTGTGCCGTTTTCATCCTCCTCTTCCCACTGGGCAGTGTCACCTGGATTCTGAAGATAGGATCGACTTTAGGCAGAAGCGTGGTACTTTCTCTGGCAAACTGAACTTCAAGCTTCATCCTCTGCAGCTTTGCGTTGTTGTTCAGACTTTCATCCACAAGGAACTTCTCAACTTCCTCACTGTCAGTGAAGGGGCCACCTCTAGATTTCAGTGTGTCCAGCATGTCTAGTCTCTTCCTCTCCTTTCTTTGAGCCATCTCCTGTTTCTGGTCTGCCCCACTCTCGAATTTCGCCTTCATGAGTTTACTCCAGTTGAGTTCAACCTCTCTTTTTGCTTGGCCTGCTGCCTTGAAACCTCTGAAGGACGGAATCTGTCCATCCCTAAGCTCCTGGCTCTTCTGTAAAATGATTGACCTACTGACTGCGTTCAGTGTGCCTAGCTTCTTCAGTCTGTAGTCCACCTTGCCACATTGTCTCTCCATCCCAATGTTGTGCACAGGGGTGTCATCAATGTTACTAGCCTGTTCACTGACAGGGTAGTCCATTGGGAAGGTCTCCTCATCAATCCCATAGTCCCTCCTCTGCCTGGCCAGGACAGTCTGCAGGTGGGGCTGCATGAGATCTGTCAGCTTCTTCACTTCATCCAAGTGTTCATCAGCCACGTCTGACACTGAGTTCAGAACCTTCTCTGTGTAGGTCTTCTTTACGCTACTGAAAAGCTTGTCAGACACTACAGGATACTCAGGTGTTGTGAACGTAGTGTAGTTGTCGCTGATTGGCTCGCCCAAGCCTGTATGCAGTCCCTTGTAGAACTCCCTGAGCTGAGTATGGGTAGCATCTTTCTCTATGGTTCTGGCATAGAAGGGCTCTACCAAGTGCACACCCAGGCAGGCAAACACCACGAGGACCACCTTCAGGTAGGGAAGCTCCATCACTTCTCTGACGAGGCAGGCCAGGCGGTTGTTTATGTGAGGGTTCTGGCTCAGGAACTGTACAACTTGTACATCTCTGCCAACAACTTTGAAAACCCTTTGTTGTGCTCTGTGCTGTCAGTCATATGTGCATCTACAAGTTTATACACATCCTCCACACTGACTCCTCTGACCGACGCCAGTATTTCGAACCCCATATCCACTTGCATTGCTATGTCCTCAGTGGTCTCTCGATGGATTGGTAGGATAGGCAGAGGAAATTGGCTGTCTTGGCCTACACCTTTCTTTGTGGTGCTGTCCGATGCATGTGTGATCATTTTACCCTTCTCCTTCTCCTCCTCAAGCTTTTCCACAACTAGACACAGACTTTGGGCCTCAATTTGCTGCAGAGCTGCCCTTATGCTTCTAGTACTTGGCACTGTATCCTTGTCAAAGATCTCATCACATTCCCCAGCACTTTTCCAGCTTCGTCCAAACATAGTGTTGCCTACTTCAATCACAGCTGAGCTCGCCTCACTGATAGAAAGTCCCTTTCCTGAGAGATTGGCTATAGTTGTATAGAACTCATCCCGGACTTTTCTCTCGGACAATCGTATGTGTTGAAACTCTTGTGGTAGTAAATCTTCATCCATGTCAAGTTCAGCAACATCTGTGAAGATTGTATTCCTTCCTTTGGGTTCTGCTCGCACCTCACTCTCTTCACCCTCCTTTTGAAGCTGTGTGTCAGTCTCAGACATCTGTCTCAGTCGCTTTGGGGGTGTGCCCTCTTTCTCTTCCATCGCTGCTGCAGCTGGATATCTCGCCAGTTTCAATCAAGATATCTGTGATATGAGAACTGCTGGTCTCTCTTCCTCTGGTACTCTTCGCTCCTCTCCCTCAACCTTTGGGTTAGCATCATGCTATGGTACCAGACAGGGTCCACACCTTTGGAACAGAACATCCTTCGCTCTGTCTTCTGGTCTTCATAGTATTTGTGCTCCATCTCACTCATGCTTACACACCACTCTTTCTCCAGTGATTGCCGCCGTATAGGGTCATGGGCAAATACATCAAAGAGCTCAGACTTTGTATGAAATAACTCTTTGTATTGTTGGACAGCCAGTGAGTCTTCTTTCCCTGTCTGTCCATACCTCTTTCTGCCCTCACTGAACTGTTTCCAGATTCTTTCTACCTTCCTCTGGATGGTGCTCAAGGAAACACAAAACACAGTGTCGTGGTAGTACTTGGCGTAGACCTGTTTTGCCACTTCCCGTGCTGCCATGGTTGTAGTCACTCTCCCATTGCCCATCTCCAGGTGGTACCGTATCATGCTTATGACACTCTGCAGTGTGGGGAGTTTTGTGGGTGGTTGGAAGTTCTTGGAGGGAGGAAAGTCGGTATCTGCATTATAAATGTTTCCGGTAGATCTAGTTTTGGACATGTGTCTGGGCTCTGCCATGCTTGATGATGTATGTCATCAAACTGATGTGACTTCTCTGAAAAAGAGGCTGCAAGTCGACAAGAATAGATTACAAATCGCTTAAAAAATTGTTCAGACAAGAGGCACCATGTGTTACGCAGATGTGGTGCTGATATCGTTTAAATAATATGCGGTTGAACTTTAAAATTAAATTATTTCCGGTGCAGAGACAAACACTCGAGGTGGATGTATAAAGTACATACTGGTGTGAATAAAATATAGCGTATATTCCTCAATTTATCGACAATAAGAATGACAATACTTCCGGGTGTAAAGTAATATATCTATCATACACATCCACTGGAGGTAGATTCTGAAAGTAAAATATACACTTCTCTCTAGAAATGTAATCATAAAGCATTATTATGGCCAAACTATCCTACAATTTAGGATTTTCCACTGAAAAAAAGTGTTGGATTCAAGATTCAAAGGTTTTATTCTCATATGCTCAGCAGCTACAGTGTAGAAATGTCAATGAAATTCTTCTGACCTGAGCTCCTCCAACAATGGAACATATATAATAAAATACAAAATAAAAAGTAGTGCAAAAAGTTTATATACATGTAATATAATAGAATATGATATTTACAAGAACAGAATATTAAATTAAATAATGTAAGTAAAAATTAAGAAAAAAATTAAATAAGGTGTATTACGTGGATAATAGACCCAATCACAGTGAATGTTCAAAACTAAATTTGATACATTTGTCTTTTTCATCTCACAGTGCACATATTTAAGTAATCATAACACAAAGCTAAAAGTTAATCTGTTTTTCCTTTCTCTTTTCAAGATGTGCTTCAGAGGATGGCTGAATTCACAAAATGTGGAGAAGACCGAGAGGGAGAAGTTGGCCGGTTTCTATTTCACAAAATACAGGACCTTGTGAAAAGCGGAAAGAAACAGTTGAAGGAAACTGCTTAAAAATATGAAGTAATGGGTGTTTTGAAAATGTTTTCAAATGTGTGTTAATGTTCATTGTGTGTTATAAATTATTTTCCTGCTTCTAATCATTTTGATGAGTATTTATTTACAGGCATTCTATACATTCTGGTACCTTTCTGGTAAGGTAGGTGCTCTGATCTGAAATGATATATGTTCATTGAGCTACTGCAATTGGGTGAGAAACTTTAATATATGACCAGCTTAACCATCAAGTAATCCCAGTTAATGTTCTACTCAAGATTATACCAGTCTGACCAGCTAGAACACTGTGACCACCAGCTTTTACCAGCTAAACCAGCTATCCCGACCAGCTAATGGTAACCAGCTAGACCACTGTGACCAAACCAGCTATCTTGACCAGCTAGACCACTGTGACCACCAGCTAAACCAGCTATCCCGACCAGGTAATGGTGACCAGCTCGAACACTGTGACCAAACCAGCTATCCTGACCAGCTAAAGTGTCCAAAACCCCTCTTAACCAGCAAACTATTCCAGTCTAATATTTACCAGCCTTGTTGGTCTAAGCTGGTTTTTTCAGCAGGGGGGGATACTGGGAACAGAAGGTGAGGGGGTAAGAGCTACCAGGAAGGCCATTCTTAAGTATTTGAGTGAAACAGGATTGATTGGAAGAATTAAAAACAACGTAAATACAGTGGTATAATTCCACAAGTGGTGATAGGATGATATGGTGATACACACTCTTGTACAGTAGGTGGCGGTATGCACCTTAAAGTTGTTTGCAATCCGCCAAAAACCGAGAGAAGAAGAAGAAGAAGCCGACTCCGAGCTGTCCGACTTCAGGCGAGCTTTTTGAGACCTCCCCCGGCTGCAATCGGCTATTCTCGTCTACTTTCGAGGCGAGCCGCAGCTCATCTCAAACAAGCCTAAGGACTCACCCTCACTATCACCACAATGAAACATGTCCAGAAGAATGTCATGCCTTCTTTCGATTCTCCCTGAACAGCCTGATCTTTTTAATGTTCAATGTTACCATTTGTGCAGATAGCATGAAGTAGAAAAGATCGCCGATGCAGCGTTAGCGTTAGCATGTCTCCCCCGGGGGCATCCGGGCTTAAACGGTGTATTATAAAATGACCACACCGGTGTGACAGTAGGCTACTCTTCAAAGGGTTCACGAAATATGACTACTACTCTACTACTGTTTAACATTTTGGGTTACTTCATGTTAAGGCTAATACAAATGACAAGGCTAAGGCTGTAATGCTAACTAGCGTGCTTGCTACTAGCTAGGTAGCTAACTTGATCCAGCCACTCCTGGTCCTGTCATCAGACGGGAAGCGAAAGAACGAGCAAGACCCATTGCTGGTATGATTACAACCTGGTACAAAGCACACAGGCATCTTGTTAAAGTTATCTTATCTGAGCTATCTCTATTTTAGTGGAGGAAACTGTATGACATTACGCGCCTCTGGGATTTGTAGTCTTTCTAGTTGTGTATTTTTCATAGTCTTGTATTTCAACAGTTTTACGACAAACTGACTTTTTTGACATGGAAATTATTTTTATAACATTACATTACATTACATTGCATTTAGCTGACGCTTTTATCCAAAGCGACTTACAATAAGTACATTCGACCAGGAAGACACAACCTTGAAGAAAACAGAATCATATAAGTACATCAGGTTTCATAGAGCCAAACATTTCAAGTGCTACTCAACTGGCTTTAGGTAAGCCAGTCCTTTATTAGTATAAAAGTGCTTCGTTAATAGTTCTAACGCTCGAAGTGGAGTCGAAAGAGATGAGTTTTCAGTTTGCGCCGGAAGATGTGCAAGCTATCTGCCGTCCTGATGTCAATGGGGAGCTCATTCCACCATCTTGGAGCCAGGACAGCAAACCCACGTGTTTTCGCCGATGGGAACTTGGGTCCCCTTCGCAGCGAGGGCGCAACGAGTCGTTTGGCTGATGCAGAGCGTAGTGCACGCGCTGGGGTGTACGGTTTAACCATGTCCTGGATGTAGGAAGGGCCAGATCCATTCGCAGCATGGTAAGCAAGTACCAGTGTCTTGAAGTGGATTCTAGCAGTTACCGGAAGCCAGTGAAGGGAGCGGAGTGGTGTGGGAGAATTTAGGAAGGTTGAAGACCAGACCGGCCGCTTGTATCCGGATACAAGCGGCCGAGATGGGTTTTCTCCGCAGGGTGGCTGGTGTCTCCCTTAGGGATAAGGTGAGAAGTTCGGTCATCAGGGAGGGACTCGGAGTTGAGCCGCTCCTCCTTCGCGTCGAAAGGAGCCAGTTGAGGTGGTTCGGGCACCTAGTTAGGATGCCACCTGGGCGCCTCCCTAGGGAGGTGTTCCAGGCACGTCCAGCTGGGAAGAGACCAAGGGGTAGACCTAGGACCAGGTGGAGGGATTATATCTCTTCGCTGGCCTGGGAGCGCCTTGGGATCCCCCAGTCAGAGCTGGTTGATGTCGCCAGGGAAAAGAAAGTTTGGGGCTCTCTGCTGGAACTGCTACCCCCGCGACCCGACCACGGATAAGCGGAAGAAGATGGATGGATGGAAGACCAGACGAGCCGCTGCATTCTGGATGAGCTGCAGAGGTCGGATGGCACATGCAGGTAGACCAGCCAGGAGGGAGTTGCAGTAGTCTAGGCGTGAGATGACGAGAGCCTGGACCAGAACCTGAGTCGCTTTCTGAGTCAGCTGGGGACGTATCTTCCTGATGTTGTTATAAGATTGACAAACATCATATGTGTAATTCATGGCACATTTCAAACGGGATCGAAAGACACGTTTTCTCTCGCCATTGACTTAAATACATAATTGTTCCGTCCCATGAGTCAGATTTACAAATATTATATTTTGACCGTAATCGAAATATTCGGTTATTTTCAAAAGCTTTTTTAGTCTGATGCTTCGATTCATTTAAAACAGACTAACCAACATCTAAATATTGGATTGTTCTTTCTTAGTAAGATCCCATTTCCATCAGTAGCGTGGCGTGGGGAAAAATGTAGGGGAAGCCCATTTTTTGGGTCGGGGGGTGGTCAATAACGTAACCAGATGAGTGATTACAGCGCCCGGTATCATTTGACACACATTTGTATCACACAGATGCAGGACTTGCACACGCCTGTTATCTAACCGACAGGTCCGCACGCACTCTCCAGCTGAAACTCTCTCCTTATTAATTTAAGCATTTTACTTATTAATGTATGCAGACAATCACACAATCTATGTGATTTTTGGATTTACCGTGCCTCTCAATTGCCCGTGACAGGTTGGCAAGGTCGATGAATCCTGAAGTTGCCCAAGGATTGTTCAGGGAGCACGAATCCTTGTCAAAAAGAAGACATGGCCAGCAAATTAGACGCTGAAGTTTAGCGCTTCCAGTTAGCCACTCCGTGCGGACATAATTGTCCTCATTGAACGTCCGATTCTCTCCCTTTTTCCTCTGCGTACACACAGCTCGAGTGCGGGCATTGGCCTGTCATCTGATTTAATTTGTAGTTGCTGCTGTAGCGGAAGTTTAGTAAAGTTATGTTTGATTAAGTACGCCAAATCTCCACCCTCCATAATGCTTCATTTGCTTGATAATTTCTAACGGCGGTGATGACAGTTACAGTATTAAAACTGATGTTGATGTGATTTGATTGGATGGCAGTGTCCAATCAAATCGCCAGCCGCCAGCCGCCTCTGAAGGGAAGCAAGAGGCGGCTAGCTTCCCTTGGCATGGCCCTGACCAATCACAGGTTGGCAGGGGCATCACGTGGGCCTCATCTGATTGGTCAATCCCTCCATTTTTTTTCACCAAGGGAAGCTAGATTCGGCTGGCCTCCTCTCGCAACAGTGAGTGCAATCTACTGTTTCACCATAACATCTAGAGGGGCGCTGTTTGTTTCACTCTTTGTAAAATACTCAATGAGAATGGGGGAGAGCCGGGCCGGCAGCAACACACAGCAAAGGAGAATTATCGAAACAAAACAAAGTGTTTGTATTTATTTATTTAAATTATAACTACAATCCGAAAAAACAGGGGAAGCCTGGCTTCCCTTGGCCTCCGGGAGAAAACGCCACTGATTTCCATTACAATTGGGGTCTTACCTTGACTTGAAGATGCTATCCTTCTGGACAACAATCTCCATTACATTTTGTAAAAGTCCTCCTTATCTTCCTCTAGTTTCAAAAGTCTAGTTTGTTGTTTGTGTCTACCGTCTCTACGTAGAATAACAGTAGCAACAAGAACCTGTAGGCTCACTTGCGCCCCCTTCAGTGCGGCAGAGGTTATGACTGCCTCTCCTGGTGCTTTTTTCATTGCTGTTGTATGATGAGACCAGCGAGCTTAAATATCATATATATACGTGAAATAAGTTATTTAGAGACTATGGATGGCGAGGATAAATGTAATAAAGGGATCTACAAACACTACATTGGTGAGTCTGGTGACATACAGTGAGATGGTGCAGGGTTGCGTTCCGATAATCCAAAAATCAGCTCCTAAATTCTAACCCTATCTCCTATTCCTTGACCTCTGAGTGAAACGTCACGGGGTTAAGGGATAGTGGATAGGAGAATTCAAAAGGATTTAGGAGAAGAGACTGTGGTACTAGAGAATCCGAATGCACTTTCACTATCCGACGTGTTTATGATGCGCCAGCGGACGTCATGAATGTGCGTCTGCTGCTGTGGGGAAACTATGAGAAGGGTCTAGCTGCGGTGTCAGTACCAGATATGTTCGGCCTACCAGATATGTTCGGGTGTATTTCCGTCGCATCCGTCATATCCGTCATATACTCACCTCCCTCTGCTCCCAGCGCTATGCTGCCACACACCGGCCGTCTGCGGAACTGCAGCCGGAGGAACTCGGTACAGCTTGTTATGTGTGAACGATCTAGATCCCTCCGCTTCCCCATAATTACCGCGACCATTTTAACTTTCATGACAGAAATGGAGAGCTTTTATGCTGAGATAAAGCAGTACGTGCTCAATGGTGGTTACCACAATCTCACCATCGCCGCTGAAAAGCATGATAAAAGGAAGGCGTTAATTCGGAGGGCATCCAAACAATACCTGATCAAAGGTAAGTAACAGAATAAGACCATGGTTAAGTCACGAACATACGTTTTTATTATGAGGTATAAACCCCCTGTACATGTGACATCATCACATCCCTTTACTTATAGGGATCAATAAAGTATATATCTATCTATCTATTTATCTAATGGTGTTTTTTGGTGCAAAAGTGATCATACCTCTAATGGTTTATCATATTGCAATTCCAACATTTTTCAGTAAATCGCAAGGACTCCACAGCTTGTTTCTCCTTTTTCTTTTTATACACACTTTACATTACTGTAGTTGTTACGTCTAAACCACATTTGCCACTGGATTTCTTGAACAGCTTTTAGTCATAATGTCATCTCTACACATGTCTAAATGATTGTTTTGTTGTTCCTGTTGTGCCAGCTGGAGATTTGTACTACACATACAAGGACAATGAGAGGATGGTTGTGTGCACCAAGGACCAAATTATCAATGTCCTGAAGGAGTGCCATGATAACCTGGGTTCCGGAGGTCATGCAGGGAGAAGGCGCACCACCGAGAAGGTTTTGGCAACGTACCACTGGTCCACTATGCGGGAGGACGTGAAGAAATGGGTGGGAGTTTTTGACTGACTGACTGATTATTGATCTACAGAAATGTGTTGTATGTGTACATTGAAACAGAGTGAGACAGTTTGAGCTCCATCAGAGCAGAGAAAACATATTTCAGAACTTGAACAGTTTAATTCTGTCTCCTCTGAAAGTTTTCTCTGTTCTATCATTTTTATACCTAAAGTTTTTTGTTTTGCTGATTGAAAATGTATGATATTTGCTAAGGTTGATGAGTGTCCCCGCTGCCAGCAACACGAGGTCATTAAAACGGTTGCACCCGTACTGCATCCCATTCATGTTCCCGAGGCATGGACTGTCCTTGGTGTGGATCTCATTGGCCCACTTCCCTCCACTGCTAAGGGCAAAAGGTACTATCATGATGGGCTGAAGCATGTGTAACCTCCTTTAAAGGTTCTAAACGTGAAGAATCTGGTTTCAAAAGAAAGGAAATCATTTACAGTGATTCTGTATGTATTTACAACATTCTGCATTTTATATTGCAGATACATTCTAACAGCGACTGATCTGTTCACGAAGTGGGTGGTAGCAAAAACGCTCTACCACAAAACAGCTGTTGAGGTCTCAAAAAAGATTGTAAATATTCTTCTCGATTTCGGTCTTGTCGAGAAGATCATTACCGACCAAGGACGGGAATTTGTCAATGAGGTACAATAATCTATCTAATACAGTGTAAGTGTTGTATGTTGTAACAAATGCAGATGGAAACAATACTCAACAGAGATACTAAAAGGAATTTTTATGCTTTCAGAGGTCAACCAAGTGCACGCCCTATTTTGCCCAGTTTGGGAGGCACCCTCGCGTCCCGGGTGTTATAAATGCTACAGTCAATGACAGGGATGATACCTCTGTTTTGGTGCCTGCTGATGAGGCAGAACAGCAGCTTGAGGCAAAGGCTGCAACCATTGCAGATTTGCACTCGAAGGTGAGAATAAAATGGCAATATTTAAAACATAATAACTCCTAAAAAATGCAAGCGTATGTTAAGGACTGTAAATGATAACTGTTACATATCTTTCTCAGATTTACCAGAACATCCAAATAGCACAACAGAGACAGAAAATCTCTTTTGAAAAACGCAAGGGAAAGAATGTGAAATCTTTCCTGATTAACGTTGGAGATGAGGTCCTAAGAGCGAATAAGAGGAAGGAGGGCCGAAAAGGTGGAAAACTGGAGTGCAACTGGTTTGGCCCTTATGTGGTTTCCTCAATCACCAACAAGGGTGTGGCAACCCTGTTGAGCTCAACAGGAGCTCAGCTGAGACAGAGTGTGAATGAATCTCAGCTGAAGCCCTTTATCAGGCCTATGTTGAGAGGTATTTTGATTATCAATACAAGGACACATTTTAGGTATACTTCATGTGTGGTACTTCAATAATACTGTTTATTTTGTGTCTATCTAATAACAGCTGAACCGAAGTTGGATTCGGAGGGGTCTGTTGCTGACCACCAGTATGCCCTCTCTGGTGCGAAATACGCAAAGGATCTACATCCGATTCAAGACAAGCTGGTAGATATATGTTTACTTCATGCACAGTGATGGAGGTGCATTGTTTTGATTTTAATTTTTCTATGTTTTCTATTGGCTTGAAGTATGTTTTGCAATCTGTTATTTGCAGCTCAGCTATGTGCTAGACCACAATAGGCCTGGAGCAGAGGTCATTGTGAAGGAGGGTGATGTGTGCCTGACCAGAGAGGACTTTTGGAGCCTGGGTCTTCCTCAGTGCATGGAGTCAAATGTAGGTATACTTGAGCTTTCCTCCCAACTTCATCTTGTCTCAAATAAATGGCACAGGTAACTTACTGTTGTTACTGTTTCAGATTGGAAACACGTGCCTGAAGATGGTACAAGAAGCCACCCAAAGACATGTACGGTTTTCAACAGACATCATTGGCCTGCTTTTTTCTTTTGAATAACACATATTTTCTAAATAGCTGTTTAGTGGTGAAACTCCAATCTCGTGAAGTGTGGTTGTCTCTTGTTGTTGAACATACTTCTATGAAGATTTCATTTTTTTTGAAAAACTATCAATATAGGGCAAAGATATATACATCGTGGATATGTATGTGGTTCCTACCTGGAAGTCCAAAACAGCTGACGCGTTGGCCAGTTTTCCAGTAAGTTCCTGTTGCTTGAGACCTATGTTTCTTGAAATTGATATACAGCAACTTAAAATCCCTTGTTTAAAATACTAGGCTGACCAATTGGCCACCAAGGACATGGTTTTCATCCCTGCCTGGAGTCGGCAGCAAGGAAAGGCAGATCACTATTTGCTTTGCGTGAGTCTGTTCCAAATGATCTCACCAGCATGTACAAAATGAACATAAGTTGTGCTGTGTGGTTTTCTTCTGGTGTTTGATTATGTCTAATTTCAGCTATTTTGTCAATGGTTGACAGGTGATCAAGCCAGCAAAGAGAGAGTTATATTTGCTCGACCCTCTTAAGCCAGATGGCTTTGGGGACAATTCCTACAAGGACATATTTAGGTTTTTGTAACATGATTACCCCCACCGTTCTGTGGCTTGTATGGGAGTTCTAAATAGTTTATAGTATTCTAATACTGCAGTAACCATCTTGTAGACCAGGGGTCTGAATCTGATCAAATTCATTTATAATATATCTCCATTTCCACAAAGTCTGGAGTGTCCTTAGTGGAACCAAAAGAAAAAGAGTCTGCAACAGGATGCTATGAATTATAATGTTCATTTTGTTATAAGCCTTGTTCAAAGGTTGTTTTCAAGTTCAGCTTTGTTCAGAGGCTGGTAAACGTATTTTTGTTTGTTTTATTTTAGCCCCGTTCAGTGGCTTTCATAACTTTCCTCTTTTAAGGCATGCAATAGTTCAATGTAAGGAAATCCAAAAACATGAATTATATTGAGTATAGCGTTCCTTCACCAAATCAATTCCCATGTCTTATCATTTCTTTTGACAGTGACCTAGCGCACCGCATTGCTCCAGGTCAGTGGACAGTAAAGTTCGGCAGAGACGTCAAGGTACATTCTCCACCATCTCATACACCTGCTTTCACATGTCTTTATTTTCCATTTGACCATGAACATCACTGTTATATTCCAAATTCTTACAGGGTTTGCCTCACCAAACCACGGGCAATGACTGTGGTGTCTTCATACTGATGGTAAATTCCTCCCTTGACACTTTTTTTTAAGGGGTTTTGTTAGTTTTTGAAACTCATAACTTAACAGATCTTTATCCTTTCACAGTATGCACTCAACTTCAGCACAGATGCTCCACTTTGGTTTACCGAGGTCAGTATTTATCCTCTGAGTTAGTATTTCAGGGGGAAGAGGGGGCTAACATTGAGTAGACAAATGATGAGGTTCCATTCATTTTCAACTTTATTATTGTTACATTTTCTTTTAGCGGGACATAGCACAGATCCGGAAATGGTGGTGCATTATGCTCATGGAACGGTACCAGATTGAAGGGTAAATCATACATTTTAAATGTTACTTTATAGACAACAGTTTCTTTGACACTGATTTACATTTTCATCCTGATATTATGTGATTTTTATAGCCACGGACAGAGGTTTTCTTACTGGACCAATGAGGCCGAAGAGCTGCTCAAAGGGGCACTGGAGCCAGTGTACAGGGTCTCAAAGAAGCAAAAGACAGAACATGAGGTCAATAGGCACACTCCTGTTTGTGATAAAGAAATGTAACAATCCAGATTATTTAACACATGCATACATATCAATATTGATAATTGTATACACATGTAATTAAACAATCACATGACCCACACCTTATATTTTCCTTCAAAGGTCCAGTTTCAAAAGTCCGACATGTGCTTCATATTGGAGGTAATATCTTTTCAGTGAAGCAGTAACTGTTTTTGTTTAAAAAACGACCTATGATCACGGCAGAATTTCCAATTATTATGTCTCACTGCTTTTTTTAACTTTATTGATAGCTGTTTTTTACCTCAAGGAGAAGAATAACAAAACATAAGAAAAATGTGTGTGATATATTCAACATTAATATTAAAAATGTGTATTTTTGCTACCTGAAGCCCAAAGAATCTTGGTATTTCGATTGTGCTGGCAACAGTCTAGTCAATGTGTTGTTAAATATGTTTGATCTAGTCTGACCAATACTTCACAGCTGCCAAACTGTCTTCTCTCGGACCTTCTGATGGAAGTGGTTCTCCAGGAAGGTGACAAAGCGTACTCATCACTCACTCTAGTGTGTACCACCTCAGAGACACAATGTCCACTGTGTCTTTCAGAAGAGGGGCCCACTTTCGCTGGCTTGAGAGTAAGTGATTCAGTGAAGGTGCAGCAGTATACGACAGCTGTGGTGTCTATGCATATTTTTAATGGCTCTATTGAAATGCTTGTTTTACACAGGTGTTGCTACATGGAGTTTGTTCTCTGCTTCATACAAGCAGGATTTCAACGTCATGTACACCATTGACACCTGCCGTGGATGCTTGGAGCCTTACAAAAACTGCAAACCAGGTAGACTTCTTATTCTGGATAATAATGTTTATGTGTCATTACATATTTAGTGTGTTGTGGTCCTAGTGTGATTCAATTACAATATTTTCTTTTTCTATTCATAGGATATGTTGGGAAAGGTAAAAGAGGAGAATTGCAGGGCATCTACTCTGATGACCAACATCCAGGCTATTGCAGTCCCTTCTGCAACCAGATATCATAGGTAAAGATTAACTCACACAAACAAATGTCAGAATAGACTAAATTGTCACTGCAATTAATGAAGATCATCATTTGATATCTTACCTTCAAGTTTGGTTTTCCCGGACGCTGCCCGTCGTGGACTTCGGGTCGTGGACTTCGGGTCGTGGCTGAACCTGTCTCTGCAGTCCTGCCTTGGGTCATGCTGCTTCCCTGATGGCTTCCTCATATATTCTGAACAATCTGTGCTGTTTTCCTATCCACATGTAAAAGGAACTAGAAGGATTTCTTGATACTAAGGGCTGTAGAGAAAAGTTTGGAGCTTTTTCCATTAACGTTGAAGTTCAAATTCTCAATAAACACTTGAATGCTGTGCTGTCTTTCTATTTACTTGAATGTGTGAATTCATTCAGTTGGGTAGGTAAGCTTGGGATGGATATATTAAATATATACATACAAAAAATTAGAGACTCTTTCCAATGAAAGTAGCTAGCCGCAATAGCTCCAAGATTGCTATATCTAGTTTGTAGGTCGCCAAGTTGGCATCATTGACAGTTCGTCTCTTAAAGCCTCTAAAGCTCTGCAACAAAAAAGGATCATTATGAATGTAAATACTATACATGGTAATGCAGCAGGGCCGAGTGCGATGAGGCAGGCAGGCAGAACCAGATTTATTTCTAAATATTTGTCGATCAATATTAGGCTACACTAATATAAGGCTACTAGTATTATAATATTACTGCAATAATATTCCAGTGGTGGCTGCTTAAGGTTGTTTCTGGCTCGTTTGATCCAAACATTGTCCAAAGCTCAAAATGTATTGTAATAGATGTAAGAATTCTCAAAATGTACAATATGTTTTGATCCAACACAATATTCTGATTCAATCCATATATGTTAGGGGGTTTTTTTTCAACAAAATAAATAGACTGCCTTCTCTCCAGCTCACCGCACACAAAGGGGGGGGGGGGGGGCATCTGTATTAACGGGTCAGTCTATAAGCACTCTAATAGCACCATAAATTACATTTAAATAACCACAAAAAGACAATTATTGTTTCCGATATTGATTTAACGAGATGCTGTTATAACATGGAAACGGCTTAATTTAAAAAAATAAGCTTCAAAAATTTTTTATGAAGCACACTGGGTACAGCCCTGTAATACATGTGTTCCGTGTGTATATAGTCTTACGCAAGAAACACATAGCATGAACAGACTGCAACAAAACCAGTCTTACAAAACAGACTTCTGCTAAACTGGTGCAGAAGCAAAGCATCTGCCTTAGATGAAGTTCACACAGAACTGTGGAAAAGGGAGAACATCTGTACTTGCTTTCAACTACATGATCAGGCTTATATATTATAAAAGTGTTGGCTAAAGTAACGCAGAATATATATATTTTTTAATTGTAAATAATTAAGTACACACACATAACAAGCTGTACCGAGTTCCTCCGGCTGCAGTTCCGCAGACGGCCGGTGTGTGGCAGCATAGCGCTGGGAGCAGAGGGAGGTGAGTATATGACGGATATGACGGATGACGGATGCGACGGAAATACACCCGAACATATCTGGTAGGCCGAACATATCTGGTACTGACAGCGGCCGCGGCCAGTACACGATGGTACACGACACGCCCACCTGACACAACACTACGGTGGCTGATAAGGGTCTAGCTGCGGCCGCGAAAAGTTGTACTTCCAAATATGGTCAGACGTGAGGTTTACAGACAACAAACAACATGGCGCAACGAGTACAGGTACTTAACGTATTGTGGTTTTAGATATAATTACATACTATTTAGGTTCTCGTTTGTTTGTCGATGTGGCTGTTTAGCGCAGTGTAATTGTGTTTATTTTGCTATATATATATATATATATATATATATATATATATATATATATATATATATATATATCTTAGCTTGACATGCTCGACGTTCAGTTAACTTAGCATATATGCTAACTGAACATGCATGTACTCTAATTTTTACAAGAATCTGATTTTATGTAAGTTTTAAATATTAATTGAAGGTGTCTTTCACATTTGAATGTTTTTTATTTAAAACATGTATTAGCTCCTATACTGTAGACATGTAAATATGTATAATTATTATTTTAAGTGTGGTTTAAAGTGAAATGGTAGTTCTTGGGTAGAGCCAAGTAACCCAGGTGGATGCAATCAGGTAATTAGGACAGAGCCTCTGTTTTTAGATGGGGTTTATGCTGTAGGCCTGACATTTAAACTAGCTGAAGGGCTTTCTGTTCGAACCACAGTGAAATCTAGAGGTTGTTTTGTGCATTAAAGGGTTACCTTCTGAAAGTGAGGAAGTATGACCAGCTTTGTCCCATAGGATTATACAGGCCAGTCCATTGCTGCTTGTTTAAGGAGTTAACTATTTCCAATATTAAAGTCACTTAAATTGTATTCTATTTTATTCACCTATAGACAAACAACACAACACTCCGTGATGGAGCACGCCCAGAGCTCAACAAATTGGACTCGGACACCTTCCAGTGTCCATTTTGTGAAAGGACCGGGTCACACCCAGCCGTCACGTGTACATTATGTCTTGCATGTGTTAATATAATTCTCATTACAGTATGCCTGGTATTTTGCCATGGAGGCCAGCTTTGACTTCAGCATTGTAAGTATTAAGGAAATAAGTCACATTAAAATGCTATAACAAACTTAATGAAAATTGATGCTCTTTCTTTAGCATGACATGTCTCTCCTGAGAAGGTGGTGGTGTGTTATCCTGGTGGAAAACTTTGGACTGGAAGGGTATGCTGCAGTGCTACAAAAACATTTGAATTTGTAATTGTATTATCAAGAAGATTTGGGGGGAACACCTGGCTCTAAAATTCAACCTTCTGGTGAAGAAAATGTGTCTTAATTGCAGGTATGGAAAGAGGTTTGCTCACTATAGTGAGGAAGGCAGGGCGACCCTTAGCGACAATGTCCCACCTACATTCAGGATCAGTCGTAAAAGGACGCATGCAAGCAGCACCATGGTCAGTGTATCGCTCAACGTATCTATGACCCTGTGTGCCTGTTTCAGAATGGGTTACTACAAGGGGTGTAACGGTTCACAAACATTTCGGTTCGGTACGTACCTCGGTTTTTTGGTCACGGTTCGGTTCGGTACGTTTTCGGTACAGCAGAATTTTTTTTACAAAACAAAACATATATTATTATTAAACTGTGAATAATGTATTCACTCAAATAAATACAAAATATAATAAAATAAACATTAAGGTGCAGCATTTCGATGAACTGAAATAATCTGTATTTGAACTTTACTGTACTAGTACTCACAAAACATAAACTATTAGTTTTGGGTTTTTAATTATTATTAAACTGTGAATATTCACTCAAATAAATACAAAATATAATAAAATGAACATTAAGGTGCAGCATTTCGATGAACTGAAATAATCTGTATTTGAACTGTACTAGCACCTAAGCAGCCAGTTTGACATTAGGACTTGATTTTCATTGTATTTTCATGTTTTTTTAAAGAAAAATTAACTTGTCCACATTGCTTGCCGAAAGGGCAGATCTGCTGGCACTAACAATGTCTCCTGATGTGGAGAAAACCCTCTCGCTAGGGACAGAGGTAGCAGATACAGCCAGGTAGCGCTTTGCTAACATGGCAACATAAGGATATTTGGTGTTTGTAATAGCTTTGGCTCGGTCTGATCTTTCTGCGAGTGGTGGAGGCTTAAATGCTAGTGGGAGTTGGGTTTGCACTTCAGTCTTTTTTCTTTTGGTACCGGTGATATTCACGTTCGGGTGATGCCTTTTCAAGAGTGTGCAAGTTTGATGTATTGCCAGCCGCGTAACCAATTTTAGTTGAACAATGCCGACAAACAGCTTTGGTTCGGTCCACCTGTTTTTGTCCGTCATCCTTGTACGTAACTGCGAAACCAAAATGTTCCCAAACCGGAGACTTCAATGATGCTGGAGGATTTTCGAGCTCAACTTTATCTGCGTTCGCCATTAATTTTTGACAGTTCCTCAAATTACTGACTACATTTGAACGCATCCCTCTGACCAGCTCTCATAGTATGCCTCTCATCCAATGAAATGACTTGCTCGCTCTATGACGCGTTGAACCCAATGTGAGCAAATTACTCTGAATGCTGCGACGCAGCACCTGAGATTACTTCCAAAAAGTTATTCACGTTCTCAATTTTTTAGGTTTAACGTTATATTCGTTTGGTACACTTCGGTACACACCTGTACAGAACCGAAGGGCCCGTACCGAATAATTTCGGTACGTGTACCGTTACACCCCTAGTTACTACTCCTAAAACACATACTACATAGAACTTATGGTACATGCAACATTTGTTAAATCGTGCATGTAAAGCACTGTCAAAATAATGGTTGACTGTCTGATGCCCCTGGACACTGATGAGGACCACTCCTATAACAAGAGGCCTTACAGCTTCCTTCCTAAAGAGTCGGTTAGTGAATGGACACATTCAAGTGTACAACCCCTGATGCATGTGATTTTATAATATTACATATGACTTCTTTATACCATCTTGTCTTATCAGTGAGATGTAACTTTGTTCTCATGACCTCGCCAAGAACATGAGTGAGGAAGCACACCAAAGGCTGAAGGACTTGTGAAAGATTCCGAGGAGTTTATTATTTATTCAATATTGTTTTAAGTTGACCAGCTCTGATTTTCCATTTGATGTTCTGTTCAATAAATGTTCATTGAGGAAAACGGTATCAGTGTCATATTTTATATACATCACAGTGAATGCTGAACTTGCCTGACCATATACTGCAGTTGAAAGTACACGATGAAACACTGGCTCAATCAATACAATTCCCACATGCTCTACCCCGGAACCTGCGGTCTTCAGACTCTGGCCCCCCGCACCAACCTGCGATCCTTCGGGGACAGAGCCTTCAGTATGGCAGCCCCCACTCTCTGGAACGCTCTCCCTGCGGAGATCTGCAACATCCCCACGCTTGACGCCTTCAAAAGGGCCCTCAAGTCCCATCTGTCTGCCAAGGTCTTTGGCCCCAAATCTATTTGTTGTTTTGTCTGACTGCCTTTTGTTATGTTTGTTTCTACTCCTGTTCTTCTTTTTAAAGGGACCTTGGGTCTCACGAAAGGCGCTATATATATATCCTATTATTAATACATCATTGGTAAGCATTTTTACAATATTCTGGCTTTCACTGTTCAAATGAGATGTCAACCATCAAAATGGGATAAGGGGTTCCAAGGGGTTCTCAAACGGATAGGTTATTAATTGATTTGCCTAATAGTTGCTTAAAACGGATAGGTTATTAATTTAGTTGCTTAAAACGCCTAATAGTTGCTTAAAACGGATAGGTTATTAATTTAGTTGCTTAAAACGCTTAATAGTTGCTTAAAACGGATAGGTTATCAATTTATTTGCCTAATAGTTGCTTAAAACGGATAGGTTATTAATTTAGTTGCTTAAAATGCTACAATAACATGCCATGTACGGTCTCCACCGTAGGCGGCGTAGTTGTCGTCAATTCGCTTTTCATCTGCCATGCCTCTCAGCCACCGTAGTGTCAGGTGGGCGTGTCGTGTACCGCCGTGTACTGGCCGCGGCCGCAGCTAGACCGGGGCTGCTTCTCAGGTCGACTATTTTCATTCCCTCGGTCCTCGGTCTCATCGGAAGTTGATTTGCCTGCGCCATCTTGAGTACCGTCCCATGGCTCTTATTTCTGCCGGAGGACCGAGAATCGAGGAGCGAGGAGCGATAATGGAGGAGCGATAACCGAGGAACCACCAGACCATCCTCCGATGAAATCCTCAGATACTCACCCCATGTAGATAGAATACATATATTTCAGGTTGTTATTTTGTCATTATGTTTAATGTTTTATTTACCTTTTAGTATTTTTATATAGTATCTGAACTTTGGAGAGGAGTTGGGAGACACACGACACATCAAATCACATCTACAGATCAAGGCGAAGCGAATGGAAGTACTCCCATACTCCAGAGCCCTAGGCTGCTTCTCAGGTCGATTAAATGAAATCCTTGCTTCCCTCACTTGCGTCGTTTCCCTGCGTTTAGTCCCTCCCACCAGGGAAGCATGGAGGGACGCAAGGAAACCACGAGAAGCAGGGAAATGAGTTTTAAGAGCAATGGGACGTCCTTTCCTCCGGAGCGTCACGTGAAGCGACGTCCGTTTGTGATGACGCTGCACAGCTGATCGTCTGACAGCAGCTCTGTCCCCGTTATTTCCACACACCCCCGCCTCTGTTAGCACACATTTACTGACACAAACATTTGTATCATCTGTTGTAGACCCCAATAAATAAAATAAAATAAGAACTAATTCTCAAAAAAGATAAACGCCATTCTTAAAATGTATAAACGAACAATAGTTTGATTCATATTGATTAGAGTGCACAATAGAAATAAAATAATTGAGAGAAGAAAAAGAGATATGTTATCTATCAAAACCCAGTTAGATTAACATTCATTGGATTGCACACTTTGTGTGTTTGTGTGGATATGTAGCATATTAACATTTTAATAGCACTTAATGACTGACTGAATGGAAATGACAATACATGAAAATGTAAAACGAAAAAAGCGATCATGAAAATGTTTCCAAAAAATGAATTAAATGATTTTTGACCACTTTGTTGTTCAGATATATCACATATTTGTAACTAAATGATACATTAATTGAAACAAAACACGGTATAAACTGAGGAGTGACTCCCGTGAGGTTCATGTATTTTCTTCACTCTGCTCTCATGTCAAGAAGCATCAGATCAGTGCATGCACTGCCTCGTCCAATCAGTGAGCGATACACAGTAAGGGGGCAGGGTGAGTATCTGAGGATTTCATCGGAGGATGGTCTGGTGGTTCCTCGGTTATCGCTCCTCCATGATCGCTCCTCGCTCCTCGATCCTCGGTCCTTCGGCAGAAATAAGAGCCATGGGACGGTACTCAAGATGGCGCAGGCAAATCAACTTCCGGTGAGACCGAGGAGCGAGGAAATGAAAATAGTCGACCTGAGAAGCAGCCCTAGAGAGATAAGAGTTACGACACTCCCATGGAGAGGCGAAGTCACGCCCATCTACTTCCGGACCATGGGACCCCGGAAGCGAAACATTTACATTGAATTCAATGGAGAGAGAACACGTATCTTTTGATCCCGTTTGAATTGTGCCACGAACTACACATATGATGTTTGTCAATCTTAAACAATCATTTCCATGTCATAAAAGTCACATTTTGTCGTAAAACTGCTGAAATATAAGACTATGAAAAATACGCTACTACAAAGACTACAAATCCCAAATCCCATTCTGGGTCGCGTAAGTGATGTCACAGGCGATAATGCTCCAAGTGGTTGGTTCACTTTTACAAGATGCCTGTGTGCTTTGTACCAGGTTGTAATCACAAAAGTGATCATACCACTTGCTCGTTCTATCGCTTCCCGTCTGATGAAAGGACCAGGAGTCGCTGGATCAGACATATCAGGTAATATCATAGGTAATATACATGTTGTGCATGGAACATAGTCAAGTTAGCTACCTAGCTAGTAGCGACGAGTAGCGAGCACGTTAGTTAGCATTACATTACTTAGCCTTGTCATTTTTAGTAGCCTTACCATGAAGTTATTATTTTATTACATGAGGTAAACCAAAATGTTAAACAGTAACCAAACATGATGGTAAGTATTTCGTGAAACTTTTGAAGAGTAGCCTACTGCGCCCTCCACCGGGTGCTAAGGAAGCAGTTCAGGGAGAGTCGAAGGCAGGCATGGAGCTTTGCATGACATTCTTCTGGACGTGTTTCATTGTGATGACAATCTGTTTGTTGGAAAGACAGTCGTTGTGTGCTTATTGAGAGAAAATTGTTAGAAGAGATAATTATTCAAACTGTTGTTACTTTAAAGTGTTGTTACTGACCTTTTTCTCTTTACCTCACCTGTAACTGCTGAGACGTTGAGGAACATGCACACTGACCTGCTCTGGCAACCTGATTTCCACTGTACGTAATAGTATTTGGTTATGGTATATTATTTATATACATCAAAGGCACAATGCACCCCCCAGAGACACACATGTATTGAGTGTGATATTTTGCATAGGTCATGTGAAATCATCTTTACATACTAGAAAACTGTAGGAGCGGCAACTTGTTTTGAAATTGAATTTTTAATATCCGATAATAAAGTTGATCTGTTTTCTTTATTCTTCTCTCTTCCCAGCTCCATACGTCACCATTCTGTTCCTGCAGGTCCTGCTTGCTAATCAATGCTCATATTTTTTTACACAATTACAAATAAAGTCATTGTATTGTATGACATGAAGTTGTGCTTCATTCGGAGTCAATAATAAATTAATTCTGCCTTCAACTGCACAATGATTGTGGACTGCACCGACATCCATGTAGCTGCCCCCCAGTAAGATGAACCAAGCAAAGAGAGTCACCATCATGCCCAAGGACATCCAGCTGGCCCGCCGCATCCGCGGAGAGAGGGCTTAGACAACGGCTCTTTTAAGAGCCACCTACAGTTTCAAAGAGTTGCAATCCTACGTTATTATAATGATTAAACTGGTTCATGTATCACTTAGTTTACTGAACCGTGATGAATGAAAGAAATTAGTGAGGTAGTGGTTTACTGAAGTTACAAAGACATTAATATATGAGTAACAGGTCAGTGTAAACACAAGCTTCTGTCAATTATGGATCATTCAAACTATTTATATAAAAATATGTAATAAAGTTCTAAAACAAGTATTCGGTATATTCCTTGATAGCTTTTGGAGAAGGTTGTTTTTAAGTTTACTAAAATCTATCGTTTCAACTGTTTCACTTTATAAAAAGGGAACGGGTGAGTAGAGCATCATTGAGTTTCTTATTCTGTCAGTAAATTATCCAAATGAAATGTTTTTCATTATTTTAGTCAACCCTAAACAAATTGATTGTACCTTTTAATAATGACCTTACATGGTCGGCAAAGTTAAATTAACTTGAGAAAAAACTAATAAATGTTTAAAGACAGCAACTTGCCATCCCACTGAAAAACAGTCCGTAGAGATTTAAAGGCGTAGTTGTAGTTCAGTCCAACGTTTCATTTGGATTCATTTGACAACAGTCAACTATTTTCATAAAGAATATATATATTTTTCAAAGTCAACTTTATTGTCAATCTTACTCAGTTTGTGTTTATAGACAGAGAGATCAAAAAGATGTTTAAATAAAATTATACAATTTACAGATATGTATACAAATATATATATCCTATATACACCATCATGTATAATGATGGTGTATGATGTAGAAGGAAGTGTGGTAGATAACAAGTAAATATACATACAGATCCATGTTACAGCAAAAGATGGAATAACTAAGAAGCACGCAGTATAATAATAATTACATGCAACAATTAAATAACTGCTCAGCATCTCCACCACAATCCCAATCTGCTGTGTCCTGTTTTCCTCCCCCCTGCATAACACCCCATCACACATACGAAACAACGCAGAGTCCAAGGGTGTTAAGAGTATGTTTATTTAAATGTCCTCCTCTCTACTGGCCAAAACAGGGAGCATATGCTGGGTGTATAATCTTTCCAGGAGGAGGAGATTTCCATGCCATGCAGGGTCTTTGGGGATGGGGATGATGATCGCCTCCTTCGTGGTCCACACAACAAAGTAGCAGAGACTCCGGTCTGTGATGTGCAGCTGCCCTTGGACCTGGTGCCAGTATGGGTGATTTTCCTTGAGAATATATGACCCACCCTCCTCACGGAGACAGAAGGATGGTAACTGGACTGCCTCCGCGATGGTCATGTTCCTCTGGCTGTGTGGACACTTCACCTCCAGCAGGGCAGATGGCTGCACAAGTCCATCGGGTGATGCTCCCAAAACACCCGACTCACTCACAAAGAGACCAGCGTCGATCACTGTCACCCGATAGGCCTGCACAAAAGCCTTCACCCCTTCGGCCTCATTTACAACTCCCCAGTTGACAGCCATGACTCCGTCTAAATTGCAAGCACCCTCTTCATGAGGGACGCGCATGGAGTGGATGAAAGTCCCGACCTCAGCACAGCACCAAAATTGCTGACTGTCAACCTGCCCTGTCTGTGTAACTGCCACTGGGGATTTGTCCGCTGTCCTACGGTGGCTGTCTGGATGGCAGCTTGCTGGTCTCTTGTCAGTCGCATTGAGGCAAGAATTGCCTCAAGCCCCCGACCCCCATGCTCCTTCACCAGCTCCGGCACGGTGACAATGGCCTGATGTTGAGGCTGCGGCTCTGGCTCAGGTGATAAATGCCATGCCATGCCACACTGTGTGCCCCTCAGTGCAGACCTGAACCAGTCTACATCCTGAGTGGCGATGTCTCTGGCCAGTGGGTTGTATGTCTCCTCTTGCTGTTGATAGAGTTGAGACACCGGCTGGACTACTTTGGAAGTGCCAGGCATCCTCCACTGGCACTCAACATCTGTGGAGCTGATCTGCCACATGGCAAATATTGCCAATGCTGCAGCGTGGCTGCATTTGTACATCCCTCGTGCACAATCACAGACAACGCTCTGCATCGCGCCATCGTCTCCCATGCAGATCTGTAAAAATAAAGTAAGTACCATTTGTTAGCATGCTATAATAGATTGAATGAGCAATACAAGGATGGTCCGGATCTGGAGGTGGGAGGGTTTATTTTTCCATATATTTGTCTGATTGTTGTTATTGTTTGATTTTTCTGTATTACCTATGAGGTTGTTGTGTTTAATATTCATGAGAATATTTGTCATTGTTCAAATGATAATAAACATTTGCATAAAGCATATTTGTCCACTCATATGTTGATAAGAGTATTACAAACGTGACAAATATTCCTCTAAGGTACATTTAGAACAGATACAAAATGTGCGATTAATTTCCGATTAATCGAGATTAACTATGGACAATCATGCGATTAATCGCGATTAAATATTTTAATCGACTGACAGCCCTAATTTTTTTTAAATGTGTATGAATACATTTTGAAAAACATTTGATCAACAAAAAAAAAGGATTTGATCAGGATCTAGACTCAGTGTGTAGTTTATTAATTAATCAATGCTCTCTACATTAGGAACACACATACCAGTGTACCAGAGGGAGTCACACACAGCTGTGCCTAGATAACCAAACAAATTGACAAGATAACCAAAATCCTTGAATCTACACACAGCAAATAAACTCAAATGACAAAAAGGAGATCACACATACAGTATAGTCGATATAAAACTGGCCGCTTCAATCTGAAGAGCAACTAAAACAAAACACGGGAGTGTACCTTGTTCTTGTGAACACTAATGTTATCCACAGCATACACAGAGACCACGAAGTTCTTAAGGAGAAAACTAGTTGCTAAAACAAAACACGTTAGTGTACCTTGTTAGCTAATGTTAGCTAGCTGACATTAACGTTACACATTGCACTCATATTACTCACCGAAACCTTGTAAAGCCGGTCCCGCATGCTGGCTCTTACAGAACCGACTAACTCCCCTTTCATATAGGTACAGCTCTCAACGTGCCCAGACTTGTAGTGATTTTCACCTCGTAAAATACTTTTATTCTCATTCTGAAAGAATGTGATGAAATGTGGTAACGTGACGGCCATCTTTATGTTGGTGACGCGTATTGTGCGAGACGAGAGACCTGTAGTTCACTGAGCGGTTTCACACGAAAAAATGTGTAACTTCACAGTTTTACGACACATTTTTATTTTTTTGACTTGCAAAATGTTCTTTTAAATTGACAAACATCATATGTGTCATTCGTGGCACAATTCCAACGGGATCAAAAGATAACCTTTCTCTCTCCATTGACTTCAATGTATAATTTTCCGCTTCCGGGGTCCCATGGAGGCTTTCGGAAGGGGAGGGACTTCGCCTCTCTATAGACCTCCGTTGTAAAAAATGGCGGCGCCTACTTCCGCGGTATCGACATCGAAATAGTTCAAAATATTGTCATTTGGGCGTTGGACCTCATTCACTTACATACGTCGATTAGTTCCAGAGGTAAGTTGCTGAAATATCGAACTCTTTTGAATTGTCAACTGTCTATATTGTATCAGAGGCCCTTTATGATGGCCTGGTCTTCATTTGTATATGCACAGCGTAATTATCTATATTTTATCTTGGTTGTTACAACCAATTTAGCTAGCATTGCCTGCTAGTTAGCTAGCGCGACTTCGTCAGCTTTGAAGGTAAGATTTCAGTAATGAATCGCTAGCAGCTTATATATCAATGATGCTGGGTAACTAACAAGCAGGATTTAGATTGATTATGTGTTTTTATTGTTATTTTGGTTTGTATCCGCTGAATCTGACCGTGTCAGCCATCCTTAGTCGGCTTTTTCTGTATGATATGACTTAACTGCTAGCACTAGTAGAAATGAGATGGCGTTTGTGATAAATATTTCATTTAATATTTCATTGAATTTTGGGATATACTAACATTTCATTATGTGACATGTTGACTGTACTTTGTTTTTTTTGGTACTGTTCCGTGTTAACTCATCTGTACTGTACAACTAGCCTAGCGCTACTCATGCTTGATGGCATGCTAGGATAGATTCCTTTGTATTGTAATATACACACTAGTTTAATGATTGTTCTTCAAAGGTATTATTCAGTCTTAAACAAATAATAGCCTACTGAATAGGCTACTCTACAGCAGTGAATGAAGGATGAGCCTAAAACATGGTCATGCATCCAAAATGTTTATTTTTAACAAAATAAACACTTAAAAAAAAAATAATTAGCACTTTTTTTTTTCACCCACAGTGACAACGCGCAGAGCATATTGGAACTCTACAGGTGTTGGGACAGAGTTCCTCAGACGAATGGACGAAAATGTGTTTTCCAGGCAGTCTTGAGTGAAGCGGCTTGTGAGAACAAATGTGTGCCCTTGTCTCAACAGGTCATGCTGGACCTCCAGGATTGTTGTTGTGGCCATCACCAGTCCTGTCTGGACTGGTTTCCAGCTGCCCTTGGGACTGATCTTCAGGCCCCGAAACAGATGGATGGAGTCCCGGAGGAAGCTGATGGCCTTATCATACTCCTCCATCTTGAAATGACTTAGGGCAGTAACAGTGTTGCGTGACGACATGAGGTCAAACTTGTTGGTGTCCAATGTTCAGTCACTGTATTGGTAAGCAACAATTTGTTTTGGTCAAAATGTGTTATTCACACTCCTGACTCCAGTTTGATGTGCTGCATTCTCCTCTGAGAGGTCATGGCTTGGAAGGTTTTATATTCTGTAGTGTCTCAACAGAACCTAATATGAATTGCTTTATTGTCTCGTCGCTGGATCACCTCCTCCTGGCAAAGTGGCCTCGTTATTGTTGACAAACCTGTTTTTGTTGCTGGTTCAACAGGAGCTTCTGTAAATAGTTTGAATATTTATCATAGTAATCATTTTTAGTCTCCCACTCTCTCAATTTAATTTATCGTTTCTTTGCCCCACCATATGTTTTGTTGTCCAAGGGCACTAATTTGGTCTGTGTTGAAGATTGTTTTACACTTTAGATTAATCAAAATTGTGTTTTTTGGCTGAATTAATCTTTTTCTGTTGAACCCTAACCCTCTTTGTTCTCCTTCTTATTCATTTTACTTTGTTTTGTTCTAACACACATCCCACATCACATCACTTTTTCCATACACTGTTCTTAATACTTGTTCACACATTTGTTCGTCCATTTTACTTTGTTCTTCCTGTTGTTCTTGTTCAAACACATATATCAATTGTTCATCCACTGTTGTGGTAAAATGATATTCATAGTCTTAACATGATCATGCTACCCATGCTAACATGAACACAAACGTTTCCCTCCAAAAATGTAAAACGTATCTAAGTACAGGCATGAAAACGGGTCAGGGGTGAAAAAGATGAGAAGGATATTATCCCTCTAGGGGGGTCCGGGGGCATGCTCCCCCGGAAGAACATTTTGAATATTCCATATTTTAAAGCATCAATCTGATGCATTTTGAGATGCATTTTTTTGCCAACCTGGGGAGAGCTGGAGAAACTTAACTTCAGCCATGAGTCAAAAATATTATGGCCTCCTTACTAAGTATTATCAGGGATGCAAACTCATCAGGTATGGAAAAGGTGACAAGGACCCGAGCCCCCCGACCCCACGGAATATCGGCTTTAAAATGAGGAATAACAGAGGATTTTAGCAGTCAAAACAACTAAAGCAGCAGTGTTAATAATAACAGAAACGCTAAAGAGTCACATCTAATAGAAATATATAAAATAATTTATTTTAATTGTGTAGCAGTCAGTTTATAATTTTGGCAGCACTGTTGAGCATTTTGAAAATCTATTGTCATGCCTCTGTGCAAGGCTTAGTCTTTCTATCTTTATGGCATCTGGTGTAAAGTAACTAAATTCATAAACTCAAGTACTATAGCCTACTTGGGTACAATTTTGAGATACTTGTACTTTATTTAAGTATTTCAATGTTTTGCTACTTTGTTCTTCTTCTCCTCTACAGTTCAGAGGTAAATGGTGTACTTTTACTCCACTACATTTATGTAATACCTTTAGTTACTTTGCAGATGTGGATGAATGATGTGAAATCTAATCAAGTGTTGAATCAGACTTTAGTTAAAACTGTCAATAAAAAGTATGCAATAATGCAATTACAGCTGAAAAAGTACTTGGGTGTGTGTTTTTTTTATATATATATATTTACCATTCAATAACGCAATCGCTGCTGTCTGTCTGTCCCATAGAAGAACATGACAGCGCAGCGCAACTATACTACGGACGTGACTGCCCTGGCAGTGACAGCAACATAGCCAACATAACTTTCCCCTCAAAATATCGTTAAATAACGAAATTTATAAATAGTGCCAATCCATACAAAGTGTAACCACATCATGTAAATATGAAAGCAATCTTTAAAAAATAACAGCGTTGGTTTAATCTATGACTATTTTGACCATGTTTGTGCTGTTTTTGCCATAGAGAAGCATTGCAACGGAAGTGCGTTTTGAACTATCCCGGCATACATAAACCACGTGACCGGCTGGCGGCGACATCAAAGAGTGTCGTAACTCTTATCTCTAGGGCTCTGCCATACTCTATATACTAGCGTGAAAATGTTTGTGAAAACGTGTGCAAAGTCTCCGAAAATCCTAAAAATAAGCTCATATTTGAATTCCCCATAAAAAAACACATAATTCAGTAAAAACAAGGCCCCACTGATCATCTACTCTCTGAGACGATTCCAGGGATGTCTGGCTTGAGTTTCGACCACCAGGGAAAGTGGACAAAAGTGCCCGAGATCAGCCTCTTAATTTACCCAGGGCCTAGTGCTTAGTTTTGGGCATGAAAATTCAGGAAACTCCCCTGAGTATTTTTTTAAATATCTGAACTTTGGAGAGGAGTTGGGGGACACACGACACATCAAATCACATCTACAGATCAAGACGAAGCTAGTGGAAGTACTCCTAGCGTGTGAACATGTTTGTGAAAAACGTGTGCAAAGTCTCCGAAAACGGAGCAGTGGCTGTGATACTAGCTTTGCGGCTAGCGGTTAGTTGTTATTGTTTGAAGTTGTTGCTATGGAAACAACATGACGGAGAAAAAATTAATATCTTCTACATATAATAACGGACAAAGTAAAGAATGAAGTGTAGGCTATGCCTGTTTGAAGTTGTTGCTAAGGAAACAACATAACGGAGAAAAAGTATAATCTTCTACATATAATAACTGACAAAGTAAAGAATGAAGTGTCGGCTATGTTTAAATGTTCGGAATTTGACCGTGATGGCCCTCTTGAGTTGCCGTAAAATATGACGAATATGACGGATGACGGATGCGACGGAAATACACCCGAACATATCTGGTAGTCCGAACATATCTGGTACTGACACAGGCATGCGCTTAGGGCCCGCTTTCCAGACAGTTTCTGTGGGGTGACGCATTCTGAGGTGAGGCCATACAGTCTATGGGTGAGGCAGAGCTCATTTGTGCCTCACCTCACCCCACAGTAACTGGCTTGAGCGCGCTCACAAAATAAGTACCCGCGTTAAATTAGTGCCCGCGCTCCAGGCAGTTACTGTGGGTTTACGAGAGGCAGAGCTCGTCCCTGCCTCAATTCTCATCGCTACCCGTAGTTGTAGCAGAGCTCGGTAAATTTGCTGATTTTGACTATAAAAAGCGATCGGAATCATACATAAATCACATTTACAACACAGATCAGTGGAGACATTTTATTATTATTACTATTTAGTTTTTCTTTAGTTGTTTTTCCGTTACATTGGAGTATGACAGGTGAGGCTCTGCCTCCCCTGACTGCACGTCGCTGATGTATATATATATATATATATCAGTGGCGAGCCTTGACTTTTATACTTTTATAATCTGACCCCATTCATTTAACCCTTCACATTCCAACAGAAACTGAATAGGCAGATTCGAAGGATTTATTTCTTTGGAAATGTTATTTTAAATACAATTAAATCAAGTTATTTTTGGTAAAACTAATGAAAAATATAACAACAAAAATATTTTATTTTTTTTAATGTTTTTAAATATTATTTTTGTAGAATATTTTAGGCCCTCACAGAGGCCTAGAGGGCACTGACGGCTCGCCACTGATATATATATAGGGCTCTGACCCTACCCATCCTTATACATCCATGATCCATACTCCTTGCCGACACTTCCTCATTCCTGACGTCAGGACTAGTTTATCTAGCCTTCCAGCGAGTAGGAATGTGGTCATTCGGCTCACGGCGGGAAACCTCTCCTCCAAACCTCCTGAACAACGCAGTTTCTCATGCCTTTTGTTGTGCTTCCTGATGCGACCTTTACACCTGCAGAGGAGGGAGGAGTCCGGGCAGAGGGTGAGAGATAAAAGAGAGACGAGCTGGAGCTGAATAAAAGCTTCTGCAGCTGCGGAGCCACATGAAGCGCTCAACATGGGCAACTGGATTATCAACCATGGGCTCACGTCCTTCATACTGGTAAGTTATTCTTATTGAGAGTTGTCTTTCATTTGGCATTGTGCAGAGTATCAAATCAAACAGATTCAGTTTAGTTTGAGTTTATTTGTCACATGTAGGTTAACAGCAGTGTTGGGGAGTACTGAACTAAATAAATTCATAGCAGTTCAACTTCATTTTGTAGTAGCTTTCTGGCACTGAAAGAACAATTATATTTGCACAATATTCAAGCCTTCAACGCACTTGTTTTGCAATGTATTTGTAGTTAACTACTGAAATTAGGAAGAATTAAAGTAAAGGGGTGACTTTTGGGGTGAGTGTCTTGCCAGGTACTTCTTCTAATGTGAAGTAATTGATGGTGTTCAAAGCAGCTCTCCCAGCAATTCGTGAAACCACTAGTTTCTCAAAGTTAAGAAAAGATGGCATGAGATAAATATTAATACAAATATATATATAACGCTATGTGTGAGAGTAAGTAAACATACTTAACAGAAGGCTATTGCACACACATACTGAGAAAAAGGAATAAGATTAAAACGAATATATCCCTGAGTTCTTGCACTATTACCAATATTGGACATTCAATATGTGTCCAAACTCCTGCGTCTTCAATGTAAATATAATTTCACATTAATTTAAATGAAAGACTGCTCTTCATTGATGGAAACATGATCCTGTCGGCAGGTGGTCTGGATGGGCATCAACATCTTCCTTTTCGTCTGGTTTTACCTGTTCTACGATTTGGGGGATGATTATTACTACACACGTCATCTTTTAGGGGTGAGTAAGGAGAACTGGCGTCAGTTCAGCTTCTTTATCCACATAACAGACTCATATTAATATATATATATATATATATATATATCTTTACTTCAGTCTGCGTTGGCGTGGGCCAGAGCTCCAGCCGCTGTCCTGAACTTTAACTGCCTGCTGATCCTGCTGCCGGTGTGCAGGAACCTGCTCTCTCTGCTGAGAGGGTCCTTTGTGGTGAGATCATGCTTCATGATTTATATCTGTTATTCATATTTTGTGTTTATTATCCTATACCTGTTTTTAAATATAATTTTTTTTAATAATGTGTTTCCGCTGCTCTATTTTGCCTTGCCTTCATAGAGTGGCGAAGTCACGCCCATCTACTTCCGGTCCATGGGACCTTATTTCGGAAAAATAATGTATTGAAGTCAATGGCGAGAGAGAACTTATCTTTCGATCCCGTTTGAATTGTGCCATGAATGTTTTCTCACAATCAAAAATCCAGTTTTTGCCCCACAGCTGGGAAAATCATAGTACTACTACAGCAAAGACACAGGACAGATGCTAAAATATATAAGCAAACATGTTAAAATAATGAGGCAAGCACATATGTCATAACAATCAAATAAGACTATGATAAAAAACAAGTAGCGGAAATATAAGAGTAAGGAAAGATATACAAGTTCTTGCATTAGCAGTCAGAATAATAGTAATATGATATTGTGCTATTCAACACATTGTGTTAGTCAAACAATGCAGAGTTTCAGCTTAATAGCATATCTGGCTCAATGTCAAACCAAAACCTAAACACCTACACATGTTTCCGTTACACAACCCCTTCCCTACAGGTGAGGACGGTTTCTGTTACTGCTTTGGAAATATGTTCTTTGTCTTTTATTTGTAACCTAACAATGTTATTTCTCATCCTTTTTAGTGTTGCGGAAGAACAATGAGGAAACAGCTGGATAAAAATATAAGTTTCCACAAGCTGGTGGCGTACATGATCGCTCTGATGACAGGTGAACTTGTGCAAGCGTCTATACTTTTCTTATCTTTGAAACATGCTTTGTTTAAAGATGACAGTTACTAATGAGTTTAAGGTTAGATAACAATAGATGCAGCTTTGACAATGGCATAGTGTTCATTTGGGTGAGGTGTAACAATTGTCAAAAGAAAGTGAATACGAAGCATAAATCAAACGAATGTATTCCAGGTTCAGACACTTTAAAAAAAGAAGTTGTTTGCCAATATACTTTTTGTGCATAGTTAGTTTGTATACTTTATTCAACTGTTTTCCAGTGTATATCAAATAGTTTGCTCAAGCTCAACATTTCTAAAATATTTAAAAATAATTTCCCATATTTGCAGCATGAACCTAAAAGCATCATTACCATTGCAGCAGCAGCAGCACAATGCCTCTCCATTCCCTTGGTCATCAGTATTGAAACAGCTTTAACGCGTCTCCTCTCCTACTCTCACAGCCGTCCACCTGATCGCCCACCTGCTGAACGTGGAGTGGTACAACAACAGCAGGCGAGGAGTTTACGACAAACTGAGCACGGCTCTGTCCAACCTGGAGGATACGGACAACACCACCTACCTGAACCCCATCCGCAAAACTGACGTTGTGAGTTTAGCTAAATAATCAAATGTATATCGCTAAATACACTGTTTTAATATTTCATCTATCATTTTAGAATAATATAATACACTTTTTAGATAAGTGGGGAACTAACTTGACCAAAATAATTTAAATAAAACTAATTATAATCAAAAATCAACACGTGTCGACACAATCTCCCTATAGCACATACGTTTTTCACGTTTTTGCGTAAGTTAAAGGATTGTAGGCTCGTTTGCAAGTTGAGTAACTTTGCTAAAACGTTTTTTTGTATTACTATACTTAATTTTCACCACACAATAAAGTAATATCTACATAAACTTAACAACATATACCAATTTGTCAAAAACTTAGAAGAACATTTCTAAAATGTGTTGTCAAGATGAGACAAGGCTGTTTTTCATAGTCTGTCCATTGAATATAAAACCTTTTTTTATTAAACCTTCTCCACAATCTTCTCTCTTGAAAACAAAAGCTCACATGTCTGTGTCGTGACTTTCTTCTTCTTCTTCTCGTGTCTCAGGATGCTCAGCAGACTCCAACCTACTTGGTGTTCACCACCATCGCCGGCCTGACGGGGATCATCATCACTCTGGCTCTCATCCTCATCATCACCTCCTCCATGGAGGTCATCAGACGCAGCTACTTCGAGGTCTTCTGGTACACACACCACCTCTTCGTCATCTTCTTCATTGGTCTCGTGTTTCACGGAGCTGGGTAAGGAGAAATGACTCGACTTTCTTTTAATGACCTTATTGTAAAGACTAACAAGCATTTATACAACTCAGCCTGCTTTACGCCAATACAATTATGTTATTGCAGTGGTGCACTAGTCAACGGACAAGACAGATGTTATCAGGCCCTCGGCTAGAAAAGGATAACTTGGACAATAAAGGCATATATCTAGAGAATATTTTGAATATATATAAAGGTCCTACATTAATAATGTTAAGGATTAGGATTTCAAATATGATAAAGCAACATTTTATATGAAATATATTTTTTATACTTCATACATAGTCCGTTTGGAGTATAAAACCAGCTATTACAGGATTGGGCTTTATTTGTTATCAACATGCAACACAGAGTGACACGACTCATGCAGGTATAGCTCATTCCTTTATGCCACATAAGAGAAAACAGATCAAATAAAACCGGATAAAGGCAGTAGTGCATGCCTGTTGTGCATATTTTGAATCGCACTTGAAAGAACGACACCTAAAACAATGGTGAATTCATGGGAAAGATTAAACGACAACATCATCCAGATAAGAATGCTCTTCTTCATAGTTGTGTGCCAATGAAGAAGTTTAATGTCACATAGTATATACAAGTGTACGGCTGTTTTGCACGGTGTGAACATTTGGATTATAATATTCTGGGTGGATCATTTTTATTATTATTGCAATTAAATTTCATTTGTGTTTCCCGTCTGCAGGTTCATAGTGAGGAAACAGCTGACCACAGATCCACCACACAACTTCACCTTATGTAAAGACCGCATTGAGGAGTGGGGACAGATTCCTGAGTGTCCCCTCCCCAAGTTTGGAGGAGGGCCCGCCCAGGTATGTCCTTTTATATCTTTCTTTAAAATACCAGAAAATAAGGGGGGGACCAAATTCAACCAAATTAAACAAAAAAAGGTATTAAACAGGAGGTGTGGGGTGGTGTAGGAGAGGGGGATGGGCATGGGCAATTACCTCCTACTTATTGCAGATCTTGCGGTATATTGTCTTTGGGGAAATCTAATTAAAACATTTGTGATCACTGATTTTAAAGGTTAATTTATTCCATGTCCAAAATGTGTGCTATTGTTGATAGCCATACATTTTGTTTTGGTCAAGTTGGCTGTTTCCATGTCCTCGTAACCTGCTTATAACTATCAAATGCAACATGTTAAAGAGATGCAAGTTGTTTCTGTTTAATAGAATAAACTAGTCGGTTATGTTACAGTTTCACTTCACAAGACATAATAGAACTTTCTAACACTCACTTTCTGAGCAGATCCTCCCTAGTATTTATATTGTTGCCTGCACTATAGTCTGTACTCTGAAACTACTACTTATATCCTCAATCAATAGCTTCAACTACTTTTGCAAATAAAAACATTTGTGATTTGTAAATGCTTTTTCTCTTGTGTTTTTAGACCTGGTGGTGGGTGATTGGTCCGATGATTCTGTACCTGTGTGAACGTCTGCTGCGTTTCATTCGCAACATGCAGACCGTCCAGTACAGGAAGGTATGTCAGTCATGATTCACGTCTTCATTCAGGGTCATTTAGGTTTATAATGTGACAGGATTTCACCAGTCCTTTCTTTTTTCAGATCGTGATGCATCCATCCAAGGTGCTGGAGATGCAGCTGGTGAGGCACGGGTTTAAGATGGATGTGGGTCAGTACATCTTCCTCAACTGCCCGGCCATCTCTCAGCTGGAGTGGCACCCGTTCACCATGACCTCCGCCCCCGAGGAGGACTTCTTTAGCGTCCACATCCGCTCAGCCGGGGACTGGACCGACCGACTCATAGACATCATGCAGCACCTGCCAGAGGGGGCACAGGGGCCCAAGTGAGTAACCCCCCCCCCACCCTGATTTGTTTTTGGGATTTTCAACAGCATGCAAGTGTCTTAACGTTTAAAATGTTCTGATTTCAATGTTGAGTATGTATAACATTCCCTAAGAGAACTGAAACGTGCAAAGAATGCAGAAGAAATACTTACAAAATGCAGTTTTAAAAAAAAAACATTTCTAGAATACAGCTTAAAAATATTGTGACTACCTTTTTTGAAAGACCCACAATGATAATGAAGACATTTAATGCCAGCACCACCATCGGAAAAGGACAGTTTTTAACCCATGGGTCTGATGTTTCTGGCATTTGGCTCCTTTTTTTGAGTGTTTAAGTGAAAAAAATGACCCAATTTTTCCATTTATAGCACCTCCTCTTAGGGTTTGAGATTGATTTTGATTCGGTGCTGTGTTGCACAATATCTTCTGGGTCTGAGCCAATTTCATGTCAAATCACTTCAAAAACAAATCTAGAAACCGGCACCGCAATGAACTCATGAACTCATGAACTCATAATGTTGTGCTTTGTGGCAGTGATCCATTGCTGCATAGCTGTCCCCAAAATAAACATTGACTAAACAGGTATTCTATTATCAGTTGTTGAGTTGTATTGTTATAAGCTACATGAAAGCCAGTACAAACCACCTTTGTTCCAGTGTGTGTGAGAGTTATACTTTTTTTTTTTACACTTTTGAAATGTTCTTGCTGTCATCTAAAACCCAATGAATGAATGTGTGGAAAAACTTGTGTTTACTAAGTCACTTTACATTTCTTTCTGAACAACTTATAAGCCAAAAATATAATGATTCTGAATTAGGCTTTTTTGTTCTTTCTTACTTGTACATTACTTTGACTTTATTAAAGATCTGAGCATTTCTCCCTGGCTGATTCCTTGTTGTTTCTCAGGATGGGGGTGGACGGGCCCTTTGGGACAGCCAGTGAAGACGTGTTCGACTACGAGGTCAGCATGCTGGTCGGGGCCGGCATCGGCATCACTCCATTCGCCTCCATCCTCAAATCCATCTGGTACAAATTCAAAACCTCCAACCCTAAACTACGCACCAGAAAGGTATGAACCAAAACGAGCCACTCAGTATGCTTCTGATAATTGAACCTGTTGGTCCTGTTATTGTCAAAAATAAAGAACAAAGTGCCTTCTTCCTGCTCACAGATCTACTTTTACTGGCTCTGCCGGGAAACACACGCCTTCGAGTGGTTTGCCGACCTGCTGCAGGTGCTGGAGAAAGAGATGGAGGAGAGAGGAATGGGGGATTTCCTCACCTACAAACTCTACCTGACTGGCTGGGATCAAAGCCATGTAAGTGTGTGAATCAGTTACAGAGCAAAGTCCAGATAAACAATGTGACCTTAGAGCTCATCTTTTTTTTCCCCCTTTCACATTTGAACACAGGCGACTCATGCCTGGGTTCACTTTGACGAGGAAACAGACGTGGTCACTGGCCTCAAACAGAAAACTCATTATGGCCGACCCGTGTGGGATAAGGAGTTCGAAGAAGTCCGCCAAGAAAACCCTTCGTAAGTAAAAACACTCTTTTCAGATATTGTAAAATATAGGTCTTCCGACTTGTACATCACCAGATCATAAAGGTCATCATAAAGGTCATGTATCCACTATCCTACTTAGGTAGAAGCAACAAATATCACTAGCAAAATGTAGTTTAGAAAAACTCTACCTCTAAATGATCATTTGTGTATCAGTCACCTTGAAAGAATACTTAGTTTTTCTCACAGTAAAAAGGAAACTACCAAGAAACCTATGGATGACTTTAAATACATGGGCATTGAACAGCAACACTTTATAAAAACATCCAATTAAACTTACACTCAACTTGTGCAGTATAATATAAGTCTCATTTATCCAGACATATGCACGCTACTTCCCCAACACATGCATTTTTGCTAAAACCTCACTATTTAAAACACTTCAGACTTCAATTTTAAAAGGTTGGAGTCGTTTTGTGGATACTTGCGTGAAGGTATATAAGAAAAACGAGTTTAGGATTACACTAGGTGAGATGTTAATATACGAATCATATGTTTGGTTGTTAATGGATCAATTTGGCAGCTTATTACCGTGCTGATAGTGAAGGTAGTGTTGGTTATAATGACTTTACATACAGTGATGGTGCTTAAGTGAATATCCCATATATATTTTCTGCTGCTTTTATACTCCTACATTTGAAAGGTTGTAGTTTCTACATGTAGGAATACAGCAAGGGATTTGCTCGTCTACCCTCCAATGCAGTCTTCACTTTTAAACATGAACCTCCGACAGCTAACCCTTCATCTTGTTTCCAGATCTGTGGTGGGAACTTTCTTGTGTGGCCCTGCAGTTCTGGGAAAGGTCCTGGAGAACAAATGTGCCAAATTCTCCGATGTGGATCCCCGAAAGACCCGATTTTACTTCAACAAGGAGAACTTCTGAGTGAAGAAACAACAACAAAGGACTTTGGCTTTTTGAAGGTCAACAGATACTTTCACCGAGGATATTTGTGAGGAAGTTATTGACTGCTGCCTGAAAACCTGCAGCACTAGCTGGGTGTGTTTCGGCACGTCGACCAAAAGGCAAGGCATGTTGTTGCACTACTCAGGGACAGACACGTTCTCAGCCATGAGTAATAGCCTCTTGATTGCTATGACTCAAGGTTTAAACGTCAGTTACACTCATTAATAGATTGTAAGGAATTATTTTACTGTGACAAGACACCAGGACCACCAAGGTTTAGTCCCTATAGTTTTGTTTGTTGTTGTGTCTCTTCATGTTTGTCTGTATGTGTGATTTACATTATTTATTTTGTATTATTTCAAAAAAATATGTAAGATGGTCTGCAACTGTTTGTTTTTTTGTATGCAAATAAAAAATAATTAAAGGACATTTGACCAATTATTTCCCTGTATAATTACCCATCTTGTGAATTATCAAAACATGTGGGTTGATTTGTTTTAAGCACTAATCAGCATTTCTTAATTGTATATTTTAGCCAACAATTAAATTCCCTGTAAATATCACGCTGTGTTCATGACCCTGATCAAAAGGTTTTTAAAAAAAATACAAGTCGTCAACTTCACCTGATTTCCTCGTCAGTGACAGGAAGACTTCCTCCTGTCACGTATCATCCGGGTTAATCATTTTCTAACAAAGTGGAAGATTATTTTTCACGATTTGCTACCCAACCCTCTCCTTGGATATTCCGACTCGTTTTAAATAAATGAAACCATGTATTTTTTGTTGGTTTTATTGACAAAACATCAAGACTAACAGCTGGCTTTGGGATGAAACATCATGACACTCCAGTTTCTGTTCAGCATTCATCATCCACTCAAATGTGTAACCGGACTCTTCATACAGACAATATGATTTAAAAAAAAAAACTATACAAAAGTCCAAACTAAGCAGACGTCTTCAGGGTCGAGCAGTTTGGGAATCCTATAATAAAAATGAAATCAGAAAAACGTCTCAAATCACAGATTTGCAGAGTGACAATACAAGCCTGCTTCAAAGTTAGTGAGGAATGTGCAAGAACAGAGAAACCTAATCTTGGCCTACCTGAACCCTTTTGTATTTTTCTCCATGAGCCCGTTAAGGCCCCCCCCCTGCAGTCTTCTGAATCTGCTCTTTGAGGATCAGGATGCTCTGCCGCTGCTCCGGGGGCAGCATGGCGATCTGTTCTGGGGTCAGCTGCAGCACCTGCATGATGAGGGCAGCCTAGAGGGACAAATATTGCCATTTCGGAGTTATACATGAGCTCTAGTGTCCTCAAAATGGGCCAAACATGACCATCATTTCATATGGGAAGCCATTGGTTAAGTCCCAATTGCTGCTTGTTTACATTCCCTCCTCAGTGATAGAACAACTCTGAATGAGAATGCAAGATAAGACATTTGGCAGAGGAGCCCTTCATCAAGCTGCTGACAGCGAGAACCCACCTTCTCCTGGTCCTGTGTGGAGACCTGGCTCTGGCCTGGACTGAAGCCCCCTCCCGACGGAGGACCAGAGTTTCCAGGACCCTGCAGCACAAACGTACGGAAAACAGCAGGTAATGATTATCCAACACAGATAGCACTGATTTCATACTCATATCTAACCTTAAGTCAAATTCACATGTTTAGAATGTTTGATCTATATAATGCCAGAAAATAGTATAAATATATAATAGTTTTCCTAAAGTTAAAAGGTGATTTCTTCAGATATCTTGTTTCGTCAGACCTAAATCCAAAGATATTCAATCCTATAGGTTATAAAACAGTATAAGAAATCTCCATATTTATGCTGCTAAAAACTGCTTTTTCCTTTCAGTTTTTGCATAAAACAATTGAAAGAAGGCGATCCTAACTCATTATGAAATGTATAGACTGTATTTGAAAAGATGCAGTTACCGGTCTTGCAGGTGGAGGAGCGTTCGGAGCCATGCTATGAGGAGCGGGGCCCGGCATTCCTGTCGCCATGGGAACCCTCTGAGCCGCCACCGGACCTCGAGTGTCCATCGCCCTCGGGTCACGGCCTGCAGGGGAAAACAAAAAACCTTAAGGTTCACATCTCGCTGAATTTTGAGCGAAATCTTCTTTCCTTCTTATGAAATTACTCCGAGGTGAAAAGAAAGTTTACAAATATAAAACACTTTTAAAAGATATGTTTGTAGTTCGACCATTTTTGTTAGCTTCTAGGAACATTGATGACCTCAAACAAATGAATGAAAGAGGTATTGAATTCAATACAAGCGTAACACACTAGCAAGGAAAAAGTGTTCCGTCATATGAAACCATTTTCAATCCTGTAGAAAACATTTTGCTTGGACAAAAGACTCCTGTTTGGTTAAGTGGCACTCGGTCCCTCTGCCAGCTGAGACAAGAATTTGTGTTTTGTTTTATAAATATTGTTATTCCCTGTTTTTTCTTTGACCTTTCTTACAAATGTTTGCATTGTACAGCTTCTTGAAACTCTTGTACTAAAAGGCGCTTCGTAAAAAAGTTGACTGTTACAACTAGTGTGACTAACAAAGAGTTCGGTCATCATAGGCTGTAAAAACATGAAGCCTCATCAGAGCAGCTACCTCTAGTTTCCATCGGGGGTCCGCGTTGCTCCATCATCGGGGGACCTCTGGGGTCGCCCATCATGTTGCGTGGTTCACCCATGGGTGGGCCTCTCATGTCCATTGGAGGGCCTCTCATATCCGGGGGGGGTCCTCCTGCCATGTGTACAGGTGGGGCTCCTGCCATGTGTACAGGTGGGGCTTGGTGGGGTGGGGGGGCTGCCATGTAAGGCCGGCTGAATACAAAACAGAGAGCCATTAAATAGAACACAAATACATAAAGAGTTGTCATAACTTATTTCCACTAGATCAAAGCCTTTGTGATGTGTGTGAACGTCTTACCCGGGCTCGATGACCTCGCCAGTGACGGACAGCAGAGTTCCTCCTCTGGGGTCATTAGGACCATCTCCCAGCAGCCCTCTGGGGGGGATACCGCCGGGGCCTAACGGGACACAAGGCATACATTACTTAATATTCAACAACCAGGAAATGTTACATGACAAATCTATTAGGAAAAGGTGGAAATTCCAGGCAAAGGAAAGCACACACGACTATAAAAAGGTGTTGGCTCAGTTTAGATATCTGAGGAAACAAGCAGAGCTGTGTGAGGGAGGGACACATCACACTGAGATGTCACAACACACAGAGATATAAAGGAGAGTCATCAGGAACACAAAGAATGAAGGAAAACAATTCCATCAGGATGGATATTATAGGTTCAACACGTCTGAAAACACATTCAAAATGTTTTTTCCCACACCAATACACAAGTCCTCACTTGAGAATATTTCCCTACTTGTGTCCTGTAACTCTGGTGTGTGTTGGCCAAGGGAACATCACAACAGGAGGCATGCAGAGAGGAGACGGGTGTGCCAGAATTCAGTTACGTAAATAGCATGAATGACTACACAATACAACAAGGCTCTCCAGAGTTAACAATAGGGCACGATGTTTTTGTGAAGGTGACTAAAACACACGTATAATCTCCAGTCAGGTGAGCTCTACTAGAATGAGATTGTAGTTTAATTTCAGCTAAAAAAAAGATTCTTCTTGATGTAGTTTTATCCCAATAGAAATCAAGGGTGTATAACTCATTCATCGTGTTCGAATGATGCAATGTTTATTTAAGCTGGCAAATATTCATTGAAAAATCAAACTAGTTTAGTTGAATTCCGATTCAAAAGAGGGAGGAGAGCATAGGGCTGCTTTAAAATAATAAAAAGCAGCTAAAAGAAATAGAAATGGTATAGGACGTGTGAGCTGCTGCTGTCAGTGGAACTGTTGTGTGGAGAAATGGCAAGAAATTAAATAAACCCAAACAAGGGCACAATAACGGCCCGTCCACGCAGCGGCGTGCGTTGAAGCTTCAACGCTTCTGCCCATTCACTTTGAATGGGGCGACGTCACGCTTCGCCGAACTGTACTGTGGGAGCAAAGCGTAGCTTCAAAAGCGTTGCTCGCTGCAAAAGTTGAGCCATGTTCAACTTTTGCAGCTTTGGCGGAAGCGTCAGCCAATCGAATCATATGCCAGTACAAGCTCTAGCCAATCAAACCGCGTGCTTGTGTGTCCGGGGCGGGAGATTCATGTGATTGGTTGTTGGTCAAGTTTCAGCCCCCCCCCCCGCCGGCAAGCTTCAACACACGCCGCTGTGTGGAAGGGGCCTTTGAAGGTAAACTTATCATTCCTGAACAGAGACAAACTGTTCCTTTAATTCTACTAATGAAATGATACAACTGATGACTGCCATGAACACCAACAAAGCTATAACAACAGACTCATTAAACCTCCACCCACCTGTCAGCATTGGTGCTTGAACTTAAAGGCCATGGACAATAATTAATACATTCTTAAAATATGAAAAACAATGTTGGCTCTACTTTAACACTTATTCTATAACACACAGGTGTGAGCAAGCTCTCTGATTGGTCAATAGGCGTGTTTGATTCCACGATCAAAGAACGGTCAAATAGAATGTGCCTTTTCACAACAAGTCAGTATCCCTCCGCGTCTGAGAAAAACGGTATACCCTTGGCCTGAAAAGCATGCTTTTCGAACTGGAACAAGAAAGCAGCGGAGAAGTAACGGGGCAGAAACCCTCCTTTTTACGTTACGAAACAAACTTCCAAACATAATATGGAAACATTTAAGATTAACTTCAACCTCCGGGGGGGTCTTACTGTGGAGGACTGGATTGAGGAGCGCCTAGAAAAAAAAGCACCTAAACGACAACATGCAGAGCTACGTGAAGAGCAGGTAGACCAACTGGAAAAGTACCACGATTCAAAAGCTAACTGCAAACTGGAACAAGAAAGCAGCAGAGAAGTAGTGGTTCCCATAGCGACACACAGCCGTTACATTGTCTCTTGTTGGAAAATCGTTAGCTACAAAATGTCAGATTTAATAGTTATCATCTGGACAACAGAAAAATGTGGAGCAACGAGCTTTTTGGAAAGCTCTTCCGTGAACACCACAGCACCAACTGCAAAAAAGTCTGGCATGGAGTTCATGAGTTGTTTCAAAAATTGCACGTTTAATGGCAGCATGAACATCCACCTTCATTCTGAAGCCAAAATGTTAAATATGTAAATAAATAAATAAATAACCTAATTCAAGAATTGTTGTCAATAAATTGTTTTCAATAAATTAGTTAATAATATATTATTTACTATAATTATATCAATAACTGTAAGCGGGGAAGCAGGAGTGTTCGATTGATCGGCTCTCGTTACCAAGGGAACTACTTTATAGGAACTACTTTCTGACGGAGATGAACTCAAGCAGAAAGTGAAGGTTTGGGAGCAAATTAGCCCACATTATGAAATTATGTTTATGATATTGTTGATTACAATGATAGTTTGTGTTATAGAATCGCAATCATACACTTGAGGCCGTTCTTTAACGTCATTATTGGTACTCCAGTACAGGCGTACGGACCCCGCAGTACTGTCGTACCAATAATGACGTTAAAGAACGGCCTCTCGTGTATGATTGCTTAAATCAACCATGCATTCCAAACATTTGCATACAAATGTTTTAACCCTGGCAAACCTGTATCTGTTCACATGCACCGCCATGAGAAGGCACATTCTGCATTAGTTATGATAATGCTATGACAAGGCTTAACAACGGCTTTAATATGCTGTCATATTTGATTCAGAGTGGACATGCAGTCTAACTCTGAACCCCAGCAGTGCAGTGTACCGTCCTCTCAATGACAGCGCTCTGACCTGACTGAACCGAGCAGCACAGTGATACCTTGAGGCCGCTCGATAGCAGCATGCCCAGACGATCCTGTGGGAGAATGCTGAAGGTTTCCTGAGCCAGCATTAAAGTGAAAGAACAGGAGACACAAGACTCAAGAGAGCAAAGCAAACTTTAAGAGCATGTAGACGCGTGAATATGGCAATGTGGTATGCAAACCCAGAGGTGAGGATGGAACTTTAAATGACTAATGATATGTTGAATGCAGGATCAACAGATGGAGACAAGTGATACCAAACATTTACATTTACAGAGGAGAAGGTTAAGCTGATTATAATCTTATGAATAAAGCAACTCCACTACTAAGAAGGCTCTGATGACACCTAGTGATCCCAGTGAGCCATGACCTGTGCAAAGATTTAACATAAATACATGTTTTGGGAAATATTACAGATGTGACGACTCAATCAACTTGGAAGAAAAGCTTAAATCATTGCATTAGAATGATATAAATGTACTGATATAAATGTACGACTTGTAGCTTTGTAGGCTACCAGTGCGATGAATGGGCAGCTTGCTCGCACTGCTGCATGAAGGTACAATGATACTTTTCATAATTTCAGTTGGATGATTACCTGGAGGTCCGACTGCTCCCGGTCCTTGAGCTGGTCCTGGTCCCGGTCCCGGTCCCGGTCCGGGTCCTGGTCCTGGTCCTGGCATTTGGCCAGGAACAACACCCATGTTGGGGGGCTGCATCATCTGAGGGGCTCCGTTGACATGCATTCCAGGCTGATCATGTGACAAAATGAAAATAAATGAGAAACAAGTCATTTAAGCTAAATATGAATCTTAAATTATTCTGTACAGGATGAATCGTATGTGTATGAGTCATGAAACAGGGGTGAGGATATAATACAATTCTGTATTATATATCAAAACCAAACATTTCGAGAACCTTAAGCCTTTATTATTTCATCAGAAATTGTTACTGTAAATGCAAATGTAAAAAATAAAGATTACAAGAACACTTAAAGCCTACAACAATCACAGTATATTGTCACCTTGTTTGTTTTTTTACTAGCTGTTTTATATTAACTGATTATTTAAAATCTAAGCTAGATCTGGTTATAGCCACTGGTGTTAAAGGGCCAGGAGACAAACAAAAGTTCAAATGATATTCAAATTCAAGCACATGTCAAACCTTGAAATATAACGGTGAAAAAGCATTTTCCAAAACCAGATTATTTATTTGTTGCGACCAATAGTTTAGAAAGTGAAAGACCGTCGTACTCACCACAGGCTGCTGCGGCTGAGGCACTTGCATGTTGGGTGGAGCAGAGGGGGGGTTGAGGGGCGGCGCTCCCCCCCCCTGCCCGCTGGGAATGAGCGGCTGGACTGGTGTCTGACGATGGAGCATTTTCTAAATGTGGAGAATATGGAAAAGCATGTCAGCATTGGGAGCAACTCTCACAAATATGCAGTGGTTCAAAATCGCAGACTAGATCCTCGCTTCAAACACTAAGATGATGCAGGATTAGGCTAATCTCTTCCTTCTCATTGTAGTCTCTACTTACCAAGGCTATCTCAGGGTCAACGATCCTCATCACCACTTGGGCCTGCAGCAAGGCGTAGGCCAGCTGAGGGTTCTGCAGCAGCATGTTCCTCGCCTCCTGGGGACTGTTCTGCACACACAGCTGGAGAGAGAAATCACAAAACAGAACCTTGAGATGGGATCTGTAGACTGTGAAAAATCCCAATTCAGCAGACATAAAAAGGGAATATGTTATTTTCTTCCTCCCAGGTTAGACAACCCCCTGTAGTTCTTACTAACCACTTAGGATTCAGATACATGTCAACCGAAGTGGCTGCATCAGCAAAAATCATTAAACAAAGACGTGCAACGAGATCTGTGCCATCAAGACCGGAGCCTGAACACCCACACCCTGCTCAGCATATGGAGCAACTGACACAAGCTTTGGTGCAACAAAAACGTTTCCAGTTGAAGGGGGAAATGTCTGCAGTGTGATGTTTAGCCTAATGAAGCACACTGCCAGATGTGCAAAGATAAGGCTTCTCCACAGAGCTGAGAGACGGCCTCTACAGCACAGCCTCTGATAATGAGAGGGAATCCTGAGAGGATTCCAACTGAGGAAACCTTTTTTTCAACCGATAAGAAAATGCCGGGTACCGGGTACCCATACAAAATACACAATTTTGGTTCTGCTTAACGGTTCCTAAATGCGTTATTCCACCGGGTCCGTCTGCGCCGCGGTGACTCGGTGGAATACAGGGTAACCAGCGGCGGACTGGCCATCTGTGTGTTCTGGAGAATCACAGAACGGCGGCTCGGTTTGCTGACGGCTGGCACCGCCCTTCATTTTTTAAAACGGCATCATGTAAGTTGCGCTGACAGGCGACAGAGGTCCACAGTTGCCCCGCAGCGAGGCTCCCCCCGCCCTCCCGTAGACAGTTCACGAGCTCAGTCACTTCATAACACCAAAGATGGGTCGCGGTAAACGTTCTAAAGGGAGGCTCCACTACACTAAAAAAGAAAAAGACAAGGCACAGTGCTATGCCTGTGGCAAGTTAATAGCTGGCCACAGGAATAGCTCAGTTAAAATAAAGCATATCTATTGTGCAATACATTTGTATTGCATGTAAAAAATTTATTTGTAAAAATGTCAGTTAAAGCTTAAAAGAAAAAAGATATTTTTGTTATCCAAGCGTTTGACCTCTTTCTTTTACAATTTTGGAATCGAAACGGGGATTCGATAAGAACCGGAATTGATAAGCAGAACCAGAATCGGAATCGATACATTTCAAACGATACCCATCCCTATTAAATACACAGTTTGGTAACATGAATCTCCAATATCAAATACTTTCAATATATTATATTCCTAATTATAGGTTTTCTAGTTCATTTAAATTGTCTTCGATATATTAGAATACCATTGAAACATTCAGTTGTTCAATATCATTGTTTTATCATTTGTTTTGACATTGGAAATTTTAAGAAAGAGCTGGAATACTTTGGGGGAAAAAAAAACAAGGCAGCATACCTTCATCTGTTTCATAAGTTCAAACATCTGTTCGGGGGGCAGACTGGCCACAGCTCTGCTAATGGACTCCGGGGCTTCCTGTGGCTGGATGGTGTCTCCATAAGGAGACTCGATAATTGGGGCTCCAGTTCCCAAACCTGCAATGACTTCGCGTGAACGACTTTGAATTAAATCTTAAATCAACATACTCATTTTAAATATTGCCCAAACAATATGTAATCTTACTTTTCAGCTCTTCCTTGTTTTTTTCACTGGCTGCGTTGTCAACCCTTAGAGCCCGACCACTGAACTCCCTCCCGTTCAGGTTCCGCATGGCACTGAGGGCCGTCTCCTGGTCTTGGTATTCACAGAAGCCATATCCCTTTGGCTTTCCTGTCTCCCTGTCATATACCAACCTGAGAGCAAGAAAACACATATCATTATGTCCCCTTGCAACTTATATTCCATGTTAAAAGGGGGTTTTGTTTCAAGAGTTTTCCTTTTTTGAAGCCAGGGCAAACAAGGGGGCATCATGTGTGTTATAGATTGAATTGAATTGTGTGATAGTTTACATAGCCGATCATTAGAAAATTGGGAAAGAAGAGTATTTAAAAGAGGAGAGTAGGTGTAACCATGTGTGTGAGTAAAAATGTGTAGCTTTAACTCCAATGATAGCCCTTACCAATTACTTGCACAGTGTGCGAAAAAGTACACGTCCCACCGTCCGTAATGTGTTATTTACAATATCGGACAAGTAGAGCTTTCAATTGACTTGTCCGGCGGACAAGTGACGTTTTTCGGCCTGATTTATTGACAAATTATTGATACATTCAGATTACAAAAGGCAGAACTCATTCGCAAATTGTACGTGTCCGCCATTGTTCGTTTAGAAGTGTTAGTTTCGGTTCTGCTTGTCCTAAGGAAATGCATCTCGCCGCTTTCTGTACAGTTAGACGGGAGCGGGGTGGGAAGTGTGGCACAGTGGCAGGGGTCGGAAGCAAAACTCGGTTCCGAGTAGGAACAAATAACAATTGTCCGGTACCGGGATTAATAAGAGTTGTGAGGACAGGAGGCGAGGCCGAGCCCCGAGGACTGCAGCTCTCTCTATGCTCCGTATCAGCTGATCGCTGCACGGTGCAGCTCAGCGTCTCTCTCTCTTTCTACACACAGCAGATCCGCTGCCCGATTAACAGCCTCATCTTTGTCAAACTTTCTTATGTTCTTTCTCTAACACGTAATGAAGGTTATTAAGCGTTTTAACTCCTATGTTGTTAATATTGACCACCATTTCCTTTATGAAGTAAAGCAGCCTCCCTGTCTGTGTCCTCACGCTGTCCTGACATCCCCGGACCCCCAGACTCGGAGGAGCACAGGGATGTCAGTATTGTTTATGAAGCAGGGTATAGAAAATACATTATTGAAATGAAAATACTATTTATTTACTTTTACAAACAGTGAGCAGCTGGGCAGCTGCAGCATGTGTATTGCTGGACATGTGTAAGCGTCTTTGAGTTGTAGAAAAGCGCTAGGCCTATAGGCTATACATCTAATGTGTCATTATTATTATTATTAGGTTATGTCCTATGTGTTGGACATGTGTGGTTGGACTTTGTCTCACAGGCAGGTTGCAGTGTAACATCAGAGGAGACTGGGCCAATTGTACATTCTCAAACTGCACCACTTAGAACTGACTAAACAATGCAGAGATTATTTTTATATAATTGTATTCAATAACCGTAAGAAATTCAACAGTATGAAGTGATTTGTAAATAGGAATACAGATTTGACTTATTGTTTTCTCCCAGTTTGTCATGGGACTTTTTTTTACCCTCTCAAAGAACCGGAATCGAGAAACAAAAATAATCGGAATCGAAAAGCAGAACCGGAATCGTTAAAATCCAAACGATACCCAACCCTATGTGTGATGCTGTAAAATCTTACCGCTCACTTACGTTAGCGGTGTCGTAAAAACCGTGGGAAAATGTCAAATATGATGGCGAAGAAGATTCCAGTGGCCCCAATTTTTGTCCATTCTGGACAAGTGAAAAATGTATTCGGACAAGTAAATTGCCAAACTCACTTGTCCATGGACATGACTCTCTAAAAACCTTTTCTCACACTGCTTGCAATGCCACATGTTTACATGAGGAGACACACATGCCTGAAAACACAGGTTTGATCTCTATGTGTTGAAGAAACCTCTTTCACTCACCTGAAGCTGACAACAAGTCCCACTTCAGAAAATATGTCTTTCAGCTGTTCCTCTGTAGCCTCATATGGAATGTTCCCCACTGAAATAATAAATAAACAAGAAGCATTACATTAAAACAAATTCACTTTTTAACAGTTGTGTAAAGAAACTAAGTAGATTTACTCATGTACTGTACTTAAGTACCATTTTGAGATACTTTACATGAGTATCTCGGATCTCCATTTTCTGCTACTTTGTACTTCTAAACTACTACAATTCAGAGGTAAATATTGTACTTTACTCCACTACATTTATTAATACTTTAAATTACTTTGCATATTGGGATTAATTATACAAAACATATTCAACACATAAAGAAAACGTTGGTTACTGGATTTAGTTTACAAGTTACCAACAGTAAATATAGTCATTCAAATTAGGTCCACCTTTACCAGCTTTGATAAACATATTAATGCATCAATAATTATAATCAAAACATATAATATATATCATGTGGATATGGGCCATTCTGCATAATGAGTGCTTTTACTTTTGGTACTTAAAGTATATTTTGATGCTAATGCTTGAGCTTTGACTTGACCAAGATTTTGAATACAGGACTTTTACTTGTTACAGAATATTCCTTCTCTCTGATATTTTAATTTCACTAAAGCAGAACATTGGACTACTTCTTCGCACCTCTGCTTTCTAGTTTTGAAGATTTGTTTTCTCTTTATGTAGCCTACCTAAAGTTAAGTCAGTTCCCTCGTTGCCATGCTAACAGCAACATTAGCCGGCCATGTTTAGCTAGCTCTCATTCATTATCCATTAGAACACTGCTTTAGAAACAAACGGGAATATAGCTGAAAGTAACTGTCGCAGACTTACCAAATACTGATCGTAATGAACGGTCAACAGCTGGGTCTCTATTAGCGGCGATAGCAGCCGCAGCAGCAGCAGCCGCAGCAGCAGCAGCTAATGTCGCCATTTTGGGGACACAAATTCATGTGACACCGGGAAATAACATGGAGCCAATATCCGTTTGTGTGGGAAAAGAAAAAGGGGAACATATAAAATGAACAGTGCGACCTTTTTCTAACATTTTGATAAATTAAACTATCCGCTGGCAACGTTTTTCTTATTTAATATATCATTTGTATTTACAATATTTATTTAAGTGTATTTAAGACAAGTACTTAGTAGCTATTGGTAGGTGTAACAGATGGCGCTGTTGTCCGTGGTACATTTATTTTATGTTATTAGTTTATTGATTGCACCGCCAACCACCACTCAGAATATGAAATGCTGATAATTCCTCGGCTAAAAGTGAAACAATGGATTTACATTTCCCCCCGAGAATCCACTTTTCGACGACAGAATATTAGGTGAGTAAAGTGAATTAGTGTTGGGAACAGCAAGATAGTTAAATGTATCAAAGTGTTGGTAATGTTAACATTTGAATCCTGCAAAGCATGATAATATAAACACGTGTGGCTCTGCAGGGATGGGAGAGGGGTAAACATGTCAGGGTTCTTACGGTCATTAAAAACCTGGAAAAGTCATGGAAATTCAAAATGCTAATTCCATGCCCTGGAAAAGTTTTGGAAAACAATATTTTCCCCAAACTTTTGGAAAAGTCATGGAAATGTAACTAAAGTTGCATCAAATATAATTTATATTTTAGCCGAAATAGTCGAAAATAGTAATACTATAATGATAATACGTACTGTATCGTATAGTAATGAAACGTAAAAAGGCATACTGACGAGATATTTTGCTGTGAGAGATTTTAGTTGCTTTAGCGTGTAGTAAGCCTATTTGATTTGTTTTAGATAGGCACAACATGTTTCATATGCAGACCTTATTTTCCTGTTCCATCCATCCATCCAACATGTACTCAAGTCCTTTACTAGGACTCGAGTAAATGTCCTAGTACAGAACATGTTTTGCTCCTTTCGACTTGCCACTACAATTCCTTTAATACCTTAAGTTACTAGTACGCAGGTATGGATACATTAATCAAATATGATCAATACTTTGAAAAGACTTTGGTCACTCGATTTGGTCACTGTTTCATATGCAGACCTTATTTTCCTGTTCCATGTTAAAATAAACAATTTTCAGTGGTACTGCTGAGAAAGTGTAATTTTTTTGGTCATGGAAAATTAGGTAAAGGTCATGGAGAAGTCATGGTAGAGTAATTGAAAATCATTGGTGAAAAATGGTATGAACCCTGACATGTATATAAACAAAAAGTTAACTTATTTACTGGTTATTCACACACTGTCTTGAGGAAATTGGTCTACTAAACATGTAAACCTGTTGTAAAATATGAGATATGATGGCTGTTGCACCTGCATAATCACACACCTGTTTTAATTTGAATGTATAATTGCCTACTTTATTCATACATTGAGAATATGGTTTATACAATGTAAATGCTAAAATGTAATAGAAAAAAGTTGTTAAATCTTTACTTTGTGCTCTGCAAGACATAAATACTGGTTCACTCCCAAAGTAAAGTAACTAAGAACATTTACTCAAGTCCTTTACTAGGACTCGAGTAAATGTCCTGGTACATAACATGTTTTGCTACTTTCGACTTCTACCCCACTACAATTCCTTTAATACCTTAAGTTACTACGCAGGTATGGATACATTAATCAAATATATGTATGATCAATACTTAAAAAACACTCGATTAAAATACACAAGCTACCAAGAGTAAATACAGTAATTAGTTCCATCTTTACCAGCTGTGATATTAAATTATTAATACATCAATAATTATAATCTTTATTCTTAACATATACTATTTATTATTCTGAAGTTGGCCAATCTTTATAATGAGTACTTTTACTTTTGGGACTTTAAGTATATTTTGATACTTTTACTTGAGTCACTTTTGAATCCAGGCCCAGGACTTGTAACAGAGTATTCCTACACTCTTGTAGTTCTGCTTTTGCACGATCTGAGTACTTCTTCCACCTCTGTTTAACTTAAAGTAATCTTCTTAATATACAGTATCTCCCTATAAAATATTCAGAGAAAAATAACACAAGCTTTTTTTAGTGGCCCGATGAGGTAACGGGCTCTATTTGCTCAAAGCAATAACCTAAGAAAGCCCATGTAACCTCTACATTTTATGTGGCTAATTTGGCTGCATATAAGAGGTGTCTTTAACCTACCTTGGATTTTGGATTGACAGTAATCTGTCATTCTCAGAACATCTCTCCAAAATTCAGACCAAGGTTAAAGCTAGACTCAGCTTTCTATATAGGAATCACTCCTCATTCACTTCATCTGCTAAACTCTCTCTGGTCCAGATGACTGTCCTTCCTCTGTTCGACTACGGCGATACCATCTACCGCTCGGCGTGTAAAGGAGCTCTCGATCATTTAGACCAGGGGTGTCAAACTCAATTTCATCGTGGGCCACATTAGCATTATGGTTGCAGTCAAAGGGCCGGTTGTAACTATATAAATATACATATACAAATACATAATATATATGAAATAATGTATTATATTATTGCCTCTGCATTAGATTTTTATTGGATAGGGTAATAACTTCATAATTAACTACGTCTGAAAGCAGAAGTCTAGGGCAAATAATTGCAAGTCTCTTCAGTGCGCATGTCACAACATGAGATGCATTGTGGGACATGTAGTTTATGGGCAACATGCTTATGTAAGATAAGATAAGATAAGATGGACCTTTATTAATCCCTGTGGGGAAATTCAGTTGTTTAACAGCAACAGGGTAAGATTGAAAAACAGGACGAGCACAGATTCACACAGATGAATAAAATCAAGGATAAATCAAAAATTTAAAAAATGATAAATAACTATAAAATAAGAAATGAATTAAAATTAACATATATAGACATACTGTAAAGTAGCATGTAACCATATAATAAACGTATTATATTATTTGCAAGCTCTTGCAGGCCACATCAAATGAAGTCGAGGGCCGGATTTGGCCCCCGGGCCTTGAGTTTGACACCCCTGATTTAGACGTTCTGTATCACTCCGCCATCTGCTTCGCCACCAATGCCCCCTACAGGACACACCACTGCGACCTGTACTCTCTGGCTAACTGGCCCTCTCTTGGGACCAGGCGCAACATCCACTGGCTGATGTTTGTTTACAAAACACTCCTAGGCCTCACCCCCTTCTACCTCACACAATTACTGCAACTCCGCCCACCCCCGACGCACAACACCCGGTCAGCTACAAGCATCCTGTTAAAGATCCCCAAAGTCCATACATCCTTTGGCCGCTCCGCCTTTCAGTTTGCAGCAGCAGATAGCTGGAATGTCATTCAAAAAACGTTGAAAATGAAAACCTTTGTCTCCCCCCGCACCTTCAATGTCACTATTATTGACACCCTGGTACACACATGTAGCTGCTTTGCCTGATGCTGATTTTAATGACTGATTGAACCACAGCAATATTGTTTTAGAGTTGTTATATGTTTAACTGCTATGCCTGTCATCTTTGCTCTATGTGTTTGTGTTGTCTCCTGGGTTCTGTCTTTTTATTTTTTCCCCTCCCAAACCCCATCCCCTCAGGAAGCCTTTTGCCTCCTGTTCTTAATTGATTTTCCTGGATAAATAAAGGTTCTACTACTACTACTGCTTTAACATATGAAAGAAAATAGGACCATTATGGCAGGAGACAAATTCATTGAGAGATTTATGTATTCATTTTAAAATTGTATTATAATGTATTGTATATAATAGTTTCAGGAATATTGAATCATCATCGTCTAATATTCCAGAGGCACACCCTGCCAACATAAATGTCTAATAAAACACTCTGGACATTGAGTTTTTGGTGACAAAATTGCTCTTCTGTCTTAACATCCAAAAACTCATTAATTGATTCCTAGAGATGTGCCAGTATCTCGACAAATGGTACTATCAGCATTTTCCAATATCTTTAATTATAATTTAGTCTTCTTCGTCTTATTCCCCTTTTGCAAACGGCATTCTTTACATGTAAACAGCAGACATCAGTGTGGATTTGCTATGATGTTCGGCTTTGGGTTTTGGGCTCTGATCTTGAATGTAATTTTCTCTTCTGCAGTGTTGAGTTATTTGGCTTTATCTGATTTATTTGTTATGAAAGTTGGTGGGTGCTGAAGGCCTTGGGTCATGAAAACAATTTTCAAACTTTGGTAGTATGAAAAAAAAAGATATATGAAATAAGATTTGAATACTATGACTATGGTTGAAGAATCTTAAAGTTCATATACAGTACCAACATTTTTGATACATCCATCCATCCATCCATCCATCCATCTTCTCCCGCTTATCCGTGGTCGGGTCGCGGGGGTAGCAGTTCCAGCAGAGAGCCCCAAACTTTCCTTTCCCTGGCCACATCAACCAGCTCTGACTGGGGGATCCCAAGGCGCTCCCAGGCCAGCGAAGAGATATAATCCCTCCACCTGGTCCTAGGTCTACCCCTTGGTCTCTTCCCAGCTGGACGTGCCTGGAACACCTCCCTAGGGAGGCGCCCAGGTGGCATCCTTACTAGGTGCCCGAACCACCTCAACTGGCTCCTTTCGATGCGAAGGAGGAGCGGTTCAACTCCGAGTCCCTCCTGGATGACTGAACTTCTCACCTTATCCCTAAGGGAGACACCAGCCACCCTGCGGAGAAAACCCATCTCGGCCGCTTGTATCCGCGATCTCGTTCTTTCGGTGATACAGTGATATTCAAATATGGATTTCGTATGTGCAGGACAGGCTACTTGATAGATTGATATTTAAGTGTGACAACTTAAAATATGACATACTTAAAATGTTACGGATCCCATTAATCCAGTTCTTAATGTAAACTGTAGAAACACCAGTGGCATGGAGAGAGCAAACAGCAGCTTAAGTTGGCAGATTTCACTTTAACACATGCAGTCCTAATTTATAACTTCACATCTGAGAAGCAGAGAATGTTTGTGTTTATGATTGAAAAATGACTCTATTTTGTGTTTACAATTTCCAAACCTAAAGCAGTCCACTTCAACATAATTGCAAACTGCAACCTAAATAATAAACATATATTAAATAAATTATTCTTTGACAGTGTTAATCACAACTGACATTATCAATATAATTTTTCATTTCATTGTGCCTTTTTTGCACGAGTTAGCCAATATTATATATTTCCTAAGTGTAGAGTTATAATGACATTGAAAACAAAAAGAAAGAGAAATGTGTTGAAGCTGTGAAGGTAGAGTTTATGGCTGAGCTGTTGTTTTGCATCATATTCTACAGATCTACCTGGGGAAGTGAGTTTCCGATACAGTTTATAATGTTGTCCAATTAATTCTTAATCGTCATTTAATTCAATTCTAATGGATTTAGTAGACAGTGATCATTAAATTGCTTATTAAAGGATTATCGGGACATAAAAGATCATGGTTCCACTGGGGCTCGAACCCAGGACCTTCTGCGTGTAAAGCAGACGTGATAACCACTACACTATGGAACCGACTCACCATGTTCATGTGCAGATACATTTATATATTTACATTTAGGTCTAGTCTGCTGACATGTATTGCACCTTCTTGTAACGAAAAGCTCTCTTCTTCGGAAATGCAGTTTAGCGAAATAAATCTGTCAGCTAGCGTCACCCCACAGCGCCTGGTGTTCCGCGAGTGGAGCCCTCTTGGGACGTTTTGCTTATGTGGCCGACACGATAGCTAACATCAAGCGACCGAGCCACAGCAAGTCGATCGCATTTGTCCGTGTCTTCAGCCTGCCGCCTGCATGCACTGGAGCAGACATATTGAGGCAAAAGGATTTGCGTTGTAGTTTAAAAAGCTGCCTTGGCTTATCCACGCAGTAACGACGAAGTGCGTGTAATTACAAACTAGGGGGTGAAATGTCGATTTCCATGATGCATGACACTGTCTGATGCATCGTACAAGCTTTGGTTACGTTCTGCAAATGTTTTATCAAAAAGACAGATGACGCTATCTGACTGTGCGTGCCCACACAATGTACCTTCAGGGTAAGACATTGTTGTTTATGACACTCAAATTTGAAAATATACAGGCACATAGCCTACACGAACTGCATTTAAATAACCAAAGAGGCTATTTGTGTTTTGTTTAAGGTTATATTTTAAAATGATGAATAACCCATCTCAAAGGTTTAAAATGTATACATCACTGGTTGTGTTTGTCAAATAGTAAGACTGTCTAGAGTACAAACATGAACAAAACGTAGTAGCCTATATATTTAACACATTTCCAAAGTTGAGCAACTGATCAACATGAAATTGTTTTTCATTTAGTGCCCCCGCCACTTGAGCCATTTTTTTTAGTGCAAGGTCATTAGCCAGGCAGATTGAGTGCTATCAACTGGAAAAAATAAATAAATTGGTGATTGTTTCAAGACCTGCATCACCATCTTCTCATACAGATTTTCCTTTTCAATCTGCTGTCCTCTATGCATATGCTTTTCCCCAGAGTTACAGAGTTACCTTTGTCAGTTACATCGTGTTGCTGCCTTTGTTTCTGCACAAAATTGAATTGATCAGACTCAGTGACAATTCTCCTGCTAACAGCTGCTCTGGTGTTCAGGCTGTTAATAATGTGGGTCTGAAATTGGTGATAGCCTATTCTGTCCTACAATTTCTAAACTTCTACTTCCCCTCCTAAAATTGCATTCTTTCTGCATTATCCTTCCATGTTTAGCCACTCCATCTTCCCCATAGGAGCCAGGAAGAGAGGGCAGTAAGGCTGCGATGGTAAAAGGTGGGGGTGACAGCTGCATCTGTTTATCACGAGGGGCACAATGGCACACCTTGAGAGACAGCCAGGGCTTTTATTCTCACTGATCCTGGCTCCAACACAGCAGGCCAGAATTAATAGAGAACACAGATTCATATTTGGACAGGATCAAAATTCAATGATGAGATAGCTCTGAATTTGACTGAGATGCGATATGTGCAGGTGATACTAGAAAGAAAAGAATATTATTATCCAAGTCATTATTGGGATTGAAAATAATTTCTTCTGCAGTAGTTGTCCATCTATCTTTTATATTCCTGGCTTGAAAAGTTCATCATTTGGTCTTCAACATTTGAAACCAATAGTAAAATATGCTCATCACAATGAGACATCTTTAAATATCTTATTTTGTCCGTCCAACAGACCAAACCTAAATACATTGTATTCAAAAACAATATTAAAAGTAGCAAGTACATTGGAGAACTGGCATTGCAGGTTGATATTAATTACCTCAAATTATTATTTGATTACAATGTTGTTGCTGTTTCATTTTCTGTCAATTAAATTATAGATCATTTCACTTTTTACAATTTTTAAATGTGTACAATTAGTTCATAATTGTGTGTGAAGTGTTCACATAACCTAGGCTTGTTAATAGAAACATAGCCACTACTTCAGTTGAAGCAGTCTCAAGATAGTTATTTATGACACCATTAAATCAATGTCCACGTGGTGTGATAAACATGACAAAAATGTGATATTCAAGTCGCCGTTGCCAGGGTCCAGCTTCACCTAATTCTTACAATTGCGTATTTAAACTAAATGTTCAATTTATGCTAGGACATCTGGTTGCCTATCCTGCCCTGCTAAAGAAACTCATCCAATGGCCACGTAGGTGTCCTGTAGAGCTTTCTATTTAAAAAAAAATAAAGTAAGATTAGATTCAGTGCTTCTTAACATAATTCCTTATATAACTTTTGTAATGCTTCCTTGCTAAGATTGTTGGTGCGTCTCCTTCCTCAGCTGCCAATCAACTTATCAGGATGTTAAAGGTTCCCAGAGGAGTCTTTGACCTCTGGTGCCACGGAGCTGTTTTTTATGAATGTGTCCCTATTTCTTCAAATTTGTCTAGTGCGTCTGCAAGAGTAAGTATGTGCGCAGGTGACGCAGTCCAAATCGCTGCCAGTGGTTTCATACTATTCCACTGATTTACATGTGGCACTAATGCCCCGAGAAACACAGCAAACGAAACGTTTAGCAGGTCAATAAGCAAAGGATTTATGAGGAAGAACAACACAATTGTTAAACCGTAAGTTTCACACATGTTTCGGAGGGTAACTCTAAATGTAAACATCATTTAATGTAGCACCTTTATTTAACCTTTCCTGCTCGCACTCATGGCTCTCTGTATTCTTCTTACCAGGAATTGGCCCAGGTAGGATGATGCTCGGCTTTGGTGAAATGGCGTTGCTACCAAGAACGGAAATGAAGTCAGTGATACCAACATTTAAAGGTAATTTAACTCACCTTAAAAATAAAGGCAAGAAAGAAATAGACAGCTTGAAAGTTTTACTGATCCGTAGAGAGACATAGACAGAGAGGTCTTAACTTTTAACTGGTAACTACTGTATGTAATTATGTGTTTCCATCAAACTAAGCTAAACTCCATTGTAAGAATGTGAAAACAGAAGGCATACACAATCAGATGTTTGGACAGTCAACGTGTATAAGCACAGCAAATTTAGATTTTGGCGTGTAAAAAAAGTCTAGTGTGATTGAATTTATCGTGGCTCCGTGTAATCATTTGAGTTCCAACCGGCATGTGAAAGATGTCTCTTCGAATCTCCTACACTTTGTGACAAGATAAGGTGTGCCCACTGTGAGAGGTAGTCCTGTTTGGTGCAGAACAGTGCAAACTCTTAAAAATATGTCATTGGGACTAAATTAGTCTAACAGCGAGATTTTCCAATGCGCAGTTTGTTCCCAGTTTTAAAAGGGTACACCATTTCCTGTTACGCACCTGTGGCCATTGTGATGTCCCTTCTTGCACACACCTGTGATTCCAGCTACGCTGTAGACCCTGCAGTGAGGCTGGCCTGCAGAGACTATCTCAGTCCACACAGACAGTGCATGCCATATCTATCAGTGGCATCTACAGCCTGCACCTCGTGAGCGTCCACCTTACTATTACTGGTCCATTCTGACTCTTATCCTAAGAAACAAGATTTATCACCTGTCTTTCGGTTTCACAACAAATAAACAGTTCATCAATCAATGCTAGTGGTCTCTAGCCATGAAGTTTAATGAGCCAGTTTCTTCAAATACCCACCTCCTTAACTTCTAAATACAGTCAACTGTTTCCACAGGGTGTGATTCTTCTGCATAGAGCACCGTTTTTCAAATGAAAGTTGCTCACAGTGAGGTTGATATGTTACCCAGGCTATTTTGCTTTTGAGTTCTTCATGATAATTACCATAACTGAAATGCATCTTGTTTTATTTGGATGAAAGTTGAAATCTGAAAGAAACAAATATCTCAAAACCTTGGCACATAAAATCTAACTAATTGCTTGGCTTCATACCAGTAGTGTTAAACAGATAATGACATGTTTTTCTGTATTTTTTGTTAAATGACTATACATTTACACTCTATGCACTACACAAGTTGAGTGACTGGTGGTGTGCCATACCCAGCCTTGCACTCTCCTTAATGGAAACATTTTCCCTTTATGGCAGAGCAAGCTATCCTTCTTAATGTTTTGTATCTGTATCTGTTGTCTGCAGAGGCCTTAAGATTGCTGCGATGCTTGTGACAGTGTGTCAGGACATTTAGGGAACATGTAGTGTTGTGTCTTGAGCAACATGACCTAACAATGCAGATTAGCTTCAAATGGCTAAGTAAGACCATGTGCACTGTTTCATAAAGTTGTTGCACTGAGACATGGCCTACCTGAGCTCAGACCATTGCTTGCTCACACACCGGTTGAGTCTTGACCCTTTTAACGGGGCCTTTAACTGACTAACAGCAGCCCTGATTTGTTCACTGACTTAAGCCACTCTCACAAGCCTCTAATAAGTTGCCAGGATGTCCTGACCTGGCATCGCTGTAAGAGGTCTGTGTGTAATTATGGCTGAAGAATTAAACATAAAATCCAACGTATCATCATTCTGAACTTGGCAGTTTTGTGCCTATATGTCACTGGTGATTATTACACTTATTTGTGCTCTGGTGTGCCACATTTCTAAAGTTGTACTTTCCAGACGTCTGGTTTTTCTTGCAGTGTGCACAGTATGTGTATAACCTGTCAAGAAAAACAGAAACACACATCTAGCATCAGAACCTTTTCTAATACGCTGCTATGTAGTCATTTGCACTACTGTACATATTTGACTGTTGTAGTATATTCATCCTCATCTAGTTTTAAGTGACTGTTATTTTGTTATTTTGTATTGACTGTTGTGCCTTTTATTTATGCCTCTTAATGTGTGCATATGCATATGTATATGTCCATGTTTGATTATATATGTGTATATATATACATGTTTATAAGTGGGTGTACATGTGTGTACGTATACATGTATTTATATATTTTTATTTTATTCCTAGGGATTGTGAGAAACATTTTGATCTCCCTGTCTGTATCACACCAACAGAAGATGAAGTTGACTTTTGACTTTGACTGATCTTTCTATATACATGGGCTTCTTCAATCAGTGATCCACTACTAAAATAACAATCCATAGACCCATTGATGCAGCAACAGATCCCACGCTGTTTGTACTATTGTGAGAGACATTTGCAGGCTTGCTGTTGGTTGGAAACAGCAGTAGTTATATCCACATATTGATTTAAGAGAAACTGTCCAACACCTTTGCAGCTTCCTGTCACAAATTCATACAGACAGCCTTCTCCAAAAATATTATACTGCACCTAACACAATACTATAAAAACTCAACCCCAAACTCTAGGATTGTGTGAAAACAAAAGCAGTTGATGTGACTGTTCCCAAAATAAAATATTATTATAAATAACACAATTGACTGTACAGGATGGTGTGAAGTCTTAAAGGAAAAATAAGTGTGTTGTTAAAAACGTTTTTTTTAGTGTGACAGGTAAGCAGACTATATTGTTAAAGTAAACGCAGTCAGTGTAATTAGACTTGAAGACAATGTTACATTTGTTTAAGAGACCTCAACGCAGATCTTTGTTGAATCAGTTGCTGGGATACTAAACTCTGCCCCATAAGGACTATTTATGTGACTCCAGCGAAGTCCTCTGCAATTAAAGATTAAAACCCAGCGAGCACCAGTCTGTTTGTTATTCACCTGTAGGGCTTTACCCGGCGCTAGGACCCAGGGTGCGCGATTTTCATCTCCAGCTGCTGCAGACCGAAAACTGGCAATAAGGGAAGATCGCGAGGACAAGCCGAAATTGCATACTGTATTCCTTCTACTTCAAAATCACATCCCTGGCCCCGCTCGGAAGCCTCTGTAGACAACAATAGCTTGTTGCTTGGTGTGCAGGCTGTGTGGCTGTACACGGCTCGGAGCGCAAGGTAAGACGGTGCAATACCATGCGATTACTAATAACAAAGGCGTTACGGCGAGCAGGGGGCATTAAAGGGGGCATTGCACAACGCTATTGAGGGCGAGTTAAACTCTGCCAAACTTTGACCTGGATATGTGTATTTTCTTGTTGTCGCTGTCTTGCAGGAGCCACAGTAGTTGCGGTGATGTATCGCTGATATCCCACGGCGTTATGTAGGATCGTGTCACATGTAGCCTATGGACAGCCAAGTTGTGTATCGAGATGACATACTTGAGTCTGCTGTCCATGCGTATCGGCTGTCCAAACGCCGACACGGAAACTGTATGAAGTGATGCGATTCATTGTCAGATATTTAACATCATCTGGACGGCACATCGGGCCATCCATTAACCTGGCAAACAAGCACATCACCCTTCAGTGTTTCTGTGATCAACTGCCACCCTCCCTTCGTTTATTGTAGAATAATTCATTACTTATGCCAAGATGGAAGAATAATACGCTTGCTTTTTACTGAGCGTCCACCCCCCGCCTGACGAGTCTCGGGATTCATTGACCAGGTGAACCACGAACTTATACGGGACATCCTTGTCTCTGTAAACCATGGCGGCCTAAATAGGGTCGATAATCTCCAATATGACTCACAGATAAATGACCATGTATGCCCACTTTGAAGACGACAATCTTCAAAAAATCCGGCCTGCGAAACAAACAACGTGCATTCATCTGTGCTATCGCAGTTGTCATACTGCATGTGCGGAATACCACATCCCTGCTCGAGAGATTTATAAATGCATGCATAATAAGTTGTTTTAACCCCATTGCTTCAGACATCCTATGTGGAGCCTGTGAAACCAAAGTCGTCTGTAATTGGTGAAAGCCCCGAGCAGCCGGTCACTACCGGGATAGCTGCTGCGCGGTCGTTGAGGTCTCCGGGTTACCCCGGCTCAAACACAATGCGAGGTGTCAGCTGCCGACTTTGTGAGACTCCCGCTTTCTGCCGACCCCGTGCTGTACATCCGGGTTTCCCCTTTTACCAATCGGCGTTTTTTGGTTTCCCAATTTCACATTGGCCATCTGTCAACGACTTGTCTGCCTGCACGCAGCCATTACTGAGCGAATGGCGAAGGGCACACCGATCCACTCCGCGATAGGAAGGCAGCGAAATAGTTTCCGCTTGTAGGTTACTGCTCTCGGCGGATGGACAGGGTTGTTGTCCTACATCGCTTTCGTGGTGGGCAACAACACACAGATCGTGCATGGTAGTAAACAAACTCTCAGTCAGCCTCGCTGTGTGTGCACGGTTATTTCCTCACCACCCCAAGTGTTGAGAAAAGTAGGAAATGTGTTGGCCTAAAGGAGTGGACAGTGGACACCATTGTAGACAGTAGGCTAACACTGCTTTCATGATTCAGGTAAGACAAGTAGCCTAATTACAGCAGAGTAACCTGTACTGCTAAACTGTGCCCACATGTGATTGTTGCAAATAGTGCTAAATATCTCGTGGATGTGAGTCAGAAAATGACACTTGAAACTTGCTATGACTGGAAGTTGCAGATGTGCTGTCATTCACATGCTGTCAAATATTAGCTGTTGGTCATCAGATATTATTGTACCTCTTTTGTCTTTGTTTAATATAACTTGTGTGTTATAGTCTGACTTCAATTAAATAAAGCTGGTTAAAGCTGTTCTCAAACGTGCACTTGTTAAAAGTAAAAAATATAGAAACAGTTGTAAACAGAAGTTGATTTGTATTTATTTACAAATATTATAAAGATAATATAACCTGCAGGAGAAGCCTCTTTCAACATTATATACAGAGTGGTTTCGGTGGCTTGTATTAAAAAAAGTGTCTGTCCTCTGATGTGTGAGACTTGGTAGCTGTGTGAGCATGTTTGGGTTATTTTCAGTAGGTTGAAGGCTATTGTTTTAATTAATAGGAGCAGATTATCTTGATATCGTGTACAGTCTAGAGAACTAAAGACAATTCAAGTAGCTTTATACAGAGAAGTGTTTTTGCTTTTAACTTAACTCCAGCCCACTTCTGTGTAGAAAACGATGTACATGAATCCAGTTAAAACCTGACCTGGTGATAACAGGAAATGTGATTTTGACACGCTGCGCTGCAAGATGTAAATGACAGTAAACTGAGGATCTAGCACAGAGTTAGTGGCACTCTTTGGCAAAATGTGTGATTATCAGTGTTCTTGACAACAAAATGGCTTCACACCATCAAAACCTTGACTCGAACAAACCAAGGAAATCATAACAAATCATATGGTTTGATTGGGCTCAGCACAGCTGGTTATAATCAATCATAATGAATGAGGGAAAAGTACCTTAATCAAGGGAGCAAAGCTGTCATGTCACTGCATGGTATGTCTTTTTATATATTTTCCAAGATAATTGTAGGTTTTTAGTTTTTTTTTGTGAAAGAAAGTATATTTGAGGAGTTTGAAGATGAGAATCATAATATTGACTATACAAATTCCTAATATCACTTTTGCTCCACAAAAGAATGTGTAAATATATTGTAAGCCAGTCTAGTAAAGGGAAGACACCAACGATATTTTACAAAACGGCCTGCATGCATGATTTCTGCTTCCAGGGCTTTGTTTATTTATTTATGTTTACAACTGAAGCTATATGGTGTAAGTTAAGTCAGATACATTGTATCACCCCAAAAGGACCCACACTTAATATTTGATGACAAGTCTCATGTAGTTATGGGTTTTGACATCCTACTCAGTAGAATCAGTAGAAGAGGCTTTACTGCTCCCCCATCTTCTCCAGGCTGCAGTTTACAGCATGCAACTGGAGAGCCTCCAGCACCCGGAGTCTTGCTTCCTCGTGTTCATTCCCCTGCAACAGAAACCAAACCTCTCCCACTCTTTTTTTGTATTTGAGCAATTCCGTTCAGCAACCATCACCCTCTGCTGTGACTCTGTTAATTGACCTGCCTACCACTGAAACGCAAACACCCGAGCAGTAACACTCGGAGTCTGCTTTCGTTACCAGAAATACAGTTTATTACTTCGTTACCCCGAGAAGCCACTTCAGTTTTAGCGCACCGTTACACTCTGGTCGCGATCCCCCATTCCCCTTGAGCAGGCAGAAGCTCGCATTGCATGCCGGTACCTGCAGTCCTCACCCCTCCCAGCCTCTCCAGCGTCTAATCCTGGGCGTGGATAGCCCAGCACTACATCTCCCATGCTGTCACCGAGCACCCTCCTGCCCCTCTCTCTCTCCCACCAGACTGGAGATACGAACGGACTGTCTTGACTACCCCCCCCCCCCCTCCCCTCCCCTCCTCCTCCTCTCTCCCTCCCGCCCCCCGGACTTTGAGAACCGAAAACCGTCGAGATTAGTGAGCAGCCGCGGACGGCAGAGGCGATAGGCTGGACCCGGCCGTATCCGAGTGGTGCCTGTAGCGTCGTCCACATGCCATCTGCACGAGCGGGTTGGTAACTGTTTGTGTCATAGACATCTTTTATCTCGCCCGCTGATTAGCTCGGGAATTATTCAATATTTTGGACAGAGAGTCTTACAGGGGGGACGGAGAGGAGAGGAGAGGCTCGGGGGGCTCGGTGAATGCTTTTCAACGCCGAAGTGGTTCCGTCTGTCCACCGAAAGGGCCGATAGGAGAGACTGGAGCACTTCACATTAGGTCGGCCGGGGATAAATAACAGTAGCCTGCCTCAACATGTAAGCCGGCGGAGTGAGAGAAGACTACGCTGCGCAGGGAGCTTGAAACATACCCGTGGTGGTCAGTGGAGTTAAATATACTGTTTGCCCTCATTTTCGGTGACCACTCCAGCAGAACGATGCTATACAATAAGTTGTGTCACTCCTGTGTTTTTGTTGTCCAGTTGGCTACTTTGTTTCTTCCTATTTGCGTGTTACTCAGTGCATGGAATTTATTATTTGTTTGTTAAGAATGTTACTTTGTCGCTGATGAAACAGCGTGATGGTGGTCAGGAGTTTTGTTTGTTTGGCTCTGCCTTGTGTTTTCTGTGTGGCTTTGCATTGATGTTTACTTACCTTATCGGACGGAGATGTGACACATTGCCACATTGTGTGGCTCCGAAGCAGCTGCCACTCGATGTGTGGAGAAACCTCTCCTGGCTGTCACTTACTATAATATGCCCAAAACATCTATCTTTCATTTCCAAACAGTATCATCCATGTTGTCTGCGTTATTTAGGGTAATGTTTTAGAGGAAGTCAGGCTCCATGTGCAGTTTATTCTCGTATTTGTTAGCGGATGCAGCGATGATCACCTGAGAGCCGGTTGCCATTCTCTCATTGTAGTCCCTCTCGCCATCTCCAGTGACAGAGAGCGACCCGGAGCTCTCCAGAGTTTTTTCGTGCTGATATTTACAACGGAGGATAGCAAAGTGTTACGCCACAACATGCATTGTGCACTTTCCCCCCCCACACATGACATCGGGGCGTGTGTCTTTTGTGTCATGGGGCTGTAGAGCGATCTGCCCGGGCTGAAGTGAGCTACAACAGAACCGTTTGGTCCGGGCTGTTTTTCTCAGATGAAATGTCAGGCTTGACTTTGTTTTGTCTGAGCGGTGTTGCCCACGGCGCGTGTGCCGGACTACTGCATACATTTTAGTGGCCTACATCAGAGCTGATGAATGTAAATGTTGTGGCGGAGTAGACCGCGTATGATCGCAGCACAAAGACAAACTAGCTGTAAGCAACTGTTGTGCGGTAATGAATGCAGAGCCTCCTTGCACTGAGCGGCATCTGCATCGCTGGATCCCTTTCAGTCCGTGCTCGCAGATTCCAGCAGAGATTGGTGTGTCAGTCATTATGTGCATCATAGTCGTTATGTTTCACTGACTCCCGGATGAAACATTTTCCATTCCCCCAAAGCTTTGACATACATTTTTGCCTGTAGTCCCTTTTTGTAGTCGTCTAATTTACTTGCAGATGCGCTCGCCTGCGCTCACCTCTACCTACATACAGGGGCTCTGCTAGCGTGTGTATGAGAGTAGCCTACAGTAAATCCCATTTTTCAGATGATATCAGGATAGATTAAATGTTTTTCTATTGTTATTCACAAGCTAACCTGTTTAGAGTTTGTTGGGAAATAAATGTTGTGAGCATTGGGGAAGCAGTAGGTGAAACTTCATGTCTGATTGTTGATCACCCGGCCTGACCCCCATATTCACACTGAATTCAACACAGGGACACAAATCCAGTGATGGATAAGAAACACAACTTTTTCTCCATTGTCAAACTTTAAGTCTGTCGCTCACTATTAAAAGACATTTTTAACAGAACTACACTCGATTGCTTCATATACCGAGTGGGCCTATAAAGGGCCAGAGGGCACACACTGGACTCCTCCTCTTTTGACTGTCATGAAGTCATAGGGCTTAATCAAACTAACGATGATTATTTTGTTCTTTCCAGATGCTTTAATCTTGATTTATTTCTGATACAGTCTTTTCTAGTATTGATTTTTATATGTAATGTTACTCTCTCCTAAAACAACACAAGGTACTCATAGGCTGCAGTAAGATGCATCCACTATATTGTGGTAGAAAGGTTTGAAGTGATGTAGACAGCCCACATCATCTTCAGTGTGAATGAAATAGCTTAAACAAACAGCAAACCTTTGAGAGTTAAAGTTACCCTCCAACATGCAGCGGAAAACACATGCAGATGGGGAGTGGGGGAGTGGGGGAGTGTGAAAGAGGTGATTTATTGGGAATGTTGGACTTTTACGTGTCAGTGCCCGGCTCCTAATCTGTCTCTGTTTCAACCGATGCATTAGGTCTCATTTCACTTACTGATCAAACTATTTTTAGTCAAGATAATTCACACTCCAGATCGATCAAGTCTGAAAAATTGTTAGTATTGTCTGCATGCAAACAAATGAAACCAAAGGGATCAAGGAACACATATATTGCTCAGTTTATCACGCTTCTCTTTGCTACCCTAAATGTTTTTTATGCTCTGAAGAAATTGTAACATATCTTGCCTGTCGTAAAGAAGGGAACTTTTTTATTGCTACATTTGAGTTACTCTGAAACATTGAATGTTGCATAGAGTAGGCCGTGTTCATTCATGAAGGATCGAATTAAAGAATTTCTGCAATTGTTATGAAAACGACACCAACGTGTATCACACTAAGTGTTCTTCTTTTTGTGTATTCTGCAGCTTATCACTGTATTTCAAGAAAAACTCACCTGACTGACTCCGTTACCCCTGAGGCATGTTGTGTTAAAGAAACACCTATGCAGGTAATTGTTTTTTCATTACCGTAAGATTACTAGATTAGACTATTATTTTCTCTTATCTAATCAACATTGGCCTCATGATCTTCTCTTATTACTCAGGTGGATCCTACACTAATGAATGTAGGGGATGGAGGCACGGTGAGCAGAGAGATCAGTGCTCCTAATAAAGCGTCTGCTAGTATGGTGGGAAATCCCCCCCAGACGCTACCCCCTGAGTTTAGAGGAGATGTTACCCTCAGTCAGCAAAACAAGACAACTCCAACAACAGACTGTAAGACAGCGAAAGCCTGCCTGGACACTAGCAATTACAACCACAGCCCTGAGCTTTCTCCGCCTCAACAGCCCAACAATGCACCAACGTCCGGCTCTGAGAAGAAAGCAGACAAAAGGGCAGAGGCTCCTAAACTCAAGGCTGATGGTGCTGGGGTCTTCCCCTCTCCTCATAGGTTAAGTGGCGTTAAACTCGGCCGGGAAGACTCACTCAACCCCTGTCACAGCAATGTGACATCCAGTAAGAAATCTCACCCGCAAACACAATCTGTTCAAAGTGTTCCCCCTGGGTTTCAGTGCTCCACCATGTTTAAACAGGTCCAGCCTGTTGCCTTCCTTCCCTCGACTATTTTTCCCTCCCCACTTTGTAAAATTACTCTTCCACCAGCATTGGGTCAGATAGCAGCATTGAGAGAAGCCACATCAAACCAGTTTCAGAAAGAAATTCAGCCTCAAAGCTCAGGTGTTGCAGGGACACCTCTCATGCGGACCTATCCCTTTCTGTTCTCGGTGGGCCGGACTCCAGCTGCAGAGAAAAAAGTCGGAACATTGTCATCCAAACTTAAATCTAACCATTCATCCACTAAAAACGCCAAATCTGTGGGAGAGCATAAGTCTTTAGCCTCAGTGGTGGCCTCACCAGCTATTGCCCTACCCTTGCAGCACCCGTCATTAACTCCTGCAGCACCCACCCTCTACACACTGTCTCCCACTGCTGCCATTTGCTGTGGCTCTGCACTGGCCAGCATCACCTCTCAGAGCAGACTGCTGAACCATGTGGAGAAAGGCAACAGCATAGACAAGACTAGCATGGGCTCTCTTAAAACGACGCCTCCCTCTGCTTCGGAGGACCACACAGCTTGTTCTGTTGAACCAAGGGATGTACCTCTTGATCTATCTGCTAAATCAAAACGTCCAAAATGCATAAATGACCCTCCAGTCACTATGATTGAGCCTCATAATAATGAATCAAATCAGAGAGATTTTCTAAACTCAAATAGGACTCATTCTACAAATTATAGCTCAGCTGTGCAATACCCTATCCTACCCAACACCCACAGAAATGGATCTCATCAAAAGCAAATAAGTAGGCCTCCGAATCACCAGGTCCCAGAGCCCAAACCAGCCTGGAGTAAAGGATCTTCACAAGACTCCATAAAAAACATCCCCGGGACTTATGTAGGTGTGGCTAGCCCCATACTGGCTTCTACTCTACGGGGCAAAGACGGAAAGGGGGCTTTTGCTGATGAATTTCCGTCTTATGCAAAGCAGGAGTTTATATCTATAATTGACCAAGGAGAGCATCTGGCCTCAGTAGGAAAGAAGCCATCCTGTATGATGAAGGGCAACCAACATGCTCACAGCACCAAGCTTGTTAAAAACACCAGCACAGCCATAACTAAGAACTGTCCCTCTAAAGGAGCCCTCACCACTGCCCTGTCCAGCTCTACCAGTGCTCAGAGTCCTCAGAAAGCTGGCAAAACAGCGGTGCCATTCTGCAACACTGTCGTCAGCCCGGCTTGGCAGCAGCCAACTCCTCTTCCACACCAACCCTCGTCTGCTCAGAGAAAGATCACACAAGGATCTCCGAAAACAAAAGGCACCACAGCTTCGGAAAGATCCAAATGTCAGAGTGCCCGTCACAGCCCGTCCAAACCTGAGGATGATAAGTGGGAGAGAATGAAGTCTCCCCTGTCTAACCTCGTGTCCATCGTAAAGCAGCAAACTCTCGAAACAACGGCACCAACAGGTGAGGGTGTTACTCAACTCTCACCTGTTGCATCAAGAAAGGCTGATGTTTTGAATCCACTCTCTGGGAGCCATGACACCCAATCTAAACACACTTTTGAATACCCACCATACTGGTCTGCTGAAGAGTGGACTGGTGTGCCATCTCAAGGGGATTCAACTCAAGCTATAAAGAGGCACGAGAAGGCAAATGCCACTGAGTGTTTGGACAATAATACTGAGTTAAACAGCAGCAAAGGAGAACATGTGGGACTGCAAGCGAAGCAAAGTCCCTCAAAGCCTGCTGGCAAGTCTCATCTCTTTGGGAGCAAAGCATCAACAAATGGGAACAGGATGGAGAGCAAACTGGCCCAGGTGTTAGAGGGGGAAATGTTGAAGAGAGAAAGTGGGGCGCCGGACAGTCCTCCCAGAGCAAAATTGGAGGGCATGGTTGCATCCATTCTTACAGGCCAGTGTGCGGCGGGAGGCGACAAGTTTGAGAAGAAAACAAACGGAACCAAAGAGGAGTCGCCAACCAAAGCAAAATCTTCTGCGGCCAAACAAAAGAAAATCAGTCCTAAGAAGCCAGAAAAAGAGAAGGCTGCAACGGACTCATCAAAAAAGGCTGCAGCAAAGAAAAAGCAAGACGCAAAAATCACTCCATCCAAAGTGTCTTGTCAAAAAAAGGTAAATTATCTAAAGTGTTTTTAATGTCTAAAATGCATTTTGATTATTTCTTTATATCTCCCTTTGATTGAGTTTTAGGTAGATATTTTAGGTAGCAATCATGTTAATCTCGCCACGATTGCATCTATTAATTTTGAGATACAGAGCTGCCTTTCTATGACTAATGATTTAACTCCAAAGGGTTTATTGTGAGTGTGTTGCAAAGCTTTCTGTCACCATGAAAGCTTTGTGATCAATAGCATCCAATACAGCGTGCTCACTTTGTCCCCTGTGTATTCCAGCAGAAGAAACAATGTGCACCTGCGCTGGAGCAGAGTCTTTCGGCGGGGACACTTTCTCCACCGAGTAAAGAGCCGACTCCGAGGGACAAGGCCGATCCACCAGCACGCAACAAAGCAGGTACCATCTTTTGTTTCTTATAATTATGTGACATGAACAGCCCTGAAACGTTATTGCATTGTGGACTCATTGCTGATAAATATCACATTTATAATGATGCTTCAGTTGAATCCCACATTTGGCATTTCATTAAGCTTAAAAGTAGATCTCATAGTTCTCGTTCTGGAAATAAATAGCCTGCAGTCAGCCTCAGAAGCAGACAGAAATTGTCGCACATATTGTCTGGATGGTGTTTTTTGATGTGTCAGTCATACTTCTATGCAAAGACATAGTGAATGTATAACAATTCAATTTGATTAAATCAGTTACAGATAGCGGCGGCGGTGTTCAGAGTGTGGAGACTCCGGTGTCTCTCAATCGCTCGGCTGTATCCGGTAAAGAGTCCGACTCTACTGGAAGCTCCTTCACAAGACTGAGGAGAGGACGACGGCGAGCTGATGAGGCTCGACTCGACCTCTGGGGCTTTGCTACGCCTTCCCCTCCCCCCCCACAAATGCCTCCTCCCCCGAGTTCCCCGTCACCACCTGTGACTCCCGTGCAACCCGCCCGCCGTCCGAGAGGAAGGCCCCGCTCCAACCCCCTGCCCGAGAGAGTGTGTCAGAGCAAGGGGAAGACGGCAAGTGCAGAGTGTGACACGCCTGCTTCTAAGAAACGCCGGCGATGTCGTAGCAAAAAGTATCAGACTGGGGATTACATCACTGACAAAGACAAGCTGGAAGACGGAGAGCACCTCGAGGAATCTGACAGCGGGTTCCCAGCAGGTACGCACTTTGTCTCAGGAGATTAGTCGTTTTTAATTAACTGTTTCCAGCACAAGTGTTAATCACAAGTGTAGCTCTGAGTGACGGATGTGATCAAACATCATTTATAAAGTTTGTAGGACTCTGTAAAAGTGCAATTATGCAATTCAGGGCTGACAGAAATGTATCTATTCTCGATACTTGATTAATCATTTATATCATTGATTAAACAAAAATGCTTTTCTCTCTTTGCACTGTTGTTCAGGTAAACATGTAAAGACGTCTATTCAGAGCACCTAAAATAGAAATGGGCCTTTTGACCTATTGTTTGACACTTTAAAGACCAAATCACTAATCGATTGATTGTTGTAACAATATAATACAAATCAAGGCAGATAAATGATACTCCAAATGTTATGGTTAACGGCAGCTCATAGTGAGTTGCTGACCGTGACAAAACATCTGGTTGTGCTGGCCTCTAATGGGTTTTTGTCATTGTTTCTGACTTTATTCATAATATTATTTTATCTGATGCTATGAATTAGGGATGGGAATGATTAATCGAATATTCGAAATTATTCAGGTATTCGAATATGAGAATTAGAGTTATTTTTTTGGGAGGGGTGCCTAAGTTGATTACATATTATCAAATGGAATAATTCAATGTATACAACAGTGCCATAGCTAAATGTGTTAGGTCTAAAGGTGTGTTTTGCTCCGCTCACCGGTCCCTCACAGCGGGCAGAGCTGCAGGTGCTGATCTCTCTCTCGCGTCCGGTTATACTTCACTCACGTTTATGTCCAAATCCATCAGATGTAGCTAGTTCTAGCTAATGATATGGCTGCTGCCCCTCCCTACACGCAGATCACGCAGACTCAAACCTCATCTTATGCCCAAATTCCAGCTGAGAGGGTCTTCTCTACAGCTGGCCTGATTGTGAATCGCCTCCGCACCCGCCTCTCCCCTGAGTAGACATGCTCATATTCTTAAACAAGAATGAGTATTGAATAGCTGCATTCTGTGCATAGGCCCTGTTATAGGTTGTTGATCTCTGTTGTAATAGGGTTACGTTACCCTCACCGGTTATGTTGTTTGTGTATGATCCCTCTTTAATTTAATATATATATATATATTGTTTTTTGGAAAACATTTTCCCACATTTCTTTTTTTTTATAGGATATGTACATGTCGGTTAATCGGTTACCGTTTTTTTGGGGGTCGAATATTCGAATATACATTTGCTTTCAAATTCAAATTCCCATATACAGTATAAAATACCACGTACTGCCCGCCCTCCCATGCCACCCTGGAATGACCTCTTGCCCCCCCTTTGCCACCCCATGTTAAATGTTCTAGAACCGCCACTGGGTTTCTTGCTGTTTTGAGTTTCTATATTCAGGGTTGATTGCACTAATTGTAAGCCGCTTTGTATGAAAGCATCAGCTAAATGAAATCTAATGAAGTGTAAAAAAGGTAAAAGGGTAAAGCATTATGAATAAAAAAAAAATACATTCTGCGATACATTTACTATAATACAAATACCCAAGATAATGAAGACAGCATATGTACGCATATCTGTGTATCTCCTCGAGGTGCCACCTGTGTGAGATGTGCACATCAGATACCTGTTACATCATCAGGTCTATATGTGAAGAATATGCAGAAATATGGCAAACATGAGTACAATATTGCAGAGCAGAGTATCTCACAGACAGCAGTCACTCTATTTCAGCCGATATGATGTCTAAGCTAAGGGCCGTGGTTCAGGAAGCCCCATGCTGTCTGATGTCGCCACAAAACGGCCCCTAAAATATTCCGTTCTCCATGTTCGGCTTGGTAGATGAGCAAGAGTGAGAAGCTGCTCCATAACAGATCCACTATATGAAAGATAACATTTGAGATGATGAGATATTACGATTGTTTGTGGATTTTCAATGTGTTTATATGTTTGGTACCTCTCAGCATAACCTCCAATCCAGAGGTGGAATTAACTAAGTATATTTACTCTAGTATTGCACTTGAGTACGCATTTGAGGAAATTGCACTTTACCTTTTAAACTACCCAACCGTTTATAGGTATATAGGATTTGTTCATTTACATTACAGGCCTTTAATCTTGTAGTCAAGTATTTTCACAGTGTGTAAATATTACCTTACTAAGTCAAAAATCTGAATACTTTCTTCTGATCTGTTAACACTGATCTAATTTCTAATTCCAGATCCACAGGCGGATCAGTGTTCGAGTCCCACAGCTAACAGTCCCGAGCCCCCTCCAAGGAAACCCGCGTTCACTCGCTCGGGCTCGATCCGCTACCAGGAGAGCGAGGTCTCACCGGAGGGCAATGACAAGCCTGCAGGGAAGAGGAAGTTCAAAAGCAAGCACTTGGGTGATGATGAGCAAAAGGTAAGTCCTTTGCTGAGGTTGCTTGTTAGATTACTGTTCATTTTAAACCATACAGGGGTGATAGGAATAAACTACAATGTGCCATGAATATATTAGCTTACAGTGCCCCCCTGTGGCTAGATAAATGCCATGTGTGTCACATTTTTGATGGCAGCTGGCTTTAAAGAAGAGTGGAAGTCATTGCCTTAACTGTCACACACTCTAATCAATAAATCTATATTTCAGATTAAGACCAAACGCAGCAGCTTGGGCAAGCGTGCAGCATCACTTCCCCTGGAGGATGATGGTGCGGATGTCAAAAGAACAGAAAGCTCCCCACCAACTCCAAAAAGTTTGCCATTATCTCCATCAACTAAGAAAGGCTCGTCAGGCAGAATCAGCGGCTCTGAGTCTCCGCCCAAAAAACCTGTTCCTCCAGAGGTTCGTCGGCTGATTGTCAATAAAAATGCCGGGGAGACTTTGCTGCAGCGGGCCGCACGCTTGGGCTATCAGGTAAAACCCACTTGTTTAGTATTGCTAACATAAATGTTACTCCAGAAAACGGCAAACCGTTTGAATCATAATGTGCTTCCTCTGCTCTACAGGATGTGGTTCAGTACTGTCTTGAAAAGGACATCAGGGAGGTAAACAGGCGCGATAATGCCGGTTACACGGCTCTCCATGAGGCGTCCTCCAGAGGCTGGACTCAGATCGTCCAGATGCTGCTGAAACACGGCGCGGACGTCAACTGTAGCGCTCAGGACGGGACACGGTGAGGCTTCATGGGCACGGTCCACAGCGTTAGTTAGTTGAATCCAAGTTGAATTTAAATATATATGTTTAGTTTATTTGCATAATATGCTTATAATGAAACCTCCTTCCTAGGATTTACAATCATAATAAAATGATGAATGAATATTTGTTGAGAAAGTTAAAGTGAGTTTTATCATGGGTGTGTTTACCTTGGAAACCGCATGTGTAACTAAACAATCAGTTTCTAATTTTGGTTTACTTGACATCTTTCATATCTCAGTCTTTGTTGAGCTTTCTAAAATATGAAGTGGTTGAATATTAATACATGTAATGTTAGTATCTTTTTAAAGGAGTTGTGCACATTTTTTATTTAAACATCCTCAAAATGTGTCTTGTTATGAAACTCACTCTCCTGAAAAGATACACTCTCTACAGGTGGTGGGAGCAGTAAGGAGCAAAGTGACTGACTCACTTTGCTCCTTTAACAGAGAACACTGATTGTCCAAAAGCGGTTTTTTTGTAATGCCATTTGACAGCTAACATTTACTCAGGTCCTTGTGTTGATTCTAGTGGTGTGCTGCTGGTCTATTCTAATGAATCCATTAAGCAGGGGAGGAGTATGACCATGCAGGCATTTAGAAATAATCTTTAAGTTGGGATGAACATATTGTATTTTAACAAGATGTGACCATGTTGAGGATTATATAGTGGTTGCATATCTTGGTCCGATGATTTTAAAGTGGTAATACTTCACATACAACACATCTGACATAGCGAGTGCTCTGAAGTTTTATAAGTTTGTTCCTCCTTCAGGCCGCTTCATGATGCCGTAGCGAGTGATAACCTCCCCATCGTCTGGCTGCTCCTGAACCACGGTGCAGACCCCACTCTGGCCACCTACTCTGGACACACTCCCGTCAAACTGGCTCACAGCCCCAGCATGAAGACCTTCCTCACAGGTAGTTCACCTTTTATATTAACCTCCTTCTCAATCAGTAACTATTTGGATAAATAAACATATTTTTAAATGGTTAGATACCTCATTTTTCACATTAGCCACAAACACTTCCGACACAATGACACCACGGCTGTAAAGCCGCATTAGGGATAATTGAAACGATACATGAAAATAAATAATAAAACTGAGTATTTGCCAACTTTACAGTCACTCATCAAACAACAGCACATTAATAAGCCAACTCACTACACATCACATTTTGGCACAGTGAGCAATAAACAGCTTGCATGCAGCATACATCAGAAATATTATATCCGCCCAGAGATGTCTGAGCCACAGATTGTTTTTGTTGTCTCATATCGGAGTTTGGTTGTTCAAAATGCTGTCCTACTGAAAGAAACAGGAGCTTTAGCTGCCGGACTCGAGTTAAATGTCACCGTAGAGCTGCCTTCCACTAGTTTTACATTCAGAGCAGCACAGTTAATATGATCTCTCCCTGAAGACTTGTTAATGGTTTGAGTTGAGAATGCTCTTCATCAAACCACTTAACTGTGACTTATTTTACCCTTCCTCCCCTACAGCGTTATCCCTACTTTAAACTTAGCTGCTGAACATTTTACAATTGATGATAATTATTGGGGTGTAACAAAAAACAATCTGAGTTGTATTCACTCATCTACAAGAGCACTTGTAGTTTATACATTATTATCAAATAATTTAACAAAGAAAAGACCAGCCTATACTGTGATCGGATTTTTTGCATTCTCATGTTTGTTAGCAACCATCCTCAGTGCGCTGCAGGATGGGGGTTTCAGAACAAACACACCCCTCATCATCAAGAAAGGCAAAGTGATTCATTACACATTTGGCCTCCTTGAACATTTCCTCAATATTTTAGACCTTTTAGAAAATCTTCAACCCAGCTTTTTTTTCCTTTTAGCTCTTTAACTTATTTTGCCGCCATTGTTGCTAGTGTTGCACAGTTCTAGGGATCTTTCCAGGTTGTGCTGAGTGTTTCAGTCTATTAACTTGACTGTTGCATCAGTCTTTAGTGGAGTATGTCAGTCACATCATGGATCTCAGGTAAATACAGAGATGAAGGCTCGGGAACTAACGCAGTAATGGTATTTGTATTTGTTTTTACATTTAAAGCTTTTTTGGTTTCCAGTGAATGTCTCTCCTTTTGAATGGCATCATCAGTCATCATAATACATCTTACTGTTAATAGTGGTGATATTTGAGAGCTGCTATCTTTCAATGCTTCAGACGTGTGCCTCCTTTTCTGTGAGGAAAGCAGGAGAGCCATCAGGGTTTTTACTTTTGAAAGGCTAAACGCTTACAATTATGGATTCAGGCAGAACATGTGATTGGATAAAAACATGTTTCGTAAATGTTCAGTAAATGTGTAATTACACTGTTATTAGAGTTACTTGAAATGTTTGGATCGCACACGTTAGAAAGAATCAAACGCAGACAACACTGTAATCTAATTCTAACAAATAGAATAATACAAATGAAATTATTGTAGCCTAATCGTTGAGCTTTGAATTCAATACAACCCTGGCTTTTTGTATTGTCTATTGTTTTCAGACAACCATCCCAGTTATCCAAACAGTCAGACAAGTTGACAAATATTAATGTGCAGCCTTATCTTTGTTTCTTTAAGATTTAAACATGATGCAGATCCAAAAGTGTTGACATGTACACTTTTTTATTTTTTCCCCACAGAATATTTCACAGATCTGGAAGGCCGCAAAGAACCGGATTCCAGTTTACCCTGGGATTTCTTCAGTAGCTCCCTGTTCGGTAAGAAACCTTGAAATCAGGATCTGTTCTCGATCAAATAAATATTCTGATTCCTCCGCTGGCCATGAGGAAGTCGAGATGAGGCTTGTTGCAGCGATGACCGCTGCAGGAAAATTATTATATATTATTATTATTCTAGCTTGTAGGCCGGGCTGAGGCTCGGCACCGGGATATGGAGAGATGTTGGTTAGCGTTGTGAACAGGCATCTGAGTTATGGGCCACAGGGAGCCAGTTCTCCAGGGGAGGATAAGGCAGATTAGAGCTGCATGGAAGAGAGAGAAAGTAAACTGCAACTTTCTGGATCAATTGTAGAGGAAAAAACATGTTAGTATTGTGTAATTAAACTTTGATGTCACCCACAATAAGGATACATATTATGTTATTTTCCTGCAATATATTAATTCTTAATTGTTTTTAATGTTCTCTGGCTAGTGGTGATACAATGCAATTTATTTTATAACTGTCAATTAAAACTGTCAACTAAACAACTAAATTATTCTCCATAATTAAATTATTTTAATCTCCAAAATCAGTTGCGTTTACTGAGTAATAAATTGTTACAGTAGATTCAGCTACAATACTTCCCTTGGCAGATTAACCTATCTTTCAAATTATCCACTTCTCCAATACTTGATCATTTGAGACGTCAATATTACATGTAGGCCTGTGTTGCTGACACAATTAGGCAGAAACTACATATTGGGAAATTAATCCTCCAAACATGTGGCTTTTTAGCCTAATTTACATATCCCTATGACGATGTAGAGTGAAATCCACTTCAAGCTGCGACTGCCACCATAAAGTTCTGTTCCTTAGTTTAAATGATCACAGCTCAACCAGATGTAATGTGGTTGTTGTGAGCAGACTGTCCACTAGAGGGCGTCTGAACCCTGAGTATCGATGCAGCTAAGGGTCAAACCTCCAGGGTGTCTGCTGCTCTGCCCTCACCCCCTCCCTCCCTCCCTTCTCCTCACAGAGACGGAGCAGGAGCCGTGCTGGGACTTCCTGTTGTCTGAGGAGCATCAGGATCTGGAGGAGGAGGCACCAGGAAAAACTGATCCCGACTCGGACAAAGACTGCCTGGTGTTTGAATTCTCCTCCGAGCCTCTCTTACCCTGCTATCATGTGCAGGTGTCACTAACCCAAGGGTGAGTTTCCAAAAATATAATCTGTAAAAATGCCATCAGTTTTGAATCTGGATGCAAAAAGACACCAACCCCCAATATGCAATACCCCAACATGGTCATCATATTTAGCTTTCAAACAAGGATGATTTGTGGGTTGCAAACCTCCCTTCTGAGATACAACTGTTTAAATGCCACCCATTTAAAAAAAATCAACTGAAATACATTTTCACTGTGCGCTCAATGTTTATGTGAATTCAGCTGAATGAAGATCTGATGGTGGCAGGTAGTGATAGCTCTGACTCATGACTGCAATACATCAACAGTTTCATAGAGGCGTGTTTTCTCAGCTTCCAGTGAAAAGAGAATCACACACAGTGGAGTGCTGTTTATACTTACACCTTGTCTCCTGATAATATACCAACATCTTCACCGGCGCAGTTTGTTAGTACACATATACTCGTGCACAAGTGTGGGATGATGAACATTAGACAAATATCGACAACAGTCGGTTAAGAAGTTCTGCACTGTTTAGCATTGGTGTTTCATCACAACAGTCATAGTTAATTAGGGTACATCAAAGATTTCTAACTTCTAACAAGCCCCCGCTGTGTCCCGATTTCAAGTGATACTTCAGTGATTTATCGTGGTACTTTTATAATGTTGGAGAACTTGCAAGTTCAGAGGCCAAGATAGCATGGTCTTTTTATCATGGCGTTTATATCGTGGCATTAATATTATGGCGTTTATATCATGGTGTTCTCTTTTTAGTGTGGGTCAAGCTCCAACACTGCTGGGTTCTACAATCCTCGTAATGTAACCGAATATTGAATTAAAAGTTCTCACTGCTAGTTTATATTGACTAACTTTGTTTAAAATGAGCCTGTAAAAAAAATGTAAATGATTCAGTCCTGAACTTTGAGAGGAGATCTCTGGCTTTCATTAATGTGTGGGAGGAAATGTGCTAATTAGAGTATACTACTAATATAGACTAACTTATATTTCCTTATTTCTCTCTTGCAGCTTTTGCAACTGGTTCCTCCTCACGGACGTCCTGAAGCGTCTGAAGATGTCGGCACGGATCTTCCGGGCGCGTTACCCACAGCTGGAGTTGGTGAACCTGTCTCGCACTGAGCTCTCAAAGCAGGTCTCTATCAGCCAGGTGAGCGCCGCCTTGGCTTCGCCTCAAAAAGGCAAAAACAAGGACAAGGAGGAGGAAGAGAAGGAAGAGGAAGATGAGGGACTTGTAGATCTGGTGCGATGTGTACCAGAGCTCCAGAGACTCCTGGGCTCCTCCCTCCACATCCTGACGGAGGATGAGGAGCAGGAGACGCTGATAGACACGGGGAAGCATGGCAGCCGATAGCCTCCCTCTCACAGCACTCTTCAACGTGTAAACTGTTGTCAACCCGAGTCCTTCCTGCCAGCAGCAGCCAGAGGAAACCTCTCCGTCCGATGTCACATGGGTCAAGGGTTTTAACTCCAGTCACGACACTCCACCTCTAACCTTTGACCTCAGACAGAAGGTGATTAAGTGATCACAAAGACCTGCACATGGGAGTGGTCGGTGCTGGAAAGCAGCTTTCAGGTTCCTATCTATAGGTATATTTGAATACACAAACTATTGAGCAGACCTTTTGTATTGATCATGTATGTACATGGTAGTGTATATGTATATCTTGCCATCAGGGTTAAAACATTTGGTTATATAAATGTATTCTAGTGGCAAAGGACGAATTATGTTTTGGAGGGTTTTTTTTGTTCCTGAGGAAAAGTATTCTTTTTCTTTCGATGGGATACAAACCAAGGCTTTTATCTTGGTGAACTCTTGGAGCTAAGACTTTAAAGTCAGGGAGGCCTCTGGCCCGGACGATCCTCTGTCAACCTGGGAGACCTGGAGACCTGCAGAGAGAGACTACGGCACATAATACTCAGACACAATCATTTCCATTGTTACCCTCTGTTTCATTTTTCACTTTATGACATCATTACCGGACAGACCTGAGTAGCTTATTGTGTTTATTTTTCCTTGACATTTCACAAAGTCAACGCAGGCAGCGCTGAGCTGTCCCTGCTCGCAGTATGAAATCATACTTTTTTGGACCTTGATATTAAGAGTTTGTTTACAGAGTTGGACAGATGGCAGGGCTCTCCGGTCCCCAGGTTGCACTCCTCATGAACTCATACAGAATCCTGTGGATCTCTCTCAGAGGAAAAGTAGTCCCATCTCTGCGTCCAGAGCCCTCTCAACTGCAGCCACATCCTGATATGGTGTCCCCAGATCCCAGAGTGCTTTGTGTTGCAGTGTTTTATTTACACTGTTTGTTGTGCTTCATTTAATAGTCATTAATATATTTGACCTCTTGTGTATCGGACGAGCCTGTATGTGAGATGAGTTGCTTTGTATGGTCGGTGCTTCATTTTGAAATGTACTTATTATTAGGATCCCTTTATTCTGAGATTTTTCTCCCTCATTTAAGAACAGTATTTCTCAACAAAAAAAGCTAAAGTACAGTTTTATTGTACTGGTGCTAAGACAGATTTTGTGTTGACAATCAATGATGTTTTGGTTTGAAGTCACAAACTAATAAAAGATATTTAAGATGAAGAGACTTAAGGTGTAAAGAAAAGTATAGTTTAGTTACAGAAAACGGGATACAGCACGACTGAAAGACTGAGCAGTGTGTGAAGAGCCTTTTATTTCATTCTTTTTTTAAGAAATCAACAAGAATAAAGCATGATTGTGAATCATCGTTATTATCCCTTTGTTCTGTCAATTGGATTATTATAATGATTGCTGAATTGAATATTCGCGGGAGAACTCTCCCTCAGGCGTCTTTCAAATGATTGCTTCTGCCATAGACATCTCACTGAATACATCTTAAATCACAGATAATTTGCCCCTCAGATAAAAATCGAACAAAGAACCACGAGATTAATCTTTGCTGTATCTGAAGGAAACCTTTTATATTTAAATCAAATACGCTTTATCGCACAGTAGGGTTTGGCAATATGATGAGTAAATACCACTATTGTTCGTCTCAGTGGAGTGATGAGCTGTACGTTATCAAAGGTTCATTTATAGCCTGGTACCTCTGTTGTAGGTTGTACACCATCCTCCTTATTACTCTAATGCCGTGTTGCCACACTTTCTCCACTGCGGAGTCACATATAGGACAAGTACGTTAAAACAACTTCATTTTATAATTGCCTCATGGGAAAACATAGAATTAGCACTCTGCTCCCACATTTCTTTTTCATATATTGTAACATTTTGAACAATCAGATCTCACATAAAGGGTGTAATGTTGACCTCATTAAGGTTGGGAATATGCTTGAATTAGAATATAATCTTCTTTAAAAAAGTAGTTAAAGTTGTTAAAATAATCTAGTGTTTATCTCATTTGCAAAAGGAAAGTTATTTTCTTGTGATCATCATTCACAGCTGTGTAAATCCTCAGTTACGCTCAACATTAGGAAGCATTAAATTGTCATGATTAAAGTTAATATGGACAGCTTAGTTATTACACTAACAATCTGACAATATACTTTGATTGCTGTGGCCATGAAAACATTTGATTTTCACTACTAAATTGCATTTAGTAACAACGAAGATGTGATGATGGCAGTTTTGAGAGTGGGAAATGTGTTAATTGCCTTTTAATGTAGAATTAATGAGAAGTTCCTGATAATGAGAAGAGTGATATAAAATATTGTGCAACCGGTAAATAACATACTTCTATTTGTTCATTTAAATGTCTCTAGGGTATGGTGTAAGCGTCATGTGATGTTTATGCCTGAAAAATACCGGATTATTCACAGCATTTTGATAACCCTCACGAAGCAGAGAAAAGTGTCTGCTCCTGTCGTGATGTATCCGGTTTGGGCCAGCAGAGTTTACTCTTGTTTTTTGGATGTACATACTTTTGTTTTTCTTAATAATCAGCCTTCCCACAGATATAAAGCAGGATGAATGTTGACTAAACAAATCTCATTTCAAGGTCCACTTACTCACGTGTTTTGGAGCCTTTACCAGCCTCACAGAGCCTTTATCATCAGCAGAATGTCTTGTTGAGATTGTCTTCTTCTCTGCTGGCTAGAATAAGTAACTCTTCCTCTTATAAATGAAATGTTTAATTCATAAACACAATCTTCATGACACAAAGTGGTATCGCTGCTGCAGCCTTACATAGTCTGGTCGCTAAAGTCTAACATAAATATTGCTGTGTAGCAGATCACTGCGTCACTTTTCTGTCATCGTGACCTTCCTGTAGGTGTGTGACTACAGTAGGATTTAGTATTTATAGTTTTACTCTAAGCCAACGAGGATAAGATGTGTTAGAGGTTCTCAGAATCTACAACTCCACGTACGTGCTCAATGTACTGATAGAGACTGATTCAGTAGAAATCTCCACAAAAAAAAGAACAGTTTGTGAACCTCTGGGTCGAGATGGTTTTTGTGCAAGGTCAAAAATGATGATTGGAAATGTTTGAGTTACTAAATGCCTTCTGAAAACGCAGACAGTGTTGTCTGAAAGTATTTTATCCACTAGGGGGAACCAATGACAGCGACTCTGTTAATATTCAAATTGAAATGAGCAAATCTGCTGCCTCTTTGACTTCCTGTATCTGATCTCAGTGAGCTCAAATACTAGTGTCTACTATTTCACCTCATATTGTAATATACATATTTTATTATCTTACAGATGACCTTGAGAGCTCTCGCCTGGTTTCAATTGTACCTGTGTGTAAAACTGGACTGTTGGATTTCTTGATCAACAGAAAATCCACGGCGCCACACGCCATCCCTAGTATGTGTATGGACCAAAGGGATAATCTAATTATAATTGGCCGATACTGAAGATCTTTGTTGGTGGCAGCTCTAATTTGTACCTATAATATTACGTCAATAATTTCTCACGTGTAAATAGAGTACCTCAGGGCTCTGTTCTTGGCCCGCTGCTCTTTTCTCTGGACATCTCAGCTGTCAGCTTGATATTGAGATGGCTGAAATAATTGTTCTTATGTTGCCAGTCCACAGCCGTACGTTCCTGTTTTCGTATAACCCTGTCTTTAAAAACCACTGCTTTTGAACAACCATCTGTTGTTTGTGTCCACCAAGCACCACCGTCTGTAATGGAGGTTTCTCTGTGCTGCATCATCATCTCTCTTTTTCCTGCCTACTGTTGCATCTTTTTCTTGATCTGGGGTTTGTTTGGGGTTTTCCTAATCTGAAGCGAGGGTTGTAAAGGAAAGAGGGTGTCACATTCCTTTCACATAGTAAAGCCCCCTGAGGCAAATGTGTGATTTGTAATATTGGGTTAAAATAAATAAGGCTGACATGACTTGGCATTATACCAGCCTACGTGTTTAAAAGCTGTTTTTAAAGGATCTTAAGAACATCCAGAAATACAAAGATAACTTAGTTTCAACACTTTCTTTTGCAAGAGATACATGTACAGGTAACAAATAAGACTAATGTCACAACATATACAGAAGATACAATGTATAAAACAGATGTTGTGATTGTGTGCCATCTATTCTAACTGCAGCTTGTAACTCCTGCTAGTGCGACACGACGGAGCCTCAGCGCAGGACGGCTGCTGGTTCATCCTGGGGAAAGTCTGCCCTCAGTGACTCAACACACAAACCTCTCATCTAAAATGTAACACACATACAGTCAGGGAATGCAGATAAAAAAATCAGCTGCCACTGGTATCTCGCCAAAACAGATATTTTGCATTCAATCAGTAGAGATTATATAATTCTAGAAACCAGCAATTGACTAGTTAAAATGTTGATTATTGACAATTCATTTGTTGCTAGTGCAAATGTAGATTGTAGATATTTGTAACTTATTTACAACAAGTCAACTTAACAAATATATTTCCATTGCAACTCAGGTACAGATGTCTATGAGTCAATGTTGACACTTTAACTCCAAGAAGAGATATCCATAAGGAGATTTTGACTTCCATGTACTAGGGAGCATATGGGCCTCTGTTTGATGTCTCAGTGTGAACCTGAAACACTGGGATGTTTTATTGTACTGGGACATACCAGTTTTTTCCCCTCGCGGGCCCCACATGGCGCAGACAGTCCTCCAGAGTTAAAACTGTGCGGTCCCCACGAGGTTACTGGAGTTCAGTCACTGCTGCTGCTGGGCGTTGTCTCACTGTAACAGATTCCAGACTGTAGATTTATATCTGATTAAAGTATTTTGATAACCTATTTATAACTGCATAATAAAACTTGATTATAAGATACAAAATATGAATTTCTTTCATATTTTTTATTTTGCCACTTAGGCTTTAAAGATCACTTTTTGTTGTAGATATTTTAGTATTAAACTTTATCCGGATGGTTTAGGTTTTTCCAAGTGAAGTTATCATGTTTCTGTGAGTTTAATGAGTCTCAGGAAATCATGACTCTCCTGTGAATCTGGCCTAATTACATCATACATGGAGCAGTTGAGCTGTCCGGGGCGGCTCCTCTTCACCAAGCCCCTGCCATACCTTGCCTCTGATTGGCCGCCTGGTGTGGGCCAGTGGCTTCGGATTGGATGAAAACAAGGGCAAGTCTGCACAAGACCTACTGACAGACTGACATGGAAAGAGGAAGGGAGACCAGCCTTACATGGAGACACAAAGGGTTATGAAGCATAGCAACGTTTGGCACAACAGAACATTATAGGATTATATCAAATGGATGGGAGGGGTCTTTATATATAAATTTAACTTACATTTCCAGAATGCAATATGAGGAATATTCAGTTAAACTAATATTTGAAATCTAATCCTGGCAACACATGTTAACTTCTGAAGGCTTTCCAATTGTATTTTGTGCTTTTCTGTATGTTATTTGTTTTAAAAATGAGTTCCTCTCCATGCCTCGGGTTCACTGAGGACATTTGTTATGCAATAGTCTTCTTTTAAAAAAAGACAAACACTCAGGAGAGGGATGTCCCTGCATCTAAAGCTCAGCCTGGATACTTCCCTTTTCTCACAGTCCTTAATGAAAACAGTTCAGTGACCAGAATCTTAAACATGAGAGAATAAACGTTGAATCTGTCTGAATTGTCCTTTGGACGTCTGGGGAGTGTTTTATTGCCGGAGACAGATCAAACTAGCTTTCATCCCGTGAGACTGCACTGGGCGCTTTTGTTAACATCAGCAGGATTTAGATGAATCTCTTTCCACTTCTGTTGAATGTCTGTGGCATTAAGACATGATGAATAATACAAGATAATGCTTTGACACAATGCATTTTCTTTTTCCGTGTTGATAAGAAGAGATCTACTGCTATTTAATCTGCTGCTCACTCTGGCTCGATGGTTTCACCCCCTCAACTCTAAATATAAGCCAGGCGATGAAAATAACACCGTCATGTATCGGCCCTCGCTGTTGGCCAGCAGCTTGACCTCGGCCAGACATCTGAGTAAGATTTGAGATTAGTCCAACATTTCTGCCTGTGTGCATGTGCATGAGAAAACCACCCAGATACAGTCATGATTATAATTGTTTGCACAGTGTATTTACAGCCTCACAAAGGTTAGATAAACTAGAGGCAGAATTATTTGCATGTGAAATAAATTGCTCTTTGCACTGAAAGGAGCTGAAGGGAGAAATGATGTGTGAGAGCTGCAAGCACACTGTTACTGCTGAAGTGTAAGAAATGAAATGAACTGAGACTTAACTTGATATGAATGAAAAGATAGCAGTTGAGTTGTATGTTTTATAATAGATTGGCATAAGTTGAAGTACCTACAGGACTTCAATTGACATTTGAAGTTGAAGCTCTAAAATAAAACAAAACTGAGTCACGCAGACGTAAAAAAATGTAAAATAAGCGCTTCTATTTCTAGCCACATGAAGTAAAGTAAATTGAAGTAAAGTAAACACATGCATGGATGAATGAATCAACTATGGGGCACAGGCCCAGGGGCCACAGTGTCTGAGGGGCCCCCCTGGCCTTCTGCCACAACATAGAGACACATGACAACAAGGAAAAGCCAGCAAATCACAGAGAGATGCAAAATGACTACAAAGAGACACTAAACAACAACAAGGGGCTAAACAACAAGTCTGTGTTCTTGCTCCTATGGTGGGGACCTTTGCATATGTGTGGCCAGGGGCCCATTCTCTCATGAGTGTGTGGCTGCCATTAAGATGTTAAAATGTTAATTGTTTGCGTCTAAACAAATCTAGTTTGAGTTGGAAGTCTTGATTGTTGGTTGAATTGTTAGAGTAAAAGCAGTTGAAGTGCAATCACTGAAGGCATGTTCACTTTTGGTCTTGAGTCACCTCTTTGTATTTAAACATTAGGAATAAGCAGTTTAAGAGTTAAAGCTAAAAGCAGTTAAATGTTCATCTTAATGTGGCATATGCAGTTTAAGAAATAGTGAAGTGTCAGTTGTTCATTTGCTGAAAGCAGATGTGAAGGAGTTGTTGAGTTTCGATTCAAACCCGATTTCATTTTAGGTTCATATTTAATCTCATCATCCCAAGTTCTTTGTCTTTGTTTATTTTGTAAAAAGGAAAACAACAGGTTTAAGGAAATATTAAGTAAAGAGGTAAACATGAAACACCAAAGCATAGTTTACATGTTGTACTACCTTGCCATTTGCAGATGCTTTCATCATTTCAAGGGTTAATTGTAAAAAGAGAAGTGGTTCATGCTTAGTTTAAGAGCTGTAGGAACAGAAAGACTCTGGCTACATGCAGGTCAAAACACAACAACATAAGGCTTCTTCTTCCTCACATTATATTTGTCGACCTGCTGGTGTATTGCCATCCAAAATAATTCAAAAAAGGGACTCTTAAGGGTTAAAGATAAAGCTTTTAGCCGAAAACAAACACTGATGTCAGAAATCTGATCACTGTGTTTTCTGTGGATTGGAGTGGTTTCCAATGGCTCCACTGACAACAGAGGGCTTTATTGTTGTAAAAGCACACGTTCTCTCACACACACACATACACACACACACACACACACACACACACACACACACACACACACACACACACACACACACACACACGCACAGCACTGCCATTGTCTCTCCTCTGTCTCGTAGATTAAATGCAGCGGCCAGAGATCGACACACACAGTGACCTGCAGCGAGCGGAGGGCTTATCTGTCTCATGTGAGAGGAGAGGACTTCAGCTGATTGTTATCAGCAACATAAACCTGATAATTACAGACAGCTGAGGACGTGAGGCCCGGATCACACCTCTCTATAGGTGTACAATCCAAAGTCTTAGCTTTATAGAACTCCTCTTTTTACAATCCTCATTACATGTAAACACTGGATATGAAACTACACAAAGAAGATATTCATGCCCAAAAGTCCCAAACTGTCTTTTTTCTTTCCTAGCAAACACTTTTGACTTTGTTTTGCATTAATTCTAATCTTTCTTTTTGTAAATATGCAAAAGTTCACATTGACTTTCTTGTTAAATCATAATCATGCCTCGGTTTGGTATGTTTTCCTTATTTTGAAAGTTGTTTTTTTAAATAAATATTTTAGATGAACTACATATTCTTAATTGTCATAACCATTCCACAAGTTAAACACCTCTTTTTATTTGTCCTAATCCTTGTTTTTTTGTACCCATTCCTCTACGTTCAAACCACCCCTGCAAACAGCCATGTGTGTTTACATTGCAGTGCATACACAGAGTGCATGACAGAAGGTAGTTTTGACCTATATTAGCAGCACATGTGTGTGTGAGCAGCAGACAGGGCTCAGAGTCACTCTGTGTCAGGCTGCTGCTGCTGCTGGACTCCCCCTCTCCTCTTACATAACCTCAACCCTCCCTCCCCTATATGTTCAGCACCGAGTCGCACACACTAATCAGCTGTGGTGCACCAGCGTGTTCAGAGTGGCGTGTTCTCCAGGGTTTTCAAGTTCAACATCGTGGGAAGATGGGTTTTCTGCTGTGAAAAAAACAAAACAGGCTTCATTGTGCTCTGAGTGCATTCAGTATTCTCTCCTCCCATCTCTGGTGACTAGGAGTTGTAACCCAAACAGCAACACCGAGTGATTATCTTCCCAAAACTATTTAACACAGAGCTATCAGGTCTTATCATACAGTGGATGAAAAAGCAGGAAGGAGGATGGGGGGGGGGGGGTTACCTCTTTGTTGGGTGGGTTCAGTGGGAAAGTCTCTGCCTGAGAGAGAACAAGATGTTCCCAGCTCCACATCTGCGTCTCCATGTTGACAAGACAAAAGAGCTGGAGCTGAAAGAGTGGACCGACGGACACTTAGACTTAATCTGCAATGCAGAGCCACGATGAAGGTCTAATACAGAGGCCCTGAGCTAATGTCTCCTGATAAAGCAAAGAGAATGTTGGTCTGATGTACTCCTGCTGGAAGTATTCAGATCATTTACTTGAGTTAATCACCACAAGTAAATAATGTTAAAGAAGATATCTTTACTCAAAATCCTACCTTAGCATTATTACATGTGCAACATGTATTTACAGTAAAAGTGGGAGGGATGTCAACATGCAGAAAGGGTCGATTTTGAGAGTTACATTTATTTCATTTGTATTATTATTGATGCATTAACACAAAGAGAGTTAGATGGTCATTGCAATGCTGTTTTACCTTCTTTACATGATGTTTAATTTACTCAATAGCAATGCATTATCATTTTTTTATAGCCACTTTTTGTCACACTGAAATGTATTGTATTCATCTTCATTTGTGAAGTTACTATTGAATATTATTCTTATTGTTAATGCTGTGGTCCTTTGCACGTGCCCTAGAAGGAATGCTTTTGCATGCTAGCAGAGCTCTTCTATTTTAAACTGGAAATTGTACTTTTTAATTTTTTTTTAATTTTAAATTGTTTTCTAATTTTAAATTGTTTTCTAATCTGTATGTATGTGACCCTGGGGACATTAGATAAGCTCCTGTCAAATCTCTGCGATATGATAAGTGTGTCTCAGACTTTTATCAAAACAGTAATAGCTAATGACTGAAATCAAAGTCATTAAAAACATTGGGTAACACTTTGATATCAAATTAACAAGTTCACATGAAGTTAGACATAAACAAAACCTTTATTTCCTATTTGCGGTCTGTCTGTTACTGGTTGTACATTTGAACCTTTCTATTAACTATATTGTTTGAATGCACTTATACAATATACTTTCTTATAATATAATACCATGCAACGCTTAATAGTAATTCTCACAGTCAGCTGCTTTCTTCACAAATATTTTCTGCTGCTCTTGCGCTGAGAGCAAACAGCAAACACACAGAAATGTTAATGACATCAGTGAGCGTGCTGGCTCCCATTACTTCTGCAGCTCAACAAGGCAGCATATTGTAACTCTGAGCGATGCACGATGATGTGGGCTTCCCCCTCTTTCACATGAGACAATTTTACCATAGCAACGCTGCATGTGGGCCGCATACATAACTCAACAACTCCAACAGCAACCTCTTATTAATCACAAGCTACCTTGGGACCGAGTTAAACTCCTGCCTGAGTCCCCTGCAGGGTTACATGGTTGATTTTAACTTTGAAGAATTACTCAAGTATTTCATTAAAAACAATTCACTGTACTTGTAATTATAGTATTTTGTTTTTCTGATAGAGACAATGCAATTTAACATAGCTCCAATACAGATTAGGGAACTGCTGCACAGAGAGTTAATACATTAAAACTGCAAGAAGCTCGAAACACATCGGAAACAGGAACACAGAAACACAAGTGATTCCAAAACCATTCTGCTTTGAGCTTCTGGCTGCGTTTTGTATTTGCAGCGTTTTGTATTTGCTGCAAGTTGGTAAATGTTCTATCAATTCTGTGCATATGTTGTCAAGTTTGTGAAGATTTTTCTTCATTTGCATGTGTTTCGGCGCATTTGTGTTTTTATATTTGCATAGTTTTTTATACGTTCCTCCTAATGGAAATATTGCAACGTTGTAATGCGTTTGCACTGTTTGGACACCGTACAAGACACACAGTGACACTAACTAACTAACTGATTGAGGCAGAGGCAAACCAGCAAAATAACAGTTTCTTTCAATGGAGTGTGGTCGCTTTGAAACGAGCACAGATAGTGTCTTCAGTTCCCCGTCAGAAAGGGCTCTGACAGCAAGTTAAAGCTGTGGAAAATATTCTAAACATAGTCTAGACTTTAACTGGTTTACTGTTTATTAGATTAGATTAGATTCAATTTTACTGTCATGGCACATACTGTAGTACAAAGTTTGCCTTCAACTACAAAATCCAAAGATTAGATACATGTGTTTACAGTATTTTCACACATTATGTTACATTTACGTAACATTATTGAGATTGTGTTGGTGTAATTTCCTTTTAAGAATTAAATGCAGACAGAGCATAACTTAAAATGAGTAATATTTTCTAAATATAGCAAACAATGAAGGTGATATTGAGTTTGCAAATATATGTCCCCGTCCTCAGTGCTGCATGTTGACCATCATCTACTGAAGGTTATACACCTCAAACACAAAGGTTTCTATACTGTCCCTTTAACAGCCTGCTGGAGGCCTCTTTAAATTAAGCAAATATTTTCTATGTTGTTTCCAAATCCTCTTACAGTTCCCACTGAGAGTCAAATGTTTGTCTCTTCTGTTTGATTTCACAGTTAACTCAAAGCTTTGCTGCGAGCTGACGAGATATTAAAGCAAACAGCACAGCGAATGTGCCCCGGTGTTTGCTCAGGGAGCAGAGCTGTTACCAGAGCAGAGCAGAATAAAGCTGACCAGGTTGTCAGCAGCAAACAGAGAGAAGGCGGAGCTGCAGGTATATATTGGTGCTTTAAGCTGCACTGCTAAAAAGATACAAACCCTTATTTAGAAGGTTAACTCAACCTGCCTTGTAAAGTAATAATCCATGCTCTGCCTGTGGATTTACTCCTGTCAGGTAGGAGCTTTACAGCTGTTGAGCAACAGACAGTGCTGCTGAGGTGAAGCAGATTGCTGCCAGGGAAGGACTGCAGTCTGCCAAGTCTGCGATCACGACGCACCCTCATGCTGGAGGGCGAGGTGGAGCAAAGAGCTGCCAACTAGCCAGAACATCAAGAGGCCTTTCAACACCCAAAGTCTCATGTCCCAAGATATGTTGGCACATTGCACTGACCCTAAGAGCCCTTGCAACACCCAATGTCTGACAAAAATATCAGACAGCTAAACAACTGTTTTGCAGCTCCTCTACCAAACACACGAGGAGTTTTGGGCATATACTTGTGTTGAAATGTTAATACAACTACAAGAATTGTGTGAGAAATTAAGGGTGCGGAAATTTGCACATAATGAAAATCTGTATTTGGTCTTGACTGCAAGATGCAAATGAGATTTGAAAGACATTTGATCTTCAATCTTTTTCTTTACTGTGGGCATTACAATTCTGAAGCTGTATAAGTAAATTAGCACTTTATATCATGGACATTGAAACAGTTAATCAAACAGCTGCTGAGCACAATGAAACAGCAATTCTTCCTCTAAACTCTGGAGCTGTTTCAAAACGATTTTCTCTCGGGTTTCTCAAGACATTGACGTGTCTTGGGAGACTTGTGCATGCCGGCAGTTGGAGCCATATTACAGAATATCAATGTCATGGTTCAAGTACTGCTTTGAGATGTGTTTGTCTGGAGCCTGAAATAGAAAAAAACTACTCAAAAGTATAATATATTTGAGGAGATATACCTTGTTTTGTGAAAAGCTATCTTTAAACAAATGTATCTGTAAAATGTTTGATCACATTTTCTTGAGACTAGAAGAATAGTACCAAGGATTGATCCAGTTCACATTGTTAAAGGAGTAGTCTATTAGGAATAAAGTGAGATAAAAAGGTTGATACCAGTCTCATATTTGTCGGTTAAAGAAGATCCAGCAGACAGTTAGCTTAGCTTAGCATAAAGACTGAAAGCAGGGGGAAACTGTTAGCCTGACATGTTTTTCTTATTTGTGCCTCCATACTAAAACCGAAGTTGAGTGCTATGAACTGCTCTGAGCCATAAGTTATTCTGATACATGTCCCCCTCAGCCAGTCCTCATTTCTACACTCTTCAGTTTTTGTACAAACTAGAACATGCAATTTCCTGCAGTAACATGTGTGTGAATGCTCAATATCACCATAAGGTGCATTTGAGACTTCCCCATTTCCAAAAAAATAAAAAGCTGAGATTTTCCATTGAACTTCATATTCATTGTATTAAGTAGCCTATATGTTATGCTGTTAGAAATGGATGTTGGTCAAGCTCCCACACTTTTTATAAATTAACTGCAAGCAGTGACAATGTACATGCAAACAGTTAAATGTATCCACCCTGTCATGGAAAAATTCAAAGTAGAGTAAATATATTGTAATTACATAGTGATTATGAAATGTACATTGCAGGTGGACATTTTTGGCTAATATTAGCATTTAATGAGCACATGGTGGACCTTCAGTTAGCAACATGATACAGTTAGCAACATGATTCAGTTAGCATATTTGTTTAACAAATATATTTCGAATTTCTGAAAGGTTTTTATATTACTTGACATTTCACTATGACAGAGTGGACATGTTAAGCTTGACAACATCCAACTACAGACATAATATGATTACAATTACGAAATATAAGTTTAAATACTTACTCTGCAACTAGCCAATGTCTCAGCCTCCATTGAGGAAAGACAAAATGATGGTAGCCTAGTAATGTCACTGAAAACCACGAGACATCAGATGTTTTTTATAGGGGCAGTTACCCCATAATGACAGGGTGGACAGCAATGTCAGGGACACATGCTCAATATTATTATGAAAATAGAAACAAATAGAATATAGCCATAATCAAAATGACTCGTTTTGTCAAATAACTTGTTGTGGACAATAAAACCATATCATTATTTTTATTTTATTTTCAGAGCAGTGTGTGGGACATGCCAAAAATCACGTAGGCCTACATCCAATGAAAAAATACGGTATTAAATTAAGGAAACACATTTCAAGAGACTTATCATTGTACTGATATGTGTGTAAATGTTTGGCCATTTATAATAAGACCTCAGAATTTCATTATTCTGCTACATTTTCATGATGACTGAGTGACTGATGGGGACACCAAAGTTACTTTATAGTGATATTGACTCAGCTGGGGTTGCAAAGCTTTGCTGACATTACAGGAATCTAAAAGTGCAGATGCATTGCACCGCTGGAAGACCTGCACACTGAATTGTAAATCTATCAGATAACTGAACAGCATGACCTAAAGAAAGAACAAATTAAACAAGCAAGATGTTGAATATCGAGCTAAAGAGGTGCTGGTGAATTTTTTCAGAGCAGGTCTAGCTGTTTCCTCTTGTTTCTAGTGTTTATGCTAAGCTAACTGTCGACATCTTTAAATATAAGACAAAGGTAAGAGTGGTAGGCCTATCAATCTTCACATATAACTCTTGGCAAGAAATTAAATAAGCAGATTTTCTCTAACGTCAGTAAATATGTACATTGCTTTATTTTTAGATGTTTAATATAGGCTACTGTAAGAAAAAAGATCCTCATTCTTTTCACATTTAGCGTCTGCCCAGCTGTCACCAGTTTGGTTGACCCAGTTTATCTGAGTGGGTTGAGGCACCCTGACCAGCACAGCCATTTTGATTTGCAGCCATTTGTATGGCCCTTTGTGAGTGCAGAGAAAGAGGAGGGCTGCAGCCTCGCACCGCAGGGCTCAGGCAGCAGTTTTTATGCAAACTCTCAAACCCCGGCCTGCGCTGTGCTGCTGGTCAGAGGAACACCAGTTTGTTTGACCGCCTGCCCTCCACTCTCTTCCTGGATTCCCTTCATACAGCAACCTCCTAATCACCGCTCTGCCTTTGAGGAGAAAAAAGCCTTTGCGAGCGGATTGGCTGCTCTTGGTGGAGCTGTTGCTAAGGGGAGGGTTTCCCTCAGTGATGGATAGATGTGGCAGCTGGTGTGGCGTTAGAGCAACATATACATGTAATGTCTAATTTATACCCCACTGCCATCTTGTTCACTGGGACAAAACTGCAGAAATATGTTATCCATGTCCTTAATCCCCACGCATTCCTGCAGAGCTTTTAAAGATCATGTTTGACATGCAACCAGGGTGTTTTCTTTTAATCAAGTGTATTGTCTTGCTTAAACAGAATCTTATCACTTCTAATGGGTTCAACAGCTTTTATGTCACCCTTTCAGCCGCAGGTCCCATTGTTTGAGATTAGTGGATGGTAAATGCTAAAGGTATTAGATTAAGATACTATAACAAATTGACTGAGCTCTTGTAACCTTTTGACACTTTGTAATGTGTGTGACAAATGGGCAGTTCTATATATCATATTTCTTATAAAGATAATCGGTATTGTTCCGTTATCAGAAATCAAAGGGCTAATTTAAGATGACTTTCATTTGTCTAACAAAGATTACATTTGTTGCTAAAAATGCATCTACATTTTAGGTTAAAAACGTACATGCAAGCTGCAGGATGATCTTGCAGGTGATTTGCATTGCACAACTGACTATTTGCATGAAACAGAAATGAATTAAACAATTCTGCTCGAGAGCACTTCTTTCTTTTGCAGCACCTCTTTCGAGCGTCACCTTAAAGTACTAGTTAGTTAAGTAGAAAAACTGTTAAACGCTTCATTAAATAAAGCTGTTAAACGGGCCCCACATACGCAGCAGTGAGTAAAGTAGCTGTTGTAGATGACATGTTATGGCATGTCAAAATGCATCACAATACATTCCTGTGCAGCCTTAAGCAATGAGAAACATTTTCTTTTTTAAATGAAGCTACAAAGAGGAAAAGAGAAACGCCTCCAACACCCTTCCTGTTAGCAGAGACAACACAAGCAAACATCAAGTTTCCAATTATTTATTTCAGGTTTACTGATTTAATATAAAATTTGAAATATCCAAGGACAAACAAATGAACATAATGAACCATTTTAGCAGTCAGATAATGGAGAGGTAACTGAACAGGGCATGAGGGTGTACAAAAAGTCAAGGCACGCCATGTTGCAGTAATACCAGGTGGAAAGATTTAGAACCTCGGCAGGTAAGAGCCCTTCAGCTCAGCTTTAAAATAATTTTCTTAAAAAGGAGGGACAGAATAACCAGCATTCAATTTCTCCTACAATTAGGAACCTTCTTTTATTCACAATCTGGTGACAAACTCATGTTGAAATGAATAGACAAAAGAGGGGATGGCAAGTTTTCTGCATAAACCAGAGCTGCGCTTCATCTGAACTTTGAGACCGATTCAATAAACCTCAACCATGCACAGTGCATCCTCTGAAACAGGCAGAGGGACACGAGCCGGCGTCACTGGTTCTTGTGTTTTGGTAGGGGAAGATGGAGTGTCGCTACTCAGGAGTGAGAGAAAGTCAAAGTGGTCGCCCTGGTCAGTGAACTGTCCATTGAGATCTATTAGGAAGAGATGGGGTTGGGGGGGGGGGGGCCCTTCTCAACACATCCCATTGTGCAAGTCAAGCAGTCCGAGGGGAGAAAAACGTATTACTTCTATCTCATGAAGTTTCCGCCTCCGATTTCTCTCTTGTACCTGTTGGTGAGGTGGTCGGCTTGCATTGTGAGCTTGGACAGAACTCCAAACAGTCCTCTGAGGTGATAATGAAACTGGTTCTCCAGGTCTAAGTTCTCGTCAGCGAGGAGGTCTCCGGTGACCGTCTGCTGCTCCTCCTGCTTCACCGCCATCTCCAGGAAGCTGGCGCCGCTGCTCATCTCCCTCTTCAGCAGCCCCCACTCCATGTCGTTCTTTATGGACTTGAGCAGCAGGTAGTGCTCGTACATGTCCCTCTGCTTGTTGGGACAGGGGGGTTCGTGATTGTTGTTGTTGGGCTCCACCTTGCTGGCCTCCTGCTCTTCCAGGGGGACGTCTCGCAGCATGCTGGGCACCATGATGGTCTCGTCCATGTTGTTGGCAGCTGCTATGAAGCGGTGCATGACGTTGATGAGTGAGTGCTTGTTGCTGGCGGGGTCGTCGCTGATCTGCATCATTTTGAAGGCTTTAGGTTGGCTTAGGTAGAGCTGGCAGGTGGTGATGTTAAGGCAGAGCTGCTTGGTGGCTGATCTGCAAGAGGATGAGAGAAAACATTAGGATGGAGGAAATAAATGGAAGTGCAAAGATTTGATAATGATGCTGCAAAAACAAAAGCCAAATCCAAGACTAATGTAGTCTGAAACAGGTTCACACACTCAGGGTACAAAGGCAACCAATCACGACATTCATATGCACACAGACAGCCCCCACACACACACTGTAGCTAGGCAGGAAATGTGATGAAACAGGGGCGGCTCGTTTCTCATCCGCAGAAGATTATAATAAATGTACGTCTAGCTCACACTAAAACAATTTCAACCACTACATGAATGATAAACCCTCATTTTGCCGCATTGTTAACGCCCGACTCGCATCAATATGACCTTGACTTCCTGTTGTTAAAATCTGAAACCCGAAATAAAGAAAGGAAGCAGACTGACCTGAACCACGAGGTAACCTGAGGAAAATGTTTCTTGGCTGGTAGGACAAACCAAGTCTTCTCAGGCTTTGCACACCACCCGCCGGGAAGGAAAGTAAAATATTTCCTCAACTAACCGACCGCGGAAGACCGTTTTTATACCGGACAACCAGCTTTGGGTGGAAGAAACTAATGAAGTCCGCCCTTTTTGTATTTTTCTACCGAGCCCATTGGGCAGCATGAAGGATGTGGGCGGACCTATAGAGCATCTGATCCAAAACGGACCAATCAGTCGTCAGATCACAGCTGTCACTCAAATGTATTTATACAGGTTTGTCTGCAATTATCTGCAGCTTATAGTTTGTCATCCTTTCTAGGCCGTTTACAGCCTGAAGGCAACACTGGTGAGTTTGACAGGCCTGCACGATGTTTGATATGGTGTGTTATTAAGAAGTTTGATTACTGTGTGTTAAATAATGCAAAGGTCCGTCTTTGGTTTAAATTAATAGTATTAGTCGCTTTTTTAATGTCTCCACAGCTGCCTACATGTATTATTTTACACAACATTGCCACCTGGTGGTATGATTTTGAATAAATCTTACAATGAACAGAAACTCATCACCTCCCTGACACCATTCATAATTTTACAATAGTAACCAGTCATTCACAGTCGTGGATGGATTACTGAACAGGACTAATGGGTGCAGGACCAGGGGCCCAAAACTGAGGGGCCACTCTGGCCTTTACCTACAAGAAGTCACTCAGAGTGTACGCACCAAACACAAAGAGACTTAAAATGGCGAGATGGAAAGAAAACTACAGAGAAACCAACCACAAATAGATGCAAAACAGCTAAGAGAGACTCACAGCAAATGTAAAGAGATGCAAGATGATAATAATAATCTCAAAGTGATAAACTAAAAGACAAAGCAACTACAAAAAGGGATAAAAAACAAGACAAAAGTAAGAGGCCTAAAGACACAGCACGACTACAAAAGGGAAAAGGGGCTGTGCCCATATTTTGTTATAATCCACCGATGACCACAGTATCTATACTAATTGTTTAATACAAAAATTGTTCTAAAGGAAGCCATTACCTGTCTTACCTGACAGTGTTAATGTTACAAAGCTCCAGCGTCCACCTTGAACAATAAGTACTGACACTGAGTTGTCAGGTTTATCTGCTTGTATGACATGTGCACACAGGTGTATTTAATAAAGTTAATTAATGGGGCGTGGCAGAGCATCGTTACAGTTATTAGTTACACCTGTGATTCTCCTGCTATACCAAGCAGGAGCACCTTTTAGGAGCAGCCAGCCAAAGATTTTAGATTTTCTCAGTTTTGAAGTTTTTTAGAAGCTTGTAGAACAACAATTATCCATTAATTTACAAAAAAGGTCAAGATTAAAAAGTGTACAATACAAATGATCTTTTTTACATCACTCTTGCCATTGTTTATTTGTTGTCTTCTAAAGCACTTTGTTTTGAAAAGTGCTATATAAAGTTTGCTGTTATTTCTTTTGCGGTCCCAACTAAATAATTCACTTTGATTGAGATTTATTTTATGAACATTGACACACACACCGTCATATTAGCAAATGATTGTCTTTCATTGCATATAAAGGATTCATCTCACAAGTGTGCTTTATAAGATCCAAAGTCAGTGTTGCAGTCAATCATCCAGCCTCCCCGCTCCAGTTATGGGACAATATCTTGTTTATATATTAATCTTATGAAAGAGTTTATATCTTGTGCGGAATCTAGGGACGTTTTGAAATAACTTTAATATTTATAACAGAACACATTTTTGGATCACTTCATGTTAGTTTGGATTCTGAGGAATATATCCTGCCCTAGATTAGTATTATTTCTTCATAACTAAAAAGTTACTGTTCTGTCAACTGAGTGGGACATTTTCTTCCTTTTAAAATGTAAGATTATAAACATCAGGGTTTCTTAGGTCATAGGTCACACATTCCATTTTTATTGAACAAAATATGTATTACCAAACCTCATAACCAAAATGACTCAATAGTAACACTTACTGTTGCACTGCACAAGGCATCTGAACTTCCATATTGTGTTGTATCCAAAAATAGTATGCTGTTACTCTGCATATTATAAAACAAATGGCTTACACTTGTTGTGAATGGATCCCTCACAAGGCCCCAAATAACTGAGTGATGTTTGTCTGCCAGAATACTTCTGATGATTGAAGAAGCAAACAGCTGTAGGACAGACACATCCTGAGCTGCTCCACCAGCACACACACAATTAAAGATACTAAATTAAATCTTTATTTTTTTCAAATATTTCACATGCATCCACAAAGAATAACAACTTAACACTGAAATATGTGATATAAAGTTGGCGGGGTAACTGTACTTGGCACATATGAATGAAAGCTTTCAACAATACTGGCTACGTAATTAGTCAGGCTCATTCTCAAGTCCTTACTCGCTTTTTTTCAGGGTGGCGACCTATCGTCCATGTTGGTTTCACAGAAATTCACTTAGTTTTGCAGAGAATATTTAACAGCTTATTGTCTAGATTTCATCTGCTCAGCCACAGACTAATATTTTAGCAAAAATACAAGAAAGAAGGCAGCTGCATTATACAAAGACACAAGTGGAAAGGTTGACAATTGGTCAAATGAATTAACTCAAAGAAAAGTAACATCTACACTTAATATAAATCCCTAATTAAATCTCAGGAGTAACACATGATCTCCGAAGGTCCTTTACATTTTTTGGTCAAACTACACTGCAGATAACATTATTTCCTTTCTGCTCATTTCTTGCTTAATAAAAGAAAAAGCATGGAGTGTTTTTCCCTCTCTAAAATAATATCAACTAACACGAACACAATAATAAAATCACAGGAGATTCTTTAACTCAGTTTGCATCAGGAGCTGCCCATCAGTGACCTGTAAATAGAGATGGAAAACGTGTCAGATATCTGCATTTGGACATTGGATCATTTCATCACTGCTTCAGTTTCACAATTTGTGCTCAGATTATTCTGAACATGATTTATTCTCCCAACAAAAACCAGATCAGCCAATTTTCTTTATATATATATATAATGCATATACTGATAACAAGCCTCACCTGGGGAAGGTCACTGTTAGACCATCTCATACTGGTTGTTGGTTATGTATCGAGACAAGCAGCAGGACAGGAATATCCCAATGAGCTGAGAGGAAGAAAAGAAAAGAAAATGTAGATTTATCAAAACAGACAACTCCTAACACACTCCAATCCACTTTATTTGTATAGCACATAATAAAAACAGAGGGTTTACCAAAGTGCTTCACACCAAACATAACATTATAATAAAATATAATATTACAATAATAGATAAAAGGCACACATAAGAAAAGATAAAAGGATAAAAGGCACACATAAGTATTAATACACGGTACATAAAGGCTATGGACAGACAATAAAAGCATAAAAATCGATAAAACAGCTCAGACTGACTCGAAAGCGAGGGAAAAGAGGTGGGTCTTTAGGCGGGACTTAAAGTTTGGAGGGTGGGCGACAATTTGACATTAATCTTAAGGAAAATTAAGTTTCTATCAGTTATGAAGAGATAGAATATCATTACCTTTAGTTTACATGTGAAAATATATTAAATCAGGCACATTAAAACACATTTACATATAATCACAATAGTAGCTAGATAAAAGGAGAACTAATAAATTAAGGTTAAATAATTAAATATGTAAGGATTTGTGCTGAGGTTGCAGACTGGCTTCAAAAAGTGGCCGTTCTTACTGACACAAATATGTTATGGTAACAGGGACAAATTATTCTTTATAGACGTTTTTCTTTGCATAGTGAACATTTTCAGTCAGTAACTTAATGGATCACGGTGTGGTCATTTCAGATTTGGCCACTTAGGCGTTGGCAAGGTTTGCTGTGATACAAAACAAAATGGACTCTTTTACTTAGCGGCAGATAATGTCGCTCTGTCAGCTGCACATACAGCAGAGCATAGGTCAGCCACATTAGTGCTCAGACAGGCTATAAAGAACATTATACATTAACTATAAAGATTAAAGTAAAAACAAATGTGAAAGTGGAAATTATTACCGGCTGTAAATCATATTTGATTATGCAAAGCGACTATCTGGATTAACTTTGACCTGCTGCACTTGGTTTTAGAATGTGGTTGTCGATTATAATCAACATGTTGGTTTGGTCATAGCATCTAGGCTGTAAAATAATTGTTCACTGATCCCTTTATAATAGAATTGTAATAATAAATTCCATAGGGAGCAGTAGAAGGTCATTTTCTTTTACTTTATTAGATAGTATGCTGTATAAAGCAGACAGGAAATGAAGGGGGAGAGAGAATAGGAGAGAATAGCAACAAGTGTCCCCTGTTAGACTCGAAATATGATCATTGTCTGAATTTAACTGGGATTTAATGCAAATATTATGTCCGGTTGTCAGTTTTTGTACTTATTGGTTTATTAACAGGGACAGTGCACATTAATAAACATTCAGGTGATGGGGATAGTTAGCCAAAAGGTTCATTTTAATTTGTGCGTGTTGTAAATGTATCCCTCACAATCTTTCCCTTCTAGACTCTTTTACTGTCCGTGTCACTGCATCCCCAGATCTAAATGATTGTGGTTATATAAATGAGATTTATTATGCTGCTGGGCCGCCTCGTTAAATCAGGTGTGGGGCGAGAGACGGAGCAGACAGGTTTTAGACTGCAGTGAAACTCTCACGCAAACAAAATGTGGATCGAATTGAATTAGGTTGTAAAATAAAAACACATCATAAACTTTACATTTTGGCTTTAAAACGCTCAAGTTATTTGAAAGGTTCGGACCGCAAAAGTCAGGAAAAATCTTATGCATCAAAAGCTCAAATGTATTTCTACAAACAGTATTTAGTGTTATAATTAGTGCAGCATTATCTTTGTCTGCAGCAGTTCTGCAACACCAGGCTTATTCATAGACAAGAAAAGGAAAAAGCTCTGCAGCACTCAAATGTTGATTTTGAATAATTATGATTTTAACTTATTTGTAACAGCCTTAAATGTAATTAAACTAATTCTTATGCAGTACTGTCTTATTTGTTCTGAGACAAAGAATGTACATATTTGACATACCTGGAAGAATGCAATCCCAAAAGAGATCCCAGCGATGATTCCCAGGTTGGACTCCATCACATGGGTCACCCTCGCAAAGCAGCCCTACAGCAGAAAGAAAACATTCATAATGGCTTCTAACCCTTTCTACAAACACAGTTAAACATTTGAGCTATTAATGTGGTTGTTCCTTCAAATAAAACTAAAGCCATTAAACCTTGACACAAATATGTAGTGGTGGTGTAAGGCCGTGAACTCACCACGGTGTAGACCTCCTGCCCGGCCTTGTCCGGGTCCTTCAGGCTCTCCGGGGAGCAGTTGGCGCTGTCTTTACAGCAGCTGGCGGGGATGCCGCTGGCTTTAAAGTATGCTGTTTCGCTCCAGTCAGTGTAATTGTTCACTCCGCAGCAATGCAGCTATATGGAGAATCGCCAACAACAAAATGATTACAACAATGTAACAAATGTCTTGATGTATCAGAAAAGGTTGGTCAAACTCTTTTTTTTAATGATGAAAAAATAAAAACACTTGGATATTTCCTGGCTGGTCATTAAATGATTTAGTGATGTCACTGCAGATGTTTGGGATCACCTTAAGAGTGCCACAGGAATGAATGCTAAAACCTAGAAAATGTGTAAGCATGGATGTATGTTAGGTGACCTCTTCTCAAAGTCAATGGGTTTCTTGAAAGGGTTTCCTATAAAATGCCTGAACCCCAAGCATAAGAGATGTTCATGTTTTGATCTACGACAAAAATTAATGTTTGAAACTTATCCTATCTTAAAAAAGGCTGTTGCTAACAAGTGACTTAAGCCTAGAGAGTAGCCTGGAGGACATTATACACAACTACTCAGTCAGCCCTTACAGCCTTGTTAGGTTATTTATACTTTTTTGATCTTTTTGGAAGAAGGATGTAAGACTGACAATTGAGCCATGACCACTTGCTAGATTAGGTAACGCAAAAAAAGCATGCAAAATCTAATTAGAAATAACAAGATGCTATTTACTTCTGGCGATTGAATGAACACTATAACAATCCTAAAAAGAAGTGTTCATTAGTAAACAGTATCTTTCTCAACAGAAACATGAACATTAGCTGCAACAAAGTCTATTTTCATCCAAAATCAGTAGGAAAAATCCCAATGGCTTTTTGTCGACGAAGGCAGGGCAAGCTAGCTCACAAAAACACGTCATCCATCCATTGGGAAAACATCTGCAGCGACTCAAGTAACATGCTCGAAAGTCTAAACCTACAGATCAGCACTTCTCTGTTGGTTTAATGCTTAGTTTCCCATGTGAAATGTTGTCATATAAACAAGAGTTATTTGTTTAGTACAGTGAGTCAGATAAAGGTAGCACCCTCCCACTCACAGTCCTCTGGATGACGTCGACTGCACCGCTGCTGCTGCTGCCGTCGGTGCTGTTGTAGTTTGTCACAGCGTTGTCATAGGCAACACCTAACTTGGCCTTGATCTGTTCAACACAAAACAAAGGTTATATATTTCGGTGAGCTGATGTGATTTCATTTTCTTTACAAGAAAGGTAATGTTTCTGACGGTAACTGACCTCGTGTCGGAAGATAAATCCAGAGACACCGGCCACAAGCTCAGCCAGGAACACCAAGGTCAGAAACATGGCATACTGAAGGGAGCAATAAAAGGAAAATTAAGCAGGGTCACATCTGAAGGGAATATTTCAGTGAATTTACTGCGCCTTCACCCACAAGTTTGAGCATCCATGGGCTGCCGCGGCATGTAGCGAAGCAGCCGAACAGTCCGAAAATAACGATGATGGCTCCGGTCCCGATGAGGACATATGGTGCATTGGTGCTCTCCTCCGAGGCCAGAGTGAAGTAGGCCTCCAGGCTCACCTTCCCCCACACGCCGACCGCCAGCAGGATCACGCCTGTGAACTGAAGGCGACAGCAGGGAGTCAGTTCCGGCAGAGAAGAGCCAACAAGAAGGATGAGCAGGCTTTTATGGCCAAAACCTGACATTAAAGGCTTGAAACCACACTGGTACATGTAAGAGTTCAGTAGCATTTAATCAAACCCTTTGAATAACTTTTAATTGTTTAAACTGTTTTTGAAAAGGTTTTACCTAAAACAAAAATGGGAAGGATAAAAGATTTGATCAGCTCGATACGTAAGAGATCTAGACATATTTGTACACATTTGAGACTGGTTCCAAAATAAAACCAGTTATCAGTTATCCTACATTTTCTAAAAAGGAAAATGAATAACCAAATCTAGACCCTACCTAGGGCTGCTCGATTACGGCAAAAATCATAATCTCGATTATTTGGGTCAATAATTGTAATTGCGATTATTAAATGCAATTATTCATTGACTTTGAAAACATCCATTTATTGGAGAGAAAAAAATATGAACAGTATGTTTTTAACAGTTGATTACCCTGAACTTTAAGTAGAATTCAACGAAAGAAAAAAAAGTAATAATAATAAAAAAATAATCATTTTATTTCGATTACGTTGTTTTCGTAATCGTTGCAAGCCGTAATCGTAATCGCGATTAAAATACGATTAATTGAGCAGCCCTACCCTTACCCTGTCATGCACAAAAGTCAAAACATGAACAGGTTTCCAGTTTTTAAATGTGAGGATTTGAAACTCTTATATGGACATTTTGATGGCCATTTGACATAGACATTTTATAAACCAAACAATCAAATAAACTAATCAAGACCCATCAATCATTACAGTTATCTCTTCCTATTTAAAAACCAGTGAAAACGCTCTGACGTACAAATATTGAGTTTTTCTGTTACCAAACAGTGATCATGCAGATAGACGAGTGATCTGTACCACGTTTGGCCAATATCAGGGACACTTTTAATTAGGAACCATGATGGGCTGAATCCATAACAACTCAGTTTCCTTCATTGATTGATTTCATCAGTTTGCAGTGGACACACTGCAGATAACGGTTGGAGTTAGAAGAGGATGCTGGAGCTCTGACACTCAATGTGTATCCAGAGAAAACATATAACCTCGAATATTGTTCACAATCTCAGGACAGAGGCTGCAGATGTGTATTTACCTGACAATATTTTAGTAAAACCACACCTGGGATACCCCACTAGCCACAGGTTGAATAATCTCAGCATCTCTTTCCTTTACGACTGCCCACACGAGTCATTAGCCTGAAGGGAGGCATCAGTGCATTGAGCCAAGAGCAATACATTTTCAGATAAAAGCATTGACCTGAACTTTGCAGCAGCCTGAGATGGCTGTTTGCTCGGTACAAAGATTAAAAGGGAGGAGCAACGATAACTGCTCATTTTCTTCTCAAGACAAGCTAGTGTTTAGGCTTTTCTTACATGTAATTATGGCTGAAGCTAGCATTGATTTTCATTATTGACTATTCTACCAAATATTATCATGATGAATCTTTTTTTATTAATAGGATTAGTATAAAGTAAGATTAGATGACTAAATTGACAAAGAAAAGCATTACATGGCTGCATGCATGTTTAGTCTGTTAACTAACAAGTTGATAAGTAGAACATGTAATGATCTTGTATTTGCTTCTGAAATATGAGGATTTTTCACATTTTCTTTGTCTTGTGCAACAATCAATCTGAACATCTTTGAGTTTGTAATCTTGGCAAAACAAGGCCTCTGAAGAGGTCACCTTGGGCTATAGGATATTGGAAAGGATCCTGGAAAGAATTATACAACTGTGTACTAATTTTGAAAGGAAATAAAGTGTTAAAACTCCAATGGACCTTCCTGTTCTACCTTAAAATCAGTACCAAATGACATTGTCTGTCCCACCATAGACTACAACAATTAGATCCACAGAAACAAATTAATCAACAACAATTTTGATTATTTAAAAAAAGCAAACATGCAGTTATAATGTTCCAGCATCTCAAATGTGTATATTTTACCAGAACATTTTAGGGTTACCTTCTACTTTCATGATAGTAAACAAGAATCTTGGATTGTTTTAGACTTTTTCTGTCTCAAATAGGCCCATTGAGAAACAAACTGATAAAATAGTGACACGTATTGTTAGTTTCAGCTTTAAATGTAGCTATTTACAGAAAACGGTGTGAGTGGAAACAAATGTTGACTGAGGTTTAACTCCTAAACATTTTCTGTTAGACAAACGTTGCACTTTAACGTAGCCTATAATTAAGTTGGAATGCAGAACACCATCAATGATAGCCTACAGTGAAAACATATTACCTTTAACTTATAAAATATCACTCTCAGCCAAGTTAAAATGTAGCTAAAAACATTATTTGAGGTAAAACCAGAAATAAATCAGAATACAGAGCTAAGGGCTGTTTTCAGACAGTTGGTATCTGAACAAAACAACGGTCGCTACGTTTCCAACAAGTGGTTCTTTAAATCAACATAAACCTGCTCCACTTGAACTTTAACGACATGTAGCCTCCACAACTTATTGAACTCCATGTGTGTTTGTGTGTTCCTGTCGTGAAGGAGTGGAGTTAGTTCGCCTTGTTGGCACCTCGGCCGCGGCTCTTAGCCCATTGTTGCTCCTTTAGCTCCTTGGCCCCCATTACATGCAGCAGCTGCTCACCCAGAAAATGAGGCTGTATGAGATGAGGAAGGTCTTCAGGCAGGTGATCACCGGCTTCGTCTGAAGCCTTCGAGACGGCGGCGACATGGTGCAGTTTTTACTTTAAAACTGGTAAAAAGGAGAGAAAAGTTGACTTCACAGCGACCTACAGGGGAGAGGGGGAGAAAAAACCTTCAAGGATAAATCCGAGGAGAGGGGGAAGTGTCGTCACTAACTCAGATTCACTTTCCTGAAGGAAAAACAGCTTTAAACTATTCACAGTAAAGTCAGCAGTGATATTCATATTCATCGACAGATCAGTCTCAAGTGCAGCTTTCAAAATAAAACGCGAAAAAACAGGTTTACAAATTAAACAATAGCTTAAAAACACTACTGCATTATGGCTATTTTAAACACACACTGGAGTAGCCTAGTGGAAAAAGCACTTAGATCTTTTGCAAAAACAGCACTACGACGTTGTTAAAATGAAGGACTAGCATTCAAACTCACAAGTAAAGCATTAAATTACAAATGATGCATCTTCATAAATCTATCTATCTATCAAAAACATTATAAATTGCAAGTAGTTTATTCATATGAATATGTGTTTATATATAGCTTGGTCTTATAATTCATAAATGTACTATTTTTTTCTTTTAGATTCTTTGTTAAATAATCTTTCACTATCTATCCAACAGTGTCATATTTTAACATCTGACTATTTATTCCTATAGGCCTATTGGTCTTTGAGTGTTAATATAGCCTACATTTGCATGCAGGGCTGCTGAAACACATCTCAAACACTATTTCTGAAAGGAAAAAAAGAACAGACACAACTTTCAACCCGATAAAAGGTTTTAAAAGCTACTCATGATATATCTAATAATCAGTTATAAGCCTTATTAGATTTGGTTTAATGTGTTAAAGTCCAGTTACCATGCAGCCAAGTGTAAACTCGTTTTAATGTGTGCTTTTATTTTTGTTGAAAGCAGAACTACTTCCGGCCTCGTGCTGTCTAACTTGTTTTTTAACATGCTTTTTTCCCTCTTGTATCAGCTGAGTAAATACAAGTTTCACATCGACGCTCATAAAATAAAAACATGTAGATTAATTTCATTGATATAAGGCTCATCGTATCTTTTAAGCTTCTTGTGGGACTGTCTAACTAGTTCTTGGTTAATTTTTTAACTCTACTCTCATTGAATTGTGAAGCACTTTGAGATGACGTTGTTTTTAAAGTGTGCTATACAAATAAAATGTATTATTAGTATTACATGTATTATTATTAAATGTATTATAATTTATTATTATTATTATAAAATACATGTGATGACACTTATAAAACATATTATCATAAATTATAAAACGGACAAGTTAAATCAAGCAATCTGATTGGTTCTTAGTCGTGATATACTGAGCGTATACCACGGGTAGAATTGTAAATTACTTTTCACAACAAGTCAGTATCCCTCCGCGCCTGAGAAAAACAGTATACCGTTGACGCTTCGCGTCGGGCCGAACCACGCCCCTTAGCTGTGATATAATGAGCATATACCACGGCCTGTCGTGAGCTATTGCTTAATCGTACATCGACAATAGAAATATCATAACAAACCTGATGTGTATTTTTTAAGTGCAGTGGGTATTTTATACATATTTAAAGCACTTTGTGGCCTACTTGTTTTTGAAAAGTGATATAAATAAAGGAAATCATAGAGTATCATTTTAAACAATCAGAGTTCCCATAAGGAATGACTGAGGATAAGACCATGAGTTTCAGAATGAGAGGAAACAGATATATCTATAAGATAAGATAAGATGGTGCTTTATTGATCCCAATTTGGGAAATTGTTTTTGTTGCAGCAGCATAAAAGACAAGGCATTTTACAATACAAATAAACAAGAATAGAAATAAAATAAAATAGAAAATATACATGTTGAAATAGAAAATATACATGTAGATATTATATATAAATCACCATTGAAGGCATTGATCCCACTATCAGTTATAATAATTAAGATTGGAGAAGACGGTTCTGGGTGAGGGTTTATAAAATGGCTAATAATGATCATGTTTAATGCAGTAGTGGGAGGAACATACACAAATAAATGCCCAAAAGCGCCACCAAGTGGTGTCCAACTTTGATGATGAAGTAAAAAGATCCTTTTACAAATCTGCGGCGAATGTGACCGCGGAGCTCTTCATTCTCCTCAGCTGTGGATTTTTAGTAAAGTTATTTTTAATCGTATGTTTATAGAAAACTTTCTCTGGATTATAACTTTTTATCTTTTCTGTTGGACCCTCGGATCTGATCCAACCGTAATTTCTAGTTTTTCCCCCAGAAGTGTGATCTTTGTGTTTCTGACATGCTCCTCCGCTTTGTTGCTGTGTTCAGTTTATACGTCACAGGTGAGTCGGAACAATAAAGAAAGTGTTGACATGTATTTAGCAGACCTTTAGTAGCCTTCAACTTTGGGATAGTTTACTTGTAGCTACTTTTCGTAATTTCATTTTTTTATACTTTTTACCTCAGATTTTTTTTTATAACAACATCTCTACATTAGTTTGACAGATTTTGTTACATTGCAGATTACAATTTTCCATCCACTTCCTAAACAGTAGGCTATATAAACAAGTACAAATTAGCCAAACCTTAAATAATCCAAACACATCTATAATAGTAAAACAATATCAGGAATCATTTTACTGAACAAGAACCTATATTTTTTTTAATGTAAATGTTGCTAATTAAACGTAGGCTACCTGCTTTTAAGCAAGATTTTGAATGCAGGACTTCCACTACAGTGGATATTAGTTTAAGTTCACTTAAATTCAAGAATCTGAATACTTTGTCCAAAACTGTACAAAGGTTACACAATTGTGAATTTAGAATAACATATTCGTCTATTTAATTTAAGCCAGACAATAGCTGCACACATACTCTTTGTTAGTTTTCACTAAAAGTTTAATATCGTTAAAGCTTTCTCGTTTCACTCAAACTTCCAATCCCCTGAAGGAGGGAAATGCCTTTATATCAGCCGCAAAAACAACTGTATTAGATGCAGATGTGGTGCGTTTCTAAGGCGACAGTCTGAATGCAGATGGAGCCCACTCCTCTCTTCAGGAATGAGGATCTGAAAGAGTGCAGCAGTCTAAATGAACTTGTAGTTGAGCTGGCTCCCTCTGCAGGAGCCCCTCTGCTTTGCTGACCAAGTTTAATTACAGCTCGGCTCCAATCACTGCAAGCTAATTACTGAGGAGTCCCCCTCTGGGCCAAGTGGGCTGAAGCTTTCATTAATCCTGCAGACCTGAGATTCACCCTGAAGCTCAGAAGCTAATGCAGAGTGATGAAAAGGAAGCTATCACCTTTGTCATTAGAGACAAATGAAGCTTGCATTTGTCAAACTGCTCACCTTCCTCTGCTGTGACTCATCCTCACTGTGTGCACAGCTGCATGTCTCTGCAGTGAACTCAGCACTGTGAGCAGGGCATGGTGCATCGTGGGTGTCAGTATTCATCACTTGTAGTATTTGGATCCTTTACTTTAGTGAAAGTACCAATGTTTCAATGTAGAAACACAACATCGCAAGTAAAAGTTGTGTTCCAAACTCAAATGTAGTCCTAATTGTTCCTCAAGGTGCACCATGTGACATTAAAAAAAATGGATGCATCAATACAAAATCAGCTAGTTTTAATTGTATTATGCCCACTTGTCGTGAGGTTTCAGTAGTAACGGTTTACATAATTGGGATTTTGTAATCAGCTAACAATAAATCAGTATCAATAATCAACTATGATTACATCTAAATGCATTTAGTTACAGTATCAAGGATGACTTCTTCTTGACAACTTCTGAACATGGTATTTATTAAAATGTTAAAAGCTAGCAGTAACTTTTATTCTGAAATAGTGGAGTACAGTAGAAAGTATTAAGTAGTTTGAAATGGTCAAGAGAAGTACTAGTAAGGCAAGGCAAGGCAAGGCAAGTTTATTTATATAGCACTTTTCAACACAAGGCAATTCAAAGTGCTTTACAAAAAATGAAAGAGATTAAGAAAATGGCATTTAAAATCAGTCATTAAAAAGAAAAGCTAATAAATTAAACATTAAAAGAAAAAAGTACATGGATAAAAGTTACAGTGCAGTTTAAGATATGAATAGTTCAATTAAAAGCAGCGACAAAAAGAAAAGTCTTCAGCCTGGATTTAAAAGTAGTCAGAGTTGCAGCGGACCTGCAGGTTTCTGGGAGTTGGTTCCAGATATTTGGAGCATAATAACTGAACGCTGCTTTACCATGTTTAGTTCTGACTCTGGGGACAGAAAGCTGACCAGTCCCTGAAGACCTGAGAGATCTGGATGGTTCATAATTTAGCAGGAGGTCAGAAATGTATTAGTACCTCAATTATACAGTATTTGAGTTAATGTGCTTGGTTCCTTTTCAGCCCTGCAGTGGTTTTACCTGTAGTTAAAAATGCAGACATTTTATTGCCCAAAGCAGGATGACGCATGTTTCCTGCAGTAATGTCTCTTATTCAGCCCCGCGGTGCACACTGGTGAGCTACGCATTTTGATTTTCTTCTGACTAACTCCCTGTGAGGGGGAAATGGGAAATATTGGTCTGGGGAAGTGTTACTGAGAACTGGAACATCACGCTCTTTATGAGAAGAAAACGCTGACGATACGCTTTATCCACACACAGCTGGAACAATCTGAAACCGCTTTTAGAGCAGAGAACGTGTAATGTGATGCGTTATTGTTGTGTTAAAGTGAAGCAAAGGAAGCAGAACATGCCTTGGGGTGGGGGGAGGTTTAAAGGCTGGAAAGTTTGGCACTCAGCTCAGCTGTAAACATGGAGTCCTTCTCGAGATTGCTGCTGAGAACCGGATAACAGTAAAACTGATTCATTATGCAGAAAGACAAAATTCAGAATGAAAGCCAAAGTACACAGGCTGATTACGGCTGCATGAGAAGAGATGAGTAAGAGGGAAGTGCGTAATGAAACAAAGCTGTTTGTGCAGATTTATGATGAACGTTTTGTCAATTTAAAATGCAGGAATACCCTGCATCTTTAATTCTAACATATTTTCTCTGCACTCATATCTACATCCCTACATTCATGTCTGTCATTTCAAGAAAACAGCAGCAAAGTTAACAAACGTTTTTTTAGCTCTCGGGTTTAAATCCCTCAGGAGTTCCTGTTAGCATCACTGATTGCAAATCCAGGTGTCCATGGATGGGAATGTTACTGAGCTTGTGTTCAAGGAAACCTGAGCAGCAGTGAAAGAGATTGTGTGCAGATAATCATGAGAATCACATAAATTCTGATGTTTGATGTTTGTTTTCTCAGCTGGCTCTGGGACCATAGAGTATGACAGCTACAATGACTTTGTAGAAGAAGATGATGGTCCTCAACTAGACTACAAAGGTTGGTGTTAAACACAATATGTGTTATCTATACAGTACTGCTCTCGACCATGACTGATTTTGCCATTACATGGTTGCTCTGGTATCCAAGTTTAAGAAGCTTTGCATTAAAGCGTCTTTAAGTTGTATTACCTCATCACCAACAAATAATTACAGAATGAAGAATAATCTCAATGAATTTAAGTGAATTGGGGCTTCGTTTAACATCAGCAAATGTATAGCCAAACATTAACTCTCACACAACTCTCAACACTAACATTATAATAACACATGCATTTTTGCTAAATTGTTAATTTTTCAAACACTCCCAAATAATCAATCCTCTGACGAGTATGAGACTGTTCATGGCAAAGTGTTTCTTTACATACGGCATCTATTGCACGTCTGTCCGTGCTGGGAGAGGGATCCCTCCTCTGTTGCTCTCCCTGAGGTTTCTCCCATGTTTCCCTTTAAACTGTGGGTTTTCTCCGGAAATGTTTCCTTGTACGATGTGAGGGTCTAAGGACAGAGGGTGTCGTATTGTCATACTGATATTCTGTACAAACTGTGAAGACCACTGAGACAAATGTAACATTTGTGATATTGGGCTATATAAATAAACATTGATTGATTTCTGAAGATTTCAATGGAAATGCATGAGTTTGGGAAGCTGTGAGCAAATGACTGAAAACACAAGACTGCCATAATTGTGTTAGAGTTGGGCCAATGCTAAACGTGGCCTCAATTAACTTCAATTCATGAAGAACTTTCTCAATTTTCCTCAAGAATTAAAGGTAACATTGGATTAATAATTAATATACAAATATTTATTTTGAGAATGAAGCATTCCTTGAGCAAGATATAATTTTTTTCAATATGTACACATGCAGATATTTCTATTGTAAAAGTAAAATAATACAATTTTGTGAGGAATAAGAGATAAATGTATAGAATATCCGACCCCCATTATAGACACAATTGCCAACCACAGATTGAACTTTAGTAACCTCAACTATAAGTGCTTAACACAATCTGGTTTGGATTTGTTTTCTCTTTATACACAGACCCTCACTGGTGTCATTCCCCGGGCCTCACTAACGGAGAGGTGACCTGCCACTCCCCCCAGGGGCGGGCCTACAGGAGCACGCTGGGCACTCGTTGTGAGATGAGCTGCGACCGAGGATACAGACTGATAGGGAAGGGCTCTATCACGTGCCTCCCCAGCCGGCGCTGGTCTGGGACCTCCTTCTGCCGCAGTATGTGGGAGTATAGACTTTACATTCTTATATGAGTATGAATCTGATGGTATTCTACATTCAATTAAATACAATCTATTGCACTGATTGACATATTCCCTGATTACCACAAACATGGGCACTGTATTTTATTCTGCGACTATACACCATCCTGCTGCAGTAAAGATATTCCTAATGCACATAATTCGTATTAATCCACTGCTAAAAATTGTCCCAAGAAAATGTACTATTAACTTCTGTTTGATTGAAATGTGCTAAAGATAATAATCAGCTGTCTTTGGACATTTATTTCCCTTTAAAAACAAACGTAAGTGCCAATTGGAAAAATACCAAAGATATTTTTGTGGGAAACCAAAACATGTATAAACATGAGGGTAAATCTCTTGGTGAAAAAGGCATACTGAATTGTTTGAAACCTAAAACCCAAAGTTTAGGAATGGTCATATGACTCATGACTTGCAAAACAGTGACTTGTTCACCCCTGCCAGCCTCATTATTTAAGATACATTTCGATTCTGTTCTTTTTTTACCCTTATACACTCAACATACTGTATGTGCATTGATTCCCCTTCAGAGATGCGATGCCATGTGCTGCCCCTAATCCCCCACGGCAGGTACACCTGCTCCCACGGCTTCATGGTGGACTCCAGGTGTGACTTCACCTGCGACGCGGGCTATCGCATCGAGGAGCAACACTCCCGCACCTGTGAGCGCCGGGGGTCGTGGAGTGGAGGCCAGCCAAATTGTGAAGGTACATCATGGAGGTCTTTCTATCTACATGTAAATATAACCGGATGTGTGAACTCAAAATTCTTAACTGAACCGTCAGCAAGAGGTTTAACTTACTGCCATCACATGGAGCTTAATTAAGGCCATCTGTGTTGCTATCAGAGGTGGAATGTAATGTATCAAAGTACATACGAGTAGAAATTAAGTATGATTTGAGGTATTTGTACTTGAGGTTTTTTTTTTTTTTTTCATTCTGTTTTCTAGAAAAATCGTTTGATTATTATTTTTAAGTGAATATGTTCTGGATTTAGATTTGTTTTTATTATGTACACTTTTAAGGTGTCACTTTGGGAAGTTTGAGGTATTGGTGCTTGTTAGGGCATTTTTCACCTAACAGACTTAATCAATCAAGTAATGGAGAAAAAAATCAGCAGAATAATTTCTAATAAAGCTAAAAAATGAGCTCCACCAAGTACAATCTGGCTTTTATATTACTGCATGAGTAATAATAATCTAATGGTAAAATATATGATAGTATAACACTCAAGGGGACATTTTTCTGCCTTGAGTAAGTTTGCTATTAATAGTGTATTATATATATTTTTTAATTGTACCTACATACTTGAATAACATCTTCAATGCATGACTTTTACATGAATAAAGACTATTCTTAAAGTATGGTATCAGCTCTTTTACTTTAGTATCTGAATACTTCTTCCACCACTGGTCTCCTTTTTATTATTCTTTCACAATCCAGTGCGTGTGTGTTTAGCAGTCACACAACACGCACATTTCCTCTGTTCTCTGTTCTGAATCCAGAGCTGCGTTCTGCTGTCTTTGAGGTTTCATATTCCGCTCTATCAGACTCTTACAGTTAGGGGGGATTTCCTTTCTGGCAAAATGTAAATGCTGTAATTTCCCTATTGTTTATTCCAGATACTGACCCTCCAAAGATCAAATGTCCTCCGTCCAGACTCAAGGTTGCCGAGCCTGGAAAACTCACTGCCATGGTGACCTGGGACCCGCCCAAAGCAACAGATACTGCTGATAAATCCCTTGAGTATGTTGCTCCTTTCCTTTGCCTCCCTTTCCTGTTCCTATTTATAATGGATTAAACTCTCCTCCGTCTCTCTGCAGTGTGATTCTTGTTGGCCAGGGGCCGCGCACCGACTTTAAAGAGGGAGCGAGCATTATCCGATACAAAGTGTACGATCAAGCCAGGAACAGAGCCGCCTGCAAGTTTATTGTACGTGTTGAGGGTGAGTTGACTTATAGTGAGTTTAAATATAAACTAGACACACAATGAGACAATGTTCCCCTGGTCACAGACATGCAGAAGGCCCCTCAACATCTTCTTTATAGGAGCAAGTCACACTTCATTTGACTTTATCAATGTTTAGCCTCTTTCTATTGTGCTTTTGTGTGTCTTTGTAGTTGTTTTTTGTATCTTTTTGTGGTAATTTTGTCAGTCTTTGTGTCCATTTTTCTTGTCTTTGTGATAGTTTTGCAGAATTTTTATATTGTTTCTTTGTAGCTGTTCTGTCTTTTTTTGTGTCTGCGGTAATTTAGCATCAGTTAGTAGTCGTGTTGCGTGTCTTTGTGGTTGCTCTGTGTCTCTTAATTGTCCTTTTGAGTCTCTCTGCGGTTTCATGTCTCGTTACAGCTGTTTTACATCTCTTGATAGTTGTTTAATGTTTCATTATGGACATATTGAGTCTCTATGTAGTTGGGATGTGTCCCTTTATGTATCATATTGTAGGAAGACTCTTGGGGGACCCTGATCCTTGAGACCCCTGAGCCTTGGCCCAATAGGCATGTTCGGTAATAAAAAGAGAACATTATACCTGGATGACACGTTTGATTTCTTATTTCCACTTTGTCCTCCCTATAGTGAGAAGATGTCCAACTCTACCTCCACCTCTGCAAGGCTTCCTCACCTGCTCCTCTGATGGGAATAACTACGGTGCAACATGTGAATATCACTGTGAAGGGGGATATGAGAGGAGGGGCGTCTCTTCTCGTGTCTGCCTGTTCGACCGCAACTGGGCGGGAGAGCCGGCTGAGTGTGTTCGTGAGTCCGCATTAAAGTTGCATATCAGTTTTGCGGCAAAAACATAATAGGATATAGAAGAAGGTGCATGATGCATTTGTGACTTGTGTGTTTGCAGCAATGGAGATTAAATCAGATGTAAAGACTGTCTCCGCTCTCCTGGAACAGTTTTATGAAAAGAGGAGGCTGCTGATCATGTCTGGTCCAAACATAACTGACCCAGACTACCAGCTGCAGAACATCATGATACAGGTGAGCAAATGTGTGGCTGCTGGTCTTAATAAGGACATTTAAACAAAATAACTCAAACATTTTTTCTTGTTTCAAACAGAAAGCAGACTGTGGATTAGACCTGAGACGTGTTACCGTCATCGAGCTCCTGGGCTCCCCGCCTCGTGAGACCGGTCGCATTAAAGAAAGTCTGCTCAGCTCTGAAGCCATCGAGGGTCTGAGGTAACAGTGAGACTACTTACTGCTTAGTTATTCAGCCGTTTGATTGGTCATGGGGAAAAGTGTTTATTTAGCTGAAATGGAAATAACTTCCATTTGCATTAACTTTAAGAAGGTGTATCTTATTACTCAATTTAAATGTCAGGATCCTCCTAATAAAAGGGATTCTGTATGGGGGAAAAAATCCACTTTAAGGATCAGCACTGTTTAAAATGGCCAGATAATAACACCAGGGTAGCCGTAATGGGATGTTGACAACACTGAGTAATGATGATCAATGGTAAACAGGACCATCTCGCTATAGTTTTCATGAGGATCTGCGAGTTAGACATTATTTTGCAGCAGGCTCCAACATGCAGGCACTAGTTCACCTTAGAAGAGCCAGAGATATAGATTTTTCCACCAACTGTGTAATTTGAGTTGGGGGCACTGCTGCTCACTTTTTCCAGACTGGAAAATCTCTTCAGTCTCTCTGACACACAGCGGAGTGAGAGCAGCGTATTAAAGGCACATTCTTTGAGTGTAATGCAAAGCACTCTGGGAAATGTGAGCTATCACTAAAGGTAGAAAAAAGGACAGAAATACAGTTCTGATTTCACTGTTTACCATGCCTTAAAATATCACATTATTTTTAACTATAAAGGTTCAGCTACAGTAAGTGTTTCTGTCATAATAATCACTTATAAGAGTGAGTTTTTATTGTAATTGTATTGTTACTTTGTACCTTTTTATTTCAGTTTTAAAAGGCAGCAACTGTTAAAAATACTATCAAGTATCAATAAGCTTTAGTCTTACATCATGTATATCGTGGGTCTTTTACAGGGGGTCCTCATAGTTACTGCAAGGGGTCGGCCAAATTATTGCTTAAATATTAAAATAAGGATTTACAGTAACATGAATCCAACTTTTAGCAAAATATTTGTCCCGTTCTTTAAAAAAGAAAAACAAATATTTCATTTGCACAACATTGATGATGTTTAACCGTGCAGCACCTATTTAGCCACTTCAATAACAAGGGAAACAATACTCTCCACCTATAGTTGTAAGTTTGGAATATTTTGGTTGAATCAACAAAGTAAGATCTCATATTTCTTGCTCAGTACTGATGTGGGTTATGTACAGTTTAAATAGAAGGTCAAAATAATCCTGGGCTCTCCTAGATAAAAGGGTTTTAATAATCTACTTGTCTCCTGCAGACTATCGTTCAGGATCTCCAGGTCGTACTTCAGCATGTTGCTGCTGGACGAGCTGGGAATGGACCGGGAGCGCTTCATCTACCCGATGGCGTCGGACGAGCTGTTCTCGTACATCGACAGCTTCCTGCTGGAGGAAGAGGAGCGAGAGAGGCTGGAGCTCCACAGGGACTTCTGCGACTAATCAAATAAACCTCTCCTGTTGCCACAGCGATAAACTCATCAGCATTACTAAACGCAAGATGAGGAAGGACAAACCGCCCAAAACCAGGTCCAGAGGGACATACGGCGCGGGGGGGGGGGGGGGGGGGGGGGGGGGATGTGATCACCAAACAACACTGAAGTGCTGGCACTGTTTTCTCTCTCTAATCATCTGAAAGGCACAGAGGCAAGCAAGTGGAGACAGAAGATACAGACAAGCTCGAGAAAAGCACATTTAAATAAAATAGAAACATATATTTAGGTGAGATATGTGATTTGGTTTAGTATGTTTGTAAAGTACCACCTGTTCTGATGTGAAATTGAAAGAGAACTGTAAACACACACATCTTAAAAAGCCTATTAAACTAACGTGGACAGGTTATTTAAATCCAGCTGGTATGGACTATTAAGCATGTCTTTTGGTTTTTAACAATTTTTATTAGATGAACAGAATATTATTGGAAACCTTGAGGTAAACACAACTCTGATCACATACAGTTAACATATTAATATCTATCTTTTATTTCTGCAAATAAAGACATTTAATAATTTCAAATAAAGATTTTTGTGCAACTTATAAAGATAATAATACAATTTGTTGGATGCAACACCAGAGATTTTGTAGTTGATAATGACTTGTTTTCCCACGCGTCAGTATAATTATGTACACAATTATTAAGAAAAAAGGTGATACTAGTTCTGTGCTAAATGCTCAAAAGTGTGCGTGAATTTGAAATGCAGTAAATATGCATTCTAAATTTTAAAAAAATATATAAAATGTGTCCTTGCTCTTAAAATGAACCCAGAGTTTGTGATGTTTTGGCACATTTTCTGAAGTTACACCAGTCTGCAGTCAAGGGGCGGAGCTAAACACGAACCCCACAGGGAGGCAGATGTTCAGCAGGAAGTGTGTGTTAGTCACTTCAGGAGACGCCTCTGCGCTGACAAACTTGCAAAATATAAAAAAAATCCATAATCTCATACGTCTCAGACCTCGCAGCTTTTTACATTTCAGTCTCTTTTGGTGCTGTCCTCATTTGCCCTTCACCATGGTGGAGCGCAGGGGAAGAGTGCCCTCTGCCCACGAGTCGGGGTACTTCATCATCTTCTCCCACAGACTCACTTCCTCTCCCAAAGAGTCCATTTCCACTTCTGCTTTTCCAATTTTCACTGTGCCTGCAGGAGGGAAGATTACATGATGGCAATCATGAGATTTACGGGTGGCAAAAATGAGTCTTTTTTAAATTAATAATGGCAAATTCCTTTTTCACACTGAATTTTCCCACATAGAAGCTTTAGAAGTAATCCTGCAATTAAGTGTCTCTTTGTCAAAAAGGTTATTATTATTTGACAATAAAACCTATTAGAAGAGTAGATATAGTATGACTTTCTATTTGATATGAGGATTCATTTAATTTTCCTTCACGCAAGTTATTAAGGAAGGGGGTAGGAGTAAAAGAGGGTACCTAAACCAAACAATTACACATTTTTTTTTCATTCTTGATTCCTCTCCTCTCGTCTTAGTCCCTCCAACCTGAGAAGTGAGGAGGAGGCAAGGAAGAGACGCAAGGGAAGGGAGCGGAGGAAACAGGCGTTTAACCAAATGAGACATCTGTGCCTCTGAGCTGCCATTTAAAGGCAGTCAAGTAAAACATTAAGTGTTCATTGTTATGTATTAGCCTAGTGCTGTATGTTATGATTTTCCTGTTCATGACACCATCCATCCATCCATCTTCTTCCGCTTATCCGTGGTCGGGTCGCGGGGGTAGCAGTTCCAGCAGAGAGCCCCAAACTTTCTTTTCCCTGGCGACATCAACCAGCTCTGACTGGGGGATCCCAAGGCGCTCCCAGGCCAGCGAAGAGATATAATCCCTCCACCTGGTCCTAGGTCTACCCCTTGGTCTCTTCCCAGCTGGACGTGCCTGGAACACCTCCCTAGGGAGGCGCCCAGGTGGCATCCTAACTAGGTGCCCGAACCACCTCAACTGGCTCCTTTCGACGCGAAGGAGGAGCGGCTCAACTCCGAGTCCCTCCCTGATGACCGAACTTCTCACCTTATCCCTAAGGGAGACACCAGCCACCCTGCGGAGAAAACCCATCTCGGCCGCTTGTATCCGACACCTGTTCATGACACCTTATACATTTATTTTTAATTAAAATACCCAAAAAACCTTTGAGAGGGTCCTGTGCATCCTCGCTAATAGCTCTCATAGCTCACTCTTTCCGGGTCACAGGCAGGAGGTTTAAGGAGAGAGGAGACGAGGAGTCACAAAATAGATAGATAAAAGAGTAGATTCCTAAATCTAGACCACTAACAGCTTTGGTGCCATTAACAAAGAGCAATTGTTTAAATGACACACAAAAGAAGATATAAGACAAATATATAAAAAAAATTAAAACTTGTATTTATATTGAATGAATTGTATATTTGACCTGTTCCCGAGCTGAGGCGGAGTCCTCCCAGGAACTCGTTGCTCCCCATGGCCTCCCTGTCCCACACTGTGAGCTCCAGACACATCTCCTGCAGCTGCTCCAGAGCCACATCCTTGTACACAAACGTGTGGTCGTAGCTGGGGTTCAGGTTCTTCTTCACCACCGGAGTCTTCTTCTTTGTCTTCGTTGGGAACAAATAACTGCAGGACCACAAAAAGAGAGTGAGTCTTGAACAGAGAAGATGCTTTTATGTGAATGCAAAATGTCATTTTAAGACTGGAAAGTTGATCACTTACCCTTTTACGAAGCTATCGGAGGTGCCTCCTGGCTTCATTGCCATCAAGTTATTTGCCTCTTTGATAAGGACATGCAGCTCTCCACTTCCCCCCGACCTCTGTCTTTTTGCCTGAGGAGAAGATTGACTTAACTTAAGAGTGTGTCTGAGTGAATCAAACTCAGCCAGAGCTTCTTATCATCGTCGTACCTTTTTTCCCAGAGGTTGGCTTTTTAGGTGTGACATACTTCAAGGAGATCACCAGCTCTCCTTTGTACTGAGCAAAAGCTGAAGCTGGTGCAACAGAGGCTGACTGTTGGAAAGTAGGTTGTATAGTCAGGACACAAGAAGCCTAAGTAACAGTACAGCAAACATGGAGGCCTCATGTCACACTGGTGGCAGAGGCTGATGACAATGTTTAATGGTAGAATAAAACAAACACATTAACAATATATCAGCTGATAAACACTTAGACAGCAATCCCCCCTCTTCTGTTCAAGGTAAATACTCTGCAGCTTGATGAAATAAATAATAGACTCTCACTTTCCAAATGATCTCAAACACAGTCTTAGTATTTTTGCAAAACATGTTTACATACTGCTGTGTTTGTTGTATTTGTGTAACTCTGGCACAACATGTTCCTTCGGGATGAATAAGTAAACAGGTGAGGCTCTGCTTCTCACAGCCAATCTGCAACTTGCTTTGCTCTAATTGATATTTAAAACTTGAACTGCAGTTTTAACCTCCAGTAGTGCTTGTGACGAAGGTAACTTCATCACTGTGGACTGACGGCTTCGGGCCTTGTAATATTGCACATGTGGTTTAGTTTGAAAGTGTTCTCCCTCCTGTTTTGTCTGTGGCTGGTGATTGGGTTCACCAGGTGTCCTGTGTTGTCTCCTCCCCCCCCACCTGTGTCTTATTGGCCTGATTAGTGTGTGTGTATTTAGGCTCTGTTTTCCCTGTCAGTGGACAGGTAGTGTGTGTGAGATCCTTGTTGCTGGTGACTGTGTGCACGTGGGCAGCAATATTGAGTCTTTGAATCATGTGTCTGTGATTTAATAAATGCCCACACCGGGTTATATTTGAACTCTCTGCCTCTGCCTCCTTGCCTGGTCGGGCCGCTCAACGGTCAGTCTCACAGTGCTATAGAGGAATATTATATTCGTAGCTCCTTTTTTTGTTTGATCTAGTGCACGTGCACAGAGGTGACGTGTTTCACATTCCTGCAGAAGGTTTCCCACTCTTCCTCTGATCTACAGGTCACCAGTGAGTATATAGAAACAATTAGTTTTTTTTTTCTTCTAGACAAAAGTGCAGATTTTTTATGAAAAAGGAAAAGTTTAACAGGTTTGTAGACCACAGGATAAATACTAAGTGTAAAAAATACTGAATTTAAACAGAAACTAGATTTACAAGAAAGTACCACACAAAAATATTTAAATTTCTTTACACTGTGTAACGCACATTACGGATTAATAGATACGAATGCATAAAACGACATCCAACACAAGAAGTATACTTGGACATTTTAACGTCTTTAAGGCGGCTCTTTAGTACGATTACATCCATGTTTACTAACGTACAGTCTACAGGAAGCAATGCAATGTTTCAAAATTAGCCTTTGGAAGGAAAGGTATTTCTCACATTGTTTGGACACTGGAGATTTACATAATTCAATAAAGGTTGCCATCTTAAGAATTCATAACAGTTCTACATCCAGTGTCTCTGATCTACCTTCGCCATGAGAGCCATGTTCTCCTCGTGCGGGGAGTCGAGGTCTCGGTTGTCCAGAGGGATCTCCACCTCTCCCAGGAAGGCGTTGCGGCTCAGGCGTCCGTGATGCCAGACGGATATCAACATGGAGCGGGTGAACAGCTGAGAGCGGCTGATGGAGTACTGACAGTGGGAGAAGAACGAATCAAAAGCTGATCTTCATTTTAAAAACCTATTTTATTTTAGTGCTCTGGTGCTGAAGGGAGTTCTAAATAAAACATGGGACATGAATTAATCAAAAATGAATTCAGATTTGATCAGAAGTTGCATCTGAAATCTTCCTAATATTTCCCTTCACTCTCTTTAATGAGCAAATCCTAAATTACAGATGAATAATACTACGAATGGTTTTATCCAGCTTTCCTTTCGGAAGCATTGTTTGCTACTGTATTTATTCTACATTGTACCAAAATCAATATTTGACAACAGCTATTCTAATCTGCAATGTCAATATCAATCTTAAAGTCTCTGTAGGTGTGGTCATTAGTTGCAGCCTGCAAGGCACAAGGTCACTAATCAGGGAGTGCCATTAAGTCAACAGGAGAAGGTCAACACTTATAAACCCTCACCTTCAGCGTTTCGTTGTAGACCGGGTCCACCGTGTTCCTCTTGATGCTGGTTTTCTTTTTGCTCTGGCGAGATTTGTCAGGCAGTAGATAACATTTAACATAACTGAAACACAAAGACAGAAGGAATGCTTAAAGTCGTTTCTACCGCTTCTCTGCTGCATTTCTTTTAAATGTATTTCTTTTGTTTATTTGGTCGTTTTTAACTCGTACAACTTAAATACAGATCTCTACATTTGAGAGCATGCGAGTTAATACATTATATGTTAGTTCATGAGAATCAGCTCTGTATACAACTGAATACATTCTCTGGAAAATATCTGTTGACATTGAATTTCCTGTGAAGTTCAAGCAATAACCAATAGGATGTGATAATCAAGACTTTTGAAAACACAGCAGCTTCTTATCCACACGGATCAAAGCTGTGCCAACAGCACTAAGTGGGGTGTGTGCAGTACAAATATGTTACTGTGTCAGAGCCACAATCTGCAGTACGAAAGCCAAAGTTTAAATTACGTGATTTACGCTTGGAGAAAGAAAAAGTTTATTAATATTTACGGATGGGAAAGCTGGCCTGAGGCATTGCCGTAGGCCAGCCCGTGGCACTCCTTGATGAAGACATGGAGGCTCTGGGTGGGCTCGTTGTAGCTCATAGAGAAGACCAAGTCTCCGCTCACTTCCACACTGTCAAAGTCTCCTGCTTCACTGTAAATACTCATCAGGCTGCCCAGCGTGCTCTGGAGGAACATACAGACACCTGAGCTGAAAACTCATCATCGGCCATTTCTGTATCATTATTCACAAATTCTGACTTTAAAAGGATAGTTTGGTTGCTTTGGAGTGGAATTGTATGACTTAATTATCCATATTCATAGTACTTACTATAGGAGAAACAGACATGTGTAACAGCATGGAAATTAAGGAATGTACTGCGGTGCACGGGACATATTTTAAACACCAAAATTAAAAGACAAGTTAAATTAAGTGTACACAATATGTAAATTATTATACTGCTTTTCCTTGCCGTCAGATAGCAATTTATGTTATCTCTGCTATCTTCAAAGCCACCCACGGACACAAATATGTTTTAGATGGCTAAAATAGTTTGGCTCAGGCTCTTACAGCAATACATTGCTTAGCTTTCGTGATGTCATTCCTGCTTGGTCTCAGCTGGGTGTGCCAGCTGCCATCTACAGTAATTATGGATAATCAACCCACCCATCCGAACTATTATTAAATACAAAATAGCGGCATTAAGCTTATGTTCTAGAAGACACCATCTGATTGCTTTGTGATGAAGGTGCAGATCAGATTTCACAATAAAGAAAACTAAGAAATTACTATTTTTTTATTGACTGTTTTTAAATGCCTTTGTCTGAATGTCTTTCATTTTTGTAAGGCACCTTGAATTGCCTTGTGTTGAAAGGTGCTATATAAATAAACTTGCCTTGCCTTACCCAACACAAAACTGCTGAGTTGCAACAGAAAGGGACAAACAAATTAGCAAAGATCAGAATGTTTCTGTCCATAACTAAATCCAGAGTGACAGTCACTTTTGTGTCCCCTGAAGCTTTGGTAAGTATATAAACATTAAGGCCTTTTCATATCAGTTTCACACTTGCTGGAGGATATCCTGAGGTCAAAGATGCTCGTTCAGATTATCTAACATCAGTTCCGTTGTGAGAGACATAATGAGCTGCGTTCCGAAGATGAATTTGTTGGTGCACTAATGTGAGCTAAGAGAAATGGCAATACTCTACCTTCGAGCTGTGCAGACTGTAGGAGCTTGAAGCCATTGACCTTTTATGAAAGCTAACCAAGCTGTCAATATCTTCCTCCTCCTCTCCATCTTCCTGTGGAAACCCAAGAATTAGATTTCTGTTGTCAGCTAAAATCAGGCTAGGGTTCTTAAAAAAAATACATAAACACATTTTAGTCAATTTAAGTAGCAGAAAAATCAAACTATGACGATGGTCTCCTTTTGGTGGTTTATGAACAGGCAGGAAATAATTCACCACAGAAAAGAGCCAGAACCAGAATAGACCAGCCATTGAACACGTTTTGTTTTAGCAAGAGGCTTGACTCGCTCTAATTCTAACTTCTGTAACTCCTCAACCCAAATTTTACAGAGAATATCTTTTAAAAAAACGTTCATATGGACTGCCTATATAAGCGAAATCTCGTCCTAATAAAGGAGTTTCCTTGGTTTGTGTGTACTTGTACTTTGCTAACCTATATTTGCATTGCATCATATAAATTATCTTTCACAGAGGGGAGGGTGATGTGTCTAGGGGATAGAACAGAGCACATCTAAATAGGATGGCGCAAACCTAGTCCCAAGACTGAAACTGAAACAAGCTAAAAGCAAGTAGTGTTGATCAGTGTCAGCTTCAGAATTGTGAAGGTTGAAGAATGATTGAAATATAATTGGATATATATATATAAAAGCCTTTATTGGACCTTTAACATAGATTCAGGATAAAGCACTACAGAATAGTATCAAAGTTAAATTCATACCTGTATTTCTAGGACTGGTACAGAGCGTCTCCTGTTGCCCATGGAGACCTCAGCCGTGTCACATCCATCTCGAAGGTCCAGTGTGGATATCGTCTCTGTTATAAACATACAGACCAGCGGTTAAACTACAATACACACAATGTTTTTCCTTTGATTCTGGAAGTAGAATAACAGCATTGCATGTGGTTATATCAAATGCTAACCAGGTTTTTTTTGGCCTCGTTTGATGCTCTTCTTGAAGAGTCTATCAACGTCCATATCCGGGCTCGGGCTGACTCGGGCTGTTTTTATTTCCGGCACCTGTCGTAACAGAAACAAGGAGTCACATTTATAGAAAAGAAAATACTTTGAGAAAGAAACACGAACCTGGCATTTGAAATATTCGTACATGGATAGCTTCTGAGTTAGCACTGTCCTCTGTCACGATGTCTGCTTTGACTGGAGCCGTCAGACTGGACACAGTGGACCCTGAGAGGCTCTCTCTCCTGTGGGATGACATACATCTTTATTCATTACAGATACAAGTCTTTACATTCAAACAGAGGTGAGAAGTAGTGGAGTACAAACGCTTTGTTACTGTACTTAAGTTCATTTTCTGGTATCAGTACTTTACTCCACTACTTATTTCTCTGACGACTTTTTACTTTTACTTCTTACATTTTCAAACAGGCTTGTTACTTTAATTTTAATCTGTGTTTGGTGGCGTGATCATTATTATTTAGAGTCATTGCGTGCCTATTGATTTGAACACGATCCGTGTATCCATCATTTCCTGTTCTTCTCTAAAGAAGAGCGACCAATGAAAACTGTCATTTTGCCGTTGTTCAGTATCGAAATATCCATCAGCTAACAATTACATTATTGTTCTATTAATATAAAGGGAGGTCAGTTACTCTTTAAAACAGCTGGTAGTTATGGGTACTTTTTACTTGAGTACATTTCGAAGCCCATACTTCTTTACTTTTACTTGAGCAGTGGCGAGCCGTGACTTTTATACATAGGCCCTCTGACCCCCCCTTCCCTTGGAAAAAAAGAAGAGATATTACGTCTCAACGTAGACTTCAGCGGAATATCAAAACAGCGGCCCAGGGTGCAAAACGCATCAATGACAGCGACCCTCTACCACACAAAACAACATCATTTATACCTACACCTATCATGACAGGGCACCCATAGCCAAGTAGCAATTACAAATGAATTAAGTCACGGCGGCCCGCATTGAAAATGACTTAGGCCTACCTTTGATGATCAAATCACTGAAACACAAAGTCCATCCTCCTGTCCTTTTGGATGAAGCACTTGCGGGTCATTCAGCTGATCCTTTGCCACTCCAGTTTATCATTGTAACTCAATCTTGAAAATGACTCGGTTAATAATTTCGCAACGATGTCCTCACTATCACTGAAGTGAGCCATCATGAACGAACTTATGCTAATTATAAATCTATCGATCATAAATCATCATCTCCTGCTCTCTCCCAAATGGAGCTTTTCCCTCTTCCAGCTACCTAACTTCACTCCTTCCACCTTTGAATTCCATGCCGTCACAGTAACCCATCCTATACAATTGACCATTGTTGTTCTCTACCGTCCACCAGGCGCCTTGGGGGACTTCTTGGAGGAATTAGATAATCTCCTCTCACACATCCCTGAAACTGGCCCTCCCGCTGTACTTCTCGGAGACTTCAACCTCCAGACAGGGAAGATAGATGAACTAACATCTCTGTTAACCGCCTTTGCTTTCTCACTGTCTCCATCCCCACCGACTCATAAAGCTGGCAATGTCCTTGATCTCATATTCTCAAGGAACTGCGCTACTTCTAACCTCTCTGTAAACCCGCTCCACACATCCGATCACTTCTTCATTTCATTCTCTCTACCCCTTTCCAAACAAAACAAACTAATCTCTTCTCATCCTGCACTTGTCCGCCGTAACCTTCGTTCCCTCTCCCCCACTACCTTTGTCTCATCGGTGCTCTCAGCCCTCCCTTCCTCTGACTCGTTCCAACTACTACCTCCAAACTCTGCTGCAGAAACTCTCCTCTCTACTCTCTCATCCACTCTGGACTCTCTCTGTCCTCTCACATCTCGGCAGGCTCGTCAGTCCCCTCCTGCTCCCTGGCTAAATGATGCACTGCGTGCTAATAGAACCGTCCTTAGGGCAGCAGAGCGGAAACGGTGGAAATCCAAACACCGTGACGACCTCCTAACCTATCAGGCTCTCCTCTCCTCTTTCTCTGCTTCAATCTCTCAGGCAAAAAGCACTTTCTTTCAAGATAAAATCCAATCTTCCTATTCCAATCCCAAAAAACTATTTTCCATCTTCTCCACCCTCTTGGACCCTCCAAAAGCCCCTTCCCCCTCCTCCCTTCTGTCAAGCGACTTTGTTACCCACTTTGAAAAAAAGGTTGATGATATTCGCTCTTCTTTTTCTGACTCACCTTTACTCACCGCTGGGTCACCAGACACTCCTTCCACCCACACACTAACCTCCTTTTCCCCTCTCTCTCCAAGTGAGGTTCTTACCCTCATTACCTCTGCCCGCCCTACCACCTGTCCTCTGGACCCTATCCCTTCAAACCTCCTTCAGACTATCGCTCCTGATATTCTACCGTTTCTCACCCATTTCATCAACACTTCTCTAACTTCTGGTCACTTTCCAAACAGTCTCAAGGAGGCAAGAGTAAACCCTCTCCTAAAGAAACCCACTCTCAACCCGTCTGATGTTATAAACTACAGGCCTGTCTCTCTACTCCCGTTCCTGTCTAAATCACTTGAACGCGCTGTCTTTAAACAACTCTCCTGTTATCTCCATCAGAACAACCTTCTGGATCCGCACCAGTCTGGTTTCAAGGCAGGTCACTCCACAGAAACTGCTCTCATTGCTGTCACTGAGGAACTGCACACTGCCAAAACTGCATCCCTCTCCTCTGTCATCATCCTGTTGGACCTGTCTGCTGCATTCGACACGGTGAATCATCAGATCCTCCTTCGCACGCTCCAAAAACTTGGAGTTTCAGGCTCTGCACTTTCCCTCCTCACCTCATACCTCAAAGACCGTACCTACAGGGTGACTTGGAGAGGGTCTGAGTCCGACCCTTGTCAATTAACTACAGGGGTCCCTCAGGGCTCTGTTCTTGGTCCCCTCCTCTTCTCCCTGTACACAAACTCGCTCGGATCAGTCATTAGCCCGCATGGTTTTTCATACCACTGCTACGCTGACGACACCCAATTAATTCTGTCCTTTCCCCGCTCAGAGACCCAGGTCGTCGCACGCATCTCTGCTTGTCTAGCTGACATCTCTCAGTGGATGTCTGCTCATCACCTCAAGCTCAACCTTGACAAGACTGAGCTGCTCTTCCTTCCGGGAAAAGATTGTCCCACTCTTGACCTAACAATCAACATCGGCACCTCAGTTGTTTCCCCGACTCAGACTGCAAGGAATCTGGGTGTGACCCTAGATAACAACCTGTCCTTCACTGCAAACATAGCTGCTACAACCCGTTGCTGCAGATACACGCTTTACAACATCAGGAAGATACGTCCCCAGCTGACACAGAAAGCGACGCAGGTTCTGGTCCAGGCTCTCGTCATCTCACGCCTAGACTACTGCAACTCCCTCCTGGCTGGTCTACCTGCATGTGCCATCCGACCTCTGCAGCTCACCCAGAATGCAGCGGCTCGTCTGGTCTGCAACCTTCCTAAATTCTCCCACACCACTCCGCTCCTCGGCTCCCTTCACTGGCTTCCGGTAACTGCTAGAATCCACTTCAAGACACTGGTACTTGCTTACCATGCTGCGAATGGATCTGGCCCTTCGTACATCCAGGACATGGTTAAACCGTACACCCCAGCGCGTGCACTACGCTCTGCATCAGCCAAACGACTCGCTGCACCCTCGCTGCAAGGGGGACCCAAGTTCCCATCAGCAAAAACACGTGGGTTTGCTATCCTGGCTCCAAGATGGTGGAATGAGCTCCCCATTGACATCAGGACAGCAGATAGCTTGCACATCTTCCGGCGCAAACTGAAAACTCATCTCTTTCGACTCCACTTCGAGCGATAGATTTATTAACAAAGCACTTATATACTAATATAAGTGGATACAAGCGGCCGAGATGGGTTTTCTCCGCAGGGTGGCTGGTGTCTCCCTTAGGGATAAGGTGAGAAGTTCGGTCATCAGGGAGGGACTCGGAGTTGAGCCGCTCCTCCTTCGCGTCGAAAGGAGCCAGTTGAGGTGGTTCGGGCACCTAGTTAGGATGCCACCTGGGCGCCTCCCTAGGGAGGTGTTCCAGGCACGTCCAGCTGGGAAGAGACCAAGGGGTAGACCTAGGACCAGGTGGAGGGATTATATCTCTTCGCTGGCCTGGGAGCGCCTTGGGATCCCCCAGTCAGAGCTGGTTGATGTCGCCAGGGAAAAGAAAGTTTGGGGCTCTCTGCTGGAACTGCTACCCCCGCGACCCGACCACGGATAAGCGGGAGAAGATGGATGGATGGATGGATTATATACTAATAAAGGACTGGCTTATCTAAAGCCAGTTGAGTAGCACTTGAAATGTTTGGCTCTATGAAACCTGATGTACTTATATGATTCTGTTTTCTTCAAGGTTGTGTCTTCCTGGTCGAATGTACTTATTGTAAGTCGCTTTGGATAAAAGCGTCAGCTAAATGCAATGTAATGTAATGTAATAAATCTATCGATTAGATTTATGATTCGAAAATAATAAAAGTAGGGTAGACATGTGGATATTATCCGGCTGAACAAAACGTGCATTTATCTAACAGGTTCGTCTTCCACAGACCTTATTTCAAGCTATTTTCCAAAATCCTATGGAGAAATCCCACTGCTTTCTGTCGAGGGAATCCGAGCGCAGCTTACTTCTGGGTTTTAGGACGCGTGACTGCACCTCTTGGATAGAACCAGAACTCACAGCGGGCGGAACTTGTCATAAAGTCCGCGAAAATAAAGCCCGCCCATTTAGAGGGAAGATATGATTGGTCAATTGTACTGTCATTTCACATTACTCTCTCGTTGAGTTACTATAGCGGGCCCTCTGTGAATGTAGAGAGGGACCAACAAGCCCTCCCGTCTTCACAGTAACTCGCAGAGACGGCATTTAACCCTTCACATTCCAACAGAAACTGAACAGGCAGAGTCGAAGGATTTATTTCTTTGGAAATATTATTTTAAATACAATTAAATCAAGTTATTTTGGTAAAACTAATGAAAAATGTAACAACAAAAAAATATTAAAAATAATATTTAAAAAAAAACGTTTTTAATGTTTTCAAATATTATTTTTTAGAATATCTTAGGCCCTCACAGAGGGCCTAGAGGGCCCTGATGGCTCGCCACTGTACTTGAATAAAGAAGCTGAGTCAGAAAAACAGACAAATGTGTAACTACCACGCCCAGAATGTCCATGCATGAGTTTATGCTCATAAGATTCTGTCTCTTTTTTGTAAACCAAAAAATTGATTTTGGTCACGTTTTTAGGTAAAGTCTTTTTGTCAACAATATAGCATGTTGATAAAGTCACAGAAATAGTTTAGTGAAGAAGGTGCAGTATTATTCTGAGATAAAAAAAAATAGGGAAAAGGACGTCGACAAACATAGTCATAGTTTCGATTAAAAAAATCAACACTGATATACAGCAATCGTTTTACTGCAGTTACTGATTATTTTTTATTTTAAGGTGTCCACTATAACACTTGTTTTTATTTTATTAACTATTACATGTAGAACTGCAAGCCACATTATCCAAAGGCACTCTAGTTATATTTATATATCATTGTTTAAAAGTATTTAACAGAAGGGTGAAACAAACAACAATGCATTTTGTATTAAAAAATGATCTGACACAAGGTAGACTTCCCCAGTACAATTACCAGCTCTGGGGGAGGAGGGCCAAACACTTACTCTAACGTTGCTTTGAAGTTACCTTGTAGTGTTTGTACTTTTTAAAGTAACTACAGGGGGTTTACCTTTGTTGCTCCGGGGTCACATGGCCAGATTCAGTGTCTGTTTTATGGCTGCTCATACTGTTGTTCTCTGCAGACTCCGTGTCACTGCGAGTTGGCTTTGAGCAAACATCCTCCTTTGATTCAAATGACTCTCTTGAAGCAATTGATCCTGTATTCTCATTTGCATAACTGTAAAAGTAAATATGACAAAAGGTAGAGATGCTAAATCCGCATCTGAGAACACTAAAATGTGTAAATAAATGTGAAAACTAGAGACACACCCATTGTTATCTGTTACTTGATTTTTCTGCCTGACCCGCGGCACAGGAATGGGAAGTTCTGGGTTTATGTCAGTGCTTCTCAACAGCACTTCTCCTGTTGTCTCACGCTTCTTTGCTGTAACACAGAACACATGTTAAACACAGCAGTTAAACATAATGTCACTTGTATTTCTCTTCTCCTGCTGTTGAACAGGGACAACATTCCAGTGACTGTGGGCATTTCATTTGGCCCAGACTGAGAGCTGTTTACATTCCTGGCTGAACAGTCGATAGCCACCACTTCCTCTTCCTGTACTCACCCATTGGTCTCTTTTTCAGGGAGACTCTCACCAGGTCGTGTCCAGGAGTCATGGAGAAACGGTTGACCCTTTGATCGTAGAACCAGTCCCCTGTCCTTTTCTTTAGATCCCTACAATGCCATATAAATACTTTATAAAAAGGTCTTAATTTAAGAGAATTTACACTCATTCATCAGTAAAATAACACATTTAAAAAAGGTTAACGGTTAATATGCTGTATTTTTCAATTTGAACATACTAGAGTTGAAATGATTATTCGATTGGAAGAAAATAATTGTATTATTAATTAGGCTTATCATAAAAGTATTTTATAATGTAGAATATATACCAAACGATTAAACTAATACATCATTGGCAGGTTTATTGATAATGGAAATAATAATAATTTGCAGCACTGATAAATATGCTGCTCAAAATAATAGGTTTTCAAAGATAAAACTATTAGTTAGCAAATCGTGCTACGATTATACAATTTTAAATAACCATAAATAACTAGATATTAGTGTCTTCCGTGTGAATGATGGTCTGCTTTGTATCTGCTTCCAAATAAACATAAACCTTTTTAAAATAGCCAATCCACCATTAAGTAGTCCTGAACAAACAGACTACAACTGTTTGAGTGACTGTTGCTTAAATCTACAGGGCCCAGCTATTCTAGGAAATGACTCAGCCTTTTTTTGTTAAAGTTTTCATGTGTGACTTCTACATCTTCACCAGGTAATCCAAGGGCGTATAGTTCAGGATTAGCTCAATCTTAACAGTATAAAAGATGAAGACAAATAGTTTCGATCCAGAAACAATGTTTGCTCATATAAAAGTATTCTCAACATCTAATGAGAGCATAAACAAAACAATCTCTCACGTCTCTTTGGCACAAACACTGCAGACCCAGGATCCATCGGGGAGCGCTATTCGGCAGTTTCTGCAGAGATGGTGATTGCAGATCTTACACTGGCTGGAGAAAACAGTTAGTCGACTCAGAGGATCCTGACATCTGCCACAACTGTGTTGACTGTATTTTCCACTGCCATGTTTGGCCCCTTTCCTCTTTTCTTCCAGCAACTCCGTCTTCATGCTCCTGAGAAACAGAAACGCAAGTAATGAACAAGAACTTTTGTTAGTTTTTCTGTATCACCTTTGACCATACTTAAATTACCAAAAAAAGGTAGTTTACATTGCAAAGCAAACATCTGTATATTAAAATCTGTATAATCCATTGCATGGCCTGTTGGGTAAATTTGTCTTCAGCTCCCAGCAACTATGGCTGGGTTATGTTTGAATTTAATATACTGATGCTAATAACATTTCTGGGTATTGGGACTAATTTAGATTATACTTTCATATGAGTAAACAAGACTAAATATCTGACTCTTTAAAAATAAAATCTGACTTTTAATACTTAAGTATATTGACACATTTTGCATGGTTTTTAATAAGAACTGAGGTTCAATTAACTAGGCCTACACACACCAAGACATCAGATACCTTCATGAACACATAACATTAAAAACTAGAAGCTGTTGATATTAAGTTGAATAACTAAAATGAAAGTTAATATAGTCAAATATAATCTTGTATAATCCACAATGAAAATGCATTATATTTCACGTTTTATCACCACGGTATATACAAAGTGGTTTGGAAAGTTGAGTTTAAGGCCTGTTGTAGTTTATGGGTGTCACTGTTTAGCAGAGGGGAGACAGTTGTCTTCACTGACAGCAGGCTGTGCACAGGAGGCCCCTGACTCAATGGAATGGCCCCAAAATGTGTTTAGGCCATACCATAGGAGAATATGACTGGACATGTCCAGTCCTGCACACCAGAGGACATGACCTTTTCCCACAAATATGGGTATGAAGGAGGTGTCTTTGTTTTTTGTTGTCCCTGTGTGCAGCATAAAAGCACTGGTTGAGAGGGAGAAAGCTCCAGAGTGGGGTTTTTCCTTGGTAAGTTCTCTCAAATAGGTTTTGTTTTGACTGTGTTTTACTAAAACCAACTGAAGTGGGCCAGTTGAAGTTAGATTGAAATGTCACAACTGAAGTGGGCCAGTTGAAGTTAGAATTGAAATGTCACAACTGAAGAGGGAGTGACGAAATAAAATAAGAAATGTAAAACTGTGAATTGAGTTTTCATATTAGTAATTTACCGCAGCATGAAATATTTGGTATGATTGTCACATTGTAACGAGAGAAGGTAAAAACCCTGTATAAGTGTGGACCATTTTCTTCAAATAAAATCATCCCACCCTTTTGGATTGGGGTAACTTAAAATAGATCTGCGCTCTTCTCTCCTGCTTAAAAGGTAAGATTGCACAACTGCCACACTCACACTTAGGTAGGGCCACACCTCATTACTGATACCAAAATCCTTCGGGATTGCTTAAACGGATTTAGTGTGTCGTCTGAATTGAAACAGCAGTTAATTAAATCTGGTTCTTCAGGAGTTAAGAGAGGTGAGATCATTTGACACAACACCGGTATAAATTAACAGGCCTCTCAACTCCAACAAAGTGTATAGTAAACACACGTTTTTTTTAAATCCCCCCAAAAAAAGCATGTTAATTTTCTGTGATTTACAGAGTAAGTTACTTTAAACTTAAACTGTGTTCATTACCTTGATTTGAATAAACTGGAAACAGCATTAGTAAGTTAACCAAGAGTACAATTGACAGGAAGTGCTCTCTCCTCACCGCACACGGAGCTCTTCGGCCCGCCTCAGCTCCTCGTCCCGCTGCAGCACCTCCAGGATCCTCTCCCGCTCAGAGTCAGACAGGAAGGCCAGGTTCAGGTTGATCAGGTCAGCAGCCTCGAGCATCGTGGCGGTTATCGGGAACTCTCAGCGCAGGTTAACTGGCTCAACTCAGGGGTTGTCGCATCAAGAAGATCTCCTGAGGGCAGAACCAACAATCAGGAATAAACTCAACTGGGACACTTCACAAAAGTTTGATTTAACACTGACAAAACATGCATTTGAGTATTTTTCTATGTGATGCAACCCAGGCAGAGCTCTAGAGGGAAAAGAGGAACTTAATGCCTGACGATGATGAAGAGCCAGACTTATCAAATGGCTAATAATCGACTAAGTGATATTGTTCTCTTCCCGTTGGTCTCCATACAGAGAAGCCTCAGTCCAGCAACTTTGCGATGGATCGTTTTTGAGTTAGAGTTGTAGTCTCCTTGTTTTCAGAAAGGCTTATGTCTATCAGTCAAAAAGGATATCCATGGGAATCTAGATAATCACAAAACTAACAGACAGAGGAAAAGGTCTACAACTTTGGAGCGAAATATTGTTGAATCTAGCGATCCAAAAATGATATACGACTAATAGAAACCAGGATGGTGGAGGATTTAAGGCTTGTTCTGAGCGAGAGAGGCTAAAACAACATGAACTTGGCTTCTGTGTCCTGGTTCCCACCCTCTAAGGATACAGAGAGCCGGGTGGAGTTCTGTAGTTTATAAACAATCCCAAAAGGCTAATCCCAAAAACATGCTGGTTGTCTGTCATGTTCCTTTTGAAACGTAAATTGAGGAGGTGACTGTACCTGTAAGCAGAGGTGTAAGAAGTACTCAGATATTGTACCTAGGTAAAAGTAGAAGTACCAGAGTTTTGCAGATTGGTCCATTTCAGAATCATATATGATATGTTTTGATTATAATTATTGATGCATTCAAGTGTTATCAAAACCAGTAAAGTTGCAGCTAGTTTTAATTACTTTGTATACTGCAGGGTAGCTTGTGAATTTACTCCAGACTAAAGTCTTATTTAAGTGTTGATCTATATTTCACATCATTAATCCAAATCTGAAAAGAAACTTCAGGCATTAAATAAATGTAGTGGAGTAAAAGTACAGCATGTACCTCTGAATGGTTGAGTAACAGTTCAAGTAGCATACATTGGATCAAGTAAAGTAAGTATTTAAAAAAGTGTACTTAAGAACAGTACTTGAGTAAATGTACTTAGTTATTTCCCACCTCTGCTGTTAAGTAGGTACACAATAGAAACGCTGCACTCCAAAACTACACAGAATGTGACACTTTTGTCCTCATTGTTTGAATACCATCTGGAGGAGGCTTGCAGCAATATCAACTTATTCAAGGGAACTCGCCTAGTAACCCTCAAGGAAATTGCGCATGCGTCATAGAGATGGTGTAATAATGAACTAATCTTAATAGGCGATATTCAATTCTTCTAAAAACACTTAGCTCAAGCTACACTTACCTAGCCTACCTTTACAAATGCTGCCATGTCTTATCAAATGTAAATCAGGCTATTTTGACAAATAATAATTTGACAAACAAATTCCTAGACAATGGGTGTTGTTGTTTTTAGCATTATCAGCAAACTGTGATTAGATGTGTGTAAATGAAGATATTACGGCTTATACTCCAACAGTTGAAAGTGTACGTTACTGAAAATCAAATAAAGGCTAACGATACTCCATTTTCACTTCATGGTATTTTAAAATCAGTTTGCTATTATCCGACTGGTGTTTTGGTGCAAACGATTCAATTATATTACGTGGAAAAGAGTCGGCTGAGAAAGAATACAAAACAGTATTAAAATAACTCACAGTGTTGTTAAATGTCGACTTTACCACCGCTACACGGCTTGCAGCGTCACTACGGGCGACAGATATCCCTGTCAGAAAACACAAAACGGTTAAAAGTAGCAAAAAGCTAACAACGCTTTAAAGTTATTACATTTCCGCGTGTTTTTAAACTGGTGTACTCACTTTCCTCGTCAATTTTATCCCGTCTTTTCCCACTTCTTCCTCCTGCCTCCCGTCTCCAAAAAACAGTTGACTTTGTGTTGGAGGAGTCTCAACTACCGGAAGATAAGGAAAGTTTGCAGAAGACAAGCAGGAGCGCCTCTCCACAGTTTCCACTGTGACAGGTGTATTTCCTTAGCTCTGTTTACCACAGGAGGGCTGGATGTGGAAAATGTGACCTATGTAACACTCCATTAATTTCCTCTGCTCACTCTACCCTGCGAAACAGTAACCTGACAGGGAAGTGCATGGGTTCTAAAAGTTGATTGTGTTAGAAAAAAAACCGTGGGAAATGCAACACATCATGCAAAGTATCAACAAAAAGTGAGGAATGTATTGCTGTTGAGGAAAAGAGACACTACAAATGGCGTGTCTGTACAGCTCTCTATACACTATGCCTTTATTTGTTGTCTAGGCGTATGCAAAGTGATGATAGATGAACCACGTTGTTAGGAACATTATTACTCTGCCTATAAACACTACAATATAACGTTTTTAAAGCTGGTCTTATATGGAGCTATATCAGGGTCATACGTTTTGATCATTCAAAGAAATACAATTTAGAATTTATTTATTATTAGGTAGCGCGAAAAATATAACTCAACACTTTCTATACAGAATACTCACGTGATTGGTGGTAAACAAACGTCAAAGTTCAGTTAAGCGAGCTGATAGCATCGTAGTTGACATTCTTTTACCCAAAAAGGATACATCAACAAACATTTTCAAGTAGTCAATTGTCCCCAGTGTGAATCACATATTTTCTTTGTAGGTTTTTCTTGTTTTATTAATTATATCAATGTGTAGCCTACGGCCTTATTGGCTAATGAGAATTATCAGGTTGATTACAGTTAGCCCAAACTACTTAAATGTGCCCAACATGGTACCTTCATGTATTCATAGACTTGAGGTATGAAGCATAACTGAGAACACAGATCGGTGACTGGAGTTTACTGCTAACTTTGTTTTTATATTAATGCTACACTTAAGAGAAAATTCACACGGCCATTACTCACAAACAAAATCCAGGCGTGTTTGTGGTAAATGGCTCTTTTGGCAAGTAAAGCAAAGACTGTGCTCTCATCCGCTGCTACCTCCACATACAGATGGGTGAAGGAAAAATAATAACTACATTGACTTTCTCGTAACACGATATTGGTACCACAAGCTGCCAGAGTAGCTTTGGTGCTTTCTACTGGAAGGATTACTATTCATTCATCCAGCAGATATTCCTTTATTTGGGTGCAAAATCTCACATGGCTGTTCATAATGGTTCAGACCTGCTGACTGTGAAGGCCATATCATATGATTCACATCCTTTCCATCATGAAAACATCCAGTGCCCACCCCCCCACCCTCAGGTATGTAGCTAAAGGCATGTGTTTTTACAGGCAGGAGTTTGTTTGCCTTTACTTGAAGTGAAATAGATTTGCTGTAAAATAATGACATTGGTTACCTTTAAGGTTTGCTATCAATCATCAGCTGCAATCTTGTGGGAACATTTTGCCAACTCTTTTCCAATAAAAGCGACCAAGAGTTGCCTCTCCACATAATGTGCTTATTTACATACTCATTCACATATTAATTTGCATAAAGCTCAGTGGATGTGTGAGTTGCTTGGAGGGAGGGACTGCCTGCACAGAAATAGGAGAGAACCCGTGCTTTTGGAAGAAGCGCTGTGGACTGTATACTGAGCAGGATTGGGAATTAATTACAATTTATTTTAATATATATCTTGTTTTTCTCTTTACGGTTTGCATCAGTTGCAGAATTTCTTGCTAGTAGCTGCCTCTGAGAAAGATGTCAAGTGATATAGTTGTCTTTGGGACAGTGGGGCCAACAATAATATCACAAGGAAACACTTGAGTTGCAGGGGCGGATCTACCGGGGTGGCATGGGGTGGCAACTGCCACCCTAAACAATAGCCTTGCCACCCCAGCTGCCACCCCAGTTGGCATCTTTGTTTTGAAAGAAAAGTTGTGGCTCATCGGACATTTATGAGAGAAAGTCTCTAATGTCCGAGTGCAAGTGAATGCAGCACAAGATGCACGTCATGTAACTCCTCCCCCGGTCCTGGCGCGAGAGTGGAAATATGATTGGTGGCGAATTCACTTGAACGTGGGGACGGCGCAAAACGAGAAGCCTTTCGGACCCAAGCACTGAAGGAATGAGGTAGTTGCGGTCTACAATGACAGAGAAGAGAATGTCAAGTTTGGCTGTACTCAGCATTGAATCAAAACGCACTACAGCTGTTGATCTTAATAAATTTGTGAGGCGTTTTGCTGAACAAAATAGTAATCGCCGCATTCAGCTGTAATAGACATGCCAACTTGATGCTCTGCTCACGGATGACTCGATGAGAATAACAAACTGTTAAGACGATGACCTTGTATGCGTGTATACATTTTTTTCTTTGAGGGGGTCTGTCCCCAAAAAACAGTTTTAAGTCCTGAGAAAGTAAAATAAGACGGTGTGTAAAACTACACTGCCCAGCCAACAGAAAGTAACCACTTTGATTTAACTAGGCCAGTAGGTAAGGACCTTCCACTGGATAATAACTGCAGCGATGTATATGTTTTAGCTGAATACACGTTTTTTTTTTAACCCTAACTGATGCAGTTAGTCACTTCTTTAATGTTTGTTCTTTCTGATGTAAAGTCAAGGTTGTAACTGTATATCAATAATGATATAATTACTTGTTTTTCAAATTTGAAGGAGGGTGAGCAAGCATCTTGATGAACATTCATCATTAACTCCTCCAAAAAATATAGTTTATTCAATAATAAATGAATATGTGAATCATAACAGTTCTTCACTATATCTGTAAAGCGTCTTTGAGCACCTGTAAAAACGCTAACAAATTAAATCTATTATTATTATTATTATTTATTAACAGTGATTGACAGCTGATAGGAATAATATGATTGTTAATATTATCATATTCATTCAGACAAACATCGATGAGACAGTTAATTAATGTACTTATTGCAGCAGTCTGTATATATTTGGTTCCCCTGCTGGTCTAAGAGTGAGACAAACTCATTCAGTTATTGTTCAGTTAAAATTCATTAAATTACGTCTGCCACCTTATATGTAAGGCTTTACTGATGTGCCACAATAATATCACCTATGTGATTGAGTTAAAATATTAATATTGTGGCTTTCCAAGTTAACATTGATTGTAGGGGTGTAACGGTTCACAAACATTTCGGTTCGGTACGTACCTCGTTTTTAGGTCACGGTTCGGTTCGGTACGTTTTCGGTACAGCAGAAAAAAAATCACAAAACATTAAATATTTTTTTTAAATTATTATTAAACTGTGACTAATGTATTCAAATAAATACAAAATATAGTAAAATAAACATTAAGGTGCAGCATTTCGATGAACTGAAATAATCTGTATTTGAACTGTACTAGTACCTAAGCAGCCGGCTTGACATTAGGACTTGCTTTTCATTGTATTTTCATGTTGCCTCCAGATTGGTTTGTATTTGCATGGCTGTGAAGCATGGTGTTTCTAAATAAAGAAAGAGCATCTATGTTCTGTGAACCTGCCCTGGATAAATAAAGGTTTATATAAACACTGCAGCGGCTGATTTGTACTACCTTACAGGTGGAATAAACATTGGCCCAATCCCAATGGCCACACTCTTTAGAATTTTCCCACATTTTGAAGTGCATGACCTCGTAAATCCAAATTTCTGCAGATTTTGCCTGAGGAGATAACTCACAATTCATAGCCTTGTGACATTGATACATGGGGTTACCAGGGGAAGTCTGGAAGCCTAAATGTACAAAGAAACACAATATAAAAAAGGAGTTAGGATGGTACACAAAAACATGTGAAACTATTATCACAAGCAAAACTGGTTTATTCTTCAATGATTTTTTTTGTTTGCTTCGTAATTAAATAAATTATTTTTTTCACAATGAACTTTTGTCCCCTCTGTACATCAAGAGCTAATAATACATTAAAATCAGTGCATTCGTCATAAATAAAGTAAAAAATGTAATATAAAAAGTCTAAAATCCACAAATGTAGGCCTATTTTACATGTTTTGGTGGCATTATGGTAACATGATATTCTGCAGCAAATTGTTCCCATTTCTGTTTATACCATTTCAAGCTTTGCAGCCTAGAGTACTCAAGTACTAACAAGGTCAATTACATCTGGGAGGGTTCAGGGGCTTCGGCTAGAGACTGGAGTTAGTGTAGTGTTTGTGTAAAGATGAATACAGTAGTGTTTCTGTGTTCATCCCCTCAGCCCAGGACGGTCTGCACGCCAAGTCCAGCACAACATGATGAACATGAGGTACATAGGACTTCACATGTTCTATGTGCTGGATGCTTGTTGTCCACTGTGCTCCAGTGATGTCCTTTAAAAGAAAAGTGATGTGTGTTGCTGTGTCATCAGCCCAGACCTGCCACACCTCTCTGTCAGATTTCTTCCCAGAAGCATCATTGATTGCTGTGTTCGGTAACGCTGAGGTAACGTTGTGAATGTGCAAAAGGCCCCCAGTTGTTCTCTTCAGCAGTCGGCAGGCAACAGGCCAGCTGTCCTCAGAGCTCGGTATGAGACCCAGGTTCACTGTCAGCAATGTCACTCAACTGGATCTGGAATTTAAAAAAAGTATACGATTAACTAAATAATTCCCCAGTCCTCTGGCCACTGAACTCCACAGCTGTTGATCTGAAATAGTAAAAGCTATAAGCAAGGAAAGTCTTATTCAAAAAGCACATTTATTTCAATGTGGAAGCACAAGTGGCACAATACACGAGCTACAATGGAAGTTGCCACCAAAAACACTATGTGGATAGTGTAAATATAAAGCACACAATATAAAGATAAAATACAAATAATTATGATCATTAATGTGAATTAAAACTGTTAGACTAAAGTAAGACTAAAATCAAAAAAATATTGAAACCAACAGTTGATCAATACAATTTAAAAAAAGGACAAGAGTTACAACCAATGAAATCTGCATGAATACAATTAAATAAAGTTAGGACCTGTAAAGACTATTGAAAGGCAAGGCTAAAAAGGTAATGTATTTCAGTTAAGCTTTTGAAGGACGATAGCAATGGAGCACACATAACATGATTGGGTAGGATGTTCAATGTTTTTGTGAATTTGTTTGCACACCTAGTTCTAAAGAACAGTGTAGTTGAGTTTGAGTACCCATGTTCTTCCATAGTGGTAGAGAGAAGCAGTTGTCCTCTCCATGCCTCTGTGAGGGAGGTCCGCCCTCAGCTCCTCCACCATGAGATTCAATCAGCTCTTGGAGGATTTTTTCAAGTTTATTACCACTTGTTCTTTCTGTCTTATTCTTTGACTGAAGAGGAAATTGTCAAAACAGGAGAGGCATAAAAAACACTTTATAGCTGCAGTAGAGTACTGTCTGCCGCTCATTGTATTCATCTTTAAATACAGGACTCTAAACTCACCATGAAATTGTACAATTATATTTATATTGACAAATGTATACATCTGTATTTTATCTGTTTTATTTGTCAATGTGATAGGCATTATGCAATGTCTTCAGTGTTTGTTAATTGGTATGTGTGCACCTGCCTAGGGACTGCAGATGGAAATACACTTTCAGCTATTATCTGGAATATAGCATCTCTTCTCTTTTTGAGATTATGTATTTGCATGCATGGTCCTTGTTTAATACAGATATATATAACTGGGTCCATTGTGGTATTGAGTTGTGGCAGACAGGATATTAAAATGGGCAGTCTTCTCTGAGTCTTTTATTATGCACAAACCTACATCAAGAGCTGCTCTGGTCTGTAAACATCTCCTGTAAGAGAAAAGATAAAGGATGAATAAAAAATGAGTATTGAAATGAGTAGGAAAAAGACAAAGAAAACGGTCTGTTTTATCTAACTTGATAATCAAAGCAATCTTGATGTCCGTATTTTAGTTCCTATCAGTGTATCCGGGTTCCATGCTAAGTGCTAGCTTCCTTAGCTTAAGCAGTTATTTACAGTGCGACTGTTTACCTGAACTGTTGTACATTACACTGCGACACACGAAGGCAAGGCCCACCGGCCATTTAAAAGCAAACAAAAAAATCCACCTTATTTATGTTTGACGGTATTAAAAGGCTAATACCGCCTAGGAAGAAAATGAGTTTCCTACAACAATAACAGTCGAATACAACGCGTGTTTCTAGTCGGATCATAATAGAGGACGGACGTTTCGAAATAAAAAACGTTTTTCATTATTATTAAATTAAAATAATAATGTAGAATTTTTAGTTGAACGTTTGATCCGGAACACTTCATACATAAATGCAAATATCTTTAGGTGAAGCCCCACATCACTGGATGGAAGAACGACCTTAACATTTTTGCAAAGTTCATTTTTTTGGCAAGATGTAAACAGTTTGTTTTATTTGATCTATACTGTTTTTGCACCTTTCAATGTTATTGACAGTAATAACTTAAGTGCCTTAAAGGTTTGTAAATTACTCTTGATTAATAAAGTTAAAAAAGCCTCCTCGTCAATGTCGATAGATGGAGACAAACGGCTCAGAACACACGAGGGTGAGTTCAACTAAAGTAGGCTAAATAAATATATTCTTTATCACCAATTCAAGTTTAAAGCGGTCTCTATATGTTTGTATTATGTCGTGTTTTCATAACGTTTTATGGTAACTTTCCCCCCAAACATCAATTGAATGCTGATTGCTGATTGCTCAATTTCTGTTTTATGTTCCTGTAATCTGTAACTGAACTAAGAAATTATTTATATTCAAGGGTAACCACTTTCACTGAGAAATGCAACTTCTTTTATTTTTGTTTTATTATTATCAATGTCTTGTTTGTTTTGTCACAATTAGTATTGCTATATTGGTTTTATTTTGGTTGTCTGTTATTGTTTATTCTAATTATTCTTCTATTGTATTTTTGATGATGAGAACCCCCTCGAAACGAGATGGTACATCTCAAAATTATCATTCCTAATAAATTCCAAGATTTTAATTGGTCTTGAATGGGAAACAATATAATTAACTTAACTATAGAGTCACAGCAGCCAGAAGAATATCTCTCAGAATAATGCATTTTTTTTTACTATTCAATGATTTGCAACATGCACATCTTAATATCATCATTAAGATGTCATATTTTAAGTGTTTGGAGATCTCCTATTAACAATAACCTAACGCTAATCCACTTATTTTCACTCTGTGATACTTGATTTTTAACACCATTAAAAAGGTTTTTGTCTCATCAACCTGTTCTATTGAACTTCTTAGAATTAATGAATTATTAATGTATTGATGCGTGCCCTACACTGTTCTCCAATTGGAAGTGATATAGTATCATATATTTTTCTGTCTATTTGCTTCACATTACGTAAGTCATACATTGAAACTTTGTTCTTGCAGTGATATCAATCTCATTCTCACTCATCTCTCCTTATGTAATAGAAAAAGAGCTGCAGATTGAAGATCTGACTTTAGTTGCCTGCAGTCAAGTACATTTTAGTTGGCAGGATGGTCAAATAAGCATCTGACAGGTCTTGGTGGTTCAGCTCTCCCCTAACAAAGTACTGTGTAAAAACAAGAATATTTGCAATTCAACTTGGCACTTTTTGCAAAACACTGCCCACAGTTGTCTAAGTAAGACAGAGAAGTCTGACATATTCACACTTGTTTGCCATTTTCAAAACACTGCCATTCAAAATGCTACACACATCATGAACCAATTAACAAATACACATGCCAAATGACCATAAACACCAAACTGCTTTATTGTTGACTCAGCAATCAGGATGAAAGCACTAGAAAAAGGCTATGCCTAAGAACTTTTTACAACAAACTAAATATATGGATAGCAGCAAGAGGAAGAGGTAGAAGGAGGATGAACTAAAATCATTTGAAGAGTTACAGTTTTTTTCAATTGCTAAAACACATTTTGTGCTTTTTCATTCATTCATTCATTTTAGTGTGTGAGCAACTGATACAAACTATAACAAGCAGCACAATACACACTTGGATAAATCAGCATGATAACTGCATGGCTGGGATTGAACCCACCATCTTCTCACTCAAAGACAACAGCTCTTCCTCTCAGCCACAGCCAAATCAAGGGATGTTGTTCAGAAATGATGAAGTCATAGCCAGAATGTCCCAATCGAGATAACCGTTTTGTTGTTAGAATGGAGGGTTTTTTAAACAGGGGGAAAAAAACCTGAAGTTTGTTAAAGTTAGAAAGAAACAGAGGCTTAAGTCCAGTTTTTTCTAAATGACATATTCAGGAAACCCGGCTCCACACGTCCTGGTAGCCTTGAGTTTTTCTCGAACAAATGTGAAAAATGTATGGTAACTTCTGGCAATGAGTTCAAACAAATGTTCTTTAACAATATCTTTGTGTCGCCTTGTAACCTTCAAAAACGTAGAAGCCAATTCTGTAAAATTTGACTGGAATATGTACTGGCGTCTTTTGCTGAAGGGGTAAATGGATGCCTAACAACAAGTTGGTGGTTTCGCCTCCCAGCATGGCGAAGTGAAGTGTGGTGGGAGGCAAGATGGCATGTCTGTGGGTGAAATGGTGATGATCGCGTGAGTTGGGCGGTCAAGGGTGGTCAACACGAGTACAGAGTACAGACTACAATCATAAAAACTAACGTGAAAAATAATATATAAAGATATTTAATATGAAAACAAAAGTTTTAATACAAAAAATGAAGTGATACAATTAAGAATTAAATACATTACTTAAAAAATGTCTTATATAAATATTGAATTAAATATCGAATAAAGAAATGTGTTGCACATTTTTTTTTTTTAAACAACAATGACAATGTTGTTATGTAAATGGGGAGAAAGATTTATGTTTGCTGCTTTGAGAAAGCAGGTAAGTGTTTAGGGAAATGTAATATTGCAATGTTGGGCTTAGGTGGGAGCAGAATGTATGTATGTCTACTCATATTGTCTGAATAAATATATTGAACAACTAAGGGTTGATTTGCAGGATTGATTGCTTACTTAGCCCTATATCAGTATAGCATGAATAATAAACACACATCAATCATATTTTTTTTATGAATAGTCATTTATTAAATATGAATACAATGGTTGTCCCAAAAACAGTTCCTATCGTCGGAAAAGTACAGACGGACGTCACACTTGGTGCATTGTGTGTTTGTGTACCCTTTACTGCAGTGTCTGCAGCGTCCTCTCTTTGTCTTTCCTGGAAAATGTGCCATTAGGTCCTTGCGTACATCCAGTGGAGGTTGTGATCTCTTGGATGGGGCCCTGTTTGGTGGACCCCTTCACCTGAGGATGGTCTCTTCTGAGCATTCAACGGGCTCCTTGATGTCAATGTCGCTGCTGGGCTCCCGTTGCCTGAAGATGGTCGTCCTCTCTTGGGAGTTTTCAGAAGAGTTGTGTTTGATTAGAACAGAATCAATCAAGATACATGTCAAAAATACATTAGGATACAAGTCAAACGTAGGTTTTGTTGGCTTTGTCCCAGCGTTGAGTTCTCTGCACAGGGTCTGGTCCAGCAAAGGATGACACAAGTGTGACCGCTCTGCTGTCATACCATTTGACAGCACAGATGTTGTGGTTGGCCTCCACTCGGATGTCAAAGCTTCCTCTCCCTTTTTTCTTCAAGCTCTTCTCCTCTTCAAGGTTGCAGTTGGGTAAGCGCACCTGCCTGGCTGTTCCCACATAATGAATCCCACGATCAAGGAGCTTCACTACCAATGGGACACAGGTGAAGTAGTTGTCTGCGTATATCTTGTAGTTCTGACCTTCTGGAAGCGTGGAGGCAAGCTTCATCACAACATCACTGTGGTGTGTGGAGGGAAATGACATCCTCTGTGGTATCTGGACCGAAAGGTCAGTATTGGGACTGATGAAATATTTTTTCAGCCAGCGATACCTGTCTCTGGGCTTGGTGGGTTTATGTTATCGGGGCTCGATGCCCACATAATCACTAACTGGGGGGTCATTGGGTTGTTGGTTTTCCTTGTCCATGTAGCCACAGGCATGTTCATCTGCCTCTTCTTCACTCATATCAGTGTCACTGTCCTCTGATTCCATCTCAAACTCACTTTCTCCGTTTTGAATAGCAGCAATCACATCCTGCACACTGCATCAAGGACCTCTCATTGCTGGTGGCATTCTGAAATGGAAAAGGTACTTAATAATCACTAGGCCACCAGGGTGGGTGGAGGGGGTCAGGAGGACGGGACTGTGCCCAGGAGCACAGCAGAGGACCAGGAAGGGATCTCGGGCAGACGGCCCGGGGGCAAGGCAGAGTTCAAAAAGGGGTATTCGGGCGGACGGCCCGGGGGCAAGACGGAGTCCAAGGTGGGGGTTATGGAGGGGCGAAGGCCATCGCGGCGAACTCAGGGGGCCGAGCATGAGGGCGAGGACCGCGGCCGGGAAAGTCAGGCGGCCGGGCTCGAGGGCGAAGGCCGTGGCTCTCAGGGGGCCGGGATCGAGGGTGAAGACCAGACAGATCCGGAGGCCGGGCAGGAACCGGTGTCGGAGCTGGTGGGACAGGCCTCGGCAGGATCCCCCACGGAAAAGGACCAGGACACGGGATTGGCAGGACCCCAGGCAGGAGAGCAGTCGGCGGGACCTCCAACGGGACAGGACATAGGGTTGGCAGGACCCCCGGCAGGAGAGTAGTCGGCGGGGCCTCCAACGGCACAGGACATAGGATTGGCAGGACCCCCGGCAGGAGAGTAGACGGCGGGACCTCCAACGGGACAGGACATAGGATTGGCAGGACCCCCGGCAGGAGAGTAGACGGCGGGACCTCCAACGGGACAGGACAAAGGGTTGGCAGGACCCCCGGCAGGAGAGTAGTCGGCGGGGCCTCCAACGGGACAGGACAAAGGGTTGGCAGGACCCCCGGCAGGAGAGTAGTCGGCGGGGCCTCCAACGGCACAGGACATAGGATTGGCAGGACCCCCGACAGGAGAGTAGATGGCGGGACCTCCAACGGGACAGGACAAAGGGTTGACAGGACCCCCGGCAGGAGAGTAGACGGCGGGACCTCCAACGGGACAGGACAAAGGGTTGGCAGGACCCCCGGCAGGAGAGTAGTCGGCGGGGCCTCCAACGGCACAGGACAAAGGGTTGGCAGGACCCCCGGCAGGAGAGTAGTCGGCGGGACCTCCAACGGGACAGACATACGATTGGTAGGACCCCCGGCAGAGGAGTAGTCGACGGGGCCTCCAACGGGACAGTACATGGAGTTGGCAGGACCCCCAGCGGAACCTCCAACTGACCAGGACATTGGGTAGGGACTTGAGACGGGACTCGAGAGGGGAATCGAGAGGGGAACCAAGGGGGAACTCGAGAGGGGACTCGAGAGGAGAACTAGAGAGGGGACTCGAGGAGAGACTAGAGGAGGGACTAGAGAGGGGAACTAGAGCAGAGACTAAAGGAGGGAATAGAGGAGGGACTAGAGGAGGGAACTCGAGAGGGGACTCTGGTAGGAACTTGAGAGTTGACTGGAGAGGGGACTCGAGAAGGGACTCGAGAGGGGACCTGAGAGGGAACCTGAGAGGGAACTGGAGAGGGGACTCGAGAAGGGATTTGAGAGGAGACTGGAGAAGGGACTCGAGAGGGGACTCGAGAGGGGACCCGAGAGGGAACTCGAGAGGGAACTCTAGAGGGGACTCGAGAGGGGACTCGAGAGGGGACTTGGGTAGGAACTGGAGAGGGGACTCGGGTAGGAACTGGAGAGGGGACTCGGGTAGGAACTGGAGAGGGGACTCGGGTAGGAACTTGAGAGGGGACTTGCGAGGGGACTCGTGTCGGTCGGTACGCCGACAGGACACGGGGAGCTGGCGTCGTCTGGGGAGACAGCAGGAGACGAGGTGCTGGAGTCGGCCGGTACGCCGACAAGACTCGGGGAGCTGGCGTCGGATGGGGAGCCAGCAGGAGACGAGGTGCTGGAGTCGGCCGGTACGCCGACAAGACTCAGGGAGCTGGCGTCGGATGGGGAGCCAGCAGGAGACGAGGTGCTGGAGTCGGCCGGTACGCCGACAAGACTCAGGGAGCTGGCGTCGGATGGGGAGCCAGCAGGAGACGAGGTGCTGGAGTCGGCCGGTACGCCGACAAGACTCGGGGAGCTGGTGTTGGCTGGAGAGCCAACAGGAGACGAGGTGCTGGAGTCGGCCGGTACGCCGACAAGACTCGGGGAGCTGGCGTCGGCTGGGGAGCCAGCAGGAGACGAGGTGCTGGAGTCGGCCGGTACGCCGACAAGACTCGGGGAGCTGGTGTTGGCTGGAGAGCCAACAGGAGACGAGGTGCTGGAGTCGGCCGGTACGCCGACAAGACTCGGGGAGCTGGCGTCGGCTGGGGAGCCAGCAGGAGACGAGGTGCTGGAGTCGGGACCATGACTGCTGGAGCCGGTACTTGAGCCGGAACCATGGCTGGAACTGGGGCCGGAACCATGGCTGCTGGGCCCGGTACTTGAGCCAGAATCATGGCTGGAACTGGGGCCGGAACCATGGCTGTATGGGCCAGCTCAGGTGCAGGGACCACGGTTGTAAGATCCAGTTCTGGAGCCGGAAACATGGCTGTAAGGTCCGGAGCTGAAGCCTGGATCATGGCTGCTGGGGCCGGCACTGGAGCCGGAACCATGGCTGCTGGGCAAGGAACCGGAACACGGATCCATGGTTGTGTGGGGTGGTACTGGAGCACGGTACCATGGCTATGTGGGATGGTACTGGAGCACAGAACCATGGCTGCTGGGGCTCGGGCTGCTAGCCTGGCCTTGCGACGACTCCTCTTAGCAGCCTCCTGAATACTCCGTGGACCTCCATAAGCCTGACGAGTTCCGGAATACGACTCCTGGACAGGAGCAGGAACTGGGGCAGAAGCACGGGTTGACTTCAGGCGGAACCCACCAAGGCGTATGGTGCCAGGTTGGGAATTGGGAGACAGGGAGCTAGCATGCCTGGAATCACTGCTTGAAGGAAGTCCAAAATCCAGTCAGGTAAAAACTAGGGCCGGGACTTTAACGCGTTAATTAAGATTAATTAATTACACAAAAATTAACGCGTTAAAAAAATTAACGCATTTTAATCGCACTTATTTTTGCACCGCGGAACGTTTCTCACTGGATGAGTTTCAGGCGTACCGATTATACTGGAGCACCAACTAACGTTCATGACTTCAGACAACAACAAACCACAGTGAACAACAGTGGGAAATGTTGTTTTAAAAAACGGACGGATGGAAGCGTCGATAAGAGCACGGTTGTGTACAAATTATGCAAAATGGAATTCGCATATCACCGCAGCACATCAAGCCTCAAGTATCACCTCAATGCAAAACATATAGCAGCTAACGTGGAAGCTAGCGTGGACGTTAGCCTCTTTTATCGCGTTCACACCAAAAAGAGCCGGTACTAAAATTAGTTCATGAGAACCTTTTTACCCCCCACGAAAGTCCCTGCTAGAGAGCAGAGAGCTGCTAGAGAGCAGGGACTTTCGTACGGCTCTCTTGTGAGAAAAGAGTTATATGTCTGATTGGCTGGGCGGATTGCAAACCACGCCCCGTAAAACTCCCCAAAAGTTTGTGAAGCCGCCATTTTATTATCCTCGCATTAGCATTATTAGCATTAGCCCAGCGCAGAAACGCAGAGAGACTAATTTATGGCAACACAAAATAAACCATGGGAGCGGTGGAGATGAGGAGGTGTCGGCGTTCTGGCGATTTACTCGGAAGGCTTCAGTAGAAGCTGCTGGGACTCCCAGCAGCTTCTACTGAAGCCAGTCCCCAACTCCGGGGACTTCCGGCCGGGGACTTTGGGCGGCAGTATACGCCGTGAAGTGGTTTGCGGCCTGCCAGTAAACCCAAAGCAGAAGAAGAAGATGTGACGTCGCGGCTCATTTGCCTAATCCACCCCCAGGTTCAAAGAGTTCTCATGAACTAAATTCTCATGAACCTTTGTGGGAAAAGTACTGCGGTGCGCCTAATGGTATACTAAAATCCATGTGAAAAAAATTGCTTCTCACTGTTCTCAGGTCAAATATGTATATGTGATTAAAAATGCGATTAATTTCGATTAATTAATTACAAAGCCTCTAATTAATTAGATTAATTTTTTTAATCGAGTCCCGGCCCTAGTAAAAACTCAACAAAACATGGTTTCTCTGCTGCCAACCGGAGCGCCTCTACCAGAGCGGCCCTCTTCTGCCGAACACTGGACGCTCCCTTCCACCAATCGAAGCAGCAAGCCAGATAGAAGGTTAAATGCTGTAATTCAACCTCCCATGGATCATCTGCTGGGTCCATTTTGTGGTCGGTTCGTTCTGTCACGGTGTGTGAAGCAGGTAGGACCCAAATGAAGAATAAAGTGAAACTTCCTTTATGTCAAGGCTAGGTGAACAACAAAGACAAAACAGAACACTCACCGACGAACTAGTCATGACAAAAGACGAACCGACAAAGACAGACAGAAAAACCAGAACTTAAATACACACAAGACTAATCACAGAAACAAGACACAGGTGAGGAGGGAGGAGAAAACACAGGGACACCAGGTAAACACAATCGGGTAAATTAGACACACCAGGGAAACTAACGACCGGGAACCACAGACAGATTTAAACAAGACACAACGCAGACAGAAACAGGCAAGACAGGAAGTGAAGACCTTTCAAAATAAAACATGAAACAAGACAAGACAAAACACCATAAAGACAGATCGTGACAATGGTGGTGGAACATGTGTTCATTCTGTCTGGCTTAGCCTATTATTACTATAAGGAATGCATGCTTCCCCCCCCCCCCTTCCAGGTGTCCCGATGCAACAAGTATCTGAATCCTATTTACATTGTATACTTGAGTCACACAATACATGGCTTAGCCTATTATCATAATAAAAACAATACCTACAACCACACATGCAGGTAAACCAGTTCAACAAGTCACACAATGCTGTCTGGCTAATGATAATAGGCTAATTATCATACTAAAAGGGATACATCCAAGTGTCCCAAAACATTTCAGAAAGAACTGTTTCTGCCAGAACCAGAGTTAAATGTATTGCTGTAACTAATTAACTGATAAGATACAAGTAGAGTTTAAATATTGCTACAGATATAATTTCACATACTTTTATCAGAAATAATGTATTCATTTATTCAATTCTGGTTTTAATTCAAAAATCTTAACAGAGGACCCATTTAGAACTTAGTTATAGTGAATTATCAAAGACATCATATTTCTATTAGTGTTTTATTTCCATATGTGAACATATAAGAAGGGCAATCTCCATGACAGGGACACGTGCTATTTTGACAACCACACTGACCCAGTGTTGTACAAAGACATAAGCTGCTCAAAATCAAATTGGATGAATGTATTCCACAATGACTAAATATGTACATGTTCTAGACATTGTAATAATCACAAAAAACAATATTTGAGGCATTTTACTTAATTGAATCTGACAAATCCAGTCCAATAAAACAAAGAGATGTTGCTCGTTTGAAGATTCGGATGTTGTGTGAGTATATGGCCAGAGGGCAGGACCTATAAACACATGTACTACCCAATAGCATTGAGGCTGAACAAAAGGACCCTTTGACTATGTAAATGTAGTCTTTAAAAAAAAAAGGATAGCTTAAAGTAATGTTGTAAAATTACAACCGTGGGCCTTACAGGGTTAAACAGATGTTATTATTGCAATTGAAATGGAGCTACACGGACTAGTGCTACCAGATGTATTCGTTTTTTTGTAGTCCCATTAATGGAAAATTAGAAAAGAGGATTCGTGTTGGTGGATTATTAAAAATAAAAATGACACAATGACAAAATGTCTTACATCTTCAAATCGTCTCTCGATTTTATAGACTTATTTTTCTTAACAAGAGATTGCTATTAGGACATGTTTTAAATGTATCAATGGAGGTGGAATAACTAACCTATCTCAAATCAAAACTCACCTTTTCAGAACTGCTTTTCATCTGTCATTATTGTTGTGTTTTATATATTTTAAGTGTGTTTTTTTTAATGTTGTTTTAATGTATTTTAACATGTAAAGTGTATTTGACTATCCTGAAAAGTGCTCTATAAATAACATGTATTATTATTATTAGGAAACATACCTAATCTATATGTGAAAGGTGTATTTATTATGTGGACCTCTGCACTGTTTACCTCTGCTTTGCTTTAAACTACATATAGAGCAACACTTTGGGGATGAATGCATCTGGTGTCTAAAACCAATTACCTTCATTAAATACACTCCTTCACAGTCTCCCCCTTGGGTAATACCACAGGCGAGCAATTCAGCATATTCATGTGATCCAAATAAGACCTTCATCTTCGTCCTTTGTTCGCTTTGCTTTACCTGTCCTGCCCCTTTAAGATAAGACATTTCAATCTAGGCGTGTTTCCTGCTGCTGCCATTGACTCAAACCGAGGGCTGGCTCCTGCAGGAGGAAAAAAGAATTTAACAGCTTTACATGTTTCCTCCATACTGACTGCTGTCTCCTAATTCTGAAGGATTTTAATTTATTTTTTAATACAAGAAGGCATATTGTCCACGTCCAGCCGCATGGTCAAAGTGTAATGTCTGGGAACGCCTTTTATGATTTATCGAGATGATATGAATGTCACTCGGTCAAGATCCCGATGCAACAGCCCCAGCCGGATTTTCTTGCTCCTTGTGGGAAACATCTGCTGCGAGCATTTGGATTAATTTCTAATTAATATATTATTTTTTAATTAATATTGTCCTGTGAGAGGATCGAGATTGTCGGTGCAGCGTGGGAGCCCCAGTGTGGGAATGACATGCTGCAGTAAAGACTGGAAATACAAATGGACATGAAAACACAACGATGATGTGACTGCGAACTACGAAAAGAAGATGCTTTACAATCATCACCTTGTGCTGACATCTTTAATATTACACATTGAGTCGTTTCGGGTATTTCTTCCTCAGTGGACTGTGTCACATTGACTGGGCAATATTTGTAAGAGCTATCAGGTTCTGAATCAGAGGTATCTGAATCGTTTTACAGTATAACAGCTGGCATCAACCTAAAGAAGGACTGAGATCTGAAGAGAGGGCACCATGTCGGCGGTGATGATCACACGTAAGGTGCGAAAATGGGAGAAGCTGCCGGGGAAAAACACTTTCTGCTGCGACGGCAGGGTGATGATGGCCCGGCAGAAGGGAGTCTTCTACCTGACCCTCTTCCTCATTGTCGGGACCTGCTCCCTCTTCTTCGCCTTTGAGTGAGTTCATTTCCTGCCTCTGACTCCATAATGAAATCACTCGTTGATGATTTGCTCCTGAGAGGGTTCACAAGTCATTTTAAGGCTCTTGTGGTTCTTCACAAAATAAATACACACATTCCCAATATTTCTGTATTAAGCTAGCTGACAGTATTGCCATTTCCAACATTATCCAACTTGAGAGCTTCAACAATCAGTGCAAAAATGATTAGTCCCTTTTTAACAAGGACCATGCATAACAAATGTTAGATTTAGCTATTAGCTTATTTTCATCTGCAGTCCCTAGGCAGCTACACATAGAACAACCAACAGACATTACAATTATAATTGTACATGCAACATCACAACATAGTCTCTCACTAACAATTTTAAGATGGACCTTTATTGATCTCCGCAGGGAAATTCACAGAAACACATCTTTAAGCACACAGCATATAAAAACCAAACAAATATCTAATTCATTGTGAATATGATGAAGAAGGAGTGGTTGTTAAATATCCAATGTTCGACAAGATGATAGACAGAAGATAACATGGAAGCTTTATGGATTATAGATTCATCAATTCCAGTCAGTTTTTGTGAATGCCCAGCTCTTCACATTTTTGTTTTAAACAGAATAAGACATCTGAAGAAGTCAACAGGGGATTTGTTCAGATTTTATTCAAATATTTTCTCCATTTATGCAGTTTTGCCAATGAAATATCAGAAAGTAGTGAAATAACATATTGTTAAACTTAATTGGATTAATGGAAATGGTCTGTTTTATCCAACCAGCTAGCACATTTCTTTAGGTTACTATCATTACGATGAAGGAAAAGGTAAAATCATCAATTTCTTTTTGGCTTAAACCACAAGATATTACATGTTTTTGTTTCAACTCAAACTTGAAGTCTCATCTCAACAATTACTGCCATACATATTTGATAGTCAATAGTTTCAAATGAGAATTGGACATTAGTAAGCAAAATGTGAGCTGATGGGCATCTTGGATTGTTGTTTTCTTGTGCTGATAGAAAGATCACAGTGACTCTGTGGATCCATGTTTGGTTCCTCAGTCCGGGACAGGAAAGAGGTTTATGATTGACCACATACTGAGGTGTTAAATATTTAATAGCCAGTAGCTGCCCAGCTTCTGCTCTGCTTTAAGAAAGGAAAGCTGCCTTTTTGTTGTCTCAGCAGTTCTGTCTCAAACCACTACTCGCACACACCCAGTGGACTCATTAGTTCTGCGAACACAGGCTCGTACGCAGCATGAGAGCCCAAATCCTGTCAGGCTGCGCAGAGGATTGTTTTTAACGGGACGAACATGAATTTAAATGATGATCATAAAGCAGCGCTGCTTCTCATTTAGATTGCACTTTCTGTGTATACCACTTGTTTCCTCTTTCTTCTCTCTTATCTTGCCAGTTTTCAACAAATAGACGGAATGATTTAGCTCACAATCGTGCTCTTCTGTACTGATTGAGGGTGTTTACATGCAGGCCAAATGGATTTAAAGTATAGCAGAGAAGAGAGGTAGCTCACATAGTGCCAGGCCCTTCCCATCTTTATCTGCTCTGCACTTTAATGGCCTCCTGCTTTTCTTCTGAGTCCGGACAGAAGCAGCTGTTATCCGGAGCAAACGGAGAGGCAGAGAGATGATACTTCTCACACCGAAGGTCCAGAGCCCAGAGGAGCCATTGTGGTGACTAATGGCTGGAGGGTTGTCAGCATGCTATGTTTATATTACAGTTGAACATAATTATCTCTCTTAGGTGCATGGATATTAACGCAGAGATTGCACCCAGATGACATGGGGGTAATTTCCAACTGGCCATTACACGGCATGTTGATGCTTATCTGATTTAACCCTCTGACGGAGGAATAGCCTTCTGCAAAAAGAGCTTTAATGCATTCACAAACTGCAAACTTGCATCTGTGCTTAATAGAAGGATTAAAACCTCTAATTGCACTCTTTCTTGGAATGAATATTGAGAGTGGAATACCCACTGATGATTTATCTGCAGAACATTTTTATATTCACTAGATTTTGAATTATTTTGTAGTCATTTAAAGAAATGGTGAACAAAGACTCATTCTATATTTCCTGGTTTGTGTTTACAAATTGCTTTTTTTATCCGAGCAACAGTTTCAAACCCAGAAGCGTTCAGTTTAACATCATGTAAGACATTCAGCACTTCATAACATTTGAAAAGAAGACGTCATTGAAGTTTGGCATTTTCACTAATATATTGAGAACCATTACATGGATCGCCATTGCATTTTAGTACATACATTCATGCCCCCTTCATTGTAATCATTTTGGTGATACCCTGATTTTCATATAGCGCCACTATCGGGTCAACATGTATTTATTTAGTTATTGTTAACTACTCTGGTTTATTGCCAATTACCTGCAAATCTAATGACATTTCAATCAGCTCAGCTATACTTTGTGTTTAGTTGTAATTATGGGGTTAGCATGCCGCAGTTTGACTATAGACTCTTAGCATTATTAGATGGTTGTTTTGCCAGCAAACAACTCTGCAGATTGTTTCCCTCATCTTGCGCTGAATATGAGAATAAATACATTTTCAAAAATAGTAGCCAATCAATAGATGTACCCATAACAGCTCCAACTAATATGATTTATAATATTGTCTGTTCCAAAACATCATTCAGTGGCCATCATTTATCAAAAACTCAATATGTAAAAGTCTTGGCATTGATTAAAAACAAAATATGCCCAACAATTCATCCTTATAATCTGATTTTAAATGTTTGCTTGTTGGTGCATTGAGCTGTGGTTCAGCCTTCTTTGTGGCGTCGTTTCCTTGTTTTGGAGAGTTCGTTCCTCACGTGCCTGAGGTGCATCTGTGAGCTGCAGCGGTGCATGATGGGTAAACAGCGAGGGCAGTGTCTTGGCGTTGGCTGGCTCACATCCAACACCATCCACACAGACGTCTCACTTTTATCACCAGGCATCAGCATCCCGTGCAGGGAGACTTCTCTCTGCTTTAATTTGTGCTAAATTGCGGAAACGAGCAGCCCGAATACACAAATGGAAAAAGCCATTAGGAACAACTAAACAAATTACTCAGGGAAGAGATGGGCCCAGCCTGTTTTCCCCTGGAATCAATTTTAGGGCTGTGTGTCCTCACGCTGTTGGTTTCTGCCCTTTTAATACCCACTGATCTGATTTTGAAATTGGATTTTACATATTTATATTATACCTGGATGCTGTATAAGGTGGTAACTAACGCTTCCTCGCTGTTTGATACTCACTGGTTCGGTTCCCATTTGTATGTTGGTGTAAATGTAGTGCGTGCATGCAGGCATATGTGAATGTGCGTTGCTACCTATGGAGCTTGGATGAAGGAAAAAGAAACTGGAACACAAGGAGAGTGTGTCATCTGTCTCTCCACTGCAGGATGCTCAGCTACGAGGCCAGCGTAGCATGTGTGCATGTACTGTAATGAGAGTGATCCTTGGTGTGTGTGACTGTGTGTGTGTGTGTGTTTGTGTTGTACTCTACATCCTTACATATGCCCTATCAGCCTTATAAAATGTGAACACATATTGAGTAGTGCAGGGCAGGCGGCTGCAGTCGGAGGAGATCTTGTAACCGAGCCTCCCTCAGCATCCAACCCCACCCTGTCTCCCTGTTAGCCAATCAGAAAGCACCCGCCAGCCCTGACTGAATGAGCAATAACATGATTTATGCTCTATTCAGAGTATGTGCACCATTTACTATAACAGTGATCTACAGGCTTTGTTCTCTGGATGCTTCTCTTTGCTGCTATTCTCGCCCACAACCTGTGCCATACAGGGAGGCACACTTTACACTTTACCTCACGTTGTTTTGTGAAGTGTTTGGCTTGAATTAGATGCACTCTTCGATGATTTTTCCTTTTATAAATGACTACATCTTTAATGTTGTTCAGTAGTATTGTTTTTTCATGTGGACATTGACAACATTAAATCATCATATTTCTCATCATTCTTCATTTCACTTAGTGAGTATTCTATGACGCAACATCTGTAATCCTAGCTTTAATCCTGGTAAAAGGACTATGACCGTGGCTCTCATGTTTCATCTCTCTCATATGGTATTTAAGGATTGCATAACAAGGATGACTGATTTAAACTGGACAACAGATGGTGTCCTCTTCATCTCAAGTGTAGCCTCTTTTTAACGCATTCATTTATTGGATCAGGTTTTAAAGGACATGTTTCTGGATTTTCCGTATTTATAAACATTACATCTGAGTCACAGCATTGAATGTTATGAAAAGAAAAAAATACTTTGCAATCTTTTTAAAACCTTGAAGGTTAACATTGTAACATTAACTGCTGCTTTCAAGGTTTTTCTTGATTCCTTCAAGGCTTTTCAAACCATTTTGATAGATTTCTAACCTGTTTCTCATATGACTGGATTGCACTTTACCCCTAATACAGGTAGCCTATGACATATCCGTCCTGTGTTTGCAAAACAAAAGGAAAATATAATTTAAAAAAAGGACATTTTTTAAATGAGTGGAGCAGGATGAATATTTGTTTATTGAAATGGTTATAAAACGTTATAATCTTCATTCTAGAAACACTTTCAGTAGAGTAGTGTTACGTTGGTAAATGTTTAATGTAATGGTAATGCATGAGAGGCTCAAACTGTAGAAGCATGAAGAAAAAAGCAAAAGACCTTACGAAAGGAATTATGAAACCCCCTCCTCTACTCAGAATATCTACCAAGTTGGGTAATGAAGTAGGTTTTATGTCTGTTGGTGGAAAAAAGGGAGAGGGCAAGTAGAGTTTGTGCTTTTGTTATTTTTGAAACAGGCAGAGTCATAGTCCACAGATGTTTGTATGACGGGGTTACAACTGTTAAGTATTTATAATGTAAAGCTGTGAAATGTTCAACAAAGGTAACATGTCATGAGTCACCGAGGCATGAAGTGGTGAAGTCATCATCATGAGTTTAGTGGATTTATTGCTGAAAGGTTAAAGTGATTTAAACTCAGCAATATCCCTACTAAAGAAGCTTCTCACCTTTAAACCCATGTTATCCTGAGTTAAGAGGGAAAATCCTTTAGATCAAAGTCTGCAGTAGACTCTCCTTAATGCATCTCTCACACACACACACACACACACACACACACACACACACACACACACACACACACACACACACACACACACACACACACACACACACCACACACACACACACGAACATCACACTTTGGTTGCAGAATCAGCCGTACTGTACAGTTCACTATCTCTTGTGTAACTCTGTTTATCTTTCATATGTGTATGTGATTATGTTCTCTCATGACTGGAAGCTGATTGCAGGTTTTAAGCTAATGGTTCAATTTATTAAGCCATAAAAACGATATTTTCTATATTGGAATAGCCCTAGGGTCTAATGGTCACTCTCTTAATGATTTTATAACATTTGTACGGACCATTGATTAAACTAAATGTGTTATGTCATATGGAAGAAACACTTCATAGTGAAATGAAAATATATTTCTGTGTTGCAGTTTGGAATTCATATCGTCCCTAAAAACCTTTTTTTTGGTTTTACACTTTCTCCTTCCTTTGTAAAACCTGGCGCCTACATTACCCAAAATGCAACGTTGGTCCCACTTGGTGTTTCAGGGAAGGCTGCTCGGTGTTGGTTGCTCTTGTCAAAGCTCCAAGACTCCTTTGACAAACACAGTAATGTTACCTTGCAGAACATCAGAGGTGCTGGTCTACCTCTGCCCTCCATCTGTAACTATGTTTTGGTTCATTTGTAACTTTTGTGTTTTGAAGGGTTGCTTTATATTCAACAGCGTAACACAATAACAGACTAAATGATTAAGGCAGCTATAGTCCAGCAACCTCTGTGTTCTGCGAGGTAAATCTGGTGACTTTGAAGAGTTGAAGCATAGAAAAAAGCTTCTGTCGGGAAGGGCAATCTGACAGCAAGGACATGCGGTAAAAATCTCAAAATAAAGTGAAAACTCCAACTCATTTCAATTAAATTGATAGGTGGGCCTTTTTTTAAAGAGGTAAAATGTGTTTTGCTGCTGCGCCTGTCCACCAAAGTACATTTCTTAGCTCCTGTGGTCCGACTCCTGTCTGTTTCCTATAATTGGGAGTGTGCCACTTGACATGTACTGTAGGTCATACAGTACATTCATTATGGATCATATGCAACCCCGCTTCAAAACAACCAACAAACCCTTTAACACATAAGTAGCATTTTCACAGTGTTGCTGGCTGGGGTAAGTGAGTAAATGTACTCGGTTGCATTCCACCACAGGAGCTAGTTTATTGTTAGCCTCAAAGGAGAGGCAGAGAGAGAGGTAATGTGTAAGTGGCATGAGTGTCACTTGGGGGTCTGATTGATCGCCTCACTGATGAAAATATTTTCTCCACATGGGCTCGATTAAGTCCAGTTTTTTTCTGCTGCTCTGTGGTGACTGATGAATACACAGCACACACAACTGCTCCTCCACAGCAGAGGAAACGGTCACATCCAGGAAGGACGTGGAGGCGCATGATGGGAAGCCGATGATTGAGTGCGCCTCCGATACCTACCAGTCATCATTACGGGAATTACACTTCACCCGCAGGCTGCCTCTCCTCCGTCTGAATCCTCCGGCTGCTCTATGCTCTCTCAAATGGGCCTAACATACTTCACAGGCCGGTCCACTGGAAACCTGTATTGATTTAATCGCTGCTCCTAGTTTCCATTTGTGTGAGAAAGGATACTGCAGGGAAACTGCTCTGACCTGTTCAGCTGGTGTTGTGTTTTTGTGCGTGTTGTTTCACAAGTGCACAGGTATGCTGACGTACCTGCATGGTGTAGCTACACGAGCAGGTGCAGCTAGGCAGGTAGACTTTGTTCTCTGCCATGTTGAGCTGAGGCAGTTGTTGACTTAGTTACATCCTTCCCCTTAGCGCTGTATATGTGCAGTTAAAATGAAAACGAAATGCAACCTGGACAAAACAATAACAGATGGCACTGGAAGTGATTAAATAGACCTTTTGTCAGGGTCTCAACTCAAATCACTTTAAAATGAATTAAAACAGACTAGGTAGCAGATCTACACTTTACAGAGGCTGAAACCAACTTGGCTGCTTTATTATCGATCAAAAATAGCTGCTTGTTCGATTAAATAACTTATTATGGGATGTCTGATGATGTACAGCTACAGTGCAGTCCATATGTATTTTGACAGATACACATTTTCGTTTATTGGTTCTGTATTTCAGCACATTTGTATCCAAATATAAGATTGCTCAGTCTGATAAAACAAATCAAAACTAAACAATCACTGAGAAATGAAACCATATGTATGCATTAGTGCTGCTTTCTCCCCCTGAGAGTTATTGATATCTCATACTCATTTATGTAACTGTGTCTGCAGTGTTTTGGCTGATATGTGATACGGATACATGGCTGCTGTCAGTATTGGATATTATGTTCCACACAAATGAACCTTGTGCACCCAAAAACCCTTTTAAAAACCTGACTACTTATACCTGAGGCTGCTTCTAAGCCATCTTTCTTTATCTATTAATCTGCTGATTAGTTTTAAACAATTGATCATTTTGTTTAAAAAGTTATTAATGGCCAAGGTCATATCTATTTAGGGCAGTACCCAATTATGGTCAGTTTATTACCATTTAAGAATAATTAAAGCATAAGATTGATTTGATTTCTGCTTGAAAAATAACTTGAACAATCAATCTATTTTCCAAAAAACTTCAGATTTATGTTTTGTCATCAGCTTTAGAACAATCGTTTTGCTGAACTACTACTGAATATGTTTAATTCAAGAAAAGGTGATAACATGTATGTAATGTAGCCTGATGACTCTTCAGAGGAGAGTTTTAAAAATATTGCAGAGTTGATATGGTCCTCCTTTGCATCGTCTATATAATAAAGCAGAGGATGTGTCATCTGTGTGCAGTCTGTGTTATGCATGGCATCAGAACAAAAGTCAGTCTTGTACAGGATGTAGCACAATACCTTTCTCTCCTGTAGAGCAGCATTAGTGTTGCATTATGAATATATATATGATCCCGTCCACCTGGCAGGGAGATGAGGCCGCACAGTTTAACTATTAATAACTTCATGCCTCTGCAGCTCATCTGTTATCGCCCTGAGCAACAGGAGCTCCGCTGGCTGGGGTCTCAGTGGCCGGGCTAACGGGGACATGCTAATGTTTCTCCAGAAGGTGAGGGGGGGTGCGACACGGTGTTGTTTATTCACGGCCATGACTTCGGGACGGTTCGGAGAAAGGGCAGCTCTCGTGGTTCATGACCTTGTGCTCGCAACACCAGTTCAGAATGTGTGTGTTGTCGTGTCGTGCCCTCTCTGCACAGGCCGCTTTTATAATGAACTCCACAGCTTCTCTTATCTGCTGTGTTCATGTGATGCAAACACATGACATTTCAAAGGATAATCATTTTGTGGGAAATTACACAACTAACAATTACATTCTTCTGGCAACTATTTTCTTTTGTCTATCAAATGTTGGAGAAATGTCCATCACATTCCCAAATCCAAGGTGCAAAATGTTCAACCAACAGTTAAAACGGTCAAATAATGTTAAGAATGAGACACAAAACTAATAGAGGTATCAAAAACATACATTGTTCTAATAGTATGCTATATAAAATACTCCCCTCCCCTCTTAACCTTTCTGAGAAACCTTACCTGCTTTTTGACCGGCTCTTCATCCTCTTTGCTTTCCCACAGATGTCCGTACCTGGCCGTCCATCTGTCTCCTTCCGTCCCAGTTTTCGCCATCGTGCTCTTCTTCTTCGTCATCGCCATGTTGCTGAGGACGAGCTTCAGCGACCCCGGGGTGCTGCCACGAGCTCTGCCAGAGGAAGCCACATTCATTGAGATGGAGATTGGTGAGTTTAAAGACAGTTTAAGAATTCTCTCAAATCTAGAAAGCACTTGTCTCCCCAATACTCTGCTCGAAACTTGGCTTCCAATCCTTCTCTATAATATTGAACACTCATGACTTCATAAGCATGATATGTGTTTGTGTGATTTGATCAGATTTGAATCCTCTGAACATCCTCTGAACAAGTCCTCCTGTGTGGCAGACGCACATAATCAAGTGTGAGTTGTGATAGTGTCAGTACTTTGATGAACATGTATTTAAAGTTGCTATAATCAATATTTTATGACTAAAATGTAAAATGAAGTCAGTGTGAAATGGGTCAGCTGAATCTGCCGCTCCCCTCAGCTTTATGGAGATGTAAACGTGTCAGCTCATTGTTTGTCTGTCTGGCTGCAACATTGCTGTTTTGGGTCACTCTAATAGTGTTGTCATTTGAGCAGGCAGTTGTTTTTAGTAAACACTCACTGTACACTACCTGCCCGACATCAACAGCAGACACAGTGAGGACTCGCTGGTGAACTGAGTGATTCCATTAGTTTGACATGAAATATTTATTTTACTTTTGCCAGAATAAGAAATCTAAAAATGGCTCTGCTAATCTGAAGAATGCATTTTAGCACATAACAATTGTATATTCTAATGTTTAAAATGAAATATCTGCAGCTTATAATGATAATAGAAGAACAGCTCAGTATCCTCTTTCTTCATGCACCTTCAGCTCAGATCCTCTAGAGTGTTGCCAGGTTTGAAGTAGCGTGTGTTCTCACCTCTGTGATTGCTCCTCACCTTGAGTGGCTGTTATTCACAATCAGTGCTGATAAAGCCACACGGCACAAATCCTTTATCTACATCCATTCAAATGTTAAGGTATTAGAGTCCATGCTGCTGTTACATCATCATTTATTTCTTGGTTGTTAGTCTAAATCAGTGCAACTTCCAACAGGAGAGTCATTTGGGGGGGCTCTTGGGAAAAAAGGTTGGGAACCACTGGTCTAAATGATGTTGGAGGTAGCTCAAGAGAAAGTATTTTGGGGGCATAAATACTTCAGCTTATATGCTAGTTAAGCAGTGAGCAGACAGCCTCAGTCCTGTTGGTTTATTCATGTTTGGTATTCTTTATGTTGCGGAAGGTTGGCCGTGCTCCCCGTGGATGTAGAGCTGAGTCTAACACACATTCATTACAAAGGATCCTGTTGTTTCATTACACAACACAAACGATACGCTGCATCAAATTGACAACAAAGCCTTTGCAAACAAAAACACAAACAATTAATTAAACGCAGTGCATATTTTCTCCCTGGGTTGGCCATACTCTCTTCCTATTTGGAGGAATGAGATTTTATTCTGCAATATTTCTGCAACAGCCCTCCCTGCACCCTCCCCCCCTTCTGCCTGTGTGGCTGGTCAATGTTCACTCTTCGTCTCTGTTAAAGATTCACTGTGTCCTTCAGCCATCACTCGTGCTCTCACTCCGGTGGAGAGGCATGGGTGGAGGCTGGCTCATGACAGAGGGGGGTTGTAAAAGCAGGGCTTGTGTTCATCTGGCAGCACTCCTCTCATCATGGCTGTGACTCATACCACTCGCAGCATGACAATGGCTTGCTGGTCATAGCTGCGGCCGTGATGACCTGATGCATGCAGCCGTATAAGGAAATCTCACTAGGAATGGGTCAATGGATGGATGGGTCAAAAAGCATAGGGCTTTAATCATGGAGACCTGGTCAAGTCCCGAGTGAAACCAAGTCAAAGATGACATATTTTAACGTATTTTGTTACCTAGGTTGTGTACTTTAATGACGCTTTTACAAACCGCAATCTTTTCCTAAAGCTACAAACATCGTTGCCTAACGTGTTTCTGTACAACAGGAACACGAATGCTTGTGTGATATTTGTGAGGAAAACACATTGAAAAGAACAATATCAATTTGTAAGATATCATCATCATCAAAACTTTGGATGAGCATACATTGCTCAAGTTCTAAATAATTTCTTCCACCAATAATTGTGTCTTTTAAATATAAATCATAATCACAAGTTACTTAACACTTAATTTATTTATTTTAGGATCCATTTTAAAATTATTTTATTTACTTTTAAATCCCTAAATGGCATGACCCCACCATACCTTGCTGAGCTGCTACAGCATTACACGCCCACCCGCCCTCTCAGGTCAGCTGCTCCTGAATGTGCCTAAAACCAGGTCAAAGCTCAGAGGGGACCGTTGCTTCTCTGTAGCGGCTCCCAAACTGTGGAACGCTCTGCCCCTGGAGATCAGACAGGCCTCCACACTGCCTGCTTTTAAATCGCTTCTTAAAACCCACCTCTTCTCTTTAGCGTTTTAACATTTGGCGTTTCAACATCTTTCAGAGTGTTGCTTTTTTGCATTTAAATTGTTTTTTGTTTTTACTTGTACTTGTTTTATGGTGTGTGAGCTGAGCTGTGTTACTTTTTTGTATGCTTTGTTTTATCTATTTGCCTGTACAGCACTTTGGTCTGGAGGTTTAAAGTGCTTTATAAATAAAGTTGTATTGTAAGTTCCCAGAGCGATTTAACAACAAATATACTTTGTTGTTAAATCACCAGTAAACCCAAATATATATTAAATCGGGAAGCGGTCAAATAAAATGATATTCAGGTAAAGGCACCTAATGGCCATTATTACATTCCACCAAACACATCTCAGCAAATCTCCCAAAATAGCCGGTTCTTCATCACCTAATATCCAGAATGTGCACAGAGTCAATTGCAGCTCCTATGGAGGGTATTGTCCACTGTGTTATGGTATCTGTTTGCTGTGATGTGTGTGGGCGTGCTAACAGCGAACAGCCAGTAGTGAAGGCAGGTATGGAAGAAGCCTGTTCGACACAAGTCCCTAGGGGGGGGGGGGGGGTTGCTAATAGGAGGAGAAGCATCCTCTTGGAATATATAATACCACTACCAGACTGAGCATTGCTGCCCGAGGGAGTGGCATCATCCCCCCGTGAGTGATGAGTCATTTGTTTATTCTCCGCTGGTTTATCCTGAAAGCCACTAATCCCACATTCAGTAGATTCATGATGCTGAGCAGTTTGTGCCGTCAGATCAAGTCATTTTCACCATCTTTATGTCTCTAGATGTATAGAAGCTTTGCATACAAACACATTTTTATTTACAATACAGATTTTTGGATTCAGTAATATATACAAATGATAAACAAACACTTTAGTTTATGTTAATCTCTGAACACGTTTTCTTACTCCTCATAATGTATTTCCACAAATGCCACATTCCTTTTCTTAATTTACCCCCACAAAGTCAAATGAGCTCTCCGTAATGCTCTTTTCCATTAACGGCACATTCACAGCTTCTCTATGCAGCGTGGTAATGGAGGATTTCTCTCTAACAGAACTCTCCGGAGAGGTTTCAGCCCTCTGGTCATTAGCTCTCTGCACTCAGCTCCTGCAGTGCTACTGAATCAGCAAGGTCTAAATGACTCACCTCAAGATATGTCAGTGTTAGGAAGGTTAGCTGAAGCCCAAACAGAGCCGGACACTGCGTCACAGTGTTGATAATAATACATAATATGTACAGCTCAGCAGTGATTACATAGAAATCCAGCATCATCAATACTGTATCGAGCCAATCCTATCGTTCCCTGACTCCCTCAACGTTCAGCTGTGGAGATTTACGTCCCTTATTTTTCTTGTCCCTGTCACTGAATCTCACATTTCTCACTGCCTGTTTAAGACCTATTCATTTATTGTGAAAATATTCTCAGAGATTTTAGTTGTGACTTTTGAGGACATAGTTTGTAGTGTTGTTGTACAGTATGTAGCAGATAACCATGAGATAAAACCTTTTAATAGCAGTGTAGATGATTATGGAAAAACTACTGGCCCTATTTGCATAAACCCTTGTCTTGGGGTGAGGCATTGACCAATGAAGAACCTATTTATATACAAATTATGTTTGACTTTAGGTAGCATTGGTAGATAAGAAAGTGGTGCTGGCTGCACACATTTTGGGTCTGAATGATCATAAAAAAATGAGTTCCCGACTCAGAAAACGTAGTTAAACTCCCCCTTGAGTCGGAAAAAGAACTTGGAAAATATATAAGTGTTGTTTAAACGCTCTGAGCAATAAAAAGCAACACATGTTCTTGTTGTTTCCACGTCCATGTTGCGTTACATTAAACGTAAGGCTGATGAACACATAAGATTAAAGATTCAAGGCTTTATTGTCATTTGCACACTAGCTACAGTGTAGATATGGCAATGAAAAACTTAGGTCACAGGCTCTTCCAACAGTGCAACATGACTATATATAGCACATAGAACAAATAAAACAGATAAAGCCCGACTTCCCACATTAGGAAATGGGACCACCTGAAGCGTGGAGCATTTGAATGCACCATTGGTCTAGGTGGAGGAGGTCTTTGCTCGTCAAATGCCATTCCAGTTCATTGTGTGATCAAGATTGCCAACACCTGCTTATGAATGTTTTTTCTTCTTTGTTTCCGCAGAGGCTGCTAATGGGAACGTCCCCGCGGGGCAGCGAGCCCCCCCTCGAATCCGCAACGTTCAGATCAACAACCAGATCGTGAAGCTCAAGTACTGCTACACCTGCAAGATCTTCAGACCTCCTCGAGCTTCTCACTGCAGCATCTGTGACAACTGCGTCGGTAAGAAAGAAACGTCCTCCGATCCGCTGTCAAAGGCTGAACAAAGTGAGAATCATTGAAATCATTGAAATCGGTTTATTTCAGTTTTTCAGAAATAGAAAGGTGAGTTCCTGTGGGGAAAAATAGCTTCGTGATGTGAGGATTATCTCTGAAGCCCTACTCTTAATTACCTCTCTGCATTCGTTTGTCACAATAATGAAAAGGTTTGAAATCGTAGCTTTATAAATACATTTTTGGATTAAACAAAAGTTTTAGAAAGCTGGATCAAAGTGGGTTTTTTATGGAATGCGCTTTGAATTTTGAAGTGTGTGTGTGTGTGTGTGTTTCTCTGTTTGTGTGTGTGTGTGTGTGTGTGTGTGTGTGTGTGTGTGTGTGTGTGTGTGTGTGTGTGTGTGTGTGTGGTGTGTGTGTGTGTGTGTGTGTGTGTGTGTGTGTGTGTGTGTGTGTGTGTGTGTGTGTGTGTGTGTGTGTGTGTGTGTGTGTGTGTGTGTGTGTGTGTGTGTGTGTGTGTGTGTGTGTGTGACGCTGACAATTGAGCGGCCCGACCAAGCAAGGAGGCAGAGGCAGAACGTCCAAAAATACAACCCGGTGTGGGAATTTATTAAAACATGAACACATTACACACACAGCCTCAATCCTGCTGCTGCTGCTGTTCACGTGAGCCCAGCCTGCAGCCACCAGGATCTCACCCACAGTCCCTGCCTCCACACACAGGGAAACAGAGCCTAAATACCTACACACTAATCAGCACAACAAGACACAGGTGAGGGAGGAGACAACACAGGGCACCAGGTGAACATGATCAGGAGTAACAGAAAGAACGGGAGGGGGAACACTTTTCAAAATAAAAAACACATGTGCAATATACAAGGCCTGAAGCCGTCAGTCCATAGTGACAAAGTTATTTTCGTCACTGTGTGTGTGTGTGTGTGTGGTGTGTGTGTGTGTGTGTGTGTGTGTGTGTGTGTGTGTGTGTGTGTGTGTGTGTGTGTGTGTGTGTGTGTGTGTGTGTGTGTGTGTGTGTGTGTGTGTGTGTGTGTGTGTGTGTGTGTGTGTGTGTGTGTGTGTGTGTGTGTGTGTGTGTGTGTGTGTGTGTGTGTGTGTGTGTGTGTGTGTGGCTGTCTCATCTCTCAACTCGGCAGAATAAAAGTGATTTGGCTTCTGATGAGTGAAGAATGCGTCTAAAGGCAGCGTAGACTCAAAGTCGATATAAGAGGAGACAGTGGAGGCTCAGTGAGGGAATAAGTGCACAGTCATTGTGAACACTGGTTAATCTGTGTCCACCTGCTGTAGACACACACACACACACACACACACACACACACACACACACACACACACACACACACACACACACACACACACACACACACACACACACACACACACACACACACACACACACACACACACACACACACACACACACACACACAGTCCAAGCATGACACAGCAGCATGCCTCAGTCCCTCTTTTACTGCAATCATATCTCTCCCTCCTCAACCTCATATTGTTTACTGCGGGTAAAGTCCAAAACAAAACATGCAGCATAATAAAAAACTGAGGTTACCTACTGTAACCCAGCTTCTATGAGTAAATGGCGCAGCCCTCTAAGGCTATCGCTATTGGGTTATCCCTCTGCGCCCCCGCGCAGCACTGAAACACTTGTAGTCCACGCCCACCTGCTAGGTGGGCCCCACCCTCGGGCCACCTTCCGGTATAAGTAGGAAGGGGGCCCGGCAATCTGCTCCCATACAATATAACTTTTCTTCAGCTATTCGTAGAGCCAGTGGGGCCCAGCGCTTAGAGGGCTGCGCCATTTACTCATAGAAGCTGGGTTACAGTAGGTCACCTCAGTTCTATTTCGTATATGGCTTCGCCCTCTAAGGCTATCGCTATTGGGTTAAGGGCGAAGCATGATGTAGTCTGCGCCCCACTGGGTCCGCCCGGCACTAGAAGCACAGACACACCTGCTCAATAACACCCCCCTGCCTGATGTGCCAAGCGTAATGGCGCATCACCGTCCCTGGAACATAGCAAAACATGCCTGTCTTCCCGACGGGGTGAAGGCTGGGAACAATACATACCGGCCGCTGTGAAAAAGTAAAGACGAAGGTCCCACCTTGTCCTGCGATCATAGAGGGGGAACAGCAGCTCTCTGCGTATCAGACAGGTAGGAGAGCGCTCAGCTGGATCCCTGACGTCACTCACTCTGACCAGGAACTCCGTACAAAGTGTGTCAGAGGAAAAAGGAACATCCCTCTCATAAGAGGGGAAAAGGGCCGCTCTCCGCGTGCCGAGAGGCAGGAGAGAGGCGCACAGCTGGATCCCTGACGTCACTCACTCCGACAGGACACCCACTACAGGGTGCGTCAGAGAGGAATGGGAGACATCCCTCAAATAAAAATGAATAAATGAACAGGGGGAAGACCAAGATGCAGCAGTGCCAATATCTTCCACTGACATTCCTCCGTGCAACGCTGTGGAGGAGGAAATTCCTCTGGTGGAGTGCGCCTTGATATTCTCCGGGGGCTCCACCCCAGAGGAGACATATGCCTGTGACACAGCCTCACACAGCCAGTGTGACAGCCGTTGTGCAGACCGAGGTTGCCCGATCGAGCGCTCTCTATAGTGCACAAACAGGCGCTGAGAACGGTGCCAGGCCGCCGTGCGCGCCACATAGCAAGACAGCGCGTGCACAGGACAGAGGAGATGAGACGTGGCTTCTTCCTCCGACCTGTAAGGAGGGGGGAATAAGCCAGCCAGGGTGATCACTCTTGACCTAAAAGAGTTGTGATGACCTTAGGCATGAAGCCGGGTTAGTCGTAAAACAGCTGAACTGCCATCTCCTTGGATCCGGAGAGCTGACGGAGCCACAGAGAGAGCAGACCAATCACTCACCCTTTTCTCTGATAGAGCCAAAAGTAGTACTACTTTGGCTGAAAACAGTTTAAGGGGAACCTGATCAGGTTCAAATGGGGCATTGCTTTAGTGCGCGTAACACCAAAGCCAAATCCCACTGAGGCGCCTTTCAGTGTGCGTGACACAGGTCTGAGTCTCCATACTCCTCGCATACAACGGCTGCTGCGTTCTGCGAGCCCCTCGGTTAAATCCGCCGGGAATATACATTGCTCTGATGGAGAGCAACGTGTGTGCGCGCCCAGAACAGCAGCCGCCTGGCTGTGTTCAGAAGCTGCGCAGATCGTACTCCTCCCTGGCGATTGAGGTAGGCTGCTTCCATAGCCGTGGCCTGTTGTCTGTGCAAATCAACACATGTTTGATTGTACAGCAACGGGGCGACTCCCCCGTTCTTTTCCGTAGATTTAGAAAAATAGCGGGAGTAAACCGCGCAAGACACTGTTCCTGGGATAACGGGAGTGTTTCTTGTATCCCATGGAACTGTTGGGGAGGGAGAGGCTTCTCTGTGATGTGCCGTAATGGTCGTCATGGTGACGAGCCACGCCATCGCCGCTGCCCGTGAGGCAAAAGGGCTGCGAGGGAGTTTCCACACGCTGCATTTCACTCCGTCTCTCATCATGAGGCGCGTACACGCCCAGAGGATGAGAGGTGTGTGTATGCTGTCCACACGAGGCGTTATAACGGTGCTCGTGGATTTATTATGACCGTGTGTAGGAGGCATATCTGGGACGGAGGAATGCCGCGAGCTCTGCAGTTTATAAACCAATAGGTTAAAAACAGCAGGCTTCTGCAGCGAATGAACCACCTCTGGAGTGTCCCCCTGTTGGAAGAGACCCAAGGGGATCATCACGTGACCAGCTGACGCCAACGCCGAGCAGCTGCGTCACGGAGAAGGCTGTGTGGGTTGTGACATGCCGGAGGAGAGCTGTCAGTTCCTCCACTCGCTGCCGCGAGAGCCGCGCTCTGCTGGCTGAGTTTAATTCCACTCCCAGATAAACATTTGTCTGAGAGGGAAGAGGACAGCTCTTCTTCCAATTTATTATGAAACCCAGGATTTGACAGATGCGATACGAGATGTACCGTCTGTAAAGCGACTTCCTCCCTGGAGCGAGCCAGCAAATAGCAGGTCGTCCAGAGGAAACCACACTCTCATCCCTCCTCTGTGTAGGCTCCAGCCTTCTCTACACAAAAACGGGAGGAGCCAGGAAATATCCGAACGGCAGACGATTGTCTGGTCTGATATTCCCTGAAATGAGAAAACGCAGGAATTTCCTGTGTTTCGGGATGAGGGGTACGTGGAAGTATGCATCCTGCAGCTGGAAGTGAAACAGTCGTCCTGGTGAACACATTCCAGCACCTGTTTGATCGTCAGCATGTGGAATACTGACAGATCGAGGATGTCTCATTGCCCCAGTCTTTTTCGGGATTAGAAAAATAACGGGAGTGAAAACCCCTGATTTTCCTCCCTTTGAGGAACCCTGGAAATATCCTCTTTCAACAGGAGTTCCAGCGGCTCGGATTGGAGCGCAAGACATAGCTTCTGGGAGGACAGGAGTGTTTCCTGTATCCCATTGAACTGTGGGGGGGGGGGAGAGGCGAACTGCAGGGTGTACCCTCTGCTGATCAGTCTGCTCATCCATCTGTCCATCAGACACACGCGCTGCCACTCCGAGAAACACTCTGAGCGGGCGCACATGCTCGAGATGTGTTGTGGTCGTCATGACGACGAGCCACGCCAGAGCCCTCGCCGCCGCTGCCCATGAGGCAACCCAAGGTGGGTTCCACACGCTGCATTTCACTCCGACTCATCATGAGGCGCGTACACGCTCAGAGGATGAGTGGAGGTGTGTGCAGTGACATCCACATGAGGCGTTACCACGGCGCTCATGGGCTTATTGTGACCGTGTGGCGTATCTCGGACAGAGGAATGCCGCGAGGTCTGTGGTTTAATAACCGAAAAGTTATAACCACCAGGCCTCTGCAGCGAACCCTGCTGCCTACTAATCAACAGATTGGAGGCAGCTGGCCCTGATTTTCTTCCTCTTGGGGAACCCTGGAAATAGCGTCTTTCAACAGGAGTTCCCGTAGCTCTGCTTGGAGCGCAAGCCACTGTTCTCGGGATGATAGGCGTGTCTCCTGTATCCCGTTGAACTGTGGGGTGGGGGGGAGGCGAACTGCAGGGTGTACCCTCTGCTGATCAGCCTGCTCATCCATCTGTCCATCAGACACACGCGCTGCCACTCCGAGAAACACTCTGAGAGCGGGCGCACATGCTCGAGATGTGTTGTGGTCGTCATGACGACGAGCCACGCCAGAGTCCTCGACGCCGCTGCCCGTGAGGCAACCCAAGGGCCTAGAGCGAAAGGGCTGTGAGGAGGCCTCCACACGCTGCATTTCACTCCGACTCTCATCATGAGGCGCGTACACGCTCAGAGGATGAGTGGAGGTGTGTGCAGTGACATCCACATGAGGCGTTACCACGGCGCTCATGGGCTTATTGCGACCGTGTGTAGGTGGCGTATCTCGGACAGAGGAATGCCGCGAGATCTGTGGTTTAATAACCGAAAAGTCATAACCACCAGGCCTCTGCAGCGAACCCTGCTGCCTACTAATCAACAGATTGGAGGCAGCTGGCGTAGTTACCGCGCTCTGCAGCTTATTAATCGATAGATTAAAATGCGCAGGCTTTTGTAACGAACCCTGCTGGCTATTAACCGATAGGTCATAGGCAGCTGGTTCACCCAGAGTGGGGGATATGTGAAACACATTTGAAACTGATGACTCAGACAACATGTTGGGAAATAAGCTTCTTTTATTTTCCTCACACTCCCTCCCAAACCGCCAAGCCCGGCTCTGTTTCCTCGGCGGCTCTCGTGGAGCAGACGACGAACGGGAGTACCTCACTCCCTTTTGACCCCCCCTCTCTGCTGGTGGGGGGGCAGAGGCGCAGAACGGTGCCCCTTCCGCCGCCGACGGACGAGTCTGACGCCTCGGCTGCGGTTGCTGTGAGCGTCTCTCTGCCTGTCGCTGTGGCCGGGTTGGCCGCTGCTGCTGGTGCTGCCGCTGGTGCTGCCGCTGGTGCCGCTGAGGCTTCGCTGCAGGCTGGAGCCAGCCGATGTGCTGGCGGATATCATCCGCCTGCTCCGCTGCCGCCTTCATGGACTCGACCATGGCTAGAAACTGGGGTCCGAACAGCCGTCCGGGCTGATCGGAGCGTCCAGCAAGACCTTCCTGGCTGGCTCTGTAACAGCCGCCTGTTGCAGCCAGAGGTGGCATTGGATCTGCGTCATCCATGCTGCGATCCTCGCCTGGGAGACAGCCACAGCTGCGCACAGCGTGAGTGCCGTGCTGGCCGCCTTGCCGATCTCCTCCGCCTCCTCTGGTGCCACGGTGGTGGACCGCTCCACCAGCGTAACCACCGAGTTGGCCAGCAACGCGATGTTGTTTGCCGCCGCAGACGCCTGAAACGCACATTGGTGCGCCCGGTCAGCCTGGCGGGCGACATACTGGTCCTTGGGGGAGGCCAACATAGGGCGCCGTCCGGCGATCAAGTTGGCCTGCCTAACCCCAAAGAACGCCGTAAAGCTCGGCTCCAGAGCGGGGGTGGTTCCTGCCCGTCTGAACCCGGGAAAACACTCCGGCCATGTCGTCCAGAGCCACCCTCTCCCGTCCTAGGGGAACGGGGAGACCTTTGCATGCTGCTGCTTTGCCGATTATCTCCGGCAGCTCCAGCATAATGCTACCCAACGCCGGTAGCGCCGTGGCCACGGAGAAGGGGACCGCGTGCTCGGCCGCCACACCCGTACCTCGCTCCGACCCCGTCTCCCCCGTCCAAGGGAGAGGGGGGAGGGGAGAGCCGCATGGCTCCAGAGACAGGCCGTCGTCCCTGTTCTGGACGGGCCAATCGTCCTCCTCAGCCATAGCAGCTAGAGCGTCCGCTCTTCGCTTCCTGTCGGCTGACGGGAGACGGGCACAATGCGAACAAGCGACCTGCTGGCTGAGAGCCGCGTCCGCCTGCTCTGGCCCCAGGCAGGATTCGCATATCGCGTGTAAGTCATAGCTCATGATGTACCCCGTCTTACATGAGGGACAATCACGGACACAGTTGTTGTTCATGACTTGACTTTTCCTGTGCTTCAGTACTGTGCTGGTTGCTGAAGAAAAGAGGGAGCAGATTGCCGGGCCCCATTCCTACTTATACTGGAAGGAGGCCCGAGGGTGGGGCCCACCTAGCGGGTGGGCATGGACTACAAGTGTTTCAGTGCTGCGCGGGGGCGCAGAGGGATAACCCAATAGCGATAGCCTTAGAGGGCGAAGCCATATACGAAATAGAACAACAAACTGCTTCACTATATACATTTGTTTATACCCGGAGCCTTCTGTAGTTAATATATTATGAGATGTCTGATGCACAATATACTGTAGTCTCTGAGTATTTAGGCAGTAGTTTTATATCTGTATGCAGGAATAAAACAATATCTCTGGGGGTAAAGTGCTCGCCCGACTCCAGACCTCTGGATTGCAGCACACTTCACACTTCACATTTCATATTTCATTATTAACGTACGTTGTGGTGCTTTAAGATAAATGTGATGCATTTCTCTTATGCACTGCTGCCATAGATGAGACAGCTGTAATGGTACACATTCATTTGTTATGATTACATTAGTTATGTAATGAGTGGAAAAACGGAGCTAAAGGCTAACTAGATAATGTCAGTTAATGTTTGCGACGTTAGCAATTAGGTGATGCTTCCTGTCCATCAGTAAGATCTGTAAATCACCAACGGGAGGACATAAGAGGAATAAATACTACTTTTATTGCGGTAATATCTTATGTACTTCTCCCTGGAGATTGTACGACCAATTTACGAAAAGTAACATTGTGTAAGAACTAGGGCCGGGACTCGATTAAAAAAATTAATCTAATTAATTAGAGGCTTTGTAATTAATTAATCGAAATTAATCGCATTTTTAATCACATGTAAATATTTGACCTAAGAACAGTGAGAAGCAATTTTTTTCACATGGATTTTAGTATACCATTAGGCGCATTCACACCGCAGTACTTTTCCCACAAAGGTTCATGAGAACTTAGTTAATGAGAACAAATGAAGCCGCTGACGTCACTTCTTCTTCTTCTTCTTCTGCTTTGGGTTTACTGGCAGGCAGTGCTTGAATTGGAATGAAAAAGGTGCCAGTACTCTAAAATCAGCAACTTTTTCAAGTCAATTTTATATATACAGCCCACAAACTATAATGCTGGTGGGTTTGTCTCTTTACTACTGTATATTTTAGAAAGGTTCACTGTACTTAACATTTTTTATGATAGGCAGCGGATATGGCTAAAGCTCAGTAAGGTCAATATTAACTGAAAATATAGCAATCAAAGTCTAGATCTTCTGCTGAAGACACATGAAGCAGAGACCTTTCAGGTGAGAGCCCCTCTGGTGGTGTTCAACATTAATGACAAGGAAACAAAGCTCTGGTCAGAAGCATTTTTTATAAAAAGCTTTAACAAAATTAAGTATTTCTGTACATTTTGAATGCAATCTAACTTTCCAACTCAGAAAACGAAAAACGAAAAAGTGCCAAGTCTTCTCACATGGCTGAACTGCTTTGCAATATACTTCACCACTGAAGAATACAAATATGTATAAAGTAAACTGATGCAATCTAACTTTCCAACTCAGAAAAATGATAAAGAGCATGAACAAAGAACATGTAAAAACAAATGCAAAATTTGCACAATCTAAAATGAGAAACTGTAACTGCAAGTAACAAAGTCTGAGCCATGGTAAAGAGTTACATTGAACACCAAGCTGATCAGATAACTCCCTGGTTGGTCTGAAGTCCTTCTATCTCCAGGATCTGTACAAATCGGCACATTATGCCAAAAGTCTTCTCACTGGGTGAGCTGCTTTGCAATATACTTCACATTGTTAGAAAAGGCTCCAGAAGGCCTTGGGGACATCAGTATCAGGGGCTGGAGCTGGACAGGCTCTTTCATCAGCACTTCTCCTTCCCTTTGCCAGCCAGGACCTCACATACTGTTCCGGATTGAACTGTCCTAGTGATGGTCCATTACATTTAATGAAAACCAGGCTGGACAGTCGGCTGACAGAGAGAGCATTCCTTTTTGCAGTAAGGATATCGTTCATGCAGCTGAATGCCCGCTCACACTCACTAGTGGAGACAGCGATGGTTCGGACTGCTTTCAGTAGAGGCTCCATGGCAGCAGGTGTACGGGATGCCCTGGTTTCCTTGTATTCGCGAAAGCCCTGAACAGTCTCTCTTCTGTCCACTATCAGCACTTCGCACAAACGTAGCACCTCTACGTCCCCATACTGTACGTCTAACTCCTCTTCAGGCCAACTTTCATGTCCTGGATTAGCTGATTGTCCCGGGCCTCCCGGCCATGTAATGGGATTTCTCTTGTGCTGACATGAGAGGAGGTTGTGGAAGTCATTCTGTGTCTCAGATTCTCTACCATACTGCGGAAAAACTGACCTGCATGAATCTGTACAAGCCTGCCATTCTCACGCAGGGCAACACCCTTGAAGGACTTCTCAGCTAGAGCTGTATGAACTGTAGTCATGTGTGGGCCAGGCATGGTGACCATGGATTCAAAAACTCGTATTTCTCGAGTTAAGAGCCTATCTGCTGTAGGCAGTGTCATCTCTCTTTTTTGGAGTTGCCGAGAGAGGTCGCTGAGCTCTGTGAGCGCATCGTACATCAGTCCCAGATTGCTGACAAACGTTGCAGATGTGAGCACATCATCCAGGCCCTTGTACTTTGCTCTGTCTCTGGAATCCCTGCTCGTGTCGTTTGCAGCATTTGTGAAGTGATCATGAAGCACTCGGTAGTTTTCCCAGACTGCTCTGACGCTCCTTTCACTTGAAGCCACCCAGCGGATGGACAAAACACGCCCTATCACCAGGAGACGCTGTCCGACTGCTTGCGCACACTGCGCTAACTGCCTCTGATTTTTGGGGGAGGCATGGAACAAGGAATAGAGTTTGTCAAAAAAGATCTGGAAATGATTGAGCCCTGAGACCTCCTTGACCACATCCCCAACTGCCAGCTCTAGACGATGATTGGAGCAGTGCCACACAAACAGGCTTGGGAATTTACTACACAACTGGGTAGCAACGCCTGTTCTCTTCCCTAGCATGACTGAAGCCCCATCACATGCAAAATAAACGAAACACTGACCTAAAAAGTCCTCGTTAAAATCTCTTCCAAGACACTCCATTAACGCCTTTGTGATGTCATCAGCCGTTGTTCCATCCAACTCGATCAGCTCCCAAAAAAACGTTTCGGGCTCAGCATCAGCTAATGCTGAGCGTAGACACACAACAAGCACCGTTTTACCACTAATAGTGGTAGATTCATCGACCAAAACACAGAGTTTTCTTTGGTTTTCTGTAATGTCTTTTGCCATGTCAACTATGTGGTCGATGATTTCGCCACAGGTTTTATTGGAGTGCAAAACCCTGCCCACGTTCAGCCCATTCAGTTTCTGTACATTCAAATCAATTGGCATGTCTGTGAATGGCCGGCTATGTTTGCCAATTTTATATGCCGTTCGAAAAACTCTGATAGTGGTGTCTAATTCAGATTTATGCATAGACTGCACTTGATGTTGAATAGTTTCACGTGAAGCAGATGTAAGGATGTCAGCAGCTTTTACATGGGCTTGTGATTCTTTATGTTCTTTGATTTTTTTTCTCAGGCTAGCTTGTTGTTTGCCCTTGTCAACACCGAAATGAGACACTGCACACTCACCCCATTCAGTTGACAGTTTCAGTCCTTGTCCAGTGTGTATTCCCAAAGATTTGACATCTCTGCATATCCGACATCCTAGCTTCTTATCTTTAAGAAGGAGCCATGCATTGGTCTTGCAAAAATATTGCACCTGGTCCGTTGTCCAGCAGTCAGGTGCATCGCTTTGCCCGGTGTTGGTGGTGGCAGTTGCGCCAGGCTCTGGAGGAGGCGGCGGAGCTAGTGCTAATGCTAATGCACTAGAACTTGGAGCAGGAGGATCAACCAAAAAAAGCTTCCCATCAGACACAATTTCCAACACAGGCACAGCATTCTCTGTATTTGAAGTTTCTTCCGGCGACAACCGCTGTCTTTTTGCACTTTTATTAATCCACGCTAACATTTTAGAAATGCTAATTTGTGACGTGACTTGCTTTCTTTCTCTCGGGGGCGTGCCTGCTCTGTTCTATCACTCTACATAGCCACCCACTGGGTGGGAGTTGCACTGCATAAACACAACACACGTGCATCTAGGTATGTAAATTGTAAAGCATTAAAACATGGTTTTACTAACAGTTTTCAGTATGTTGTTACTTCGGCATTATTATTATTATTATTTTGAAACGTGTATTACTATTAAATCACGGTCAAATAGGTTAATTTTGACATAGTCGTTTCCACCACAGTATTTACATGGAGAAGATAAGCCCCGCCCCCTCTCCAGCACGTTCTGTTTGAATGACAGGAGTAAACAGCTGACAGCCGCTGTGAAACTCCAGCGGTTAGAGCGATGAGAATGTCCGTTCGGCACCTCATGACGCATCTACTGAGTACCGGGCGGCTGTATATATATATATGGATGTATAATAAGAACGGCGGGAGAGTGTTGAGTACTGGCACGGTGCATGAGTACCGGAGTACCGCCAGCATGCCGGTACTGAGCAAGAAGTGCCGGTACTCCATGGGTCAAAACCAGAAGTGCCGGTACTGCGTACCGGTGAGTACCGGCCCAATTCCAGCACTGCTGGCAGGCCGCAAACCACTTCACGGCGTATACTGCCGCCCAAAGTCCCCGGAGTTGGGGACTGGCTTGAGTAGAAGCTGCTGGGAGTCCCAGCAGCCTTCCGAGTAAATCGCCAGAACGCCGACACCTCCTCATCTCCACCGCTCCCATGTTTTATTTTGTGTTGCCATAAATTAGTCTCTCTGCGTTTCTGCGCTGGGCTAATGCTAATAATGCTAATGCGAGGATAATAAAATGGCGGCTTCACAAAACTTTTTGGGAGTTTTACGGGGCGTGGTTTGCAATCCACCCAGCCAATCAGAAATATAGCTCTTTTCTCACAAGAGAGCCGCACGAAAGTCCCTGCTCTCTAGCAGCTCTCTGCTCTCTAGCAGGGACTTTCGTGGGGGTAAAAAGGTTCTCATGAACTAATTTTAGTACCGGCTCTTTTTGGTGTGAACGCGATAAAAGAGGCTAACGTCCACGCTAGCTTCCACGCTAGCTGCTATATGTTTTGCATTGAGGTGATACTTGAGGCTTGATGTGCTGCGGTGATATGCGAATTCCTTTTTGCATAATTTGCACACAACCGTGCTCTTATCAACGCTTCCATCCGTCCGTTTTTTAAAACAACATTTCCCACTGTTGTTCACTGTGGTTTGTTGTTGTCTGAAGTCATGAACGTTAGTTGGTGCTCCAGTATAATCGGTACGCCTGAAACTCATCCAGTGAGAAACGTTCCGCGGTGCAAAAATAAGTGCGATTAAAATGCGTTAATTTTTTTAACGCGTTAATTTTTGTGTGATTAATTAATCTTAATTAACGCGTTAAAGTCCCGGCCCTAGTAAGAACATAAGTGCGGGGTGCAGAGACTGAAAGAGACACAATTCTCCCTATTAAAAGTCACTTTAGCATCAAATTTAAGTTGAACATGTTATGTTCACCAAATATTTATGTAAACACAGAAGGACAGCACGGAACGTCTTCTCTCTAAATATATAAAGTATCCTTTTATTTTTGAATCTACGAGTTGCTCCAAGTCTTGTGTTCCTGCCTCTATATTTACTGTATATTGTTGTGAAACTCCATCCTTGTGTCCGTTTGACCCTGTCCTGCTTTCATCTGGCTCTCCTCCAAAGAAGAGAAGAGGAGAGGCCAAGAGGAAGTGATCCCTATATTTAGACTGCAGGTTTACAGAAGCTGCTGCTCAAAGCTTTCTTCGACTGAAATACCGGTGTATTTTTAACACTCGATTGATTTCCAAAAGTATCTGTTTTCTAAGTTGTTTTTGCAGCTCCTATACAATTTCCCTATTCAAACAGACACCCTTTTTTCCTCTTTTACAGACCGTTTTGATCACCACTGTCCATGGGTAGGCAACTGTGTGGGCAAGAGGAACTACCGATACTTCTACATGTTCACCCTGTCGCTCTCCCTGCTCACCATCTACATATTCACCTTCGACATCGTCCACGTGGTGATGCGTGAGTATCCTGTCAGCCGTTTGTGCAATAAGAAGGAACAAATGTGTAGGAGATTAGAGTATGAATAGAAAGATTGTGGTAAAACAGGAAGAACAACCTTTGACACAAACTCATTAGCAGTTTTTGCAGACTCTTACAGTACATGAGCAGCAACTATGACCTCGTTCAGACCAGCTTTTCCGACAACCAGCAAGCGACAACCTGACATGATTCCTCTTTCATGACCTGCCTCCTGCTTCCTTGTTCTACCCAACAGGCAGTGAGGCGACAGAGAGACGAGGAAACAGTGTTTCTAGTCAGGATCATTATCTCTGAGCCTGTTATCTTAATACTGCAGTAATGTGCTATATGTCTATATGGCCTGCGCTCCCAATATGTTATTCAGATGCTGGTCCCTACAGTGAGAACAAAACTGGGTAACACAGCTTTTAAATATGCTGCCCCCACACTTGGAACAATGTACAGAAGGAGCTGAAACTCTCAGATTTAATCACTATGGGGGAATTCAGGTCCATCTTAAAGGACAGAGAACACGACACCATTGGTAGATGTGAGTGCTCGTATATCCTAAAATCTTTTTAAATGTTGCCAGTTTTGAATGATTTTTAATAGTTTGTTTTACTTCGCATATTGACTGGCTAATGTGCCATTTTATTTGTGTTTTACAGCTGTATTTGTCTGCCGGTCTTGTCTGTGTTTTATCTGTTGTAACTTCGTACATGCTGCCCTTCTTGGCCAGGTCACTCTTGGAAAAGAGATTTTAATCTCAATGAGTCTTTTACCTGGTTAAATAAAGGAAATATATATTGTGCTCTTCAGTAGAGGACAAATTAGTAGGGAAGCATTTTAATTTTTAGAAAGTTTTTTTCCCTAACTTCCCTCTGTTTTGCTCTGTTCACAGGTTCAGTGGATAAAGGCTTTTTGAACACTTTGAAGGAAACACCTGGAACATATCCTTTTAGGCTCTGGCCACAAAAACAGCTGCTGTGTGGATGATGTTTGTCAGATTTCCTAGAAAAGGAAATGGAAAGACATCCAGATTCTTTCAAATATCACACCCTGACTATTACTGTTTCCTAAACCTACGCCTGATCAGTGAGACTAACATAATAGCTTTGCAGGCCTGTACAGCTTTGATTTCTTAACGTCTTTTCGTGGCCTTTTCAAAACCAAAAACACAGCAGCAAAAATGCAAGCATGGATTCAGAAAATGTTTTTCTACTTCTACACAAGCTCCATCTTTTAGCATGACCATCTATTGATGAATAGCTTCAATAGTAACCTATTGCTATTAGAGTTCAAGCTAACATTACTAACTCTGCCCTGCTCTTATTGTATTTTAATTAACCCCAGCCAGCATGACTAAAGATAGCATATGGATAATTCCAGCTGGCCATTTCTGTCTTTTTAAAATGTAAAAGCTTCCTGCCTTTGATCCTTTAAAAAAAAAACCTCTGTCATTATTCATGTTGCATAATTGTCTGCCGTCATCTGCTGTTTAATCAGTGACCGCGTGTCGGGCAGGAAACATCTGTTGCTTTTTTCTTAACTGTTCCCCACGGTGCTGGAGGTGTTGGTGTGTTTCTTCACCCTGTGGTCGGTGGTGGGACTGACCGGCTTCCACACTTACCTGATCTCCCTCAACCAGACCACCAACGAGGATGTAAGTGATTAATAAATCAATGTTACTGCGAGATTAAAGCTGTCTCTTCTACCATCTGTATCTGAAATAATCCCGAAGACGCACATGCTGTACTTTGCATCTACTTTGTTTCATCCTGTCTTCATGCAAAATATCATGGAGCCACAGCATCAACTCATTCTTTGGTTAGTTTTTGTTCCGTATTATTATTATTGATAGTGAATGTAAGTAAGTTACTTTCAGATTACGTTTTTTATCCCCTTTCTCTTCAGTGAAAGGACTGCAGATGGAAATAAGCTATTAGCTCAAATCTAGCATGAGTCATCTCTTCTCTTAAGAGATAATGTTATTTTATGTGTGGCCCTTGTTCAATTAAGAAATAATAATGTTAGTTATAAGTTAAAGGATGAAGTGTTGCTTTTGTGTCAAGAAAACTCTCCATGTCTCAAACGTGACGGCGTTGGGGGTTTGAAATATGAGAGGACGTGCCTGCAAAGACCTGGAAAAGTCCTTAATTTTGATGTTTAAAAGGATTTATAAAACATTGCAAGAAGACACTCAAGGTTTTGCTTGCTTGCTAACAACTTTTATATAAAGAGAGAAATGCATTTACATTTTCAAAACATCTGGCTAGAAGCACCAAAAAACTTTGTGGTTGATTTTGCACTTTTACATAAATCTGATAGCTTTGTGATTCGGCCAATAATCAGGAAGTTGCCAGTTGTAAATAAGTGTTGCTTTATGTGTTAAAATAACTCTATACATCTCAAACCTTACAGCCATGGGTGCTTGAATATAAGAGAATCAGGGATGGAAAGTACTGGAAAAGTCCTTGAATTTGATGCAACTGAACAGTTCTTGTTTTTGTGTCAAACAACTCTCTGTGATTCAGCCAAGCAGCTTGAAGTTGCCGGGTGTAAATAAGAGAGAACTGAGATCGTGCCGGTTGGTAAATAGTTGGTCAATCCGAGTTGCCAGCGTTATTTTTATCTCCCAGACAAGGGGTCAAACCACTCATTAGTGTACCATAAACGTCATGTTTGAGCAAAGTCCTTTCTCACCAATCGATCACAGATGAGATAAAAATAGTGCAAGTATCTTTGTTCCTCAGATATTTCAAAGAGACTTTCACATTAAAGTCATTTATACAGTATAAAAGTCATAATGAAGATAAAGTGCAGTTTTAAGAATACATGAGTTAATGTTGTGATCCGGCAGCTGGCTTCACAAACCTACATCACAGAGGTGTAAACATAGTATACTGCAGAGCTGTTTCCTTGACAACCGTACCATGGTCATTTACAGCACTAAGGAGAAAAGTGCCTGTAAACTGTTGGTTGTTAAACAAGGCTTCTAACGTAAAATACAGTAAAGCAACAACACGACCAAAACAACAGGGTATTTATAACTGCAGCTAAAGGAGACACTATGAAGGTTTCTCATTTCTCTAATACCCCTCCTTGACTCCCCTCCTCGACTCCTGTCCTCGTGTCTTAGTCCCGCCCACAGGAGATGCGAGCGGAGGAGCCGAGGAGGGGAGCCGAGGGGAGAGGAGGGGAAGCAGCAGGCGGTTAGAGAAATGAGAACTCCTCTCCTCTGATCGGTCATTTTAAAGAGATGTCCATTAATGATGACAGGAGGCACAGCAGCACTCTGTCTGATGGACAGATGTGTTCATGACCACTTATATATTTACTTTTAATTCATTTACAGTGCGGTATAATGAGACAATAACAGGCTACAGATGCGGACCCCCCTCTCTGGTCGCTGAACTGGAGAATTGAAATTACGGGGCAAAAGTTTTATTTACAAGTATTAAAAGTAAGCAGAGGACACCAAACCAACTGAGACCTGTCTGTCTGCCGCATCTACGCTCTGTACAACACACACACCTACACACTGTACCACACACACCTACACACTGTACAACACACACCTACACACACACCTACACACTGTACCACACACACCTACACACTGTACCACACACACCTACACACTGTACAACTGTACCACACACACCTACACACTGTACAACACACACCTACACACTGTACCACACACACCTACACACTGTACCACACACACACCTACGCACTGTACAACACACACACCTACACACTGTACCACACACACACCTACACACTGTACCACACACACCTACACACTGTACCACACACACACCTACACACTGTACCACACACACCTGTACCACACACACCTACACACTGTACCACACACACACACACACACACACACACACACACACACACACACACCACACACACACACACACACACACACACACACACACACACACACCTACACACTGTACAACACACACCTACAGCCACTAAAGCAGGGGTAGCCAACACGGTGCCCCGCGGGCACTCAGTCGCCCGCAGGGGCAACGTGAGGCGCCCGCCGGGCACGTTCTAAAAATAGCTCGCCAAGAAAATCCAAAATGTATAAAATACACAAAACAAAAAAGGAAATGTAATTAAAAGAATCTACCACATGCATAAACGAAACCTAAATCATAGCAAACTCTATCTACTTACTACAACTCTATATCTAACACCCCTCCTCCCCCCACCCCCAAAATGAATATCGACCAATCACGTTCTTGCTTGATTTGCGGGACCAGCGCGTTCTTATTATACATCCATGGACCAACGTTGCAGTCGGGAAGAAAAGCAATGTGGCACCTCCCCGCTGATTTTCCTTCTGGCAGAATCTACACAACACATCAGCCCCATTGAACAGCCCATCATGCCAGCCTATACAGCACATGAGGGGCAGAGTTTTACTGTGTGTGTTGCAACTTGCATATTTATTTATTGCACTTGACGCACACACACGCATGGCGTAATCTCCAGGGGGGACATGTATGTTTAAGCCGTCATCGCCACGGAGGAGCATACTGTGTGTGTGTGTGTGTGTGTGTGTGTGTGTGTGTGTGTGTGTGTGTGTGTGTGTGTGTGTGTGTGTGTGTGTGTGTGTGTGTGTGTGTGTGTGTGTGTGTGTGTGTGTGTGTGTGTGTGTGTGTGTGTGTGTGTGTTGTGTGTGTGTGTGTGTGTGTGTGTGTGTGTGTGTGTGTGTGTGTGTGTGTGTGTGTGTGTGTGTACCCCTTTATTTATTTAATATAGATAAAGTAAGAAATCATTCCAATGTGTACAATAGGACAGTACAAAAACAGTTTAATAGGGGAGTGATTAGTAAAATATGCATAAATAAAAAGAAAGAATGTGGTAACACAAGATAAGAATAAACAAGTTTAAATGATTTATTATTGGTTGTGATCATATTCTAAAGATGTTTGGATTCTTAAAAAGTATACAGCTCCCTTTCATCTGAGTGTTGAGAGCTGTGTCCATAAATTCATGTTGTGCTCAAAGTGCACCAGATTGATGCATTTCACTTAGAGGAGGTGAGGTCCCCCCTGGAGGATGTGAGGCCCCCCCTAGAGGAGGTGAGGCCCCCCCTAGAGGAGGTGAGGCCCGTCCACCCCCAAATAAAGCAGGTTAAAATAATTAAATTGCATGTTATTTTAGTAAACACTGAAAACGGGTCCCAAAGACCCAAACAGCACACAAAGGTTAAAGATAAGCATATAATAATGTTAAAATGTGCTAAATATATACACTGCAAAAAACACACAGTAAAAGTAGCCCCCGACTTGTTTTATTTTTTGAAAGTAGCCCTCATCCTAAAAAAGGTTGGTGACCCCTGCCCTAAAGCATATAATACATATCAGGCTACAGCCGATATCTACTAAACTAAAGCAAATACAGAGAGTAATGAAGGCCTGTTATACTGAGTGATATATATTATACACACTGCTCTGCTTTCTGCACGGACCTCACAGCTGTTCTCTCTGTAAACATTGCGTTGCGATTCAAGCAGTTAATAAAATAATATCCAGGGGATGCATGCAGAGCTGTCATTGGCTGAGATAAGTCCGGCCGTGCGCCACGACACTTTGAAACATCTCTGTTCCCGGAAATGCATTCACGAAGGAGCCGTGGAGGACCCATCAGTGTATCCTCGGTTATAGCTCCTCCAGAGCGCCTCCTCGACGCTCGATGCTCGGTCCTCGAAGTGCATTTAGAGAAATGAGATGTCCTTCAACATGGCGCACTGAAATCCATTTCCGGGTCACTACCGGAGGACCAAGGAGTCGAGGAGGGGAAATTAGAGAAATTAGAAACCATAGAAAGAGTGAATAGTGTAAAAATGTAACTAACGGATATCACCAGGACATTTTCTGATAACCTGCATCAGAATAATTATGTTTGTTTAAAATATGGAAATAGAAATGCATTATCTATTATTTTTCTAGCTAACATACTGTTCCGAAACAGAAATCCAACCTTTTGATGAAGCCAGTTTTAAAACCTTTTAATTGTTTGGTTAACATGTTAGTCGTTTTTTACAGAGGGGATTTCGATATCACTATGTATAACTATAAAAAAGTAAAGAATATACTCTACAGCCATAAAATATATATATCTATAGAATGAAAGGTGATATAAATCAGGCTACGAAAAGCATGACGAATGTTTTTGTCTGTATTTAAAATGAATGATGTCTTATGTGTCCACCACAGCCACACTTAATGTGGGCGGTACAGCAGGAACACTTTTATTCTGCTCACAGTCTGAGCCATATGACAAACTGTCTGGTGAAAGCTTGGACTCCTCTCTGCTCACGAGCCGACATCGATTTATGATCTAAAAATATGCATGAAAACAGACAAACAAAACGGAATAACAAGAATATATTTAGAGATGCTTGTGAGGCTAAATGAGCAAAATAAGTATTGATTGCTTGACTAATATTGAGTCACCACACACACATGCCCCCACACACACACAGAGATGAGTGGTGATGATGCAGGTGGCTGAATCCTCAGAGGGAGTCATTTATGTGGTGTCTGTGTGTGTGAGTGTAACAGTGTGTATGTTATCTGAGGCTTTGTTAGTGCTGCAGAGGCTCTGAGGAGAAGCAGAGCGCAGCAGCGATGATAGAAGCTTCTAGATGGCTGGAAGCAAGAAAGTGCACTCGTACTTTGTTGTAATGATTAATTTATAATCCCCTCTCTCTCTCCTGTGCAAGAGCTGGCCTCATTTTTTTCATTTAATCAGTAATGAAGCTCTGCAATGAGCACCTACAGTACAGTCCGGTGTAGTTTTGCTCCAGGAGTTGAAACAATAGCTTGGTTATCTGTGATTGGCCTAATAATAAATCCACCAATCGCTGCAGGGCCTGGTGTGGCAGAAGGGAGGGGGGAGGGAGAGAGGGAGGAGAGGGGAAGGAGGGTGAGCAAGAGAAGGCACCTTGAGTGCTGCTCCGATCTCTCACATGCACATACACACACACACACACACACACACACACACACACACACCACACACACACACACACACACACACACACACACACACACACACACACACACACACACACCACACACACACACACACACACACACACACACACACACACACACACACACACACACATACACACACACACACACACACACACAGAGATATTACACATAGGCATGCAGTACTGAAGTAGCCCATGGGGCAGACAGTTTGACCTACATCTGCCGCAACAACTAAAAAGAAAAGCTTTTTATTTTCTCTCTGACTCGCTGGAGGGTCGTTCGGTACAAACTCATGCTGTGCAGCCAACGTTTGTTCTGTAGGGGTCAATTATTTGTGACAAAGTACTTTTTGGGCTAATACAATTATAATCTAAATTGTGTTTTTTGTACCAGTAACACTTGAGTCAATCTAGCACTTAAGAAATTATGCTGGATTATTACATTGCATTTTAGCTGACGCTTTTATCCAAAGCGACTTACAATAAGTACATTCGACCAGGAAGACACAACCTTGAAGAAAACAGAATCATATAAGTACATCAGGTTTCATAGAGCCAAACATTTCAAGTGCTACTCAACTGGCTTTAGATAAGCCGGTCCTTTATTAGTATAAAAGTGCTTTGTTAATAATAATTTCGCTCGAGGTGGAGTCGAAAGAGATGAGTTTTCAGTCTGCGCCGGAAGGTGTGTAAGCTTTCTGCTGTCCTGATGTCAATGGGGAGCTCATTCCACCATTTTGGAGCCAGGACAGCAAACCCACGTGTTTTTGCTGATGGGAACTTGGGTCCCCCTCGCAGCGAGGGTGCAGCGAGTCGTTTGGCTGATGCAGAGCGTAGTGCACGCGCTGGGGTGTACGGTTTAACCATGTCCTGGATGTACGAAGGGCCAGATCCATTCACAGCATGGTACGCAAGTACCAGTGTCTTGAAGTGGATTCTAGCAGTTACCGGAAGCCAGTGAAGGGAGCGGAGTGGTGTGTGAACATTTTGGAAGGTTAAAGACCAAACGAGCCGCTGCATTCTGGGTGAGCTGCAGAGGTCGGATGGCACATGCAGGTAGACCAGCCAGGAGGGAGTTGCAGTAGTCTAGGCGTGAGATGACGAGAGCCTGGACCAGAACCTGCATTGCTTTCTGTGTCAGCTGGGGACGTATCCTCCTGATGTTGTAAAGCGTGTATCTGCAGCAACGGGTTGTAGCAGCGATGTTTGCAGTGAAGGACAGGTTGTTATCTAGGATCACACCCAGATTCCTTGCAGTCTGAGTCGGGGAAACAACAGAGGTGCCGATGTTGATTGTTAGGTCAAGAGTGGGACAATCTTTTCCCGGAAGGAAAAGCAGCTCAGTCTTGTCAAGGTTGAGCTTGAGGTGATGAGCAGACATCCACTGAGAGATGTCAGCTAGACAAGCAGAGATGCGTGCGACGACCTGGGTCTCTGAGCGGGGAAAGGACAGAATTAATTGGGTGTCGTCAGCGTAGCAGTGGTATGAAAAACCATGCGGGCTAATGACTGATCCGAGCGAGTTTGTGTACAGGGAGAAGAGGAGGGGACCAATAACAGAGCCCTGAGGGACCCCTGTAGTTAATTGACAAGGGTCGGACTCGGACCCTCTCCAAGTTACCCTGTAGCTACGGTCTTTGAGGTATGAGGTGAGGAGGGAAAGTGCAGAGCCTGAAACCCCAAGTTTTTGGAGAGTGCGAAGGAGGATCTGATGATTCACCGTGTCGAATGCAGCAGACAGGTCCAACAGGATGATGACAGAGGAGAGGGATGCTGCTTTGGCAGTGTGCAGTTCCTCAGTGACAGCAATGAGAGCAGTTTCTGTGGAGTGACCTGCCTTGAAACCAGACTGGTGCGGATCCAGAAGGTTATTCTGATGGAGTTAATTATGAACTTTTTTTATTTCATTTTTTGCTAGTATAACAACATAAATATAGTAAATACATAAAACAAAATGTAAAAGACATAAAATGAAACAATTTCAGCAACACAGATGAAATAGAAAATACAAGACCATGAGATATGAACAGTATATAAAATAGAATACCCAAAATATGTGTTAACCTTGCATTGATAAAAAGCTTTTTTAATAAAAGTTAAGCTCAACTAGCTGACTTTCTATTATAATGTATATTTAGGAGAATACAAACTGCACTCAAAGTATTTCTCTATAATCCAAAAACATGCAGTCGAGCCCTGAGTAATGTCTGAAGGTATTCCTCCAACCACCTTCACCAACAAAGTGGGAAGCCTGTGGGTGACTTTGAGAGTCTTTGAGTTTTCAAAAATACAAAAAATGTCAGGAGGTATTTTGTTGACGTGTATATAAAAGGATGCACAAGACCTTTAGAATATTTCCATTTCATGTAAATGTGCTGCCCTAAAAGGCATAAATGATTTGAATATTGAAATCACTTTGTACATCATAGGAACATAAAAGAAGCCTCTACAGAATATGTATATGAAGCAGCTGCATGCATACAGCACAGTGTGGAATGTGTTATCTTACCAGGGGATATCCTTTATATGAATCCTCAGATTCTTGAATGAATTATTAAAGTGGTTGTAATCATGCTGTGCTTATTCGCACCCGTTGGCGGATAGAGTTCCCGTTAAACCAGGAATCGTTAAAGTTCAGTTTTAGTAGGTCAGAGCCAAGCCTGTGGGAATAACATCTAAAAAAGGAAGTATGCTTTTGAATAAGATATAAGCGCAGGGAAAATCAGGGATGTGGTTTGGGAAGATTTTGCTCTACAGTGTTTCTTTTTTTTGTGTTTTCCCAGATTAAAGGATCCTGGTCGGGTAAGAACCGAGTCCAGAACCCGTACAGCCACAAGAACTGCTTCAAGAACTGCTTCGAGGTTCTCTGCGGGCCGACGTTCCCGAGGTAACTGTCGGAGTAAAACATGAAGCAAACAGAATCCATCATCTTTCGTGGTTAATAAATTGTCTAGATGCCTATATTAGGTTTTCAGTATGTTCCAGTTTTATCGAAGAGCTCTGTTCAAAGGCTTTATTGTCATATGCACATCGAAAGTATAGTTATAGTTAAAAACAATACAAATAGTGCAATATGAACCAGTAGAAATAAATGAGTGCAAGAGGATGTTGCAAGACTAATGTGCACTTAATGTTGGAGAGGTTAACTATATGCAAGTAAAATAGAATAAGATGAGGTAAAAATAGAATGTAAATTGAAATGCTGTACAGTGAAATAAAACACTGCTTATTGTCATAATAGATAGATCTGTGAGCTGCAACAGAGATTGTGTGTGATAGATTAGTCGGTAGATGTGTCTCTCTGCTGCTCCTCACCCTGCCCGGTAACGAGCCGGTTGCCGTCAGTGACCGATGGCCTTGTCCCCGCAGCGTGTTGGACAGGAGAGGACTGATGCAGGAGGATTCATCATTTTCTGCTGCGTCTGCTTCACTCCCCCCCTCCAGAAGCAACCCAGTGTCACAAACCACGGTGAACACACACACACACACACACACACACTCACACACACACACACACACACACACACACACACACACACACACACACACACACACACACACACACACACACACACACACACACACACACACACACACACACACACACACACACACACACACCACACCACACCACACACACTTTATACCCCCCTTCACACACTTCTCCTTCTCTGGCTCTAAAGTGAACGAGGCTGCAGTGCATAGGATAGTGAATACAGAGCAGACATAAAACAGTCTTAACCAATTACAGAGGATGTTGGAGAAAGTGTGTGTGTTTGTGTGTGTGGTGTGTGTAATCAAACTGACAGGTAATCCATCTTGAGACACACTGATGTTGAGCCATGTTGTGTCTCTTTATATAGTCTATTATTTATCTATTTATTATTTTTATTTTGTTATATTTTCTGCTAATAAATAGGCTACGTCATTAGTCGTGTTTGCAGCGGAGGAAGACACATACCGACCTTTAACTTAAGTGCTAATACCATGGTGTAAAAGTAATCTGTAACAATTAGAAATGTGTACTAGCATCAATGTACAGGAATACTCAAACTAAAAGTGCTTTTAACGCAGAATGGCCCATTGAAGAATAATGCACAGTATACAGTATTACACTGTTATAATCAGGGGTGCACATAACTTTTTTGCCCTGGTTCTCAAAGGAGCACCTGGAGATGTTGCTTGTTGCACATCCTTAAAATGAAATAAACCGGACCTTTTGAGGGGTAGGCTACTTGACTTTATGAACGGGGGGGGTGTGCTAGTGAGCACGCAGCAGGGTCTGTGCGGAGTGCATAAAGCAGACCCTTCACGCGATAGCGAGGTTCTATAGAGTTCTCATGGAAATAATTTGCTTCGATTTAATTAATTCAATGAGCAGTGTGTTGGTTTTAACCATATACTGAAAACAGCAGAAAGGCAGAACTGAATTCACCTTTATGTCTGTTTATTTCTCGAAAGATATATCAATTTAATACTAAAATGTGAGAGAAGTTTAGCCAGTTATACTGAATGCTTGTTGTTTGCATGTCATTCCTTCAGCTTTGCTGCAGCTCAGTTCCTCATCAGTGTCTCTTTCTGCAGAAAACCACGGCTCCTCTCATCCGCAACGAACACACACCTGATGAGGCCAAGCGGAGCATCGCCGCCCCTGAGGAGAAGAGCTACTCCCCCAGAGAGGAGAATGGTTCCTCCCCCAGAGAGGAGAAGAGCTCCTCCCCCAGAGAGGAGAAGGGTTCCTCCCCCAGAGAGGAGAAGAGCTCCTCCCCCAGAGAGGAGAAGAGTTCCTCCCCCAGAGAGGAGAAGAGTTCCTCCCCCAGAGAGGAGAAGGGTTCCTCCCCCAGAGAGGAGAAGAGCTCCTCCCCCAGAGAGGAGAAGAGTTCCTCCCCCAGAGAGGAGAAGAGTTCCTCCCCCAGAGAGGAGAAGAGCTCCTCCCCCAGAGAGGAGACCCCGAAGGTCCCGCCCCTGGCTTCACCCGAGCCTGACGCAGAGGTGTCCGTCACCAAGGGCCCGGCCCATTAGCTGCATGAGGGGGGGGGCTCTGATCCTGGCCGGTCAGGAAGTGAAACATTATCGACGTGTGATGACTGTGCGGGGGACTCAGTTATCCTCCGACGCCCGCCCCACATTCCTCCAGGAGAGCAGGGTTTCTGCAGCAGCTCCTCCTCTCCCCCCCCTCTCCTCACCCGCAGATTGACAGTGCAGGAGGGGCATCGATTTAATGTAAAGTCAGCAGCTTCCTCTGTCTCCTGCACACTGCATGGAAAAGACACGCAGGGGGAGAAGCTGCAGTAAGAACTGCAGAGAGAAATACAAAAACTCTCCAAGCGTTTGACGTCCCAGCAGGCCACCTGTGGGATTATCACTACTGCTTCTGTTCTTTATTTAAAATATTGCGTAATGACATTTATTGTGAGAGGCCAGTTCAAATATATTCCTTGCAAGTGTCTGGCAACGACGATATTACTTCTGGACATGTATAAAACTCCATTTATCTGTTGTGTGCACATTACATGCCCTATGCAAACATACAGAGGCTGGACGTGCAGCTTTTTGAAGAGAAGGGTTAACGGCAGGAGTCCAGGAGGACGATCCTTAGCTGACAGATTAAAGGCTCCTTCCAGGCAAGTCCAATCTACCTTGTTTTATGATACTGCTGCATTCAGTACTGTTATAACTTACATGCATTACTTTTTTTTAAGAGATCCAGACCAACGCCTGTCCTTCCATTTTTATAAATCCAGGATGTAGTGTGACATCGGTGCTCTGAAGTTGCTTAACGTGAAGTCTTTTATCCAGGAGACGCTCAGTCCCACTGTGTGAGAGGAAAGGTCTGACTTCTGATGATAGTAGACACTAGTAGTAACAGTGCCTTATCATAACAGACGCACCAACAAGTGCAACTGAAGTCGACCAACAGATAGATCCGTTCATGCCACTGATAGACAAATGCCAACGTTTATTCTTCTAACCACTGAACACTTAACATCTATTAAGTGTTCAGTGGATCCCAACCTGGAGGGTAAGAATTAAGGTATCATTTGACTATTTGGGAAGTAGTTTATTCACTTTCCTGAAGAGTTGGATGAAAAGATTTATATCACTACAATATATGTACAGTAAATATGAAGCGACAGCTAATAGACAGTTAGCTTAGCTTAGCAAAAGGACTGGAAACAAAGGGAAACAGCTAGCCTGACTCTGTCTAAAGGTAGAATATCAAATTTAACACAAAGGTCCACAATTTACACAAATGTTTATTAGGATAAAATAATGAAGCGATGACATTTTCAACAGACCGTAAATGAAGTACATTTTCTTAAAGGGTTTTTAGCTGGAAAATCACAAAAATACATCCTAGAAGGACAATAAGCGCTCTGTTTGAACTGCTGGTTGACTTATGGACATGCTAAAAAGGTTGGGAACCACTGAATTAGACATTGTAAAGCAAAAAGGTAGTGAAGCCGTGTTGAATTGTACATATTTCTGCAAGGTAAAGATGTCAGCTGATTGGATAGGAGGAGAGACTAAAGCAAGGTTGTTGTTTTTTTAGCGTTTAAGTGCAGCCGGTGTTATTCCCGCTGCCTTTGAGCTCCAGCGCCTCCTCCTGCTGATCTTCCTCCTCCTCCTCCTCTCTCTTCCTGTTACTACATATTTAACACTTCTCCTTCTCCTCGCCTCCTTGCTGTGACAGTGCACCTAAAGCCGAGGTCTCCACTGCAGCCGTCTGTGGCCGCATCATTAAAGCATAAAGAGCCGAGGCAAAGACGTCCTTTCTCTTCACACTTCTGTGTATTTCAGACTTCAAAATGGCTGCAGAGTTTATTTGTTTTGGTCACAGGTCGCTCGAGGGGACAGCATCCACACCGAGGACAGAGGAAGAGTTATTCTTAGTATTTAAATGATGTTAGCTGATAGCGAGGGTTTGTAATAGTTATTGTGTTGTATGCAAGACAGAGCTAGTGTTTGTGAAATTTACCTGTGTAGAAGTTCTAGTTTGTCAACAGCATTGTATCAGACATCTGCCTGAGATTATTTATTACTAAGTCACAGTTTATCCTGAAGATCAAAAAATCTGCCAAACACAGAGTGGAAAAGTTTGATTATTTATATTGTACCGTAATAATGGAGCAGTTTAGACACTTTGGATGATAAAGATTCATCTTGGCCAATATTCTTCATTCTTGTTTAATCTGTGGATGAGTTTCTTGATTACTAACCCTTTGTCCAAAAAATATTCGGTTGACATATTGAAGTATTTAATGTTGTCCAACCAGCTATTCAAAGACCCTTCGAAAATCAATGAACTTTCAGAAAATCAGAAAATATTTATATTTTAAAAAGCTGGAACTTGCACAATTCCAGCAAAAATAAATTGTGCAATTAATTTCCTGTCGATAAATTGACGAACACTTTTAGCTCCACATTCATCTCTACATTAGGATGAACATAGGAGAGAGACAGACTCACCCCCGCTGGAAGAAGCTGTACAGTGTGTGACAGTTTTGTTTCTGTGAAGTATAAAAAATAAACAGCTGAGTATTTGTTGGGAAAACTTTTTAATAAGAAGGTTTGAGACTAGTTTTTAAAGCTGAATTTAGCGGCTGATCTTTCTTTGTGGGAAGTATTTGAAGACAGTTTGGTGAATTTCATTGATTTGCTGTCACAGAGAAGCAAGAATGTATGTGATTGATATTCGATGAAAGAAGAGACGGGAGACTTTAAAAGGGACGGATGAAGTATGATTTTTTGGCTCAAGCTGAGCTCTTGTACGTATGATTCTTGTATTAAAATGCCATGACGGTCAGATCTGAATGCTCTGATCAATCAATTTCATGATGTATACAGAAACAGTAATATACCATCGATGATACTCTTTATTTATGTTCACTTTGTTAAGTATCAGCACTGTGACTTTATGTGTTTCATTCAATTTAATTCACTTCTTTTTACATGATCAATGTGTCTGGTAAATAAACAATATTGTCTTATTATTGTTTGTCTTTTAAAATATGTTTTTGTTTGCTCTTATACAGAGTTCTAGAGGGTGCAATGCAAATGAAGGGAAACAAAACGATGAAATACAGATTTGCGCTGCATTTAGCGAGAGCAACAACAGAACATGTTTACAGGAGACACTTGGCGGAGTTCACACTTGCACACACACCTTTTTGATTATTATTAGACTTAAAATATACACACAGTTAATTGTAAAACCAGCAACATGTTAATGGTTGAAATTACAATATTAACTCTCTGTACACATAATGGGTGACAAGCTAATGAACTAGCTAAACTAGTTAAAGGGGCCCTATCATGCTCATTTTCACTTTCATATTTGTATTTAGTGTCTCTACTGTGACATGTCTCCATGCTTTAATGTTCAAAAAGCTCTTTATTTTCCTCATACTGCTTCTGCTGCAGCACCTCTTTTCACCCTCTGTCTGAAACCAGAGCCCAGTCTGCTCTGATTGGTTATTGGTATTTTGCTCTGACCCTTAGAGATGTCCCGCCCCTTAGCCTACAATGTGTTGGAGCGCGATATATTTTAGCCTTTGCAGACCATTTACATGCACAAAAACCTTTAACACATTATAGGAAAGGGAACACCTTTAATTACAGAAGTATTATTTATGCTATCAAACCATTAATCTCTCCGTGAAAGAAGAATCCCGTCGAAAATAATGTGCATTAACTTTGAAAATCAAGTTGAAAATGCGGTTTGTTTTTCTGTTTTAGTGTTATTTCCATGTTTCAATAGGCGGTCGGAAGTATTTTGAAATGTAGTATTAGTATTTTTACTTCAGTAAAGGTCAGACTACTTATTATTCCTCTTCCCACTACAGTATTAATACAATCATTTGAAAACTAGTGATCTTTTATGAATGAATGAATCCCTTTTGTAAAAGTACAATGTTTACTCTGCTGCTCTTTCCATATATCAGATGTTACCTCTGTCTTCCTGGCACACAACACTCATATGTACTGCCATGATATTGTTGCTGTGTAAGGAGTAACATGCAAAGATTCACACATCAGAGCAAACGGCAGAGGATTGTGTTTACATCTCTAAATAGGATTTGGTTTCAGTGTCTTCACTTCCACAAAGTCTGCAGCATGTTTGTGATCGTTGCATTCTCTATTACTCTTAGTAAACCAACAACAAATGTAAGGGTGACAATGTTTTACAGATCATCCGATAATACAGGTCCTTTGTTTAACTGTAATGTCTTCCAAACTACCAGGTAATACATTAAGTAGTATGGATGTACTTTATTTCCCTCACATTTCATTAAGCAGATAGATGTTAAAGTTCTGTATCAGAAGACTAAACGTAGAGTATGCCAACTTTGTTCAAACATGTTTTCTATTTGATATTTTTGTGTATTACTGTACTAAGATTTAACACTTTTCATGACATACTATGAAATTACTTAAAACGTATTTGACATACAATTCTAGGATTTTAAACTATCTTTCTTAAAACAAGTTTGTATGACATACAGTACAATAACTTTCTCTTTACTGAGTTTTAAAGACATGCTTTGAGTTTTTTTTAAATGTGTAAATTATATTTTGTATAACCCACATTAGTAAGATTTCTTTAATGACAATGTATTCTAATTTAAAGGTCACCTATCATGCTATTTTTAGGCAATAGCATAGGTCTCATATATAAAAATATATAAAAAACATGTCTATGAAGTGTTTTGCTCAAAATAGTAAACGGATCACCCATTCTAGCCATGCCTCATATCCCTCTATTTCACTTCCTGTTTCAAAAGTGCTGCATTTGGGTATAAAGCTTTAAAAAAAGAAAAATTGCAACAAAATAAAAAGGAGGGGGCTGAGCTCATGCAGGAGATTCTACCGGCAGATACTGCGGTGATTAAACGCCATATCATGGATTATCAAAGATAATTTCTGAAACAGTATGGAGCTCAAAGGCTTTCTCTCTTGCTGGTTATACCACAAGGTGAGTTCCTTTTTATTTCCTGCTTCTTCACACACATGCTCTCCAGTACAGGTTAGCTCTGAGTGTTAGCGATGCTAATGTAAACACCGACCATATTACGTCCAAAACAGTCGGGCATTGTTTCTGATAGCAACTTTCTGATAGTGCCGTGGGTCCACATTTCAAGATATTACGTCATATCGGACGCAATTCCAGATCAGCTCCGTTGTACCCCAGTTTTTAGAGATTTGGGTACGGAGAAAAAGAGGATTTTATTTTCTGACGCTGCGTGAGTTTCCCGACACTACGGGGACACATTTATGTATAAAAGACATCAAAAAGTGCATTTTGCATGATAGGTCCCCTTTAAGATATTAGATACTAAGCTATGATTTTATTTACTTATTTTAGGACATGCAAAACTATTCATTTTTGATATTTTTAGAAACAGGACATACTTCATTTTTTATGACATATGCTTTTTAAAGATATTCTTCCATGAAACACTATAGTCTATGGATAATATAATTTAATGACTTTTAAGTACACATATTTTTTAAAGACATGTCTGTTTTATGTAGTCGAGAGCTCTGAAAACTGAGTTTGTGCTCGCTAGTCAACAACAACTTCTCAGTACAGTTTTATTCAAAGTATTTACAGCAGCTGTTCACAACCTCCTCGTAATGCAACACATCAGTGAAAGAACCTCGATACACATTTAAAAGCAAACTACTACTAGTTACAATAAAACTCAAGTTACATGTAAAAACATCTGAATATATTTTACATTCATGTGTATGAGCATTCACCACTAAAATAAAGAATGACATTGTAAAAATGAAGACAAACAACCTGAAAAGGCTTAATTTGTACATGACAATGAAACATTACCCTCAGGAGGAAACATGTTCATTATACAGCGTACGAATAGAAGCTGTGCGGCTTCTTCCACTAAACGGAGACCCTCATTTCCTGCAGTATTTGAACCTTACACTGTGTTCCTATCAGCAGTCCTCTCTGTATGAAGGGACATTTTTAACGGCATCACACCTCGCTCCACAAAGTCCAGAGAATCAGATTTACAAAGTATTTCTCCGTCACTCCTCAAGATTTCTCGTCCACCGTCAGCTCCTGCAGCTGCTCCTGCAGAGCGTCCAGCTGCTCCTCTTCCTCCTCACCTCTCTGCCCCTCTGAAGCTCGCTCCTTCTCCTCCTCGGTCTTCGGCTCCTCTCGTGCGTTCTCCAGGTTCTCGGAGCTCTCGAAGCAGCCGGAGTCCCTCGGCTCCTTGGCCTCCTCCTCTTCCTCCTCAGGCTCGGACTCGTCGTCAGCTACACAGGGCAAATAATCAGATTTAAATACAGAAATACAATCTTCTTTCCTCCTACAATCTTGTTCAGCTGCAGAGAGGAACTTTAGATTCATGTTGTGTGAGCTGGGAATAAACACAAAGGCACAGACCGCTACGATACGTTTTAATTACCGTTTTGTGGGATGTTTTTGGCTTTTACGTTGAATTCTCAAGTCTTTTCTTGTATGGTTGTAAATTAATTAACAACTTTGTGGGATTTTCCTAATAAGAGGAATGTATTCAATGCCCATTTTTATGCTGCCATGTTTTCCTACTTCTTGACATCTGGTAGTGGCTACAAGAAGCTACACAGGTTTGAGTGTTTTTGGCTTACCTATCAAATAATCATTATTATCTAACGATGCATTGTCATTTTTTTAGTAATAGACTTGTCTTATGGTATTGTATGATATTTTCTTATTTTTATTTCATTTCCTGTTCTCTGGAAGCTTTAATTACTCATTTTAAAAGCATTGATGTGTTCCTTATGTATTTGTTTATGTACAGCACTTTGAATTGCCTTGTTGCTGTAATGTGCTTTACTAATGAACTCGCTGCAGCTAATTGTAATGCTAATCCTTAAAGTCTTTTCAACAAATAGCTGTAAACCGGTGTTCAGATCATTAGTGATGGATCGTCTGGAGCACACACACAGTATGATGGGACAAGCGACTGAGCATTAATTAAACTGAGTGTGACGCTGTGCAACGGAGCCATACAATGAAGCTCATTATGCAGCGGAGGCAGAAAAAGGTGATGGAAGCATGAAGTATCCCCCAAAGACACAATTTTCTGTGATATCCGAGTGGCACACGGACTCTGAAATGATCATTAGTGGGATACTTCTCTCAGCTTCTGGATCAGAGGTGTATTTTTAAAGGTTTTTGCAGATTACAGTGTTTGCCCTTACAGTCTCTCAGCAGCTCAGAGGCGCTCAGGATCTTGGAGCGAGCGTCCGGGTCCGTGATGTTCAGCTCGTTCAGGTGAGACTGCTTCAGCCCTGCAAAGTCCTCGAGGCTCTGGAAGCCGTGCATGGACAGCAGAGAGCTCAGCTCCTGAAACACCAACAGCAGAGTTTAGACAGATATGTATTCATATTCTTCCTGCAGTGGTGTCGCAGTGAGACTCTCACCGTGAGGCCGATGCTGTCCAGAACCTCCTCCAGGGATTTGGGTTTGGATTTGGAAAGCCGGTTCTTGCTGTTGCAGCGTCTCCTGCGGGCGGGGGGGCTCTCGTCGGGCAGCAGGTTGACGTAGATGAACTTGAAAGACCCAATTTTGTTGTTGAGCTTCCCGGTCCACGTCCCCACAGGAGGCTTCTCGATGATGTGGATGATGTCGCCTTTCTATAAGAGAGATGACCCATCAGCACAATGAGTCATGATGAGGACAGCAGGTTGAAGGACACCAAAAAAAAGGATGGACAAAAGAAAAGCTTGAGAGCAACATCTGTCTGGTTGTTAAGTCTTTAAAAATATGAGGATTGTATTGAATGACTTTTTTTCATTCAAAGCTTCCATTAAGGCTTTCAAATATCTGTCATATTTTATGACTTCATCAGCCTAGGCAAAAAACGATTTATTTGTTATTATGGTTGTATAAATGCATTTGATGGTGCCATTAGACGTCTTATTTCCGCCCAGTTATTGAGCCTGTCTCCGTTTGTGTGCATCAAGCAAACAGTTGTTTCTAAAGGCTAATAAATATGGATTGAAGCAGAATAGTTTCCTTGTTGTGAACTTTCAAAATGTTTGCGTCGATCACTTTTGAATTTTCTTTTACCTTTGGACTTTACCAAAGGAGATATAGAGATTGTCTGGATCAAATGAGTCTCTGAAAACACAATCCCTTTTAAAATGATCTTATCTTGTGAAACAGACCGTCAGTAATGTGGGGTTCAAACACTTAAAAAATATCAGAGAAACAACCCGTCTGCTCGGTTTATCTGCCCGATAAACATTCCTGTTTGTCATCGTGCAATATACTTATTTATATAAATAGTTATCACCGCAATAAACCGTATTTCATTTAGTCTTAATTTACATTATTTATTTTCATATTCTGTTCTTGTACATATACTATTGACATGTATGACTTTTTGCACTACTTTCTATTTTGTATTTTATTATATTATGTTGTTGGAGGAGCTCAGGTCAGAAGAATTGCATTGCCATTTCTACACTGTAGCTTTGTGCATATGACAATTAAACTTTTGAATCTTGAGAGAGGGAGAGGAAGACCCCCCTGAGACTCACCTGCAGTTTGAGCGACTCCACGTCGTAGGGGCTAGGGGTGAAATCCGTGTGCACCAGAGCGCGGCCACAGAAGGGTCCGGAGTACGAGCTCTCCTCCAGCCGCATGCTGTCCCTCTGGCAGTACCCGCTGTCCAGGCTCTGTCTGTCGCTGCCTGAGGACACAGAGGAAGAGACTCAGCATTCAGATACTTCAGGTGAGGGGTTTTTCCCCTCAACAATTTTGCCCGATGTTCAAACTGCCATGAATAGCCCGACACTGAACTCTTATTGAGCCAATACAATTCTGCCTATGAAGGGCTTTTCTCCTGCCTATTATTTGTTTTACTTCTATTCAGTGGTCATGATGAGGGAGGCGTGTGGTGCAGTGGGGTAGTGGGGTAGTGCGTTGGTGTTCGGATCAGGGGAGAACAGGTTCAAACCCCACTGTAGTCAGTATGTCGTTGTGTCCCTGGGCAAGACACTTCACCCCAAATTGCTCCTGTGGGGATTGCCCACAGTATTGAGTATGTAAGTTGCTTTGGATAAAAGCGTCTAACAAATGACATGTGATGTAATGATGATCGAGGCTTTTGGAACTACATTTCCCATAAGGGGATGTAGACAAAGGAAAAGTTAAATGACTATAATTGTAGACTTTACTTGTATGTCAGCAGAAGTGTCCCATTAATGTGCAATACATGAATATATATTGTAAGAGCATATTCCTTCTTACTCTTAATTTTCTAATTTCTCTCCCATCCAATCTATTTTTATGTCATTCAGTTTCTTTTGATCGTTTAGAGTGGGATTTTTTTTATTACAACGTAACTAAGGACACAACAAACACTACTACTTTATTTCATTGATACTGAAGAAAACTTTAAAATGTGATGATTCTCAGGATCATTATGGAAACATCTTCTACTCTCCCTCACAGTGAGAACCCTCTGGATCTCAGCTACAGATGTGCACTCACTGCCTGACAGCTGGCGGCTGAAGTGTGCCGGCGCGGCGTCCTCCGACCCGGTGGAGCACACAGACGTCCTCTGTCCTGCCAGCAGATCAGGCAGCCAATCAGAGGGGACCGGAGACAGCTCCTCTCCACTCTCACCCTGCAGAGAGACCATTCATCTTCAGTTCACTGAGTTAATCATGTTGAACTTAAACTAAAAGGTCCCATAATGATAACGTTTTCCTTAGGAATTATTGTTACAACTGAAACTGAGAAATGTAGTAAAACCTATTAGACTAGTCAAAAATATAAACAATGCTTAAAACGTCATAAATGTAACTGTTTTAATCGGTCAGGGTGGAGCCAATTTTTATTTGTTGGTCAATAACAGTGCATCATACAGTATAGCCATCATATTTCTTGTGTGAAGAAAAATAAGGCTGTCAGATAAATGAATTGGAGTAAAAAGAGTACAATCATTACCTCTATATTGTAGAGGAATGGAAATGTTAAGTGTCATTAAAATTCAAGGCACTTGTATAAACTTTAATACAACACTTGGATAAATGTACTTTCAACGACTACAAAAGCACACACATTCGGCTTCTTTTGTAAACCACAGTACATACATGTGTCCACTAGATGGAGACAGTTCCAATCTTTTTGTAACAACAGCTGAACGAAAAGATGTCAAGGTGAGGTTTTATATATTAAAAGTAGGGCCGGGACTTTAACGCGTTAATTAAGATTAATTAATTACACAAAAATTAACGCGTTAAAAAAATTAACGCATTTTAATCGCACTTATTTTTGCACCGCGGAACGTTTCTCACTGGATGAGTTTCAGGCGTACCGATTATACTGGAGCACCAACTAACGTTCATGACTTCAGACAACAACAAACCACAGTGAACAACAGTGGGAAATGTTGTTTTAAAAAAACGGACGGATGGAAGCGTTGATAAGAGCACGGTTGTGTGCAAATTATGCAAAAAGGAATTCGCATATCACCGCAGCACATCAAGCCTCAAGTATCACCTCAATGCAAAACATATAGCAGATAGCGTGGAAGCTAGCGTGGACGTTAGCCTCTTTTATCGCGTTCACACCATACAGTCTATGGTTCACACCAAAAAGAGCCGGTACTAAAATTAGTTCATGAGAACCTTTTTACCCCCACGAAAGTCCCTGCTAGAGAGCAGAGAGCTGCTAGAGAGCAGGGACTTTCGTACGGCTCTCTTGTGAGAAAAGAGCTATATTTCTGATTGGCTGGGCGGATTGCAAACCACGCCCTGTAAAACTCCCAAAAAGTTTGGTGAAGCCGCCATTTTATTATCCTCGCATTAGCATTATTAGCATTAGCATTAGCCCAGCGCAGAAACGCAGAGAGACTAACTTATGGCAACACAAAATAAAACATGGGAGCGGTGGAGATGAGGAGGTGTCGGCGTTCTGGCGATTTACTCGGAAGGCTTCAGTAGAAGCTGCTGGGACTCCCAGCAGCTTCTACTGAAGCCTTCCCCAACTCCGGGGACCTCCGGCCGGGGACTTTGGGCGGCAGTATACGCCGTGAAGTGGTTTGCGGCCTGCCAGTAAACCCAAAGCAGAAGAAGAAGAAGTGACGTCAGCGGCTTCATTTGTTCTCATGAACTAAGTTCTCATGAACCTTTGTGGGAAAAGTACTGCGGTGTGAATGCGCCTAATGGTATACTAAAATCCATGTGAAAAAAATTGCTTCTCACTGTTCTCAGGTCAAATATTTATATGCGATTAAAAATGCGATTAATTTCGATTAATTAATTACAAAGCCTCTAATTAATTAGATTAATTTTTTTAATCGAGTCCCGGCCCTAATTAAAAGATATGATTTCAAAGTTTTAAATGATAATGATACTGTTAGATACAGTGATCATGTAATTTTAGCTGAAGTGTAACAGTAAACAGGATCTTACCCCCTCCTCAGCCAGAGCCTTCTGCACCATCTTGGATGTTTTGCGGGTCATGGTGCGTGAGATGACTTTTCGCCATTTCTTTCCCAGTTTGCTGCCACTCTTCACTGCTTCCTCGACTGTGGCACACTCTTCCCCCTGAAGAAGAGTGAGAACATCAATCAGCTGTTTGGAAATTAGATGTGGCACAACTATATTAGAATCAGGTCAATTGAGGTTTAAAAAAAGCCCGAAATATGACATTAACAGTAAATCATTCTCACAGTGGTGTCACCGTCACAAATTCACTTCTCACAAACTAGAAAACATTGAGATTTTGTGGTAATGGGGTTTGCATTCCCCCACACTGCAGATATCCACAAAGTGACACACACACACACACACACACACACACACACACACACACACACACACACACACACACACACACACACACACACACACACACACACACACACACACACACACACACACACACACACACACACACACCTAAACAAACACCTGTACTCTATTTCTGCTAAGTTTCTGAGAGCGATACCAGACATAACTCTGCCTATAGACAAACACTGTGGACTCAGAAATGAGAGCTAATGATGTTTTAAGTATTTTCATTATGGGGCAGTCACAGTAAATGCATTGTGTGAAACTCTGCATTGTGTGAGGACCATTGACTAAGAGGACACAGAGGTTGAGTCCCCTCCATTTTGCCAAGGAAAAGAACGCAGATGGTCGGTTCGATTAAAAGATAATTGATTCACTCAGAAATATAGCTGTATTAAGGCTCTGTCACACATCCCTGAAATTACTATCCACCGTATGTTCACTTCTTCTATCAAATAAAAAGGCGAAACATATTAGCTTCTAACGCTGAGGCATATTCGCAACTTCCTGTGCAGCGTGACTTAAGTAAAACTTCCATATAAATATCACTTTGGTCACTTACCAGCATTTGAGCATGACACAGAGCCCTTTTTAACATTGAGCGTCCTTCTGTGGCTTCCTCGAACCGGCAGCTAGTGATTTATTTTAAGATAGAAAAGTCCATAATAGTGAACTGTAACAGAGGCCTTTATGTATATTTAATACAGTACTATGTACTCGGATTCTCATGACAAACTTAACCTTTACATCGATTGTGGGCTGTGGTCATGACTTTCTCTCACAAAACTAAATTGTGTTTAGATTTTCTTCAGAATCAGAAACAGGTTTATTGCCAGGTAGGTTCACAAATACGAGGAATTTGACTTGATGTCGTGGTGCATCAAAAATCTAATATAAAACAAAAAATCTGTCAGGACACCGTAATAAAATAGTTAAATAGTAATAAAATAAAGTAGTAATTTACAGAGAAATAGAATGTAATGAATTATAGAATATAAACTATGAAATAAGAATATGTGCAGTAAGCAGTATGAACATTGTGTGCATTAATGTAATGCATATAGAGACTACGTTGTGACTGAGGTAAAGTGTCAGTGAAGAGTGAAGAGAGTTAAGGGTTAAGCTTTCCAAATACTAGGCCTCCCTGGCCAATTAGTCATTTCTTAAATGCTTTTTGGTACTGAATGACCTTTATCAAGTACATCTCTGGTTACACAAGATTTGAAGAGGTGCTTTTGCATGATTACTTGTGGAGAGACTCACTTTTAGAGACTTAAATAAATGTATCAATCACAACTATTCGAATAAGAACTTCATTAACTACTTAATACCCACATTGACAAACACACAGCTGCCACAGAGACAGAGGGATGTAATAACATTTGAATAAAAAAGCCTGTCTTGGGGTAAAACCAGCTGGTTAGCTGCTTGCCGTGTCTGTCTGACACAGGCTCTCTGCTTGAGAAACTCACGGACATCCTGTCTGCTGTCATGCTGCTGCGCTGTGTGCAATGCTTCGTCTTTTTACTTCCTCTCTTCTTCTACACTTCTATGCTTATTTATCCTCCAACTTCCACTCAGGATTTTCAGAACACTACTGGAAAGTTATTTAAGTTCTGTGAATTAAAAAAAAAGTGTTAACACATTCCCACACATGTGAGGAAGTTCAAACTTCTGTAACAGCGACTGATAACAACTTCTGCTGGTCCTTTCAGTCTCTCCTCATGCAGAGTCATTTTGGTTTTGGGTATAATAGTCCCAGCAGGCCTAATGAGGAACAATGTGATAAAGGATCTGTCTTTTAGGAACTTAAAACACAAAGAGTTCAAAGATATCTACTTCTACTTTTCCAAACCGTACAAACCGTACAGTGTGTCTGATGTTTGGTATAACTTACATTCTCCTCTAAGGCCAACTCCCTCTCTGACACCACAGGAGAGGTGGGTTTGTGCTTTATAAAATCCTTGAAGCTGCTGGACCTCTGCAGAGAGAGCTGGAAACACACAGAGAATTGCATTTATTTTTAACTCGTGATACAAAAAGATTAGAGCAAAGGGCCCCCAATAAAATGTTTACCATAAAGCAAAAGGTGTAATCAAAAAGGCATTTCCAAAAAAAGGGTTGTCATGGTCGTTTGGTGGTTTTTACTGTAATGCAACACTGATAATGCTCATCTCACATTGTGTAGACATGTTCTTATCTCTGCAAATGTGTGAACAGAATGAATCTGGGGGGGGTTGGGGTTTCTCAGAAGCAACATGTTTAGAAGCCCATGTTTCTCCCAGAGTTATTAAAGATAAAGCCATGCATCTGGGTCATGCTGCACACAAAGCAAAATGGTTTTAAAACAAAAACTCAATGCTCTTATGTAAAGGCAAGTGGTTTTACATGAATACACTTTCTGTTAATTCTTCAATTTCTTATTTCAAATGTTGTAATCTGCCAATTTTTTTTTTTTTATGAAAAGAGAAATAATTTAGTCAGAAAATAGTGACACATTTTCCCTCACACTTTACTGACATCTCAACATTGATCATTTTCTCCCAACATTTCTTTTTCAAAACATCTTAATAATTAAGGAATTGTAGGCCTTTATACTTGAACAATTACTTAAAAGGATGAGTCACTTGTGGAAAAGGCTGCTGAAAAATCTGCTTGAATATGATTCAAAGACTTATTTTTCACCAAAATAGACAATTTTTTAAAACCTTTTTAACAATTTTGCAATCTTCAGACTCCTTTAGTTCTAGTGGAAACTCTTTGTCTAATTTTCCATGCCATCACTCGTCTCTGTGCTTGATTTTATCGCAGCTCATCCTTCTCAATTCTTAGTTGAAACCACAGGAAACAAAGGGCAAAGCTTGAGCAACTGCTGGCAGCCAATCGCTGCAGACATCCAGTCTGTCTGCGTCTAACCTGAAGATTAAACCACCACTGTGAATGCCCTCCATCATTATGAGGCTATTTCCAGTATTTCTGGTAAATGTCTCTTTTTCCTGCCGCAGTTCTCCTGCCTGAAAAACCACAAAGCTTTCAGATCTATTACGGCTGAGAGTAGATCAGTGGATCAATGATGCTCTGCAGCCTGGATTAGGGCCAGGGAGAAGAGTGTGAAGAGACAGTTACCGAGAACAAAGACAGAGATGTGTTGTAACGAGGCGGGAGTTGGACCACAGGAGTGTAGATGTTGATGGAAAGTAGGGGCACTGGTGTTGAGCGTAGGAGGCTCGCTCTCAACACACCAGAAGCCACAAAGCCCAACATGACTCAAACTACATCTGCAGCAATGATTCACTGCGCCAGAATAGAGGAACCTTACTTTACAAAAGAACAACTGGGGCCACAGTATTTAGACAATTAAAATATTTTTAAATATAAAGATTGAGCTTTATGTTGTGTGTGTGTGGCTTTGTTCAGCTTCACCACAAAGGTTTGCAGACATCCTGTGTTGAGACGATGTGCACACAAAGACAGCTGTGCTAGATGTTGAAATGCAAACAAGTGTTTTGAAATATGTGATTAACACCTCTTCACAATGGCAGTCTATAATATTTACGTTTTTTTAAAAGCTCACATATGAGGATGTTCACTCTAAACGTTCCAAGACAACAAAAAAAGTAAACTCACCTTCTTCTTTTGCACCTGCTCCTTTTCCGAGGCATTGGAAGTCCTTCGCCTCAACATCTTCTTGTTCTTCTTCAGCGGTCCTTGAGGAGATTTCTCTGGACGTAAAGCTGAGGGAGCGATACACAGAGTGAGAGTTCCTGTCACCGTGCTGTCAATGCCAAAAGTTGTCAGATAAAAAAAAGGTAGAGCTGCGACTCCGCTGCAGCCGAACAGGGTGCAAGAAGTGGAGAGGAAGTCACGTGGCGACGCAGAAACTGAAGAGGCAAAACCCTGTTTTTGGTCCTCTGGTTTACACAGAGGGCAAAGGGTTTGTTGCAGGCTTCTTTCAGCCTGCATGCTATAAGCTCTCAAACTGAACCGACTCACACTCACAACTCAATCTTGAATACCACTACAGATATAAACAAATAAAAAAGGTAAAAAAGAAAGTCTTCCCTTCTGTGAATCCTGCTCGATACAGGTCTTTTTTCAAATAATCAACCTCCAGTCTCATTTATACTCAAATGTTCAGGTTGATAAAAATAAATGTCAAAACAATAATGAATAAGGGGCAGATGTTTAAAGCAGATACACATCGAAGTCACCTCTTGCTGCATGTCTTTGTATTACAACATTTCTACTGCCACAGAAGTTAGTTTAACTTCAGCAAAATCTCAAGTAGAAATTAAGTAAAGAAAGATCTCCATCATGCAACACATGCTTTGAGTCATTTTTTTAAATTAATTTTTGTAGGTTCTGTGCTCAATCAAAAACACATTTGCCATACTGTAGCCCCTGAGGTGTGGAAGTGAAAGACAAATGTAAAGATGACATTTAGAAACTCAGTAACGGCTTTGCAGCTGCAGCAGAGGAGCCACCACAGCTACAGGAGGCCAGAACAACACAGACTAATGATCAGACAACAGAGGGTATTCATACAACATGTGGGGAAAGACATGTACAAATATCCAAAACAGACAATTAGGACAACAAACTTGAGTGAGTCAGAGATGTGCGTGCGTTTGGATGAACACTCAGCCTGCAGGAGAAGGCTACTATTGGCACTCGACGCAGAGAGGGAAGTCAAATGTTAGTCAACTTAGGCTTGTTATTTTGGTGGGGTGGCAAACCACATGATAAGAGCATGCCCTATTTTAGTTTCCCGTCAGCCGACCTAAGGTTGGCAACAAACTCATCTGTCTGCAGGTCGACAAAAACAATAAGCAGCAGATTTTGATCTACACTGTGGTTACCTGAAACCTCACAGGTAGTGGTGGAAGAAGAACTCGGATAGCGATTCTACACTAAAGACACAGAAAAATAAAGCATTTCAAATGTTACTTCTCTTAACTATTATCAGAAAAATATACAAAAAATATTAAAAGGCAAAAGTATCATTATGCAGAATATGCCCTTTCACAATGTTAAAATACCATTACTTGTTATATGATATATATTTTATTATTATGACGCATTGTGAGCAGATTTTTGTTGTTGTAGTTTGTTAAAGCAGACCTTAAATCATACTATTTTCTATATTGTTGGGTAATTGTATACAGTACAATGAATTCAATGCTAATAAAATGATCATATGTAAATGTCAAATATATATATATTAGGGCCGGGACTCGATTAAAAAAATTAATCTAATTAATTAGAGGCTTTGTAATTAATTAATCGAAATTAATCGCATTTTTAATCACATATAAATATTTGACCTGAGAACAGTGAGAAGCAATTTTTTTCACATGGATTTTAGTATACCATTAGGCGCATTCACACCGCAGTACTTTTCCCACAATGGTTCATGAGAACTTAGTTCATGAGGACTCTTTGAATTTGGGGATGGATTAGGCAAATGAAGCCGCTGACGTCACTTCTTCTTCTTCTGCTTTGGGTTTACTGGCAGGCCGCAAACCACTTCACGGCGTATACTGCCGCCCAAAGTCCCCGGAGTTGGGGACTGGCTTCAGTAGAAGCTGCTGGGAGTCCCAGCAGCCTTCCGAGTAAATCGCCAGAACGCCGACACCTCCTCATCTCCACCGCTCCCATGTTTTATTTTGTGTTGCCATAAATTAGTCTCTCTGCGTTTCTTCGCTGGGCTAATGCTAATAATGCTAATGCGAGGATAATAAAATTCACAACACTTTTTGGGAGTTTTACGGGGCGTGGTTTGCAATCCGCCCAGCCAATCAGAAATATAGCTCTTTTCTCACAAGAGAGCCGTGCGAAAGTCCCTGCTCTCTAGCAGCTCTCTGCTCTCTAGCAGGGACTTTCGTGGGGGTAAAAAGGTTCTCATGAACTAATTTTAGTACCGGCTCTTTTTGGTGTGAACGCGATAAAAGAGGCTAACGTCCACGCTAGCTTCCACGCTAGCTGCTATATGTTTTGCATTGAGGTGATACTTGAGGCTTGATGTGCTGCGGTGATATGCGAATTCCTTTTTTCATAATTTGCACACAACCGTGCTCTTATCGACGCTTCCATCCGTCCGTTTAAAAAAAAACATATCCCACTGTTGTTCACTGTAGTTTGTTGTTGTCTGAAGTCATGAACGTTAGTTGGTGCTCCAGTATAATCGGTACGCCTGAAACTCATCCAGTGAGAAACGTTCCGCGGTGCAAAAATAAGTGCGATTAAAATGCGTTAATTTTTTTAACGCGTTAATTTTTGTGTAATTAATTAATCTTAATTAACGCGTTAAAGTCCCGGCCCTAATATATATATATATATATATATATATATATAAAGTAACTACTGCTGACACATACATGTAGTGAAGTAAATACTAAAATATTGCCTGTTACAATGTAGTGTTAATAGTTTCACTTGTTCACTACTGGTTCTTGGATGGATGAGTATTTGTAATATTTGGTTTTATTTCAACAATATAACTAACTTATAAAACTTGACTTGTGGATGTAAACTACACAAAACCAATCTAATATTGCACTTGAAAAGGTAAAGAGGAACCCGATGGAGTTCATGACCACTAGCCAAGCTTTGACAGCAAAGGCAGATGTAAATACAGTATTTCAAATATTTAGCTTTGCACATCCTATATGAGGAGAGGAAGTACATGCACTCATCAAGGTGAGTAACAGTGAATGTTAACATGCTGTTTACAAGCAACTTTACAGGGCACATTTAATAAGTGAATAACGTACTTAAGCCTTGAGATTACCACATGTAAAGATGTTGAAATGTACTGCACAACAACAAAACACAGCAGAAGCGACTTCTGTTCACAGAGAACAATGATCTCATACAGTACATGTTGTTCCTCTTTTTCAGGGCCTCTTTACCACAGACCCGAATGAATAGGGAGGAATATTACTTTTACTGTAAACTGTCCAACTTTCTGAGTCTAGGGTTTCTGCATGAGCTTTCAGAGCTGTTTGACAGGAGGATGCAGATGCAGGGCTCTGCACATTCACACCTTGTTGCTAGTTGCTGCTAGGCAACTAGTCTTCTGCCTGTATTAGCACTTTACATGTAGAAGTAAAACCACAGGATTTGCTCACAGCTGTTTTTACGAGTTTTCATGTTTGTTTTGTTTTAGGTTGTCGTTATATTAAAAATATATTAATAACGAAAACATTTCTTAATCAGAAAGAACCAGTGGCTTTTAGCGACTGCAGTCTTTAAAATGAAGTTACTATACCACTTGTAGCCGGCTAACTTAGCTTAGTACAAATACTTCAAACAGGTGGTGACACATTGTGTGCAGCATAATGAAGTTTAGGAAGTTTGGAGGAGTAGCCTATATAGCAGGGTTGCCAACTTTGGGTACCTGGCTGGAGTGAGATTTTGATATCATGGGTTTAATTACACATACTGTATGCGCACTAAATGACTGCTATCGTGTCAGTAGCGGGACCTTAGCATATATATAGGATATATATACGAATACACAATATTGGACACAGACTATAAAGGGCACACAGTTTCATTCACTAATGAAAGTCAAACACATGTTTGTTTCCACTGTTTTATTGTGTGCATAGGCCTGTCGCAATAAGCAATTAAATGACTTATCGTAGGATAAATAAAAATGAACTCCATAACTTTTCTGACCTCGATACATTCCCATTTGTATGTGACTAGCAGTTTGACAGGATGTACTTGAATTATTATTATATATTATCATTATGTCAGTGGTCTAAAATGGTCATACAACGGTGCCGACAATATTATCGTTTATCGCAATAATTTCCGGGAAAATGTATCCAACAAAATTAATTATCGTGAGAGGCCTATAGCCTACATCAGGGGTGCCCAACCTTTTTTGAACCGAGAGCTACTTTTAAAGTTGCCAGTCTGCCGAGATCTACCAGTCCAAATAGAGAGGCGTAGCCATTACTGACAGCCTACTACCAGGTAAATACACACTGCTACTTGTATAAAACTGACCTTTGTACGATTAATACTTCATAAAATACTGCAGATCCTTTATTTTACCTCTTTCTAATCTACACACATACAAGTATTTAACTGAAGTTACACAACAGTGTTGTTGATACGGAGTTGGAGTTTATTCACACGTCACTACAGTGGGTAATGTTTTCAAGTAACATTGAACAGTGCTGCCACATATGACACAGGAAAACAAGAAAATACTCTGAACCCTTTCTTTGCCATTATATAAAAATAGTGTTGCTACAAAAGTATACATTAGGCTTACTAATAAGACAACTCAGATCTGAAGCTACACAGGAATCTGCAGCCAAAGTGCAATAAAAAAGACAAAATTAATAGAATCAAACCCTTTTTTTGTTGCATTTTAGTAGAATATCAAAAGAAATGCCTTTAAAATAGGATGCAAGCAACACTAGTTTCTTAACCTGAATTGATAATAGACTATAATCAATTTAAACAGATCAGATCTTAATGTTTGCATTCTTATACCATTTTGTACAATAATTATAATGAATACGTTCAGACAAACTAAAACTTACAGCTGATTAATAACGGTATCAAACTTGTGTTTTTATTATATCAAAAACCTGTTGAAATGCTACTGTTATTTTTACTGTCCCCAAAAAGCGCGTCGCAGCCTCCAGGAATGCTTCTTTCACAACTTCGCCGTCTTTGAAAGACTTCATGTGTTTCTCAAGAACGTGACTGACACGATAAGATGCTATGGTAGCAGCCTTGCTCTTGTTGTTGGGCCTGGTGAAAATGGACTGCTGTGCATTTAGTTGTCCTCTCAGGCCCCTCCCCTTTTGGAGCGTAGGGCAGAATTAGGAGGGAATTCCGTCTCGGAGCGTTTGTGCACTGTTTTTAAATGCCGCTCCTAAATTACCCTTCTTCGATAAAGCAACACTCGCATTGCAGATGAGACAGATGGACTTTGAATTGGAATAGATACAAAAATAATCATCCTCCCACTCGGAGTGAAAATTATATATTTTGGGCTTTTTTGCTTCAGCCATAATTGCGGTCTTGTGTGTGTGCGGACTGTCACTCCTGTTGACACGGACAACGTCAGCGAAATAGTGCCCACTGCCCACCAGCCACGCCCCGACACATGGGGTCACGCCGGCCAATCACAAAGCTTTGAAGCGTTCAAGTGCATTATTCTGGCACAGGAAGATTATGTTACAAGACATTAACGATAAAACAGAATATTGTTGTTCTATTTTAGACACATCTCGCGATCGACTGGGAATCTCCCCGCGATCGACTGGTTGGGCACCCCTGGCCTACATGAAACACACACACACAAATAAATCTACAGACTTACTCCAAACTGTCAAATATATTAATTAACGCACTCTCACACTCTTTTACTATATTTTGGCCTAGTAGAACAATAAGCAGTAGACTTTTACTTGTTATCATTTCTACTGGATCTTAGATCTGCGCATGCGCAATACGGGTCGGGGATTAACCAACCGTCTCCCACTGCTCTGCTGTCTGTTAACGTTAAGAGTGGTGGGGGCGGGGAGGGAGCGAATCGACAGCTTGAGCAGCTGTCAACTCAACATTGTAAATAACCAACCAAAAACGATCGCCGGTTCATCTTGTTTTTGGCGTGAGAATAGTTTGGGCAGCGTGAGAGCGTGAGATTGAGAGTGAAAGCGTGTGTTACACGCCAGATGCGTGAGAGTTGGCAACCCTGATATAAATATATTACTTACAAAAAACAGGGACAAATTATGAAATACATTAATAATTATAATACAAATCTTTTTTTCCCACAAAGTCTGTAGCCTAAACATTTTTTGTTTATGCTACAAGTTACTTGGCAAACCAACAACTCTGTGGCTAACGTTAGCTCTTAGCTAGCTGATATGTAAGCCTCTACGTACCGCACTTTATGTGCCCTTTAAGAGTTGAACAAAGTTGGCGGTTTTTGAGTGTCTACCTGGGATCATTTATCTCAATGTTTTGCACATTGCCGTGTGCTTTTTTAAGTAAACAAAGAGTCTATAAAATTAAAGCGACAGGTGTCACAGGCGTGTATCATTGTAACGTTCTGCTGGTGTGAATATCAAACGCACCTTTCCCTCCTGCCCCCACAATATGATTGGCTGCTTGATTCTAAGTACCGGCAGCCTTGTCAGGTAGGCCTACCAACAAGAGTTGATCCCTTGAACACTTTTCATACAGTACTCTTTGGGCATTGTGTATGGTATTAGTTTTGTATCATAAAGATAAAGCAACACTTTTTCAGAATAAAGCAAAACTATGAGTTTAAAAGAAAAAAAAACTGAGTCAAGCAAAATAAAATACATTTCAAAAATAAAACTATAAGTTGCAAACAAATCATTTGTGTAATCATGTAAACTATAAGTCTTTTTTCTTTGTTTTAACATACGTTTTTGTTTGCAGTTCTTGTTTCTTCTTTTTCAATGATCAGACTTTTGCTCTCGCTGCAGCTCTCTCTTTTGCGCTCCCTCATCTTTTGTTTGAGATTCTGACACAAACCTCCCAGGTGGGCGGGACTTTCAGGGGTGCGTCCCCATTGGCTACTCAGTTTTTGAGTGACAGCCCAGTCCTCCAGCGATTGTACAGTGCGGTAGCTAGCTGAGCATGGACAGAAGAACCAGCATTTCAATTATTATAATACTTCAAGTGAAAATATATGTAAGTATTGATCATTTGTGTTGTTTGTGCTATACGGTCTGTTTCTTTATTGTGTTAAGTGAGAAGTAAAGCTGTGCTATGAAAGTTAGCTTTTGCTACCTTTAGATCCATAACAATGCAAGCTAAGTAGCCTAACAGTTAGCTACATAGCTAGCAGTGAGTGAGCGTTCAGACACCGGCGCACACACTCAAACAGACTCGTGTGCCTGACTCTACCAACAGGTTTTCATGATTCTGTTTAGATATGCAAGTATAAGCCATGATAGCTTATTTTATTTACACGCTAATTTGATATGGAAATCAATGGAGGCTGAGTTAACTTTGTAGGAAAACCTACCGTCCATGAGCTGTGTTTTATTTGTTAACTTCATATTTTTCATTTCCTAAAACATTTATTTTCCTCTCATATTAACAGTGTGGATCATTGAGACAGCGTGGCGTCCAGAGTCTTATCCCGTGTTCCCACTTCCTCTGAGGGGACAGCACGGAGGGGGGGCATGAAGAAAGAACTGCACCAGCTTCATCCACGCTGGCGTTACTGTTATCACTGGCTCAGTGTCATTTAATTTGACCAAATGTCTTTACATATACATTTAATAGATTTTACTATTATCCACCTTTTTGTTTTATGCCCTTTTATTTAAAACATTCTTTGAGACTTCATCTTCTGGTTCAAATTTCAATAAATGTAATTTATATAATCACTCTTTTGTCTTTATTCTACATGAAAATGTTAGAGATTCCATTCAAATCTGTTGATTATTCATATCTTCCTCAGGCTAGGAATAGTATGTCGAATTTGTAATGCTAAATGTATATAATTTTCTCACAGGATATAGAATGAAACAACACCGGTTGTATCCATTGTGTATGAATGCTTCAGCTCTAAAGCAGTCTTTAATTGTTTGTCCTAAACATAGCAATATATGCTTTTGAAATGTAACATGTCTTTAAAAAATAATAGTATACCGTTTATATTGTGTATCACCTTTAGCTTAAAAATACATAGATGTGTTTTTTTAATCTATAAAATAAATAGACAGACACTTTATCAATCCCAAATTGGGAAATTATTTAACAGCAGCAGTGTGTTCAGGTATTAAAATATTTAAAGTTGGAATAAAGTATGAACTACACATCACAAGTATAATGCACTGCAATCCATAAGATAAGTCCGATATGTTCATGAAAACCCCCCAGGAGACACCGACACTAACGTGGCCGAGTGGACTCCGGAGTTTGCTGCATGAGTTGCACTGTATGATCTGTGGTGTAGTGGGCTGTCACTCAAACGCTGAGTAGCCAATGGGGACACACCCCTGAAAGTCCCGCCCACCTGGGATGTTTGTGTCAAAATCTCAAACAAAAAATTGAGGGAGCGCAAACGAGAGAGCTGCAGCGAGAGCAAAAGTCTGATCATTGAGAAAGAAGAAACAAGAACTGCAAACAAAAATCTATGTTAAAACAAAGAAAAAATACTTATAGTTTACATGATTACACAAATGATTTGTTTGCAATTTATAGTTTTATTTTTGAAATTAATTTTATTTTGCTTGACTTAGTTTTTTTTCTCTTTTAAACTCATAGTTTTGCTTTATTCTGAAAAAGTGTTGCTTTATCTTTATGATACAAAACTAATCCCATAATTGTGCTGATGTAGATTGTCGACATTTATCTAATTGTATCTCCTAGGCCTATACTTTTTGTAAAATAAATCCATGAAAATACAAGTCTGTACACATCTGACTAAAGTCAAAGCCAGGTCATCCGAATTATGACTTTTGTCCACACCTTTGTTTGAAAGAGTCTTACTTTAATAACAATATAAATTATATCAACTGGTCATACGAATGTCCAGATTATAAACAAAACATCAAAAACCTAAAAAAAATTACACAGAATATAATTTCAAACTTTAAAAACACCACAATATCAACAATTTACAATGAATTAAACCGTCAAACAAATATATCCTTTAATTTAAATGAAATTATAAATTACAGTGCATCTCTCGACCTGGTTTAGCGGCTCAATAGAGCCTGCATATGGGTAACATTAGTGTGCCAGTCTGCTGTTAATGTGCAAGAGAGATGAAGATTAGATGATGTTGTGGAGAGTGACGGCCAGGGCGATGAGAGTCAGAGAGGAGGAGCAGACAGACGCAGAAGATCCAGACTCCATGAAGGCCTCTGTGTGTTTGAGCATCCACTTCTTCTCCTCATGAAGTCCCTGATTGTCCAGCTCAGCGCCCAACAGCTTCCTGATTGTCTCGTAGTAATTATTCAGCCACTGAAGCTGAAGCAAGAGAAAACACTCAATGAAAGTCAGAAAACAAGACTAGAGATGTAAACTGTATGTATGTGAGAAAACAAGCAAACAGTTAATAACACAACCACTTTTGTCCTGTTCTGTGATTTTGTCCCCTCATCAAAAATACTAAATAAAATATCATTACTTTGCCAACAATGGTAGAAAAAGCAAATATAGTTGACTTGAGATAAAATGGAAATACTCTAGTTAACTACAAGTATTTCAACAGTGTATCCAAGTATAGTGTTGGAGTAAATGAATTTAGTAATTGGTTGATGTGAACTATTACAAAAAGATTACATTTTTGAAAATAAGCCCAAAACCAACTTTCTTTGTATTAAAAAACATTTTGTAACTGCAAATACAATAATAATGCTTCAGAAACCATGTCTTATGTTTACACCTTAAATGGAAAGATAAACATAGAAGTTAATTTCACACGTGGTTTTGTTTTCTTACAGAATCTCTGAGCTGTGGAGAAGCTTTGAACTGAAGTGTAAAGGGGGGATTTTAAGAGGAAACCTGCACTCAGAGAGCAGGAAATCGAAAGCCTCGGTTGATGTCACACTCTGATGTATTTACAAATTAAAACAGGAAACTGTTCATATCTCTGGGGAAGTCCACTTACATTATTGCTTCTAACTGGGCATTATTTTACAGTAAGTTGGGTACGCATTTTTTAGTACCTCCTTTTTTTAAAGAAATAATGTTGAACTCCATTAATTTCTCAATATCCAGTTCATACAGATAGTTTAATTTCCATCGATCCAACGTAATGTCTTACCTGTTCTGAGCTGAGAAGTGAGGTGTCAATCAGCTTTCTGTCGTATGGGACCAGTGACACCGTCTCAAAGGTCAGGTAGTTATGACCATACTTAGGGAAGAAATGGATATTCACATAGAGAATACCTTGACATTAAAAAAGGGAATCCTTTAAATAACTGTTGATTATCAACAAAGCTCTGTTGTGTGTCTACCTTTGTTTTTGCTGGTTTGATCACAACAACATCTTCAATCCGGATCCCGAAGTCATTCTCCTTATAATATCCAGGTTCTGAAAGCAAATCCTTTGAATTTGTCTGCATTTCCTATAGATTAATCACTATGTTGTGTTATATGTAATGGATATATATGTATTTAAAAACAAGTAATATTAACTCACCAATAGACGTGAACATGCCGATTCTAAAGGGAATGTTGTTACTCTGAAAGCCAACCGGCCCTGAAAAAATATCACAACAATACATTATTAAAAAAAACAGAAACCTAGGTAAAAACAAATCTTAAGAAAAACCTTTGTGGACATTATTGTTGCATATGTTCCTGCAGTTAGTGAGCATTACCTGAATTGAGATTTAATTGTGTCTATTTAAATGTTGTATAGTGTTGTCGTTTTGTTTTGTACTTTCTTTTTCAGGAATATATGTCCAATAGATATTTTTTAAATGACTAATGTATTTTTTGATTTATTTTTTCAGGCAGTAGTGTTGTATTTTATCTTGATAATGTATAACATTTTACATTTTTTTCATTACTTAGTTAGGGTTTTAAATGCAATGTCCATTTCTGTATTTGCTTTAACCTTTAAGAATTGGCAATTTTCAGAAAAAGCTCACACATACAGAAATCTGCAACAATGCCTGTTGAATCGATCATTTGATTGATCAGCAATAAAAAATAAATGTATCATTAAAGTAATTTTCTCTAGTGTGATAGAATGCTGCTTCTCTTGGTTTTATATTACTGTAACCACTGTCAAAATTATTTGAACTGTCGATCAGACAAATCACTGTACTCAATAAATCAAAAACGGAAAACAAGTGAAAAAAAAAAAGGAAAGCATACACTCATGAACTCCAAAGAAGTTTCCAACACCGTGGCCTGTGCCATGCCCGTAGTTCAGGCCCACCTCCCACAATGCACGGCGACCGAGCATCTCCATGTTTACACCTGATGGTAAACAAAAGCCACACACAGAGTTCAATGACCTTGCAGGAAAATGTTTACAAAATGTTGATCAAACTGTGAAGAAATGGGGCTCTCTAGTGGTGACACTAGAATTTAAGGTTTCATTTTTTTTTATTCCCACCTCGTGTCCCTGAGGGAAAGATGGTTCGAGATATCTCAATGTTTCCCATGAGCACTCGAGTGAAGGCCTCCTGCAGAGCGAGACATATGATTGATGAGAGGAAAATGGGATTTTAAAGGAATCATTTGGATGATATATATATTTGTGAATAAACATTACTGCAAAGGCTTTTACGGCCAAATGTTACATCAAAAAGTGTTGGCTAGTAAAAAAATCCTAAATAAAAAACTAAATCTTTTTTTTTTCAGTATGATATCCAACGTGTTACCTTCTGCATGGCTGTGGGGGTTCCCCAGTGAACGGTCCGCGTGATGTCAGTGGTCCCGTCTCTGAGAGTAACGACAGACATGATGACTCATTTGAAATGCACAAGCTGTGATGTGAAACTGGAGAGTGTGTGGGCACAGAGTGTTTTTACTCACAGGTACTGGCCGCCGGAGTCCACCAGGTACATCTCATCAACTGTCAGCCTCCTGCTGGTTTCTTCTGAAGGGCTGCAGGAAATAACAGAAAAACAGGAAATGAAAGCAGCACTGCAGGTGGTAGTTGTGGTAAACCTCAAGGATCTGTGTTTGTAAAGTTTAACATTACTGCAGAGCATTTTATGATGGATGTAGATCAACTTGAAGAGGGGGGATGACACTCATTGTGATTATCATTAAAGGAAAGTAACACTTACTCAGGTAATATACCTAAGTACAAATGTGATGCACTTGCACTTTACTTGAATATTTACATTGGCTACTTTGTAGGCAAGGCAAGGCAAGGCAAGGCAAGGCAAGGCAAGGCAAGGCAAGGCAAGGCAAGGCAAGGCAAGGCAAGGCAAGGCAAGGCAAGGCAAGGCAAGGCAAGGCAAGGCAAGGCAAGGCAAGGCAAGGCAAGGCAAGGCAAGGCAAGGCAAGGCAAGGCAAGGCAAGGCAAGGCAAGGCAAGGCAAGGCAAGGCAAGGCAAGGCAAGGCAAGGCAAGGCAAGGCAAGGCAAGGCAAGGCAAGGCAAGTTTATTTATATAGCACTTTTCAACACAAGGCAATTCAAAGTGCTTTACAAAAAATGAAAGAGATTAAGAAAATGGCATTTAAAATCAGTGTACTCCACTACATTTATTATACTGGTTACTTTTTACAATACTTCTATATAATATTTCCTATTAATAATACAAATATATGTACAAATAATTACCACTATACTTTAAGTTCATTTGACTCATTATTCTGTACTTTTACAAGTAACATTTAGGATTTTTATCTGTGATTGAGTATTTTAAGTGTGATATTTTTTACTTTGAATTAAGTAAAGGATTTGATACATTTCTCTTATAATGGCAATCAAATTATTAAACTCCCAGGCCACCAAAATGCTCCCTCTCATGAATGTATAGCACCTCTAAATTAAAACCTATATTGTATGTTCTGAAAAAACGTATTTTCAGTAATGAATGCTGCAAGCTAAAGGCAAACTAGAGATAATATAATATATTTCTTTGATATCAATGAAAAAGAAGAAGTCAGTAAGCAGAAATGATTACATCTTACCTGTAATGGGCAAGTGCAGCATTGGGTCCGCTTGCAGAGATAGTCTCAAAGCTCGGGCCTCTGCTGTCTTTCTGTTTGCTGTGAAAATATATTATTATTAGTTGTATTTTAAAATTATTGAACATGACTGAGATTGGATTGTCACTATATCTCTCTTCTTCGTCCCTTTATACTATGTTTTCCAGGCTCCACAAAACTGATATTCTGACTGAAATACAGCTTTCTTCCATCTCGTGTGCACTCACGAGCGACATTTATTGACGTATGCTGCAGCAGTCAGCTCGGTCTCCTTCCCCTCCGGCACCGCCTTCTCCAGCCACATCAGCAGCTGGACGACTGCGACTGCATCCCTCACCTGCACAACGACCAGCAGAGGCTCAACATCCTACAATACCATAACAGCTCAACACACACGGACTGAGTCACACGACATGTTGCAAAGTTGTTCAGACACCTATGGACAAGCTAATAAATGTTTCAGGGCCTGTGTTCGCTGAAGTGTTCAATCTCTTGATGAAAACGATTCATAAAAGTCCCAACAGTCTGACAATGAAGTCACACACATAGGAGCACAGATATGAGCTATATTTGTGCTCATGTGTGCATGTACATGTGTGTGGTTGTGTATAAACAGGATGTGTGAAGGTGACTCACGTGAGCATCTCTCAAGATACGCTGCTCAGTTTCATCTTTCACAGCTTTCGTCGTCAACACAGGAGAGTAGGTGCTTGTCATCAGCTTCTCCTTCATGATGAAAAAAACATCATCATTAATACAAGGAAATATATTTCTTAGTATTATTCATATTGGAGAAACCCGGACCTCTCGTTAAAAACAGGGTGGAGCTTTTTTACCTTTGTAGAAAGTCCCAGTTTTAATTATTTTTGTGTAAGTTGACTTAAGAACCCTGCATAGATTTTTGCTATTACTGTATGAGGGAACAAGTTTATTCTGTTACTGTAAAGCCTTTTTGTCACATGTGGAAATGCCTCTCTGGAATAAATAATGGTTCCTTTTTGAGTAAAATAGAGCACAAAGCAAGGTACATTTTAGGGAGCTTTGTTTTTTTTCACAATGAGTGGCCGCTTTCACATTAAAAACAGTCATTACATCAATTTCTTGAATAATATATATACAAAGCTGTAAATATGTACAACTCATTATAAATATACCGGGCAGCAGCAAACGAGTGCTCGCAGACTAAGGCAATACAAAAGATAATGAAACTGTATGTACACAGAGTATATCTTAAGATCATACAGTAATATACCACTAAGAGAGAAGGAAAGTATGCAGTACAGTAAATATAATAAAATGTCTGCCCACCTCTGGTGTAATGATCTCATAAAGTGCGTAGTTTGTGTACTCTGTGCCGATCCACACTTTAACCCCAGGCTGATCCACGTACGTCTGCAGGTGCTCTCGGACAGAGTCGTAGCTTTTCAGTTGCACACAGAGGGGCCCGCTACATGAGGCGGCGTTCAGGTACACCTTCAGTTCCTCTGTTACTCTCTCTGTGTGGAGAAAGAGCCTGGAAGAAGTGCATGGACGAAGGGAGAGTGGTTCATAAAAAGATAGGTTATTGTTTGAATGATGGTATCATTTATTGATAATCTAATATTTGCACTTAACCTGAAAAAATATATAATAAAACCCATTGACTTGACAAATCACGTAATAAAACGTCCTGACTGATAATGTAACATCATGTTTGGAAATGTAAACTCTAGGCTTTTTGTCATTTTAAATGTACAACAGATGGCAAAAGATGAGTTTTTTTTTGTTGGAGATGCATTGAACTAAAATCATTATCAATGGAAAATGAAACACATTTGATTGGTCGTAGTTCAATGTTCGTTCATTAGAAAAGGGTAGATAATAGATTAGACATCGTCAATATAAATTCCCAATAATGTAATATGGTATTATTACATCATCAGTGAAAATATTATAATAATATTAGTCATGATATTTTATAACATCATTGTGCTTTATTACATTTTAAATCAGTGCAAATGTCATTACATTTAAAATAGCTACACTATTTGGTGCTACAGTCCTCAAATCCTCTTAAATGTCATGGGAGTCATAAAGACATAAGAAAGACAATTTGAAATGAATGCTACAGTTTCACACATTTAATCCCAGAATAATTAATTTACCAGATCTCATCCATTGTAAGCAGTGTGTAGGAGTAGAAGAAGGGATTGTATGGGATGTCGTTGCCGCGCAGATTGAACAGCCCTAGAAATCAAAACAGACACACCACCGCCGACTGTGAGCAGCAGCTTGTGCATTCATTTAAATCATCGACTACTTCCACCTGAGCCGAGGCACGCCGTTTATATCAAGTGTTTCTGTCTCACAGACGTGACTTCTTCTGTGTCCCTGTCATTGAAAACAGACTCGCTAATTCTGAAATCAGAAGTCAGGAGAGGTCTGACGCTCAGCAGTACTCCTCATGATTTATAAGATGTTTCTGAAAAACTCCCTGTTCTTCAACAAATATCTGTAGTCTATTCTCTATATTTCTGTCATTAAGTTTTTAAGTTTTTTACCAGATTCTCAGTATAATATGCAGCTCCTCGGGCTCCAATTTAATCTAAAAGCTGTTTTTGCATTTGAGCTTTGTGTCCCCTGCCATTTTATTTTGGTGTAAACTGTGTTTTTCAGATCTGTCCTGAGGCTTTAGTAAAAAGAAGCAGCTATAAAGGACCCTGCAGCCGCTTGGTGGACTAAAAATAAATAAGACATTTGGGATTACTTTTCAGCCATTTCTGAAAATGTTATGCACTGTAAAAAGGTATCCTGTTTTATTGTTATATATCCTAATATTGTATCTCCCAACTATTACATAGTTACATAATATAGGATTCATTACTGGTTATAATTTATGTTATTTAACATTTTTGCTTCTCCTTTGTGTTGTGCATTCTCTTAGGGGATTGTCATACACATCGTTTTTTAAATAATCACACATGTTGTTGTTTTTGCAATGATTTTAAATGTGAGATGTAGCTCTGCAGTTGTAAATACATTTAAAAACTATTCATATAATTGTCTTGAGCGGAGATCAAATGATGTTTCTTTGGTGGTGATGAACAATACTGCATGTTTACCCAGGGGCTATACAAACTGCACATGTTGCTATTCTAAGCAAACATCCTAATCATATTTATACCAGCACTAAAGATCTGCAAAATAGATTATTTGATGTCCCCATGGTTTCCCCTGAGCTTTGTAAAACTGTGTTCTCTTAGTATGCCCGAGGTCATGGAGGTACTGTTCTTAGAAAACCTTTAAAGGTCTCATGCAAATTGACCAGAAGGAAATATGTTGCTGTTTTGAAAATCCTTGATGTGGAGTGTGTGATGAAGCTGGTATCGTGTTCCAACAAGTGAAAATTGTTTTTTACGTGAAGCTGTTCTTTCTGCCGTCTTGACAAGGATTCCCCTAGAAGAAGATATTTCTAATTAATGGGAATTTTGAAGGCTTAAGAACGAATAAATAAATAATGCAAAATTCTCATGTTTTTGTGTTTTTCAGTGAATAATGCTGGTGTGGTTTAGTATTCGTTTTTCCAAATCAGCAACATGATTTATTAAGAGCTTCATGGAGGAAGTTAAGAGTTACTCACAGGCTGTTTCATCCAGTGCGGACAGCAGAAGAGCTGTCGGCTCGTATGGATTTTCTCTTATCTGATTCCGTATGTGCTCCACTTTCATCTCCCAGGACCTTTCTGAAAACACACATTCAACATGACAGTTAACACTTGATGCCATTTTGTGACAGATATTGAGTTTTATTAGGTATCTTCACCATGATCTTAATCAGTAGGGAGAGACATCATTTGAATCCAGCTTGCTGCTTCATTGCAAAGCATTTTATATAAATGTATTGATTCAGTCCTCAGCATCGAATTCAAATGAAAAGATTTGCTGAATTTAATGAGTTTGATGAGTGTGGTGATATTGAAGAAACAAATGGTAAAGTTGGGAGCTCAAATTCAAAACAATTAACTGAGAGACGCTACATTGCTTCTAACAGAACAAGTAGACAACACATTTCACATTACAAATTAGACCCATTGTTCATACAAAAAATCCGTGCAACTCTTAACTTCACCATGTTTATATAATTCGTTTTTTATTTTTATTTAAATTGAACAACAGTTATGAAACTCAACTTCTCCTAGAGTTTTCCTAAAGTTGTGAATAGTAGTTTTATCTATAAAAGAGACTTCTGCTAAGTGCAAACACACATTATTGAATTTCCATTAACTTTGTCCTTTTCTCTTCATGTCGTGTGCAAAATTCTCATCACTTGAGGGACTCTACCCACAATGCCAAGTACCGTGTGAGTGCATGCTTTCATACCCAGACTCACCTAAAACTCAACACACCATAACACACACACACACACACACACACACACACACACACACACAACCACACACAACACACACACACACACCACACACACACACACACACACACACACACACACACACACACCACACACACACACACACACACACACACACACACACACAGAGACCATTAGGTTTATGATACACTCTCCATTTGTCTGTTCTCCCACCATAAAGACTAATACGGATAACGGGCTTCCAGACAACTTCCTGCTCCGAGGCTTTTCTATTCTCTCAAAGTTGGTATTTGATCTTTAAGGCAGCCATAAAATCATGAAGAGACTCTTTATGGCTATGTTTGTGGAGCCGCTTATTGCATTTCAGTCCAGTTTGCAGGTATTTATCAGCACATAGATAAGGGGCACCTCACAGGCAGACTGCCGGGTGTGTGTGTGGTGTGTGTGTGTGTGTGTGTGTGTGTGTGTGTGTGTGTGTGTGTGTGTGTGTGTGTGTGTGTGTGTGTGTGTGTGTGTGTGTGTGTGTGTGTGTGTGTGTGTGTGGTGTGTGTGTGTGTGTGTTGTGTGTGTGTGTGTGTGTGTATAGCACTAGACTAGACCTACTTATGACTCTGTCGGGCAGGCGGGTGAGGTTGCCAGGTGGGATGGGTGGCCTGTCTGTCCACACTTGGTCGACCAGGTTAACGGGGACAGACATGAGGCTGCGATTGGTCGACTCCAGGAACACACTGTAGTCCCCCTGCGTTTCTAATGGAGGAAATTGCAGATGATTACACAAACTGAGCCGAATCAATGATGAGTAAACAGTCCGCGTGGCGTCTGGAGGCTCCATCGATCATTTTCCATCTACTCTGGCGAGCACTTTATCGATGTTAATCTGGACTGACAGGAGGACGGAGACTCACTGAGGGAGAAGAGGAAGGGATCAAAGCCGATGTAGCCGCCCGGTGGGACCTCGGAGATCAGCCACTCTGCCACGCTGCGGACAGACACTGGGGAACATCACACATGACACAAGTTCAAGATGACTCAACAGGATGTGACAGAATAAATGCAGTTTATTCATCTGTGCTCAAAAATGTTTGGGTTTGCCAATTAGATCAGCAGAGAATTTATTTGTTATAACATGTGAAAACTAATATACTTTATTGACTCTATCAATCTAATTATTTTATTATTTTCTTTCAGATAACATTTATACTATGTTATTAAGGGTTGTTCACAATATTTTTAAAATAATATTATTTATACTCTATATATGCTTTGTTAGTTATAGTAAGATACTCTCAACTCCCTACATTTGTATTTTAAATGTAATTTATTTGTCAAAAAAGAGACAAAACGCACAATAAACAAAGTCAAGTACAAATTCTTAACATTATGATTATTATTTTCAAAACGTCTGTAGATCACATCATAATATCGTTAATGAAAAATATTTTGGCTACGATAATTGCGTAGTATAGGAATAAAGAATTCTACCACATATATTAATGTAAATAAATGTGGTAAATGCTAAAGATGTAGCCAATATATCCAATACAATCCAAATAATTATGAATTTCCACAAAGAAATATATTTTATGTTCTCACTTGCAGTGTTTCTATTTGCAGCGTGTTTCTCTACACAGCGTATATGTTTTATTGAGCTCTTTTTGCCACTGTGCAAACCCTTGACTACAATAGGTGCCTGTAAAAGTCCTAAAATACAAAGTTGCCCCACTGTATCCAAATGTGTGAACATCAGCACAATTGTTCAGTATTAAATAAATGTGCAAGACAAACCATGCTGGGACTGTTCCTTTGTTGAGCTATTTCTATCTTATAAATCCTTTGATAATGCGTGCAGCTTTTGTCAGGAGTTATTTTGAGACAATATCATCAAAACCACCGTTGGATGTGTGTCATAACAAGTAGTCACAATACGATTGCCCACCATCAATTTCCAGATCCCAGTTGCAGTCCATCTGTCTCTCAGCTTGCACCCAGTAGCGGCTGTCTGTCCACAGAGTTGCTTTTGTCTGAGTGACCACAGCAGTGCCTGCAGAGAGGCAAAACAGCAGCTGCGTTATCCAGAGGAATATTGACAGTGAACTCAAAACAACTCGTGATGCCCGATTTGATTTAGAACAATGTTTGATGTGCTAGCTAATGTTGAAAAATGCAGGCATGTGAAGAGACACAGGAAGGAGAAACCCTGAGGAGATGTGTGGTAGAAACACAGTATAATCAGGGCTTATATTATCATTCCACTGCTGTACCCAAACATGGGATACATGCACTTAAGTAGTGACAGCTGAGTAGATCCCAAAATCTAATGTTGGTCTTATTCTTAATGGACACCCAGAAAAAGTGATTTTTCTTTGAGCAGTCTGGCATATCTTTGGCCTGGCGTAAAGAACACTTTACTGAAATATCATCCGTCTTCCTATGTTTTAATGCGTGCAACAGCTGAGTGCACAAATATGTACAATCATGAAATCGTTCTGCATTATTGCGTGCAAATACATCTTCTCATTTAATGGTGAAGATCGGAGAGTTCAGACGAATGAAAAGATGCAGCGAGCGATACAATTAAAAGAAAAATGGCTCAATGGTGAGGATGTGGGATGAAAGTAGAGGAGCTGCGTGACCGCGGCACTCAGACATGGGGAGTTGAGTCATGGGGAAGAGGAGGAGGAGGAGGAGGAGGAGGAGGGAGGAGGAGGGGAGGAGGAGGAGGAGGAGGAGGAGGAGGAGGAGGAGGAGGAGGAGGGGGGAGGAGGAGGAGGAGGAGGGGGAGGAGGAGGAGGGGAGGAGGAGGGGGGGAGGAAGAGGAAGATAAGGACAAGGAGAAAAAAAGGAAAGAAGAGGCAGAAAGGGATTTGTACCTGCGGAGCCTGTTAAAGCCGGTCATGAAGGCCATCCTGGCATCACGTGGTGCACTATACTCACTCTGACAGAGAAACAGAGGTTAGCATCTCACCACCCACACACACACATTTTAAATCCCAAAGGAGTTAATTATGACGGACAGCAGATTGTACCAGGTGAGAGTCAGTGCCAGGAATAATGTAGGCAGAGATATTCTGGAGAAAGCATTTGCACTCGTAATTCCTGAAGCCGAAGAGTGGTATAACTGCTGTGCTGGGGAGGGTACGGTACTGGCCAACACACACACACACACACACACACACACACACACACACACACACCACACACCACACACACACACCACACACACACACACACACACACACACACACACACACACACACACCACACACACACACACACCACACACAACCACACAGTCAAAACAACAAAGAGAGAGAAAGACAGAGTGTGAAAAGCAATTAAAGCCTGCAGAACTGCTGATTAATCAGTTCCTGTATCTCCCATTGTAATCATTAACTGTCCTGCATGCAGTAATCATTATCTGTAACTTTATAAAACTTGTGCAACATGTCCCATGGAAAATGATGTTCTCTGAAGTCAATTGTATAATGTAATATCTGTATTCTAATGTTTCTTTCAATCAAAGAGCCTCTATTCACTCACAGGAGGCGAGGCGGAGCAGTTCCTCTCAGTCCGCTCGTACGCAGCAAGCAACAGCAGTGGTTCCTGGAATGCAAAGCGCACAATGAAATGTCTTGGAAAATTAAACTAAATAGTGAGCCCTGAAAGCACATGATCATGAGGGATGTTTTTCGGAATCAATGGAATTTATAACCTCAGAATTTATAAGCCTAAAAATACCCCTGATCAGTCAAAGTAGCTTGCAAAAGATAACAATATCATCACAATAACCACACTAATAAGAGTTATGCACTAGATAAAGGGAGTGGAGTTCAATTCAAGTGGGGAGTTCCCCCCTCGGTCCTTGTTCACAGTTGATTTGATAAAATATATCATATCTCATCATAGGAATCCTGATGAGAAAACTAACATGCACAGAAAAAGCAAGGAAGGCAATGTTTTATTCCCCCATTACGAGCTCAATTGAAAATCAAAAACTGCATATTGATCCCTTTTTACACATCTCACCACTTCACAGCTTGCTGTCATCGTCATTGATAAATAGAAATATTGATCATCACAGCTAAACATCAGAGACTTCTTCACACACACACACAACACACACACACCACACACACACACACACCACACACACACACACAACACACCACACACACACACACACCACCACACACACACACACCACACACACACACACACACACACACACACCACACACCACACACACACACACACACTCACACCAGTGAGGACAGAGCAGAAACTTTTTACCTGTTAGTGCAGCCAGACAGAGAGCCAGCAGCAGCCCGCCACAAGAAGTCATCTCGTCGCTGAGAGCAGATCCACAGACAGAGTGATCGCCAAAGCAGGTGCTCCGACGTGTATGCAGCTATGTGAGAAAGTGTGTGTGGGTGTCTCTGGTGGGAAGTGTATGACTGCCCTCTCTCTTCTTCTCTCCTCCTCCTCCTCCTCCTCTCCGCCACTATCTCCTCTCCCTGCGGCCCTCAGCTAGTAATAATGTGCAGCGGCTTTGGGGGTGGATCTTGGAGTTCAGTCACATTTATTTGCTTCCTGACTTTAAAAAATACGAGTCAAAACTACAATGACCCCCCACCTGTTTATTGCTCAACGTTTTTCATTTTGTGTCATGATGCAACTCAGCAGCTGGGAGAGTCACGGTCATCTTGCATGTGGTTTTTGATCAAATAAAAACACACTTGTGCTGTTATCTTAATTATTTGCACCAATAAGAAGTGAGAGATGGCAACAATGGCTGTTTTATATGCAATGCACAATAGAACTGGAGAGTCCTGTACATGTGCAGATGAACGCCTATATTTTTTCACATTTGCATATAAATGCATGCGCAGTGTCTACAGATCCACATATTATAGACGAGGCCTTGTAATCCTGCAGGTATTTCCATATAATTTTATTTCAATCCTTCCATTCATGCCAAATTGTTATTCTGCCACTTAGCTAAAAGGAGAGGCGGACGGCTGAGGAAAGGAGGGGGTATTCATTTTTATAGGCTAATATCTTCTTTTTTATTTTACCTGGAATTAGTTTGACGTCGTTTTATGCTAGCGCGGTTTAAACAGATCGTTTGACATTAACGTGGTATTCACTTTCGAGATTAAGAGTCATATCTGAAGGTCCGATGTGCACTTCATGTCTGTCTATTATACGTGAATGTATAGCAAGCTTAGCATAAAGATTATAAACAGGGGGAAACCAGCTTGCTGTGCTCTGTCTTAAAGGTAGGGCATAGATATGTCTCATAATTATTTGTGTGAACATAAAAATAATTTGTGTGTAAATATGTGATTTGTAAATGTAAAACAAACATCCACAAATGCATTTAAAATATTGCAAACTCACAAATACATTTGCAAGTGTAAAACGGATCTGCAAATACGCTAAATATGTTCACAAATTTAAAAAAAGATCTGTTGAATATCTCTTTAACATTTTGTAACCATTTTGTATTTGTGGACCAAATGCGCTTGCGGATCTCAATAATCTCTGTTCGCGGATCGTCTTTTTACACACACGGAATTTTGAGACATATTTCCGCCTGTCTCGCTAAAATCTACTGTGTCACTCGGTTATTTTTCGGAAACCACGTGAGGCCTGCTGTTGACGACATTTCCGCATAATTTCAAAGTAAGAGCATGATGGTTTGTTTAATGCTCTGTTTTTTGTATTATAATGAACAGCGGAACGTTAGATGCATTCTTCATCACCATCACCATCATCATCATGTTATAGTGATACAGTAGTTTGTGTTATTGGTTCAATATAGCAATATCGAGCACTTTCGTTGATGTTGAAGTGCAGGCTATACGCCACTTCGGGTCCCGGGGGAGCAGCTGGCAGCGAAACAGCCCAGATAAAACTCTTTCTTCATTGTTTGTTGTGTATTCAGTCAAGCGGGTCGAAGTTACAAAGCACTTCACATCTTATTAATCGGCCTAATTGTACCTTACCAGTGCAGTAATAAAGTAATCTGTAGAAAAGCACCGTATTTAGGTCAGGGTTATGGTGATAAAGAATGCATCTAACGTTCCGCTGTTCATTATAATACAAAAAACAGAGCATTAAACAAACCATCATGCTCTTACTTTGAAATCATGCAGAAATGTCGTCAACAGCGGGCCATCACGTGGTTTCCGAAAATAACCGAGTGACACGAGTAGATTTTAGCCGAGACCGGCAGAAAATATGTCTCAAAATTCCGTGTGTGTAAAAAGACGATCCGCGAACAGAGATTTGAGATCCGTGAACAGAGATTTGAGATCCGCAAGCGCATTTTTTGGTCCACAAATACAAAATGGATTCACAAATGCCTGATCGAAAGGTGTAAATGTTAAAGAGATATTCACAGATCTTTTTTTAATTTGTGAACATATTTAGCGTATTTGCAGATCCGTTTTACACTTGCAAATGTATTTGTGAGTTTGCAAATCTTTTAAATGCATTTGTGGATGTTGTTTTACATTTACAAATCACATATTTACACACAAATTATTTTTATGTTCACACAAATAATTATGAGACATATCTATGCCCATATAAAGGTAACAACAACTTTCACCTCTAAAACTACTTAACACATGATATCCAGTTTGTTTATTCTGTACAAAAGTCAGTGTAAAGTTAACCATACTAAATAACAGAGTGGTTACGTTTGGGACTCTTCCTGAAGTTTTTTTTATCACTTTAAAGTTGTGGTGAAAAACTGTGTTACCGTAGAGGCAGGCTAGCCGTTTCCCCTTGTTTCCAGTCTCTATGCTAAGCTAAGCAGATGTTGACTGTAGCTTCATATTTAGCATACTTAAAGTGTTATCAGACTTCTCCGTTAATTTACATTAATTACATTTTCCCTCTGGGAATAAGAAAGAATGTCTGAATCTTAATCTTATTTCTGTAATGTATATGAATCTAACTAAACTTGTTCTATATTTGCTTTAATAAGTGTTGGTGTTTAATGCGCTGCCTTTTGTAAAGCACTATTTAAATTGTTTTTTGGACGTTTTCGACAAAAATGTGCCGATATTATGATTCATAATCATTATTGTATAAAGAGATATGACTCTGGGCACTGAAGCTGGGCCAATTAGTCAGTGCTCGGAAATGATAAACCCCCTCAGCAGTGTGTTATTGCTGGTTTATTAATCCAGAAGCAGGCACCCAGTACAGCTTGTGTTTTACCGACATTACAACTACTGTACCTGATGTGAATATTTTATCATAAGCCAACACCTCTACAATGCTCTTGGATCCCCTGCCTTTGATCATAAATTCAAAACCTGGCATACCTTCAGACTTCAGCGCTGTGGTGCTGGAATAAGACATGAGAAATATGAGATCACAGAGCTGTGCCTTTCAAACGTCCCTCTTCTTTCATTAGGTGCAGATTGAAATGTATCCTAAGGAGTTATAAAGGGGTCTATGAAAGCTAAAATAAATGGTGGACTGTGTTGAATTTAAAATGGCTCCTTTCTTCCACATGCCCAGTTAATCTTCTCAATGAAAACGAGAAGAGCACATAGGGTACAGTGTTTTATGAATAATTAGCTTATTTGTAATGTCTACCAGATATTATTTGAAACACACAGTACCATTAACTTGTTACTTTAAAATAGTTTCAAACTATTTTATATTTTTATAGCAATATAATGCTGTACAGTATATATAATATTTCATCCTAATTTCTGTGTATCATTTTAAAATGCATACATCTGCCATTAATCGATGTTGTCATGATCTGTCTTTATGGTGTTTTGTCTTGTCTCAATTCCTTTCTCAAGTCCCCTCCTCTCAGTCACTTCCCTAGTCCCTTCTCCAGTCCCCCCTTTAGTCCCCTCTCTAGTCCCTCCTCTGGTCCCTTCCCGAGGCCCCTTCTCTAGTCCCTTCTCTAGTCCCTCTATAGTCCCACCTCTAGTCCCACCTCGAGTTCCCTCTCGAGTCCCCTCTCCAGTTCCCTCAGGTCTCCTCTCGAGTCCCATCTCGAGTCCCCTTTCGAGATCCCTCTCAAGTCACCTCTCAAGTCCCCTCTCGAGTCACCTCTCGAGTGCCGTCTCTAGTCTCTTCTCAAGTCCCTCCTCTAGTCACTTTTCTAGTCCCCTCTCTGGTCCCTTCCCGAGTCCCTCCTCTAGTCCCATCTCTAGTCCCTACTCAAGTCCCTCCTCTAGTCAATTCCCTACTCCCATCTCTAGTCCCTCCTCTAGTCACTTCTCGAGTTCCCTCTCCAGTCCCCTCTCGAGTCCCCTCTCCAGTTCCCTCTTGAGTCCCCTCTCCAGTTCCCTCACGAGTTCCCTCCTCTAGTCCCTCCTCTAGTCCCTGCTCTAGTCCCTCTTTAGTCCCTCCTATAGTCCCAATCTCTAGTCCCTTCCTCAAGTCCCCTCTCTAGTTCCCCTCTCGAGTCCCCTCTCGAGTTCCCTTCTCTAGTTCCTCCTCTAGTCCCTCCTCTAGTCTCTCCTCTAGTCCCCTCTGGAGTCCCCTCTCTAGTTCCCCTCTCGAGTCTACTCTCGAGTCCCCTCTCGAGTTCCCCCTTGGTTCCCCTCTCGAGTCTCCTCTCGAGTCTCCTCTCGAGTCCTCCTCTCGAGTCCCCTCTCGAGTCACGTCTCAAGTCCCTACCCAATGTCCTGGTCCGTTGGAGGTTCCGCTGGGGGTCCTGCCAAACTCCATGTCCCTGTCCCGTTGGAGGCCCCGTCGACTACTCCTCTGCCGGGGGTCCTACCAATCGTATGTCTGTCCCGTTGGAGGTCCCGCCGTCTACTCTCCTGCCGGGGGTCCTGCCAGCTCCTTGTCCTGTCTCGTTGGAGGTCCCGCCGACTACTCTCCTGCCGGGGGTCCTGCCAAACCCTTTGTCCTGTCTCGTTGGAGGTCCCGCCGTCTACTCTCCTGCCGGGGGTCCTGCCAATCCTATGTCCTATGCCGTTGGAGGCCCCGCCGGACTACTCTCCTGCCGGGGGTCCTGCCAAACCTGTGTCCTGTCCCGTTGGAGGCCCCGCTGACTACTCTCCTGCCGGGGGGTCCTTGCCAACCCCTTTGTCCTGTCTCGTTGGAGGCCCCGCCGACTACTCTCCTGCCGGGGGGTCCTGCCAACCCTATGTCCTGTCCCGTTGGAGGTCCCGCCGTCTACTCTCCTGCCGGGGGTCCTGCCAACCCTTTGTCCTGTCTTGTTGGAGGTCCCGCGGTCTACTCTTCCTGCCGGGGGTCCTGCCAATCCTATGTCCTGTGCCGTCGGAGGCCCCGCCGACTACTCTCCTGCCGGGGGTCCTGCCAACCTTGTGTCCTGTGCCGTTGGAGGCCCCGCCGACTACTCTCTGCCGGGGGTCCTGCCAACCCTGTGTCCTGTCCCGTTGGAGGCCCGCCGACTACTCTCCTGCCGGGGGTCCTGCCAACCCTTTGTCCTGTCTCGTTGGAGGTCCCGCCACTCTACTCTCCTGCCGGGGGTCCTGCCAATCCTTGTCCTGTGCGTTGGAGGCCCGCCGACTACTCTCCTGTCGGGGGTCCTGCCAACCCTGTGTCCTGTCCGTTGGAGGCCCCGCCGACTACTCTCCTGCCGGGGGTCCTGCCAACCCTTGTCCTGTCCTCGTTGGAGGCCCCGCCGACTACTCTCCTGCCGGGGGTCCTGCCAACCCTTGTCCTGTCTCGTTGGAGGCCCGCCGACTACTCTCCTGCCGGGGGTCCTGCCAACCCTTGTCCTGTCGTTGGAGGTCCCGCGTCTACTCTCCTGCCGGGGGTCCTGCCAATCCTATGTCCTGTGCCGTGGAGGCCCCGCCGTCTACTCTCCTGCAGGGGGGTCCTGCCAACCTTGTGTCCTGTGCCGTTGGAGGGCCCCGCCGACTACTCTCCTGCCGGGGGTCCTGCCACCCCTGTGTCCTGTCCCGTTGGAGGCCCCGCTGACTACTCTCCTGCTGGGGGTCCTGCCAACCCTTTGTCCTGTCTCGTTGGAGGTCCCGCCGTCTACTCTCCTGCCGGGGGTCCTGCCAACCCTTTGTCCTGTCTCGTTGGAGGTCCCGCCATCTACTCTCCTGCCGGGGGTCCTGCCAACCTATGTCCTGTGCCGTTGGAGGCCCCGCCGACTACTCTCCTGTCGGGGGTCCTGCCCAACCCTGTGTCCTGTCCCGTTGGAGGCCCCGCCGACTACTCTCCTGCCGGGGGTCCTGCCAACCCTTTGTCCTGTCTCGTTGGAGGCCCCGCCGACTACTCTCCTGCCGGGGGTCCTGCCAACCCTATGTCCTGTCCCGTTGGAGGTCCCGCCGTCTACTCTCCTGCCGGGGGTCCTGCCAACCCTTTGTCCTGTCTCGTTGGAGGTCCCGCGGTCTACTCTCCTGCCGGGGGTCCTGCCAATCCTATGTCCTGTGCCGTCGGAGGCCCCGCCGACTACTCTCCTGCCGGGGGTCCTGCCAACCTTGTGTCCTGTGCCGTTGGAGGCCCCGCCGACTACTCTCCTGCCGGGGGTCCTGCCACCCCTTTGTCCTGTCCCGTTGGAGGCCCCGCTGACTACTCTCCTGCCGGGGGTCCTGCCAACCCTTTGTCCTGTCTCGTTGGAGGTCCCGCCGTCTACTCTCCTGCCGGGGGTCCCTGCCAATCCTATGTCCTGTGCCGTTGGAGGCCCCGCCGACTACTCTCCTGTCGGGGGTCCTGCCAACCCTGTGTCCTGTCCCGTTGGAGGCCCCGCCGACTACTCTCCTGCCGGGGGTCCTGCCAACCCTTTGTCCTGTCTCGTTGGAGGTCCCGCCGTCTACTCTCCTGCCGGGGGTCCTGCCAATCCTATGTCCTGTGCCGTTGGAGGCCCCGCCGACTACTCTCCTGCCGGGGGTCCTGCCAACCCTGTGTCCTGTGCCGTTGGAGGCCCGGCCGACTACTCTTCTATCGGGGGTCCTGCCAACCCCATGTCCTGTTTCGTTGGAGGCCTCGACATCACATGTCTCACTGGGGGTCCTGCCTACTCCTGGTCCTCTTCCGTGGGGGATCCTGCCGAAGTCTGTCCCACCGGCTCCGGTTCCTGTCCGGCTGACACCGGGTCCTGCCCGGCCTCCGGAGCTGTCCCGTCAGCGCTTTCCTGCCCGGCCTCCGGAGCTGTCTGGTCTTCGCCCTCGAGCCCGGCCCCCTGAGAGCCGCGGTCTTCGCCCTCGATCCCGGCCCTCTGTGAGCCGCGGTCTTCGCCCGCGATCCCGGCCCCGACTCTTCCTGCCGCTGCCCTCGGGCCCAGCCCCCTGACTCTTCCTGCCGCTGCCCTCGTCCTCATGCTCGGCCGCCCGAGTCCCCCCACCTTAGACTCTGCCTTGCCCCCGGGCCGTCCGCCCGAATCCCCCTTTTTGAACTCTGCCTTGCCCCCGGAACGTCCGCCCGAGATCCCTTCCTGGTCCTCTGCTGTGCCCCTGGGCGGTCAGCTCAGTCCCGTCCTCCTGACCCCTTCCACCCACCCTGGTGGCCTAGTGATACGTCTTGTGTAATGACTTGGTCTGCGGTGAGTGTTCTGTTCTGTCTCTGATTATTGTCTAGCCTTGAAATAAAGGAGTTATTTTTGTCACTTAATCTGCATTTGGGTCCTGCTTCCTACACACACCGTAACAGATGTATTTCAACAGTCACCCAAAAACCTTTGGTACTGCTCACAACATTATTTCTAGATTTAAAGTGACTGTGCTGGACATTTTATTATCACATTCATAAATAGGCCACGGATACACTGTGTGCAAACTGTCTGATGTGTGGGAAAAGCACATTTGATATCTGTTAATTTCTTTTATCTAAATTATAAATGGCTTAATATAGCAACATTTAGAACTAAAAAAGTCTGAATATGTCCTATTAAGACAACATCCTTACTCTAGCCTGGTAAATAATTAGAAGTAAAAGCCATAGACTTTATTGTTTAGGTCATTATGGGGATAGAAATGAACACAATACTAGTTTCACAAGGGCAATTAAAATGTATAATAGAAAGACATTTGATGACAGTATGTTGGAATTCTGGGTAACACTTTATATTAAGGTACACAAATTAACCATCAACTAGTTGTTAATTAACATGCATATTAGCAGTATATTGGCTCTTTATTAGTCATTATAAAACACTTATTAATGCCTTATTCTACATGACCATATTCTACAAGTAATAAGCCATTAGTTGAGAGTTTTTCCGCATTAACCCTCTAATTAGTGCTTATTTGTTGCAAGTAAGGAACTTATTGTACATGAGTTTTGGTCTTAATATGCGCTGCCCAATATGGGCCTAATAAGGCAGTAGTACCACAAGAATAGTAATTCTCCCATAATAACACTTAACAAATATGATCTATTCTTATGGAACAAGATATGAAACTACAAGTGTTAATTAAGTCTAAACAACTCAAAATTAGCTATTTATATCTAAGAACATGTTCCCTATTTTAAAGTGAAGTCTTGTTCATAACCAATAAGCTAGTAGTTTGACTCTAATTAGTTATTTCTATCTAAAAATATGTTCCCTATTCTAAAGTGAAGTCTTGTTCATAACCAATAAGCTATTAGTTTGACTCTAATTGACCTGAACAGGTTCCCTATTCTAAAGTTGCCTCCTCTTCACACTTTGTAAATACATTATAGCACACTGCAATTAACCTCAACAGTACATGAACAAAGTAGGCACACGTTGAAATATCTGTTATATTATTGAACCACTGAAGAGAGGTTCAGACACATACATGTACCAAAACATGTCAAGTTTCTCCAAGGCTGAGAACACATAAGCAGCCTGTACTTTTTAATAAAAACTGATTTTTAACAGAGTTTATGTATTTGTGATCATATTGTGTGACCTGCATACCTGCTTGGATGTTCTTACACAATAGGTGTACTGTTCTCTCTCTGTGTTGTCTCAGTGTGAACATAGATTAAAAAACCAGCCAAACTCTTTTGAGAGCCAGGGAATGAGCAGCCATGCTCCTTTATTGACTTATTTGCAGTCCACTGACATTCAAACGGAGTGAAACTATAAAAAAAGAAGTTACAAGGCACTTAATGATCTCATACATGCAAGTGTAACATACACAGATGAACACATTAGGACCGCTTAGTGTAAACAAGGTAAATATAGCTAATGCTAGCTGTACAATAAGCATGTATACAGGCTAGTATGGCTAACGCTAGCATGTATGCTAACGCTACCGTGTATGCTAACACTAGCGCGAATGCTAACGCATTTTCTCATTGAGTTTAAACATCTCCACATGTCATCACATAAACACAATACATGTTACTAATCCTTACAGTGTAAGTGTAAGACTCACACTTACACTTACAGTCATTGCTTTCTGACGGACTTGACCCTTTTACTCTTCAGGTTGCAAAGGGAAAATTAGTAGCAGTGTAGTTCACGTTCTCCTACTTCCTGTACCCGGGTCTAACCTTCAGTACACATTTTACACAAATATAAATGGGCAAATATGAAACCTACAGGTCAATATCACCTTGCTATTGGTAGCTGAACTGTCAATACCCCAAAACATATTATAAAATATAAATACCTAATTTTGAGTTATTTAGACACAATTAACACTTATAGTTTCATGTCTTGTTCCATAAGAATATATCATATTTGTTAAGTGTTATTATGGGAGAATTACTATTCTTGTGCTACTACTGCCTTATTAGGCCCATATTAAGCAGCGCATATTAAGACCAAAACTCATGGACAACAACTTCCTTACTTGCAATAAATAAGCACTAATTAGAGGGTTATTGAGGAAAAACTCTCAACTAATGGCTTATTACTTGTAGAATATGGTCATGTAGAATAAGGCATTAATAAGTGTTTTATAATGACTAATAAAGAGCCATTATACTGCTAATATGCATGCTAATTAACAACTAGTTGATGGTTAATTTGTGTACCTTAATATAAAGTGTTACCGAATTCTGTATTAATTTTTCAGCTTGATCATATCTAAGCACTGACAGCTAGAAGCAGTATTGCCAGGAAATCATTCACTTTGACAGTATCATGATTTTAGTTGTTTTTGAATCCATAACATTAGTGTGTTTCTTTACCATAAACATTAGCAGTTCATTATTATATTTAGATTTTAAATAGGATTTCAAGGATCTGATTTAAGAATAACACAGATGCTTGTCAGAAATTCAGGGCTATTGAAATATGTGATTTAGTTCACCTAAAGATGTTGGAGATTTATTTTGTTGGCACAGTCCAAGTATTACGATTCTGAAGCTGCACTGGCAAATAGGGGGTCTACAATTAATTTAGAAAACATTAACATTAGAAATAATAAGCACACCATTTATAATGTACAGAGATAAGAAAATACATACATGTGGTTTAAACAGAAAATTAAGATGAAGAGAATGTGGGATTTAAAGAGAAAAGTGTAAATGAAAGAGCATGTGTTTGACATGTGAAAGTATGAAATGGTACTAGAATATCTTATGAATCTTATGAACAATCAAAGGGCTGTAACTCAATCTTAAATGAACCATACTCGCAGAACACCCCACAGACAGCAGAACTATCCCAGCAGGGAGGTTTTAGCTAAAGACAGCATTAGGTTGCTTCCTGATGAGTTTAAAGATAGAAACCAAATATCAGCAGGTTTTGAATGAATATTCCTGTCCCACAATCAACAAGAATGTGGATGGGGTGAACTATATCTAGTATAACCAGCAGAGATTCATAAATTACACCAGAGACCGCAGTAAAAAGAAAAATAGACGTAGATTAGATTCACACCTTAAAAGGTGTGAAAGGAGGGATTTGTGGAGGCTATTTTTATATAACATTAGAAAGACTGATTCTTATTATTACATTAAGCTTATTGTGCTCACTTTATGTGGCTGTGATTTACGAATAAATGGACCCAATCACCCCCCCCCCCCCCCCCCCCAGTTTTGATGGGGAGGACAGGAACGAAGGGAACAGTTACATGAGAAAGTGTTTAGCTTGCAATATTAACAGTACCAAGGTCAGGTGCAGAGACTGAGAGAATACAAAAAGTTAGTCAGAACAGCACATAGCACCGGCCTTGACTTTGTATGGCCTAGCTTTCCCCCGCAAAGCTAGGAAGCAACATTATGGTTTTCCGCTATATCTGAAGAAAACAAATGACGTATGTTAGAGACAGAGTAGGGAGGGACTTCGCAAGCCGGCCGAATGATGATTGGAGGATCGTGTTGCCAAGAGACTCTATCTGAGTCTGTGCACCAACCAAAGAGAACCAAGTCTAAACCATGGTATCTCTTCATCTAGTCTTGACCAATCATAAATGTACGGGCAACGCCCTGTGTAATAAAATGTATTGTCGCACGAGGTTCGAGGCTCTTTACGGATTTGGTGGTTACAGATTACAGCTTTGCTGCCTGTGATTTCCAAAGACGTGATGAGTCCTTGGCCAAGTGATATATATTGTTTGCTCTCTTTACAATAAATAGTTAAACTTAGAAGTTGTCTGTATTTTCTGGAATTCTGAACCCAACAGGACCAAGGGCGCCGGAAGCGGGGGGGGCCATTGGCCCCCCCACTTTTCAGCCCTGCCCCACATTTTCGCACGAGCAGATTTTTTTTTTTTTTTTTTCCAGTCTTTATTTCGAACAGATTAAAAAATAACAAATAAAAAATAACAAATGTGAAAAACAGAATACCGTATTGTTATAATACAGTATTTATCCACATTCATGGTAATATTTGTATATTCAACATAAAAAACAAAAAAAGTCTTCATATTAATAATAATAATAATAATAAATCATATGTGTCCGAAAGGGAGTAGGAGGAAGCAAATGCTTATTAATTCCCACCCCTTACTTGATCAATGATTGTCCTTTAAATCATTATGCAAGTTATTCCTACTTAGATTTACATTTATACACATATACAATAATTTCTCATCTTCAATCACCTTTCTTCCTTCTCATATGTTTCCAAAAAAGTGTTTCTGTACATCCTTTTAAACTGAATTATGCTTGTGCTTTGTTTTAACTCCTGCTCCAAACCATTCCATAAAATCACCCCACAGATTGTTAAACTCATACTTCTCAGAGTTGTTCTGACCTTGAGTTGTTTAAAATGTAGATTTCCTCTCAAATTATACCCACCCTCTCTGTCTATGAACAATGTTTTTAATTTCCTAGGAAGTAGATTATGTCTGGCTCTGTACATGATTTGTGCCGTTTTAAATTTAACCAGATCAATTAACTTCAATATGTGTGACTTCAAAAATAATACATTAGTGTGTTCAAGATATCCAACATTATTGATAACTCTTATAGCCCTTTTTTGTAATGTGCATAACGGCTGTAGGGTGGTTTTGTACGTGTTTCCCCAAATCTCCACACAGTAAATCAGATATGGCAATATTAGTGTGTTATATAGAGTATACAATGAGTTATAGTCCAGAATGTATCTGGCTTTTCCCAATATTGCAATAGTTTTAGCCAGTTTTGCTTTTACATGAGTGATATGAGGTTTCCAGCTGATTTTGTGGTCTAAAACCACACCAAGGAACTTCATTTCATATATTCTTTCTATGTGTATGTTATCTAGTATTAATTGTATCTGTGGATTTGTTTTATGTTTTCCAAATAACATAATCTTTGTTTTGCTTATATTTAATGATAATTTTTTGTGTCAAACCAATGTTTTACTTTAATCATTTCTGCTGTTATCACTTCCATTAGCTCTTTCAAATTGTCACCGGAACAAAACATATTTGTGTCATCTGCAAATCAAATAAATTTCAATATATTTGATACTCTGCAAATGTCGTTGATGAACAGCTTTGGACCCAACACGGACCCCTGAGGTACTCCACAAGTTATGTTCATGTATTCTGATTTATGTTCACCAATTTCAACAAATTGTTGTCTGTTGCTTCAATAATCTCTCACCCAGTCTAATCCCACCCCTCTGATGCCATACCGTTCCAGTTTTATCAGTAAAATATTGTGATCTATGGTGTCAAATGCTTTTTGTAAGTCTATAAATATTCCCACTGCTTGTTTTTTATTGTCCATGCAGTTTGCTATTTCCTCACTTAATTCCATTAGTGCCATAGATGTTGATCTATCTTTCCTGAATCCATATTGACTGTCGTCCAAAAGCTGATGTGTTTCCATGAAACTGTGCCGCAGAAAACTGTACAAATCCCGTTTCAATAATTCCCCTCTACTCTAAAGTCGCATCTAAAACGTGATCTGATCTAGCTGTGTATATTTTGTTATTTTTGATTGTTATATTCAATCTCACTAGCTACAGGCATGTTTGAAGCTTGTAAAGGGAAGATGACAGCTCTCGCCACTCTGCTGTTCCTCAGCGCCGCCCCCCCCTCCCTCTCGCTGAAATTATGAATGTAAGGCGTATACTGTAGTAATCATAGATAACACGGCAGGGTCCGTCACAGTTTGTTTTCATCTGGTTTCAAATAAGCAAAGTCTTGGCTTTCAGAATATTAAACTTGTTTCGGCAAATTCAGATGATAAATAGGCCTACAACTTGAAGCTTGTAACGGCATAATTACAAGCGGAGAACGGAGTAATTCAACGTCACAGCAGGCATAACAACAGCCAGTGTTTCTCGTGAGTGTTTTCCCCGGGAAACAAACACAATACACACAAACGCAAAAATACACAAACACACACGTATATACACGCGGCGCGGAACACTGTACAAATCCCGTTTCACATAATTCCCTCTTTACTCTAAACTCGCATCTAAAACGCGATCTGATCTAGCTGTGTATATTTATTTATTTTTGATTGTTTAAAGCTTGTAAAGGGAAGACCACAGCTCGCCTCTCACTCGCCACTCTGCTCTTCCGCAGCGCCGCTCCCCCTCCCTCCGGCTGAAATTATGAATGTAAGGCGTGAAGTAAAGATAACACGGCAGGGTCCGTTACAGTTTGTTTTCATCTGATTTCAAATAAACAAAGTCTTGGGCTTTCAGAATATTAAACTTGTTTCAGCAAATTCAGATGATAAATACAACTTTGAAGCTTCGGCATAATTACAAGCGGAGAACGGAGTAGCTTAACGTCACAGCAGGCATAACAACAGCCGGTGTTTCTCGTGAGTGCAGTAATCCAAACGAAAATATCTTCCCTCCGTAGTATTTTGATCATTTGCTCCGCTAATAATCAATCATGATGATTGATGATGAGAAATTATGGATTCCAGAGAAGAGAACATTTTAAAGGCCTTTTTCTCAAAATGATGTCTCTGTAACAGTCATTATATAATGTGACATATTTTGCTTAATATTTGGAGTACAAAAACAATCCTGATATCATTAGAAAGCTAGGAATCAAAATATGTCTTCGGGTCAATGCGACTGATTTCGATGGAGCAGGTCACTTTGCATTAGGTAAAATAAAGCAGGCAGACATAACAGGAAGAATATGTACATTTTAACCCAATCAAATAGGACATTGTCACACCATTCAAATGTATCCATGTACATTACAACCAATAAAAAAGCTTAGATTTGTTTATTTGTTACGTTGTTTACTTTATTTGTTACGTTGTTCTGTGTGTGTCAGCCGTTAACCTAGAAATAATATATACACTTGCAAACATGTCAGAAGAACCAGGGCAGAAGAAAACTAAATACAGTCAATCTAAACTTAAATTTAACAACTGGAAGGTCACATCCCTGACATCCACATCTCCGGAGCCTGGACCTTCATCAATCATACAACCAGCGAAGCCAGATTAACCCAAAAGCAGCACTTCTGCGGCCGCAGAAACTGTCAAAACCACCGCCGCCCCCACCGCCGCCGTCGTTGAACCGAAACAGGCTGGTTCCGACTGCATGGAGGTTTGTTGTCGGACATTGAGGCGGGTAAAGCTGTACAGCCAACTGTCGGAAAAAAGGAGACCGCTAGTAGATTATTTGAGCAAAGAGAAGGTACTTCAACGCAGAATGGTACAAAAACAGAGAGTGGTTAATTCTTTGCAAAACCACTAAACGATAGTGATAAATTGCGATGTTAACAACCTCATGATAACCTCATATGTTTTAATTTAGGATCATACCTGTGTTTAGTCTAGAAAAAGGTAAATGTGTGCATTTTATTATAAAGTTGTGTATATTTACAAACTATTGCAAAAACTAAGAAGCTTATAAACATCAGGTTTAAAACTAAAAGAGCTTTACAAAAAAGTAACACAATTAAAGATGTTTGGAGTTTTATTTGAGTTATATAAGTTATATACATTTTTTGTCAAAGAGATGCTGATTTGAAACCGTTGTTAGGCCTACATACAGTTACGGCATTTCCTGTTTCTGCCGGAGAGAGGGGAGTTTGTCCCAAAGCTTGCTGCTGTATTTACTCCCTCCATCTGACAGGAGGGAGCCTCGTGTGTCACTCCACGGAGTTCACTCCGTCACGGAGGGGGAGTGTGTAGGTGTAGGGCGTGGTTTGGGATTGACAAGCACTTTTTTTGGCCCCCCCACTTCTAAAATGAATCCGGCGCGCCTGAACAGGACCCATGTGGTTTGATTGCTGGAGAACATCCTTTTGATTGCCACAAAGCTTATTTTCTTCAACAATCCCAGGAAAATACCAAATGTTCTTTGAGGCGACCAGGGTTTTGGTAACTTCTGGCCGAGCTTTTTCACCCAAACGATGCAAATACCGGGGGATGCAAGTACAGCATGCAAGGTGTATTTCACAAGCCACAAGGAAGTGAAGTGTCCAATGTAAAAAGACGAGTGGGATACGCATAAACAAAGCCTTGAGAGGTATAATAGCTTGTATCAAATAAAAGCCTCTCAATCAGGTTAAATGAAGGTCTCTGTCAGTGTTGGAGGATTTATGGTATTTACCCTGACTCTTCAACTTGGCTTGTGTCCCATCCTTATCATGTTTACATCAAGCACAGTCCAGGCTCTGCAGAAGTGTGTGTTTTTATTTCGTCTCATTTGTAATTCATTTATAATTGTAAAGAGGACAAAGACCATTTGCCACATTGTGGACAATTCAGATTATAACCTAACCGTAACAGTGCAATAAGCCTCAGTTACGGCATTAGTTCCTACTATCTGAGTCCTTTTACATAATAAATACAAAATAGAACTAACATCTGTTAGTATTATTGTTGCAACACTTATCTTAACTATTTTTCAGTGGTAACACCACCACACAAAGTTACAGACAGACAGGACACTAAACACAGAGGCAACATTCAAATAACACATCGTCATTTCATTTCATTTCAAACCTTTATTTAACGAGATTGGTCCCATTGAGATCATAGATCTCTTTTTCAAGGGAGACCTGCAGCATTTAGGTTCCACATGAAACATAAAACAATAAAGGACATTATACATTATATTTACAGGATACATTTACATAGTTATAGACATTTACAAGTGCCCATAGTATCAACAAGCATTTCATTTAGCCTAGCTTTAAAAACATGCAGAGGAATGAGATTGCTCAGTTTCAATTCTTGCTGAAGATTGTTCCAAGCAAGTGGAGCTGCGCACATAAAAGCTGTCTTACCTAAGACAGTCCTTGCTCTTGGCACATCTAACAATACTACATCATGCGATCTCAGACAATAGCTGCTTGCAACTCTCTGTGTTATCATAATACGGGAGTTTACCCAACAAAGCTTTATAAATAAACGTGTACCAGTGACTGAGCCTCCGTACAGAGAGTGATGGCAAACCTGCCTTGGCATACAGGGTACAGTGATGAGTAAGTGCTTTACAATTTGTGACAAATCTCAGTGCGCTGTGATAGGCGGCATCTAACTTGTTCAGGCAAAAGGCAGGTGCATTGATATACAACAAATCACCATAGTCCAGCACAGGTGAAAAGGTCACAGTGACTAGCCTTTTCCTGGCCTCAAGCGAGAAACAGGACTTGTTTCTGAAAAAGAAACCTAGTCTAACCCTCAGCTTTTTAAGCAGGTTATTGACATGAAGTTTAAAAGTAAGACAATCATCAAGCCAGATACCTAGGTATTTATAACAGGTAACCACTTCAAGTACTTGTCCTTGCATAGTAACAATATCCAAAACAGGCTCTGGTGTCTTTTTAGCTTTTGAAAATAGCATTACCTTGTTTTTATCAACATTTAAAAGAAGCTTAAGTTCAGCAAGCGGAGTCTGAATAATGTTAAAAACAGCCTGTAATTTAACACCAGCCTCCTTAATGGAGGGACCTGCACAATACATCACGGTATCATCAGCATAAAAATGTAAAGTAGCTTCATCCACATTTTCACCTAAACTGTTGATGTAGATGGAGAATAAAAGTGGACCTAAAACAGAACCTTGAGGAACACCATTAGCAATGTTTAACCACTCAGAAGACAGCCCATCAAAGTGAACACATTGGGACCTTTCAGAGAGGTAGTTCACAAAGAAGACATAAGCTGACTTCCATACTTTTGGAATTGCATTTGTGCTGAGGGAGAGGTTAAAAAGAGTAGTAAGAGGAAGAGCAATACAATCTGCAGCTATCTTTAAAAAGAAAGGTTCTACGTTGTCCGGGCCAGCCGGTTTCTTAGGATCTAGGTTAGATAAGGCTTCATGAACAACATTGACAGTAAAAGGAGTAAAACTGAAAGGGTTTTCCAGACCACATTGTTCAGAGTCACGGATTGGGGTGTTCACAGAAGCAGAGTTAGAAACAGAATCAAACATAGAACCGCAGGACACAAAATGCTCATTAAAGCAATTTAGCATAGTAGCCCTGTCCGATATAGAGCCAGATGCTGTGGTAAGGCACGGAGGTAGCTCATTACGGATCTCACTGGTGGATATCGATTTTATGGCTTTCCAAAATTTCCTAGGATTATTTAGGTTTTCTGTGGTAACTGACAAATAGTACTTCGACTTTGCACTTTTGACATTTGAAGTGAAGCTATTCCTTAGCTGCCTAAAATGCAGCCATTCTACCTCTGAGCCTGATTTCCTAGCCTTTGCCCAGGCCTTGTTTCTCTCATGAAGGAGACTAGACAGCTCAGCAGAAAACCAAGGATTGTCTCGTCCCTTCACTCTAAAATGTACGCAGGGGTGCATGTCTATCAATGATCTCCATAAAACCAACATAAAAATAAGACCATGCCGTTTCTACATCAGCACACAGATCGATTTTTCCCCAATCAAACCCAAACAGATCATGAACAAAACCCTGCTCCACAAAATGTTTTATGTCTCTCTTAATAATAATACGAGGTTTAACCTTTTGAACCTTAGTGTCCCTAATTGTGGCTACAACACAGTGATCACTCAGATCATTCGCAAATACTCCCACAGATAAGTATTTATAGGGAGCATTAGTTAAAATGAGATCAATTAGGGAGGATTTATTAGGGGACTTAATGTTAGGGCGAGTAGGACTGTCAACAATCTGAGTAACATTCAAAGAGATACAAAGGTTTTTTAAATCCTCTGACACTGCAGTTGACCAGTCCCAGTTAAAATCTCCAAGTAGCACTATTTCCTTGTAGTCTAGTTGCGATAAAAGATTTGCTAGCGAAGACAAGGAGTTATTGTGCCTTGACCTTTAGACCAAAAGCTGCATTACAGAGGGGAAGGAGGAGTAAAGCTGTCAATCGTAAGTAGTCAGATATTGCAGGTGCAAACACCCACAGATGATTTCTCCAGCTTTTTAAAAATTATTTTAAAATCCGTGATGGGTATCAAACTGGTCAGCTTAAGTTCCTGCTGAAGTGTGTTCCAGGTTGAGGGGGCAGAGTATGATATGGCTTTTTTCCCAAGCACCGTGCGTACTGAGGGGACAGACAGAGTGATGTAGTTTTGAGATCGTAGTCTATAGCTGTACTGTTTGTGTGAGATGTAAGTGGATATGTAGAGGGGCAGCAGTCCAAGCATAGCGGTATAGATGAGTTGGTACTAGTGCAGTGATCTGCGCATTGATAGTGATGTCCAGTTGACTAAAGAGTACAGCGTGCAATGGTGTGTGAGGGGTTTACAGTTGGCTATGAACCTCAGAGCCCCATGGTAAACAGCATCCAGCAGATGAAGGGTGTGAGCTGATGTACACAACATCCCCGTAGTCCAAGAGCGGAAAAATGTAGCAGCTACAAGCCGTTTCCTTGCACTTGTGGAGAAGCAGGCCTTGTTTCTAAAAAAGAAGCCCAGTTTTAATTTCAGTTTCCTTAAGAGATTGTCAATATGAGGTTTAAAGCAGAGCTTTGCATCCATAGTGATGCCTAAGTATCTGTAGGTTTTAACAGCTTCAATGGGGTTATGCTGTGCAGACATGATGCAGGGAAGAACAGCTGTGAGTCAGTAAAGCTTCTCTGTGCCTTGACCTTTAGACCAAAAGCTGCATTACAGAGGGGAAGGAGGAGTAAAGCTGTCAATGTTCTGCCACCATCTGTTATTGTGCATTGAAATGGGATCAGCATAAGGGTCCATAAAACCCAGCATTGGTCATTAAAGCTTGTTTAGTTTGGATAACTCCCTGATAACACAGAGAACAGAGAAGAGTAGATGACAATAAAAGCAATAAACAATAAATACACAGAGAGATTATATGAAGCTTTGACTCAAAGGTTGTAAACTGTTGATGGGAACCTTTAGAAACCTCTAGCCGTGAGAAGAAAAAAAAATTGCAGAAATGTTCAATATAATGGGGTGAATTCTGTAAGCGTTTAAGCGTATAATTCAGTATGTCTTACTTGTTTGTGCTATGTATGCATCTACTGTGAAGAATAACTTCCTTCATGAAGATAATTAATTAACCATGATCTATTCATCTATCTCTCTGTCTGTCTGCAGGCTGGGAATGACTGAGTGCTAAATTAACCCAATAAACAGACTGATTGCTTTTTTCAGACCACAGTATAGTGGCACACAAAACCAATATGCATAACTCATATTTGTGTAGTGAGTTGTTCACCTGAGTCCAACCACTGCTGATCCCTCCCATTCTGCTACAGTATGTAGCCAAGATGGCGATCTTTGAGGTTGAGAGTTGTCTAGCTTTCAACACTCTTTGTCCGATATAAGTGCCCCATTCAGATATTCAATGTTAACTGCATTTAGCAATCCTCAGTGAGAACACAAGTAATCAAACTGAGACAGCATATTTAAATGTTGTTGTGTTAATTATACACATTGTAAGTAGTTGGCAGTTTTTCTCGCTGTGCAACTATTCATGGGGTTAGATTCCACGTAAAAAAAAATACTTTTTCAACATAGAGCATTTCGTTTTTTACCTCAACTTATTTTAGTTAGTTTACAACTCATTTTAATAAGTCAGTCAAACTGAAAAATAACAAAAAAAATGTTACTTACAAATGTAATGATTTTGAAAAAATATATTTCTGCATTCACTCAACTATAGGGATATACTAAGTTAGAGTAACTCATATCTATTGAGTTTCAACGGTATAGTTTCAAAACTGAACACACACTTGGACTTGCCCGGACTTTGCTAGACTAAGGTGACCAGATTTTCAAAATTAAAACCGGGGACTCGCGGCCGAGATGGGTTTTCTCCGCAGGGTGGCTGGTGTCTCCCTTAGGGATAAGGTGAGAAGTTCGGTCATCAGGGAGGGACTCGGAGTTGAGCCGCTCCTCCTTCGCGTCGAAAGGAGCCAGTTGAGGTGGTTCGGGCACCTAGTTAGGATGCCACCTGGGCGCCTCCCTAGGGAGGTGTTCCAGGCACGTCCAGCTGGGAAGAGACCAAGGGGTAGACCTAGGACCAGGTGGAGGGATTATATCTCTTCGCTGGCCTGGGAGCGCCTTGGGATCCCCCAGTCAGAGCTGGTTGATGTCGCCAGGGAAAATAAAGTTTGGGGCTCTCTGCTGGAACTGCTACCCCCGCGACCCGACCACGGATAAGCGGGAGAAGATGGATGGATGGACATTTTGAGTTTTGCGGTCAATATATCATTAACATATCCAATTTTCTTCACTGTTAAAGAAAAAAGGGGGACAATTCTGGTTCAATGTAATTCAATTAAATCTAATTCGTTATTATTTTCTAAATAACACACTGTTATTTACTCAACAATAACACACAATTATCCTTGTTTTTATTTATGTGTTTAATTCTATAATCTCTGTCTTTTTTGCCGTCCGTCAGGAACTGAACTGTGGTTGCTAACAAGTGTCTTAATGAGATGACTAAACGTCATCACGCCCAACATTAGCCACCTTTAGCTTAGCGGTGGTGACGTGAAGTCATGTGACCGTGCTGTAGTTCCTTTATAGCCTAACATTAGCTAACTTTATCTTAGCGGTGGTGACATGAAGTCATGTGATCGTGCTGTAGTTCCTTTATAGTCCAACATTAGACTCCTTTAGCTTAGCGGTGGTGACGTGAAGTCATGTGACCATGCTGTAGTTCCTTTATAGCCCAACATTAGCCACCTTTAGGTTAGCGGTGGTGACGTGAAGTCATGTGACCGTGCTCTGGTTCCTTTATAGCCCAACATTAGCCACCTTTAGCTTAGCGGTGGTGATGTGAATTCATGTGACCGTGCTGTAGTTCCTTTATAGCCCAACATTAGCCGCCTTTAGCTTAGCGGTGCTGACGTGAAGTCATGTGACCGTGTTGTAGTTCCTTTATAGCCCAACATTAGCCACCTTTAGCTTAGCAGTGGTGACGTGAAGTCATGTGATCGTGTTGTAGTTCCTTTATAGCCCAACATTAGCCACCTTTGGCTTAGCGGTGGTGACGTGAAGTCATGTGACCGTGCTGTAGTTCCTTTATAGCCCAACATTAGCCACCTTTGGCTTAGCGGTGGTGACGTGAAGTCATGTGACCGCACTGTACCTTTATAGCCCAACAGCTAGACCGCATGTTCAGTTGGAGCAATCTGCATTCATACTGGAAAAGGAACACTTGATAGCAGTGGAACAACAGGATTTGAACCTAATAATCTATCAAGTTACCTGGTAAGTAGACATTTTTGTTCAGCTTAATTTACAACAGCTGCTTACTGCATATACAGTGTAACACAAGCTGTAAGGTATCATTAGCTACTTGTTTTAAGCTACTGTAGCATGCATAGCATACTGATTAGCTAGCTGTTTGTATCCTCCTGTATCCTGTTTCACAGTTGCAGTCAAAGTTCATTATTTGTAATACAGTATGTATATATATTTTTTCTTGTTAGAATTAACGTTACATTTGATAAAACCTGATTTAAAATAAATATGAACGGCAACTGACAATGGTCGGCATGTTCAGTTTTTGCAAACAAGCCTTTGTTTTTCTTTCTCAACATTAAAATGTTCTCCTTTTAAGGATGATTCGGTGGAAAGAATAAAAGAGGTTGCTATCTGTTGCTTGGTGGTGTGTCTTCGTGAAAAGGAGGATCTCTTCAAGGAAAACTTAAAGGGATAGTGGAAATCCGCGAATTTTGGGTTTAACTTATGTATTTTTATTAAAAATAAGCATAATAAACAATTTTTTTTTATTTCATGCGCCTAGTTTCATTTTATTTTCAATTTTACTGCGCCCTCTCAATGAAACGAAATACTTCGGGAATCGTCGGGAATCTTCGGGTGATGACGAGAGCATAGGAAGACGGGCACAAACAATGGCGGACATTCAATAGCATTTGCATGTGAATAGCCGACCTTTATTATGGTGAATAGATGTGTTTTGTATGGCTGTAGTGCTAGAGCAAATGCAGAGAATGGCGTATCGACGCATGCGTTTCCAAGAAACCCAGCCATTCGTCGTCAGTGGGTGAAATTTGTTCAGATAACACGTGCAAACTTCACTATAGGTAATACTATAAGACTGTAAGACGGCAATACTTTATACCGAGTATATTGCCATAAATATGATGATTGATTATCAGTAAAAAATTCTACGTGACACAACGACATTGGATTAACCTTGAGATGCGTTTTTATTCCGTTGAACACAACTTTTGATCACAAATCAAAAAAGGTAAGACGTAATTATTGTAATATTTTTGGAACCGGATGTTGTTTACTTTCTCTTTTCTGGCTGATAGCTCCAGGAATTCGAGGTCTTACAGTGATGACATTACCTGTGTGGAATCTGTGGAGTCTCAGCTTTAAATCGTATATCTTGTTTGTGCAGTTAAGATAGTAATAAGGGCATTTCTACCGTGTGTTGTGTGTAAAAAAGCGTTAGCATTAGTTAGCATTGTTTCGCTCAATGCTAATTCAAAGGCTTGGTATTACTCTTGTGTTTTTTCTAGCTAACAATTGTTCTTATTGTCAGTTAGCGGAGTTTCTTACCTTTAAAAGGGTATGAAACATTAATAGTTTCATAAATGTTAAGAAGCCCTGAGACATGTGAGAGAAAAACAACTGTGGGAGGGGTCCACTGGGGGGACCTTCGGGCTTAACTGGTTAACAATGATTAATATTTGTAAAGGCTACAGGTGATCTTAAGATGCGTGAGCTATGCTTAGGGACCTACCAGTCAAGATTATTTGTGCGTAGGGGTGCATCATCTGGCGCCTGGTCCTGGTCATCCTCGCCATTGCCCATGCCGTGAACCATCACCTCGGGCTCGAACAAATAAGGACGTAATGGTCCATCGTCTGGCTCAATATTGTCACCATCGTCGCTTACTGAACCGGATTCAGATTCAGTTCCTAAAACGACATTTTCGTAGGAAAGCCGAGAGGATGTTTCTGACTCGCTATCATCACTGGATACCTCGTACAATCCTTCTTCTTTGTCTGGTATATTTGCCCTTCCACGTTCATTCTGCATAGACGGCATGGTTTGTTATCGTCTTCCTAAGTTTTCGTCACTTCCGGTTTGGCTGAGTCGAACATTTCGTTTCTAAAAAACTTCGGGGAAGCTGCAATAAAGTGCTTCTAACATGCGTAAGGCAATTATTATATATTTTTAATCAGGTGTGATTGTTTTGGTACGTAATTATGCTTGTATATAAGTTAAAACGAAACTATTTGAGGTTCCATTTCCACTATCCCTTTAAGTAAGTAAAGACGATGCTTAAATCATACTTTAACTTGTGTTAACCTGAAACACAATGCAATGTTTTCAAATCTGAGTGCACCAAAAACACTGAAATGTATTTTCTAATATTATTCCAGGATGGTGAAGTGGAAGTTTGCAATGGAAGATGCAAGAATTGTGATTGAAGGAACAGAAGTCCTTCAAGTCTCGGATGCGACCAGAGCCTGTGCCTGTGGGGCTAAAATACGCACTCAACCTGAACTACCTAAAAGATGTTGAAAGCAGGTTCATGCCTTTATTTAAATTGTTGTATTTACTTCTATTTCATATTTGAGAACATTTGTTATAAAAAGGTCATTGTGTAAAGAACATTTTAAAATAAACTGTTAAAAAGGGGAACATAAATGTGTATATTGTTTTTGACTAAAACAAATGAGTTTCTAATACTCAAACAAATTAAGGTAACAATTTGCATGGACATTTTTGAGTAGTATGGACTTAAATAAATAAATTACAATAGCTTAAATTAAACAAAATGCAACTTAATACGATTAAAATTAAGTTGAATCAACTTAATTTCGTTTTTAAAGGTGAAAGCAAATTATGTTTGTAGTACTGAACTAATTGAGTTAATCAGATTATAAATGGGTACTCGGATTAATTTAATAATCGATTAAATTGGAAATACTTAAAAAGATCAACGCAAATTGTTACCTCAATTTATTTAAGTAGAGACGTATGCATATCTGCTTGTTTGCCTTCTCATAGCTTGTGCTACCTGCTAATTGAACCCATATGCAGAATTTAAATGGTATTATTGTAAATACATTTCTTCAGTTGAAACTATGAATCCTATCAAACTTTCAAACCTGTGAGTTGACAGTTGTACTCTCACAACGACATTCCCTACTCTGCAATACAGTACAGTATATCTGTGGCACCAATATCAGTAATACAGTCACATAAAGCACTCATTATGATATGAAGCTGCTGAAATACTCACTTCCATGACCCTTTCTGCTGATGAGGAACACTCCATCAAACCCTCCTCCAACACATCACCCGTAGGCTTTGAAGTGTAATGTCTTGATATACTGTGAGTGATGAGGTCAGGGTTTGAATGCCATATACTGTATACATTTGTAGATCAATTTCCTGTAAGTAATCTAAGATTCAGGTGTCTACAATGCATACATGTGTTGTGGGTATTACAATGAAAAGTGAGAGGAAACATGCTTTATATCTCCCACAAGGTGTGACACAGTTTCTGCATCAGCATTAAGTTACAACAAGTGACCAACTGGGGGGGTAAGAGCTCCATTGTTATTTCTTGTATTAACATAGAAGTTCATATTGTTAGCAAATATGAAGCTAATCTGATGCAGGATACACCTGTACAGAGAATGTGCATCACACTGTAATTAAAATAGCCAAACAGGACATTGGCATAACCAAAATAACTCATTAAGTATGACTGGTAAATTAAAAACAGAGACATTTATTTTATTTATATGCAAAAACACAAGTAGAAAACTTGCCTTGCCTTCACTTCATATAACACATCACAATTTGCTTATTTGTTTATATAATTACACCCACACACACACACACACACTTGTATTACACACACTATGTACTACTCTGGTTAGTTATCTTAAAAAACAATGTAGATTCAGATTATTTTCTTCACACAGTAACAATTTCCTTGTCAAATGTATTAAAATTGAAGTAAAAGGTAGCTGAAAGTGTAAATCCTCAAGTAAAATGCAATGATGTTAAAAATTGTGTTAAATTGTACTTGTAACTATTCAGGATATTGGGTACCTTATTGTAAAATCTGTTTTTTTTTAACTTTTCCAATGTGTACCCCAGGCTCAAATCCTGATTAGAGTAAGCAAGTAATGCAGATTTTAAACAAAAGTTGCAAAAAGTGCTGAACATGGCAGGGCACATAACACACACATCTCACAAAAAACCACAAGGGGTCGCTAGTGTCCAACACATCCCCCGCCAGTCCTCCTCACTCTCAGTGACCACCCTGTTCTTCAAAAACATTTCTTCATTAGCTGCTCTCATTCACAATCTGCATCAACTCCTCACAAAGCCATGTGAATATGTGTGTGTTTGCATGCATGTGTATCTGTGTGTGTCAGTGTCAGCCGTCGGCCAAGCTGCAGCCTGGTGATGATGCTCAAAGTTATGGATCAATATTAATAAATGGTAGCCCTGGCAACAGTGTTGAGTGTGAGTCAGAGGAGGCAGAGGGGAAGGCAGGGCACCGAGGCCGAACATGGATGCTCTCTGAAAAACACCTCCAGCGTCACATCTGTGCTGAGTTCAGAGGACGGGCCGAATTAAAATCAAATCAACACGGAATATCTCTTCCAGATGAGGAGTATTTTTTTGGCAATGAGAGACATTTGTTTGCTCTGTGTCGTTTGAATCAAAACATATCAAACACACATGGCTGCAAAACCCAAGCAATACATTTAATGACTAGTGTTATACTGTGTGTGTTTGAATGGTCTGAACAACATGAAGGATTAACAGTCGAGGGAATACAACATGTGTGTTCCCCATGCTGCTCTGGGATGTGCTGTGGTGGTGATGCACATTCTCCTGTATCTCTGAGGAGTGGAGGGTATTTTTTTAAAGTGGCCATAAGGGTTGTTGTGGATTTTTTGTAGGGTTCTTAAAAGGGTATAAATGAGCTAAAGACAGTGGAGCACCTCCAGAGATAATCTTTCTACTGTGCTTTAAAGAGGGACACAAGGTTGTGTAGAGTAAGAGATGATGAGGAATCTTTAAGAAAACATTGAGAAAAGAAGGCCATAAATAGTATGTAAGTTAATCAGTAGCAGTCCGTTCTGTTATGCAGTCGTATGGAGGGTTTGTGACCTCAGTCACGTATTGCAGCCGTCAGTCTCTGTATAAAGTAAACAACAACTGGCCATGTTGGGGTCACTCTCCTCCAATCCTCGAGCTGCCTTTGTTTGCTGTGCCACTGCAGAGCCAGGGGAAGCTGATTACAGATCTAGCCACTTACCCCAGATTTCAGCTACATAACACTTGAATATTTCCGCACTACTCGATATAGTAACTAACTGTATATTTGCTCAAAAAGCCTGGGAGAAAAGTTATACATTCATAAACCTTGAGGTGTTTTGTCATTCCACAACATCTTATGAAGGTATATGGACAAAGTTAGAAACAAGAAAAAGGAATGAAAACAAAAATAAATTAAGTTGACGCAATTAATTATACAGATATAATTGAACAAATCTGTTGTTGTTGTAGCATTAGTAGAGCCAAATGTGTTTTTAAATGTAACATTACTCAAAATAATTAATCCAATTGTATTGTTTTAGATCCTTCACACACAAGCATGTGATGCATTGTTCATCCAAAGAAAGTTAACTAGTTTATTTTGCTCGTTGTTAAAGCCAAGTACAATCTCCAGTCAAACATTCATTAAAAGATATTGGAATATAGGCACTCTTTGTTGGCAGATAAGTTCACAGATTGAAATAAAACATATCACATTTCTAGTTAAATTTTTACCAGAAATGTAATGTTTTCTTTATTTTTCACAATAAAAATATCATAAACCTTAATTATACATTTCGACTGATATTCAACATTGTTCATTTACCATTGTCCTTGTACATTTTCTGTATCATATAGTATATTTTTTGAAGAATATTTTCTGCATTTGGAAGAATTCAATTTATTTTCATCTGTGCGATAAAGAATCCCAACATCTTGAAGGAATTAGGATATATCAGCACCAGCCATATAAAATGGGTCCGTCCTTTCTTTTCTTTACGACACAAAACATAATTTGGGACGCTTTGCTGGGGAGGAAAATCTCCTCCTCACATTGCGTTGACAAACTGTTCTTAAATAGAGCTGTGAGCCAAAGTGAAACCAGATTTTCCAGAGAGATAGAGGAAGCCGAAGATAACAGGCGGTAAATCAGACACAGTTGGGAGACAAAGGTTTAGAGCCAGGGATTCACGTATAGAAGAGGAGTAACACCTTCCTGCGGTAGCAACAACCAGGAGAGTTATAGCTTCAGTAAAAATCTGCTCTGTATAATGTTGTACTGACGTTTTCATTGTACCTCCATATACCACTTTCAGTAAAGGTTTCTGAATATAAGCTGCAGTGATGGAGACATACACGGTACACAAACAGACAAATAATATGTGGCCTTATGAGGCATTTTTTTAACCAAGCACTGTTCGAATTAAAAAATGTATCTAATGATGGTGCTATAGAAGTGTTTAAGGAGTGACCAAAGTGATTAGGGAACAATGTATCACGAGGAGAACATGAACGTCCCTTACATCACCATCCATTCCATATTTGTCAACACATTTCATAAAAAAACACAGAAGTGAAACTTGTGGTGCCGCTAAATCAAATGTCCAGTAATCACCAAAATACTTTTTTTTGGTCCTAGAACAAAAGATCTGTCCAGAATCTAATACTATTCCAAGTCCTGGATATTGTGTGATTTATCTTAAACGTGTGGTAGGTAGTTTGAGAAACCGGCTCGAGATACACTTTTTGTTATATTCCATGGAATGCTCTTAACATCCCGATAGCAATGAATATCTTAAGTGCTTTGACAACAAATCCATAACAACATTTCATCATCAATCATTTTAGCCGGCCCGGCTAAAATAACTGGATGGCCTACCTGCCTGTCAGCCTTCAATCTGTGCACAAATTTATCTCGTGCCCTCATTGGTCATGTGCGCGTTCGTGTGTGTTGGAGGAGGGACTCTGTAAGGAAGTGGCAGATCTTTTCCGGCTGTGTATTTTCAAATTCTAGCGCACTCGAGCCGGTTTCTTCAAAATTACCTACCCCACCTTTAATCTTAACCCTCTGGTGGCGGTAAATGAAAAGTCACAAACAACATTAAGATGTATCCTCTGGGCACCATTAATGTTTGAGTTGTACGACAATCAGGCAAATGTTGTAATGTTGACATTCAGTCTGAAACTGATTGGCACTGACAGCTCCATAGAAATGTGTAGAAATGTTACCCGACAAAATGCAATCCTTATTCAAATTTCTCCAGTGACTTAAAAAATAAAAAATAAATCCCCCACTAACTCGGACTGTGAGGGCGACATGCCGTGGATGAGAAGACTCCAAACTTTAGGGGCAGACTGCAGAGAGAATACCAACAGATTTGATCCAGTAGCTGATGATGGAGTCCTGAGTGAGATTGCTTGTCGATTCAGCAGCAGATGAATGAGCTGGCTGGCTTTGATGCAGCGGCAGGTCGTGTGTGTGTGTGTGTGTTGTGTGTGTGTGTGTGTGTGTGTGTGTGTGTGTGTGTGTGTGTGTGTGTGTGTGTGTGTGTGTGTGTGTGTGTGTGTGTGTGTGTGTGTGTGTGTGTGTGTGTGTGTGTGTGTGTGTGTGTGTGTGTGTGTGTGTGTGTGTGTGTGTGTGTGTGTGTGTGTGTGTGTGTGTGTGTGTGTGTGTGTGTGTGTGTGTGTGTGTGTGTGTGTGTGTGTGTGTGTGTGTGTGTGTGTGTGTGTGTGTGTGTGTGTGTGTGTGTGGTGTGTGTGTGTGTGTGTGTGTGTGTGTGTGTGTGTGTGTGTGTGTGTGTGTGTGTGTGTGTGTGGTACATGGGGAGTGAGATAGTGAGAAATACTGGGATTACTGGAAGGTCGGGAGCTGTCAGATGAGATGGATGCAAGACTTCTCCTTTGGCGCTCGAATCACACACACATATACAGACTCGGAGGTGGAGGGTTTTGAGTCTTGAGGCGCCAATACATCACTCACGATGCACAGACACACACGTTTAGAGGTAAATGCACATGCACAGTTGCACACAGCAAATTGGATGTTGAACAGCTTGCACGCCGACACACACACACTTTAGCCTTGCAGTCAGCTCTCAAACTGCATACATCCTACTGGGCTGCGCTCCAATCAGCAGGATTAATGAAGAGGTATCACATTTTACAGTAACGCAGCATGTGGGGCTCCAGGGAACAAGTGACTGGAGTCTGCAATTCCTCAGGTCTGTCTTCAATAATGTAATCGACTTTTAGGTTATGAGATAGCATGGTTAAGGCAATTTGCAGAACGTTGTGGCACGGTTGAGTTATGTTCCTTAACAAGACCATCACATGCAATCGGCCACTTTCCACAGAGCGTAGACCCTCATGAGTACCTTCTGTGGAAATACTGTACTGTTGAGAAGAAGCATGGAGGTGTAATATGTCAGAAGGTATTTGGTGAAGGAATCCATGATCCTCTAAGAAGTTTTGTGAAAATAATTAATGACATAAAAGTGTTTCATTACGTGAAACTGAGATAGCCTTGAACAACTTAAGTTGTCTTGAATACCCCAAAATTGCTGCCCACTAAGATCCTCAATGATACATTTCTAAAGAAAAAGATGAAGAAGGAAGACACCATTTCAGCTCAAGGCTTGTTCTGTGGTAAATCTCATCTTTAGTTGAGGTTGAAAACATAATACTTTAGGTTTCTTTGACAATAATCATGCCCGCATTCACAGTCTGATTTTGGACAATTGTACAATTTTGACGCCACTTAAGAAGTAATGACCAACATTTGAGCTGTTTATCTCCTAAAGTGGAGTATTTTTTTCTCAGTGTTATTTAGTGGTTCTGTCAAGGGCACAGGCTGCTTTCATTCTGGGAGGCAAAATAATGCTGGCTGACCCAAGTGCAGCTGGTGAGGTGGTGGCATGTTTGGCAGAGTGCAGGATGAAAACAGTGTGTGCTTGGTGTGAGGTGACAGAGTTTTGTACCAATACTCGGGGGCTCTGGACCCTCCCCAGGGAAAGTTGTTTTGCCTCCATTTATCTCTCAGCGTGTCAAATTCCAAAGCGCTGAGAGAATAACCTGACTTGTTTCAGGAGAGGGGAGAAACATACAAGTGGAGTGTACAGTAGATGAGTGTTGGAATTGCAGGTTGCATTTGATAAAGGCCTGATAAAAAGTGGAGTGAGTGTAGGATATGTTAAGAGTCAGCTATCAGAGTTATCAGAGTTTGTCTTGGGTCGGGATGAAAGCAGCAAAGCTTTGGGGTGTGTAAGCAAACTTAGAAAGTAATGTGTATTTGAGCAGTCTGGGGTCTAACGGTGTGTCTGATAACACATTAAAACAAAGATCACACTATGGAGGCCCTGGAGTCGAGATACTGATAGTGTGGAGGAACCAAATCTGAGCGATAACACAACCTGAGGTCAAGAAAGGATCAGGAACCAGAACATTAGGAAGATTCAGAGTTATCTCAAATCCGATAGAGTGCTGCACTGAAGTCAAAGAATAAACATATCAGGATCAGAATAGGCATGCGTTCAAACCAAAAGACATCCCTCTGTTAACACAATGCAATGTAATCAACATATATACAAATATGGGAAGTAATCATGATTTAAATTATTTTATCTTTTGAAGCAATGATCTGCAGTCAAACAGTAGAAATACAGCATTCTTGTTGTAAGTTAGAATGAATTGTTCCCAACACTGTTTTTGTGAATGTGCCCTTATCTCAAAGTACACATGAGGCTGTTAGGAATGTGTATTGTAATACTCAATAGTATTGAAGAATTTGGTTTAGTTTTGTAGTATTAAACAAATGGAAATCTTACCCCGATGATGAATAAAAGGTTAAGGGATCACCAAACAATTTAACATATATCCTGTGGGGGTAAATAATGTGTGTTTGCCAAAATTCAGATTCAGGGTAATCCTTCCAGAAATGTTGATACACTTTGTAACAAAACTAAAATGTCAACCTCATGAAAAGTGAGGGGATAAGCGTTTGGTTAAACAATTACAATATTTGTTGGGGGTTTTCAGTCTGTTAGCAAGTGGCCAACCAACCAAAACATCTTTGTCGGCTCAACCTGGAGGCTAAAAATATGGAAAGATGGCCACTGTCACTGATAACATAATAAAACCGTCGGAATAAAATATTGAATGTATTATAATTCTAAGAAATAAATACATGGCATTTTTTTATAATGTTTAAACTATTCCACAGTTGGAAAAACATTCCTTGTGAGTCACTGATAAAGTTATCACTCCTTAGAGATGAAATACATTTAGGAAGTCCTTGGAAATGGCATTGTTTTATCTGGCTATGAAGGATGTAGGTGGAAAATAAATATGTCTTGCAGTTGAATACAGTTGATGTGCAGGAGGCAGCTCTGGGACTCCAGAAATAGCTAAAGCCAAACCAGCATGGTTTCAAAACAATGCACCGCACACTGGACTCCATCGGACTTCCTCTGGCTGATATTCTGAGCCTTTAAATGACGTCCGGTGGCCAGAAATGAGCAGTGAAGTCAGACGAGAGCTACAAGGCCCACAGGAAGATATTGACTTAAGGGACTGAAAGAAAACACCCAAACAAGAAGGCATGCGAGTCGGTAAACAGGAAAATACACAGAGGAAGGCACCTGGCAATTGCACGGTGCCTTCAGGGACACGGGACACACTCCGGCTCCCGCTGTGTTGTTTCCTATTGACACACAGCGTTTCCTTACTTTCGGATATCCTGTGTGTGTGTGTGTGTGTATAAGTGTGTATGGGAGTGAATCTGTCATTGTGTCAGTTTGTTTGTTCAACGATATCTATAATTGGTATCATTAATTGCACTCAAGAATTTGCTCCTTTTTAATTACAAAGGATATTACTGTATGTGGAGGAATGCCATTTACTTGCTAATCTCCATGGATGACCAAGAGACCAGACACAAACATGTGAGCTCCCAGAGCACTTACCGACATTATGGGGCTAAATTCATTCAGCTCGATTCAAAGTGGATATTCTGCTTTTCCCCAAATCCCTAATCATGGGTAGGTTTTAAGTAAATTAGGAACAGCAGGTAGGAAGCAAATGAGGAACCATTTAATGGGAAATCATTGGAAACATTTGCTGACTGCAAGCTTATTGAGCCACCAATAATGCATTAAGTGGCTATAATCAATATTGGAATAATACCAATGGATTTAATGACTGTGTTAAATGTAAAAGGGGTAACTGATTGTGATGAACCCACAGAGAGTTAGCCCCCAACTCCACAGTGTCTCTCAGCTCTGAGGAACATTTGAGAGTCTTTCTGCGGTCTTACAGAACAAAGATTTAATATTTTGTGTTATTCTCCAATATAATCTACATCATTTATGCACTAGCATGCAGACGTTTCCCACCCACAAAATGTATAAACCAACATTGCAGTACCTGCCCAGTACAACAATTTGACCGCCGAAGTAGGTGACAACCTGGTAGCCAAAGTGATGTTTGTATTTCTTTTAAACCAATCAAAATCATCACAAATTGCCATTGCCAAATAACCCAGATAGCTGAAGGGGGGAAGAATGTTTGATGAAATCGAGGTAGCCAATGACAGACCTAAGATTACTTCACAAGACCAGAGATAAGACAGCTCTGTGCGGATGTTGCAGATGTATTCCTATGGAGCAAGCGTTGGCGCCCAATTTGGTCCAGTGTGGTGCACCTCCTAGTCGGGCGAAATTGTCGCCGAGTGCTTACTCAAGATGAACCATCAATCCCCAATTGCTGGTGACCTTTAGACGCGTATGTTACTATAAAAATGTAACTTAAATAGCTGTTTTCACCGAAGGCTCTGTGCCCTACCTCGCAGAAGGCAGCTTTACACCTGTAGTCTACATCCTTTGAGTCAGACTGGAATGAGTCTACAGCCATGCTTACGGCTCTGTGAGTCTGATGCAAAGTTCCTGCCAATAGTATTATTTAAAAATAGATTAAATCAATTTAAAAAGAAACTCATTCTTTGCGTTGCTTTGGAGGAATAGTCAGGGAAACACCAAAGTGAGAAGAGTAGGTCGTCAGAACAAAGAAATGTCTGCACAAAATCTGGTGACAATAAATCAAAAACATTTTATGATATCAAACTGAAAATGTTTAATTGTAGATTGAGGGAAACTCAGGGGATTACCTGTTGTAGGAATTCATCTTTCTGGGACCATGACTGTGCACTAACAAAGCCAGCCCTAGAGCCATGTCTCTAAAATGTTGTTATTACAGGTTTAAATTAATATATATTATTTGCAGGGCATTAAATACTTGGCTTAACCAAACGGAAAGCCAGGGATCTTCAAGTTTCCCATATGGCTGCAGAAGCATATATCAAGAGCTTTGGTTCGACTTACGACTTAGAGTATTGCTCTGCTCGTGTCCGCACATTCAGGAGCTCATAATAGGCTTGTGAAGGGATTAACGTGGTGCCTAACTTGACCTGCTGACCCTTCAGAAGAAGGCCTCCGCACTACCGCTAACAGAGAGCAGCTGAAGAAAAAAAGGGCATCCACCTCTCAGTTGCAGGGACTTTTTGCCTTGTCTCCACAAATTCCTCTTCCCCTCTGACACTTGTAAACTGCTCCACCATGGCAGGCTCTGACCCCCATTACAAAGGGAGAACTGCATGTCAAACTTGGCCAGTCAAGTTGGCCCATTATATGCACTGGTTGGGGGTTAAGCTGTGCTCCGGAAAACATTGAAACAGAGCTGAGGCTGCTGTCACAGGGAGCTTTAAGCCACTGAGCTGCTATTTTGATGCAGATACGGCATAGCAAGGGAAGACTTGAGATGGAAAAACAAAAATAAATCCTTGTTTTTTTACTTTTTGGAATGTATTTTAAATCCCATTGTTAAGCTGCTATGTAGCAAAAAAAAGATTATGAGGAGACAAGCTTACAGGAAAAGCCATAACACCTCTGAGTGAGGATGAAATGTTAATATCAGTGATGAGTCATGTTTTTATAGGTAAGAAAACACTCTTGTGTTTTATTTCTGAGACAGAAAAAGAACACAAATATTCACGTGTTGAATGTTTAATATGAATATGAATGCCACAAATCATTCTATCAACGAAAACTCTCATACTGGATGACATATACTGCACACCATTAAAAACTACAATAAAAAAGAACATTTTAGTTGGCTTAACTTGTCACTTCACTCTGAGAAATAAATACCCTTTATGTGAAATGCAGCTAGAGGCTCTGACTTTAAAACTTTCTTGGAAGGAGAATAAAAACAAACAATGAGACCCTGCTGCAACCCTGTCATGAGCAGGACTTTTTATGGGTGTCCGCAGTGACCAACGGAAAAATAGAGCTGCTGCAGTCGGCACGAACACGCTGACCTCAGTCGACATATCATCCAGTCTGCCGGTTAGCTCAAACACCTTCTTCTCCCAGCTCTGATGACAAATGCTATTTATAGCACATTTCAGCTGTGTGATTACTGAGGTATACCTTTCACTGTACCCTTATCTACAATTTAAAGTTATTAAACCAGCCCCCATTTCCAGTCTTCATCACTGCGAACAAATGTTATTTCAGTCTTTAAAAACTGCCAGACCCTGACAGTCTGACAAACCAAGCATATCATTGAATACATTGTTGATAAGAAGAGAACAGGGAAAGCATTGTGATCATGTTACATCTCATTGATGCTGCAGGGTTTCAGAGGTTGATCCGAAAAATAGGTGCATTGAGACATTGTTGTACAGGCTGCAACACAGTTAATGTGCTTTTGATTAAACAGACTTTGAATGGTGGTCATAACAAGGACATCTGTGCAAATCCCCCACAGTATACGGCATGTGTGTGCATAAATACTTAGGTTAAGTTTCTGGAATTTCGAAACGTAAACGTCCATTTGTATAGTATGAGGTCAATAAATACAATTCCCAGCATGAAGAGCAAAATGTAATGTTCATGTCAGACATCAAAATATACTTATATTCAGAGTCAAAGGGCCAGAGAGGGGGGGTTAAGACTGAAAATGTTTGTTTATTAACTGGCCTAATTTTGCAAAAAGTTGCCCCTGGTCAAAGCAAGTTGAGTACTGCATTAGAGGAAAAGCCAGGCGATCGCTAAAGTCAGTGAGGTTCATCCTCTGGGGAACATGACTGTCTGTACAAAACTTCCTGGTAGAAGTTGTTGAGGAATTTCAGTCTAGACTGACTTAGTGGACAGATGTATTGATAGACTGATCTCGCTATCCCCAAAGCATGATGCTAACACTCCAACACTGAAAAAGTCCTTAAAAAACAGGTGTAACAATTAACTACATTTATTACAATAAGTGATTTCTAAAGGGACTGAATGAAAACCTAAATCTACATGTGATGTTGGATCCAGATCTCCATTTACTAAAATACTAACAAAGCATGTAGATAGTTACATATTTTATATTTGAGCCTTATATCTGTGTTGTTTCTTTCTAAATTGACTCAACAAACAAGTAGCTGAACAAACAAGAGAGCAGTAAAGAGTCGCTCTCTGTGGATCAACCTCAGTCCTGTCTGTTGATTCATTATCTCAGCCCGAAGTCTCGAACAGGGAAACAAAAATAAGCAGGACGCCTTGGCTAAACAAAAGCATGGTGCTCATAAATCTACCAGAGGCCCCTCTGAGATCCTCCACCATCGAAGCAGCACAGCAGTACGGTTCCTACTGGGTCTGGGGGTCACGGAGTAAAGGGAAAAGCATGACACACTAGAGCGGCGGGGAATCTGAACTCCTGCTGAGCTGCTGCAACCCATCATGGAGAATTTCCTGATTGTATATCTAACCTTTCAGCAATTTTGGCGACGACCTGCAGAGCGTAACATGCTTTTCGCCTGGGGAGTGCATGTTGGCCTTGTTACAGACAAAGCAGTTCAAAATGGAACGAAGAAAGAAAGAAAGCGACAAACATTTTATTTTGTATAACCCATGATCTTACAAAGTATTTATTGCTTATATATGTGGTGAAAGCATATTTCTGTCTGTCACTTTTTTCAGGTAATAGCCTTGTCCCGGGCTTTGCAGAGCTGTTAAATAAAGGCTTATGTGTCTTTGAGGACTCGTAACATAAACTGGTTCCAGATACAGAGAACACACAGGTGTCAGTGGAGCTGTTACAACAATTTAAACCCTTTTTGTATGTTTATACAATAGTGTAGGGGGTTGTAGTGATATAAAAACATATTTTTGACACATTTAGGAGCTGACATCCCTTGATTTGATGCTAAGGGAATAAAGATTATGGTAAGGTAGATTAAATAAATAAAAGTATTGTTAACAAACCACGTATAAAAAATGACCACTAATGAAAATGGGCAAGCGTGAAGTAGCTCACTAGATATGATCAGATGTATATTAATTTGCTTTTATGACTAGACGATAAAATACAAGCTGTGATGAATTATCAAAGTCAAATATGGTTGGGTATCATCTAGCTCTGATTGTCACAGGTGCTTAAATTCATGTTGAGAGAGCCGAAGCAGAGAGATGTGCAGCTCTGTTTGAGGCAGGGGTGAGATCTCTGATACAAGCAATGTGTGTTTTATTGTTATCATCAGCCATTCAAACAGATTCCTCTTATTCAGAGTGTTTGTTTGTTTTAATGTCCACATAACATAAGAAATGTAAAAAATTGAATATCAGGTATCTCTTCTGCTTTGATTTGACTGCGTGAAAATGTTCCCTTACGGGCCATATAACTTTAAAAGCGTTTTATAGTACCTTCTTGAAATACCCGTTTAGTCACTTAGAACAACTTAAATGATCTGTGCATGGATGTTCAATCTTGGCCTTTGGGAACGATAAACGTAATGGTACTGTAAACTGAAACCAGATAAGCTGAAAATAAAGCGGTGTGCCCATCCATCACTTCCGTTCCACTACTTAATCTCAATTACTGTACATCAACTGCCAGCTTTTGCTGTACAACACTCATCATTTCAAAAATATATATACGTAAATCAGAAGTGACACCTTTCAGGAAGATAATTTCAAACAGCAAGATCTGATACTTGTCAGAATTATAATAATAATAAATTGTATTTTTATAAAGTTCCTACTCATCCAGTCATTGATGTGCTCAATGCACTTACTCAGCGTTGTAACTGGAGAATAGTCTCCTGGCGATCCTGGCAATATATTTTTTGAAATCTGGGTGTCATCTGCATGATAACTTAGGTCGTTGTTTTTCATAATTTAAGCCAGTGGTAGCATATAGATATTAAAAAGCAGAGGTCCTAAGATGGAGCCTTGAGGAACCCCACATGTCATATTTGTCAACGCTGATGTGGAGTTGCCTATAGAGAAAACGTTTTGTCCTTTAAGTAGGAATCAAACCAATTTAGAACTGTTGCCGAAAGTCCCACCCAGTTTTCTAGTCGGTCTACAGTTGCAATATGTTGTGTTCAACAGTATCAAATGCAGCGCTAAGATCTAATAATACTAACACTGATATTCTGCCACTGTCTGTGTTTACAGTAAATGGATGTCATTGAAGACTTTAACAAGAGCAGTCTCAGTGCCACACGGATCAACAAAAAAAAGTGCTTAGCTGACAGGAAATTGCTCAAGATGTTCGGTCAGAAAAGGGAAATGATCTTGAGTCATAACATCTGACAGAATGCAACAGTGCAAAGAATCAGGGGAACAAAAGTTTAAATAATACAACAAGTCACAGGGGCCTGAAGGACCTTGATAACATGTGTCAAATACACAACATTTTACATACATTTTGCATTCAGCCAACAGGAGATCTCAGAATAATGAACACACCAAAAGCAGGTCTACAGAAACATTCCATCATTTTCAGCATTATTAAAAAATCTCGAGAAAAATTTGCTCCAACAATATCAAAATGCTGTACGTTCCCACTGGTCAGCCTCAATTCTTATTTATGTAAACATTTTTTGATTTATTTATTATTCTTTGGTTGGAATGGGGAGGCAATTTTTAGGTCACAGAGCCAGAAAGTAGTGAGAAACACATTGCTGGTTTTGATCTTTTCATTGATTTCATTGTCTTATACTTGAGGTCCTTATCATGTCAGATAAATGCCTTTAAAAACGTTCCAATTAACCCATAAGAACCCACTGTGACACAGATGTTACATGACATTTAAATGTTCTGGGAAGATCCTTATACAGCTTTAGCCTTTATTTTATCTCATTAAGTCCCTAGGTGACACACAGTGAACAGTCTGGTGGGTCATGGGCCATGTCATGTGATTTAGTGTTCCCATAACAACATGTCCAAGATGTCCATGTGACAGAACTAGCTACATTACAGAAGCTTGTTTTTTGTACTAGTCAGAAATGTGTTCTATGTGGTCTATTATGTCTGTGCTCTATATTTCTTATAATGTTTTTAAGTTATTATAGTTTTATTTAAATAATTCTCTGTGTTTTTAATTTTTTGTTTTACTTTTATGTGTGCACCACGACACCAAGTCAACTTCTTCGTACGTGTCAACCTATCTGGTAATAAACCTGTTTCTGAAGTCTAAGTAATGTTCCCCATAATTTCCCCAACATTGCATGGTTGGTAACCAAGCCAACGGAATACACATACTGATTTAAAAAATCATTCTTAATATAGACTGTGTGTGTGTGTGTGTGTGTGTGTGTGTGTGTGTGTGTGTGTGTGTGTGTGTGTGTGTGTGTGTGTGTGTGTGTGTGTGTGTGTGTGTGTGTGTGTGTGTGTGTGTGTGTGTGTGTCTAGTACTAGTAGGCAGAGGTGCTCCTGGTGCTCTGGCTGCTGGTGCTCATGTGTCTCTTCAGACAGGGAATTTTTTTAGCCATCAGCCTTCTGAAGTGGCTCTGGAACTTCTTTCCCACAAATGTGTAAAACACAGGACTAATGCAACAATACAGATAGGCTATGTTCCGGGTCACATACAGTGCATAGTCCAAGCTTCCCGGTTCGGAACATAAGTCTTCTTCCTTGCTGGTGACCTGAAGAGCTTGAAGGAAGATGACGATGTTGTATGGTGTCCAGCAGGCAAAGAAGGTGAAGATTATGACAAATATGAGCTTGATGGTGTGACATTTCTCCTTCATGCGGGTAGACAAAATGCGGATAGTGATGCTAATGTAGCAGTACATCACCATGGTGAGTGGAAGGAGGAAGAAGAGCAGGAATTGTTGATAGTAAGTGACCAGCTGCCAGCGCTCCATGGTGCTCTTGGAGTATCCCGACTCTTCACATGTCAGCCCATTAAATACACTCTTTCCCACCTTTTGGAAAACCAGCTCTTTCACACTAGCTACAATACTGATGCACCAAACTGCCACTGACGCAGTAATGGCATATGCCTTCTTCCTGCTCTTGGCGGCTGCCACTGCATGCACCACTGCAAGGTATCGGTCAAATGTCATGAGTGTGAGGAATAGGATTGAGCTGTAAAAGCCGATGAAGTACGCACTGCTTACCATCTTACACAGAGCCACACCAAAGATCCACTCAGACAGATGGTATGTCGCCAAGAAGGGGAGACTGGAGGCAAATAGAAGGTTGGAGAGGACCAAATTCAGAAGGAAGATGTTTGTCACTGTGCTGAGATTCTCAAACTTGTAGATGATAAAGAGAACAAGCCCGTTGCCAAGGTAACTCAGGAGGAAGATGGTGTAGTAGAAAACTGGGATGAGACTTGCACCGAACTGGTTGACAGCCTGCTTTACACAGAGCGGGACAGTTCCATTATTCAAATTGCTGGGATCAGTTGAGCTATAGGCGTCATACAATTCCTTAAACACCGCATAGTCGTAATCATCGTTCATGGCTGGTTTCTGACCTGTGAGACATTAGGGAACCATGTTAGTCACTTTCTGCAAGTTGAAGAAATTGCTAACAAGTCAATTGGTCTGATAAGTGGTCACATGGTCTGGCTGCTTGTTAAAAGGTCATGGAAGTTATATCTATTTCATGTTCATATTTCACCTGTAGAAATTAGAACGAGAAGATTTGGTGAACAAATAACGAGGATCCATACAACAGAAAAGTCAGAGAGTAACTACAGAGTAGTGTAATGAAATAACTAACGGTTAAATGACTCTTGTGTGATCTGCCATTTTGTGCGGATTTCGTTTGTGACTCTCAAAATAAAGAACAAGAACTGCTGACTGAGAGTAAAAAAAGTCCACAGCTGGTGTGTAAGACTTCTTCTCGGAAATAAGTCATTGCAGCTGTACTAGGTTCCATACCTATTATAATGACCATCATACCTAATATTATAACCATTTGTATACATACAGCCTGTTTCATACACGCTTTAAAAAAAACGTTTTTAAGAATAGTTTTTATATTTGGACACTTGGTCCTCACGGTTTAGTGTGGTAATTCCATAAAAAGCAACCTTTGCTAATCTAGGAAAATAAATGGGACTAGAGGCTTGATGAGCACTAATGTCCGTTGGCAAACCTGTACTGTAGCTTGTTCACTTATTTCGACCTCTATCATCATTTATTTTTAAACGTAGAACCCCACTATTTTATTTCACAAAGCCAAATGAAGCAGTGAACTAAGTTGAGAGGGTGGATTTAAGGGTCTTGACGCAAGATGTTACCAAGCCGTATTTAAGATCTATATATAATAAGAATCAGGAAACGGCCGGGTTTTCACCCTCCTCTCTGCAGTTGTCCAATTTGGAGCTGATGTTAAGATCTTCTGTCATTTGTGGTATAGCACTCAGAAAGATCTTTTTTAATTTCCTGTAAAAATGTTTGACATTTTATCAATTTATAATATTTATCACAAGGATAATTTATGTTGACAGATGATGACCATGTTTGTTTCTGTTGCTATTAGTGAGCCAGTGGCTTGCTTTTACTACTACTGTGTAAATGTCTAAGTGGATGTCCGGTTGGCTTCACAGTAACTTACTTTTTTTTTTTTAACAAATGCATCGATTTGGCACTGTGTATCTAGGAGCAGCTCATTTCCTGACTGATGAGTGCTTTTCATGGGATGGATCAAATCATTTTTTAGCAATATTGTCGTTATTAATGTTGATGGTTTATCAATGAATAAATACTCATCAGGTTTTCTCGTTATAAGCAATTTAATATATATTTGACTTGTTAAAATAAAGATATAATAATGTTTTCCCAGTATCTATCGAGTGTATTGAGTTAATGATTGTCCTCCTGATGTTGTCCTTTTAACTCAACTGTGTTTAAAAACTATTATTGATTAGATTATGAATTTTTTTCTCACAATGCATTTGATATATTTATCATATAAATACCATCATTATGCCAATTTCAAACCAGAATTAACCAAAAATAAATAAGCATTCATACATTTCATAGCATAAGAAATTCAAAAATCAAGCAAAAAACAACAGACTGTGGGTGTCACTGTAATATATGTATTAATCTTATATTTATATATATATAAAAGAGTGAACTCACCTGTGGCGATGCAGAGAGCGGGGGGATAGACTTCAGTGTATGCTGGAGAAGACTGATCTCAGAGCTGGGTGACAGAGTGTCTCCTGAAGGGGCAGTCCTACATATCAGTCATGCTGTCTTGTTCCTTTTTCACAGCTTTCACACCATTTTCAATCAAATTTATATTTTTCTCCAGGCAGAGAAAACCCGGATTGAAGATTTAGGATCGACTTGAGATGAATCTCCAAAATGTATGACCTGTTGAGTAACAAGGCTTATTTGTACTTTACTACCAGTGATGGGGTCGTTACTCAAAAAAAGCAATATATTACTTTACTTCGTTACTCTCTACATAAAGTTACATTACTTTTGCGTTACTCAGCAACAGCCAAAAGCCAGAACATAAAACTTAGGCCTACATGTGCACACATATAACAATTACTATTGCAATAAGGAAGACATAACACAAGTTAATAACGGTGACAATTCTAGTTGTTGCTGCTTGTTCGGAGCAGGCACACACTCAACATCATCACTCTGGGTTCAGGGGTCTTTAGCTTCGTGTTAGCATGTTGCCTTTGCAGGTATTTGAAGAGGTTTTATGTTGTGTTTGCAGCAGAGCACCTTACCGTCACATTCCTGTCCTTTCTTCAGACACATTTAAAATAATGGCCATAATGTAGTGGCAATTTCTTATATTACTTTATATGGTAAAACCAAATGCAACGCTTATATGATGAAAACAGTTTTCATTGGTCGACCTGTTGTTCACTCAGATGCTTCCTGCCAAGGTTCAGTTCTTGTTCCTCAAAAGAGCATTGCAAGATAACAGTCAGCAAAAAGTGTTATCTCTCTTTGTCTGCAGCAACAGTTACAGCAAAACCGCCAAGGTTCCTATAAAACTGTAATCAGTGTTGGATATAACGTAAACAGTGTTTACCACTGATCTTGAAAAGAAAGGAGAACACACTTTGTACATAGAAGGGTCTTGATCAAGCTTTTGTGGATCAAGCTCTTGCTTGAAATCTTATTCTAATTTTGAAAGGAACAAAAGAGATCTAGAATAGAAGCCGTATAACCTAATCACATTTTTTTTTTTATGTAAACAGCTTAATTTTGGTATGCATTTTTTGTGTTTTTCGTAGTTATTTTGTACCGTTATGTTTTCTTTTTGTCTGAACAGTGGCAAAATATGAAGCGGTTGGCATTTATTGATAAAACGTTTAAATCCCCGCTGCAGCATGCTGCAAAGGAGACACACGTCTATTATATGTTTTACAGACAGAAAGCCACCAGAGATATTTCAATGGCAGATTATAGTATTGGGTTAACATGAAATACAAATTGAGAGGTTAAAGTAAAGAAATGTGTTAACTGGCTTAACTGAATTAAACAAGTTTTCTAAGGCATGAACGTGGTTACATAATTTCTTTGTAACTGAAGCATGTACGGCATACGACTACTGTAGTTTCCCATTTTGAGAAATGCATTTTCATGCCAAGAGTAATTTGAAAGACTACTCTCATGTCTGTAAGGTAAATCAGAAGACATAGACCGGAGCTGGTTGCTAAGCTTGGCATAAAGACAAGGGAAAACAGCTAGTCTGGCTTTGCGAAAAGGTAACAACATTTATTTTACAGCCCCTCTAAAGCTTAGTAATTACAATCCATACAAAAACAATACGTGTGCAGATTTCATGGATATATCAAACTCACATTACACTTTAGTCGTAAATGTAATGTTTGTGTTGGCAGATTTAACCAACACATAGTTCTTCATAGTGTTAATCAACAACTACGATCAATCGCACAACAACCACTTGACCCTTAACCCAAGTCAAAACAAGCTAAACATCACAATGGAGCTTTAAAGTCAATTAAGTCTGCAGGTGCTCAATATCAGTGATGAAGAGCCTGTTGTCATTAAACAATGGCCACATTCTTGGCCCTCCTTGTGGATGTGGAGGCGATGTCCAGGTTGACATTCTTCACCGTTTCCTCGTCGCATGCTGTGCTACCTTGAGGACCTTGAAGAGCCCGCATATTTTCCAGGCGGCACATCCTCAGCAGCGATGCAGCCGAGATTCCAGCGGCTTAGAGGCAGCAGGTGTGAGGCCAAGGCGGACTTTCCAAGGATGTTAAGTCAATGGAATACTCATTAATGTCCTTCCCCTACCTCTGCAAACAAAAGGACAGGAATGCAGGAGGATGCCTGCCGACACGCCGCAGATGGAGGAGATACGCTGGTCTGAATAGGATCCTGATCACTGGTCAAAGATAGTTTACACTCTGGGGGCTCGCTGGGACTTTTTCAGCAGCTCTAATATAAATAAAACTGAAAACTGTAGGATAACACCTCACTGCAGGGCTTAAGGGATTCAGTGTTTGTCCCAAACAGACAATACAATAATTGAAAGGAATCCGAACGTAACGGCTCCTCCATTTGACTTTGTGGTGAAAAAATTGAAAATCTATGAAGGATTTTGAGGGAGGACGTCATTGTTTATGAACTGGGTAAACTTTAAGAGAACAAAGAGCAGTCAGCAGAAAATATGTAACATATTACCAGTGACCGTTGTGTGCTTCAACCACTTTTTAAATATCGTCATGGTGATTTCTGAAGATGGGCTTGAGAGCTGAAATTGCACATAATTGCTCTATCTCAGCTTGAGGAATTTTAAAGTGCAGGGAACAAACAAGGAAGCTCTTAAAACAGACAGTGAAAAGCCGTTTTTGGCGAGCAAACACACAAGTTCTTAAAGTGTGATCATTTTATTCCTCCTTATAAAACAACGGATTATTTACCTGCTGGCCTGAAAAAAAGACTAAACTAATATTTCTGCTTTTTCAGAAAGTGTAACAGTATGGACAGTTATTTAACAAAATGACTTTGTATAAATCTCAAATATACAAAGAGACTGACTCAATACTTATTTTTTGCAGTGTTTCCCCTAGGTTTACTGCTTTGGGGGGGTGCTGCCTAAGCGGGGGGAAAAGTGACAGTAGATATAGATTAGTTGCAATTTGGTGCTATATATATCTAAAAAAACACCTCGAATTTCAGGGGGGTCGCGGAGCTCCGTTGGCGGGGCGCAGCGCCCCTCCAAGACAATGGTAGGGGAAACACTGTTTTGGATACTGCACTGTTCAAGCAGACTGAAAGACAACATGTTTTTTCAGAGGTCAAACAAACCGCAGCTAAAACCTGAATGAAATTGGACTGACTTTCAGGGAGAAGTTTGAGTCAAATAGATGTTGCTTTTCTTATGGGCCATACGTGCAAATTGCAAAAAGTCAGAGGAATGTTGAAATATCACAATAATTAAAACGTTTCTATGCTTGGCCGAGAGTAAGAGGCAGCAAAGAGCAATAGAAACAGAATTAAATGGGACGTAATTGATGACATAAATGAAGCATGTAACTTTATCGCTGCTGAAAGGTGGAACATAGCAACAGATTGTGTCTCCTCATCGCTTCACACAGGTCTTATGTAACATTTTTGCTGTTTTTACTTGAATTTGCCCTACCTTCGGCTTATCTCGATTAAATGACTCCTGATAACTGCATAACATTAGTGGATTGACACAAAATAAAAATAAATGTATAACAACATAATGTAGTTAAAATGTGAGACTAACTGGGATGGAAACCAGGCAATTGTAATCATTATAAATGATTTAGTAGCTCAACTTAACAGTCATAACATGTCCAAACTGTTTACATTGAGTAAGGTGAGAGTCACTGCACCATACCAGCTCATTATTCTGCATATGAAGATATTCTATTAACAAGAACACTTTATTGTCCTTATTCGTGTCCTTTCTAATAACTAGAGTAGAGAGAAAAAAATGGCGTAAGAAAGGATAACCTAAAAGGCTCTGATAACAAACAGCTTGTATCAGTGTCAGTGAATTATTAGTTTACCCTTGTTAATAGAGTAAATGCTGTTTATACAAGCTCTCTTCTCCCTTGATAATTTACTTAAAGATTGCTTTGTAAATTCACTTGCTTGTACAAGACACAATAATAAACACTGCAAACAAATGAACCGATCCATTTCAGCCGTGTTGTCTTGACACAGAGTATTTCTGCAGCCGCTGTTGGAGAACAAACATCCACCTTTACACCGGTCACCATGGCCACTGGAGCCTCAGCTGGCTTGTCAAGGTGTTTTAATGGGGCCTGCTGATGGATGACTCCATTACTGTACCACAGCATGCTGTGTCACCTCCAGCTGCACACAGCACTGGCGCACTCCCCTCCCGTCCGAGGAAGTCGTCTTATTGTTTCCACTGGAGGAAATGAATTGAAAAACAACAAAAATATCTTCAGCAGAAATACTTCCATATGATAAGAGAAGCGCTTGATTACAGCGAGCAACCGGGATATGAGGCAAGTTGTCGACCGCAGTGACGACGAGGCCTACTTCCTGCTGCAGATGGCCTGTCAGGATGCTGAAACTCCAGACCACAGAAACCAGCCTGTAAAGGGGTCAGGCAGCTGCTCTTTTCACTGGATTGCTAAAGCAGAGCAGAAAGAAACTCGACTGAGGTAAAGCCGCCACAACAAACAAGGCTTGGCCCAGATCAAGGTGCTCCCCCATCGATGTCCTGCACGCTATCTGAACCACATTAGTCAAGCTTGAAAAGCCCCACCCCCCTGCTCCCCACAAGATCGCTGAAGATGGACGAGCAGCAGGGAGGCAGATGAAATGCAGGTAGAGAAGAAAGGAAACAGACTGAAACTTTTCTGCTCTGTTTCGAGACGAAGGCCAAGACTTTTTGTCTACATGCAGCCACATGGGCCTGACCACTAATAAATCCCAGGTGTTCACGTCTGGGAGGTGTTAAATCTGAAGGGTCCTGCCCTCTGTTGCCTCGGGCCGTGCTGAGCTGTACGGGGCTGAGACCCCAGAGACATGACCGCACTGTCACACAAGATCAGATGTTGCATTTGTTCATGTTGCTTGAAATTCAACGTATGGGGCTCATTTGTTTTACTCAAAAGACATGTTGCCGTGGTCTTTGTAGTTCTATGAATCTTGTGAAGTGTGTGTGTTCAGTGTGTGTGTGTGTTGCTTGTGAACATGCTGTAGGGCAATCACTCTCAGATTGATACAGCACCACAGCCTTAGCACCAGGGGTCCTCTGAAAAAGGGTGATACAAAATGTACTGGTTTAAGATACATTTTTCACTGACACTTGGATTGTGCCAGTTGGTCTAGCAAAGGCATAGATGTTCAGGTTAAGAGGTTTGACAAACTAAGAAACACTTCCTCAGATCTGTTGATGATTCATTCAATATTTGCTGCCAAGTCATTTGTTCCAGTGATGCATAAACTTGTATCTTACCCTGATTGATAAAAGAGCTCATTTTGTATTTATGTGTTGCCATTTTTAGAGCGCTAACGAAATAGAACAAGACTGGAGGGAGCAAATATAATTCAACCTGCTGATTAGATCTGCAGTGAGCCAGGATATGAATGAATGTGGTCAGGAGACTCCTAAATTACCTCTCCGTTCAACTCCGAGGCTTACAATAACACACTTTAAATTCATTCCTTTAGGCGAATTCAACAATGCAAACATGTAAATTAAGATGAGAAGCCAATTTCCTTTTCCAATGATGTCTTTCATTCAGTTTTATTCCAGGTTGCCAAAAAGCTGCTGCTGGAATCCAAACAGAAATCAAACACAAATGAATCAAATGTATCTCTGTGACTGAAGGGCAGGAAACGCACATTTGCTACGAACTACAAACTGTTTAAATTCCAAGGAAAAGGAATGTGCCGCCCACATTCAAAGTTTGTTACGGGCTGATGTAAAACAAGGAAGAGGTGCCGTTTCAGTAGTGAAAAGGGTGTTAGTAGCAGTCAGGAAAACATGAGAAACAGAGCCCCACTGAACCCGGCTGAACCCCACTGAGCTGAGGGGCACCTGTTTTCTTCAAACGTCAGCTAGGTTTTGCACCTCATGAAAACATACATCCCCTCCCCCAACGCTGAAATCTGGTCCTCAAGGGATCTTCTTATCACAGTTCCTCTGTCCTGGATTATTCCCATCCTGCGCAGTGACTGTTGGGAGCCAGCAGGGCACGACTGCCGACACAGATGGGAGTCCAGGCCTGTGATGGCTTCCATATGTTGCATAGCTCTTGTGAGTCGGCCCTTTATCGAAATGTTTTCTTTCCATCTCTCATCTCTTTCTCTGGTTTGCTCTTAATAAATGGCAGGGACGGTGCCATCGAGGTTAGTGAGGGTCAAACTTGATGCCCATTAATACGTTTCAGCGCAAATCGAGGATTCAGCCCCAGCTCCAAGACCACTTTTTTGCCGAATGATTATTGAGAGGTTAACGACGGTGGGGTTAAAACGACCACATTTTACTGCCAAAAGAACCAGACAGGAGATAATTTGTACGTTTTCAAGTGCCTTCAGAGTCCACCGGGGCTTTGGAATTGGACCCATGGTGAGATTTCCCACAATAACTCCTTCTCCTATTTACTGTCGCAGGCCTGAGACGTCTTAAAGCATCCCTGGGGACACTGTGACATGGCTCCGTGTTGTTGTATGGTAAATATGAACCAATCGGAAGCTAAAAAGCTCACGTTGACATTGCAACACTGGGAGGTTTTCCCGTCTTGACTGACACATGAGAACGCTGATATTCCCTGTCTGATTATAATCCCTGTGGTCGACCTCATTAGCCAGGCATCCGCAGTGAACCCTGGCTGAGTCGGGTCCAGGAGCTCGGCTGTCAGTCAACACCTTTCCCTTCAAACAAAGGGCATCAGGGAGAAATAATCCAGCTCCTTCCCTCCGGAGCTTATGAACAGCCTGTTTTGGGATTTGTGCAGCCTTATGTATGCAGGCATGTTGCCTTGGTGTCTTAATGTTTGGGACACAATAAAATGGAAAATATTAACATGCACATGTGAGAAAATAAAGGAAACCCACTTATAGGTCTCCAGAGCTGAACACTGTGTTAATAGTTAAAGTAAGGAAATTATTTTCAGTTTCTTTATCATTGCACTAACATAGCCAGAACATAGTCCAAACCCTCTCTAAACCTCTCCCATGAGCTTCACACAAGTAATTCATTATATATAAAGTGCACATGTAAAATGCAAGTTAACACTTAAACGTTCAGGTTCACATCCTCAGAGAATGCAATAAAGCCTCCACTTTCCATACTAAAAGAATTAGCTGAATTCCTTGAGGTTCACATTCTGGACAAAGGTTAGCTTCAAGTTCCCCGGTGAACTTTGGGCTGTCTTTCTGTAGATGTCCCTCTATTCATCCCAAATTTGATTCACCACTTCATGCAAAAACATCAGCATTTAAAGCTACATGATTTCAAAGCCTCTTTGCTCTACAACCTGGAGTGAAATAACAACCTATAAAATGACACTGGCTACGGGCAGTCTGCTGCTTCAAAACACAGAGCTGCCAAGGTGATTTACGGCGGGCTCACTTTTCCTGAGGGTGACGGCAGAGACAGGGAGGAAGAGTGATTCGGGCCTTTGTGAGTTCTTCTCATAAAAGGCTGAGCGATGAGACCCCACTGCTCTCATAACATTCCTTTGTTATTTGGGTAACATACCTAAACAGAAAATGATATGCCATTCGTGTCACCAAACACTGACGCCGCTTCCCATCCTGTTCGCCTTCTTAAAAGAGAGCAGAAGTGGCTTTTCATGGGAAATGTACACGGACCGGCATCTTTAAGTTGAAATGCAAGGAGAAAACAAACAGTTGAGCTTGCTCTAATTCAATAATCTCCCTCTCTGCATTCTCTGTCTGCATTTTGTAACTTCATAGCTCAACAATGTGGAGCAAATTGTGATAGTGCCAGTTATTTTTCTTTGAGTTGAGACACTGCCACATATATGAGAAACAGACAGACCATAGACAGATGGACAGTCTGAGGGCAAGAGAGCTTTTTATATTTTTCTATAACAGTGTGTAGTCTGAACTGAACACATTTGGGCCCTACAAACATGCATGGGAGGCCGGCGCACACTGCTATGTTATTATGAAATGCTGCAGTGCCAATAGTGCTGCATGGTGGGCAGCGCCTTACTCCCTCATGCCTGTGCATTCAACATAGCACTGCTGGACCGCCGCCTGGGAAACAGATGGCAGGGAATAACACTGTCACCCCTCCTGAACACTGACATCTTGGGCCATGCCTCCACCACGCACTTTGCTATCTGTCTGTTTCTATCACCACTGAAATCCCCCCCATTATCCTCACAGAGCCATCATCAGATTAAGAGATATACATGAGTGAAACTGACTGGACAGCTGAGCCTCATTAGCCAAAGTACGCTTACATTTTACAATGAGTGTGTTGCTTGAGGTTGTTTAAGTGGCCCATGCAGGTCTGATGGGGAGGGGGTGGTTTGTGTTTCGGACAACGGGGCAGATGACCAGCGTGAAAGCCCCCATGTGAGCTCTTCAAGATTTGGAAAAGTAAGACAAGTCTCCTTATTCTGTGTCTGGATTTAAAAAATTAGAAAATTAACAAATTAGGAGGGATTCATTGGTCCTAGGATTAGGACTTCAGATTAGAAAAACGATTACAAAGGGAGCATAATGTTTTAAAACGGAGTTAAAAAGAAAAAAAAGCTCCTTAAATCAATGCAAATCTGACATTTGCTGAGGAAGCTACAGTACAGGATCGAGTTGCCCAAACCAGTAGCAAAGCTGGGAGTTTCTGCATTTAATGTATTTTAAACATGATATATTTTATCTACAATATATGTAATATATGTTTTGGAGTCATTATTGCAATTAAAAGTTTACAATGTAACCAGCTGATTTTCACACAAAGTCAATGCCTTTCTTGTTAACGTAGGACATGTTCTACTTTAACAACGGATCAAATGGTTATGTGTAATGTAAAAGGAATTACTCCAGGCATAAACCCACAGAAAATAACAACTTGCTTTCAGCTCTTTGGGGCAGTTTTGTGTCTTTTAGCTTTATGATCCACAAACATTGATTCTAATGTTCCTAATTTCTGCTGAAGTCATTTTAGTTAAGTAACTGTTAAGCTTTCTGTTGTGGATACAAACTTTGACATTAAGTTAAAGACCACAGAGTCTTAAAATAACCTCAGACATGCAAGCAAATCAAGGAGAAACAACACAGACTCTCACTGAAGGACAATTTCACTGTCAGATTTTCTTCAGAGAAGCTTTTCGGAGAACAATCTCTCCTGAATGTGCAGCTTGCTCCTGTTCAAAGACTTGTCAGCAGCATGGGTTCTTTTTAATATCAGGCCGCTAGCCCTCTCTTCGCACCCCCACCAGCACTTCTAATCTGGTTGGCAGGAAGTGATTTGATCTCGGTGAAAAGCGGAGCATCTCAAAATCTAATAGATTGGGGACGTGAAGTGCAGCCATGGCTATTTGACCTTGTGTGTTCATGCTGGTTTTGTGAGTGGGAGATGGTGACAGCAGGTGTTTTGCCTCCTGGCCCTCTTGAGTGGCAGCACACTCATTGTGATTTCTGTTTCCGGCCACGGAGGCAACGAGCGAAAAGAGCATTTAGAAGAGGAAAGTGACCGTGTGCTGAACTGGAAGACTGGTTTGTTACCAGGAAAGCCTCAAGCTATAACAAGATATAGTAAATCATTCCTGTTCATCACGAAATAAGGCTATGTTTTTGTAAATGTGGCCATCATTTATCTTTTATTTGAACATGGTACTCACCAAAGCAAGACCTAAGATTTGAGACACGATGCTACAATGCTAACCAAAGCGAGCTGTATCATACAGGTTTTAAAGAAGCCAGAATATCTATAACGATTGGAGGTCAAACTAAAAGTGTGTACACATGAACTGTTGGCCAATAATCTGTCTATACAGAGGAAAACTGTGCACACACAACTATGACAAGCAACGTTAATCACAGTTGAACCGGGAGATCGTTCCGTAAAACTGGGATGGATGTCTAAAGACTGAGTACACATGTATTTTCACTCCGTCTAATTTATTATAGTAACTTAAGCTGCGATATCAAATCTTGGTGATGAATAATTCTCAGAACTACACATGTAAGGTATTAGTTGTAATAAACCAGAAATATTGTTTGTACCTGTTAGTTTGACCAGTTCACCAAAAAGACGAAACACAATCTAAATTGTTTCAATGATATAGCTTTCTACTAAAGTAAAAGGCAATACAATTTAAAATATTTTCTGGGTTTAAAAGTCCCCTATATTAACTAAAATGTGAAATGCTATCACATGGTCTGCATCAGCATTGGTAATTTCCCAGTTGTCATGGAGATTAATCCGATGACATGGAAGCTCAGTCACCAATATAATGTCATGTCAGCAAAGTTGCTTAATCCAACGAGGGGGGTTGAAACCGTATAAAAAGTAGTCTTTAAGTTAGAAATGTTGTGACAAGAGTGCTATTGCTAAAGTCAAAGCTGTTTAAAACTTTAGGCAGTGCAAACTAAACTCCTGTTACTTCCTTTACATTTGGTTGTTGGCAGAAGACTCTGAAACAAACATCTGAAAACCTCTGCAGATAAAACAAAAACTAGTAAGATTATAAACAACCCCATTTAGTTTTCAAATTTCACTCAATCTTTCATCAACAGCAAAGATCATATTTTTCAGCAGTTTTAAAAATAAGTCAAAATAAAAGCTATAAAATGTCCCATGCCTTTTCAATTAGTTTTCAGGTATACATTAACACCACACAGCTACACGGAGTAAACTGAGTGTAGCATGTCCTCTCACGCAGGTGACTCATATTCAGACCTGCCGCTTTCACTTCCCAGTCGGCGCTTGAACCTTTTCAGACTTGCTCAAAGCGCAACATGTCAGTATACCCCAGTGACATTTTCAATGTTTCATTTTTTGGACCTTGACTTGAGTCCCTGCAGTGTCTTATAACTCTCGCCTCCCCAGTTCCCATATAACCTGTCACCGTCCCACCTGAAAACCTTCTCTGCTCAGACCACCAAAGGTGCCCATGACTCAGAAAGGTTGCTCCCTGTACACAACACATCAGGAGAATATAAAGCGGGATATTTTTTTCAAGGATAATTTCTCCGCCTCTGTGGTAGGAAATCAGGGTCCCCATTCTCGCAGGTGGTGCCACATCTGGAAGCTCCAGCTGCAGGAGAGCGTGGATCCGGAGGGGCAGATGGATGGATGAACTGTGGCTGGTTGAAGTCCTTATTACACGTCCACATCCTTCTGGAGGTGCTCGCCTATTGAGGCCATTAATCCCTAGCTGCTTCAGGGGTCGTATGTCACTTCTAGTCCATCACCCTCTCGTCTGTAACACCATCTCTCAAACGCACACACACACTCACAATGTCTGGCAGGTCCTGAGAGACAGACTTGTTGTGATGGTTCTGAGTTGGCCATGCGTGAGGAGCCAATAGGATGTTTTCATCACCAGGAGAGGTGCACTGACAGAGTGGTAACCCCCACCAGGTCAGTAAAACTCATCTGCTTTATCTGCAGTGTCTCTTCAAATCAGGCATTGGATATGTTCAAACCCTAGAGAGTTGTTTAAAGATGTCTGCAGTATATTCTCATGCAGAAAGAATTTCATTTCCAAGTTGCAGACATTCAAGAAAATCTTCTTTACTACTTTGACCTCATATCAGGAAAATGCTCTTCCTATCTCATCATTCCTACAGAAATAAAACATGGGAATTGTGGAGCGCTCAGCGACAGGAAAGGTAAACACTGGTTTGAACCTTTTAAGGAGAGTGAAACATATACGGCAAGAAGACAAAAGATTCATCAAAGTGTCACCAAGTTATGTGGGAGTAAAAAACGACGGCTCTGGTATTGTGCAAAGTGGCAAAGAGGACCGAGCAAGGATAAGGAACCTGAGTCCAGTCCGGACAGGAAAAAGTATGACATACTTCCCACAAATAGCTCTTTTTTTGTGATAGCCTTGCCAGCATGAGACTTTACATGCTGATTAATCAGCCAGTGACAGTTCGGTCATCATAATTGCATCTTTTATTATTTACTGTACGTATTATAAAATTGTAATTGCCAGTCTATGCCAAAACAGTGATTCTCCAATCATAACTTTGCAACCATAACGACAGGCACAGCAATCAAACGTTGGAATTTTTCCACATACAGCGTGAGCATGGGACAAAATAAACCTTTTATGTTTGGTATTTTAAAACAAAAAATCAAAAAATGGACTGAGCGTTTTGTATATCTGCACTAATGCAAGCTACAACAGTGATAAGCAACATGTATGGATGTGAGGAAGGTTACGTTAGATTTTTTTCATGTCTTCAGTTAATGTTGAATTGACATGCTCAATGTTTGTAATCCGCTTTTTCTCCTTGTCTAAATACTCAAAACAGAGATGTTCTTAGGCAAATTGAAAAAGCAGGTGGATGGAAACTCACCTATTGTTTCTAAAAAAAGGTTACATAACGAAACTTTTTCTGGCTAATGCTATGTCTTTAATCACATCATTATGGTACATACATTGAAAACACATTGAGATACATTGGAAGGCCTGCTATCCATTTTTAACTGAACAGTGCATGTCAGCTCTCCAGAAGAAACAATCGGTCCCTGGGGCTTTTTTGCAAGCCCAGGATACAGTGAAGTAGTGATGAGTGAACCAGCTGTCCCTTCCGATTCTTCAGCCCCCTGTGGAAATGCACACACGCACCTCTCATCTGCCTTTCTGCTTCTCTGATCTCCCTCTTGTTTAATGTGAATGCTTGGAGGGAACAGAGTAATCTCATTTCAATGTCAAACATGGCACATCCACTCTTATCCATCTCCCCTCCCAAGTGTACAAGCTCCTGTCCTGGGAAACACGATATCACATCAAAACAGTTGAACAGAAATAAGTTATGGGCTGAATGTTCCTAGGTTCCCTTGAAAGTGCTCAGTGACACTCAATGACGTTCCTCTGCTTTATTTTTACTACAGGCAGCTGCACTTGGCCCATGAACCTGGAGATGATTGGATTTGTTTGCAGGCGCCTCTGAATCATTTGTCATCCGGATTTTCTTCACAACTGTGGTGTAATACCTCATTACAACATTGTGACTCCTACATGTTGAAAACACAAGACGTGTTTTAAAGACAGGAAGTATTATCTCACCAATGGTCCCTTTTGGCCCTGAACAACACCATGCACTAATCTGCACGTACTCTGTGAGAGAAGACTTACACTGACCTCCTGCTGTGATTACAACTGCAGGCAGCAAATAAGAACTCGGATTAATGTTTGTTTTAAATAGATATACTGAAATGCAGATATTGGTTATATTATAGATATTTCTTTAAAAAGAAGATACAATTATTTGAGGACATTTGTTATTTAAGCTCCAAGCAGGTTTGGGTGTTTTTAATGGCAGCGGTTGACAAACCAGTATTGATGGAAAAAAAACTGTAGTATAAAGGATCAATAATACAGGATGTGGTTTTTAACAAACTCACATAGCATGTTCTTAAAACTAATCAAAAAATGTGTTCTATCTATGTCCTTGAAATGTCACACCTTTTATCTGATACCACTGATGATGAAATTGCACTTGAAATAAATACAAATGTTTTCTGATCTGACAACGCTATGGCTAAGGTTTGGGTAAGTATGTCATAAAAACATTGTGGGTGGTGTTAGCAGTTGATAATGGTTTGGGTAACAATAAACACCTGGTTAAGGTCATGGTAGAACTGGTAAACGGAAATCGGACGCTGGTTGGTTCTCTTTAGTTGGGGCTGTTGGGCGGACAAAACAAGACATTATTTTTCATGGAAATTATGAAATTAATTTTCACTACATTTCCTTTTTCACACCAAATAATTATGATTGATCAAGAAAATAATCTGGCAATCAATTAAGATAAGAAACTATTGTTGGTGCCTGCCCTTACAACTACTACATGTTCAAGGCAAACGACCAGGCGCCTTCCCCTCCCTCAACCCCTCTCCATGTGGTTTAGTAGGTTAAAGATTGTGTTCAGGAAGTTTGGTGCAAACATTAATGCAGGTCGTAAATCAGCTGCTCACTGCTGGATTATCGCAGAACATCTTATGAAGCAGGCGTTTGGAGCATGTCCAACTCATGAACAAAGAGCTGCCTATCTCTGCCTCTGCTCAGGCAATGCACTTGTTAAACTCTGCATGACGTCTTTTTTGGCTTCCTGTAGGCCAGTATCGCACTGCAACCAAGAACTTTCGTCTTGCCTTTTAAATGGTTTTCCTGCCCCTTCTCTCTCTCTTTCTTATTTGCTGGTCACAGTTAGGAGCCAGCCAAGTGGGACATGGTCAGTAATTGGAGTCTCCGCAGTGACTGCCTACAGCACAGCTCCAAACGATGCACTGGGGAAGCTTACTAGGGAAAACTCAATAAGCTCTTCACACTTAAGTGTAGTCATCATTAGGATTTTTTCCACTGTAGTGAACAGAACATGACTTGTTGGCAACGCTTTGAGAAAGGCAACAGCAAGAAAATCCTACCATTGTTAGCTTTTAGTGTGTTTCATTTATCTCACATCTATTTTAAATGATCCTTCCTTCATTTCCCAAGATAAGGTTTTGTTTAAACCAGGTCAAGGTCCTTTCTATTCACAACATGGTCTTTTCCCAGCCTATATTCAGCTACAGGCATTTAGAGAACACGAAGGAACAAAACACAATTACGTTCAACACAAAAGACACTATGTCTGCTGTTCTATTTTTAATTCTATTTTACATTTTCTGGCAAAAACAAAGGGGCTAAAAATGAAAATCAACTCAGGTTAAAGGAAGCAAATCATTTTTAACACAGACTGGAGTTTTAAACTAAAATCTGTACCATCTTAAGAGTGGCGGATAAGGTGCATACATGTATCTCGTGAATAAACAATAAGTGAGATGTGTCTTTTAAAGTTGCATTTAAAATACCAGGGTTTCCCACAGTGGAGGTACCTGTTCTGAAATAAGCAGCACATTCAGCAAAGGACATTCATGTTTCAAAGAAGTGTCCCATTCAGTGATTGATCAAACAGACATCACAACATTCCCACACTGGATAAGATGTCAAACTCTCTGTTGAAATTCCGTTTGAAATCTTAACATTTAAGTATTTTTAACATTAAAGTATATCATAAAATATGCAGATGGAAAATAGGGAATTAAAGTTATCTAAAAGGCAACAGAAGTAGGAAAGTAAAGCTAGCAGCTAATGCTACCTGGGCAGGACGATCTCCTCCTGGTGTACTGAAGCCCTGTGCTGATTTTATTCACAAGACCATGTGCCAATCATAGGGTGCCAATACAGCCAGCTCTGCTCACCAACTTCCAGAGGGAACCCTGAAGAAACATGCCTGAAAAGCTTAATTGAGATAGAAAGCTACCCTTGAGTGATTATCATCCCCAAAGCTTAAAAGCTGTGCTTTTATAAAAGGATAGTTCAGACAGCTAATACCACTCCACATTATTTACTAAACCTACACCAAATATGACACACATTAGTTAAATATATTGTTGGTTTCTGTTGTAAGAGTCTAAGGTTGATAATAGGTCAGAAATGTACTAAAAGCTGATCTGAACAAATTGACTGCATATTTGTCTGACATCCTCTGCTGTGACAGAGATATCGACTGAGCTGCACTTGAGTAATAAAAGGCATTAACCGGTGATGCCCCCACCCACTTTAAAGATTATGTGCTTGCTCCAGAGCCCACTGGGCACCAAAGTGAGAGCATAAACAAAGTGTTAATTGCAAAAAATGGATTCTCTGCCAAGTCAGCGGTATAGCAGGCTTGCTGCTTCTCCACAAAGGTCTAACCCCCTCTGGCTGACGCAGAAAACAGTCTGCAGATTTTGTGTGAAGGAAAAAAGATGAAAGGGAATCAGGTCCAAACTGCCTTTCAAACATTTATATTGTTCAGCCTCTTGAGGTGAAAGTGACCTCATGCTCTGTGAAGGAAAAATATCACATCGGTGCAGGTATAGCTCTCAGGAGTGGGAGTATACATTTCAACTTTAAGATGCTGCTCCTGGATCTCAACATATATATCATATGACAACCAGACCACACCATGAATCATGGCTAGTTGCGATCGTTTCCTGATTAAGACCTCAAAAGCTTCAGACCCGCTCACACCTGGTAAAGCACGCTGAGAGTCCTGACACACAGGCACTTGTAACATTTAGGTTGGTGATGAAACACAGAGGCCGTTTGAGCCCCCCACCCTTCCCCCACAACCCACACCAAAAAACAGTGCCGCCGCACCTCAGGAGTTCACTATGTTTTACATTCACAGCCTCCGGACTTGGATAGAATACAAAACCAGAGAGTGATGCACGTTTCTCTATTAAATGTTGTTTTGCATCACCGGTACTGACAGTTTAATATTTCTTATTAAATAGCGTTGTGCGGTATTGGGATGATATTGTAGGGTTAACTAAAGGGGCTTTCACATAAAACGTACGCAAAGAGAGTTCGGATAAATTATCATTGGTTATGTGAATTAATGGGCAAGTTACAGTCATTTCAGAAATGTATATTACTTATCTCTAATGCAGCCTTTTTTCTAACCAGGAAAAGACACTTATGCCATAATAATCCTGAATCTAAAAATATATTTTGTCTCGTATGACGATATTGATATCGCTCCAGAGCTCTGAGCTGCTGTTATTCAAGAAGCTTTCATTGTCTGACGTACACAGTTGTCTGTAGTCATCGGGGGGAAGGAAGCAGATGAGCTGATTGGCTACTGAGGGCCCCATGTTGCCTAATTAAAACAGGAAGAGTGATGACTCGGCTCATCCTCACTGAGTTATCTGGACGTCTCACTACGCTCTGACTCAGCTCTCCATGTCTTCCTCTAGATAGTGAGCGAAGGCTTCCTGGCAGCATGGTGTCACCTCTACAACGCACACCGCCCACCCCACATCATCAGGACACTGTGGAGCACAACTTGTTATGAAACAGCCATGATGATGCAACACTGAAAGCAATGCTGCCTCGAAGAGTATAAACAAAACATTTGGCTGTGTAACGGCAAATGACTCCCCTTAGCTGAAGATTTAGTGCTCTGTGATTGAATCTCAGTGTGTGCAGGAAGTGGTGAGCGATTTTTTTGAGATTTTTGAGGTGTAAAAAGAATGTTGCTTGTACAAAATGTCCATAATTCATGGGATATTTAAGAGCTTTTCTTGGTCCACATAATACTTAATGAGTTGAGGTGTTTTTAAACAAGAGGGTCAACCCAGTCACATTAGTCCAGTCCACCGCTGCAGCACTGAACCGCAAAACCTGACATTAATCCTGAGGGTAATGTGGCCCTTCCTGTGGCTAATGAAATCTGAAGCTTTTAAACGACTGCACCTAATGACACTCCCTGACAGTTTTTGAATTAAGCAGCCATGACTGCTGGGACTGGACTAAATAGCACACAGATGGCCCTTACCAAAGTTTGGTCCACCCACCCCCATCATTGTTTGCCCTCGGGCTGCATGCAATGCCCTACCTCATGGGTCGGCAACAGGCGGCCCGCGGGCCATTGTTGGCCCGCCAGCAATAATATTTGGCCCGTAATTTTGAGAATCAAAAAAAATATATTATTTTGAGATTTTTTTTTTTACAACATAGGACAGACAGTCGCACATCAGGGTTTCCGTTAGCCGCCGATCGATCGGCCACCGGTCATTATCGGCCGCCGGTCATTATCGGCCGATATTCACTCTTAATAGTCATCAAGCAGATGATGTGAGCATCTTCCACTGCATGCTCCTTAGAGCCAGTGGAGATGTCACATCTCTTCCCCTCTGAGTCTCTATTTGTTGTGTTATGGGGCCCTCTAGTGTCTGAACACAGTGGTGCCCCCTTTCGACAATCCCCACCGACACTGCGCATGCGCATGACGGTGGTGCCTTCACAACCCCAGCCGGCACTGCGCATGCGCGTGGCGGTGGTGCTTTTAAAACCCCAGCCGGCACTGCGCATGCGCGTGACGGTGGTGCCTTCACAGACCCGCCTGTAATCCGCCTTTTGAGAGATGCCGAAGCTGCTCTCAGAAGGGGAACAGTTGACGGGCTGTTTATTGGTTTTATTGTTTTTCTTATCATTTTTTTGAGCTGCGCCCTCGGCCTGAAGCCTGGATGCGTCAGCGGCAAATGTTTAATGACAGAGGAACAAACAGATTTGTGACATGTGTTTTTGCGGACTTGAGGATGGTGTTGAGGCATCTCTCGAGGCGGCGGGAACACATTTAGAGCTGGGGAACCGTGGACTTCCAGCTCTGTCACGGAGGGGAGAAGGAGGGGCTGTCACGCCGCTCGCTTCTTCTTCCTCGCCTGCTGGCCGAAATTCTGGGTTGGCTGCGCCTGAGCTGCAGCCGGAACCGGAGATTTTCTGGGCCAGCTCGCCCTCGTCTCCAGCCTGGGCTGGCGACTCGGGGCGGGCTGCGACCTCTGCGTTCTCGGTGTTTTAAACCGAGCAGGGTTCAAGGCAGCTTGGGCGAAGGACTGCTGCTGCGAAGGCAGCGGCTGGACCCTTCGAGGGAGGCAGAGGTGGAGTGCCTCGTCCTCCCTCTTTTTCGACTCACACCTCTTTTGCATGGAAGCAAGAGCGGAGCCGAAAATTCCCTCGGGAACGATGGGCATATCCAGCACATCCTCCTTTTCCCGGTCTGGGAGGTTGGTGAAGTTGAGCCATCTCACTCTTTCCTGCACCACCATGATCCCCATTGCCTTACCTGTGGCCTGGACGGCGCAGCGTTGGACACGGAGACAGATGTCTGTGACCGCTGCCATCTCGTCCAGAGTGGCTGCCCCCGGGTTACCCGACAGGTCCTCGCAGAGCTCCGCTTGGTAAGCGGTTAGCAGCGAGGCCACATTCAGGGCCCTGGCAGACAACGCTGCGGCTTTGTAGGACCGTTCAGTCATTGTCGACTGAAATCGGTCCGACTTTGCCGGCAGCGTGGGGTTCCTGCTTGGTGACGGGCCCATCCTCGGTAGGAGGTGGGCTGCTACCAGCGGTTCCATGGGTGGTATGCGGAGCAGGCCGAGCTTCTCCATTCCGTCACAGTCTAGGGAGGAGGCACCCTGGATTGGGACCTTGTTGCTGAAGGGCCGGTCTCTCCATGAGACCGACACCTCATCCAACATCTCCGGGAAGACCGGAAGGAGTTGCCTCTTTGTCCGCGCTGCTTGGGGAAAATGTTTCCCTTCGTAGCGGGACCTGGAGGTCTCCTTGGCCATTTCAGGCCACGGGATGTCGAGTCTGGCCGCAGCGCGTTTGCACACGGCCTGCAGGTCCATACTCAGACAAGGCGAAGCTGGTGTGCTATCGTCTGGGAGAGCAGCCCTCGCTCCAGGCTTTGAAGCCTGAGCCGATGACATGAAGATGTCCTCTTCATGTTCATCCGACTCGGACAGGAGGAACACCGAGGCGTCCTCTTCGTCCTCATCGTAGTGAAGCTCGAGAACATCCTCCGCGGGTGAGACCATGGTGAGGTCTAACCGGGAGCCCCAGCTCGGTAAAGCGTGGGGTCCCGTTCCCGCTTGTCTTGCCGCCACCGGGTCCCGGCCTGCCAGGGCGCGGGAATCCGGTTCTGCGGCCATCTCAGATACTGAGCCCCAGACCGACATGGAGAGGGGTTCACTCTCTGTGGCAGATGTCCCCGCGTCTTGACTGCCGGCCGGCAGGTCAGAGGACATGGGGGGTTCCTGCTCCGACAGGCTAGCTTGGCGTGCTAGCCGTCGGCGGAGGCTCTTTACGGTGAAGCGGACACAATGTCCGCACGAGCCGGGGTTGTCGATAGCGCCTCGGGCGTGTTCCAGCCCGAGGCAGGACGAGCAGACCTGGTGTGTGTCTGTGCCCGAGATCTTCAACCCGCAGCCGCAGAGTCGAGCCACTGAGTCCCTGACTCCTCTGGTGTGAGGGAGAGGGGCGTCCATCGTGTTCGCCTCGTGGCGTGGAGAGGACCCGCTCTCAACAGGTAGGTTGGGAGAAAAAGAGGTAACCACCCTGTCCTTAATCCGGAGAAAAGGACGGTGTGGGTCTTTTATTCCCGGAGAATACTGACTGGTGTGGCAGTATGCTCCTTTTAATCCTTTCCTCCTCCGTGGGGAAGAGAAAAGAACAGACTTCCTCGCTACCGTGGTGTCGGTAGTGAGGGAGCAAGCTAACGCTAGCTTGAAAAAAGTCAGACCTAGCTTACTTTCCGGGGAAAGAGAGCGGCGAGGTCGATTTCAACAATAACTAGCGTTAGTAATTACCGTCTTCCTGCGAAGCAGAAGGAGTAGCCGGCAAGCGCCCGTCGACCGAAATGGATATTTGGGTTCAGTCTGTGGACCGTGAAGCTTGTCCAGCTAACATAGAGATGTGCTCTGAAGCGAGAAGAGGTGTTTGAATGGCGCATGCGTTGTGGCTTAAGCTACTTATAGGGGGTGATTTCCCTGACGCTGACGTCAAGATCTCCAGCCAATCAGGATTGGCGTAATGAGATTGATGCTTCTGTTTGCTCCGCGATGAGGCGCATCCCATAGTGAGACATCGAACGGAGTGTTATGAATGAGAACTGACGGGCTGTCAGGAGAGAGAGAGAGGGAGGGAGAGGGGAAAAGAGAGCATCCGTTTCTCCCGTGTTATTATTCGAAGTTAATGTAAACTTTTGAATAATGTACTTCATCTACTACAAGTAGTTTGTTTGAATGTAATAATTATGTTGTTTGTGGAATCATTTATTGAAAAATTAATCTGAATTTTTTGATCTGTAACGATTATAAACTGAAGCAATGAGCCCCATTAATCAGCATATCCGGTCCTAGTCCGGTGATTACCTGCTAACGGAAACTCTGCTACACAATTCTTATTATTATTATTGAAACATGACCGGTAAGTTTCAAATTTGTCCGGTAAAATAAATTCTGTCCCGACATATCCGCTTACATTCATAATGTCAGCGGAGGGAGGGGAAGCGGCGCTGTGGAAGAGCAGAATGGCAAGGGAGAGCTGTCATCTTCCCTTTACAAGCTTCAAACATGTATTTATCGTGTGATTTTGGAAATAAAAATGTCATATTCTGAAAGCCAAGACTTTGTTTATTTAAAATCAAACAAAAACACCCGATCCCCGAAAAACTATTTTTTTACGCAAATCCACGTTTATTTTGAAATGAGCCGTTGCGACTTTCGACTGATTTTGATAGAGCGGGTCACATATGGCAAATGTGTGGTTGGGGGGAACCAGGTCAATTAAAGTACTTATTTAACTATTAAATACATTGAGTTTGAGTAAAATACTTGGTTACTGATTAATTTAGGTTATAATATATGAAATTGCAAAGCAAAACTGCTGTAATTGATTTTTTTGTCCTTTGGTATTTTTTAAAGGTTTTCAACCTGAAAGAATCCTAATGTGTCCTTGAAAAGTTGAAATAAAGAAAAGGAAAAAGGATTCCAGTTGTCCGTGCGTCCTCTGTTGTCCCTCAAGCCTCTCAAATGTGGGCAAACACTCAAATAAATGCCAAAAACCCAGAGAACTTGACAATAGGCCTACTTATCAGAATAAAAGCATGTTAAATAACACTGCTACCTAACTCTACTTTACTCAGTGGAGGCTCGTCCATTGAGGAAAGGGAGGACCATCCTCCCTAAAATTTCAGAGAAAAATAAACTTTGAAGAGAACAATAAATAGGCTACACCTCAATTTAAAAGATAAGTCTGTTAAAATACAGATAATAGCCCTGGCTTTGGGACTGAAATGGGGCTAGAGAGGACGAGCCTCCCTTTGGGCGGGTCTAGCCAGAGGCTCTGGATTGGGTGCCTATATCATCAGTCATCAGTGAACCAATCAGCGGATCTGACTGCGCATCAGAGTGTTGATGGGGAGGGTTATCAGCGATATCAGAGTTTTTTCTGAACCGGTGAACAGGGGCGCTGCGCCCTCTTACCAAAATCAATTCCTTGAATTAGGCTTTGATTATGTTCTGTTCATCTTGCGGCTCAGCAAAAAATTGGCCCACGGCCAAACTTACTTGCCTACCCCTGAGTATTAAAGCAGCAGAATATTTGGAATTCAGAAACAACAACCTACATTAATGAGACAGTTAATGTGAGTTAAAATATAATTAGTATTAGTTGATATGGAATCAGATGGATCATTTTAGAATGTATCCTGAAATCCTAAACAATTGTTTTCATTTTCTTGCTTTAGACATTTTCTTTGTATATAAATAGATATATGTATACCTTTCCTGACACAGTACCAGTATCAGCTGCCAAACCATGAAATGACTTGCATGTTAGGAATGCCATATAGTCCCCTGTGGTAGAAATGATTTGGATTAAGGTTAGACTAAACTGCTACAGGAAGGACTCAGCCTAATGTACCTGCTATACCGGGTAAGGTACTAAGGTGCCCCACATGTACAATTTTATGCTGGGTTACATTCTTACTGTGATTTAGACATGAGGTTGGTCCACAACCAATCATTAGCCATTTTCCAAGATTGTAAACAAACAACAGAGGTGAGTGTGATGCTGTGAAGAAGACGTGACAGTACATGCCAATGTAGGCAAACGATAGATAAACCTTGTTAGTCTTTCTCTCGGCTTCCCACATGCAACATTGGTTGTTAAGCCACTATGTTGCCGTTCCCAATCCAAGTCAACCTCTATGTTGGGTCGGGCTATAATCAGGCTGGTATTGTGTAGTCTGAACTTTACATGTACTAGTTTAGCTCCAGGTAAGAAACAGACAAATGATTATCAAAAATAATGCTCAATGACGCCACTAGTTGTCAAAACACTTCCGAGCTCACCTTTAAACATTATACATAAGTCTTCCCGGTTGTACAGAATACCAGAAAAGAGGGATCCTGTTTCATCATTTCTGTTCTCAGCAGGCTTACATGTGTCTGAATGTTTTTAAGAATATGTTGTACAGTAAAGATAATATACAGTGCATATCCTACATGAAATCTAATACAGAATATATTTAATCTCCTGCTATTTAGTTGATTTACTTCTTCAATGTTTTCCCCATGGTGTACATTCTTGACTCCAGTTGAAATGCTGATAGAAGTATGTGAAAATAAGTGCTTTTTATCAAGAAATACTTGAAAGATTATACTATATTTGAATTACAACAGTATGTGATTCTGTCGTGAAAACAAATGATTGTTTTTGCATTATCGTTAGTCATGATGGAAGGCAATCAGCCTTCTTTAACAGACATTAAATCCAGCCAGACTTCACCGAGGACAGTTGAGCTTGTCACAGCTGGGTGCAAACATGACATTTGAAACCACATAATTGCTGATGTGATTGCTCCAAATATGTGCTGAAGGCAATCTTCCCAAGCCAAATAAATCAATTAATATACAAACTGCCAACCATAGAGAGCGGTGTCTTTTGGACTTTTTCTGAAGCAGAGCCATGGTGAAAAACGTCTGCAGAAAAACAGCTCAGACTGATTTCTTTCATGTGCAACAAACAAACCATTCCAGCAACCCACAAAGGCACAATGCAACTGCTGCCAGGGGAGACGGAGTGTGAAAATGACTTTACATGGGTTGAAAATGCATCACAAAACCAGAAAATTGAGCTTATTTCACACACTTGAATGAAATCAGGGACTTGGAGATTTTGCATTTTATTCCTTTGCTCCAAAAGCTCTCTCTTTTTAATATTTACTTTTACTGAAATGAGAAATAACTCAAAACTCACTACAAGAGGAGAACCATATATCCTCAAATTGTTGAATTTTTATGCATAGTTTCACAAACATAACCAAATGTTAGAGAAACAAGGATTTTAAAAATGCAGCATCACTTTCTCTGCACTGTATGCTTTCAAGTGACACCAAACATGAAGCATACCAGTCTTATCTGAGCTGAAAGGCCTCCCTCAGCGCGGAGCAGGCTCAGTGTCCAGATAATGAGCGAGCACCGAGGGGCCTGAACACTCATTTGATCACAAACACATCAAGACAAGCCAGGCAAAACGCTTCAGCCGCCTGCTCTGATTTAAACCAGTTGGAGTGGTGATCAGAAAGGGGAATGTGCTGCCATGCTGGACACCTCGGCCCACTGAGTTTTCCCAGGGTAACTCCTCTGGAGAGCTCTGGTGGTTCAGGCGGAGCTGTCAGAAAGCTTCGGTGCTCGTGCTGGAATCCAGACATGCGGATACCGAACCACTCAGCCACAAACAGCGCTCCAAGCTAAACTAGTTGCAGAATGAGGGCAACCACAGGGGGATCGTATAGCAATTATTCCAATCATATGAGGATTGTTTGCTGGATTGTTTGTCTTCTAAAAAATACATTTTGACAGTGTTTGCTTAATGTACCACACATTACAAAAGTGTGTAGCTGTGTAACAGTTTATTCTGGTTTCAGCATATTTAAATGGAAACAGATTATGTAAAGTTTGATGGAAATAATGTACTTTAGGTGAATGGGGGGGTGACTTGTCCTCAACTCTAGTAAGATGGGTTTATTTTCCAGCTATAACATTATAAATACTCCTGTGTGAGGGACCGTTCCTTAACCCCCGGCTTTACCAAAGAACTCAACAGTTTACGTTGCTGAAGTATGACATTTAACCTCAAACCCTAAACAATTTTTATTGAACAAAAAGTTATGGTTAGGTTGTGTTATTACTCTTTTTAAATCATATTCAAATGTTGCAATGTCAGTCCCACTGACCCGCACCCAAACCTTATCCTTCAGCATATTGCAGCCTCAGCACATTGTCGCTGAACTCTGGGATTGGATATAAACTGGGTGTTGCAGAAACGTCCAATATGGACCAAGGTATACTGGACTGCCAAACCAGAATGCTAACCAACGTGTCTCTGAGCAGGGCGGTGAGGTGGGTGGCTTTGGGTTCATCAGTGGAGTTGGTAGTGTGCTTCAATGGTTTGATGGGAATGTTGAATGTATTCCAACAGTTGAAACCTAATGCAGGAGAATCAGCCGCTAACACACAGTACAGCCAGATCCATAACACACCGCAGAGAAGTTTGAATAGCAGCCTGGTCACAAAGGTCACCCTCATAACTTTGGAACATTAAAGCGCTGAATGACCAACTAAGACTTTCAGCGGTAGTCAGCGGAATGGTGATTGAGGTCTTTTGGCATACACCAATTATATAACTGTTGTTTAAAAAAAAATACCAGATAGTCAGGCGACTGAGCTATAATTAAAAGTTATTTTAAAGTGTCTTTTCTTTATAGCAGAATGTAAGAGGAGCAATCCATGTAATAGAGGACAGGAAAAAGGAGAGTTCACAACACCGGGAGGATTTGTTGTCAAAGAATTTCAGATTTGAACCCAATGCTATTAGAGAACCATATCAATATCCACATGGAGGACAGAGTGACAGGGCACATCTGCGTTGGGTGGAAACCTGAACCTGGAAAAGTGTGCCAGAGAGGCAAGACACAGCCCTTCAACGTTATAAATCAAAATAAGTGCATAACTGTTTCAGTGTCATTATCTTCTCTTTTAAACTAAATGGTAAGCGGGGTGTTGTCACCAATGTATTAACCAATGGGAAATGTTCACAGCGCGGCATCCTAGGGACTTTTAAAGTTTGCTTCCAAAGTGAGTATGCTGATTTCACATTAACCAAAATAGGACTAAACAACTTCAATGCTCTTTTCTAAAGTTGTTTTCCTTTCCATTTTTAAATCTAAAATGTGACTTTTTTGGCGAGCTTGATTACTGTACTACACAGTAACTAAAAACAAGCAATTGTGTGGGGAGGCAACAACCACAAAAAAAATCTCGTAATTCTTTGGAAGGTATGCAAAAGCAATCAAGTCAGAGTACAAACATTTCCAATTTCTGGAGGCATATGTAGACTTTAATTCTAGATATCTTATCTTCTCCACAAATAAAGCATCAACACATTTTCCGGTCATTTGTTGCAGAGAAAATGTGTTAATTGGGTGAAACTAGGCGTCAACATCACAGCACTAAAAGGCTTGGCTTTTGTGTGAAAGACTAAAACCTCACAATGTTGATATGCCAGAGTGGCTGTGTGTGTACATGTGTTTTGTGGGTTTGTGGGAAGAAGTTTATACTGAGGCATTTGCCATTTGTTGAGTTGTGTCAGATCTTCTGCCAGAAAAACAATGTCTGGCAGTTAGTGAAACCAAATAGCAGGAACTGTTCAATTGACCCCAAAGGTAAGCCATAGAGTTAAGAGAGAACGAGTTAGGAACACGTTATCCTTCTTCTTTAATGGAACACAGGTCTGTTTTAGATTTATGGCTGTGTGCATTCATAGATAAAGATGATGTGAAATACAATTCCTAACACCAAAGGTCAAGTTGCTACGTAACTGAGAGAGGTCAGGCGTTCGCTGTTAGGAGACGTCCATTCATCAAGTGCTGCCAACATGCCAGAAGTACAAAGGACAGCATATCCTTGCCTGAGTCCATTTCCATTTTTGTTTGTCTTCCTTGGCTCTTTTCTTCTTTTCGACTCTTCACAGTCGTATTTAACTTCTTTAAAAAATGGCCACAGCACAAAGGAACGACCGTATTTCTTTTTTCCTGAATGGCAAGCAGACTTTGTTGGCGGAGAAGCATCGCAAACTCTTTATCTTTTCAGATCTATTTTTCAATGCCGTCCATAAATATTGTTTCCTACTATTTGTCAAGTTAAAAAAACACATACTAAAGAAAATAGGAATACGCTTTCACTCCACTGTCAGGTGCTCTCTGCTTGCATTTTATTGAGGTACATATAAAAGCCTGTTTAATGGCTCTCAAAGCTCATGTCGAGAAATGACCTTCATCTACCCCACCCGGGGCAGGTGGGGACCAGGGTGGCTCTCATAAAACTGCAACAAATTACACTCAGGATACTTCAAGTCCACCATAAAACATAATGTGCCATTAATGAAGTTGCCCTTTTCCTCTTTCTGTTCCTAAAAATAACAGCTGGGGAAATAGTCACCAGAACGGCTTAAACGTTATAGTCTGTGCGAGCATGAATTATTTACTGTAATCGCACATATCGGTAAAATAAAAAGGGAACTTTGATAGTGGAGTTTTTTTCTTCACACAAAGAACAAAGAGAATTCATAATATGGCAAGGTGACAAGACATCAAAGAGAGGTTTTACAGATAGATAAGACACAAAAGAACAGTGACTTCAAAACACTGAGTTTCCCCACTTTGTTCTTTAAGTAACCCTCCATTTTTTTCTCCCAACTCACGCTAAACTAAAAGCCAGTCGTAAAAAAAAAAGTTATTTTCCTCCATTTATTTACAGTGAAGTTTCCGATGACTTCCAGCCTTAAGAAGTTGTACACCATTAGTCTGTGAGTATGAAAAAAAAAATCAATCGCTGTAGGAACAAGAGACATTTGATCTGCTTAATGTCCCACCATAATCAACATAATGTATTAAACCATTGCACTAATGATACCAATAACTAATCTGTTTCATACATTAATTAGATATTCCCAACAGTCAACATGCCGCAGTCCTCTTGTCTTACCGTAGCGGTGTTATTAAGAATAATTCTGGGTCCCTCAAAGGTCAGCACTGTGAACAACTCAATGTGAAACATTTACAAAGATTCTCTTCACAGCGTTAGTCAATCCACTAATAACAAATCTATCATTGGAATTAATAGATTTTTGTGTAACATTTGCAAAAACTGAAGTGCACAGCTGTGTCATCTATTGCCTGAGCTTCACATGATACATCTAATATTCTTGAGGGCTGAGAGCCAAGGACAGCCAGCTTGGGAAGCTTGTGATCTACTGCAGGGCTAGTTTAGGTCTTTTCACAGGATTTCTGGGCAAAGACAAAAATATATAATTTGTCCATCTTTTCAAGAAGATTGAAATGTTTTGCAAAGCTATGAAACACTGTCGAAATGTAATCATATCATGTTCTCTCTAGGGGTACGTTGCGGCGTAGGTGTGAAATTAGTTTTGTCCGGGAGCTTTTGTCATCTAAGTAATGCGTACAAATATGCATGTGTTATAATCAAGAGGAAAACATTAACAGTAGGGGAAGAAATAGGAACATATTTATATTGCAGAAGGTTTAAAAAGCTCAGGTTTTATGCATGCTTTTTATTTGAAAAAGCGAACCTGTTTTCAAAAGTGCACTTCTCTTGCTTCTTAAAACATCCCACAACTTGTCTCAAGGCGGAAGAAATAAGGGAATTTACTGAAAGGTTCAGTGAGCTGTTTTCCGGCAGACGTTGATCTTCAGCTTTTTGACTCCGCAGCACAGACTCAGGCTTTGTGAGCCTCCTGTCTGTTTTCAGAGTCTGTCTTCTCCCCTTGAAAACATTTCCTTATCGCTCATCTGTCAATTCACAATTCTCTGTCTCACTTTATGTCAGCAGGACCAAGCTGCGGCATGCTCGGCCCCTAGCTCTTAAAAAAAAAAAAAATACAGCGTCCATAAGAAACAAATCATCCATTTCAAAAATACATGCCACTGTTCAGACAGATTCAACTTCTGATAAACGCAACAATATTACAGGACAAGAGAGCAGTAACCACTTTGGATACAACACCTCCTCCATTAAGCTTGTTTTGACTCTGTGTAACCCTCGGTTACAATGGAGAAAGGGTGGATGATCATCAAATCTTTTGCCTACTGAAGAAGAAAACACTCCTTAAGAATAGTGCACTCAGGGACCCAGTGCAGAGGAGCGTATGAAAAGCTGGCGTGACACTACCAATTCCCCTCTCTGCAGCAGATAGCAATACACATCAACGAGTGCGGCAAAGTTAAAAGTGAGGTGTCGAACTTAAGAAAGTTTCTGGGTATTGAAGAGACATTCAACACTATCTGCGCTCGGAGGGGAATGTCAGAAGCAGGGCTGGTATCACCTGCCACCTGGAGAGAAACCCTCAGTAGATTTTCATTACTGATTAGACAGCGGAGAGTGCAGACGGATTCAAAAGACTTCCCTTATTTGTTGTTCTACAATATCTATGGAGAATCTTTGTTTGACAGGCTTATGGGGGTGCGAAGCGTGTTTTGTACATGAGTCGGATCCTGCCCCTGCTGCTAATCAGAATGACAAATGTACGGTTAAAAAACTAAAGCGGGATTTAGATTTGGAGCCTTGCTCTGAGATGTGAATGAATGTGTTTTTTCTAAAAGCACATTCTGCAGGTGCAACATCATAGGAGAAAAATCTGCCCTCTATGCCTGCAAATCCGCTAAGATGGAATTCACCTGATAGGGATCCTATGATTAATAAAACTTCTGGTGAAAGAGCTCCCTGGATATAGAAAAAGTTTCCTTTTTATCTAGGCGGTTATAGTAAATGATCATCTCACAGCGCATCATTCCCCAATCTGCGCGCCACTTTGTTTCCAAAGCCTGATGAGCCAGACTGGACTGATTATAGAGACAACTGTTGGAGAGTCACGCAACTCCACAGCATGCCGTCTCAGAGGATCATTTACCTGGTCATTTCAGGAGAAGAGCAGCAGTGGAAACCATTTGAAAGCTCATGGTTAAACATGTAATAATTTCTACTTGCTTATTTTGGATTTAAAATTAAACTACTGAGAATCTGACCAAATAAAAGTGGAAGAAGATGAAAAGTTGATTGTATGATTACTGTTGTGTAAATCGCTTTCCTCTCTAGACGTGCAGCCCTCTGAAGTCAAGGGTTAGTGATTCTTCTCAGTTCATGACTGAGTTCAGAGCCTGTTCAACATTAGAGGAGATACACCACAGCTGGTGTTCACATTCAGGGATAAGCACACCTCCTGTCTTTAATAATTTCTTGACAAAAAGACAATTACTTAATAAATTCACCATGTTTTGCTCAAAGTGTTTGTGATAACTGTTCACTGCTGCCTTTCAGGGCAACAGAAGTGATCTGTGGCATTTTGATGATTTCTAGGAACTCTATTCATGTAGAAATTAAAGAAGATTGTGTGTACGCTATGTGTGTGGTTGCTTCGAGGCAATACGACAGAATGAGTGCCATAAACTGTCAGAAAATGATTCCCTATTTACCAGGGGGCTTTGGCGAGCCCACTACATTTCTCAGCTGAATTTACAGTGCTGCTGATAATATCAGGATTAAAAGGCAGATAAGTTAATCCACCAAGCCTCTGATTCTTGACATTTCATGATACGAAGCACAGGCCGCCTAAAGGGGAGAATCACATTCGTGTAAAGCTTCAGATGAGCAAATAACACAGCTCAGAATCTCTCGTATCTTCAAAGAAATACAGACTTTGAAACGTCCTAATGAAGATGTCAGGCTCTCTTCTCTCACTGCAGATCTCTCCGGAGAAGCTAATTAGCAACCGCGGCCTGAAATCACATTGACATTCTGCATTCACTCAAGCTGCTGACTGTGACTCTTATCTTGATGGAGGTTTGATTTGTTTTCCATTTTAATAAAGGTGCGCTGTATCTGATGGAAGCTCTGAAAATGGAAGCGGATGCAGGAGCGTTGAGTTCACTTTTGCACAACAATAAACACAACATGCACGACCTGCCGCTGCTCATTCAATCATCAAAACAATACAAACAAACATCCGCACACTTCATTAGCATTTTAGAAATCAGGAGCCTAATAGAGAAGCGGATGAATAACAGGAACACATTAATTGTGAATACAGTAAATAATGTAGCATTTTTTCTCTGGGGACCAATTTATCCACATCCGAGAGCCACCTGTTGACACAGTCTGACTAATACTTACAAAGGAAATGCAAAGATACCTTTTCCATCCTTTGTGTTACCCTTATCTGTGGAATGTCTGCCTGTTATTATTAAAAACTCAGGAATGAGGGAAAAGTCGTCACCAGTGAGCGAACGCAGACATACGCCGCATTCCGGCATCAAACACTTCCTGTAAACAGCCAAGTGTTTCCTGTGTGGAGGCACATGTTGCTGTATTGCTGCCCTACGACTGCGTCATGTTGCCACGTCCGGCTCAACATCCCTGGATGCAAAAAGCCAATCCTTCCACAGCTTACACTCACGTCACGGCACAAAGTCCACTCATTCACTCAAAGGAAACACCATCTGTTACATTTTCATTGAAGGCCTTGCTTCAGGCTAACGGCCCGTCCACACTACAGCTTAAAAAAAAGCTTGGAGCTGGGCGTGTCTGAAGCTCGACCAACAACCAATCACATGAATCTCCCGCCCCTGACACATAAGCAGCGGTTTGATTGGCTAGAGCTTGTACTGGCATATGATTTGATTGGCTGACGCTTCCACCGAAAGCTTCAGAAGCTTCAAAAGTTGAACATTGCTCAACTTTTGCAGCCTGAAACGCCAGGAAAGCTCCGCTCTGCTTCCCACAATGCAGTTCGGCGAAAAGTGACGTCACCCCATTCAAAGTGAATGGGCAGACGTGTTGGAAACAGTTTTTGAAGCTGTCGAAGCTGTAGTGTGGACGGGCCGTAAGACAATTAAAGCTAATAGAGTGCAAATGTTTGAGCCTGAAGAACTGCCAACTTCACAATATCTTACACATTCTTATCCATATGCATAAGACATTTTAATGAGTGAATGAAATCCAGTCCTATATTATCTCATGCAGCACCTGGGTCCAGCACATTCTGGATAATTCAGTTTTGATACCCACATTAACTGTTCATTTAGAATAACTGCAGGCAGTTATCCCACATTGCTTTTAGATTATCCTTGAACGTTGAATTACATTTAATTCTGAATTACTCCCAACAACTCCTAACTACTAAGTGTGCTGGTAATGGCGCTATAATCCCCACTGTCTCATTATGTTCAATTGGAAAGAATTGGTCATGCTTTCTGTCAGTGATCAGTGAGCACCTTTGAGAAAAAGCTGTGAACAGATTCTTTAAAAGGCACTTGGGCGAATTATCTCGGAGCTAAAAAAAGGACAGGCTTGGATAAGCATCTTTAGCCCCCGGGGGCTGCACCCCTGAGGTGAGAGGATTGCTTCACATGAAGTGAAGGCTTCAAGTGCTGCATGTAAAAATGGAAGCTGCTCTTGTTGTTGGATCTGGAGTGGGTGGCACAGACATGTTGCCCTCTGGGACCTGGAGCCTTTGGGAGACAATGGGCGGGCTGTGTGAAGCGGGAGCTGCAGAGTCCAGGGTCACAGGGCCCCTCTTCTCAGGTCTACACCACTAAAGTGACTGTTTAGTGACAACACATAGAAAAGGGTTTGTGTGGAAGACTATGGTGGGGGGGTGTTTGGAGGTTGTGACCAAAGGCGGTCCATCCATCATGTGTCACTTCAGCCCTTTGGGAACTAAAGTGAACTGAAGCCATACCAACAATAATTCATAAAAAAACACCTATGTTAAAGATTATTTTATTGTTGGATCAGATCTGCAAACTAATTGAACCAGGGTGAAGTACATTTTGTAATTGCGTGGAGTTCAGTGTTTCTTTTTTTATTTTTTTTATTGTGTATGCATAGTTTAAAACATACAAAATGTATGTTCCTTCCTGAACGATTCTCTTCTCAAGTAGATAAACTTCTCGCATTGAAATTGCTCTGTGGCTAAACGCGATAAGAAAACTTGATGTACTTCTAGTGCCAGCGTAGAGTTCTCAGCATTCACCGCAAGAAATGCAACCTTTCCTGTTGATTGTATGATTAAACAAATAAAACGTATTTTTATATCTGTTGCAGGGTGGTGGTTTTCTTGGGGCTTTTGTTTGTGGAAAGAATATCATCTTTGTAGCTAAATAAAACAAATGACTTCAGGGGCAGAGGAACCAATTGTGCGAGCGATGTAATCGGGTAGAGTCTGATACGTTTTTTCCTGCGGTTTTGCACAGCGTCACGAACACTCACTTCAAACGACGTGAGTGATTTAAACTATACCTTCAGCGCCACTGAGGGAAAGAATAGTGAGGAAGAAAGGTCCTTACATCTGGCAGAGATACAAACGCAGGAAAAAATTAATCTCATCTCACACCTTCCCTTCTTTCATCTACATCCCCTAATAAGCTGGTATTTTGATTCCTGGATTCCTGGCAAGCCGCCCTGTTTGCAATTCAAAGAGTTTTCAACAAGAGCATCTGTTTGGGTATTATCATAAACCTGCATGCTCCCCCACCCTTCACCTCCCACCTCCCCCTTTTCCCTTCCCTCCCTCCCTTTGCTACCGCTCTGCTCTTTCCTCTGCCGTGTGCACTTGCATGTTTGCTTGAAAAGGGGTGGAGAGCATGGGTGATGGTGGGGTTAGGGGGGCTTTTCCTTGACCCACAGAGTCAATGATACATAAGCCACATGACCAACTAGACTCATACAAACGCACGGAGGGACGCACACTTGGACAGACAGACCTGCAGGCTGACTTCCAGCACATTCACAGCTCCACTGAACTTGGCTCAGGCTGCCGTTTTTTTACTGACAGAAGAAAAGAAGAAACACACACACACCTCTGTGGGAGAGCTCAGATAAAGACGTGCCTTCAGTCTTGGAGTGGCGCTGTCACACACACTGATATACAAATACGCATTTAGACAAACACACAGCCACAGCCAGGGAGCCACCACACACATATTCCCACAAACTGACACACTCACTTCTCACACACAGGAGAGCAAACAGTCTCTCTCTTTCTTGCTCGCTCAGCTGCTCTCTCTCCCTCTCCCTCCCATCCACACACACACACACACACACGCACACCACTACAGTATATCAGCGAGTGACTAGCGGAGAGCCAGAGGGGAGTGCAGAAATGAATGTGAAGATCCTGACGCTGGTGATTGTGCTCTTGGTGTCTCTGCTGTGTTCTGCCAGTGCTGGTGAGTACAGGAGCGTTCAGCCTCATCGCCGGGCATCTCGCTCTGCTTTCTATTTCTCTCTCTGTTTGCCTTGTGCTCTTGCAGGCATCTGTAGTTGATCAGTTACCCAGCATGGTTAGCCTTGTGTGGGCTCTAAAAGGCAGGAATATCAGCACCTGGCTGTATACAGTACTGCACTGCAGTGGTTATACTGTCTGCTATTGTGCTGCCATGGCTTGTTATGTTAAACTTGAATGTGAGCTGAGATTGATCATTTTCCTCCTTGCCTCACCTTGATGAAAGCTTGGAACACTTGGAGAGGAAATATTCGTGTTGATGGACATGAATGTGTGGAGCTATGCCTGAGTGACAATAATGCTGTATGCATGGATGATTGTTGTGGCTGTTATGAAATGTAAGATATGCATGGCACATGTTCTGTAAGGTGGAGTGATTCCGATTTATGTATGGCTTGATGTATTCCATCTGACCCAAGTGCTATATAAATCATTACATGACTGTGATTGTGCAGCAGGGCAACACAGCACCTATGCGTGCATGCCTCCTGTGGTGATGATAATGAGCACTGTAATTGTTGTATGCATCGATGAGGGAAACACAGATCCCAGATAGATGGATCGTCTCCTGAGGGGCTTGCCGCCTTGTCACAGTACATTTCCGTAAAGTGCTGCTGGGTCTCTGGAGCCACTGTTGGACTAGATATCAATTCCAGTGTGGATCTAAAACGTCTGATATGTAGAACAAAAACATTGACTCGGGACAATTATACAGGGGCAGGGCATATTCTCTCTCATTGCTGGTGGGAGGAAACGGGTTCTGAGATATGTGGCCGGGGGTTTAGTTTGGAGAGCGGTGGGCAGTCTGCAGATGTGATGCAGGTAACATTGTAGTGTGAAAAAACAACAGTTAGGCCTGTGTAAATGTCTGGGCCATTCTTGGGATTATCACCTACCCACTAACTATAGTGGGTAAGACACACAGACACACTGTGTTTAAATGTATTACATGGGAAAGATGCTGTGTAATATAAGATGTAGCATAGTGTATGATCATAAGATATAGGCCTAGGATTACATACTATTGAATGCTGTTAGACTATATGTTGCTAGGTGCTGTGCTTGTAAGATGCTGTGTAGACTTTCTGCTTGCTTGATGCTGTCCACTCTGTATCGATCCACAGCCACGGCACTCACAGTTCCCATGCTTCCCAGCAAATTCGTTTCAGCGACATGCTATTTTTGTCTGAGGCTCACAGCACATGAGTAAATGGGAAGCAATTATCTAGCATCATGGTCAGTGTCGTTTTTCACGCCCTGCGTGTGGCTAAGCATGTTCCACGCCTGAGAGCCCACCGGGCTACACCGGCGACGGGGAAAACAAGGCTGATGTGCCTCAGGCTTTCATGGGAGCTTATCCTTCTCAACGTTGTTCAAGTCATACCGCTTATATGCCTCTCTGTTCCCCGGCTGCTACTGTAGTACCAGAGCTCCATTGACATACAGGAAGAGAGAGAAAGGGATTGAAGAAGAGGAGGGGATGCAAGTGTGTTGCAGCGTTGATGGGTGTGGGAGGGATGCTAGCTGGAGTGTGTCTGCGTAGCACAAGCCTCTGCTACAGTATGCGCTGTCGCGGGAAGGTGTCGGAAGAGGCTCTGCATGTAGGCAGTGGGTGTGAAGCCTTTCATCTTGAGACAAACACTTTTCCAGTTCAGTGGGCTTTCTTTCTCAGGCATCTGTGTGTGGACATGTGAGTCTGAGAAAGAAGATGCACAGCGACAGAGACAGTGTGTGTGTGTGTGTGTGTGTGTGTGTGTGTGTGTGTGTGTGTGTGTGTGTGTGTGTGTGTGTGTGTGTGTGTGTGTGTGTGTGTGTGTGTGTGTGTGTGTGTGTGCAGGAAGCAATTCATATAAAACTGATAAAGGGTGGGGAAGTGTGCATGATTGTATTTATGGTTACATTTGCATATTAGCAAGAAGTCTTAGTGCAACAGGCAATTCAACTCCACAACCTAATGCTACTTACAATATTCATTCAGTTCACTAAAAGAGCTGCTGTGGCCTTCTCTAGGTAATATTAGCATCCTTTAGCAGCGCACTTCAATTACCCATCCTTGAGAAGCACTCTGGCTCAAGAGTGGGCTCCAGCTTTAGACATGTGGTATCCATAATTCATCCCGAGGCCGATCACTCTTCCTCCCTGTGTAACTCTTAAGACTGGTATATAAACAGTCTGAAAACATCTCGTGTCTCACAGCCTCTTAAAAGATATCAAAGCTTCCTTTTTTCCCCCATCATGGAAACACCCTGACAATCTTCACCTAGGGATGCTCAGGATAAAAACAATAGCAGCTGGCTCAGACATGCACACACACGCACACACTTAAACACACAGAGGGTGTAATTGTGAGGCCTGGATTGAACAGGTGAGCCAGTAGTGAGTGTGAGCAGGGCACGAGGCCCAGATCAGAGCCATTATCTGGCAGAGGAATCGTCTGCTTAGGAAGGGGGTGATTTCATGAGAGCTGTCAGCAGTGCTATTATTCCGTATTAAACTTTGATGTATTGTTGGGGCTGGCTGCACCATCATGCATGCATACCGTACTGTAGCTTGCCTCTTTCACATGCTCACCCCAGTGTTACGGGTCAATGTAATGAGGGCTACAGTACATGCAGCCTCTCATTAAGGCTCCTCAGGGCATAAAACAGGGTGTGATTATTGTGTTAGCAACTTATATATATATATATATGTAAACCAACCGTAGCCAGGAAGCTTTAAATCATAACCTAGGTTTTTCTAATGTGAAGAAGGTGTTTGTGCCTGTGGACGTGATTATGGCGGTTGTGGAGAGAACAAACACAGCTAAACTTTTCCAGATGTCCAGGAATAACATAAGAACAGTGGGCAAACATGTGTGTAAAAGGGGAAGAAGAGGTTATTACGGGATTATGGAGTATCACAGAGCCTTTTCCTTTTTTATTTGTAGGGGGGAGAGGAGATCCTAAGCACTACCTGGGTTTATGTCACAGAAAAACACACACACACACACACGATGAAATCTCTTTCATGAGGAACCTGGATTTCCTCTTCATGCAACATTACGACGAAATAGAGCCAGAAGCCTGAAGCAGCAGGGAATTGTATGCTGCATACGACACACACACACACCCACACCCACACACAGTAGCCAACCATTTAATATTATAAATATATCTAGGGCATTTCTTACAAAAGCAACACCCTTCCCTATTTAAAAAGAAAATATTTGATGTAGCTCATTTACAAGGAGTAAAAGTTCATTCATTTGTTGTATACTGTATGGTTTATTTGATGCTAAATTGCCTCAAATGATGTGAAGCTACAGTGTAGTTTAGGCCGTTTCAATTGTTTGCGACTGCAGGGTTAGCGTTGGGGGTAGCCATCTTGGAATAATGTTTACACGTTCTGAAAGTCGGAAGAACTGTAGGTTTTCCCATTCTCCCCATTATGTTGGCATTAAACTGTGGTGGTCGATGTTGCAAATTAATAAGCAGATTTTGTGATAAAGTTCCTTGATTTGGCAGGTATTTAAAAAGCTGGATTTGATCTAACAATTTCTATGTCAACATATTTGAGTTTCTGATATAAACTTATGTACTATACAGCAATATAATATTTGTCCATAGCGCCTTCCCCTGTAGGGTTTATACTATGCAACTCATTGTAGCTGTAAGTAAGTTTGAATGAGGAGGTTTTTAAAAAGCACTCTCTGTGATAAACCCTTCACATCTGTATAATATCACCCAGCATGAGCTTGGTGAATGGCACTCCAAATTGCTCTGGAGGGGGTGGGAGTTGAGGAAGAGATTTAGTGAAAAATCATAACTCATTTGGTAGGGATATAAGCTAACCTTTGGGCTAACACTCCCTGGAGAGCTCAGCTGTTGAAGACTTTGGCATATGTGACTGCTGGGCTGCTGTAATGTAATTCAGAACCCTTTGAATGAATAAATCTACTCACTTAGATCTTCCCTTGAGAGCAAATGCAGTGAAGGAAAAAAAAAAGCAAAAGTGGGAGTAAAAGACGGGCCAAGGGACAGAGAAATAAATGAAGGGCGGACAGGAAGAGAGGCTATCAGGGAGCTCAGAGGTTGTGTAAGCTTTCCACAGAGGGGGAAGTCATGGCTACATCTAAAAACTCACAGCTGGTGATGAAGTCTGTCTTTACTAATTCACATGTGGAATGATGACACTTGTTGGCTGTATAGAAGCTAAACATGCTTAAACCTTGAAATTCTGAATCCATTCCGATTCCTTACAGTATGTATATATGTCTGTTGCAGTCCAGACCCCCTTTTGAGGGCATAACCTGAAGGATTGGGGTAATGGGGGGGGGGGGGGGTGTAAGGGGGTCCTGTGTTAACCAGACCTCATGTGATCACCAGACCTTATCCTCAGGCCCGGGGCGCTCCTTACAACTTAATTAGAGCCAGATATTCTCCAAAACTGCTCTGGTTTTCACTACTGACCAACATTAAAGTGATTTATGAGTCTCTTTTTGAACATTAAGTGTTACATTTACAGCAGTAGTCCAGCAGATCATATTCCTGATCAAGATCTGAGTGGACATTTTTATTAACGGTCTGCCAGACCGCAGGATAAATATTGCGGTCTTTAGGAATGCAGGTGCTTTAATTATTTTCATGCTCAATTTGTGGGAACCCAGAATTGAAAAATACGACTTCTGTGTATTACTCTAGAGTTGTCATATGTGGTAGCCTTTCATAATTACAGCAGCTAAACAGTATGTAGGAGTAGGAATGATTACTCTGGAGAACCAAATAAATATGGTTTAGGGTTTTGTCACTATTACCGTCAAACCTCTATAGGCGCCATCATGGATCAGAGAGATTTCATGTAATGTATGGCTAAAAGAGCTGCACAGCTGGCTGTTGTTAGGCAGTTTGAATCAGACAAGGGATTGCATTGCAGTGAGGATGGCGGTGTGGATTGGGGCTAGGGATGGTGTAGAGGGATTCGGTAGCTTTGGGGTTCATTTATTGACGCGTCCGCTGGGATCCGCCTAAACTCCAAGCCTTAGGCAACAGGATGTGCACGTCACTTTATTCTCAGAGATTTATAGGACGTGGTGGTGCACCTCATGAGGTTTCAAACTGTCATGGACTTTATGTTCTTGCCTTTAATTGAAAAGCTTTAAAATACAAGATCTCTTACATCTTCCACAGAACTGGGGCCCTTCTGTGACAACACACAAATCACTCATTTATGAAATCATGCATTATTCAACACAAATGCTCCGTCTTTGATCACAAATGTTACGTTCCCTGGGAGAATATCGCACACATACTGTCCCACGCATAAAAGTTGGTCAATCTAATGATCTGCCACTGACTAATAGTGTGGATCTCTCGTATGCCTGTTTCCTGGATCAGGACAGGGCCCCTCGCTGCGTCCCTCTGTCTCTGCTCAGGAAGGGAAGCCCTGCTCTGTGGGCCCCTTGAACATGAACAGATGTTTGTAAAAACAGGAGAGCAAAACAAGATATTGGAATTTATAAACATGCATCAGGAAAACAGTTTATCCCAACAGCTGATGATAACCTTGTCAACTCAGAGGGCTGATAGAAACTAAACTTTAGCTCACTTTCAGCACAGCAGCTGAACCTGTCAGTAAAAATCCTCATGAATTATATATCTCCCCTAATTAGGTGTTACAGAATTGCTTACTATGTTTTATTGCTAACCTTGAGCCCAAGGTGCCTTTTTCCTGCCGTCCATATGCTAAGTTAACATTTCTGTTTTAGAAGACTCTTTAAATAGTCGAAGCAAAACAAGCGTACACTCCAAGCAGCAAGAATGACAGGCCTTTTGAGATGAGATAACATTTCATAAAAGTGTGTCTGTTTGATTAGAGATATGTTTATTTTCATTGCTTCAGTATCGCCTAAAAGCATTTAACCTCCAAAGTTATATATTACTAACCTATTAAGAGACTTGGAAAAGGCCATAATAAAACGATTATGTTGAGCGGAACTGAGTTGCTTATATGTTGTGTTATAAATGTAGTTTTGCATTCATAATTAATAATAATAAAAAGGGAAATGTTTCAAACTGAGAAAATGTAGGTCCTGAGGTTTTCATTTTTACATTAATTAAGAGATTTTCAGATGACTGATCGATGAGATGCATAACAACTGAACACATCTTAATGTATTAAACCGTTTTGTCCTTGTACATGTGATTTTGCATATACTGTACTCCCACTGTCCTTATATGCACCAATATCTCAAATAGTGACACCCTTTGTTGAGTTAATCTTTTCAGTTAAGCTTTAGCTGTTGTTTTGTAATCTTGAGTCTGATGCAATGTGGCTGCCTCTTTCCTTTAATAGTACTGTATAAGCTATAGGGAGAGACGATGGTCCCCTCGGGCTCTAAAAGCTGCAGTGAACCCGGCGCAGTGACGTTTCCATCCCTCTCTGTTTCTCCCACATTAAAAATGGGAGATTGCATGCAGGTTCACAGCATGGGGGGAGCGATGACACAGGAGAGGGAGGGGGCTGTGTTTCCCATCTGATTAGCGTGCCCATGGAAACGGATGGTTGGAGGATCCCTTTGCCCTTGATAATGCAATCTCTGGAGATTAGGGCAATCGTCGGTAGCCTTACCTGACTGCTGTACATGCCATGCGCAAAAAAGGAAGCTTGCTGAACAGTAAACATCCACACAGGCATCTCTTCTGCAGTTTTGACACTCCTCAATACAAGTTGTGAAAAGAAACCTCCCCTCTGAGTTGTGTGATGTTTGCTTCTCTGCCTGATCAGTAAGCTCCAACCTGCAGTAACCTTATAGCCACAAATTCACCCCTTCAACTGGAGTGGGATTGTGAATAAACCAACAGTCAGGCAGTCAAGTGGTGAGGGGAGTCAGTGGCTTTATTAGCTGCTCGATGCTGCTGCTGGACCCTTTGAACTCACAGCGCTCTGATCATAGCAGAGAACGCAGTCTCACACCTCATCATTTCATACACTCTCTAATTCAGGAGCATATATATCACCACACTTCACAGGCGGCTGGCTCACTCAAAGGGACATCTGCAGAAAGCCAGAAACTGCAGGGCTGCACAGTTTGTTTTTAATTTGTTCGGAACCTTAAGTGAGAGTGGGGGGTTGTTTTCCGAGCAGGTTGGACGAGGGGTTAAGATTAAAAACGGCTGTAAGTGGAGCGACTTTTTATGCACGGTTTTGTTTCCTCGCTGGAGTTTGTATAGACAAAGCAAGCCTTCAACTCAGCCACAAGCCCAGTATTATCACGGCACAACAATGCTGCATATCAAACAGTTACCAACATAAATAGAAGAAAGAGCTGCCGACCAAAACAAAACAACCCCCCCCCCCCCCCCTGAGAGGAACACTCAGTCAGAGGCCAAGTGTGGTTACCCACAGAGGGAGGTTCAAAAACATCACAGTCACAGTCAGAGGCTGTTCATGGATTCAGTCTCTGTGCAGTGAAATCTGTAAATTGAGAACCTGGTCGATTTCAGCTGACAATGTCATTCTTTTTTGCTCTAAACTGAGCGCCTTTCATGGTGGCTGCCATGGTAACGTGGTCTGAAAGTCGGCATGCAATTGGTACCAGTTTCTGCCAAGGCCCAGACTTACTGGTAGGCATGCGATAAGCAGCATTTCCGACACTAAATGTTGGATTGTGAAAGCTGAACAACGAGGGATTGCCTCCTTAGTTAGGCACCGTTCCATATGTGCAGGATGAATGTGCGGGGAGGCTGTCAGGCAGCGAGCAAATCCCCAGTATGATGCTGTAGCAGTGCTGAGGCTTATTGTAGGTTAAAAGAATGTTTGACTTGTATCTGGCACAATTAACACATCTCATCCATGGCTAAATAATCCTGATCCCCTAATGTGCTTATGCAGAGGGAAGCATCTTTGCCAATGACATGTCTGTCTGGCTGTATGGGTTAGTATGTCTGTGGTGATGGCATGAAGGGATTCATTGGCCAAAGCTGCTTTTAGTGAATGAAGTAGGGAGGCACACGATGGAGACAGCAGGCTGGCTCCTCCAACGTCATGGTAATAACCATGGCTACACACACTAGGGTATTTATTCTTCCTCTCCAACACTAACACAAATATTGCTCTGTTACCCATAAGGATTACACAAACACATAATGAGCCACGACTACCTCCCATATAGACACACATAATGCTGTTGTCTTTATATTACTGTGCAAGTCCTTGTTTTGTTTTTGCAATAGAAACCCAATATATTATTACATAGGGAAATGTTATGGAATGCTTTATTATTTATAGTGTTTATGGTGTGGGAATAGTCCCAAACGTAACTGGAGTGTATTGACTTATAGTTTAATAAAACATGAAATACTCTATTTTATTTTGCACAACAACTGGCGCTGTGATGGTAGTATCCTACATTAATAATAGCTGGTGTTTTTAATTGATGATTAATGTTGTTGAATCAAAACACACTCACTAGGAAAAGTCTTACATGCAGATGTTTGGCAGGTATAATGTAAAGTGTTCAGCGTTTTTGTAAAGCATGTTTACATTTGCTAAATACCAATTAACAAAAAGTACAGCTGAGGATGATGGGGAAAATATTGGCTTAGGTTTTTGTTCATAAAGGGAAGGAATGGACAAATTAAACTTGAAACCAATCATGGCGCTAGGTTGAATGTTAAGGCCAAATCAATGTTAACGGTGGTGTTGATGCTGTAAAGTAAACGCTGAAATCAGTCAAATGTATCCTCTGGGGATAATGAATGTTTGTTTCATGTCAATCCATTTAACAGTTGTTAGGATATTTTACTCTACACCAAAGTGGTAAACCAACTATGCAGCTAGTACGTCTCAAAACATTATAGTGACCTATGAAGGAAATCCAGCTATGATTATTTATAAGGTTTTTGGATGCAATCTTTGTTTGTAAAATCATAAAGTGGGGCTTCACTCTCCAACTAATTCCCGTCATCGCAGCTGTCTGTGTACACGATATGTCTGAACAAACCACAGAGAGCAAGATTTATGGCACAGAGTTGTCAGACAAGTGATGACGGGACAGTAAAGAAACAAGAAGAGAGATGAAATGTTTTGAGACACTCACCCAGCTGAGAAAACGGATCAATGAGATTGCACACAATTGATTCATAATCAGTGTGACCGTGAGTGATGAGCAAGACAAGTAAACAAACAGATACGAATCAAGAGGACAATACAATTCAATTTGTGGTGACACAGAGAAAATGCAACACAGCAAGGATTACATTTTGGTGGCCATGCTTGACTGTGCATGTCTACATTCGATGCAAGAGTTCCTAAACGTAGGCTACTTGTTGCTACATTTATACTCAGACTTGTATCACTTAATCTCTTGTGTCATAGTGGCACAAATACCCTTTACTCTGTGGCTGCATTTACAAGCGCAGACATTTGTTATGTGGTTGTTTTGGCAGCCAATAAACACAAATCAGCTTTACAACTATTAATAAGCAGCTCCGGCCCATTTGCCATGCTGCCTGCGTTGCTGCATTGACACACAGCGCTGTGATGTACTGTCTGCTACTGCTAGCCGAGGGGCCAGTTGATGAACTTGGCATTAAACCAGAGGACAGCCATTTCTCTTCTCTGACTGGACGGACAAGTGCTGGAAGATGTATAACTCTCCAGGCTCCACTGATGGACTCTTTGCAGCACCAACAGGGATAAGCTGTCAGTTTCCCGCTTCCCGCCAGGCCTTAATAAGACGGAGAGCCGGCCATTTAAAAAACACAACATAACAAATATCACCTCAGGAGGTGCTTGTGAATCTAGGGCGGAGAATCAGGGAGCAGCCAACCAGCTATTCATCTTTAGTCTGGAGACTGGCCAGTTTGTGACACTGTCAAATATTCTCCTCTCTGCCTGACCACTTCTAGTCTTCTCTTCAACCCTATCCTTCTTAAGGAGGCGGCAGAGGGTATAAGTAATAACCAGCATTCCTGAAATTCCACCTTTATTAAACTTTAATTAGGGAATTACCAAGTGGGGGAAGAAGTGTTGAGATTTGTAGGAAAAGGGCAAAAGCAGGGGTTCCAAGATCATCAGAAATAGATAACACACGTGTTGTTGTAAGACAAATGTTATCCTGCAATTTTAAGGTTTGACCAGCAGAACATAAACATGGGAACCTCTCATGGGAAAAGATCAAATAGAATACTATAGAGACTGGAACCAATTCCAGAGCAATAAGATAGAGGAGATATCTTTGTTTACAGAGATGAACTATGCATTAACCAATGATAAACCTGCCATGAAAACAATCAAATGGTATTATCCAGATGCAACAGACGCTGCCACATTTCATCTATACGAGCTCCTCTACAGATGGGTAGAAGCTAGCTCTTGCTATATGTCATGTATGTCACGCTGAGATGCTTTCCTACAGGCTGCAGGGGTTAATCTATACTGCCAGTGTTATCACTGGGGCCCGGCTTATTTTTAGCAGCTTTCATTACACTTTTCTATCCTGTAGCCAGATTGGATGGGTTGAGATTTGTCAGGAGAATCATGAGATGTTCTCCCTTCAAACAACAGTGCAGAAGCTGACAGCTTGCTATGGCAGCAGATATCTAAATTGTCTCATTATGGACCTGGGTTATGACAGCCTGAGCCACCGTGTGGGAGAAACAGCACGAGTTGTGTGAGCCGAGGTACAATTAATTTACCTTCTTGCATTGCAGTGAGCTGGAGTGTGCATAGCCACTCCTAAACTAGCCATCGCTCAAACATCAGCTGCAGTCGGGAGATGTGTAGCACTGTAGCTACAGCAGGTATAACTGTGAGACATTTATGTGTCAGTATGTTTTAAACAGTGCTTGTTGAATGGTCAAACGTGGTTACCATGCTTTGTAATGGAGTCTTTTTTACTGCTTCATCACCATCCATATGTATAGCCTACCAACAATGTGTTTATTATTATATTGTTGAGTGCACAATTTTTTCAAAGATCTAGCCACTTGCTGTAAAAAGAATTACAGCTAAACTTGAAGAATGTTCAAGTCTACTTAGGGGTCACTAGTGGACAATCCAACTCAACGACTTTCAGCCGCTAATGGAGGATTTTACCTTCTCTCTGTAGCTGTTTTTTTGCAATTAATTACTTCTGGCACTTTTCCATTTATATAACCAAATGCAAAACTATTTTTGAAAATAATCTGAAAATGTGAATAAGTAATGTCTGTTTGACCACGTTCAGGCTTTACACAACACAATCAAATTGGACCATTTGAATCATCTTACACAACTTCAGACATAATACTGCGTACAAACTAGATTGTTTTCGAGCATACAGTTATGGCACCTTAAATACAGAAGACTGCAGTCTTGAGTTTCTGTGTGTTCTAATGCTGGCTTCGTTTCAGCAGAAAGAAGAAGAAGGCCCCCCATAACACTCAACACAGTGTTTTCACATTGAACCCCCTGGATTTGAAATAAATGAGCTGAAAGCCTTCAGAATGTGTCAAAGTCCCTCATTCACAGTGTATCTGGAGCAATAACAAAAGGATAATGCACAGATTAGTGCTCCTCGGGGCAAGATGGGCTTTAGATGCGGAAATATGCAACACAGTCTTTCCCTGCTGCAAATGAATTAGCCCACTGTTCACCCACAAATATAGTGTGTAATGTGCTTGCGGAAGAAGCTTAGTGTGGATGTGGAACTTGAGATGTCTGGCATTTCAGGGATATACATTGAAAACATTCAGCAAGCTGTCTAGCTCAGTCATGCAGTTCGCCATTATTTAAACCTGAAAGCTGGAAACACTTGTATTTTTCCTCTTTTTCTACTGAGAGTTAACTTGTTCTTTCAAAAAGGTTTTCAAGGTCAATAATTAAGAGAGGCTGGAGAGAGACTTTGCTTCCTAATGGTGTTTTTGAATTCTCCTCTTGAAGAAAGCTGCCCTCAATTCAAACATGTTGATCTTTGCTATTAAAGGAGAGTGTTTTGAATGCAGTAGAGACAGTTTTTTGTTGCTGTGCATTGTTCAACAGCATAGACACTGACGGATGAAACCAATGGTACGGAACTAGGGATCATCATGGCTTTTGTAAGCTGCTCAAGTGCTGTCCTCAGTATACTTGCCGCTTTTCCCAACCTCTACAGTTGACTAGTTGACTTATCTTAAGCCATGTCCTCACCCGAGCCCTCATAAACTGGACTAAGGTCAATCTGTCGGGAATTCTAAAAATGGTGCCCGTGTCTCTGAGGAAAAGGGACAGGAATGTCATGACCCCATGTGAGTGATGTCAATCTGCTTTTTGAAGGGGAAATGGCCAACATAAATGTGTATTTTCTTTGGCGAGAAGAGGGTTAGTTTGGCTCTGAAGAAGCTTTAGAAATGTAGAAGGTGTGCTCAAAGCGGTTTTCCATCAATTTTACCTATTAAGTTATTTGAAGAAATAATAATTGTGTGTTAAAGGGTTATCTGGGCTTGGTTTCAACACTGAATAAGCCTATTACAAACTAGAGTCGTGGCATTTGAGAAGTGGTTATTTAAGAGGCTTGGTTGGCATTATGGGTAAGTTAGGATTCAGTATTTAGGATTTGAACCCATACTTTGGACTAGAAATCAGAATTTTGTAATTTGTCTCTTGTGATTCCTTCAAACTGGCATCACCTGCTAAAAAGATAGAATACCACTTTTATCACATCTACACAGATCCATTAACTTACATTCTTTATGAGATGGATAAAGGTTACATTTATAAAATGTTCATTTAACTGTTGCGTCACTGTAAGTAATACATACAAAGAAATGGCCACTGGGATATTCAATTACTTTAACATGCCATAATAAAAGCCCAACTCTGCTTTTCCTCCATTTTTATTGGACTTAATAACTGGCTGCAGTGTGAAAGATCACCCACATTAAATATCCGATTACAAGTTGAGATTACTGTGAAACAATCTGGAAGAATATCTGTATTTCCAAGAGCAGGTCTTTCAGTTTGCAATAGGTTAAGAGGTCATAGAGACACTTAAGGTGGACCAAACCATTTGGAAAAGAGGGGCTTAGAGGGATCAGGCCACACTTATTGAGAGATGACTGAGAACATCTGGGATCGCTCCCAAACACACATGTACCCAAACACCACCTAACATTCACACACATACGCAGCGTTATTAAACTCATCTCTAATCTCGGATCAGACACTGCGACAGGATGCACCTCTGCGAGGTCTGTTGCTGGGCGGCGTTTGTAATCTTGAGGCAGAGTGATAGAGACATGAGACACGAGGGTTTCGGTTTCCCCGTCTATCTGCTTGGCTTGGGTTCCACCGCGCTGACTTGATGAACTACAATGCTGGGTGGGCTTAAAGAGGCCCACACACACACTCACACTTATCTATACATGTCTCTTGTTTCCTCATCCATTACCACTGTGATCCCTCTTTGGATTTTGCTACACATTTTCTGTTGGCACTGATTGATTAAGCAGATAATCAAAATGTGATACTCTGGGTGAGAAGAGGCTGTGAAATGCCATTTTCTGGCGAGGTTATCTAATTGCTATCTCCTCTGTGTGTGTCTTCCAGGTCCCATGGCCTCCACAGAACATGGCAGAGGGCTGCAACAGGCGGCCACAGTCAGAAAAATTGCCCAGCAAAATCCTGCGAGGGGCGGCCAGAGCCACAGACCAGCCGGCTGGAAGAGGAGACGCCCACGGCCACGTCTTTCCCACAAGGGGCCCATGCCGTTCTAGAGCAAGGTGAGTTTATAGCAGTCAGAGGTGAATAGACGCTCGTTAGGTTTAGTCTGGCAAAGCATGCAATCAAACCTGTGATTATACGGTCAGTAAAAGTGGATTCTCGTAAAAAACTATGTGCTATTCTCTCCTGCATTTGACCAACTTTCTGTCAAGTCAGAGCTACATGTTTCTCGAGGGAATATGAGCCAAAGCACTTTGCGAAATATCAAATCATATCATATCTGCTGACTAGTGAGGATACAATTTCAAAAATACATTTTTAAGTGGTCTAGCTGTTGAGTCTTAAAATACTTTGTTGGCAGAATCAGTAGTTTCAGTGACGAAAGGGAAACTCTTACAGGAACACTGGGAACTCAACACAAGGATGTTTTTGTTGGCATTGAGAATAAGTGCATGTCTTAACAGATTACTGGACTTTAGCCTAGCTGCATGCCTTAGTAGTACAGGGTTTGTTTTTAAGGCACGTCATTTATTTCCTCATGTGGGAGACAGTTATACTTAGAAACCCAAGCTTTGAGTCAATTCAGCTAGCATAACTCTTTTCTCTCCATCTCATTAAGTAAATTAAACCCTTTTACCAAAGATAACACTTTTAAGAGTTGGGTTTCATGGCGGCGGCGCTTTTTCTGTGAAATAATGTTTAACTTGCTGTGAAGTAAAACAAGCCTTTGGGTGAAAACTCTTTCATCCAAAATCAGAGACAATATTTGACTTATCACTTTTTCAATGTATAGTTTTCTTTTCGGAACCAAAACAAACTCTCTATATTTCTAGAAAAACAGATCAAGCTTCATTGAGAAACTAAATCAGTAATCAAACAAGATGATCAAATGTACACAGTGTATAAAGATGAAAACTCTCCATGCAGATGGTAGCATATATCTGTGAATTGAACAAGAGCAGTACGAACTTGCATTAAGAAGGGCAAGACCCATTCAGATGTTTCTCCCAGACGCTGTGAGAGACAGGGAAACTCAGCAAGACACAATATCCCTGCAGGAGGTGCCGACTATACAACACTGACCTGCAGAGGGTCGCCATAAATTAAAGCCATAGTGAGAGGTGGCTGCAGCCAGAGAGTGTCAAGGCATGGTTAATCAGTTTTGAGGAAAAGAGACCAAAGCTATAGAAGATTGGAAGCTCCTTTCTCTCAAGCAGCTTCTACAATCTATAGCGAATTCTCGATCATTATTTTGTTGTACTCCTTTTATCAATAAGGGGCTTTCGAGGCTTAGCACAAAGGTGAAAACAATGAGTAAGAACAGAGTCAGGGAAGTCTACCCTTGAAGAACAACGTGGGTCCTCCAACTTTCCTGGGTCTGCCAATAAAATGTGAGAATCCTCTCTGCTAGTGGAGTGTTCAGAGCTTGCAGTGTTTAGTGCCAGAATGCTGGCCACAAATACGGGGAGCTTCAGGAAGTTGTGAAGCTCAGTAAAAGTGAACGGCTCAGTGAGTCACAATGCTGTCTTTGCAAACACCTCTTAAACCACAACACGCTCAAGATTTCCTTTTTTTGTCTGCTTCCCACTCGGCTCCTCTCATTCTTGTGAAGTTCATAGTTCAGCTCATTCAAGAGCTTTTTCACATACCATGCTAATTTACCCCGACGTGACCTCAGTGGGAATCAAGCTGTCCTTTAGCAGCGGTTTAGAGGTAACACTACCAAGAGTCAAGAGTAAATGATCCAAGGAATACACTTCCTCACAGTTTAGTCCCAGTTTGTTCTTTATGCCTCAGTATGATGTATAATGACGGAAGGAATTAATTCTCATCTGGCATCAACCTACCCAACAGAATGATTTTAAAGCCTTCGTTCTTCCTCGTGTGTCCTGCGTTCTTCTTCAGTTTGTGCTGATGATGGGAAAAACACCTTCTGGAAGCAGCTGGAGATGCATTTTGTTTGATCAAAGCTAGGAGACATCCAGCAGAGAGCTGGTGAGACTCAGGCAGACAGACTGTATGTGGATGTCATTATTATCCTGAGTGTAATTACTGCGCTGCTGAAGTAGAGTTTAAGACCAATGGTTAACTTCACAGTGTCTGTCCACTGACTCTATGCTGTTTAGCTACATTCCCCCTTTTCAGTGTCAAGAGCAGCTCATCTCTTATTTTCTTAGACACCTGAGGCAAAGCTTGACTTTTCATCATTACATATTCCAGATGCGAGAGAAGAACGATGGTGACCCAGGTCATCCTCTTTGTGCGTCCCAGTAGACTCAGTTTCGAACGCGCTATAAGGACTCTTGGATCTAAGCTGTGCCTGTCTAAAAGACGACAGGATATTACAGATTTAGAGCCGCAGGCAATTTATGAAAACCCCTTGAGAACCCCCGAGTGTGCGTAAGCTCAGTGCACAAGTCTTTCATCAAAACAATATAGAGCAGGTCTGCATCTCTTCCCATACATTCACTCAGTTATGTAGAGTGACTTCAAGGGGCTGCTGCACTGAGATCATTCCGTAGACCGAAAAAGCACAAAGACGACAACAAACAACATCTCAATGGAGATTAGACACACGGAACATCAGTTCTCGGGGCATTACATGAACGCAGAAATATGCCAACTTGTAACAAGAGCAGACGCTTATCAGTGAATGAATGTTGTTGTCATGCAACAAAGCTTACTTGTACTACACATCTGCAATCTCGGAAATGATCCCAGAACAAGAGCAGATTAAAGGCGAAGGGAGATCAAAGATTTCCTCATTGTTAAGGAATAATCCAACGCCCCTAGCGTAGCATAGCGGGGTGCTTGTGCTTTAACGGCGAGATATACAATTGTTTTTCTCACTCCCTGTCGCATTTTCCAATCAACACCATGAAATCTGTCTGGAACATGTCTGGGATAACCTTTTCTTAACTTGTTTCTAGTTTTTCCAAGATAACATAAAACACATTGAAAGCTCTGGTAGAAACTCCCTGAGGGGCATGCTTCTAGGAAAGGAAATTAAAATGTCTGCAGAACTGAAATTATTGTTAGGAAGCAAAAAGATAAACACATGCTGATGGCTCTTTCTCTGTGTTTTTGTTCCTGTTTTGCAGGCACTGCTTTGAGCGCCCTCCCCCAGGTTCTGATTTCTATGCTCTTCCTTTGCCTTGGGGGGCCTTGCAATGAAGGGCCTACGCTTGCCCAGCCTGAAGAGTGATGTCCATAGCACCTGCTGGTTCTTCAAGCAACTCTGTCCACAAAAAAAATCAGGACAAGCCGCTCACCCTCAGCTCTAGGAGGATTTGGGGGGCAGGGAAAGGGGGTTGGGGGGGGGGTATGGAGCCCGAGCTATCAGACTCTATTTCTCTGTCTCTCTCTTTCTCTTACTCTCACTCCCTCGCTACTTATCTATCTCTGTCTTCTCCCAAGTGTTTCTCACATTTTCTATCATTTGCTTAATAGATCTCAATCATAGAGTGTCTCACACACTTTGCATGACATGTGGTGGAGAGGGAGCCCGGTCAATACAATCTGAGTCTTAAAGCATCTGTCATTTCTCCACGGTGTGTTATTCCCATCCCTCAGATCCAAGGTTACTTCAGCCGCAGATTTCATTGCTGTGTAGCTACTTAACAGCTTTACTAGTGGCAGAGGGCGCTGGTTATGTGGAAGGGCAGGGTCCGTTTAATAGTTGACAATAGTAGGTTCACTTATTGTTCTCTGGATGTCTGCTGCAAGAAGGAATTCAAAGTTGAAATTGGAGGACATTTGATGACACTATATTAATCGCTTAAAGATCATTTGTAATAGTGCTTTGTACCTCCTAAGACATTCTGCATGCAGATTGGACTGAAAGAGAGCACCTATTGTCATACAATCCATTAAAGTGACTAAATAGTTCCTTCATTTAGGAGATTCTTAATCCAAAGCTATTTTGGTGTTTCTCATTAACACCTTGGGGGGGTTTACTGACACGCTCAAGGTTACTGTAACATAGCCCACCTTGGATGAGTCTTTTGACCCCATATCCCAATCCTGTGCCCAACCCCCAGCCTTCTCCCCACACTGCTGCCCTGCGCGGCTGCTCTTCACGACTGTTAACTGGCAGGGGAAGTCTGCTCCACCGACGGGCTGCCTTGCCTTTTAATGAAGTGCCAAATAATAACCTTCTCCACAATGCTGCCAGAAACGAAGGAATAAAAGGTTAGGGAGAAACACATTACCTCTTGTTTAAAGTCTCAATACACTGACACATTATGCATTTTACATTACTGCAAACAGAAATCCCACGTGAGACAATGTTAGCAAGGAGGACAGTTAATTAGACCCAAAAAAAGGAAGGAGAAGAAACAGCTATTATCAGCTCAGTTAATATTCCACCACGATCAGCCTACCATTAGTGCTCTGGCTGTTTTAATATTCAGCATAAGGCTGGTTTGACCCTTTGACCGAAATCTTTCACAAACGAAATGCTATGCCTTTCCATCATACTGGAATATATTACTGTTTAGGTTTATTCCTGTGTTTAAGTAGTTGTATTTCTTTTTTCTCAGGGTGCTGTGATAGAAGCTTGTACTAGAGCAGTCTATTTTGTGCATTTATTTAACAAAACACAAACATACAGTACATTAAAAGCATATATGAGCATATTTTCGTATATTTCCTTACTCTCCCTCTATGTATTCAACAATATAGCCATGTATCCAGATTCAGTCGTTTCAAGGCATCATCCTCTCCCTACATTATGTTGGGTACAGTTGCCTTTCTAGTCTGCCCTACCACAGCACAGGTGGTCGTGGCTTTGATCATTACGCTCATTAAATCCTGGAGTTAATCTTTCTCAGATGGATCTCCCCAAGGCTGGCCGGGGCCACTTAGTCTGAGCTCATTGTTAAATTGGCTTAGACTGAAACCACACCCTTCCCCCTTGTCCAATCCTCAAACCCCGCTGATTCAGTGTGTTAACATTGTAACATATTAGGACTGTAACCTGTAGAGCAGCCACCATCGTTCTTTGTGTGTTAGGTGTGCCGGAGCAACTTCCGAGTTGTTGTTTTTAACTAAGATATTAGTTGAAATTCTGTCCACTGCGATCCAATCAGCACACACTCCTGTTTCAAGCAACTGGCAGGTTAACCGAGATATTTCAAACACCTTTCCCTCTCGCCATGTCTCATGCAAATATTATAATAAAAAGTGGAGTCTTCTCAGCCCCAGCATGAGAAGCTTTTATTAAGAGAGCATCTTAAATCACAGTGGTAATCCACCCAGCCAAGATCACCTTGATTAAAAATGTATTAAATCCTTGGGCACTGTGAGGAGTAATAATTTCAGTTTCACCATTATTTTTTCATACCCTCTCAGACAGAGATGTAGATTTCATTAATGCTCCACGGGAGAGAGACAGCTTGGCTCAGGATGTCTCATGTATTATTGGAGAAGATAGTAGGAAGATATGAGCTGGGGATAAAAGTTCAAAGCCGCTGGAGTTTGGATGCTGGAAGTAGACTGGGTCATGTTAAGGGGTTCAAATCAATATTTCCCCATCTCAGAAGTTATTGTTACGGAGCCGAGCAAAGTCTGTAACCGCACTGTTCTTCATGAATGTATCCTCACCATCTGCACCAGCCATGCTGCCCTTTCAGAGACCAGAGCAAACCTATGTTTATGTAAAATACTCGTTTTAATCTTGGTCTGGTTATTAGTTAATTCCAAAAAGAATTCAAAAGCCAAATATCCCACTGATCCAAAGCCTCCGGTGTCAACTAGTCCCAACTAATAGACGTGGCTTTGCTCCAAGACTTCTCTGTTTGGGTTTGCAAGGCTGCACTTTTGCAATTCCATTATGCTGCTGGAGAAAAACACCCTGAAAACAAGAGTCTCTTGGTATGGAATGGTTTTCCAGTGTATTGTGACAATTTTTTTTGTCTGATTCTTGTCTAGCTGGTTGTCCAAAGCTTACTTTTTTAAATACAGTGTGAAAAGCTGTATGTTTTGTGGATGTAACAAAATATAAAAGTAGTCTGCAGCACAATGTCGTGGACACGTGAAAGCTTTCAGGCATTCTTTTTTTCTAGATCATAGCCCACAGCCCTCCCCTGCACATCAGGTTAATGGGCCTTGTGGTGTGGAAGGACAAGCACGTCCAGGCTCAAACTGAAATGGTAAACCAATACATTATGCTCGGGGAGCAAAACCATTTTCCTTAATGGTCTTTTCCAGCAAGGCTTACACAAGAGAAACGATTCCTATCCTCTCAATGTTTCCTCTCTAGTTCCTCTTCTCTGTGACCATCACAAGGCCTGAGTAATGTTCCTATGCACTTGTTAGCATGTTTTCCTGGTAGAGAAATGTTTGTTCTGAAAACTTGCCCCTTTGTGTTTAGTTATTTTTGTCCAAATGCATTTGGCTGGGAGTGTGTAAAAAGTGGGGATGACAGGTGGAGACAGATATAAGCTAGCAGCAAGTTTTAAAATATTAGCTTAGCGATTGATCTCTGTTTCCTAATAGCTATAAACACAAGCCCCACAAAAATGATAAAAGGAAAACACAAGGTTTTTATGTTCCAAATCATTCTACATTCTACCAGATACAATTCCTTTAATATGACAGCTCAAACATTTGACTCATTGTAGAATTGGAAACAGAGTTGGCACGCAACACATTCCATGATTTTACCTTGTGAATCTCTAAGCCCATCAAACTGTATCATGTTGGCCTTCAGAGTGGGTGTCTGCAAGATCAAGTGGCTGATATTCAATCCAACGCATTCACACATTTCCACCGGCTGGGCAATCCAAAGGATAACTAGATTTAATCTCCCATGGGAAATGACTAAGATCTGTCATTATCTTGGAGCCTCAAAATGAGACTTCCTGCACCCAGAATAGCACAGGCCCCTCCTGCCTTGATTGCGAGACATTCTCCATCTAACCACTATGTCCAAGATCAGCTCCATTCAGAACAATCTGAGGAGGGATGCAGTCTGTAGGCTTACACGCCATCGCATCAGTGTTACTAGATCTCAAGCAGATACCATTTTAAAAGACGATGTATTACTCCTGCAACTTATGTTCTGTTAATGGTGTGTGCTCATATTACTCACCAGGCCAAATGTACAGTCCCTGTCTCTGTTTTGATGTTGAACTGGGCAAAAATAAATGACATAAATAAATAAATAAAACAAGTGTATCAGAAATGGTTGAAATACTGTGTACATATTTGAACTTTTGGTTTCTAATTTATAAAAGATAAGCTTTAGCTCTTGGAGTACTTATTTTATGTTTCCTTTCATGCGTAGCTTTGTGTTTTTATTTTCTATTTCTGTAAAGTGTGTAAATATATCTTTATGATAATAAGTAATATTAAAAATCTTATTTTAAGAAAAAAAAAACTGTGTCCTTGTCTTTCTTGATGGATAATGAAAATGAAGTATGAGTGTACATAAAAACTGTAAAGCTTCTTAGGCATATTGGTGCTTTGTGCTAAATGCTAATAACTATGCTAACCAACTGATGTTTAGCAGCTAATGCAGGATTGCCAACTTTGGGTACCTGGCTAGAGTGAGATTTTGATATCATGGGTTTAATTACACATGCGCACTAAATGACTGCTATCGTGTCAGCAGCGGGACCTTAGCATATATATAGGACAGGGATGGGCAACTTTGATGGTGGTGGGGGCCACATAATTGATGTACTGGCCACCAGGGGGCCGCAGATTCACTTGGAACACACACACAAAAATTCCATGTGTTGTATGTAATTATTAACAAATATACTAAGTCTGACATCTTCATTGACATTTTACAATCAACGGGAACATCCCCCAAAAATGGGAACATCCTCTAATAAGCTCACTAAACAAATATCAGTTCACAGAAATTGTAGTGGCATGTTTGTATTGAACAGGTTATTGAACAGTGGAATAAAAGTATTTTAAACTATTGGAAAGCACGGAAAATGTGTGTGTATTGAGATTAACCATTAGATGACATACACATGAAGTCATGAACACTAACCCAGACATTAGTTCTCTAACTTGAACCTAAAACACTTGTAGCCAGTCTCTGCATTCCCCTTATTCCACAATAAGGGGAATGTCAACACAGACACCTGTCAGCCCGTACTCTGCTGTTCCTCAGCGCAGCTCCCCCTCCCTCCCGCTGAAATTATGAATGAAAAGCGTAGTAATCATAGATAACACGGCAGGGTCCGTGACAGTTTGTTTTCATCTGATTTCAAATAAACAAAGTCTTGGTTTTAAGAATACTAAACTTGTTTCGCCAAATTCAGATGATAAATACAACTTTTAAGCTTCTAAAGGCATAATTACAAGAGGCAACTTAACGTCACAGCAGGCATAACAACAGCTGGTGTTTCTTGTGAGGGTTTTCCCGGGAAACAAACAAAATACACACAAATGCGTCACAGATTATTTTGCGGTATTTGAAATCATCTACGCAGCTCGCGACGTAACTAGGAGTCTAGTGGATGGTATCAGTACTACAAGTAAAAACCTTTTTTAATTTTTTTATTAATTACGTTGTTTATAAATTAATCTGAGGACCGCACAAAGAGGAGGTGGGGGCCGCATGCGGCCCGCGGCCCGCCATTTGCCCATCCCTGATATAGGATATAGATACAATATATACAAATACACAATATTGGACACAGACTATAAAGGGCACAAAGTTTCATTCACTAATGAAAGTCAAACACGTTTGTTTCCACTGTTTTATTGTGTGCCTGTCGCGATAAGAAATTCATTGACGTATCGTACGATAAATAAAAATGAAGTCGATAAATTGTCATTTACATGAGGATGTGACTAACAGTTTGAAAGGACGTACTTAAATTATTATTATATATTATCATTATGTCAGTGGTCTAAAATGGTCATACAACGGTGCCGAAAATATTATCGTTTATCGCAATAATTTCCAACAAAATGAATTATCGTGAGAGGCCTATACATGAAACACACACACACACAAACAAATCTACTGTCCTAGTTTAGCAGGGTAGCATAAACATACTAAACTAATATCGGGTGAATTAGCACTGAACACAAAATATGTTGAACTGTTGATGGTGCTACAGTAGATGGAGAGTTACTGTAAAACAAGGGTACACACCCATCCAATTATTTTAAAGAAACACTCAAAACTACAAATGTAAACATCGTGATGACACTAGAGCAAATGTTAGGGCAAAACTAAAGTCTGTGTGTTTTTTTCCATTGTTAAGCATGAATGGTCATACTTCATCGAAGTCCTGATTGTTGTTGAGACATTTCACAATCATTCTAATTGTTAACCCACTGGTCTTAATTGTCTAAGCATCATGAAAATCATCTGTACAAAATTCCACGCCAATCACTGAAATAGTTGAGATGTGTCAGTCTAGACCAGGGGTAGCCAACACGGTGCCCGCGGGCACTCAGTCGCCCGCAGGGGCAACGTGAGTCGCCTGCGGGGCATGTTCTAAAAATAGCTCGCGAAGCAAATCCAAAATGTATAAAATACACAAAACAAAAAAGGAAATGTAATTAAAAGAATCTACCCTATGCATAAACGAAACCTAAATCATAGCGAACTCTATCTACTTACTACAACTCTATATCTATCTAACACCCCTCCTCCCCCACAATGAATATCGACCAATCATGTTCTTGCTTGATTTGCGGGACCAGCATTGCAGTCGGGAAGAAAAGCAATGTGGCACCTCCCCGCTGATTTTCCTTCTGGCAGAATATACACAACACATCAGCCCCATTGAACACAGCCTAGTCATGCCAGCCTATACAGCACATGAGGGGCAGAGTTTGACTCTGTGTGTTGTAACTTGCATATTTTTTTATTTCCACTTGACGCACACATTCTACTGTATTCTACTGTAAATAAGTAGTAGTATATTCTACTGTAAGCAAGTTCACTTGTTTGTGTATTTTACCTTTGTGTAGCTGAACCCATAGATATATATATAAACACTAGATGACTCACCCGCGCTGCTAGCCAATGGAGACCGACGTTGCCACATGGCGGCCATCTTGCCACATGGCGGCCATCTTGCCAAAGGCAGCTCGCTCACTCATAACATTATGTCTATGGTGCACTATTGAAATAACCGTAAATTGCTAAATTTTCAAACGGTTTGGTTCGTTATAAACATCAAAGATGTAGTTATGATACTGCATACTTATAATCATTAACTTGTTTTTTTCAACATGTCTTGTTGTCTCCTGTATCATAGCCATGCTAATAACGTTTATAATAAACCATACTGTTTGTAAATCAGTCAAGATTTCAGTGAGTTAAGAGTATTTTTGTGCAGATCACTCACCTTACAACAGCTGTAGCAGTAGTTGTTGACTGTGGTAAGATGGCCGCAGGTGAGCTACGCTGGCGACTCCCCCTTGAGCTATCTAGTGTTTATATATATCTATGGCTGAACCTGCCCGGTAACAACACATGTGTACCAGACTGCCATGGCCATTATCCTTTAACTTCATATGAACCATGTGTAGAAATTCATTCGCTGGAGTATGCCCAAGCTTTTGTAAATGTAAATCAACTCCTCATCCATTAAGGAACACTTCACCAGTGACAGGTAGCCTTTCCAGAGCTTATCGTGCATACTAAGCACAGTGCACATTAATGCGGTGCAGCTGCTGAGCATGCATGGAGACTATGGATATGTCTCGATGCACTGATATTCAGTGGGCCACATTATTCATGTCATATCTGCATACAATGGAGGCTCCTTCAGTCTTCACTGCTGGATAATCAGAATATTATTCAGCTGAGGTTAGCTCATTGTATCCACATTTATACTGTATGTGAGTGTTTTATTGGGGAACTTCTGTTTTTTACTTTTGAATACCTGTTTTAAAACTGCAATATTTGAAAAAAAACATTCTTAATTGGGGGAAAAAATATTTTACGTTGGCTGAGGGTGGTCAAAAATGTGTTGTCGGCTAAATGGATTATGGAAAGACCTTTTAGGAATAAATTCTGTAATAGCCACCTATGTGCAATATGTGCTAGATGTGCAATATATATATAGATGCCGTTAATAACTGTGCAATATATACCTGGCTGCTAAATCCTAAGAACTGTTACAGGATGTGTATTTTTTTTAAATTATGGAAGTTTTTATTTTGTATTATATTTTTTTTATTATATCATAACTTATTACTTTTTTTTAAAATGCATGTCACATATTTAACATAGTAACATTAAGCTGTCTGTGGCTCTTTTTCCTGCTGTAACTACGCAAATTTCCCCTCTGTGGGACTAATAAAGGTATTCTGATTCTGATTTCCATTTGCCATTATCTCCGGACGGCATAACAATAACAAACAAACAATTGAAACAAATTCCTGAATACCTCTCTCCATTTTCTCTCATAGATGGGTACGATGGTCAAGCTCAAAGGTTCAACTCCGCATTATCGAACCATATCAATATTGACGCATTTGATTAAAAAAATGTTGATCTCAAATGTTTGTTAATATCATCTAGCCCTGACGTGCATGATAAATATATACCTACAGTAAAGCTAAAATTGAAATTATATGTTTCATAACATCACACTCACACATTTTTAATTACATTGTTTATCTAGAAAGAGAGTCTCAGTGCGGCAATGTGTTGAAATTTACTGGGCCTTGCCTGGGAGCCACTCTTCCTCCTCGAGCTCCACTGGGACCTCTCAGGGAAGTGTCTGGTTAACGCACTGAGCTGACATGTCATGATAGACAAGAGGTGAACCCCTGAGCCCCAGCAGCCCACAAAAGACGCCCAAGGTTATATCATCAAGCCTGGGTCAGCTGTATAATTGGGCTGGGGGTCAGCACGAGGATATGGAGCGTGACAATGAGGCTATAGAGTTACAGTTTGTAGCCGAGCAGCAAGGGCCGGCGGTGGGGCATAACTGTGAGGCCAGACGTCCCTTCAAAGAGTTCAAGGTCCATCTGCGAGAGTGGCTCCAGCTCTGTACACTGTCACTGTAGGAATGTGTGTCACTGCCTGCCAGCCATCCGCTGAGAGGGGGGGGAAGGAGATGGTGTGTATATTGGATTTGTTGTGAGAAAAAAATAAAACATTCATGATAATGAGTCTCTCAAGGTTCTTTTAATTATTGACAACATCCCTTTAGCAAGAAGGTTTATAGATCGGAAGAATGAGGTGCTTTTTTGCCTTTGGTACTTCAATGTATATATGTTTATACTAAAGAAACAGACCATAGTGGTAACATCTGGAAAGCTCTTGGCACAGATCCCTAGAATCAACTCTGCCACATCATAAAAACCTTTACTGCACTTGGCTGTCCCACAATACCACCAACAAAGCCCACCGATTCGCTGACAAAACCACAACGATGGATATAACCCAGCTCATGCTGTCACTCAACCACCTGGACTCCACACACTCACATTATACAGACAGCAAATGGAGGACACATGTAACAAGCAGGTGCTGCCAAAGATTGGATTACTCTTTCTCTATTTTCTATCCAAAATAACAAGTAGATAATTCAAAGAGTATGTGTTTGGGACTTGGGACTTTGCAGTTCACCAGGGTGGTCCAGTTATTTATTATTTGTATCATTACTTTCAAGAGTGGAAGAATATATTTAGTGGCAACTGCTAAAATGAAGTCTGCAATGGTATCAAACTCTATCAGTAAAGTGATTATTTAACAGTTATTAGCTGCTGAACTAACATTAGGTTAGCTAATATTATAGTTTCACTGACAGGACAAGCTTATGCCCAACCCTGTTTAGATGAATAAGATACTGAAATTATCTATCTAGCTTCATCATGCTGGGCTGCAAATGTGTTTAATCATCTAACCCTTGATTATTGACTGACAGAGTTATCACTTTCAACACTTTTTCAACAATAAAAAGAATATGTATTTTTTAAATATCAAAATGGCATATAGTAGGTGTATCTCTTTATCAAAAATCCTAAAACAAAAATGTTACCTGCCCTTGATTTAATGGTGGTCCATTGGGTGCAGAGATGCTTCAGGGAGAGGACATGTTATGTGTTGGTGCAGTCTGACTTGTTCCCTATGCACTGTGTATGTGAGCGAGAGAATTCTTGCATCTGCTTCTGAAGTGAACACAAAACAACTCCTGACTGCAAACAGCGCCTGGAGCCAGGTACAAGGCAGCAACATCAGTCTGTGTAATGCTCCTCAGCTGTGTTAACACCAGCAGCTCTGCAGTGGCCACGGATCACTGGAGTGGTCATAAAAACACAGCTAGCACAAACACAGAACTAGGGGGCAGCCGGTAGAGGAAATGCAAAGCTGGGATAGGGTTGACAATGACATATAGAAACAGAACTAGCTGCATGATTCGCCAAGAGTTTCCGCTCTACTGTACATGTGTTTGGGATTTACTGTTCGTTCTAACTTCCCCCGCTCTTTTAAAAACAGCAATTAGAAAACATGACAATGGTGACTTTCTCTGAACTGGAGCCCCTTGTTCATGAGCCAAATCTTCCCTCAGGATTATTCTATACACTGTGAAGCTTAGCCACATTAGCTTTAGCTCACAGACCAGGAACAAAGCGAGTGCACCGACTCGTAGGCTAATGTAATCTGGGTCATAACTTTCCCATCATTAGTATGTTACACAATGATGAGGGATGGATTTCAGGGTATAAACTGTTAGCCCTTCCTGTGAGTTAACCTTAAGCCCTTGTTCAAGTGTCCTCTTTCGGGGACAAGAGGACGCTTCCTTTCTTACTACACAGATAAATGTTGGAAACTGTCTCCCTGCCATTCTCTCGTAATCGTGGTTAAACCACCATGAAGGTGTATTGTAGAGCTGAAATAATAAGTCAACTCATTGATAAGTTGATCACCAGAAAAAATAAACATCAACTGTTTGGATAGTCAACTAATTGTTGACAAAATGCTATTATCAGCCTCTTAAACGTGGAGATTTCCTGCTTTTTTCTGTTTAATATCAAATTTAACTGAATATTTTGGATAGACAAAACAAGACATTTTAAGACATCACCTTTGACATTGAGAAGTTGAAAGTTTTCACTTTTACCATTGTCCAATCAATTACTTATAAAAGTAGTTAGCCAATGAAATCACAAATTCTTTAGCTGCAGTCCTAGTGTGTTGTTCATGTAGATGGAAACACTAAGTGAAAAGATTAAGGCCATAAATGAGGTGGTAAACAAGGAACCTTCAGGGAATTTATGTGACATAGTAAAGCCATTGTGTTGCGCTGTCATATTTTAAAGAGCCTTAAACGTTTTATTGCACAATGACTATTTACAGGAATGCTTTCTATTGTTTGGCTGCTTGAAACATTATGACTTTCTCATGCCTTCCTACACAATATATTTTTTAACAACATTGGATTTTAACAGCTTGAAACTAAAATCTAAGGAATCCAGTTGTCCTTGAAGTTTTCTGCGATAGCCTTATCTGTAACCACGCTACATACACGTCATGTAACCATAGCGTGTTCAGACAGAGCCAGAAAGTGAGTACGCAGATCCTACGGATGTCACCAAAACGACTTGTATCAGCTGTGCGCATGGCAAAGATTATCTGATAACATATCCTGGACTTTACAGAGAAGGTTGTTGATGAGATCAATTCAAGGTCATGTCAGTCAAGCCCACTTCTTTTCTCCCCCTAACCCAAAGCATTTAAAGAAACAATTTGCGTGCTGATCAGGGGATCCGTGCGGTGTTATTATCTTGTTAGGGCCAGTTAAGAGGCAGTGTCTCCGAGGGCTGAGCCGACCTGTCAGGGAGGCGTCACTTTGCTCTGTGGGCTGCCAGGCCACCACAAAGGCGTTAACGGTCCAAACCTCTTTGCCACATGGAGATTAAAAGAGGCAAACACACACAAAGACAGAGAAAAACATCACCTCACTAGCCTCAAGGTATTTCCCTGATCTGTTAAGAGTCTGAATGTTTTTGTCTCAGCCTGCTTAGAAAATTAATGAGGCTATTATTCCAAGTTACTGACCAATATTCATATAAATAACAATGTTTCAATGTTTGTATAATTATTTAGCGGTCATAGAAAGACACTGCTGTACATTTTTCTATGCAGCAGGTTACACAACCTATATGTATGTTCAAATGTAGCTATAGGTAGGGAAGTTACTGTATAACTTATAATAATGGGCTGCACTACAGAAGCTATTTCTGAAAATGTACACCTCCCCCGGGGGCAAGTCACTTCTTAATAACTGAGAACACTAAGGAGTCAGATTGATATTAATTAAATAATAATAATATGACTGTTTGTGCTGTTACTTTTATAGGACAATGAGCAAAGTGTGATTTCATGCAACATTTACTGGAGATCAGAATTGAAAACGTTGCTTCTAAAAAAACTGTTGAAGCGTTGACTTTCAGGTAACTGTTTATGGCTAATTAAAAAACATCATTGTAATCTACAGGGATGACTATCTCATGACACAGCCATCCAACATAAAGAAACATTGCACCACAAAGCAATCAATAAATGAATGTTGAATTATTAATAATGAAACACACAAGCATGAGTTAGCTATTGCACAGCATTCTTCATCTCAATACAACTATTTTACTGGAAACATTTGTGATTTTGACTAAGCGATCATAAAAGCAAATAGAGGCAATGTTTTATTATTACACTGAACAAAAATATAAATGCAACACTTTTGTTTTTGCTCCCATTTTTCATGAGATGAACTCAAAGATCTAAAACATTTTCTATATACACAAAATCTGAAAAAATCTGTGATAGTGAGCACTTCTCCTTTGCCGAGATAATCCATCCCACCTCACAGGTGTGGCATATCAAGATGCTGATTAGACAGCATGATTATTGCACAGGTGTGCCTTAGGTTGGCCACAATAAAAGGCCACTCTGAAACGTGCAGTTCTTCTTTATTGGGGGGGTCTGGGGGGGTCCGAAAACCAGTCAGTATCTGGTGTGACCACCATTAGCCTCACGCAGTGCAACACATCTCCTTCGCATAGAGTTGATCAGGTTGTTGATTGTGGCCTGTGGAATGTTGGTTATGTGGATATTGGCAGGAACTGGAACACCCTGTCGTATACGCCGATCCAGAGCATCCCAAACATGCTCAATGGGTGACATGTCCGGTGAGTATGCTGGCCATGCAAGAACTGGGATGTTTTCAGCCTCCAGGAATTGTGTACAGATCCTTGCAACATGGGGCCGTGCATTATCATGCTGCAACATGAGGTGATGGTCGTGGATGAATGGCACAACAATGGGCCTCAGGATCTCGTCACGGTATCTCTGTGCATTCACAATGCCATCAATAAAATGCACCTGTGTTCATCGTCCATAACATACGCCTGCCCATACCATAACCCCACCACCACCATGGGCCACTCGATTCACAACATTGACATCAGAAAACCGCTCACCCACATGACGCCACACACTCTGTCTGCCATCTGCCCTGAACAGTGAAAACCGGGATTCATCCGTGAAGAGAACACCTCTCCAACATGCCAGATGCCATCGAATGTGAGCATTTGCCCACTCAAGTCGGTTACGACGACGAACCGGAGTCAGGTCGAGACCCCGATGAGGACGACGAGCATGCAGATGAGCTTCCCTGAGATGGTTTCTGACAGTTTGTGCAGATATTCTTTGGTTATGCAAACCGATTGTTGCAGCAGCTGTCCGAGTGGCTGGTCTCAGACGATCTTGGAGGTGAACATGCTGGATGTGGAGGTCCTGGGCTGGTGTGGTTACACGTGGTCTGCGGTTGTGAGGCCGGTTGGATGTACTGTCAAATTCTCTGAAACGCCTTTGGAGACGGCTTAGAGAAATGAACATTCAATTCACAGGCAACAGCTCTGGTGGACATTCCTGCTGTCAGCATGCCAATTGCACGCTCCCTCAAAACTTGCGACATCTGTGGCATTGTGCTGTGTGATAAAATTGAACATTTTAGAGTGGCCTTTTATTGTGGCCAGCCTAAGGCACACCTGTGCAATAATCATGCTGTCTAATCAGCATCTTGATATGCCACACCTGTGAGGTGGGATGGATTATCTCGGCAAAGGAGAAGTGCTCACTATCACAGATTTTTTCAGATTTGTGAACAATATTTGAGAGAAATGGTTATTTTTAGGGATGCACGATATTGGTTTTTTGAAACCGATACCGATAACTTACTGCTTCTCAAGACCGATACCGATAACCGATAATAATATAATATATATTAAATGTACCTGTAGTTTTTGCACACCTGGTGGTAAAAAAAAGACTAGTAGTGAGCAAATGACATGAGCATTACTACTATGAACAAAACAAAGCCAAGAACAGTTTTGACTCTCGTCAAGCGCCATCATTTCTATGATGAAGTTAGAGATCGTTTTAGCCCTGGGGTCGTCTCTAGCAAACTTCTTGCCTTTTTCAAAAGCCTCGTCGATAGGTAAAAGCCCCGGTGCCTTTGCAGCTGGCTTTGGATTCGCCGCTAGTTTAGCAGCCCAGGCGTCTTCGTACGCTTTTAACACACCATCGTAGCGATGGCGATGTTTCAGGTGACTAATCAGGTTGGAAGTATTATAGCTCGTTGCCTTTTTCCCTCCTCGTGGAACTTCTGCATTGCATTTGTTAATACAAATAGCAAGCGAACTATCTAACTCTGAAACTTTGAAATAGTCCCATACTACCGGCGACATGTTTGTTTACTGTCCTGGCTTCACGGCTGCACACCATTTACGTCACAGCCAGGCATGAGTTAGGGTGCGCTGGATTTGTGAAAAACTCCCCTCTTCCTAAACCACTAATACCACAGTACTGGCAAAACGGGAGGAGCCGAGTAAAAAGCAAGCGCCCCTCATCCCAATCCACCCACACCGCAGTATTTTTTTCTTTTGTTTTACCCAAAAAATATATTGTATATTATCGGGGCTATTAATACTGTTATCAGGTTTATCGGGATGACGTCATAATTCCTAATATCGGACCGATAATTATCGGCCGATAATTATCGTGCACCACCAGAATTTTGTGTATATAGAAAATGTTTTAGATCTTTGAGTTCATCTCATGAAAAATGGGAGCAATAACAAAAGTGTTGCATTTATATTTTTGTTCAGTGTACATTCAATCTCACTTGCCTGGAATTTGGCAAGAATCTTTTTTTCTTAAAACAACTGAAACAACAATGATTTAGAAAACCGTGGTCATGTTTTTACTGGATTTTGGTTCCACATCCACTCCTAGGGAAAAACATAACTGATTGCATTGAGAGCTGGTACTGAGCCATTCAAAGTGATGACAAAGATGTCGTGACACACACTGACCTATAATTGCCAACAGCAGAGTGCTGAGGGCCAGTGATTGGCGGGCATTTAGGGCCCTGTGGCCTTAGAGGATGAGAGCCATCATGCAATTGCACAGGATCAGCAAATCACTGTCAGATGCCCTCTGGCTGGACCACTCCAAACCTATTTTCCCATCAGCATCGGAGGGTTTACAGAAAACAATAAAAGGAAAATGGTGCCAATAAAACAGAAATAATCCTTAAGCCATGTTAAAACAAAGTAGTGCTAAAGTCAAAACAAAGTAGTGTGTTACGTGAGAGAAGGAAATAATATGTTTTTATCTTGCACAAGAAGTCACTCTTCAAAATGACAGTCTCGAGTGCATTGAAAAGTAACAGTGCAAGCAAATAGCTACAATAGGGCTAAAGACATGTTGGCTCACAGGTTCCCTTCATTCAATAACAAATACAAAGGCTATGTTTGTACAAGTCTAATAAATACATTAGTGTTGAAATAGAGACATCAGCTAGCAGGGAAGCATTTGGGTGATGTCCAGGCATTTCTAAATCTGCCAACACAGATTATGTGAACTCCATTTAGGCCATAATAGCAGGTTTCCTTAAATCACTGCCAAAACTCTACAGTTTAACAAGCTTTTGAAGATGTTCTAGAAAACTGTTCCTATTAGCCCGTCAGGCAGTTTTTGATGTCTTAATGCAGGTCAGCTCCCAGCCCTGCAGCTGCACAGAGAAAGACAGGCCGGGGAAAGGCGGGGGGTTTGTGGAATAAACCCAGAATCAGCAGTTCTCCTTCTGCCTCCTTTCTTATCTGCTCACACAGCCAGTTGAGAAGCACACAGACCGACACTGCAGACACAGCCAAGCTTTCCTGGCATCTCTCCCCCCACTACGGAGAGATGAGTTTGTCCTCCCAACTACACCTCTGCGTGAAGCCCTACACACATCAAGCAGCAGCAGCAGCCACAAGCACATTTAATTGGCCAGCTGTCTGAGTGGTAGAAGAGCTACTAATGAGTTCAGACAGAAGTTTTTCGACATTCTCTCAAGCCATATAGAAGCACACAAGAGTGCAAGCCTGAGCCATATGCAAATGTCAGAGAATTGTCCTTGCCCTTTCATCCCCACTGGAGCAAATCTGCACTTTCCCATTTCTCCTTCATGATGTTAATTGATTAAAAATTCAACATATGGTAATACAAAGCAAGTGAGAAAGGCTCTGCTTGCAGGCAATAGATGCAGTTAAGTCCCAACAGTATATCAAAGTGATGTCTTATCAACTAATTATCTCCTCTGAATTGTTTATCAAACACAGACCCTAAAGACTTTTCTCTCAGAGTAAATATCTGTGTGTGCACTGTTATGTGAATTGTGTGTGTCTGTAGGTGACATCTCTGGCTAACATTGCGTGTAAGACTAGTAAACACAGACATCAGCAATATACAAAGCACACTGACCGTGGATGCCACAGGGAGACACAGCGTAGATGAGTCAGGAGGGCCGAAGGGTGGAGGAGATGATCAAGGGCCAGCAGATTAATACTGAAAAGAGCACACGCTGCTTTTATGAGATGCACTTACAATTTATGATGATGGTTGAATGCACTTCATGTAAGCTGTTAAATAAGGATAATGTAATTTAATTATGTCAAGTAATGCTTATACTGTACCTCTGTCTTATACAACCGCCCCCCCCCCCCCCCCCCCCCCAAAAGGGTGGGCAGTCCCTCATTGTGTAACAACTACATGTTTGAGACAGTTAGGTCATTCTTCTTTTAAACAAGATCCCTAAAAAACTAAATTTGATGACAATTATGTCATACATTTAAATAGACTTGTCCAACAATCTGGAGTATATATACTTAATATTTTTAACCCATATTCAAAGTTGCAAATCTATATCCTGATCCAAAAAAAATTGATGGCATGGTTTTATCATTTGGAAAACTGGCTGCTAGTGGCAGTTGTAACTATTCAAATTACCAAGAAATAGTACAAACACAAATAAACCTGGGGCAACACAATTGTATTGTATCCCTCCTGTAGTGTTTGATTCTCCCCCATTTGGTTTTCCTTGTCATATGTATTAAACACCATTTTAAGCTCCCTTTTAATGTCTCAGACTACTATTTCACATGAATAAATGCAGTTAATATACAAAGAAAATGTATTCCAACATGTTAATCGAATTGTGGGTGTGTAATATCTGATGGATGAACATAATATAGCGTTACACATTAATTTCATGTTCCCATTTTTGACCTGGAACACCAATGGTGTTACAAATTTGAATTGGTGATCAGATTTATATGTTCAAATGCCTACTGTGAAGGAAATCAAAAGGCCTTGAAGCAATAAAATGTAAAACACAATATTTATGATTGATGAAAGTAGTAAAACGGTCAGATTCGAGTCGACCCAAACACGAAAGGAGGGTCAACCATGATGTCTGTTAACACATTCCTTGACACAATGGCTGCCAGCTAATGTGTTATAATTTAGCAAGCTAACATTAACAATTATATTAGACAGCATAACAAACCATTTTCTATTCTCATGAATGGCGAATAAACAACAGGATGTTGTAAAGTAATAATGAACATCAACATAAATATCGCAAATTGTTTCATTACTTTGGAAGTTTTCATTTAATGGTTGCTAACTAGCTGTTGCTAATAGCTACAAAATCATCAAAAATAACTACAGTAAGTAGTTTAAACAGCTGCTTTAAGAGACGGTCGATAATAATAAAAACACAAGAATAAGTCACTGAAACACTTACCTATCAGTTAAGTCCTGTGGTATTCCTTGTTTGGTTATTTCCTTAGTAAACGTTATTTATTGTCCTTGAACTAAGCAAGCGCCAACTGTTAGCATGTTAGCAAGATGGCGACCATTCATCTTGTTTGAATCATAGAGTTTGAATTTAAACATGTCCATGTTCTATCTCAAATTAGACTAGCCAAAATTCGGTTGTTAAAAGCAACAGTTGATGCACGATCAATCCTGGACAATGTGGTTACTTTCTTACAGTGCAGGGGGTGAGCTCTTGTGTTGCTCTTGAGCGTTGTGTTTCAGTGTTCTTCCTCACATGGGGAGAGAGGATTTTTTTGGTCTTCTTTATTGACATTCGGGACCGAACACAATTGGGCTTTTGGGGTCTGAAATGCCCCATATTGAGATTATTGACAACAGATATTACAAAATGAAAGAAATGAACAATTACGACTCTTTCTTGCCATAAAATCATACATTTGAGTCTGACCTATGGGTTGGGTTGCAACCAGTTTCCGCATGAAATAACTTTGTGCAATGTTCGGTTAACATCCTGAGAAAACTACATTTTTGTAAAGGTTAAATGTTATGTCACCCCATACAATTTGAATGTGGCTCCCATAACAGTGTCTTCCTAGAAGCCTTATTATAATTTTAGGTAGGACAGCTCAAGAACTCCTTATCTTTGTTGTTCACCAACTGTTTATCAAGATTGTGTAGTGCCAGGAAAAGGGAGTCGGAGGCGGTGTATTAAGAACAGAGTTCCAACCTTTATTAGCCATTAATAACAGAGAGGTTATCGCATGAACTGCTCTGCTTGACGAGCTAGCAGGAATGGAAGCTAACGCTACAGGTGTTCCCACTAAAGGGTCCGTGTGGCAACACAATACGAGAGGTGAATTATGTCCAATAACGTGTCACCACACAAGCCCCCCCAGAATTCACGTGTAAACAAAATCCGTATGGCGGGGAGGAACAATCCGCCTGCCCCCATGTGGTGATGGAGATGGGAGCCGTAGATGATGGGTGTGCCAGCAAAGCCGCCTGAGCCAACGCGGTCTTGACCTCAGAAAAAGCGCCGTCCGCCTCTGCTGTCCAGTCGATCTCCTGGACGGGGGTCTTGCCTTTCAACGCTTCATACAGCGGCCGCATGATGTGTGCGGCCCGGGCGATGAAACGGTGGTAGAAAGTCACTATCCCCAGAAACTCACGGAGCGACCGGGCGAGGAAAAGCAGCAACAGCCTCCACCTTCGCTGGCAGAGGTGTCGCACCGCCCTTGGTGACGCGGTGCCCCAGGAAATTGATGTCCGACACCCCGAACTGGCACTTTGCAGGATTGATGATTAATCCGTGTTCGTTGAGCCGTGTGAAAAGGGCTCGGAGGTGGGACAGGTGCTCTTGCACTGAAGCGCTGGCGACGAGTATGTCGTCGAGGTAGATAAACACAAACGGCAGGTCCCGCAGCACCGAATCCATCAGGCGCTGGAACGTCTGAGCGGCATTCTTGAGTCCAAAAGGCATCCGCAGGAACTCAAAAAGTCCAAAAGGCGTTATCACTGCTGTCTTGGGAATGTCCAGGGGGTGCATGGGCACCTGGTGGTATCCACGCACCAGGTCCACCTTGGAAAACACCCCCGTACCGGCCAGATGCGCCGAAAAGTCCTGAATGTGCGGCACCGGATAGCGGTCAGGCGTAGTGGCGTCGTTGATTCGGCGGTAATCCCCGCACGGGCGGAACCCGCCGTTCGGTTTGGGAACGATGTGCAGGGGGGAAGCCTAAGGACTGTCGGAGCGGCGGACAATGCCCAGGCGCTCCATGGTTGCGAACTCCGCCCTCGCTACAGCCAGCTTAGAAGGGTTCAACCGCCGGGCCCTGGCGTAGACAGGAGGCCCCCCCCGGTAGTGACGTGGTGTTCCACGCCATGCTTAGTGGTAAGCGCAGAGAAGGTGGGTAGCGACAGGTCTGGAAACTCGGCCAACAGTCTGAGAAACGTGTCCCTGACAGCGAGCCTGACAGCCCGTCGTACGCTGCGCTGCGAAGTGTGCACACGAGGGAAGAAAACGTTAAGGCATCAACCAAATGCCTATTCTTAACGTCCACTAACGGCCCGTCCACACTACAGCATCGACAGCTTCAATCTGCCCATTCACTTTGAATGGGGTGACGTCACGTTGCCGCTTTTTTTCGCCGAACTGAATTGTGGGTAGCATAGCGGTCCGTCTCCGGACATTGAACAATGTTCAACTTCTGACGCCGGAGACGCCGGAGTAGCCAGCACCAGCCAATCAAATCCCGTTTCGGAAAATCTGACAGCTCAAGCCGTAGCCAATCAAACCGCGTCTAAGCTGGGAGAGATATCCCGCCGTTCATTTCTATATTTCAAAAAAAGATGGAGGAGAAACTAATTATCGCCGTATCAAATCACCCGGTTTTGTATGACCAGACCCTCTTCACCTACCCGGATACAAACCGGAGGAACCAGGCATGGAGGGAGGTGGCAGAGACAGTGGGTGAAACTGGTAGGTTTTCGCCTGTTTGGGGAGTTTATATATATATTGCTCCCATAAAATCCCCGGGGTTTTTTGCTTTGTATGTCGGGGGCGGGAGATTCATGTGATTGGTTGTTGGTCGCGTTGCTTGAATAACATCCCCAAGCTTCAGACACGCCCAGCTCCAAGCTTTTTTTTAAGCTGTAGTGTGGACGCTCCGTAAGAGTCCATGAGCACACAAAAAATCCGCTCCGAGGAGGGGAAAAGAAATGTCCGCTGTCACGAAATCCAAGCTGAAACGCTGTCCTCCGATGCACAGACACATAGGCCTCACGCCATACGTGCGAATGGGACCGCCGTTAGCCGTCGTCAATCGCGGTCCGTGCCCCCCACGGACGACGTCTTCACTCGACGCTGGAACTACGCTCCGTTGAGCGCCCGTGTCACACAGAAACAGGCTCCCCGAAACGCTGTCGCTGACAAAGAGGAGTCTGTACGTGCCGCCGACGCTCAGAGCCACTACTGAGCGCCGGCCCCTCCGTTTCCCGGGGGTTTGTAGCTGCACGGAGCGATGCATCTCTTTGCCCTTGTCCCGAAACGTGCGTGGTAAACGCACTCTCCGGCGTCTCCACGCCGGCTCGCCACAGCCGTGTCCGGCCTCCGCCACGCTTTCTTGACTGCAGGTGGGCCGCTGAGCGTCGCGACTAACGTCTCTGCACCGGGCTGTTGTGTAGCCAGGAAAAAACTATCCGCTTCCTCAGCCAAAGCACGGGGCTCGGTGACAGGCGTGTTGGCCAACGCCGTCTGTACCCGGGGAGGCAAGTGACGCAGGAAAATATCCGTGAATAAAATCCGGGGATCTTCCCCCCCTAGCAGATTTAGCATTTTCTCCATTAGCTGGGATGGCTTGCTGTCTCCTAGGCCTTGAATGTCAAGTATCTGGCGAGCCCTCTCCTTAGCAGATAAGCTAAATGTCTTAAGGAGAAGGGCCTTAATCGCCTCATATTTGCCATGATGTGGGGGGGCTGCGATGAATCCCACCAACCTGGACGACGCAGAGCTGCCCAGCGCTGCTACTACATGGTAGTATGTCAGGTCCCCATCACGGACCTGTCGGCAGGCGAAGTGCGCCTCCACATGTGCGAACCATGCCTCCGCGGCGTGCTCCCAGAATTCCGGCAGCTTTACGAACACATCGCGTTCAGCTATGCTCGTTAATTTCCCGGAAACTTTTTCGAAAAAGTCAAGGTCACCAGTGTAGTGCCAGGAAAAGGGAGTCGGAGGCGGTGTATTAAGAACAGAGTTCCAATCTTTATTAGCCATTAATAACAGAGAGGTTATCGCATTAACTGCTCTGCTTGACGAGCTAGCAGGAATGGAAGCTAACGCTACAGGTGTTCCCCAGAGCCATATAATAGAAGAGTTACGACAACGGAAGTCCAAAAACGGTTATCGTCACGTGGTTCATGTAGACGAGGATCGTTCCCCGGAAGTTCATGGCGGGCAATGTGAATGCATTAATAACAGGAGATAGAACTACGATTTTTGGTAATTATTAGTGAATAAAGGTTTTGATTTGCAATATTTATACAACAAATCGATATGTGTATGTATTTACATCAATATGTTTTAAAAAATAAAATAGAATTTGCTAATATTAAGTGATAATATTAGGATTAGTATGAACAACTAGTTTACATGTTAGGCTAACAGTGCCTTGGTTAAAGAGCCTGTTGCTGTTTATTTATAGCTTTGAATTCTTTAAAACCAATATTATCTTCTTAAACTTGTATGGTAGTCAGGAGCATCACTTTCTAATGTTTATTGATATATTTAGAGGGAGGGGATCTAAAGTAATGCTTTAAAATTCAGATTAGATTAATGTCTACCATTTTCTTAAAGTCATGGTAGTTTCAGTAACCATGGTAATTGAGGACACAAGTTATCTAAATGACTAATGTCATCTTTATGGCTTTCAGAAAGGACAGGAGACCGACAGGTGACTATCAAAGGACTAGCAGCAGCAGCATGATGATGATGTTAAATGTGTTGTTTTAGGAACATCCATTGCAAATACATGGAATTCAATAAACATTGAATAGCATATCATGCAGTTTGTCTGTGCCTTTTCCTCCGTGTTGTCCTGGTTTGCTGTGCTGCCTCCTAGTCGCCACCATGGTTTGCTGTGCTGCCTGGGGATGCTCAAATCGCTCCGAGAAAGGAGTACGAATGTACGGCTTCCCCACTGACACAGAACGGAGGAAAAAATTGCTGGCTCAAGTCAGCAGGAGCAATTTCACGACCAACAGCAAAAAAATATGTGATGTACAAACACTGCATTTGCACTTTTTCACAAAACAAAAACCACACCATTGGGAAAGCTTAATGTTTTGTTTAATACAAAAAAACAGGGAAAGGCTTGAAAAACACAGAGTTGAGACGTGGGTGCAGGGTGAGGGTCTCAGTGCAGGTATTCAGGCTCCATTGAATCCCCCTCTGGTTCTTGTGCTGAAAGAGGGATAAACAGACAGGAGAAAGGGTTATACACACCTATATAGCACACCTATTGGATGGGAAATTGCCTTGGGGAGATAAGGTGTGGTCTTTGTTCCCAACTGAAGTTATGGAACTTTATTATTTGTGAGTTTAACAAAGTATGACAAATGGCATCAGTAACAGATGTGATATGAATTTCTATAAAGTTGTCTCACATTCTTGGTCATATTTTATATACAGTATGTAATGAGTATAACATGTCCAGTAAGTATAAAGTGTTTTCTAATACTGTGTATTCAACCACTATGGAATATGTATGTGGGCAGACAAGATTCAGACACAGTTGTTCTGTGTGTGAAGTAACCTCAAGTCACTCCGCAGGCACATTTTGATGCAGACCAGTTTGTCAAGACTAAAAAGGGCAAGACTAGGCTGAGAGCAGAGGCTATACCCACCAGCATCTTCGTGCATCGCCCTGTGGTCAAAAAGAGAAGGGCCCCTGCACCACGATTCACCCCGGGACCTGTATCTACAAAGCCCATAGCTCATGATCACAGCTATAGTGTGAAAGGTGACACAGGTATAATAAGTATGAACTCTTAGTAACAATTCATATTTGTTATTTTTAAGTGGTATAACATTTAAAATGTTCGAAAATTTACAGTGCCATGTCTTCTACTTACATTAGTCTCAAAGATTGAGGGAAGAAGGGATGAGGAGACTGAGAGAAAGGAAAGTGAGGGTGAAGAAAGAGAGGACATGGCTAGTGAGGAGAGACAGGGAGGGCGGACACCACCCACTCAGCCAGCAGCCAGTCAGCATACGAGGGAACCAGCAGCCAGTCAGCATACGACGGAACCAGCAGCCAGTCAGTATACGAGGGAACCAGCAGCCAGTCAGCATACGAGGGAACCAGCAGCCAGTCAAACAGATCTATTACAACAATTAAAGAGAAAATTAAAGAGCCAAGAAGGAATCACCAAAAAAGCAAAGGCTGCACTAAGAAAAATCAGGAAGGAAAATGCAGCTCTCAAGAAAACAATGAAAATTAGGGACAAGAAATATAAGAAAACGTTTTCAAAAGACCAACTTAAGGCATTAGGCAGACTCACCACAAAGGGGATGAAATGGAGCAATGAGACAATTAAGAAGGCAAAAACAAAAACAAGCAAGGTGTCCCATCATGTACCTGGAAGTTTGGGTTGGCAAAATAGAGTAAGAGAGGGACTTGAAAAACCTTGGTGGCTCTCTACTCATGTTGTTACAGTTGTCTTGGTTACAGCTCTCAATTTTTTTTGTTGCCATTTCCACATCTTTAGAAAATATGGAATAAAAAATTGAAGTGAAATCAACCTCTTCTCTGGAGAACAAACTTTGATTTCTCTGTCTTGTGAGTTTGCAGTCTTGCAGTTTTGCTCCTCCACCTGTAACATCACTGCCCCTCCACCTGCCATACAGTAGTATACTAACAAGATTACTTATATAATACAGTGATAGAATACATGTTTAGTATGCTTACTTATATAAAACAGTAGTATTAAACTTACCTTGTGTTTTCACTCTCACTTAAGTCCCTCTCCCTTTGCCATCAATCCAAAATCAGCTGAGCTGCAACATTATACAGACAGGTAATAATCAACATAATCACAAGGACACAATATGGCTCTGCTAAAAACACTCACTCTTACACGCACCAAAGTTATATTTATCTAATATGTAACTCCCTCCACCCCCGCATACAATCCCGTTTAGAAGCCCCTCTTCTCTAATTCCAGAACGTTGGACGAAATGACATTAAGAGAACGGAATTTACAATTAAAAGGCTGTTCAACGTCTGTTGCTAACTTGCTTCGGTATCCTAGCTTAATCTGTTATCTGTAAACGTTCCCTAAATCTACTAATTTAGGGATAATCCACTGACATCCTTTAATACACATGTTAATTTGAATCAGATGTACTGATAATATCCGCAATATAAATCTTTAAACTTCTTCTTACCTTTAAAAGTCCGTCACGAACGGTCTATTATGCTGCAACTCGACAGCTCTGCTAGCCTTGGCGCTAACTTCCGGGGAAAGATTGAGAGGCTCCACGATCCGCCATTGCTGTAAAAAAGTGGTCCATTGGAGTGAACGGAGATGTCGTAACTCTTCTATTATATGGCTCTGGTGTTCCCTAGTGATGGGTCGTTCGCGAACGATTCGTTCTTTTTTAACGAATCTTTGAAGTTAACGAGATGAACTGATTCCTCCCACAAAACGATTCGTTTGTTTGAGTCGCCGCCTTCCGCCAAAAGAGCGACCGCAGGCTGATGTGTTTTAACCACACACACCTCTACACGCGCACGCGCGCGCGCACACACACACACACACGAGCGGGACATCCTCCTCAACCTGTCCGCAATAAAGAGGACGGATACCTGAACCGTAGCGTCCAGCTAGCTTAGCGATAAATACACACATCGTTGTATTCTCCTCCCCCTGTCGGCCCTAAAAGCTTCAGATGGTGGATACCTGAGCTCCATAGCGTCCCGCTAATGTGAAACACACACACACAGCGTTAGCGGGACATTCTCCTCCCCCTGTCGGCACTAAAAGCTTCAGAGGGCGGATAGCTGGGCTCCGTAGCGTCCAGCTAGCTTAGCGATAAATACACACATCGTTGTATTCTCCTCCCCCTGTCGGCCCTAAAAGCTTCAGATGGTGGATACCTGAGCTCCATAGCGTCCCGCTAATGTGAAATACACACACACAGCGTTAGCGGGACATTCTCCTCTCCCTGTCGGCCCTAAAAGCTTCAGAGGGCGGATAGCTGGGCTCCGTAGCGTCCAGCTAGTTTAGCGATAAATACACACAGCGTTGTATTCTCCTCCCCCTGTCGGCCGTAAAAGCTTCAGATGGCGGATACCTGAGCTCCATAGCGTCCCGCTAATGTGAAATACACACACACAGCGTTAGCGGGACATTCTCCTCTCCCTGTCGGCCCTAAAAGCTTCAGAGGGCGGATAGCTGGGCTCCGTAGCGTCCCACTAGTTTAGCCGCTAGCTAAAGGTAAACATAGATGGGTAAGGGTCCGTGTGGCAACACAATACGAGAGGTGAATTATGTCCAATAACGTGTCACCACAATTTATCTTTTCAGATAGGCCTATCCTATGTAAGTGATCATCGCAATATAATGTAGATAATAGATATGACTTAAATTAATAACTCAGTAATTTGGTGGGGGTGGGGTGGGGGGGGGGGGGGGGGGGGAGTTATACAAATTACATTGTATGATGAATTCATTTATCAGATTTTTTTTAATTAATAGGCCTATATGTGCTAACTGACCCCCTCGAGTAATTTAGCAAAAAGCCACTTGGCAACAGTCCGAGCTCTGGTTTATTTAAAAAAATTGTCCAAAACCCAGCAACCACAGACGGACTGAAACATGCTGCTGTTTAAAGCTAATGACTTGTGTTTAGCTGGTTTACTGTCCAAACAGAGCCACTGACATCCAGCCAGCACGTGTTCCTCCTGTTCCTGGAGAACATCTGCCTGCAACAGGTAAACATTGCAGACACACAGCGAACCAATCATATGTGAGGAAAACACAGCATGGGAAGGCACAGTGTACACACTGACTGATAAGGGTGATTGTGGATTAGAGATTATTTGACAAATCTCAGATCTCAAAAGGTCAGACGTGTGGGCGTTAACACACATGAGCAACACAAGATACCCACTTACTAAAGATAACTTGCCAATACATTAAAAAATATATAAATACAAATCTGTCAATTAATGAGAAAAAAACTCGTACATTTACAAGAAACAGACTTAAATAGAGGTAAATCTTAAAGTCACAAATGTACGAGGAAATTAAAACGTTTTTTTGTCATTAACCAAATAAATTCACGTTGCAAGATTGGTTCAACCTCATCACACTTGTGTTCCCCGAAGCACAAACGCTATTCCCTCATTCAACTCACTATGGTGTTTTCTTATGAATAGGCCCAATTCACTGCAATGTCCCTTTAAGTCTTGATGCTTATGATAATATAGTGATTCTGGGCTAGAAGCCAAAGTATTTTCTTATTGCTAAATCCAATTGTAAAGTATAATTTGATTAGGTCATCCCCTGCAGGCATAATGTGTGGCAAGTGAGCGGAAGGTGATTTCACAGTAATTGTTTAATATTATTTGAATTTAAACAGAGTTACATTCAATGACCCTAGTGTGTGATGAAAAGGAGTGTACATAATTTTGACCATTAAAGGTCCAGACTCGAGGCTCAGCTGGCCCACACGGGGCCATCGCTTCAACAGCTACTCCACTCATGTAAACATGACCTCTGTTAGACTAACAGCCTGATTTTTTTTTTTTTTAAAGTAATCTCATTCCAGGGAGACTTTCTATAAAACCAGGCCATGCACTTTGAAAATCCCCAAGTATGCGTGTGCCAAACACATGGCGGCTTAGCGGAGATAGAGAGAAAAGTCAGTGGCACATTCTCAATTTAAAGATAAATCTCGAGTCTGTGCGGCTCAGCGGGCTGGAGGTGGACGCCATGTGTTCCTGTCATCACAGGTTCAAAACCAGCTCACGACCTCTGCGAAACATCATCTGTTTCCTTCCTGAATTTCCTGTCATGTTCCGCTGAGTACTATCTAGTGAAGCAGAGATCTCCTTAACGGATAATACTGATGTTTGAGCTTTCTTTACATTATTCTTACCTCTGTCGACAAACCTTAAAAATAACATCATTAATTGTTGTGCAACATGAAAAACTACAGTGACCTGGCAATCACGAAATATCTCAAGAAAAATGAGATTTATTTCATTACTTCAGTGTTTAACTATCTACCGTGAATTTTTTCATATCATTAAACACTTCTCCCGCTGTCAGTCATCTAAAGAAATGAGAAGACACAGCTACAGTATATGAATTAACCCCACCTAAACGCGTCATGTTACAAACTTTATTGCCACAATCAAGTCTATTTTATTCAGCTCAATCTTGTGTCTAAAAATGCTGTATATATACTGCTATCGTGTTTGCGAAATAGGTTTTAAAGGAAACGTAATAGCTGCCATGATTATGATCACTGGCAACATTTTCGGCAGTTATGGAAGTATTACAATACTGGATAAGTCAGAATTCATGTGACTCTTTTGTGTGGAAAGCAAAGGGATGTGGGTTGAATTTGTAACCTGGCAGCAGCAGCAGTAATGACTCAGGATGGGAAATTATCTCAAAATCAAATTCGTACAAATTGTGTTAGCCTTTTAAAAGTCTTCTCAGGATTTCTCCAGAAATTTATTCTGCAAAATGTGCTGCAAATCATTTAAAATACAAAGTAATATATCTCCCATCCACACCACAGTAGCATTGTTTGTGTACTGTGTCTGATTCAGTGAAAGTAACTTTGTGGTCCCGGCTTACTATAAACACAATAATGACTTCAGCCATTGGCAGCTCTCCACAGACCTTTCACCGTGTGCCAACAACACATATCAGAAGGCAACAAAGGGATGTCTGAACAAACCTCTGGCTCTTCAGCTCAGTGATCGTCTCCTAAAAACCAAGCAGCATTATATCCGACGCAAGCCAACAGCAACTGAGGCTTGGAGATAAAGATCAGCTGCTCCTGCCTGTGGTTTTAACCAACAAGTGTTACAGCACTACATGGTTGACAATTAAAGTTACATTCCATTAGGGGAAAGAGAAATACTTACAAATACTTCATGTATTAACCATCTTCGGTTTTGGGAATCATTAACATAAAGAAGATATACGAGTGGTTCAAAAGGTTTTTACTCTGACCAGCAAAAACTTCAATTTTATTTGTGAAGTTATTGATTTTAACAAGACTTTAAAACATTGCATTATGAACAACGGTATGTTCATCTGGACTATTGTGCAAGTAGCACTGCAAAAGAGTGACACAAATACTTTACACAATTTAGTACTAAAACATAGTGGTACAGCAATGAGGTCACCGCAAACATTTCCATCACTCCATTTCTTTTTTCAGCATGAGCAAATTCTCGTATGGAGAATGTTTAGGGACTCTGTCAGCATCGAGGCCCATTGCTCTGTGGTGTGATGCATGGCATGAGGTGGGAATGTAAAACATGTACAACAGTGTGGACAGCTCTTGGGTGCCATGTATCAACAGATCCCTGAAATGTATGTTCACACTAACACAAGAGGAGGGAAACTGACAGGATCCTGAATATTACATGAAATATGTCATTCCTGGTGAAAACACGTTAATTTACAAGTACCAGCGTCTTTATGAAGAGGTCAATGAATCTGTTACTATATCTTTATAGATCAGTCATGAACTATTAATCTGAAGGATAAAGCCAGCTTAATGCAGTTGTAACTTAGTCATCAATCATCATGCTTCACAAGAAAAACCTGACAGAACAGAACAATGCATTCCTAAAGTGCCTTTTTGTTCACAACCAAAACATGTATTCTGGCCTGTATCTTAACATTAAGAAAAGCTTTTTAACTGAAAAGCTGGATTTATGCTTATTAACCGGTTTATAAAGTCTGGGATCAGGAGCATACAACTAGCCTTGAGCTGTTTACAGTAAACATAAATGACTATTAATTAATAAATAGGTAAATATTCAACAACACTTTACTAATCGATAGATTTGGTTTGTTTAATTTGTACAAAAACTTTTAACTAATGTAACTGCCTGCTAGTTAGCGAATGCCTGCCAGTTAGCAAATGAGCATCTTCATCACGTTCTACTTAAAAACACATAATTCCTCCCTCCTGCCATCACATGTGTTGTGCACCATTTAGCAGACGGCATGCTGCACTTTAAATACATATATAATCTGATGTCCTCATTATCACATGTAGCTTACTCGGTCCACTAAACAGCATTATGGACATACCCACACCCACACCCACACCCACACACACACACACACACACAGCATTCTTATATGTAATAAATTGCTGCCTTGTATATTCCCTTGAGACCTTCCCTTGAATGGAGAGACAGATGTTTATGCAGTTGCCATGGCGAGGGGTGTCCTTTAGTGAGGGAGCAGCCGAGGTGCCGCACGATCCACATCACCCTCTCATGGAGTCATTCGAAAAAACACTGAAATACCATCGTCTCCACGGGGTGGGAAGGAGGACACATACTGCAAAAAAACAAGACAGAATTTATTTTTACATAAATTGCCATTTCACCCCAGAACAACGAGGGAGTTATTGATAGCTCCTGCACAAGACGAAAAGTAAATATTCCCACAAATGAGAAATACATCCCACTGAAACAAATACGGTTGAACTTCAGTATGTTAAGTTTTGTGTATTATTGTTTGCATGTTAAGGTTCCGGTCTCTGCAAGGTATTGTTTATCATAAAAGCATACCAAACTATATTTTCTCACAGAAAAAACAGATAAACTTGGACCAAAAGGAAGAAACCGGTTTGAAATTGCTTTGTTTCTGAAGTTAGCAGTGCCTGGGATACATCCATAAAAATTCACAAGGACGTGTGGTCATATTTAAGGAGGCCATGAGTATAATTATCAATTAACTGGGTTATTACTCTCTCTAAACTCAGTCAGGCAGCACATATGTGCCGATATGTATGCAGGATATTTTGATTACTGCTTATAAACACAGTTTTTAGTTCTAACATTCACATCTAATTTCCTATAAAAGTTGTAAAGCATCCAGGTTTATTGTTCATAATGTTAGGCACTCACATGAGAATAATTAAAAACATATAATGTACTCTACAATGTTAATATATGGCTCAAGGCTACTGGCAAAAGTAGAAATAAATGTGCACCTTTGACATGTTATGCTAAGCGTTGGCCAATAAAATCAGCGCTGTGAGAACTTGGAGGTGTGTATCTGGTGCTCGGTCTGGCCCCGTGTCCAAACATTTGTCTTCATCTTCAGCATGGCTGCTGGCTCTGGCCCTGCCGCCAGCTCCTTGCTGCTTGTTTGATGATTAAATACATTTTTAGCCATGTTGTAAACTTCCCGTGTGGTTTTAACATCAGGTCTGTTCCACACCGCTGCTCCCCAAAGGCCCTCCATGAGCAGCACTATTATCCCCGCAAATTAGCCCAGTTAACCCACCCCTGCCCCAGCTCACTCTGTGTTAACCCCTCATTTTTCACCATGTCTGGACGTCTGACCAAAGGCTTGTTGAGGCTGCCACCCCCCACCATCCCCTCTGTCCACCCCTGCCCCGGCAGATCCTAACCTCTGTGAATATTAAACAGCACAGACGACAGGAATGCCTGGGTAAAATTGGCAGCAGATGTTGTTGAGGGGATTTGGTTTTGAGGTGTTTTGTCTGCAAACTGAGCTGTAAAACATCGCAGGCCTGACAGGTCCTCTGCTGAGCCTCTGAGGTGAGACGGCACCAGGGCCGTATCGCCCCGCTGCAGCTCCACCGAGACTCACTGGTGGCTAAACACCCAACCATCCGTTTAATGGTCACTTATGAAGAAAGGTTTCGGAAGACAGCTGAACAAAGAGCCTCCTTCAGAGCTGAAGCACTATAAAGATTAGTAGTATTTGAGCTGTTCTACATGTAGATAATGCAGGGGACAATTACGAGATTTAATTGGTGTGTAACTTACTTTACACCTCAATGTAATCTCAGTTTGGATCAGGTAGTAGTATGACGTGTTCAGATCTTTCACTGATGTGAAAATAGCAATACCACAGTGTAGAAATACAGTGGAGGAGTCCTATATTTCAAAATGTTATGTAAAAGAACAAAAGATTTTGGATCAAAAAGTAATTTACATACCAAAAGCTTTTTATAAGATTCGTTTTTTTATTTACAAAAAGTTTTATCTGAATCTTCAAAGTAACTTTTGTATTAAAATAATTGTAGAAGAGTAAAACATACATCTAAATTGTAGTTGAGTAGAAGTATAAAGTAGCAGGAAATGAAATTACTCAAGTAAACAAAACACTTAAGTAAATGTACTTAGTTACTTACCAGTATTTCCTGTGTTGTTGTCCTTTACATGACATTGAAAGGTTTTGTCAAATAAGACAGATTCAACTTAAAGATGTGGAAATCATGTCAACGTACAAGAAAATTACATTTTAATGTATGTTCAAGTATAATTTAAAGAAAACCCACATGTGATCCAAGAATGGAAAAAAGTTGCTTACCTGCCGGTCACGTCAGCTTGAGAGGAAGCAGGCCTGAGAAGCCTGGGTGTCTGGGAGAAAGATGAATGACTGCAGTGCAAAGAAAATGATTTCGTAGATTGTTCCAAATTTTAAACCAGCCATTGCTCCGGGCTACGGCTGCCGACAAACTGTGACATATGTGATTTATTTTTCCCAGCCCAAATTATGAAAGTTTGGACTACTGGTGCTCTGGCTCCAGGTCCTCAGAGGCACAGGAAGAGGAATTGGGGCTGAAATAAGTCAATGGGTTGTAACAGGAATACATCTGTTCATTGACGCTGAAATATACCAAGCAGAACATGACCTTCTTATTGAATTTAATCTGCATTAAACAACATTTGTTTTATGTAAACAATGGATCAAACAATGTCTAATTTTAAGGGTGTTGCTTGTAGTAACAAAAACACATGAGAATTAACCTCAGCTCTGTGAAATGTTTTAGAGTTTTCAGCTCGTTGTTTGTCAGCTGTGTTCAGCAAAAACAAACTTAACACTTCCTGCTCGGCGTCAAACGACAGACTGAGGAAAACCAGGTTTTCATCCAAATGATTGTCAAATGTTGAACTGAATTTCAAGGAAAATATGGAAGAAATGTCTTAGCCACCACCCTTATGTGATTGTTGGAATTGGTTCATCAGAATAAGCAGTAGGTGGCCCCCATAACAAACACTGCAGAAGAATACAAGATTATATAATCAGAAGAGCGCCAGTAAATAGTGTAAACATTAATGAATTATGTTAATGTCAGGAAGTTAAGTTAATAATGTAATCTGACTGATATGTTTTTGTCTTTTAAGCACAGAAGATTAATTGGATGTTGAAGTTAAATACGTTACGTACGTCTTTGCTTCCATTGCACGTTTTTTCGCATTTTGTTTTAATCGATACACAAACTTTACACCTCAACCAAGCATGAACACTTTTTGGCAAATAGTTGGAGCAATACAAGAGGAGCATAAAAGCACATTTAGTTAGCAGCTCTGCAACATAGTGGAGCATTACGCTGCTAAATAGCCATGTATCGTTTTCTGGAGTTGGTGGAGAACAAAAAAGAGCTAGTATTGCTGAATATTGGACTGCAATTCATCAGGTTGCCAGAAACAAGACTCAGGAATAATGTCCCTCTGGGTCTTCAAGATGGGTATATAGTCAACGGTTTACTAAAACATTTACCAAGACATCTGCAGAAGATGCTTAAAGACAGCGAGAGGTTGCCAATGTATCTACCTTCTATTTTCTTCTTGAAATGATATGTCAAGTACCCTAACTTAAATTATATCCTTTTTATTTGTTAAATGGGGTTCGAGTATTAATAACTCTACACTAAAAGGTAGGGTAGATTACAAAAAAAATATTGATTGTAAACTGTACAAAAGATCATAACTATTCAATATAATTCAATCAAACACATCCTTATAGTGTATTTATATACACTGACTGTAGTAATCCATTCATCAATGCAGAAACCCCAGAAGAATAATCAGGTTAAGTGCTACAGTAGGTGGGAGGGCTTCTTGCAGACACAGCTATGTGATATGAATTTGTTCTCACTGATAAGAAACCATTACAACACTACAAGACATGAGTTCCTGTTTGTAGGGTAAGTGCAGGGTGCAGCCCATTTACTGACAAGTGAAGCTTAACATGAGAACTAAATTCAAGGGGGGCCAAGATCCACGCAGGCCATCTGCCAAGAATCCAATACAGCAAATGGTCGGGTCGGTGTAAGCCCTGAGCTGACAATAAAGTCACTCTGCTTAAAAAATGCTAACATCCTTTAATGGGTATGAGAGCCACTGCAGCAGAATACAAATCCTCTCTTTTTCTCCCGTGTTCTCTGCAGCCCAGACTTGTATCTGCTTCCAACCAGCACGTCTTGTGAAGTTGATTAATTGAACATTTGGGACAAAAGTGAAACTTTTGATCAACTTCTTCTGTGACTAACCCACTGTGTGAGGAGTTTAGGGAGATACAAAAAAAAGCTGCTTTGGTTTATCTCCTCATCCAAAAACCAGAGTTGTTTGGAAAGTGCCAAGAAATAAAGGTATCAAAATGTCATATTGCATGTTGGACCAAGAACGATAGAGTGGGGTCTGGGGGTGTTTGCCACCTGCTTTGGGACAGACACAAGGGGGAGTTTGGGGTAAATGTGAGGTCACGGCTGTCAGCAGTGTCTCAGTTATACAGGCCAAGTGGGACTGCTGATATGAGGAGAGCACAAACTACAGCGATGACATGATGGGGGACCCGGGGGTTATGCAGTCACACTACCACCATCTTCATCCAGCATGGCGTTTAAGCTGTGTGTGTGAAGAGCTGTGTGTGTGTTTGCGTGAGTAAACATTCCTAACAGGAGTCTTCTCTCAGGACTCTGATGCTCCCACAGAGGAAGCCTGTCCACGACCCCTATAAAAAGAGAGGGATGCCCACTTCCTTCAACCCTCAGGCGTGCCAGTCCTGACTCGAGGGAGATCGGGCCCCATAATTTATTATTTGTTCCCCTCTTGTTCAGGAAATACTTTCTCAATAGTTCACCCTCCTTTGTATATTTTTACTGTTCTTATTTTCATCCTTGATTCAACCCCGTCCTCTTATTTATTTGCTTTGTAAACACCAGCTTGGTTCATTACGTCCAAGCTGCCATGAAGAGACTTAAAAAAATTACTTTTGTCCTCACTGAGGACAGTGTTTATTTGTCTGGGTGAACCTGAAGGGGGGGGATACCTATGTGTAGGTGACAGCTGAGTGGAGTCACACAAGCTGACCTGGACCACCGTTACCTCAGGCCTTAATCTGATTCCTCTGCTGCAGATTGAAGATATGTGGACTCAGATGTCATAATTTATCAGCCTGGCCCTGCCACTCTTAATGTAAAGACATTCCCGCACCATGTGAAGCTAATGGGATGTTATATCCACAGCACATGTTGTGTGAAATTGTTCCTTTCAGCAAACCATCTTAAACATTCAATCTCACAGCAAACGTTACCCAGAGGAACCAAACTCTGCTTTATTCCCAGCAGAGCCTTCTTTGTTTGTTAGTGTTGGGCAGGTTCGGCTGTTTTCTCAACCCCCCCCCCCCCCCCCCCATCCATCTGCAGATCCAAGAAAAAAAAGGGGATGAAAAGGCCAAGCCACTGGCTGACCACTGATCCATGACTCAGCATTGAAAATCTCCGCCTTCAAATCAAATTGTCCGGCTTCAAGGAGCAGAGGTGCCACAGTCCTGCCCCGGGCCGCTCGGTGTCACTGACCGGCTTCGAGAGGTTAACGCGCATTTTCCTCAGTTGTCAAGGACGTGTGACGAGGGCAAAGGATTACAGAGGAGCACAGAGGTCACTCACAAATATCAAGTCTTTGAAATACTTAATTGTGTTGGAAAAGAAGCACGAGACATTCTACAGACTCTGCTTTAGTAGTAACATCAGTTTGTTGAGTAAAAGCTTGAGTGTGATATTCTTCGTGTTAGTATTCATTACAAAATATGATTTTGAGTTCTATAAGGGGTCCTGTGGTTTGCTTTATTTTACGCAATAAGCATTTTCTAGGTCTTTTTTTATATTATGTTGTAAATGGTCATGAGATTATTAAACAATCTATTGTCATTTTGAGAATATTCTATTTGTAATGAATAGAGTGATTTCCAGGGTACCATTGATGTTTTGTATATTGTCAGTGTGACCATCACTTCAGACTGAAATGTCTCAACAACTATTGGATTGTCACGAAACTGGTTCAGAAAATCATGATCCCTAGAGAATAAATCTAGAAGACGTTTGTGATTCGTTGACTTTCCATTTAGCGCCACCATAAAGTTGATAAAAGTGTTTTTTGTGAAATATATCAACAATTACAGGAGGGTTTAGACATGTTCCACTAAGAGATACTCGTAATCATAGGTCAAAGTGTACATTTGTAAAATACTTTAATATGCTAAACAAGCTTCAGCTGTATTTTGCACTTCGTACGAATTAGCAAATGCGCAAAGCTTAGATGGTGAACATGGTAAAAATAATACCTGCTAAACATCAGTATTTTTTAATTATTATTGCAGGCAAGTTAGCTTCCATTTGTTAGCCTTTAGCACAAGCACTGGGCCCACATAAGTCTCACAGACCCATCTAGTGGGGCTTTTTTTCCTTGTAAATCTATGCTGCTATATTTTTGTAACCCCTTTACAAGCACAACATGTCTGTTGTTTTTCTGGATATTAATTGTTACCTCTGCTTAGGAGGCTTAGTTCTTGGTTTGGTTTGTCATGAGGATTTCAGAAGAACTACTGGCAGTATTTGATGAATCTTGGTGGAAGGGTTAATCATGGGTGAAGAAGGAAGATACAAGCGTAATCTTTCACTTAAAAATATTCTTGGTGGAGGTCTGCAATTGGGTTTTTTTGATATTCCCTTAAAGGTGGGGTAGGTAATATTGGAGAAACCAGCTCGAGTGCGCTAGAATTTGAAAATACACAGCCGGAAAAAATCTGCCACTTCCTTACAGAGCCCCTCCTGCAACACACACACGAACACGCACATGACCAATGAGGGCACGAGATAAGTTTGTGCACAGATGGAAGGCTGACAGGCAGGTAGGCCATCCAGTTATTTTAGCCGGGCCGGCTAAAATGATTGGTCGTGTTTTTTACAGTACTACGGCTTCCACTGATGACATGTTTGTATGAATGTTTTGTCAAAGCACTTAAGATATTCATTGCTATCGGGATGTTAAGAGCATTCCATGGAAAATAACAAAAAGTGTATCTCGAGCCGGTTTCTCAAACTTACCTACCCCACCTTTAACCGCAATTTGCCTTAAAATATTTTTCCTTTAAAACGTATCCCTTCACAGATATTATTAGAGTTGACTCCTGCTACTTGGATTAATAATGTATTCCCTTGCAAAGCTGTTTGAATGCAGGTAATTTGTCCTGTAAAGACACATCTAAAAGAGAAGGATAGATGATGCATTTCCTGAAAGTCAAAAGTGTTATTATTGTGGTGTATTTCCTTGTTTTGCAAAGCAGTCAACCACCTTTCCCCAAGAGGCAAATAATACAAAAGTGGGAAAACACAACTAAAAAGGAAGCCAATTTTCTCCTATGTTAGATTTACGACGATGCAGAGCCGTCTCATGAGATCAGGAACATTGTGTGGTTCATTTGCTCTTTAAAGAAGAGCACTGAGGGGAAACAATATTTTCTACCTCCTCTCCTCTCAGGTCTCTACCGAGCTTTGCGGCCTGAGAAAAACAGACAAATCTGCTTCCTCCTGAGCCGGCCATGTTTTATGTCGGCACAATTAAACAAGTCACTGTGTCCAACCGTTCCCAGCCCTCTTTCCAGACACTGAACTCAATTATTACAGAGGCCGACTCCTCATCACCGCCAGTTCACTGAATGTGGCTAATCTTATCTGATCTGTTATTAGCAGCATTTGTCATCTTTATGGCAGACCTAACAAGCCTTTGAGATGGTTAATAGCTGGGAATGTTTGAGTCTCACGTTGAACATGAAGATGAATGAAAGAAGGATCACTGAACATTAATCACTCTGATCTCGCTCTGTATAGTTTTATAGTGTGGGGAAAGTCTTAAGCCCCAAGATTCACAAGCAGTTCTCATGAAACAGAGACTTTCACAAAATAAATCACACAGTAAGGGATGATCTCTCAAGCAAATGGTTTTATTTAATTTAAATCTAAAGCACATTCTGACGCTTGGGCAGAAGCGTAAAGAAAAAATGATTTATCACATGCAGCTTGAAAAGTCATGTAGAAAATAAGGAAAAGATTACAGAGGAATGCAGATCCTTATATCTGAAACGACAGCAAATTGGGACATTGATTTTCAAAGGAGGAATAATGAATCACACCGGCTTTCCTTGTAGAAACATCCAGGTGCTCTTTGTGTAAAAGCAGAAAAAGCGTCATGAACCATTTGAAAAGCAAACAGTGTGCTAAAGACTTGACTGTCAGTTATAAGTAAAACTAAACACGAATGCATGACTGTAAAAGCAAAGGAAAGGTCGGAGGCTTTTAAGTACCAAAAGTAGCGCTGTCGATATGTTTGTTAACAGTGAAGGGGTCAAAGGTTAAGAGCCGGTAATCAGACAGAGTTTGGGTGATGGACGAGGTGGTATCAGAGGGGGGATGACTTCACGGAGCCGCACAGTTAAACTTGTGTGTGTGTGTGTTTGTGTGGAGATTGTTCTTCAAACAAGAGACAACACTTTTATGAATCATATCAGGGAGCTGGTAGAGATAAAACCCACTTAAGGAAATATCCCAGACAGACACTGAATGGATACACACTCATCGCCCGGCCCCCCATCCTCCCACCTCTTTTAGACACCTCCATCTTTCTTGGAGTCTCGAGGTCATCTGCCAGCGACCTGTTATCACCGCCCGGCTCAGGCCTCCAGACGGCATTAATCTGTTGTGATAAGTTCTATTTTAATTGCTGCGTTGGTACCTTAAGCTTCATCCAAGTGTGTGTTTCACGGTTCTCTTCGGTTTGTTTTCTAATCCATGTGAGAGGGAGCATCCAGTCTGACTCTCGAGTCACTGGCCACACAGGCACTCCTCTTCTTCCAACAGACTCCTAAACCAGAGGAATACATTAACACATAGAGTAAAGGGGAGACAATAACAGAGAGAAAGAACATTGTAATTGATTGAGATTCAAAGTTGAGCCCTTTCCATTGGGGAGTTGAAGCTGCTGTCTATGGTATTGCCAAAGCTACCAGGCTCCATTGACAAAGAGTTGGATCGCATAACTAGGAAGTTGTTGGCTCGATTGGTTTGTGAAATGGAGATATTGTGTGAATTTGTTGTTTTATAAGATATGTTTGGAATCGCCAAAGTCACACAATGACACATATTATCCAATTGAGGCGGTGGTAGACCAGCAACCCCCCGTTTTCTGCGAGGTGAAATAACTGTTTTTGTCAATGGAGTCTGATGGCTTCGGCAAAAGCATAGATCACGGGTCTTAAAAGAGGTTTTTGACCTCAAAGGATCCTCAGATTTACTTGAGCCACGAAACTATTGTTTAAGAATGTTTTGAAAGTTGTTGGTTATTTTCAAAAGTTTAAATATGTCTGAAAATTCACATTTCAGTAACCTGAATCCATATTAGTAGCACAGATGAATCAACCTAGTTGTAAATAAACACCAAAAGAAGCTCAGCTACTAAATGCTCCATTATGTTTACCAGCTATATGCTAACTGTTTCTGTCTGTTGTTTGGGACATTCACTGAAAACAGCTGCCAGCTGCATCTGGAAACGCTGGTGTTGAGGGAGGTGAGAGTGAACCAAAGCAGGGAAGTCAAGAAAACTAAAACAGTGAAGTGAAAGATGTTATTTAGCGCAGTAGGAGCGCTGATGGAAGTCTTTGATTCACTATTAGTTCAAGAATACCAATTATAGCAGCTTTAAGATAGGACCTTCAGTGCACTCATCCACCTCACTTTACTTGAAAGGATTTAGTCCTTCGTTTAGCTACTTGTTGCTGAGTCATGCAGCAGCAGTACAGCAGAATGAATTACAGTGTAATATGGTTCACATTAGCAGTGAGAAAAAGCAGCGAGCATCTGCCTAAACTGCTCTAAGATGCTTTCACAGGCGATAAGCCACCCGGTAATGGCAGCCTGGGGTCATTAGGGTCTGTTGTGCAGACAGTTTGCCACGGCACGGAGAGAGTAAACATTTCTTATTCATGGTTTTAATCACGGATGAAGAAACATCCTGTAAATAAAAAAGGGAAGGGGAAGAAAGTTGGTGTTGACTGTGAGCCTTAGAAGTCTTTGGGACAGTCTGCTGGGTAACGAGAGGGAATTAAAACTGTGGCGAATTTAGAAATGTGTGTAAGGGGAGGCTGACATTAACAGGCTGGCGTGGAGAAGAGCTGGCGTAGGCCCAGCACTCAGCGCTGACAGTGTGAGGTCCTCTCTGCCCATTCTAATGAGCCATTGTGAGGGTCTGAGCACAGCTAGGGCCCCCTGGGGGGCAAATGCAGTCAGATCTGCGATGGAGGGGCCGAGAGGAAGTCCGCGGCAGAAGGATGAAATGGTTGTCCACATACCACCACCACCAGATGGTTAAACAGCCTCAGTGGAAGACGGGAGGGACATGAAACGTTGTCAAGGTCACATACAGGAAACTGCATCATATTCAGAAGCCGCTTCCTGTGACCCCAGTAATGTCAGCTCTTTGTTTTTGCAGAAATATCTTCTTATGGACAATGCGGATGTCCAGGTGACATCATGTGAGATAATATTGGACCTATACACAGGATCTTGTGGAAATACTCCTTGCATTATACACAGTGACGCTTACGCAGAGACTTCTTGTTGATGTTGTGTAAAAAACAGGGACAATGGACAGGTCATCTTTCACGTGTGAGTCATGATCGACTCATACAGTACGTAAAGAAAGTCAAACGGAGCATCAAGCTAATTTAAATCTAATGAGATCATCGCAGGGTTATAATATGCTTTGCCCCTACATTTCATTCTTCTCGACAGGTCTAAATAATGCGTGGCACCGTAGGGGACATCGGTTTTCATTTGAACCCTACAGCAGAGATGGGAATCCACAATATGTGCCATGAGTACTTTTTTTTTTAAAAATTGCAATCAGAAAGTAGAGCATTTGACTATGACACCTTTGACAGGACATGACAAACTAATCAGTGAAACCACCTGGTGCCGTGTTTTTGTTGGCAGGAAATGCTCCATGTTCTCCAGAAAGACATGGCTGGTTCATAGCCACACTGTGACCGACAGTCTCACTAACAGTCAGACCTCACTGTCACAAAGCCTTCTTAAATGTTAGAGGTCTCAGTTTGTAATAACAACCTATAGCTCTTTTAAGAGGGCAATAAGAGTTGTGACGATCAGAGCTGTACATATGGAAGCTCTGAGCATTACATCAGTACTCATACATTATGGTTCCTTATGCATTTTTCTTTAAATGCACAATATGTAATTGTATTGCCTCTCGGGGTCTCTCAATCCTTACAATAACAAAAGATGGAGTGTGGTGTTGTCGCTGTCGTCATCAGTCAGCTATTCACTGAAGTTCGTTCAGGATTAATTCATTGTTCAGGACATTTTTACGGAAAGATGAATTATCCTCAGAGGTCTTCTCCTCGCCAAAACAAACAGACCAAGTAATTAAAACCGGAAAACACTTCGTAAAACAAACTCTTTGTTTAATTACTCAATCATTATAGTGTACATTTGTATGCTTCCAAGCTCCCATTAATCATCAATTGCGCTCTAAACTGAAAAGCCAATTTATTATAAAGCAGTTTTACACAAAAACCATCAGCATGACTGTCTGACCTGTAGGCGGTTATTTCCATTTCTCGGGCCATCTTCTCGCTGAGCAGCTCTTTGTAGTCCTCACACTGCTCCTTCATCTGCACCTGGAAGTCTTCCTCCTGCTGCCACATTTCATCTAAAGTACCCTGAAACACACAGACACAGCATGATGGGATTAGAGATTAATATACAACATAACCACTGGTCCTTCACATTTTATGATTAGTCTTTTATCAGTCGACTCTCAGACCTCTAACTCAGCGATTTCGTCCATGTACGCAGCCTTCTTCATCTCAACCTCGTCCTCCAGCTCCTCGTTACACTTCTCAAGCTCAGCGAGCTCCTTCTGTAGCTCTACAATCTACAGAAACACAGAATTAAAGACTTAGTTATATGGTCAGTAAAAACATAGTCATAACATTGAGATGTTCCCTTCAGGGTCACCATCATGTTTCTGGCCACCATCTTTAGCTTCCCAACAACTGAGAAATACTGTATATCTGGATTTTTAGCTGCATGATATTTCACTTTATTCGCCAGCTAGTTGCTAGTTTTGTCGGATTATGGGAGCTTTTAAAAAGACTTAGCAGTGCTACTCTACGGAGGGCAATGTCTGTCAGTCATTCAGTGCAGACAGACAACTATAAGATGACTGCCATGAAATTGGTTCATAAATTCATGATCCCCAGAAGATTAATACAGAATATCTTTGTGATCCTTTGACTTTCATTTTGCCCACTATAAGTCTGATGTTTGATATGATAACAAACAATAACCGAAAGGATAAATGGGATCATTCTTAGTGGGTTAGTCACAAACGACCAATCACATTACACAGTTATTTGATCCTTTTTGTAAACATAAAACTGACTTAAATTTGGTTCTGAGAAACCAAAGTAAAGTATGCAAATCAACCTGTACTAGACAGATAAAACCGGTTTCTTTACTTCTGCACCCCCTCCTGTGTCAGAGGCTGTGCCGTCCTGCCGTGAGTAATTACAGCAATCACAGAAATTCAACAATTAGCTGTCACAGCCAGATGGGGATCCAGGCGGTCGTCTTTCAGCGAGATCATGTGAGCAGAGGAAGACCCTGATGATGATTATTAAACCTGGGCGAGTCACTTACTCCTACCCTCAGTAGTGGCCCATCAGTGTCTGCTCCATTATATACATTTCTGCGTCGGGGCTGATTTCACTGCAATCTGTTTGTTTGGCCATGTTGTGTCTCAGTGAGAAACCAGACCCGAAGCATCCATCAGCGGCGAGAGAGGAAACAGAGCAGATCAGGCCGAGCTGTTCATCCGTCAGGCTGGATGGAGCAGAACTGAGCACTGCATATTAAAGAAAAGTAGATGATGTCGGGAGAGCTCTGCTGTGGTTACAGAGGCTCACTGTTTATTTAAAAAGCTGGAAGTAGAGCCGCAGTAATGAGAAGCAAACCGCCATGTTTGATACAGATGTGGTCTGACCACTGATGGATGTCAAAGAGACCAAAGTGCAGGAAGAGGAGGAATTTTCTCTGGGTCACCTTCTGATTTTACCTGAGTCATAATTTCCTGTTTCGTCTCTTTTTTTAAGATTCTTCCTTTCATCACAGCAGCATCAACATGGACACATATTTAAGACAAGAAACAGGGCAGGTAACATTACAATAAAAAAAACAATATGAAAACCCTTTAAGGTACATTTGATCTGGGATTAAACTCTATTTTATTTTAGGACTGACTGCCGTCTACGTCCATCTCACTTGCCATACTTTGCTATTTCACTCAAAACTCTGTTGCTTTATTTTTCTGATGATGAGAGATATCTGATAAAGGTTTATTTTCTCTCTGCCATTTGCAGAGGAAGTCTCCTGTCAGTGTGTGTGTGTGTGTGTGTGTGTGTGTGTGTGTGTGTGTGTGTGTCAAGTTTTAAGACTTTTCCGATGCTGCTGGCGCTTTGAAAGACTGTACTTAATAACTGAGGACACAGAGGGCAATAAATCCTGTCTGAGCTGAAGCCGAGCCCTTCACATCTCCCGCTGAAAGTGTCCGCAGAATAAACACTCTGGTCAGCAGGATCTCCCACACTGTTGCTCCGCTGTCACTCAGCGGCTCTCCCCTGCCTTCGCCTGCTGTGGGAACCCATTCATTTTAAACTTTTTGTTTGATTTAGGAGCTGATGGCCAGTCGTGGGTTGTAAGACTCCTCGCTTTTCTTGTCAGTAAGGAGCTGGGAAACGTGTCCTGGGAAGATCTGAATCAGCAACATTAATTTGAATGATGGGTAAATCTGAGACTTAAAGGGTCAGTTCAACCCCCAAAAATACAGATTTTCTTACTCAGCACTATTTTAATTTAACGAAAATAGCTCTTTTTTATGATAATCGCTTATTCACTTTCTTGTCAAGAGCTAGCAGAGTCGATTAATTTGTATATCTGTTAATGAAAAATCCAGCTAGCACTAACTGCTGGTTTACATAGCTTAGCATAAAGAATACACATGGGGTGTTTCTCAATGTAGAGTATGCTTGCTTGGTAGCACAAGTCTTCCGAGTCACTTGCTTCAGAAGCGAGGCAAGAATACTTCCTGGCATTTGGAAAACAAAGAGTGGAACAGGCGAGCAAGTGTGCAGGTGTGCGTCATATGAGAGGCCCCGCCTTACATTTTTCGCCACAGATTTTGGGAAATTGGTCCGTGCGCAAAGCATTGTGGGGATTTTAAGACCGCGGAGTCTACACATGTGCAGCCTCGAAATTTCTCCTAACGAAGTACGCCGGGCTCGGTAGAATTCCAAGTATGCTGGACATTGGAACAGTACTTCGGCGGCACTCGATGACGTAGTATGCTTGAAATAGTGGCTCTGGAGCAGCTTTACTCGAGATTGAGAAACACCCATGGTGTTATAATTAAACATATAAAACATAATTTTTTGTGATGCAAAATGTATTTACATTTACCAAGTAGGCCTAATGGCAATGTCTTTGGATCCTTCGTTCAACATGGAGGCATTTGGACCAAAACTGTTTTCAGATGCAATCTAAAGAGGTTAGTAATTGATATATAATATTTTGGGTGTAAAGTATTCCTTCAGTTCAGAGGTGAACAACAATATTGTGTGCGTGGCAGTGGATTCTCAGAGTCTTGTCAAACCAAACCAAATCCTAAATGTGTCTTAATGTTAGCACTACTTTGTGTGGTCTGCGTGAACAGACCCTCTAAAAACGAATGAAAAAAGTGAGAAAGCAGTTGGTCCTCTCACCAGCTTCTTCACTTCACTAACGTCCTTCATCTTTGACAGGTCTTTCACCGTTGACCCTGCAGCTCCTCCCACTTGCAGTTGTTTTCCATCACCACGGGGAACCACAGCAGAGGATGCTGCACCGCACTCAAACTGCAAAGACAGAAGAAGTGGAATAAGTGCTGCTGTGAAACTTCTGACCTTTCATTTTGAGACTGGAAATGCACAGGAGCATTGAGGTTAGCGCTTTCTTTTGGGCAGTAAGTGCACTCTGACAGGGGAGCAAAGAGCAATCAGAGCGTCTGATGGCTAAAGCTCTCCAGTACATTGCTGATTAGACGGAACAAATGCAGCAGAACAAGCTACACAAGGGTGCACAGGTGTGTGGGAGACAGCCAGCAATCACCATTACTGTTCAAAACCCAATAGCAATCATTTTTAGCATCGAGACAATTGCGTTTCATAATCGAGGCCAGACAGGACGGTGTCCAGCTGGCGGGAGGAAAGACATGGGGAGGGGGAATAGATGGGGTATGGGGGAACAAAAACCATCCATTTTGACAGACACACAAATACATATATATATATACATAGGCTGGATACCCTGCCTCTAAATGAAGGACACAAACACACACACACCAGCGTCCACTCCAGTGCTGCAGAGGAGCCTGGGAAGGCGGCCAGCAGTCTGATTACAGCCCTGACCTCTGAACCGGGCAGACATCCTCGCCCCAGAGGGGGTCAGACCCACCGGAGCTATAGTCTGACCCCAATGCAGCACGTCACACACACATAACACACACACACACACACACACACACACACACACACACAGGTATACAAAGGCATGCTGTTCCTGGTGCAGTGCTGAACCCCTGATTCTCAAGTTCTTCCCTGGTGTTGTGTTAAGAGGGAAAGAAAACAAGTGGGAGTATCGTTGTGTGATTTGTGAAAATTGAGATTTACATCTGGACCTGAGCGCAGCGTGTCAGAGGGAGAGGAGGGGGGGGGGGGGGGGAGCGGTGGTCAGTAGCCGGGTGAGGATGGCAGCTGCTGGTGGAAGAAATGCTCAAATCCTTTTTACTCGCATAAGAGAAGCAATTAAAAAGTAAAATTACAGAATGATGAGAAATAAAGTATGAAATGTAAAAGTACTTGTCCCTGTCAGTGATATTTAATAATGTATGAAGTTATACGTTTATCAATACTGATGCATCGAGGTGCAACTGTCATTTTGCTGTTGCTTGTTTATCTGGTGTTTCTTTATAGGCAAGTTGTTTTGTCCTGTGGTTGCCACACCTAGGGGTCGACCTCCCCTTCAAAGGGTCACAAGATAAATCTGAGGGGTCACGAGATGATTAATGGGGGAAGAGAGAAGAAAAAACAAAGTTCTGCCACACAAGTTTGTATTCCGTTTTTTGACTTTTCTCATGTATTTTCTGTTTTGTGTGTATCTAGGTATATTTAGACAGACACTATGAGAAAATAACGTGTTTGTTTTTACATTAGAGCATGCAAACAACTAGTAGAGACCTAAAATACAAGTTTGAACCTGAAAAGTTACACTTTATAAATCCATACTTAATGTATTTTACCAAAATGTTTCTTTAACCCAAATATGTAGTTATTGTGTCCACCATTGGTGTGCATGAGTTTGACTGAGGTCATAGTATGAAGAGAACTAAAGTCAGAAATAACTTTGTTTGTCCGACGGTTGTTCACAGACATGCTACCTTAAAGTATCCGGCATTAAAAGGTTTCCCCTTCATGACATGTTTATGTCTTTTTTGTTGTACCTGGAGGCTCTCAGCCAGCTGGCAGTAGTACTCCTTCACATCCAGGGCCGCAGTGATGTCAGGGACGCCAAATGTAATAGCTCTCATCGCTCCTGTCGTCCCTTCATCTGGCTCCAGCATGCTCTCCACCGCCTGCAACATGGCAACACACACAAACACACAGAAGTGAAGTTTATGCACATCATGCACACCGTGGTGATCTGTGACAGTCGTTTTTTTTGTCAGCTAAACTTCAATCGCTGGATACAAATCATGCCATCTACTGTTGTAGTTGGACTGGGGGGGGATCTAATTTGATATGTTTAATAGTTTTGACAAGAACAATTCATCAAATTATATTAGCATATAACATGTTTTCTATGTAAAATCTTGATTTGTAACTATTAACTTAAGCTGAAATACATAACAAACATGGTAGTGCAGTCGAAGTGGTATAACATGGAAAATAGTCAAATGAAGGTACTCTTAATCATACTTAAATACAAAACATTAGTAAATATACTTTGTACCATTCCCCCTCTTCAAATGCACAAACACATGCACTACATTTTACAGCCTTTTACACACATGAAAGACCTCAACATACATGTATTATACATAGCCCCTTGAGTAAAGAACCCACATCCATTACAGAGAAAATGAACTGTTACAGAGCTGCAGAGGCAATCTAACATTTCTCTCCTTTCCCCTCCATCCAAATAACGACATGGCTGCCGATTTGCCAGGGGAATAGGGGGTATCTGGAAGTGGCGATAATAACAACAGTTAATAAAACAAAGGGAACTTCTGTTTTCATTTGGTATTCAGCTACATTTCCCGGACTGCGAGTTATCGAGCGTGTCCCAGAGGGAGTGTGTTAAACGCCGGGCGGCCCGGCTCTGCAGAGGAAAACGCAGAGTGATGGAGCTGGTCCCGCTTCAGCTGCCTCCCTCCCTGCCTGCCTGCAGCCTCCAGATCTGACACTGGGGCGCGTCTGTCATCTCCTGGCGACGTGGAGAGCATTGCAGAAGGTGAAGGCAGCAGGGTGTGTGTGTGGATGTGATAAAGGTAATCATGTGCATTGGACATGGTTGACATTTTGGAACATGTACTGTATCTATTCACCTTAAAGCCAAGATTGCGTGACAGATGTCTCTCTCATATCTTTGTGTTGAATATGAAGGTTTTTTTGACAAAAGCAGCCAACAAACAGCACAAGCTGTACAGATGTTAGCTTTGAGCTAGCCGGCCTTTTTGTGTGTTCATGTATATCTATGTTCTTACTATCTTCTTAATTTGAGACATTAACGAGAGCTTTTAATCGGTTTTAGGATCTCAGCGATGTATGTTTCTCAAAATCAAACCTTAAATCGGCCAGCTAAAGCTAAAACCTACTTAAGTTATACTCCTACACAGTATGTTGCCAAATGTGAACACAAGACGTTTTTTTTATTACTTTTACTTCAGGAAATGATCTTCACATTGGCAGATTTCTACCATACAAACTGTTTTGAATCACCCATCTCCTGTTATTGTTTTGCAATTTGAAAGAGCCCTTGTCTAAATCTCTAAAAATGTTAATGTAAATAACAAAGGACTCTGGGAAAATGGAGATGACCCCCAACTCTCTGACTGACCTTTTCATCTTGTCCATGTTCGATCCAAGCTGATTCATTAAGCCCTAGAAAACCTGCACGTTTTACTCAGAAAGAAATATATTGGCATGAAATAATATTTTACTAGTATCTTTGCCTCAATTTCTGTCTTTCTGATTACTTTCATTTGTGTGCAATGGCACCGTCTAAAATGTGCTTCACATTCTGTCCTAACACCATGCAGACATCTGTCTTAGTTTAGCCGTTAACTGTAAAGGAGAAAAGAGAAACTGTGTCCAAAGGTAGAATTGACCTACCAGCATCTTTAGTTCACTGAAAAACAACTTATGTCATTTGTTTATCTCTGCACTGAATGAGGACTGAAATGAGCCACACACATTCAATCATGGCCAAATGTTTCCTCGTTGCATGATACACTAGATAACACATTTTAATCCTCTCTCCATATGTTGCTGTTGACGGGGCTTTTTTGGCTCTGCATGAAGGTCATCCCAGCTGTGTGTGTCACCACAGGGCTGGACATTTCTCCAACTTCCCTGTCTGACCTAGGTGCTACATTTTAAGTCATTTTCAAGACTATAAACAATTCCCGTTTCATCTCACTGCGGCTATATTTCCTCTCTCCCCCTCACCGTCTTGTGCTGGGCCTCCATGTTGGCCAGCTGCTCCTCGTAGATAGCCACTTGCTCCCTCAGCGCCAAACACTCTGCTGTCACAGCATCGACATCCTGCACAGAAAATCAAATTAACACAGGCAGCAAGTAAAAAAGTTCAACTTCATTTCAGGAGGTGTCAGAGAGGAACACTGCAGTCTGAGCAGTAAATCACACCACAGGTTGATGAAAAGTAGAACAAAAGTCTTTGTTCCCACCCTGAACAGCCATTTCAGGAACTATCAGCACATCCACCTGTTTCACTGAACAGCAAGTAGACACCGCAATGCAGAGGAAGGGGGAGGAGGAGGAAGATCAGAAGGAGGCTAACTAGACACAAAACCCAGTCCACCAATCCATCCACCAGTAGGGGTTCTCAGCTCATCTAGTCTTTTTAAAGCACCAGATTAATTTGTGTTGGAGGCAATTACTGTGGGTGCATTTACTTTGAGACTCACGCAGAGAGAGTTTGGTGGAGAAGATGTGGAGCCTCGCTGGCAGGGTGGCAGTGTGTTTGATGGACAGCACTTAAAGTAGAGAAGTCCTGCTGCTACCTGTGTTCAACAATCTCCCAGTAGCTTAACAACAAGGAGAAACTTGTTGTTAATCACATTCTGTGCAACTTTAGCTCAAAGCTGTCCGTCAAAGAGGCTGCTTTCCTGTATGTGAGGCAGGGGCGGACTGGGACTAAAAGTCAGCCCGGGAAACTCGACCGACCGACCGGCCCAACTCGGTAACGTTCGGGATCATTAAGTTACGTTAACATTTCAAAATCCAGTGTGTGTTCTATGCCCTGATGAGGACCCTGTGAACCGGTGGGCGTTTCAACCGATATGCCTGACTAAATAAAGGCTTTTAATATAACTTCTCTCCTTGTTCTGCCCAAGAGTGCGTGAAGAACATTTACTTTTGTAATGCCCATTTTTTATTTTTTTTTCCATCATACTTTATGAAACAGACTGAGCAACAGGCCTCCTCATTCATCTACTTCATTGTTATCGTATTTGAATTCTAACTATTGTTGTTGAACTCATTTTGTTTCGCACTGGCTGGCTTAATTATTGTTCCTACGATTATCCTTCACCACTGGAAGAGTCCGAATCTACCAAAAGGTACTAACCAGGTTAAGCTGATGACAGATAATGCTTAATTTGAGTTGATTAAAATGATAAATTATGAAAGAAAATAACCACTTGACCAGGTCTATGATAATTTTTTGGATTACATAAAAGGATAGAAACAGGTAACTATAACATGTAAGAGGAGATATGGTTATTTTGTCAAGCATCCTTCATAGTTAAGGATACAAAGGACACAACAAGTGACATACAAAAACATAAATTGCGCATCAGTGGCAACTGAGTCTGCGGATGCAAAACAATACTGAACTAAAATGTTTAAAATCCCTTTGAGACAGTGAAAATGGAACAGCTTGGGTCATAAAAATGGAGTAGAGCTGGCTGGAGACAAACGATACAATAGTCGGCATTTGACTCTAAAACAAGCCAAAAGTGCCGTGTTTCATCACTGTCAGTCTCCCATTATTCTGGGAGGACTGCAGCTCGCAGTGGGTTGAGCTGTGCAGTGCTCGCTCCTCCGCATCTCTTCTCTTCCTCCCTGACAATTTCCCACCAACTCTTGTCACCATGCAGCTGCTTCCAATTCAGCACCAGAGAACTGAGCCAGCAGGAACATTACGGCAACGTATTACAGCCTGCATTACATCTGTAAGGGAGGAATTAAAACCTCCATCGCATCTGGCCTGGCTGGGAGGAGATGGGCTCTGGCATATATGTGTGTGTGTGTGTGTGTGTGTGTGTGTGTGTGGTGTGTGTGTGTGTGTGTGTGTGTGTGTGTGTGTGTGTGTGTGTGTGTGTGTGTGTGTGTGTGTGTGTGTGTGTGTGGAAAAGTTGGTGTCTCAGGTTGCAGTGGGCCAACAGCCCAGGCTGAATGACTGCTGGTGATCAACACTGATTGGGCTACAGAGCAGCAGCTGTGCAGAGTTTCAGCTGATTCACCAGGAGGAGGAGGAGGAGGAGGAGGAGGAGGAGGAGGAGGCTGCTTTACAACACTGCCATCTAGTGCTGAAGGTACATCAGCAAAACAGAGGTCTGAGCATGTGCAGCACAACTAAAGGAATTAAAGATTTACATGTTTAAGTAGACTTATGGACTTAACATTCAGCAATTTGTTTAATGAGTTTTAGAGACATAGTAATTACCAGGCATCTGGGGGTCGAATGAACGGTGCTAGTGGTTGCATTATGGGTAAATGTTGCATATGGGTAGTGTTTTTGGAGCTTAATCCACACTGGTGACTAAAACTGTATCTCAGCTTCTACTATACTACCAACTGTTTGTGTCTTTATCATGCAAAAAACTGAGGACAATCTGCATCTGAGGACTGTTCATGTTTTATGGAAAAAGTGTATTTGTGTATTCGTCACCCTTGGCATGGAATATGTTGCTGACTTGAAAATAATGGATTGTTAAATGCTTTTAAATCCAAAAGTAACCCATACCTGGTTATTGAAACATAGTTTTGTTTTTTATTGTTTGTGTTATTTTAAAGAGGACCTATTATGATTGTTGGGGTTTCCCTTTCCTGTAGTGTGTTATAAAGGTTTGTGTGCATGCAAATGGTCTGCACACGCTAAAATCCCAAGGTTTCTCTCCCACACACTCCCCCCTTGCCTGAAACGCCTCCATTAAACTACTTTGTTTACTTCTGTAACATAGTGACATCACTATGTAACACTCGTGCTCCCATTGGCTAGCGCTCCAAGACATTGTACGTGATAGGCTAAGGAGCCTAGAAGACATCTCTTTGCGGTTGACTAATCACAACAGGAGTTGGCCAGCTAACCAATCAGAGCAGACTGAGCTCTAGTTTCAGACAAAGGATGAAAAGAGGTGCTGCAGCACAGGTAGTGTGAGAAAAATAAGGACATTTTAAAACATTAACCTTTATTGTTATTATAACATGTTTTACCTCAGCAACATCTTGCCGGTCCTGCAGCAGGAGGATCCTCTGCTGAGCGGCCTTCTCATACTCTGTCACCAGACGCTCCAGCTCTTTCTGCCGCTCCTCGGTGTCACACAGGATCTCGTCCTGCAGGGAGACGCAGAGACGACAGTGATGGATGTTGACATGGTTATAGATCAACCCCGCCTGTCACTGTACAAACTGAAGTCAAATTGATGGGATGCGATGGGACGTGCAAAAACATTATAGGAATGTCATACAGAGAAACATGCACAGACACACCCAGCAGCAGCAGCAGTACGTTACCCTCTCCATGCGCAGCCTCTCCACCACAGCATCCAGACTGAAGTGAGGCAGGACCACAGAGGAGGAGCTGCTGGAGGCCTGCCGCCTGCTCAGCTGCTCCTCCAGATCAACTATCTGACATTCAAGAGACTCGTTCTCCTCCTCAAAACAATGAGCCTACAGGGCATAGAGACAGATTATTAAGGTATTATAGGTATACACTGTACAGTATATATAAATCATGTAAGTAAGTGCATTACTCCAGGACTGTACTTAAGTACAAACGTGGGGTACTTGTTACAAAATGAACACAACCTTAATGGGCACCATAATGCTTTTAGGGAGTTTTCTATTTCCTGTAGTGTGTGTTATGTAGGTTTTTGTGCATTTAAATAGTCTTCAAAGGTTAAAATCCCAAGATTGAGGTCAGAGGGAGGCAAATATGAACCTGAAAATTAGCATAATAGGGCCCCTTTAAACATGTACAGCAGAAAAAACAGTATAGTGTATATTAATGCAGTAGTTCACTTTCTATTAACCTATATATTTTACTTCGGGATTTGAACGACGACTTGAACTTGTTGTGAAGCATTTTTACAGTGTAGTATTAGTACTTTTGCTGAAGTAAAGGATTACAAATATTTATTACACTGGTATATTCTTTATGTAAAGAGTTAGATTCACTTCTTCATTTAGCAAGGGGCAGAAGAAAGATAAAGTGCTGATGTGTCTCGAGCAGTTTGTCCTCACCAGCTCAATAACCCGGACCAGGCGGTCGTTCAGTGAACCGATGACGTTTCTGTCCTGGACAAACCGGCTCAGACCCTCTTTGTTGAGCGCCTTCGCAGCTACAAAGTCTAAGTTGTCACAGTCACACTCATCAATGGAGGCCCCCCTGAGAGGAGGACACAAAGTACCAAAGACTGGAAATGAAGGATCCTGGGGGGTCATTTGTCCACCTTCAGGGATAGTTAATGACTTACACAGTAAGTGTTTGACCACGGTGCAGCCTCATTCTGTTAATGCTTCTGTGCTTTCAGCCCTGCTGTCACGGTAAATGAACATGGACTGTGATGTAATTATTTCCATGAGCACAAAAGGAATTTGTACAGTATAGGAGGGAAGTGAGAAGAAGTAATGTTGAATTACTTTCAGAACATCCGTAATAATTTTCTCCTGTATCTTTTTGTAGATTGTAATAATAAAAAGAAAAAAACATTCAACTTTTAAGCAAAAAAAGAAATACATAATATCTATACAAAGATGAAAAAGCTGTAAAAGAAAAAAGATTCCCCACCCATTACACAGGTGAGATGTTTTTCAAACTTAGAAAACGGATCACCAGAATGTTTTACCCCCATACATGTTTCATCAACATTCAGGAGAACATGCAGAACCCCTCTCAGATACGTTACCCCAAAGTGATTTTCTGATATAAAAAAAAAAAAACTTCTTATGTGACATATTCTCAGCAGAAAAACTGTCACTAATTTATCAATATCTTTTAAATTGGTAAAGTGCAGTACAAATACTGAAGCTGCCCTCCACCCAGAGCCCCTCACTGACCTGACAGAGGCCCGGTACCCCCCCGCACACTGCGCACTCGACCCTCTATTCCGACTCCAGCTTTCATCGTCGAACAGCTTTCGGTAGGAAGACACTCGCAGCATGGCCATGGCTCTGTGAGGTTAAAACTGGACTAAACACAAACAGGGAAAAAGTGGCAGCAGGTCCAGGGCGTCTTATACCGCAGGGACGGAGAATGTAGCGTCGAGGTGAAGATCTCTCACCGTGCACTGAGCGGACTAAATATACCACGAACATCAGCCTGTAACGATTTCACATGTACCTGAAGAGTGAGCTCCTGAAAAACCTTGTTCATCATCTGAATAACAAGCTGTCAATAATAAGGCAGGGGTAAATGGAAAACAAAAACAGCTTTATTTCTGTTAAATAAATTAAAGCACCAAAACTCTGAAAAGTTGAAAACAGGTGCGAGTGTTTCCTCATGTACCTTTTAAATGTACCTTAATTTTATGAACAGATTGTGACAAAAACTGAAGACAAAAAGCACGATGCAGTACATCATTTTGAACAGTAGCACAAAACAAGGAAATCAGAGGTTATCGATTATATTGATTTGAAATGAGGATAGTTCTTCTAAAACCAAGTGAATAAATACATACAAAATGACTCCCAAATCTGAACCACTGGGAATTATTCGTACAGGCCGAGCCTCTTAGTGAAAAAGCTCAGCTATGTTTACATCATCAGAGGGAAATGGTGTATTGATGGCAATAAGGCAGAAAAAAACTACGCAAGAGATGAGTAACGTCAGCCGGACTATACATGACATGATTGTCAGTGTTGTCACTTTGTCACCAAACAATACATCTTCTGAACCTCCTGGAGCATCGGAGAAGAAAACCTCTGGGCTTTTTTCTGACATGTATACACTACAGGAGATACAGGGAAATGTCATACATGTAAATATTTTTGTCGACTAGGAGAATTAACGCTGACATCTCTTGGGTAAAACTATGAAAGAGGAAATGGCTATTACACAGAGCATAACAGTTCCTTATTTCAGTAACCAGGAAATGTCTTTCAACAGTGAATACAGAAGAAAATGACCTTAGTGGCACACATGAAACAGTTTGTATCCTGTAGAATAATGGGTCATTATATCTTGCACCGTGAAAGTGCTGCATCACCTAAAACAAAAGTATTACACATCTGGTTTCACTATGGGGAACAACAGCTGTATCTTGGCATCACATAGGCCTAAAATAACAAAAATGTGCTTTAAGATGAGGCAGAAGTTTGGAAAAAGACACATAAACAAACACAGACAATAACAGTACCACCTTCATGACAAACTGTAGGACACATTTACAGATTTGCATCACGATACGGACAGTCAAACACCCATGAGACATGGAAACAATCAGTATTACACAGTTTAAGACACAGAGAATCACAGAGGGTGACTCTTTGTTTGATTCCGGTTGACCAGGAAGTTAGAGTGTTAACAGAGTGTCTTTGTAACTCAAGAGGAACTGGCAAAACTAGATGTAGGGCTCAGGCTTTGAGTTACAAAACAACATCAAACGTCCACGACACAGTTATCTATGACATGATGATAATAAAATAAAAAAAGCGATGCATTTTTTTAAAGAATGCAGAGCTTGAAAATAAACCACAGAAACCATAAAGTGTTGCAAACATGGAAAAAAATATATAAATAACAGTTAAAATACAAGGATTATCTCGAAGATATCTATAATGTTGTCCCCTCAGTTAAAATGATGATTGTCATGACTTATCTAAAGCTTTAACATTCTTAGCGATACATTTTTCTATAATTATCCCATTTCAAACTATTTAGAATTGTATTCAGTCTACTTCTTAACACTTCAGGAATTTACTTTTAGTGTAATTTAGTATTTTGCTTAGCATCTCTGGATAGGTAGTATTTTCACATTCACACCACTCACTGTTCAGGGGTTGTTTTGGCATGGTAAGAAGTCTCAGTTAAGGACAGCTCTAGTGTGGAGGTGTTCAGAAAGTGCAGAGGCAACAGTTCAAACCTCGCACAAGTACTAACGAATCCACTGAGCTGTCACACTGTGAACAAACTGAAGATAGGACACTTGGTCTCGAGTTCCTTTGACATGAGAGTTTGTGAAACGGGTGCAAAACCTCTGCACTGGTCTCCAATAGATGATAATGTAGCACGTGGATCACGTTACACAGCGTCCAGCAGGTCCATAGCCAACAGCAGGTCACACACCTGACTGTTGTTGTGAGGTACCTTTGTCCTCGGTTACTCCTCGTCTGCAGCCATGAGGAACCCCAGGATGAAGTCGATGGTTTTCTGCCGCTCGTTTGGCGTCTGCCTGCCCATCAGGTTGGGAGGGGGTCGGATGAGGAGGCTGGCAAAGAGTGTAGCTAAAATACAAGAGGACGAAGACACAACTTATTTGACTTTAAAGCCAGAAATATTGAAAAATTTTAACTGATCTGTACAACCAGCACTTAGCCTTTAACCTTGTGGTAAAGTTATTTAGCAGAAAGAATGCCATGAATGTAATGTGCACACAATACCTTTAAAAGCAGCCAGACTCTTAATTAAATGTTTAAAAAGGAAGCATATAACGCCTTTTTGCACTGGTTTCCTGTTAAGTATTTCATTTCCTACATAATTCTTCTGCTTGCACTTAAAACCCTGAATGGTCTGGCCTTGAGCTGTATTACAGAACTCTATTCTCATAAAGTACTGCAGATCAAAGCTGATAACAATCCCATGGTCTCTTTGAGAACTTTTAGAGACAGGCAGTAGCTGCACCAACTCAGAGAAATAATCTCCCTGAAAATATAAGAATGTTGAGGAGGTTTCATACCTATGAGGCTGGCAGTCAGGTTGTTGTTGTGTGAGTGTTTGAGGAGTTCCTTCAGGAAGGCCATTAAGTATCGGAACACGTTGCGGTGAGCGCGGGGCAACTGGGAGATCAACTGTCAAATGTCAAAAAAAGATTAGTCGAACACATTACTGAAAAATCCTGTGTTAATGCAAAGCTAAAACATTTCCTAAACACTGCACCTGTTTGCAGAGGCGGCTGTCATGAGAGCAGTCGAGGCACCGCTGGTAGAGTTCGTAACAAACCACCGGCTCCGGCAAGGCCTCCAAGAAGATCAGCAGAGCCTCGGCTACAGAGTGGTTACAGCCGGCTACTTCAACAGTCAGGGAACAACAAGCTCCTTTTTATGGTAATGCTAATAATGCTAGCCCATCCTCGTCCATGAGTTACACGTTTAATATGCATCTTTTCCGTATTCAAATGTTTAAACGCCACTAGACCGATGTTATTCTCGAGTTGTGTTCTGACATTATATCAAATGATTCCAAATGTGTTCTAACCTAGAGGAATTTGTCCTTTTAATCAAGTTAATCCATTTCATTTGCACGTTGTCTGACTTTTTTATAAAATGTGTTTTAAACTTTAAGCCACATTGTTACGATATACTTTTTAGATCCTGGTTGTTTTGGCTATAATACTACTATACATTTTATACGAGTGAAGGATTTTAGTCATTGGTTGCCTGGAACCTAAGTAACTGTGAAACAGCTTCAGAAAAGCACTGATAATAAACATTAATAATGTATTCGAAGCAGCGAAAAAACGCCTTAATGTAGGAATCTAACCAGAAGAAGCTGGGTGAAATAATTGTAGTCATCAGTTTTTAGTTATTGTTTTGTTTGAAAGTAGCTGCTCTTTTATCTTCTGTTTGGCATTGCAGTGTTTGCAGGGCTGGGCCCGGCTTTACAAAGAAGGATACAGATGGATTCTGGGATGCTCGTGTCCAGACAGTCGATGATGCTCTGCAGCTCCTCTTGCAGGCCTGGCGTCTGGAACAAGTCCTCCTGGGAGACACACAGGGACAAATACTGAACATTTAAAAACATGTCCTACTAGTACCTCTGTGCTGGTTTATCTTTTCATAAACCAATATACTCACAAAATAAAAACATGTTTCTCCCAATATAGTGCAGCCCAGTTTTACATTAAAAAAAAGCACAACATGGAGGTGAAAGCAATGCTTACTCCATTTAAATGTTGCATATGATGTATTTTGCTATGTTTGTCAAATGTAATCTTCTTAAATCTTTTATGTGAGGGACTGCGGATGGAAATGAGCTCAAAGCTAAATCTGGCACTGTTACGCTTGACACATTTGAATGTTTTAAGTGTTCATTAATATGTTCATAAAACTGTTTTAAAACTGATCATAATTCCATTGTTGAGGTTGACTAAAATAGATTTACATTGTTCAATGTTCGAAAATGACATTGGTTTCTCATAGAGCATCTCTGTACAGTATGTGTATTCACTCTCTGTCCTAAACGCCTAGTTGGAGCTCCTGCCCCCCACCCCCTATGACCCCACTGTGCTCTGATTGGTCAGCTCGCCCACTCTGTTCTGATGAGTCCACCACCGTTACAGCGGAACATCAGTGTTTATGTGTTACAATGGCGTTTGTTAGCAACCAGAAAATGACACCAGTAATGAAAAACAGATGAGAATGCTGCGTGGGGTCTGCGTGCCGTGTTGGCGGGACGAGCTGCTGGAGCGGACAGTGTGAGCTGGATTACTGGTGTTGTTTCCTGGCTGCTGCGTGGGGTCTGCGAGACACAGCGAAACTCAGCCTGAACTCAGCCTGAGCACACACACACGTAGCCTGGCTGTGAGTTTGTGTGTGCTCAGGCTGAGTTTCGCTGTGTCTCGCTGTCTCGGGCTGAGTTCAGGCTAAGAAATCCGCAGAGCTGCGGCTGAGAAAAGATAAGGCTGAGTGTGTGTGTGTGTGTGTGTGTGTGTGTGTGTAAATCCACAGATTACGTCACTTGATTGTGAGTGTTTATCAGTTGTAGTAAATGTTTTATCAGCTATGGCCTGCTTACCTGATCACAGGACCTGGTGAAGAGATGGTTGACAAGAATCCACACTTCCTTGGGGATCTTCAGCGGTTTGTCTTCTGTACTTGCACCTTCAGACATCAGGAAGCTAACCTTTGACCTCTCCTGATGACAGAGAACACAATTTGTTTCACACCGACACATTATATTATTTCCTGCAATATAATATAATGACTTTCTTCCATTAAATCACTTAAAGAAAACATATCGAAATGAATGACGTTATTGTATCCTCAAACTGTGTGATTCCTAGAGACTTCTCGAGTGTCTGCACATGAGACATCTGATCAATTAGTGACGGAGAAGGAGCCGCTGTGAGGTCGAGATTATCTCTGTGGCGTGGAAACTTGAATGAAGGAGAGACATTTTAAAAAGGGCAGAATATCCCATTATTTTTGTCTCTGCTAAAGCCCCTGTCACACTGTCCCGAAATTGACACCCGATGGACACACGAATATGGAATTGTGAATTTCGCACGAAGATGGCCCCGAACCACACACAAAGGCAACATTTACATTACATTTAAGACATACAACTGCAATGAAAGTACCAAAAACAATTATGTTACAGTACTATGATACTGTACTGATATCTTCAGACTTTGTTCTTTACTTTATCCGTCGTTATATGTAGAACATATTACGTTTTCTCCGTAATGTTGTTTCCATAACAACAACAACTTCCTGTCAACTGTCCTTCAAAATAATATATGATATCCTTTTTAGTTTCACAGAACACAAATTGGGTTATTTACATAATACATTTACATGATTTTGTTGTGCAATAAAACAACCCGATGGACACACAATAAAGGAAATGTTCAAATTCGGCTGTGATCGTAGCAACATCGGGCCATTCGTGAGGGCATCTTAAGCCTTGGTATGACCGCCGGTGGAGTTTCTCAGGCTCCGGCAGCAACTTCGTGAGCGGTGGTAAAATCTTTGGCATGCCAAAAAATTGCCGAAGGACCTTGCGAAGGTTCATTTTTGTGTTCAATTTGTGTGTAAATTGTGCCCTTCGTAAGGCCATCGTGAGGGCATCTTGTTATCATCGGTGCCATCGGGCATTCGCCCCGATCAGAGTGAGGGCGAATGCACCGATGATAACACGAAGATGACACGATTTGACAAGATGTCCTCACGAGTGCCTTACGAAGTTGCCGCTCACGAAAGTTGCTGCCGGAGCCTGAGAAACTCCACCGGCGGTCATACGATGGCTTAGATGCCCTCACGAATGGCCCGATGTTGCTACGATCACAGCCGAATTTGAACATTTCCTTTATCTTGTGTCCATTGGGTGTCAATTTCGGGACAGTGTGACAGGGGCTTAATGGATTCCTGAGCCTCAGGAGAGACGTCTAAAAATAACCACAGACAGTGAAGCTGCACAGAAATGCAGGGGAAACTGGAGTGGGGCTTTAATGGGGGACGACACTAACATGCAGAACTAATATGATAATCTGTTAATGTTGCAACTCCAAAAGCTTCTACTGTGAATCTTCAGTGTAGTAAATCTTCCAGGGGGGGGGATTTAAGACCAAGAAAGTTTTATAATAATATATAAATTGCTACATGGTTAAGAAACGACACCCCCAAGTGGATGTTACTTTACTCAGCTGCTCAGTTTTTACACTTGTAACAAGTTGTGAAACTACTTGTCGTTTGGCTTCAGTGTTCAAGCTCAGCTGAACAGACCCTAATACTCGTCCTCATGAGCTTTAATCATGTGAATGAGGGAGCTGTGCAGCCGGGGTGACCTGCTGTGAAATGGGATTTAGTGTGTTTGCGTGTTTACATTTCATTGGGCTGGTGTACCCTGTCCTCAATGGGCCGGAGGAGATTTAATGGCTGAGTGATCCACACACACAGATTATAACCGAGCTGGCACAGTGAGGTCTGTTAGGTTAACAATTGTTGCCCTTGTTAGATTCCGGAAATGTAAAGCGAATATGAAACCGATTCAATTTTCTGATTAGCTACTGAAGACATTTTTTTAAATCAACCTGTGCACAATATTGTAGCTCAAAATAATTGCTTGTTCGTGGAATAGGAAGTATGGTTTACTTTATAAGAGTAAAATGAGTAGATGGAATAAGAGCTAGGAGATTATTTAAGCATAAAGAAACAAAACAGAAACAAACTGAAAGCTCAAAAATACACCTACTAACACATTTAAAAGCTTCATAAGTAGTTTGCAGCATTTTGTGCGATGACAAGCCTTGAAACTTAACTCCACTGGATCACATTTCAAGTGTCCCAGGGTAATTCCCTCCAATTTCTAGCTGCATACAAATCGTTCAGACAAAAAATTGGTATCCGGCTTCTAATCTTATTTTCAGAAAGACAGTGAAAGATAATATTTGCCACAACATTCAAATCTTCCACTCCTTTCTGCTTGTTGGTTGGCAGGATACCAATTTACCTTTTATGAGATGAGTGTTTGAGGAAGGTCAATAAAGTGTCATAAAAGCAGACATCTGGTTTTGATTGACCCCGATTTGCCCGATAGCTAATCGTTAATATGTTACCTTTTCCATGAAGCTGTCCTCTTCCTGAACAAGAAGTCAGCCCACAACCACAGTGAAGAGTTGGAAAGGAATGATCAAGGCAGTAAGGATGCGATGATGGGAAACAAGAGAGGAAAGAGAAAAGAAGATAGAAAAATATATGCGTAAACACAGAATCAGAAGAGTAGATTTACAATAGATTGTACTTTGATCAAAGGCACAAGGCCAGTAGGAAATCAAATAGTGCAATTAGAAATACAAAGGAGTACTGAATGATAGCATATGCCAAAGCAAAACCAGATTAAGTCAAAAATAGCATTTGGAAACAGACGGAGGTGAACTTGTGAAGATCATAGGAGTGTATTTATAAAAAGTTCTAACTTGAGTCAGTTTTCCCTGTTCTTTAGGAGCTCCCTTTATGAGATGTTGCCACTTCCTTGTTCCCTTGGCCCCTTTTAGCCAGAAATATACAGGTTGAGACATTTCATGCGCTCCAAATGTAGACTGTGTGACTTAGTTTACCCTGAGGGGGGGGGGGAACAAGCTCTCACACGTCCCCACTCTGGTTTCAGGTGGCGAAAAGCTACAGAGTGAGGACAATCTGAATGTAAATGCGGTGCGTAAAGGAAGGTTTATGTTTCACTATCTGGTCTTTAACTAGTCTGAGGAAAATATGTCTGTTCACTGTGAACAGGTCTGACTGGATCTCCTTCTCCCTCACCAGGTCGATCAGCTTGGTGATGGGGATCTCTCTGATGGGCTTCTTCATGCGGCACAGGGTCTCCAGCGAGGTGCCGAAGCAGCTGGGCAGGTAGTTCCCAGAGATGGTGATGAAGTAGTCTTTGCCCCGGTCCAGATGGAGCACCAAGATGTCCTCTATGGCGTCCTCTCCGGAGTTCAGCAGCGTGACAGAGTCTTTACTGACGTACACCTCCAGGTAGATCTCCAGGGTCTCGTCTGTTCAGGAAGATGTTTTATTGAAAGATTAAAAAACGTGTAAAGGGCATGATTCTCCACAATAACCAAAATGACTGGGTTTTGGATAGGAATGGAATATATGAAACGGCGTAACTCTGTTAGGATGCAAATAAAGGTGACTGTATTTCGTTACCGTTACATCAAAATAAGGCATAATCAGAATAACCAAGACATTGAAAAGTGAGAGCAGGATATATGCAGGAATCCTGAAGTCAAATGCAATACCTTTTTTAAGACCCTTTCCGTACATTTTAAGACCTCATCGCCACTTCGAGTTTTAACCGGTTACATTGGCGACACACTTTACTATATACAGTATTGATTGTCCTTCCTCCTTATCTTCCAACCATTTGGAAGCAAGCTTGCATTTCCCCATAACGATGTTGATTAACAACCGGCGTAAACGGACCTTCGCGCGCTATCAAGCAGTGAGCGTGCGATGTCCTGTTCAGATAACGTCAAATCTAACGGGATGCCATAAATAAACTACACAGAATCACACTACACACCTACGCAATGATTACATTCAGGCAGACTGTAGTTTACAACCTCTTTGGACAATTTATATACTTATTGAAAACAAGCTACAAAATGTAATACCTTGGAAAATGCCGTTTAATACTTTTTAAATAGCCTTAATTTTCGCTAAATTGATTTATCTACTTTTAATACTTCTTAAGACCCCGTGGACACCCTGGATAGGGATTATGAGGAGAGGAACCATTTTGAAATACACTTTAAACTAAGTGGGCTCACACAATGTTCTTATTTTATATGTAATGGGGAAAAATATCAAAGTACAAACCAGCGTAGTTTGTTCACTGTTCTTGTTACTGAGAGTCATTCAAGAGTGAGTGTGGAATTTGTATGTAGGTTAATTTAGATGAACTCATGAGTAGCTGCTGCTGCCCCACATTTCAATCGAGCAACACCAATGTGCCAAACCATCAGAGTCCTTGGATGATGACACCATGTCCCCAGCCTGAAGGCATGACTTTCACTAGCTGTCGTTCCTCTTTTCAGATTTACATAATACAAAAAAATATCATCATTTTTCTTTTTGTCTTTATTTGCACACTTTGGTATCATTACCAAAAAGTGACAGAAAGTAATCCAGTTATTCTACATTTAAAAACTGGTAAGATATTGTTTTAAAGTAGCAAAACACAAGACATAAAAGTTGTACTGGAGAATTGTGTACCTGATCATAGGGCTGTGCAATTAATCGTATTTTAATCTCGTTACGATTTTGGCTTGCAACGATTACGAAAACAACGTAATCGAAATAAAACGATTATTATTTTTTAAATTAATTTCTTTAATTAATTTTTGTATTGGTTTTTCAGTTGAATTATACTTATAGTTCAGGGTAATCAACTGTTAAAAACATACTGTTCCATTGATTTTTTTTTCAATAAATGGATGTTTTCAAAGTAAATGGATAATCGTTTTTTAATAATCGTGATATCAATTATTAACCAAAATAATCGTGATTATGATTTTTGCCATAATCGCACAGCCCTACCTGATCACAGATCTAAACTCGAGGTAATAACCCTAGAGACATCAAAAAAAAGAAAAGGGGAGTTTTCAGACTTACTGGGCTCTAAGAATCCATCGCTTGGCTCGGCACGGAGCCAAGACTTACAATACTGCGTGTCGTTGAGTTTGGGGATGAAGGCGAAGTGACAGGGGACCTGCCCGTCATTCGTTATCAGGAAGTGCTCCTTCTGAAGCTGGCGGAATTTCACATTCCCAAATGAGAACTGCAGGACAGGGAAAGAGAGAAAACATTAACCACAGGTTCCAAGCGATTGTTTTTTTGTGTCTCCAATTTTTACGGGAAGTCATAACAAGCTTCTTTGTTTTAAAGGTCATCAGTGATTAGTGCGTGAGATGATATCATGAAGGAAGGATCATAAGACAGCGTGATGAGTATGTGAGGACTTTATGTTTACCTCTCTCCTGCTCAGCGTTAAAGATGGAAGGAAATCATTCTCCATTCTGTCCATCGCGCGCACAATCTCCTCAAACACCTTTTTGTGGCGCGGCTCATTTACCACCTTGACCTGTTACACAAATAACACAGTCATATTTAGTCATATTTAAGTCATAGCAGTGCATTTTTTTAACTAAAACCAGTCTTTGTGTTGTTGTTTTGTGTCACTATAGCTTCTCACCCCCACAGTGAAGAGAGCACTGACAGGCTTGTGGTCACTAGTTTGCAGCTCCATGTGACTCCGGTATTTGAGCTGCTTGATATTGTTGCCCCTCCACAGGATTCGGTCACACCAAGCCGGGACACGGCACTTCCCACTGCAGGAAACAGTTTCAGAGGCAGAGTGAAGGGTGAGACCTCAGACACACATACAGTACTGCTGACTCTCTGTTAGTGTAACGATAAGCTGGAACAAGCTTCCTGACTGGCAAAAATTCATCCGGATTCCAAAGAACAAACTAAACAAAACAACTTGGCAAAAACAAAACCGGAGGATTGTTTTGTATATGGGGAGAAAGCAGAAGGTACTATACAGGGATCAATGTTTTCACCTTGAGTCCCATCGATCCGTTTTGGGGTCGTACTTGTACGTGGGAATGAAGTTGATCTCTCCCTCTATGAAGTCTGTGAAGGCTTTCTTTGTCTGCCTCTGAATGTTCAGCTACACAATGGAAAACGGCAACACATCAAAGTTTAATTTGGTGAAGGAGTCCAATCAAAATCAGTAGTCATTATCAAACAGACAAGTCATAGATTAAATAATGGCAGATTACAAACACAGCGAGTGTAGTTATCTTTAGCAATTTGTTTAATAACGCTATTTGCAAAACAGCTTCCCTTATTCATTTGCCAAACTTCTATTTATCATCAAATATTTACTGTTTTATTCATATTTACACATCAAAGGTCGCAACAGATACACTACAGCTACAACTTAAGAGCTAAAAAGTCTTAGGAGCAAAAAGAAAATACTGAATACATGACAAAGGACTCAAGTTATTCTAAAACTGCTGCCGAGGGAAACTGTCATTAAAGAAACAAACAGACATGGGATTTTCTTGGTACTTAATATTTATCACAAAATGTATTTCTAAAAACCTGCTGATAGTTGTCTTAATCAAAAGTAAAAGTGGTGCTTAGTTTTCAACAGACTCTTACCTGATCAACATCCTGAAGCTTTTTTAGGTCATTCTGAGCAATGTGATGTTTGACCTCAGCAGCATCGTACAAACACAGACGGTAGTTCAAATCCCCGAGCCAGATTACTACACTGAAACACAAACAGAGACAAAGGTGGCTTAACACAACAGAATCACAGCAACACGTTTGTAGTGGTAAGGATGTGAAAACTCAAATCATATCAACAAGACTGGTAGTGAGCAGCTTATGTTTGTAGAGACAGAGACAAGTCAGTGTATTAAGTAATAAACTCGGCAGTATAGAATTATTAAAAAGGTAGTTTTGTAGAATTCTGAAAAAGTAATCAAATCATTTGAAACCAATAATAAAACACAATCTTAAACTGGCGATACAAGCATAATCCTGAGTTTGCACTTTAATTCAATGATCTCCCTCTGGACATTTAGTGGCTGAGGAACTCACTCGTGTTTGACGATGCTGAGAGGGGGGGTGGTCCAGTAAGTGGAAGGTCATGCGGGCGCAGATGTCTTTATAGTCCTGGTTGCGGCGCTCAAAGTCTTCAACGTGTGCTGCTAGATGGGAGTTCACGATGCAGAAGCTAGTGTTGTGGAAAACAAACCTCACTGCCACACCTCCTTTGTTCCCCTGCAAAAAACAAACACGAACATTAAAGGATTAAACACAACATATTTTCATGCAGGAATAAGGTCTATGTAACATTGAAAAAAGAAAATCAAACTGAGGCTGCTGTATAATGTAATCATCATTACATTATTATTATAACAATAAAAATGTACTGTAAGTGCCAGACAGCACTCATTTATGGCATTTATTTGAGTAGATTAACCCATTTACTTGGTATGATAACCGTCGACTTTCATACGACGGTATATCTTGAAACTGCTGCAACATTTATGTTGTTCTTAATACTGAACACAGCCATTTTACTCCTTGACCTTTAATGGAAAACAACACTGCACATGTACTTCAAGGTTACTTATTACTATGTGTATTGTGAGGCAGTTTGTCTGAGTTTGGTGTGAACAAACCATTTTCCCCATGATTCCCGTCCCCACATGCTCTGCAGCCACTTCTTTTATGTGGTTCTTGTGCATCTTTTTGACGAAGATCACAAGCATCATCCCGACAAGTCGTATGATCCGGACCTGAAGACATTTAAAAAATAAAAAAGACATTACAGTTATATTTCTTCTTAATCTTTGTAATATTTGTCTATCATGTTTATTCACTTTTTAAGATTCTTAATATTAAAGAACTTATATTTATAGATATTTACTGTTATTTTTCATGTTCAAATAAAAAATAAACAAACATATTCATTTATCACCATCAAAGGACCACAAATGGCTGCATTTTTATGGAGCTTTTATCGAATTTGCTTTTGCAACAAGCCCTACACATTTTCACCGATTCTTCTCTTAAAAGGTTTTCCTCCCCTCCTCTACTCACCCTTTTGTATTTGAATTTTGAGGGCAAGCACCTCTCTATAGCTTCGACCCACAGCTGCTCTTTGGATGAGTCCATGTAGAAGAAAGCTTCAGTGCTCAGGTCCAACTCTTGAAAACTGCAGTCATAAACCAAGTCACCATACTGGGTGTTAGTGAAGCAAAAGCCTTAAACGATATGCGTGACTTCATGTTCAGAAAAGGTACTGTAAGTTATATTCTCACTGACCCCAGAGCATAGAGATCTGGAGGCTCTGTGTCGCTGCAGAGCCACGGCTCGAGGCTGCTGTCCGGAGCCTGGCCGTTCACGTTCCACGTTCCTGTGAAAATCCTTTCAAAAACAAAAGCAGAATTAATGTAGTGTGGGGTTAAAGTGTCCAGGAGCAGCATTGTCTTTATCACCAGAACGTTCATACTTTTAAAAAGGGCCAACTCAAGACCAACAGTTTTATTTTAGGCTTTTAAATTTAACTTAATGTAATCTTATTTTGTTGTTATAAAGTGCTTTTGATAAGAACAAAGTTTCTCTGTCTATGGATTTGGAGGAAGATGGTGTTGATAATTGTTTGTTTGTGAAGCATTTCGTGTTACCTTTTGTGTATGAAAAAAGCTCAATCAATACAGTTTGATTGATTGATCGATCATGAAGCTGCTGCTCTCACCTGAAGTTCTGGATGTCCACGAACTCGTTCTCCTTCTTGCCCAGGCGGTGCTTGATGAGGTATTCTCTCTGTCCCGCCTGGCTGGAGAACATGGCCTGTCTCATGCTGTTGGTGGTGGGGCTTTCACACCAAGACATGGGCCTGTCGCCGCGATCAAACCCTGACCTGAAACTACTGCAATGGAAAAAGTCATTATGATTTAGCACCAGAAATAAAGACATACTTCACTTGGAGTCAAGTCACATATATAAAATCCAAACAGTTTTTAACAGAAACTATATTTAGCCAGCTCCAGTGTTTGCAGTAAACCTGACACGGTGTAATGAAAGGTCAACTTACTCCGGTCGGGAGTTTTCTCTGGTCTGTAGGGAGACAACTCTGTCTTTAGGGATTGGTGGAGGAGGCAGAGGATTGGATGGAGCCTGGGAGGCTTTGCGAGGAGGTAGAGGGGGAACCGGAGGAGGATCTCTAACAGCAACTATGCGGTTCTGGTGGTTCTTCTTTTCCTCCACTTTGAGAGCGTGGTTGAAGTTGTCCTCGAAGCCAAAGTCTGACGCGAGTGATTGAACTGAATCTTCAGAAACAGGAAATGACAACGGAAGATACCATTTTAGAGCAACCTATAACACCAGTGGCTCAGTCAGTAGGGGCTTGGACTGGGAGCTGTAGGGTCACCGGTTCAAGTCCCCGACCAGACCTAAAATATGGAGTGTGGACTTCTACTTGGAGAGGTCCCAGTCCACCTCCTGGGCCCTGCCGTGGTGCCCTTGAGCAAGGCACCGGACATCCCCCTTCCCCCCTCACTCCCATTGCTCCCCGGGCGCTGTACAATAGCTGCCCACTGCTCCTAGTACTAGACTCCTACTAGGATGGGTTAAAAGCAGAGAACACATGTCACTGTGTGCTCTGCATGTGTGACCATTAAAGAGGGTTTCATCCCTCCCAATTCTAATTCTTCTAACACACTTCAGGAAAGGGAAAACCCCAAAGAGCATAATAGGGCCTCTTTATGGTAGCTTCCAAATACGATTTTTGTTAAGAGATGGATTTTTCTAAAAGTTACCACAGTACATGTGTACATTACCTGTCTTATTAGTTGACCTGCTATTGTTGAGGTTGGGAGGCAGTGCAGTGGTCAATTTGGGGGGGTTGACCCCAGAGCCCACTGAGTTCACCGTCTTGTTTGCTCTCTGCGGTGGGATGGGGACTGGGCTCCTCAGGACTGTTGGTGCAAGGGGCTCCATGGTTTTGGGTTTCTTGAGTATGGATTCAACTGGGAAAAAACAGCTTTGTCAGTATGAAGCCAAACTATGATCAACACAAACGTACTCATCCAGAAGTGGCATCTTTCTAGTGATTATTTTAAGCTGTGTTAAAAATAAACAATGAAATGTGTTACAGCTTGCTCATGAAGGATGGATGTCTTTTTAAACCTCTGACTCAACGTGCACATCCTGTTTCAGCTGACCTCACTGAATGTAAATATGACCGCACAGATATAAAAAAAATAAGCCAACACCCATAAGAGCAATGTTGTCAAGTAGAGTACACCAGCAGCTCCAACTGGCTTGTTGCCAAAAAGAGTAAAGAGGCCAATGTTCCACTGTAATATCACTGATTACTAGGACATTACAGTTATCAACTAAAGAATGAATGAGTGCTATCACATTAGTAAGAGAGGAACAGGATGAACAGGTTCTGAGTACAGAAATACTTAACAGCTCACTGACCCGTGTCCATACCGGAACAAAAGGCATTATTTCTCGAGGGTACAGCTTAGTGTGGTAGCAACTTGAACTAGCATCTTATTAAAAACACTTAACATTCACATCAGAAATGCAATTAGGCAAAACCCATGTTATGACAATCACAGGTACCTCTGTATTGAGTATTATAAACCTTAACAACGTCATGATATTTTAAGATTTTAGAAATAGTTACCACAGTTTGCAGTTGAGGAGTATGAGTAACACGGCTACAATATGAATGTAAGAAGGAAAGCACATCGACGTAAGCCTGGGGCTTCTTTAAAGGGGGATCTGATTTCAAAGAGACTCTCCACAACCGTGTGGACGGCAAGTACACACAGGAAATCAGTGAGCGCTGTAATCCACCCTCAGAGAATGAATGTTAGATGAGTGATTTAATAATTAATCACCCAACAGCCTTAGACTACAGACAGTGACGTCTTACCTTGTTGCTGAGCACTCTTCACCTGGATGAGGAAGGTCTGAGTCCGATCATCGTTCTGCAGCTCTAACAGCAGCTCTGGAGCTTTCTCGCCTTTGATTCGTATCCTAATGCAAGCTGGAGAGGAGTACAGAGAACACACACACACTCACTCACACACATGTTGGATACCTTTAGGTTTTGCATACACATCCAAATGCCTACTGTCTAGAAAACAAAGCATAGTGATTTAAATTGAACCAACACGGCATTCTTTCAAATAGCCCTGGTAACCCATGACAAGCGTCTGCTACTAAATACAGAGCATTTGGCTGAAAACATGCTCTAAAAATACGGGTGTGTTGCAACAAATGCCATGTTTAGCTCTCTTTTGTTTCCACAATTAAGGCCATATTATCTGCAGAAAGAGTCAACAGTTAAATGTGAAGATAGGTAAGTCATACTTACATGTTTCTAAGTTAATAAGAAGAGCCTCTGCAGCCTCTGAAAAGAAAGCGGCAAGATCATTTAAACGGTGCAGTTCAAAGGTTGGTTGTGGGAGTAAACCAGAGTGGTTATAAATTATTTCAAACTCAAGTTGTCATCGTCGTCTTCCAGGTCGACCGTAAATGCTCTTTGGACTTTCACACTACACTAGTTATCAGCAAAACATTTATTGTAGTAGTAGTAGTAGTAGTAGTAGTAGTAGTAGTAGTAGTAGTAGTAGTAGTAGTAGTAGTAGTAGTAGTTAAGGTGAGGATAATCTCTATAAACATGAAGAAAAGATGGTGGCAAATGACATTTGATTATACTTTACAGACCTTAAAGTATTGTGAACTTGATATTAGGGGGGAAGAAAAGTCACATACCTTGCAAAATGTCAAAGTGACCATTGATGGGTATAGACAGCTCAGCGACTGGACGAGACACGACAGCATCAGGGTTGGCGAAAACACGAAATCTACGTGAGAACAGCATAGACTTAACATCAAGTCTGAGACAATGTTATTAATAATCTACAATTCAATTAAAACATCTACATCACAAAGCATATACAGACTGTCTGCAGCTTTTTCTTTTATTATTCTTATATTTTATAACAGCCAGTTTCTTGCAATTAGAATTGTGTTTCATGCACTGAACATTTATGACATGAGTAAATGTAGTAAGGATTAGATTGTAATCATCCATTGATTAAAACGTGAATTCTATACTTACACAAATCTGAAACGCACATGCACGCATGCAAAGCCTCCTTTAGTCTAGCAAGCAGTCAAGGTGCTTTAGTTGAATATGCAAACAATAACTATCAAGCGTTTTGCTTCAGTCAAGTCTTTCTGATAAAAGTCCAGTGTAGCAACCTAGCACATATTCTGAGGAGCTACACTTTGGGTAGTTAAATAATTAATATGAACATCTTTAAATCTGGGGTGTGGGTGTTATTGTGGGCGAGGTCATATTTCACTCTCTAACAATGGCTGACTAAAAGCCAGGGTCAGAGCTGCTCGCTGGTCGCTGCCCACGCTTCCTCTTAGCTTCACAATAACTCTGATTACTGTAGAAGACGGGAAAATGATTCAGCCCTTCTGCTGTGTCAGAGTGCAGATCTCCAGAGTCTGATGTCGAAAGCGTCATGACAATCAACAACTGACCAATGAGGGTGTTAACTAAATAATAAGAAAAAGAACACTGTGTGACACTGTTAGCCGCATTAAATACTTGTTTTATAAATGTAATATAGCTGCAAAAAGTCTATTAAAATATGAATTGTGGCAAACATAAGTCTTGAAATTATATCATTAATTGTAACGCAGGGAGAACTACTCTAACCTTAATGAGATATTGCATTAACAATATATATATGTGCCATAAAAATAAACACAATTTCTTCAGACACTTCAACTTGCAGGGTTGTTGTATTTGATAGAAGAATATAATATAATTGGGAGGGATAAAACCCTCTTTAATGGTCACACATGCAGAGCACACAGCACACAGTGAAATGTGGCCTCTGCATTTAACCCATCCTAGTACCAGGAGTCTAGTACTAGGAGCAGTGATGTGCTTATTCTGGGTTTTTTTGCCGACAGGCTTATGGGCCGGCTATATGTTATATAATATCCGTAAAGCACCAACTGAAACCCTGACAGCTTGGAGTCTCCATGACTCTTGAGTTTGGTGTGTGTGGTTTAGCTAAGGACAGAGCACATGTGAGTCTCATTACACTCCAGGACTAACTGAGGAATTCTGGATAACGGTTGAGCTGACTGCTGGTAGGGGTAATTGCTTTCTCCTTCATGCTAGTTGCCGCCACGCATTAAAGCGTGCTGCAAACACAAACACTGATAGTTTATCAGACCCACAACATCCTCTTTTCAAATCAAAAGCTGAAGCTGCCATGACAAATTCAAATCCTGTAAGTAAACAGCACCAAGGACTGTCCGTAAGCTTAGTCTATGAAGAGTGATGCATGCAGCAACACATTTCTTATCACTGGAGATACTGAACCTTGTTTCCACTATAACATAGAACATTTGTTATCGGTCCTCAGGTTCTGTCTGACCATGTATAACACAAGATAAACCGACCCTTTTCACCTTAAAAAGCTACATATTCCTGGTGTTTTTTCTGAAAGTACACCTGACCGGAGGGATATAGTCATGCAAACCGTCTCTCACAATATAATTATTTTGTAATGCCTATCTATCTAATCTATTCATTTGATTAGACAAGACAACCAACACTTATACACAATGCCCATAAGACAAACACTGAGTATTTACATTCAAACAACGAAAATAAGTTGTCAAAAAAAGTGTGATTTGACAAGAATAAAGCAAAACCTATAAGGGAAGCCGATGCTGCAGATACACATCTAAAATATCAAGCTGTTCAGGAATGCTTTAAATCCTTAAATATCTTACTCAATGTATCTACTGCCTGACAAAAATACTAAGATTGTCAGCCATCAGGTTCTCTGGTACTTACATAAATTCTCCACTGCGCTCTAATAGAGACAGAAGTCTGGGCTCCTTCTGGCCAGCCCTCAGCTGCTGAGCTTTCACAGTGTGAGCATCACAATCAAGGAATCATCATTACTGAGGGGGGAAAAGGCGCCTGGACATCACAAGCACTGAGATTTTATTTTAACTAACCGCAGACAGACAGAGAGAGCAAAGGTGTCATTTCAGGATTATTAGTTAGTTTGCGTGTGGTTAGATTAAGGATAATCAGAGTTAATGAAGCCATGCTGGTTGAACATTAAAAGGCAAATGAATGTGATACATGTCAATTCATAAGGCACAGAAGAAAAGAGCGGCAAAGGTGTTTAGCTGATGAACCTTTAAAAAAGACAAATAACGTTATTCTGCTTAAAACATGAGGATTTAGTTAATTCAACAAGATGAGACTGGTCACATTGGTGTGGTTAGTAGTGACCTGATTAAAAAATAAACTGTATCTATAAAATAACCATGTGAATACACTCATATGAGCAAACTAGCTACTACAATACAGCAGAGGAGGAAGAAGTACTCAGGTTTTGTACGTAAGTAAAAGTAGAAATGCAAAATTTAGGAATACTCTGTTACAAGTAAAAGTCCTGTATCCAAATGTTACTCAAATTAAAGTACAAAAGTATTTGCATCAAAATATACTTTAAGTCCTAAAAGTACTCTTCTTTATGCAGGTTGGCTCATTTCACAATCATATATAGTGTATGTTTTGGTTATAAGTATTGATGCATTCATGTGCTTTTCATAGCTGGCCATGGTAGAACTACTAATTGTGAATGTAATCCAGGTGTGTCTAAAGTTGTTTATGAATAATCTATATCTGCAGTAACTAAAGGTACTACATAAATGAATTGGAGTACAATATTTACCTCCTGAATATTTGTGGGGTAGAAGTCTAAATTAGTAAAACATTTAAGTGAAGTACCTTAACAATTGTATTTAGGTACATTACTTGAGTACATGTACTTAGTTACTTGACACCACTGCATATATGTGGTTGGAAGTGAACTGATACAAAAATAAACTGCATTTATAAAATAACCATGTGAATACACTCACACGAGTAACCTAGCTCGTACACTACAGAACGTGTCTGGTTATCAAATACAAGTTAGCTGCATTGCTAACTGACGTTAGAGCTAATGTTAGCCAACAAGCTAACGGTAAAGCAAATTGACAACATGCACTGAAAACAAGGCTGTAAAATAACTCAAAAAGGATATTGCCAAACAATCCTCGGTGCATATTCCCAGAGAGGACTCCATCCTTACCGATATATGACAAATGGCCATTTATCATGGGTTAGTGTTCTTTGAGTCCAGACACGGAGAGAGAAAGTTAAATTCCCACCCGGTGCGGCGGCCTTCCGGGATGATAGCTGTTCGGTGGTGGGGTGCTAATGCTAACCGATGTTAGCCAGCGGTGGTTGTTGTCGCTGGACGTGGGTAGATGTTCAACAGAGTCAATACATCAGAGTATCCCGGTTAGTGTGCACCATTCTTACAAAAACAGCTGAGTATCCGTTTTCCTTTCTGTGTCAGAGAACAGGCTGGCAGCACGACATGTCTTGTAAGTTGAGGCTGATGGAAGCTAGCTAGTTACCGAGAGTTTGGGAGGTTCACTCCATGGTTCACTCCCCTTCTTCTCCTGCCCTCTCTCTGCTCAGTTATTCGGCTTCATCATCTGGATTTCTGGCGGCGGGTGGCAACAAGTATGAGCTAAATAACGCCACCTTCTGCCCTGGAGTGTGGGTAGGAAACTAAATGCAGCTATCAGCCTAATTGCACATGAAGAAAATCATGTGCAATTTCGTAAATTCATAAGAATATCAAATTTACGCTTAATCGGTGGGAGTGTCTTTTGGGGAGTGTGGGAGTATGCCAGTGGTATCAATCAATCAATCAATTGAGGCAGCCTAATTTGGCTTCTGGCTTTTTTTGTTGCATTTTTGCTCTCCTACATTCATTTGACAGCTATACTTGAGGTGTTAGATACAACATGTATGGTAATTTTTTTGAATGTGATGCAGTATCAGGCTACTAAGCTAAATGCAGTACATTATACTTAAATTAGCTTAGTTTTCTTCTTTTTTTGCCACACCTTACCAGCTACAACATAACAAAAACTCCTAATAAAAAAAAGAAGGATTCATAATAAATGAACACATTTAAAAAGTGTCATTTTTCATGATGAATATTTTTTACTTTTCACGCCCAAAACATTTTTGCTGAAAAATATTAAACAATATTTTTGAATTCAGGGCTTTAACCTTTTTATTAGTAGGCATTGTAGTATTTTTAAAGAATGGTTTGTAACTTTTACTCAAATAAAGCATCTACATTTGTGCAAGGACTTTCTAGGAAACATCACTTAAAATATACCTAATTGCTCACCCTACTAAAACAACTATTATTATTTACAATGTTGATTGTACACTATATACTGGTTTGACATTTTATGTGACATCTTAAAACCAAAACAAATATGCAGAAAACTTCCCGAGGCATATTCATTTGTCCCATTTGTTACATTTCATAAAGAAATACCTTCATGAACAAATCTTCTACTGTTAATCTTCATAACCAATTCATGTAACACATTGTATTTAACTTTTTATTGTTAATAGTCACTTTGACAAAAATGACAAAACATGGATAAAAAAGTTTCATTATTTTGAAAGTCAATTTCAGTCCAAAACTTTAATGTAATCAGAAGGATTATTTAGCAATAGTTTCAACTGTACATGTGACTTCTCTCAGTTGTTGTAGGTTTTAATCTTATGAATGGCATAAGGGCTGGAGTCTCGATGTGGCCAAATGTCTCCGTTGGGCAGATCCCTCGTCTGTTCCACCTCACGTTCAACCATCTCGACCGTCAAAGTGGAAGGACTGAGGATTTCTGTAGTGCGGTAGGATTGTGTCAGGCAACGGAAGGACGCCGTGTCTGAGATGTCATCGTCAAAGAGATCCTGCATGAGTTCCTTTCGTTTCCTGCGAGAAGCTTTCAGCTCCTCCTTCAGGTCAGAAACCAGATCTTTAACATCCCTCACCAGTGTGGAGCGTACACCAAACAGGCAGAGCAGGAAAACCAGACCAGCACAGATGCCAACCACAAAGTACAGAGCCACTCGCTCTGGGAAATCTGAGGGAGAATGAGAAGCGTGATGATTGTGAATCACACTAAAATCTAAATGTGGCATGAGACACTGAAAATACACAGATATCCATCCTGCTAAACATCCTGACCATACATATTTACATTGTTGTGTACAACAGTAAGCTTGTGTGCAAATAGAGATATTTAAGATGTCAGAGTTGGCTCTGGATAATAAGAGAATAAAAAAAAGCTTATCATGCTTTAAACTGTATAACCTTTCAATGATGACGTAAAAAAAGACTTTAACAGCTTTCATGCATGTGCCGCTTGATTTTAATTTACTGTAATCAACTGAAAGGGAGCATAAGGCTGACTGATGTAAGGATCAACACAAACATCTACGGCATCTTTTAGAACATAGTAAGCAGTCATCTGAATATTTTTGCACATTCTGTATTACTGCATAGAAAAATTGAGGAGGGCTCTACAATGCAGAGAAGAAGAAAGATATAGGCTTATACACTTCTAATTATTTCCTTTGCTTTGTGTCACTGTGTCAATTTTGTAGGACTAAAACATGCAATCCAACCTTACAGGCCTTTTTATAGTATGATCTACATGTACATACATGCAACCCTATAGCCTGAGGTCTACAGGCGTCACTCACTGCACATACCCAACATTTTTTCAATGATCTCCAGAGAGTTGGTTAAGAGCACGTTATGAGGCCTGTAGGTGGGGCCAGTGTACCATCCGCCTGCAGGTGAGAGGAGTCTGGGCTCAGACACCAGTCAAAGTCTGCTGCATGTTACAAAAACCTGTGCATTTGGAGTCTTTCTCTCACCATGTGTGTAGTCTGAGATCATGAAAGGATCAGTTGACCCTCGACTCACATCTTCCAGAAGATACCGGGGCACTAAATAGAACATTTGACATTTTTTAAGGTGAAGCGTACATTTAATAATTTAAACTTTATTTACATTTCAGTTGAGCATCAACATGTATTAACAATAACATTGAGTGAATTACAAAATAATATGAAAGGAAAACAAAAAAACAACTCATAGCTATACTTAGAGAGAAAATGGGAAACTATTATATATATATAAAAAAAAAAGAATCAATTAGAGAATTTAATTTGATAGACAGATTAGGATAACTAAGATGTTATATAATAGACAGTTGTGTTAAAAGCCCTAGAATAGTGCAATAAGAGAAGTCAATTTGATAGACGCATTTCACATTAAAATGTACAATAAAATACAGTTGTATAGAACGTGTAGGAGTTTGAATGTTTTTGAGGTAACATTTCTGAAATGTCCCTAAGATATAAATAAATGTATTTTAAGGAGGTGCTGTATGCAGTAACATCTAGTTTGTAACGTACCACAAGTGAAGGACACCCGCAGGTGTTTCCTGGTGCCGGGGAAACACGGGTCCCCAAAGGTTTGGGTGTCGGCCACAAGTGAGCAGCTCGCTCTGCTGTGACACCGTCGTGACACCTTCCTCAGAGCCGTGGAGGACAGACACTCTGAAATAAATAAAGGTTAGTGTGATAAATAATGGTTTTATTCTTAGAAATCTGATTATTATTAACATTATTAACTGGTATAAAATCTAAGCTCGGTTGTATGCTAACAAATGAACCTTCTTTGTTTCATGTTAAGTAAAAGAAAAAGAAGAATTTTAAGCAAATTGTGCTGTCAGACTTATTTGGACAACCTGTTTTTATTACTTTGAATATACATTTGTAACAGTAGTAGTTTGTCATACAAATGGTTTCTAAATTTGCCATCTCCAGGAATCATCTCGTTTAATGTTTAAGACTATTGTATTTATGTACACATCATCCTTGATATAACTCAACTAAACCAAACTAAAATAATAGGACCCCACTAATTACTCCCCACTTGTGCCTAGAACTGATATTTGTTCCACTATATTTTCACTAGCAGAGAAGGAGCAGGTTTCAGACCCATGTCATTGTGTGATCCAGGTTCCTGAGGACAGTGAGGACTGCCGTGCAGCAGGTGTCCGAACGAGGCTGAGTAGATGGCGAGGACGGTGTCGTTTTTACAAGTCAGCCTCAGACGCTCATTCTCACACACCAGCCTGCTGCGGTGGTGCTCTGAAGAACAGATAACATATAAACACCATTAAAGGAAGGAGTATTTCCATGCAAATTTAGTAAGTAGACTTGGCATGTTTTAGCTCATGAATGACATATTTTGTGGGAAGGCTCCCTGTCGCAATATACCGATAAAGATCGTAATTCAATTTTATAAAACCGAGATAATAATATTATGTTAACTATCAAAATATGATAATATAGTGTAGATAATCCAGTACCTCTTAAATCAAAAATCAAATCCTACATTTCCATTTCCAAATACAGAATTTCCTTAGACCCCTTTTTTTTTAGGTATGCTTTGCTTTTTGGTCGTAATAGGTTTTTCCACAGCAGTATATGCTTAATAAATTATATCAGTTTTTACAAACAGGGGAATGCTGCCCGCCATCTACAGTAAATAGTACACTGACTATGGATAAGTAGCCTATTCAACCCCACTTCACAACATTCAAACTATCTCTGTAATACGATAAAGCCTAGATTGTGCATGATAATCTTGAACATGCCAAACAAACAATTCTGCTATTGCTTCATATATTGTTTTTAGCAACTAAACTGAATGAATTGTTGGCACACTGACACTACTGTTTTAGTCAATGATTCTCCACATTACAAATATAGGACCATGGCAACATACCTGGTCTGCACTTGTAGGAGACTAGAAGGTACTTGCTGGTGAGAGGACAGGGGTCCTGCCCAAACACTGGACTGAAGACAGGGATGTGACAGGACCGACGATCCTGACACTCTGACAGCACTTTCTGCAAGGACAGGGAAACTTGTTGACTACAGTACTCCAAATCTCCAGAGCATTTTATTTAAACATAGTCTGATTTCACATTCGGGATACCTCGGTAGCGACTGGGGAAGTGCATTCGTTATCCTCCTCTGCAGTTGTGTTTGTGTTTGCAGAGGGACACAAATGCAGATTAGGAACACGTCGTCCATAGAAAGCCGAGAGGACGGCCACAGACGTCCTGGAGGGACACTTGATGATGAGTGTGTCTCCTTCACAAGCATGAGCCGTGTGGTTCTTCAAGATGTTGTGAAGGTAGACTACAATAAAAGCAGTTGGTTAGCATACAACTCCTGAAAATCTACATTATTTTTGTCCTGACACTGAGGCTATTATCTTGAACACGTGTTTTTTATCTGTCCTGGTCTACCGTGAAAAGCACATCCTGAGCGCTCTACTGATATAGCACTGACAGAGAACATCTTCGCACGTATGGCAGTAAAGGAGATTATTGATCAAAATAAGTGGTCATATAATTTTTTTTTATTTACAACAGTTTTAGCTCAAAATGTTAGATGTTATTTTCAAGACTCAGTCCTTTGTAAATACAGTGGGACCTGCTTTTTCTCATTGTGAGACATTTTTGATTTTCTTCAACATATTTTATATTTGTTTCCAATATTAATCAAAGAAGGACATTGACTCACTCAACCCTTGTATGGTGTTTGGGTCTGTGGGACCCGTTTTCATTATTTATCTAAAGAAAAAATTATTTCATCAATTATTTTTTCAAACTCACACTCAATGGCCTTGGCTCATTTTCTGTGAAGAATATATATCAGAACACATTTTCAATGACCACCTACTACACCCCCCCTACACATTTATATTACATACAGGATGTTCGGGTCCACTGGACCCGGGGCTAACAAAAGTGTGAAAATTGTAGGTCCTGTGTACCTACACTCGCTCCTCCTCCTGTCTGGGCCTTCTGTGTGTGTGCGTGTGTATGTGTGTGTGTATGTGGGAGACTTTTGTGTTTCTGCCCCTGCCATTCCCGCATAAGGTTGCAACATTGTTGATAAATTCAAGCACTGACTCCTGTCTGCTCTCACATTCCCACATTATGTCTTGCGGGAACCAATCTTTATTTTTTTCACACTCTATCCAAGCTGCAAGTTTGGGACGGGACACAATAAATAAAGCTTCGCCAGTTTGGGTCCTTATCACAACTGATCAAGATAGCCAAAATATTCTCTGCTCAGAGGGCCTTGCAGATGATTTTGGAAGAGAGAGAACCATTTGATGATGTAGAAGAAGAGGAAGATGTTTCAGAATGTGAGGATCACATTTCTGAGAATTCTGAGTCTGACAGTGACTTTGAAGAAGAGGATGAGATTGAGCATCAGCTAGTTACAAAAAAAAGACGAGCCACAGGACCAGCCGGTCAGCAGGCAAAAAAACGAGTAGCACTTTAATTCATTAATGTGATCTAACAAATGTAAAAGGGCCAATATTAACCATATATGCTGTTTATATTGCTTGTAATTAGGATGAAGTAAACATCTGTTGAGTATTTTAACATAAAATAGTTTGATTGTGTTGAATTGAAACCCAAAAAGGCAGTGGGTCCACCAGACCCACGAACACTGGCTGAATAACAAAAATATGAACACCACACAAGGGTTAATTTCTGCTAAAGAGGACATCTTTGTAATATATTTCTTACACCCAATTACTTAAAATATGGAAGAAAATCTATTAAACTTACTTATTAAACGACAGCTTCAGATTTGCTTTTCAATAAGAAGGCATATGATTTCCCTTTGTGTGTGTGTGTGTGTGTGTGTGTGTGTGTGTGTGTGTGTGTGTGTGTGTGTGTGTGTGTGTGTGTGTGTGTGTGTGTGTGTGTGTGTGTGTGGGGTGTGTGTGTGTGTGGTGTGTGTGTGTGTGTGTGTGTGTGTGTGTGTGTGTGTGTGTGTGTGTGTGTGTGTGTGTGTGTGGTGTGTGTGTGTGTGTGTGTGTGTGGGAAAAAGAAAGGCAGTACCAGGCACTCACTCACAATGAACTATTATTAAGCCCCTTAGAGCCTGCAGCCGCACAAAAAATGGAAATCTCTGATGAGGTCAGATAGAGAGATACACTGCAGTGCTAACGATAGATTTGTTTGTAGAGATACCTTTGACATTGTCTGAATATATCAATGTTACCATAATGCCATCCATCATAATAGCCAGGAGGCAGGCTGCAGTTTGTCTAATGCTTTAAAGGGATATATATATGTGAAGGTCTAAGTTCAGCACCCTCACTCTGGTCTTTAACCATGAGTTGCAGCAGCTGTTTAGAAAGCAGGATATGCAGAAAAAATGCAAGGATGCTTAATATCTCTCTGAAACTTCCTTTTCAGTTACAGTTAATGGCTGAAAAACAACTGTTCAGCATTTTAACCTACTCAAAAAATAATAATACTTTTGACTTTTGAAAACAAAAACACTTACGAGTGAAATCGGGAGCTGAATGAGCGATGTGAATCTTCAGGGCCAAGAGAAGAGATAAGAAGCAGTAAGTCCATGGCACTTTCATTGTGTATATCCTGCAGGAGAGACCTCTGGGTTTTGTTTGAGTTGTCGTGCTATTAACTGTCCGGGAAACGGCAGTCAGTAGGTCAATGATGCCATTGTGTTTCCAAGAAACAGCCACCCCCTTCCAGCAATAAAAAAAAAATCTGCAGTGCAGTTAGTTGATATCTAAGCTCCATGTTTAGGGGGATACATTTACATTTAATCTGTAGTCTTTTGATTTAAAGCTCTGCTGCATGTTCAAACGAGAATAAGATTGTCGATGAAAATCAAACATCCTTCACTTTATACGAGATTAAAATGCTGCAAAAAAGCCCATGGTGTGACTTTTTGGTTGGTTGTTTTGGGTTGTGGAACTAAGTTAGTTCATAGTTTAACCTTTTGGGAGATTTTGCCCTAATTTAATTATCGATTTTATGTCTGTATTTGCAGTATTACAGACTGTTCGATGAGAGCATTAATGCCCTTTTCATGTCTGTGTATTAAGTATTAAGTTCAGGAGCTACAGCAAGAATGCAATTAGCTTAGCTTAATTTAGCTTGGCTTAGTTTAGCAGCAGGTGGGAGCAGTTGACCTTCCTCTGTGCTCATACAATGGCAGCACACCTGGCAACCTCGCTGTAGCGACAATTATTATTATTCTGTACGAGCCAACAACCTGTTAAGTTACTGTCCAGCTGCCTCGCCCTGCTGCTAGTCTTTATGCTAAGCTATTCTATTAACCTTCAAGCTCCATCTTTATACTTGACTCACCAACAAAATAATGGTATTCATATTTTTGTCCTAATCTCTTCTAAAAAATAAGCAATAAGTGTATTTTCTAAAATGTTAAACTAACTTAACACCTGATGAATGCTATTTCCAAAAGAGACCGTCTTCCCCCGAAAACTAAACTCATTGTAACTAAAACCCATTGACTTATTTTAAGTAATGTACATTATGTTAAGTTACCAGTAAGTTATGAAGCTTTTGCTATATAGAGATAACAGCAGACACTCATGTAGATCCACCAGCAGATACTCACTGGCATGTCAATGTTTTGTTAGCGCTGTAAATCTTGACCTTACGTTTGTGTGTGTGTGTGTGTGTGTGTGTGTGTGTGTGTGTGTGTAATAGAAAAATCAAGACTCATTCTCTTGGACTGGGTTCTGTTTATGGAGATAAGGCACTTTGTTTCCAGGAGGTCACTTCCAGCTGTGTGTGTGTCCAGCGGAGATATCTGCATCTCTCGGGCCTTTCCTATCTTTCGGTGTGTGGAAGAGGAAGTTAAAGGTCATTGACATGTTTTTTCCACAAGTACTCAGGATATCTCTCCTGTTGAATGTCCTCAAAGTTTACTTTAAAAGTTGTGATTAACTTTAGTTTGGTCTCTTACCCAACTCTGTGTGTGACAGTTGTTGTCATACCAACCAAACACTGACGCATAATTCATGAGAACTGTGACAGTATCAGCTACTGCAGCCACTTGTGATGGTGAATCAAAGTTCATATCTGAATGGCCCTCTAGTCATTTATCACACAGGCTCAAAAAAACACACCCTCCATAGCAGAGTTATAATGGAGGGTGAGAAGGACACACTTTTTAATAATGTGCCTACGTTAGATTGACACTCCCACCTCATACTCCAGTAAATTCCTTTCACCTCCCATAGGAAGTGTCAATAGAGTAACTAATTATTCCTTAAAACTGTCTACTTGGGAGACGGATGGTACCAGCGTGTGGAGGAGAGATTATCTGCAGACATTTGGAAAATCCCAGGTCATAACCTCTCTGACTTTGCAGATATTTAATAAAGAAGAGGAGGATACTATCTTTTTTCAACAACCTTCTCTCCCTCTTTTACATTTCCTGTGATCATTGAGTGTTATTCATCACATTTCCAGGATTTGTTTGGAATATCAATGTTTTTAATGGCACTCAGCCACCTAACAAAAATCGCACAGAGCGTTGCATCTTTCTTTCTTAAATTCCTAGTGATGCGTTGCATAACTCTGCCCATGATGTGTTATTTATTTGGGGAAGTCTCAACTACAGCTTGGGGATTTCACCAAAAACAACACTTTCCTCTTTACTGTAAATTATAGTATTACAAGAAACTGAGATACTGAACTAAGCCCTCACTTCCAAACTATGGCTATGAGTTAAAGATAAGAGTACATATTTTTTATTTAATTACTAATCATACCACTTTGAATATTAAATGTTAAATGAAACGGAAGTAATATTTGTAATACTTTCTTGACACTTCAACGCATGCAAAACAAATCAAAGTAAAATGTGCCTGTTGCGTTACTGCAAATACCTCTGAAATATCCCCTTTTTGTTTAAAAAGAATAGTGACAAATCCAACGTGACCTTTTCCCTGAGTAGAATAAAGTAGAAAACAATTAGCAAAATATATACCATGCGGTGGGCGATTACAAGTCCTGCATTATAAGTCAAAATATTTGCGTATATTCAGGAAATATGCTTTAAGAACGACAAATTAAACTAATTTTAATGCTGAACTAATTATCTCAATGTCGTGTTATTATTTCATACAGTAAATACAGTATTATAATTACCACAGTAAGCTGATGGCAAGATTAGCTGTTCTTAATGAATGACAAAAACGTTTTAAAATGTATTTAAAGGAACTTCTTACAATATGTTTTAGCTGTTTGGAATTGAATAAAAATGACAACATTTCTGAATAAAATGTATTGGAGTTAGTGTGTCAAATATATACAATATTGGCAAAAAGTACTTAGAGAACTCTAAGTCATACTTGATAACTTGCGTACATTTCCTTAAGGAGAAATCCTTAAGGATGGGTTAAAGTGAAATCTAGGTTAGGCTATGAATGATATATACAGTATCAACCAAACCCTTTGTAAAACCCAGAAAACAGATAAGAATGAAACTGGAAATGTATACGGTAACTGAAGGGAAGATTTCTGTGTTAGAAAATCAATCTACTTATACTTATATAATGTTAGATATTACATATTACTAGTTGATGACTTATCATTAAAACCATTATTTTTACTTTCTGAAATATTATCTTTAAATGTAAAATGCTAACGTTGAATTTGGGATCAGCCTTCCTCCTAATCTAATATTCCCTTCATACCTAACAGTGTTGGAATGTGAGTGATCCATAATGAATCCTCTGAATTGGTGTGTTTTGACTCACACGCTGTTATCAGTTCCTGTGTATTGCAATAAGCAGAGGAAACTATTTTAGGCTCATAGATGTTGCTTTGGGTATATAAGAGGGAGTACCCCGCCCATCTCTCTGGATCCTCCCTCTCCCCTCACTAGTGAAGTATGTTCAGAGCGATAGCCTCCTCCTGAGACAAAACAAACTGAGCCAGGAGGTGTTACACTTTCTCCACAGAGACCATTTAAACCAGAGCAGCACCTATTCACTGCTATCAGACTTCTCTCCATACAGCGCTGTGGGTGCAAAAAGACTTAAGGAGAAGCTTTGACTGGAACAAGGAATACAACAACAACAAAAGTTGTATTACATTTGTTTTGGGACAACATGGCACTTCGACAGAACTCTGAAATGGAGCCAAGCATCGAGTTGTTTATTAAGGTCAGTCATTTTAAATTTCACTAATAACTTAAAAGGAGAAGTTGGCTGGAACATGAGAGGGAAAGTCAATTACACCTGAATTCACTGTCAAAAGAGCCTCTTGTGTAGATAAATTCAACAACATTAACCAGTTTTTATATTACTTGTTATTACCTGTTTAATGTAACTGCCTCATATCCTCCCTTTTAGAGGAACATATTTATGTATTTGATTTAACCTTCGATTCAACCGGGAGGTCCAATGAGATTACAAATATGTTTTCATAGAAAAAAGAAAGCACAAATTTCTCGAACTCATATTGCAGAAATAAATTCTGTTTTGACAGTTTTACTAAAACAACTTTGACATCTTAAGGAATCGTATTCTTTCATTTTGGATTTAAAAATAGTTCTCAATTTAGTATTTCCTTGCAGGGAAGCAGAAAACACAAATGCCCTGTTTTCAAATTTCACTTCAGGAATTAAGGCAAACAAAGGATTTTCTGATCACTTATCAGTATTGTATAAGAGGCCAGAGATCTGCACCATGTTGTACGATCAATCAGAGGACAACTCTCATTTTGATGGGTACCATTTAAAGATACTGTGTGCTGCAGATGCTACAAGTGTTTCTTTCCCTGTTGTGTGTCACGGCGCTTATATTTTATCTGTGAACTCTGACCACAGACAGACAGCCGACCTTATCATCGCACAGCCAGACGGAGCTGAGAGCGAACAGGAGGACTGGTACACCCGCTTTACTTACACATATTTTCAGTTGTAAACCTCTATATCAAGAAAAATGATAAAATATCTTCCTTGATGTTAATAGCCAGACAATACCAACACGTGGAACTTTTCATTCTACTGGTACACAAACCTGTTTTTGTTAAAGGCATCTGTGCAGAGACAGATATAAAACAAGGTCAAGTGAGACTCAGAACAATTGAAGAAAGTACAATATGCTGTAGTAGACAGTACATTATGTCTCTTATGGGTAAGGGTTGAACAATTCAACAGTTGACATTTAGGATTTCTGCTGAGAGTGACATCAGTCTTAGGTTTTCACGCTCAAGGAATTTGCATTGGTGCAAATACAGGAAACAAAAGCCAAGAAACACGCTTTATCACATTTGTTTAGTCTGTATCAAAAAGTAGGAGGATTATAAACACACACAAGAAATAGTAGAGCACATAAACCTTATTTTTACTCTTCAGGCTAGCTGTTTCTTTTTCCTTGTAGTCTTAATGCTAAGCTTTGCTAGGCCAACAAGCTACTGACTGTACTCATGTTTACCGAATAGGCTGAGAAAGTGGTATCAAACTTCCCATCCAACTTCAGGAAAGAAAGCATATAATTTTTCAAAATGTCAAACTTTTCCTTTGACATCAAGAGGGAGCAGAGCTAATAGTTGTTTTCCGCCACAACACAATGCCTGCTTTTCCCTCGATGGAGGAAACCGCCTGGACACGCCTTTCTTTCACTTAGATGTGTTTATTAGCGGATCAGAGGAGAAAATATATTGTGATTTGCTATAACACTTCACTGGCTATAACAGGACATTTATGGCTCATGTAGTCATATACTTAACATTTACTTGTTTGTGTTTTTCAGGCTGGGCATGATGGGGAGAACGTGGGGAACTGCCCCTTCTGTCAGAGGCTCTTCATGGAGCTGTGGCTGAAAGGAGTGAAGTTTACAGTGACCACTGTTGACATGAGGAAGTAAGCCCCCCCTCCATCAGAAACACTTCCTGAGCATCTGGTCTTGGGGACTTTTACACAGGACTCTTTTAAGAAGCAAATGAGAGAGAGAACTTGAGAGTAATCCAAATAATTTCTCACTTATCAATAGGTGTGTTTCTCCCTCTGTCTCACAGAGGTCAGAGGGAGGAGCCGTATAGCTCCATGTACAAAGAGCTCTGTGTCGCTGTCAAACAAACACCTTCTTTAATTGAGGCTTTATTGTGTGAATTTCTCAGCGTCATTACCGGTGAGCAAATAAGATCAGGAAACTTTGAAAGGAAGCTGATAATTGAATGATTCATAACACACACACACACACACATACACACGTACACAGCCGACCACTCCCAGCACAGTGTGTTTTTATAACTAAACACACAGCCAATGTTAAACACATTAATCTACTGAACCACATTTGGTTCTGACAGCCTCGATAACAACACGCTCTCAGTTTTGACTTGCTTGATAACAGTAAGATTAAATACATGTACTGAATACATCTATAAGAAAGACATCTCCCTGCCCTACTTCCTCTTCATTTTTCAAATACCTTTTCCCTTATAGAGGTTTAAGCTGATGCATGACAAATAAAATCTGCAATATAAATGGCAAACTTAAGGGGGTAAAACGGGCTTTATCTAAAACACATCGTCCATATCTCTTATTTTATTCTTGATATCTTCAACTTGCAAATTATACCTTTTGCTACAGCATGTATTCATGACAGGACCCACGTATTTTACTTTCCTTTTGTCTGGATCTCAAAACAAAAGAGAAACAAAAGACAAGCAACAAAAAAAGGAGAGCAGATACTGTACCACTTGTAATGCATTTTTTCTACTCTGTTGCAGAACCTTTCAATATTCAGTTTTTCTGTATTTTTCTGAAAAATGTATTCCTCTTTCTGCCGTTCTCTTTCATCCTACTTTTCAAATGTAACCAATATTGCATAATTCTTTCAAAATTACATTTGAGATAAATAATTCCCTTTCGACTCCTTACTATATGATGCTTATTCCACATTTCTGTGTCCTCTCTGCAGGAAGCCCGCTGAGCTCAAAGACTTGGCCCCCGGCACCAACCCTCCTTTCCTCCTCTACAACGGCACCCTCAAAACAGACTTCATCAAAATCGAGGAGTTTCTTGAACTAACAGTGGCACCTCCCAGGTATTGTTGCCGCTTAATCACTAAGCAAATATTAATCAGGTGTGATTGTGACGATGGCGTATTCTCATCAAACACGTTCACTCCCTTTCTCACCTCCCCCGCAGGTATCCTCATCTCAGCCCACTAAACAGAGAGTCTTTTGATGTGGGCGCTGATATTTTTGCAAAGTTCTCTGCTTTCATCAAGAACAGTCCTAATAACACCTGTAAGTCGGACATTCATTCATTTAAATTCAAATAATATGTGTACATATCCTCAGATAAGCCTAGCAGAATCCATAACCTTTTTTAAAACCCATTATTAGAGACTTGGTTTTATTGTGATGTTGTTATTTATTGATTTTATTTGTATTTATTTTAGGAAAATAGATCAAATACATGTTTAATATGTTATCACAGGACTAATGGGATTTTAATTCTATCTACAAAACATGTGATAAGCCTCTAAAATATGGTAATATTCCATAATAGACTAGAACAGCCAACAGTGTATTAAATAGTAATTATTAGCATCAACCAATTACTTAACTACTTGGTCCTTATGTTGTTACACATGTATATTATTATATTATTGGAATTGTATTTGTGATACTTTGATGTGTGGGCAGTCTAGTTGTTTGATATATAGCAGTTATATTTGTTTAGTTAATTTAACCTCTTCAAATCTATTGCATTTTATAAACCTATAGATTTTGTATGGTCATTTATAACGTAAAAAGTAACTAGAAAAGATCAATAAAAGTCAGATAGAAGTAAAAAAAAGTACAATATTTTCCCTTTGAAATGTAATGGAGTCAATGAATAACGTGCCATAAAATGGAAGCACTCGTGCACTGTACTTGAGTAATTGTACTTGCAATTACATTACACCACATACCATTACAGAAAACATAATCTCTGTGTTTCTGACCCTCCAGTCTACGAGAAAAACCTGCTGCGGGAGTTCAAGCGTCTGGACAACTACCTGAACTCCCCGCTGCCCGAGGAGATCGACCACAACTCCAGAGAGTCCGTCGCCGTCTCCAAGAGGAAGTTTCTGGACGGGGATCGCCTCACCTTAGCCGACTGCAACCTGCTGCCCAAACTGCACGTCATCAGGGTGAGACTTCGCATCTAATGGGTTTCCATTTTAGGGTCATCTCTAGTAACTATAGTTTAGTCTAAAGGCAGTGGTGCAAAATATATAAGTACGTGTGCTTTCTCCACTTCAGAGGTCTCATATACAGACATTTTCAATGAGTAATCTTTGAAGTTATTCAAGTTATTTAATTTTACAAATAAAATAGGCCTTCTTAAGAGTCAAGTTAAACGTTTGGCGTTAAACGTTGAGGCAAATTGTCTACATCTGTGCCTCTTCATTGGATGGGGGGTGTCTTGAGAATTGTAGTTCTGAATCCTATATTGACTCAAAGAGGTCGCTGCTAGGTGGAATCATTATTTGACTGCACTAGACAAAACTCGCTCTATGAAAACGTGTACTCACTGCTACAATTCTGAGGAACTGACTTGATACTTGACAGAGGTTGTATATTGTACTTTTTACTATACAATACATTTATCTATGCATGTTCATTTGTATTATGAGATTTTACATTAAGAAAAAAAGGTATGTTAAGGTTGTATAAAAGTATGCATTATTAGAGATCAAATCAATATTTTACTACCGGGCTTGTGACTCCTTACAAAACAATGTGTGTGGTTGTGGCTTCCTTGTCACCATTTATGATGTTAATTAGTTTCACAAAAGAGACATTTCCCATCCAAACTGTCTGCAAACCAAAGAGGTTAAACGATCGAACATTTCACAGGAAAAGCTAAACCAATAATACCAATGTGTGTATCAGAGCTGTTTTATTTTCTTCTTTCCTCTCTGATCAATCATCTCACAACCATTCAGATGTATTCATATTTTTCCATTAATGTGTCATTATGTCCCCGAATCATGTTAAATCAATGCCAAGTACTTTTGCTGCATTTATTTTATTAAAGGTACTCCACAGCGATAAAGAGAAATATTATCTATATTTTAAATCCACTACATTATTATGAAAGTTATAGTTACTTAATGACCATAAAAATGGTGCATTGTACTATATTAAAGTATACTAAACTGTTTAACATGGTAATTTTACATGAGTACTTTCTGATATTTATAAACATAGTATTCTTTATAATTAAGATTTTCCTTTCTTTGTATTTCAGGTTGCTTCCAAGAAGTACTGCGACTTTGACATCCCCGCAGAGTTCACAGGCGTGTGGAGATACCTTCGAAACGCCAGCGAGAGAGAAGAGTTCAAACAGACGTGTCCAGCCGACATTGAAATCGAGAAGGCTTACTTCAGCGTGGCCAACAAGAGGAAATAAAACCTTGGATTCTTTGTAATTAAGTGTTCACTCAGTATAACTGTGTTGTGATCTGTAGAGGGCGCTACAACCTACAAATTAATATGTGGCCACAAAACAGACACTATTCCTCCTTAAATCTGTATTTTTGTTCCAGTAAGATTCTAGGACACGCTGAAGTAAAACGTTTTATTGGTTGTATGTATCCACATCCATAGTCACTCAGACAGATCTTTAAGCCATATTGAAAAGGCCAAATGTGCAATTATTGTTATTGTTTATAGTGTAAATAGATATTTTTCAACACTTTTTTGATCAATCACCCTCTTTAAAACATACATGATTGTGTTACTGTGAGCAGCAGCTGCAGAAACCTCCACATACAGTTATTTTAATGCAAACCATGAAATACACTTCTGTATCTGATGTGATTATCACTGTCACACTAATAATAAATATCAAAATGATTTGTCATAATCTTGTTTTTTTGTGTGCTGACTACTAATAATATAATGCTCTTTTCTTTAGGTACTATAGATAAAAGAAACATCTTTACCTTGAAATATCGCAAACAAAACAGGTTTCAATAATGGCATTTCTGAGATTCAACTTTATTTTCAGCCACAAAAAAGACAATTTTACAACTTCAAAAATATAACTTTTGATCGTTTGGTGTAGATGGTGAATTAACTGGTTGGTAGGAAACAAAAATGACGATGGAGAGGAAAGGCGTGGCCGACCAGGCCGTGAAGAAATCACAGCAAACGTCCTGCAGCGTCCAGGCTTTAGTTGGTGACACAGTATTTCCAGAAACATGCTGTCAGGGGATCAGAGAGGGTCAGACACAGAGGTCACATGTGAGATTAACCTAACTCTAAATTGCCAACACTGTGAAAATGTTCATTTTTCATCATCACAAAACCACATTATCCACCGAACAAAACAATCTCTTAATGCATGACAGAGTAAAATAGTTAAATAAAGATAAGAAAATATTTTTCAAAAGTAAATAGACTAAAATATAATAAATAAACTACTTTAAATCATTACCACTGTTCATCGTCCAGTTATTAGATTACATTTTAGTTTAAATATTATCCAAATACTTTTGTCATCATCATTTGTTTAAATTGATATTATATTCTACTTTACTATATACTATATTCTACTTATATACTATAAGTTGTTTCCTTTTCTGAATCTAAGGGTCTAAGGAAATAGATGTTTAAGAAAAAGTATAAATCAAATCTTGTCAATGCTGTTTGCTTTTTGGGTTTCATTGTATGTCAACATTGATTTTAGAAAAGCCCAATACAAATAAAAGTTATAATGGTTATACATGCTATAAGCCTTTGTCAAAGACTGCAAATAAAGGGCAGGCGTGTTGAGTGATTGATGGAAGATAATAAGAGTCACTCACTTCTTTTGTTTGTTTTTGGCAAGTTCTGCTCTGATCTGAGAAAACCCTGAGAGCGAAGCTTGTCGGCCGCCGCCAGCTTCAAGACGGCTTCTCTGAGGTCCTCCACCTAAAAACAACACAGAAAACATGAAGAAAGCACACGCAGATAACATGGTGAACTCTGATCTAAAGCCAGAGCTGTAACTAAGTGATCACATTTATTTTAACCTGTTCACAGTTATTCATATTTATTTTAAGGATTACTCTTAAATAAATGTGTGGCTTAGTTCCTGCATAAATTAGCTCAATCTCAGATTCTGAAATACTTTCTCTTTATAGATTTATAAAAATAATCAGAATTTATTTTCAGCCCCACAAAACAGCCTTCAGATTTAATTCATCTTGTTGCCTCAGTGACTACTTTTTCTTCTGCGCAATTTCACTTTTAACTTCTTTGAATTGCTATAAACATATACAGTGTATATATACATATAACATATAAATACTTTCTTAAAGATAGTGTATAGAGAAGTAGATTATCAGCCTTACCATGTTTGCAAACTTGTCTTGTTGTATTGAATCTTTAGCACCTTCAAAACATAAAAATAGAAGTGCAATCATTATCTTATATTATAACCATTTGGTGACCATTTATCTGCAAGATATTTGTATTATTTGTACCTTTATTCCAAGACTCCCTTCCTCCATTGTGCTGCATCAGTAGAGGATACAGATTATTCACCTCTCTCTGCTCCCCCTCAGCCGTGTTGGGTCCATCATCCACCTCTGACACTAATTTCTGAATGAAATCTGTTGAAATTTAAAAAGAAAATGTGCTTTTACTTCAGCCTGTCATTATCAGATGAATATCCCTGCGGTGAGTTGAACAGAATAACTTGTCAAATGTTCAAAACCATATCTTAAAGAGCATGTAAGAATACAAATATTTGAGAAAAAGATAAGATAATAACCTCAAAGGAAAATTAGGAATAATATGAACAGAGTTTGCTTGAGATTAGATCAATTGTGTATCATCATTCAGATACATTTCTCACATAAATGCAGTAAAGCAGACGTGCAAAGTGTCCAATTTAAAATAGTCAAATTGCCCTTAAGAGTGCAGCATTTTAAAATAAATGCAACAATATCAGAAGAGTCTTACCTGCCTGTGGCTCCAGGTCGGTGTCGGGGTAGAGAGGTAGAGCATGTGTCCGTCTTGCAGAACAAATCACAGCCAAGAGGTAAAACACAGCGACAGAAATCATGGTGCCTATATCTCTAGATGGTCAGATCTGGATTATAACTCTGCTCGGTAGAGAACTTCACTTATATATCCTCAGTGGCCATCCATCACAACCTGATCGATACATTATCATCACACCCAGTGTCCTTCTTAATGGTTTTGACGCGATGGATCAGGCGTCACAGACACAATTTAGGGGCCCCTGTCAATTGAGCCGGGGACTATCTGTGCTTGTACAGAGAGGCCTAACAAATGTTTACTCTGCAGCAGCAATCAGCGGCTGTCCAGAGCTCTGATGCTTTATGTCGGACATGTTTCTGTGTGATGGGCTGCTCAAACGTGTCATCGCTCATGTCTCAGGTACACAGCTGCTGGAAAGATGTCACTATTGGTTTCTATGTCACTTTGGGTTGAATGACTGACATTTCTGTTAATTATGACTGTCGGATGAATCAAACACGTCACAGTGTGGTAAATACTTTGCAAATGTTGAGTTGAAACAGCTTCTTTCTTGTGCCGCGCTTTAATGGTTTCCCGTCTCCTCAATATTTTATTTCTCTAAAGATTTCTATTTTTATTCTTACTGTTCGAAATAAGCATATTTAAGTTTTCTGAAGGCTTCTTACCATGCTGCTTTCGGTGTATAAGTCGCATTTCGCACATTGGCCCAACATCAAAATGATGGCAAAAAGTAAAATATGTGTGAAAAATAAGATTAAAATGTTTATTTGTCAACTGCTCCATTGTCCCTGCTTTAATCTATCTTTTTCCTTTTACTGTTCTGACTTTTCTACTCATTATTTTTGTTACGCTTTATATTTTCTTTCAGAAAGGATTTTGTTTTTATGTTATCATCTTCTGTCTTTATTGTAAACTGTTATTGTCTATTTGATTAAAGTGTGTTAATGTCTTGTTTTCTCTTCTCTACAATGCTCTTTACAAAGATGGCTTTTTTGTTCTCTATATAATAAAAAAACTGTGCCACAAAGACTTACAAGACAAATTAGGATTTGATAGAAATGTAAGGATAGAAAGAAAATCATCAAATTAAAATGTTGGTTAGATGATGGCGCTATATTAACATTAAAAGTCATTAAATATATAAATGGATATCTCCAAGAGATTCATTGGCAATCAGTCTGATAACTGTTGAGATATTTAATGTTTTAGCGCCATACCACCTTAAAAAAATTATCTAAAAAAAAATATCTACGGACATCACAAGTGTCAGACGAGGCCAAGGGTCAGAGGTCAGCCCTGATGGCCTCAGGAAGAATCTTTTCACATTGCAGATCTCTCGTTTTCAGATGCAAAGCCCAACAATTCCCCTCTGCCTTATGAAGAACAAATATGAGTTTAAAACGCTGCACCTTTAATGAAAGGTATTTGAGAGAACAGGCGGTGTCACGAAAATTACAGTTTGAGTTTGATCAATAATCAATTATCACCTTTATGTGACAAACCTTAATTGTAATGAATGTCCCAAAAAAGTTTCGACACCCAACATTACATCTGTCAATAAGTTCTTAAGTTGCTGCTCATCATTTTTAGCCATGGATGTGTACTAACCTAATTATTTGTTTTTAACTTTTATTTGTATTATTAATGTGTGCTTCTCTTCTCTAAATTGTATTTTTTATTATTGGATGTCTTTTTATATCTGCTATGCCACTTCTCGCTTTAACAACCTTACATTTCCCTACTATGGGATTAATAAAGGATTTCTGATTCTGATTAATGTATTACTTGTTTTCGTTAAGGCTTGTTTCTAAAAATAAAAAAGATCAAAACAAGTCAAGAGGTTTGGGCTGTTCAAGGAGGCTTTTTGTCAAACTGAAAGGCACCTAATGCTCTTCAGATGAGTGTGCGTGTTATCAGGTGATTTATAAGGTTGTCTCCACATCGATGGAAACAACAACATTTGATACATCTGTCTGCAGTGTAGTCAATGAGAAACGGTAAAAGTACAACAAAGTTTGGCTTTAAGGTCAAGCTATGACTTTAAATTACTAGACATATTACTCATCAGGAAAAGGAAATCATTGATAGTCCCTGTCAAAACCTCATACAGGATTTATTTTTGATTTGTTCAGCTAATGAATTCAAAGTCACATTTTGTGCATTCAAGCTAAGGTAGCAAAATGTAAATTATGTAGAGTAACAATCTGTTCTGCAGGAATGGCTGTGAATAACATCTGAAAACATTATATCAAGATGCAACAGTGAGTGGTGCATGTACATTGTATAAAACTAAATTACATTAGCAAAAAACTTTTACCAAAGAAAAAACATTAGCAAAAACAAATTAACAAACTGCGAAACACAAAGCTAGACACATTTACATTTTATAAAACGAAATTACATTTTATAAAACAAAATTACATTTGCTAAAACACTTTTACGAGAACTGAGACAAATTCACAAGTCCCGAAACACTTTAACATTTGCCGAAACACTAGAGAATCAAACCGGAAGGGGAAGGTCCATCATACCAGAAGTGACGTGCAAGCGATTGACACAAACTTAAAGGTCCCATGTCATGGCCATTTCTACTGATCATAATTCCATTGTTGAGGTCTACTCAAATAGATTTATACTGTGCAATTTTCCAAAATCGCATTGGTTTCTCATACAGCATCTCTGTATAGTATGTGTATTCACTCTCTGTCCTAAACGGCTTGTTGGAGCTCCTGCCCCCCCCCCTCCCTATGAGCCCAGTGGTCGTCTGCGAGACAGCGAGACAGCGAGACAAAGCTAAACCAGCCCGAACACACACCCGCAGCCTGGCTGGGAGTTTGTGTGTGTGTTCACACACAAACTCACAGCCTCGCCGCGTCCCGCCATCTCAGGGAGGAGAAATCGGCAGAGCTGCAGCTGAGAAAAGATTGAGTGTGTGTTTGTGAGGAAGTCCGCATATTGGTCCAACTGTAACGGCTCCGCGGGCGTAACGTAACGGCTCTACGGATTGGTCCATTTGGACCAATGGGTCCATTTGGGTATGGGCACGTCACTGTACCCAGGAAGAAAAAGAGAAATCTCCAACGAGGCGTTCTGAGGCAGCATAGACAGGTATTTTCTGTGTTAGAGTTTTACTCGCTACAGGGTGTACTTTGAGGGTTTGTGACTCTGCAGACCGTTTACATGCATAAAAACTGTCACACAAGGGGACGGGTAATAACCGGAAAAGCATGACATGGGACCTTTAAGTTTGTTTTGGCGGATAGACCGCCGGGTACCTATGGACGGTACGAGTGTGTTTATGGTCGTTAAATATGTTTTGTCCGTTCTGTGGAAACCACCTGGGCCAAGTGAAACGGTTTTGCTCATCACGATATACTTTCTCGTGCGCACGAGATACGTTCTCGTGCGCACAAGATAGTTACCGGTTCTCCAAGTAGGAAGTGGAGCTGTGCCTTATTACGCATCGCCTTCGCTGTGTTTACCTTAAGTAGAACAGCTAAAGAGCGACTGCAGGCTGCTTTGTTTTAACCACACACACCTCTACACGCACACACACACACACACCTCTACACATGATTGAACTGCCCGATTATTCCCCCTATATTACTCGTTTTATGAAGGAGATGTCTGGTCACCAAGGTGTATGATGTGTGTGTGTGTGTGTGTGTGCGTGTGTGCGTGCGTTGTGTGTGTGTGTGTGTGTGTGTGTGTGTGTGTGTGTGTGTGTGTGTGTGTGTGTGTGTGTGTGTGTGTGTGTGTGTGTGTGTGTGTGTGTGTGTGTGTGTGTGTGTGTGTGTGTGTGTGTGTGTGTGTGTGTGTGTGTGAGAGAGAGAGGGAGAGAGTGTGCTTCCCGTAATTGGCCCACTGTGTTCGGTGTGTTTGTTTATGTCCGACACCGGCATTTGTTTTCACAGACTTGTACTTTTGACTCAGTTCTCGTAAAAGTGTTTTAGCTAATGTAATTTTGTTTTTAGAAAATGTAATTTTGTTTTTATAAAATGTAATTTTGTTTTATAAAATGTAATTTTGTTTTATAAAATGTAAATGTGTCTCTAGCTTTGTAAAAGTGTTTCGCATTTTGTTCATTTGTTTTTGTTAATGTTAAATTGTTTTTTCTTTGATAAAAGTGTTTTGCTAATGTAATTTTGTTTTATAAAATGTAAATGTATCTCAAGCTTTTGTCACTTCTGGAGAGATGGACGCTCCTGAACTGTCAACGTTCAGGAAGGGGGCTTTATGATGCCGTTTAAAAAATAAAAGACCGTCAGTGAACCGGCCTTTCTGCGCGACTGTCACTCAAATGCGGGACATAGTCTCAATGTGTGGGACGCGGGACAAATGACAAAAAGCGGCACAAAGCGGGACACCTGGTCACCCTATGTTCAACACTGAATTAAAGGAAAAATGTTGATCGTATAAATATATTCAGTAAAAAATATACAAAATAAATCAAATGTAATGTGATGTAAAAATGTTCAAAGATAATAACAATAGGTCAAATTAAGCTCCATTGTAATAATTTTAGAAACAACCTGACACTATATTAGATCATAATACGTTATAATATAATAGTAGAATAATATATGAATTATTATTTTATAATTGATATCATGTTTAATTATAATTGTATTAGTAGTAGTATTAGCAGTAGTAACTTTTGGTAACTTTCTGTAACTTTTGAAGTACTGTTACTAGACTACAAAGCATTAGTCAAAAGCTCCTGCAGCAGAAACCTATCTGTTAGTGCTATAGCCACATTTAAGGAAGAGATTCCATCAATACTTAAATCGATAGCATGTCTGCATGTAGGGGAGGAAACTTATACAAAATGTACACCAACCCAAATTGATCATGTTGTTGATAGTGCTACAGATGCGCTGCGAATAAAATTGGACTCTGTTGCTCCTATAAAAAAGAAAAAAAGAAAACAACATAGACTAGCTCCATGGCATCATGCCGAAACCCGCAAAATAAAGCAAAAGTCGAGACAACTTGAATATGGCGTTCCACTAAACTTGAAGAATCTCGTTTAATTTGGCATATTACTCTCAATGAATATAAGAAAGCACTGCGTAAAGCGAGAGCAGCCTACTACTCTTCATTAATAGATGAGAATAAGAATAATGCAAGATTTATTTTCAGCACTGTAGCCAGGCTGACAGAGAGCCACAGCTCTATTGAGCCTTCTATTCCCATAGCACTCAGTAGCAATGATTTTATGTGCTTTTTTAATGATAAAATTGTTACTCTTAGAAACAAAATCAATGACCTCTTGCTTTTGACCAGTATAGTGTTATCAACAGCTCCCGGAAATGTAAGCTCTAATATTACACTAGATAGTAAACTAGAATGCTTTTCAGCCATAAACCTTGAACAATTAAATTCAATGATTCTTTCTTCTAAACCATCAACGTGTATCTTAGACCCGATTCCAACTAAGCTGTTAAAGGAAGTTTTTCCATTAATTAGCACTTCTTTATTAAATATTAAGAATATGTCTTTATTATCAGGCTATGTTCCACAATCATTTAAAGTTGCAGTAATAAAACCTCTTCTTAAAAAGCACAACCTCGATCCAGAGGTTTTAGCCAATTATAGACCTATTTCTAATCTCCCATTCCTCTCAAACATTCTTGAGAAAGCGGTTGCAAAACAGCTGTGTGATTACTTAAAAAACAATGATTTATAGCACAGAGACAGCTCTGGTTAAAGTCACAAATGACATTCTAATAGCCTCTGACAAGGGACTTGTCTCGACTTGTCTCTATTCTTGTTTTGCTCGATCTCAGTGCTGCATTTGATACTATCGACCATGATATCCTATTGCAAAGACTAGAGCACTTAGTTGGCATACAGGGAATTGCTTTAGGATGGTTTAGGTCCAATCTATCTGAACGCTCTCAGTTTGTACGTGTCAACGATGAATCTTCCATGCAAACCAAAGTTAGCCATGGAGTGCCACAGGGTTCAGTGCTTGGACCTATTTTGTTCACACTATATATGCTTCCGCTAGGCAATATTATAAGGAATCATTCTGTAAATTTCCACTGTTATGCGGATGATAGTCAACTATATGTATCCATCAAGCCTGACGAAACCAATCACCTAAATAAAATTCAAGACTACCTCAAGGACTTAAAAACGTGGATGACCTTAAACTTTTTGATGTTAAACACGACCAAAACTGAAGTTATTGTAAGGCAAGGCAAGGCAAGTTTATTTATATAGCACTTTTCAACACAAGGCAATTCAAAGTGCTTTACAAAAAATGAAAGACATTAAGAAAATGGCATTTAAAATCAGTCATTAAAAAGAAAAGCTAATAAAATAAACATTAAAAGAAAAAATACATGGATAAAAGTTACAGTGCAGTCTAAGATATGAATAGTTCAATTAAACATTAAAAGAAAAAGTACATGGATAAAAGTTACAGTGCAGTCTAAGATATGAATAGTTCAATTAAAAGCAGCGACAAAAAGATAAGTCTTCAGCCTGGATTTAAAAGTAGTCAGAGTTGCAGCGGACCTGCAGGTTTCTGGGAGTTTGTTCCAGATATTTGGAGCATAATAACTGAACGCTGCTTTACCATGTTTAGTTCTGACTCTGGGGACAGGAAGCTGAGCAGTCCCTGAAGACCTGAGAGATCTGGATGGTTCATAATTTAGCAGGAGGTCAGAAATGTATTTTGGGCCTAAACCATTCAGTGCTTTATAAACCAGCAGCAGTATTTTGAAATCTATTCTTTGACACACAGGAAGCCAGTGTAAAGACTTCAGAACAGGAGTGATGTGATCCACTTTCTTAGTGTTAGTGAGGACTCGAGCAGCGGCGTTCTGAATCAGCTGCAGCTTCCTAATAGATTTTTTAGTGAGACCTGTGAAGACACCATTGCAGTAGTCGAGTCGACTGAAGATCAAAGCATGGACAAGTTTTTCCAAATCCTGCTGTGACATTAGTCTTTTAATCCTAGATATATTCTTTAGGTGATAGTAGGCTGATTTAGTAACTGTTTTAATGTGACTGTTGAAACTCAGGTCAGAGTCCATGACTACACCTAGATTTCTGGCTTTATCTGTTGTTTTGAACATTGCAGACTGAAGCTCAGCGCTAACTTTTATACGTTCTGACTTGGCTCCAAAAACCATTACCTCAGTTTTATCTTTGTTTAATTGGAGAAAGTTCTGACACATCCAGTCATTGATTTGTTCAATGCACTTACTCAGTGTTTGAATTGGAGCATAGTCTCCTGGTGAAATTGTAACGTAAATTTGTGTGTCATCTGCATACAGTAGCTATGGTAACTTATTTTGTTGTTCTTCATTATCTGAGCCAGTGGTAGCATGTAGATGTTAAAGAGAAGAGGCCCCAAGATGGAGCCTTGAGGAACCCCACATGTCATATTTGTCAACTCAGATGTGTATTTACCTACAGTATAGAAACAAAGTTGTTTCTGTCCTTTAAGTAGGATTCAAACCAATTTAGAACTGTTTCCGAAAGTCCCACCCAGTTTTCCAGTCGGTCTAGTAATATGCTGTGGTCAACAGTGTCAAACGCAGCACTGAGATCTAATAATACTAACACTGAAGTTCTGCCACTGTCTGTGTTTAAGTGGATGTCATTAAAGACCTTTACAAGAGCAGTCTCAGTGCTGTGGTTTGGACGAAAGCCTGACTGGAACACATCAAAACAGTTATTTAAATGCAAGAAATTACTCAACTGTTGAAAAACAACTTTTTCAATGATTTTACCTAGAAATGGGAGGTTTGATATGGGCCTGTAATTGTTCATTACTGAAGCATCTAGATTATTATTTTTTAAGAGCGGTTTAATGACTGCAGTTTTCAGGGCCTGTGGGAAAATACCTGAGTGAAGAGATTTGTTTACTATATGAAGTAGATCTGAGGCCATGCAAGGCAAAACATCTTTAAAAAATCCTGTTGGAATAATATCAAGGCAGCAGGAGGAGGATTTCAGAAGTTGTATAATGTCCTCTAGGTTTTTATCATTAATCTGATGGAATTGTGTCATGGTGTCTGAATTGATATTAGGTGGACATAGGGACAACACATTTGCTGTACCTGGTGCAGAGGCACTGACTGCTTGTCTGATTTTCTGAATTTTGTCAGTGAAGAAGGAGGCAAAATCATTGCACGCCCTGGTGGATAGAAATTCAGAGGCTACTGACACTGGGGGGTTAGTTAGTCTGTCGACGGTAGCAAACAAGGCACGTGCGTTGTTTTTGTTGTTGGTAATGATGTCAGAGAAGAACGATTGTCGTGCGTTTTTCAATTCCAAATTATAAAGGCCAAGTCTCTCTTTATAGATTTCAAAGTGAACCTGGAGATTTGTTTTTCGCCACCTGCGTTCAGCTTTTCGACATTCTCTTTTTTCTGCTCTCACGGTCATGGCCTTTCTCCATGGAGATATTTTCTTGACAGACACTTCCTTTAACCTAGTTGGAGCAATGGCATCTATAACATTTTTAATTTTTGAATTAAAATGATCTACTAGCTCATTTACTGAGATGTTGGCAGGGGCAAGTGTGGAAGAAAAATTCTGAGTAAACATTTCCCTAGTATTTTCAGTTAAATATCGCTTTGTGGTTACCTCTTTTTGAACATTTTTGTGAACAGAAATAGAGCTCTCAAAGAAAACACAGGAATGGTCAGAGAGTGCAACATCAGTCACCACAACCTTAGAGATATTCAGACCCTTTGAGATAATTAAGTCCAGAGTATGCCCCTTATTGTGCGTGGGCTCCGTCACATGCTGAGTCAGTCCATAGCTATCAAGAACACAAAACAGTTATTTAGCCCCTATGTCCTGGGGGTTGTCAACATGGATGTTAAAATCACCAACAATGACTAGACGGTCAAAGTCAATACACACTATCGACAGCAGTTCAGTAAAGTCATCAAAAAAGCTTGCACAGTATTTGGGTGGTCTATAGATATTTAGGAACAGAGCTCGAGAGGAGCATTTCAGCTGAAGGGCCACATATTCAAAAGAATCAAAGTTTCCATATGATGTCTTCCTGCATTGAAGGGAATCATTGAACAGAATAGCAACTCCACCCCCTTTCTTATGCATTCTTTCCTGACTCATAAAACTAAAGTTGGGAGGGTTTGATTCAATAAGAACAGCTGCACTGTTATTTTGTTCAATCCAAGTTTCTGTTAAAAACATAAAATCGAGATTGTGCTCCGTGATAAAATCATTGATTAAAAATGTTTTTCCTGCCAAAGACCTGACATTTAATAAAGCTAGTTTAAGTTTGTTAAACACACTATTAGTCATGTTTTTTGTAACAAGCTGTGGCTGACATGGAATCACTGCTAAATTAGATAAACTCACACAAACGTTTGAGCGCTTCCTGTTTCTAAGATGATTCACCGCTCTTAATCTATTACCTATCAACACAGATATCAGCAAAGCTATAGGCAGGCAGGGCCCCGGCATGTCCTGGAAAGAGTTGAGAGTGCCATACGCCCTTGAGCCTGGACCCAGCAAATATTAGATTGCAGCGTTTAGTACACACACATCCTTATCAGGCTTCGGAGACTGCAGATGCCCTCTCGAAGGGAGGGGAGGCGGCCGACGCAGGCACAGTGATGGAGACGTGGGAGATGGTGCGGGGGTAGAGGACATGCTGCCAGGGGGGGAGGTGGTTGACGTAGGCACGGTGATGAAGACGGGGGAGATGGTGCGCGTCTCTGCGGTGATTTTGGTGGGCGTCGTTGAGGAGCGGGGGTAAAGGACATGGTGCCAGCCCTGCGTATCGCCTTGGTCTTGTATTCGGCCCAAATAATCTACGAAACAATCTATCTAAAGATATACTAGTTATGGATGGCATTAATTTGGCCTCCAGTGAGACTGTAAGGAATCTTGGTGTTATATTTGATCAGGATTTATCCTTTAACGCCCACATAAAATCAATCTCAAGGACCGCCTACTTCCATCTACACAACATTGTCAAAATTAGGCATATCTTGCCTCAAAACGATGCAGAGAAACTAGTCCATGCATTTGTTACTTCTAGGCTGGATTATTGTAACTCTTTATTTTCAGGGTGTACCAAAAAGTCAGTTAAGTCGCTTCAGCTGATTCAAAATGCTGCAGCTCGTGTACTAACCAGAGTTAGGAAAAGGGACCACATGACTCCTGTTCTGGCTGCCTTACACTGGCTCCCTATAGAACACAGGATAGAATTTAAAATTCTTCTTCTCGCCTACAAAGCCCTTAATGGGCAGGCGCCATCTTACCTTAAAGAACTCATTATACCCTACTGTGCTACTAGGGCATTGCGTTCCAAGAATGCAGGGTTGTTGGTTGTTCCTAGAGTCTCTAAAAGTACAATGGGAGCCAGAGCCTTTTCTTATCAAGCTCCACATTTGTGGAATCAGCTTCCAGTTTGTGTTCGGGTGGCAGACAGCCTATCCGTTTTCAAGAGTACGCTTAAGACCTTCCTTTTTGATAAAGCTTATAGTGATAAAATAAAATAATCGAATAAGAGTGCATTGACGTAGATACGTTGTGCCTCGTCACCTATACATTTTAGTTCTTACTCTTTCACTTAAATCCTAAAAACTTAGATCTTATATTTAAAATGTATCCAAAACCTTTCCCCTCTCTGACCTCTCGAGGTTCTAATAGAGGGTAACAGGTTGCAGAGAAGGCCTAGTCCGGCCCGGAAATGTGGAACGTAGCCACATACCTACTCCTTACCTCTAACCAATTCAGGTTCCAGTGGGGACCTTTCTCCCTGTGTGCCTCTCCACCTCTGTTTCCTACTTCTTACTTGCTACCCTTTTCCCTCAACCTATCCTAAGGGAGTGCATGTATGTAGACACGTTAGTTTAGCGGCTATAGGCTTGGACTGTTGGGGGGGGCACCTTACTCCGTCTTTCTGGCTGTTTGTAGGCCTACCTGTGTACTCTCATGTTTCGATTAACCCAGCTTCCCCCAAATCTCTTTTTTTGTGTCCATATATACGCCGGGATCCTGAGTCGAGGCTAATCCTGTTGCTGTGATCGTGTGTCCTGGATCCTATATCCTGAGTACTGGATCTGAGTCCTGGACTTCGAGTCGTGGCTGAACCTGTCTCTGCAGTCCTGCCAGACTCTCACCATACTACTTCCCTGATGGCTCCCACAAGATTGCTGACATCCTCGTGGATTCATCTTCTTATTACAGACACATTCATTTCCAAACATTTGGTCTACCTATGTTGTAAATGTATTATCTTTTCGATTTACACACGGCATCTATTGCACGTCTGTCCGTCCTGGGAGAGGGATCCCTCCTCTGTTGCTCTCCCTGAGGTTTCTCCCATGTTCCCCTTTAAACTGTGGGGTTTTCTCTGGAAGTTTTTCCTTGTAAGATGTGAGGGTCAAAGGACAGAGGGTGTCGTATTGTCATACTGATATAGTGATATGCTGTACAAACTGTGAAGACCACTGAGACCAATGTAGCATTTGTGATATTGGGCTATATAAATAAACATTGATTGATTGATTGATTGATTGATTGATTGATTGATTGATTGATTGATTGATTGATTGATTGATTGATTGATTGATAGTAACATGCATCAGCACAAATAACAACTTGTTATATTTAAAATAGGAACGTTTTGTTGATTTTGCAAACAAATTAAAATCTTCAAAATTAAAACTGGACTTGTGCAAAAAACTACAAAAATGCACATAAAATTAAGTCATGTTATACACGACAGAGTTGTCCCCTATTAAATATGAAAGGTTGATATTTTCAGCAGCTTTAGCCTAAATATATCATAATCAACCCAGCAATCAGTTAACAATGATCAACATAAAACAAATAAAAGAACATTAATTTTGAGGCATATCATAAAAACATAAACAAAGGAATGTGACCTCAACAGAGTCACGTGACTTCAGACCCGGAAGTTGCCGTCAGTTTGGAACATGCACCTAGCTGTTAATTAACTCTCCTGACGACGGACAGTAACAGTGGCAGCTGAAAGGAGGAAGGAAGCAGGACACTTTCGCATAAGGGCGTATTACTCCTGCTAGGTACAGTATATATTCTTTACTTGTTTTATGTATGTTGCTAACAAGACGTTTAGTGTAAACGCTACGGAGACAGGAAGCTAACAGTTAGCTATCAGCTGGTAAGACTTAAAAAAACTCTCGGATTCAATGTTATGAAGTGAACTAATGTTAACGCTAGCTGTTCATACTTAATAGATAAAATGTCGACATTAATAAAACGTTATAACATGTCCGTAATGTCTAATCCAAACGATTTATAATCCATCTGAGACCTGATCAGCTGCTCAACTTGTCTCACAAGACAAACAAGCTTAACGAGTTATACTTGTACTCAACTATATTTCCTTTGTTGCATAGAAATAGTTTAGTTTATCTGTCAGATTGGACAGTGCACATTCATAAATAGGACTCCTAAACCTACTGTCACAGTAGTAAAGTTGTCACGCACGGCATTACACATGAGCTACACAGCTTCTCACATAATTATATTTTGTGTGTATATATAGTCTTTAAAATAGCTTTCATAATACTATTTGTTTGCTCCTTTCCTATTTGTATTCTTCTTTCTGTCTGTATTCACAATTTACCCCATATCATTTCCTCATACGTGTACCTTTGAGAAGTGCTCACTATCACAGATGTTTTCAGATTTGTGAACAATATTTGAGAGAAATGGTTATTTTGTGTATTTAGAAAATGTTTTAGATCTTTGAGTTCATCTCGTGAAAAATGGGAGCAAAAACAAAAGTGTTGCATTTATATTTTTGTTCAGTGTAGATACCGAGTTGTGGATAACAATGCAGCTTCACAATGTGCTCACTAAGAGTCACAGCTGCTCAATTGGTTATAAGTGATGGCCTTGGTGGAGCATTGTGTCTCTGCCTTCACTCTTCAAGGTTTAGTGTAATTCTGCCCTGAAGTGTTGTAGTCTTTCCAGTCATAAACGAACATACATGTTACACAGCTGTTGAATATGTATAAATACACACAGCTAGAGAAATTCACCCAGATTAAATAAAGTTATAAAAGACTTTATATAGGTTTAGTTTATCAAGCATGTCATTTTATAATTAAGAAACCCTTACAGCAAAAGCTCTATGAAGGGCTTTATAAGTCAAATCTTACAATCATTTCTGTAACAAACGTCTAGCTGGTGTAAAGACAGTAATAATGTATGTTTTTGCTTTTCTATGTATGCAAGCTCGCACATGTTGTACAGTTCAGAGTCTGTGAATGATTTACGCCCAATATGAGATCATTAGAGCAACCTTAATGTGGGAAAATTAAAGATTAATTCAGATGAATCAAACTATATTTTAAGATCCTAGTTTATTCTGAGAAGCATTCCCTTTCAGCTAATGTTTGGCTATTTCTCTCCCTTCCAGTGTCTGCTGTCAACATGTTGTCTGAAGGAGGCTCTTTCATGAAGGGGATGGCCATGGGCGGCATCTTCTGCTTGGGACTCTCACTATTTGGTAGTTTCAGCCCCGCCACAGAGCACGGGCCGGGCGAACATCATCATCATCACGTCAAGGCCCCGAGTAAAGACGAGCTGACTCGCCTCTCGGACGGTCACGTGCTGGAGTTGGTGAATCAAGTCCGGGTGTCTTGCATCATCATGGTCCAGCCAAAGATCCTGGTTTACTGGGCGACTGCGCTGGACACCTGGAGTAAACACTGTGACAAGGCTGTGTTCTACACCTCCGAGTCCTCCAAGGCTTTGGAGGCGGTAGACTTAAATGAAAAAGATGACTGGGCGAGGCTACGTAAAGCTTTGAAGCATGCCTATGAGAACGCCGGAGATCTGCGCTGGTTCTTTGTGGCAAAAGCGACCACGTTTGCCATCATCGAGAACCTCAAACACCTGGTGCTCACAAAGGACCCCGAGGAGCCCTTCTACCTGGGCAACGCTATGAAGTCCGGGGAGCTGGAGTATGTGGCGTATGAAAGTGGCATCGTTCTGAGTTATGAAGCGCTGAAAAGGCTCGTGAATGTGTTGGAGGATGAAGGAAAATGTCCAGAAAGAGGACACGCCCTGTGGACGATGAGTGAGGACAAGCAGCTGGCAGTGTGTCTCAAATACACCGGTGTGTTCGCAGAGAACGGAGAAGACTCTCACGGAAAGGGCCTCTTTAACAGCAAGAGTGTGGACAGCTTAATAACGGACAGCATGAGGGACAACCCCACTAATGTGGTGGAGGGCTGCTGCTCCGACCTGGCAGTCACGTTTAACGAGATGTCGCCCAATCAAATGCAGGTTATGATGTTCGGAGTTTACAGACTTCGTCCTTACGGCCACGACTTCCATGACTTGTTAGTATTTGAACCTCCTGAAGGTTCAGACAACGACTAGAGACTCTTTCCTTTTAATATGTACGTGGCATTTGAAATGTGTTTTGCTTCTATGATGGCAAACTTAACTGTTGAGATGTTTTTCTAATTATGTTTGTAAAATGGATCCTGGGTGGGAATAACTCTTTTATGTATATTTGTACCTTTTGCAGTTGGCACAATCAGCACCTGAAATGCATTTGTGGTGTTGTTGAACTGAGGTGATGAGTGTGCGGTTCTTTTAAATGTAGATGGAGCAGGGACATTTAGCAAACTTGTACCATGAGACTAGATTCTCTGGAAGTTGGAATGATGTACCCCAGTGTTGACATCTGGGGAAAGTATATTCACGAGGGCTGCACGATGTTGAAGTATACATACAGGTAGATTCTGTAGCCGAAAGATTTTACTGAACTGATCTTCCTTTTTTGGCGATTTTTCTCGTGGTCCTCGCCCATTTTCGAGACCCTGCTTTGTTTCTGATTGAATAATTGATTTAAATGATTGTGATTGGTTGTTTGCTGTGCATGAAGAACCTGCATATCTCTCACTATGAACAAATTTGAAAGTTGGAGTAATTTATGTTCTATTAGACAGATCTTCCTTTGAGAATAGTGATGTTAAATTCAGTGATTTTTCCTTTTGTTTCAAGCAGCAAAGAAGTTTGAGCATGACTTGAGTTCGTTTGTCTTACATGATCACATCCTGTGTTGCAATGGCTGAAACAATATATCGTGCAGCCCTAATATTCAGTATATTTCTATTGTCCTGTGTTACTGAACAACTTTTTCAGTGGAGCTGTCATTGTTCCACTTTCATTTAAAAAAAAAAAATGTGATTATCAGATCAAGTACTTTTAAGAAATGTGACTTTTGGATGATAATAAATCAAATGAATTACTGATTACATGTTGGGCTGTTGCTGCAAACCTGGTAAACATACTGTGAAGGATTTTTGTTAAAAGGGAAATAAATGTACCATTCGCTTTGTTAACATTTGTTTTGCCTTGACCAAAATGTTCTTGTAATCTTGAAACTAAATGTACATATTTTTCTGCAACTAGGCAAGAAGAGAATAAAATATTGCAGTTGTTAACTGAGACTAAGCGTTGCCTTAATGGTGGTAGATTTTTTTTTTAGCTATTGTATGAGAATTATTTATCTGAGACTTTAGAATATCACCTAAAATCAAAATTGTAAAGCATTACTGAGCAAATAGAAGCAGCATAACCAGTCTAACATCTGCACACTAACTCTGCCACTCCTTCATATGCAACTCCTCAGATCCTAGTTAGTGAGTAAAGGCCACGTCATTACTCCAACTACAAACAACGTGAATAGCAAGTAAACAGTCTCTAAAGGGTCTGGAAACTCTGAGCTTGACATTGAAAAGTGCTTGAGACAGCTTGACATTGTAATGGTTATCCTCCTGTAGATTGCTGTCACAAAACAGTGTAGTTGTGTATAGCACAGTAACATCAACTTAATATAATATCCTGGAAGTTTAACCTGAAGTCAAAAGTAAAACGATGTTCTCATGTTTACCAATTGATGACTGGGCGAGGCTACGTTCACATCTAAAACTGGATACAATGCATAATAACTGAGATTGAGTTTTAAAGCAAGATCTTTCATTTATTTGTGCATAATGGCAAATAATTCAAAGCCTTCAGCAGGTTACACAGCTAAGTCCTTAGGTGTAAACAGGTGACGTGGAGCCCATGCGAGCACCGCACTTTCTGTGGGGGAGGGGTGTGGGGGCAGGCGTTGCAGGTGGTGATGTCATCATTTATACGTCTTCATGTGCCACAATCCATCATTCAGATAATGAACGTTCTCAATACCAATTCCTTTGTTGACTTTCTCTCTGTTTGAAAAAAAAAGATTATTATTCATCAAAAGAGCAGAAAGGATGTTTTAATGCTTTTTTTAAACGTGAAAGAAAGGCTTACATGCTGTCTGCTGACATCTTCATAATGCCAACACAAAGTGCAAATTGTTTTCCCTCCGCCATTATGGCCTGCATCCAGTTGTTAAAGAAACATTTGTACAATGATTTTTGTTGTAGATTTGGAAGTAATAATTAACTCTATAGCCAGGGTATATGCAGGAATCCTGAAGTCAAATGTAATACCTTTTAAGACCTTTTTTAAGACCCTTTCCATACATTTTAAGAACTCATCGCCACTTGGAGTTTTAACCAGTTACCTTGGCGACACACTTTACCTCACATTTACTATATACAGTATTGATTGTCCTTCCTCCTTATCTTCCAACCATTTGGACGCAAACTTGCATTTCCCCATAACCATGTTGTTTAACAACCGGCGTAAACGGACCTTCGTGCGCTATCAAGCAGTGAGCGTGCGATGTCCTGTTCAGATGACGTCAAATCCAACGGGATGCCATAAATAAACTACACAGAATCACACTACACACCTACGCAATGATTACATTCAGGCAGACTGTAGAATACAACCTCTTTGGACAATTTATATACTTATTGAAAACAAGCTATAAAATGTAATACCTTGGAAAATGCCGTTTAATACTTTTCGCTAAATTGATTTATCAACTTTTAATACTCTTTAAGACCCCGCGGACACCCTGATAGCACAAGAACACTTCACAAATATATTTTTTGTGTGAAAATCAATCCGCTTCCACATGCAGCCTCATGTTTAAAAGGATACAACTGCTGTGTCAGCTGCAGCTGGGTAGAGTTTAGCGCCTGGCGACGTCAGCCCGGGGCACATGATGTTGGCTCCACTTAAGACAAACTTAATGGCTCCTTTGTCTACTTGCTGGTGGGGAAGAATGAAAGGATCTTGGAAAAAAGAGAAGGAAGACTTTTACTTAGCTTTGTGATCAATAAGTCATAACCAAAACATACAAAGGCACACTGCATTACAGAAATGAAAGGTCCTTCTGAAGGGCAGATCTAACCTTTTTTATTTTTTGTTAATTGTGTGCATTAGGATCTTACATTTATGCAACAGTCTGAGGGTCGGGTAGAATGGGCCTTCTCTCTGTCTGAAGAAGAGCAGTTCTCCATTCACTGTCAGGATTTCAATGTGTTCATGGCTGTGGGGATAACAATAGAAATATTACAAATGTCAAAGGCAATCCACTAAAAACACACTGCATTTAAGAAAAATTATGAAGGAAATAACTGAATCATACCATCTCACGATTTTGACAGGGTCTTTTTTTGGCATTATGTGATTGAGCCATGTCTCAATGTCTGGAAACTGTTCCAATAGCTGATTTTTGATGCCCTTGATCACTGATGTTTTCAGCTGGATACAGTTCGACACATTTTCCTTATCATCAAATCTGAAACAGTAAACAGTGCTTTTAGTATAGATACAAATACAGCCATTAAAAACAAAACAAAGGCAACTGCTCGTCACATTTGACAACAAAGCTGTACTTATTTTTCAAGTGAAATAACTAATATACTGTAGGCCTAAACATGTGACAAACATACACAACATGAGCTCACTGATTACACATTGTGGCCAATATTGGCAGTAACTATTGTGTTGGTTTAATTATGATATTTGATTTAAAAACCAAGAACCAAAAGCAATGACACCCACCGATTACAGATATTTGGAAAGGGGATTCAATTGTAGTTTTAAGAGATACAACAGAATGCTCTAACTTGTTTGTTCTAAAAAGTAGATACATAAATACATAAGCAAGTGGGCTTTCTTCTTAAATCTCATCCAGACTAAAACATGAATAATAGTGTAATTCTCACTCTCATTACAACTCAATCTGAAAAAATAGATAGCTTTACCTAATTAGAAGAAAGGTGAATTTCATCATTGTGATTACTAAAATACAGGGCCGTATTGCTTAGTTAAGACATATGAATGAATAATATCTAGATCACATATGAATGATACATTTTAACAGATGTGTTTTCCGGGCCCGGTCTACTGCAATAGCACAGGACCTTACCGATATTATAAATGATGTCTGTTTGTCTCATTAATTGAACTTGAGCATACAACAAAACTAACTTGCTAATCAGTTAGCGTTAGCCACCTAGCTGTGGTTAGCTAACGTTACAACACATAAATCATCACATACGTACTTTTTAAACATCCTCGTTGGTCGCTGTAACGGTTTCCGCGTTCCTCAATTTCCACAAAGCTTGTCCGGACTTACTGCGCAAATATGTGTGTGTTAAACACAATAAGATAATAGAAGACAGTTCATATATCAAGAAATGCTTCTCTACTTCCACGCCTGTTTAGCAGTGGAGGGCCAGAGTTGTAAGGGTTTGCTTCATTTTACGACAGTTGTTTACGTTACACGGCAGGTCTTCTGTCACCCAAGTAACCATTTTTTTATAGAACCTTTATTGAAATCAACAACTGTAGTTCCAATGTAGGATTTAACCACCTTCTATCTATTTTGGGAATTGTCTTCTTTTCCATGTTGTTAACTTTGTTTTTAATGCTTGTACAACGTACTTTGAATTAACTTTTAAATGTATGTGCATCGAATTATTTAGGTGTTGATATGCTTTTTAAACTTTTTTTAATTCTAAGTAATGGTAACAAAAATGTTGTGAATTAATAGCAAGATCATACTTTATGTGGTCTAAATTAATGTAAACAAATTTAAAGTGAGCGCAATAAACAAGAATACAATTAGTCGTATGATGAAAAAATATAATAATGTATATATATATACTGTATAATGATATATATAGATACATTAGACAGTACATTTCCCTTTAAATATATTTATTTATTCATTCATATTAATCATTAATATTATATAAACGTGACATCAGTCCGTGGTGATCAGTGACATGGCGCCATCTTGTGGCCAGAGCAGATAACAGCACTGTTTTCTGCACGAAAAAAACACGCTTGTGCAAAAAGTACTTTTTGTACAAAGTACTTCCGGTGGGTCACCGACTAGCTTTTTTGTGCGAAATTTCCTCCCTGTTTTCCGACGGGTGTTTTAGTATCACATGAGACTATTTCTCTGCTGTAGTTACATTTATTCTGTGAATAAGTATCTGAAGGCTGCTTCAGTTATTAACCGCTCATACTTAACGACTGTGCAACGCGGTGAGACACGAGAGGCGAAAAGAGGAAGCAATAGCCGACCATCTTTCTTCTCCTGCCAGCAATAACAAGAAAGAGACAAGGCTAGGTCCAAGTGAAGCCGAGTAGTTTACTGTTTATTATCAGTTTTATATTGGTAAAAAGGACCCTCCGTCCGCGTTGAGACACACACAAGCTATCGGACACTGAGCTCATCTCCCGGCGAGCCTGGAAGTTTTGGATCACCAGAAAAAGACAATCTGTTAAAGAATTAGTATCCCCGTTTTTTCATGTTTCCAACAGGTTTATCTTCCCCTAATCCCCCACCACCGCCAACCCAGGAGGCTAGACCAGTGGCTACTGATGTCAAACCCGACAGCGGTAACATCACATCCCCGAAGAAGAGGAAAATAAACGGCTCTGAGAGGGAAGACACTGCTGACAAGTCCCTGAATTCCTCCTCCTCTTCCTCCTCCTCCTGCTCCCCGCTGCACATCCAGAAGAAGTTGAGGTTTGAGGATTCAGTGGATATCATTGGACTGGATGTGAAAATGGCTGAGGAGGCTGCTGCTGCTGCGGCGGCCGTGGTTGCTGCTTCTTGCTCCAATAACAAAAGCAAAGCCGTGTTCCTGCCCGGTGTCGGGACGGGACACCATGCGAACGGACTGACGAAGCCCGCAGGCTCCTCCGGGACCTTCTCCAACAGTAAACCCGGGGCGGCCAAGAAACTAGTCATCAAGAACTTCAAAGGTAGCACACACAAAACAGTCAGATACTGTGCAATAAGCTCCAAAACATCAGCAATATAAACTTTTAACAAGTCCACAGTGGAACATGTAATCTGTTATTGTGATGTGAGATTGGCTGTAAAAGGACCTGAAGGCTGTAATTCAATGTAAATGTAACAATAATAGAAACCTAGCTGAATCAGTGCTCTCCTATAAGGTCAAATCTGTCAGGAAATATACATTTCCTTAATTGTGTCAATATGGGAATGACTCTTGGCTCAGTGAACAGAAATGTACTAGGCATACATATTTTTGACATGTTAGGAAAATAATGTATTAAGAGGCACTCATTTATCATCAAATAGGTTCTAACAATCATAATAGGACATCCAAATAAGACTATAAAGACTAAAGTAAAACTAATAAATATAGTTTCTAACTGCCAAGCTTAATGTTTACATATAACATATCTAAAATGAAGTTGTTATTGCTCTCCTGAAGTAACAGGATTATAGAGTAGGATTGGGAACTTTAACCTACGTTTTTTTAGATGAATTTAATGAGATGGCGCATTCTCATTATTAATAGTTATAATAATATAACTTTATTATCCAGCACCTTTCATACAGTGGGTGCAGTACAAAGTGATTTACAATTAAGGGATGAAAAGTAAATAAATATACACATCCAAAAACAAACCAGTGCAAATCTGAGGCTATAGCATGTCTAATAACAACATTCAATAACCATGTTTATTTATTTTATAGTCAGGACCATCTTGCTATAATAGTTTTTATAATAGCACTGGCTTAGTGGCATTATGGGTCAGTGAGGTCCACTGTTTTATTGTTATAAGAACTGTTTTGTGGGTTTTTTTGCACACAGAAAAACCCAAATTGCCTGAGAACTACACGCAGGAGACCTGGCAGAAGCTGAAGGAGGCAGTGGAGGCCATACAGAACAGCACTTCAATCAAGTACAACCTAGAAGAGCTCTATCAGGTATCACTACTGACCTGTTCACCTCCCAGAGGAAACACATTTATAACTAAAGTTTCCTTTTTGACACTTTTCTTTCTGTCCCCTCAGGCAGTTGAGAACCTGTGCTCCCATAAGATATCTGCCAAGCTTTACAAACAGCTGAGGGCCGTGTGTGAAGACCACATCAAGTCACAAATTGAGCAATTCAGAGAATATCCTTCACTATTTTATTCATCTTCATATATCTGTCTGTGTGATCTATCGTAGTATTGTATTGCTTAGTGATGATCATGCAGTCATATTGCAGAACATATCTTCTTCCTTAACGTTGTTCATACGGATGCCTTGGACAGTGTGCTTTTCCTAAAGAAAATTGACACATGCTGGCAAGATCACTGCAGACAAATGGTATGTTTCATAACTTTTACAAGTGAAGTGGTGGCTTTCATATCCCTTGAAAGTCTGTTTATGTAAGGTCTGCTTTCCTTGCGATTTGTTTGTCAAATGTTCCTGTTTTAATTGTCTAATACTGATTTGAATATTGAACTTCCATGAAGTTGGGGGAATTAAAACATCAATATTAAATGTATTGTAAAGTCTCAAACCCAATTTAAGATCATGGTTATTTTCTCAAAATTGGAAAGTTAACTCACAGAAGCCATCTTACAACTGTTTTCATCAAACAACAACATGTTTGAAAAAGAATAACAATGTGATCACAGCTTTTTCCTAACTTTTTATGTCTGTCTTTGTTTCACAGATCATGATTAGGAGTATATTTTTGTTTTTGGACCGTACCTATGTTTTACAAAACTCAATGCTGCCATCTATCTGGTGAGTGATCCCTGAAGTCTGCTGTTGTACATTAGCATGTAGCAGATTCATATGTTTAAAAAAAAAAGTTTGAACAACTTCTGTGGTGTGCAGGGACATGGGTCTGGAGCTGTTCAGGTTCTACATCATCAGCGATCTGAAGGTCCAGTGTAAAACCATCGACGGGATACTGCTGCTCATAGAGATGGAGCGAAACGGAGAAGCGATAGACCGCACCTTACTGAGGAGCCTGCTGAGCATGCTCTCTGACCTGCAGGTAACAGACTATTACTTTTTATATTAATGATCCAAACACTTCCTGTACTAAAAGAAAAGTGATGCTTTAGCAGCTGTGGTATTTGTGATTATCACCTGAACCGGGGTATGATGAGTTGTCAGTCTCTTGTTGACAAATGGCTTTAATTAAACCTGTGTTCTCTCCATCCCTGACAGATTTATCAAGACTCCTTTGAGCAACGCTTTTTGGAGGAAACTAATCGCCTGTACGCTGCAGAGGGACAGAGGCTGATGCAGGAGAGAGAGGTGATTTATGTGGACCACCGTACTCTGGGCCCATTTATATTGTTTGTTTCCATGGTTTCTTTTTTACAAGACTGGACACAATGTCACACAATTTATGTCCAGTATTATGATATGTTTGCATCTAGAACATGACCTTTATTTTAGTTACTCAGAATGAAACTGAAAGGACTTCATCACACAAGAACACTAACATATCCATAGCTACAGGAGATCCGAATGCAGTACAAGACTGAAGGGTTTCCTTCATCTCAGCTGAAAAAAGATTTAGCTTGATTCAGACAGAAAGTAAGAAGAGAGTAAAATAGAAATGTATATATCAGCGTTTCCGCCAGGGGGGCGTCTTGCCGTCATTTCACACCCTTATTCAGCTCAGGACGCCCTGAACGCGAGCCGAGGGCGTCCAAAAATATTAATAATTCGAGAGAAGATGGAGAGTTTTTATTGCTTGAAAAGGAAAAAGGATAAGGACATCCCTCTGTTGGAGGGGCAAAGGAGTCTGGTGGGATTCTTTTCGGAGTATTGAAGATCGTTTCCCCGACATCGAAGGTGCCTGCTACCGGACAACACGGAACCTGCACGATTTGGACGCGATGAGCGGAGGGGTTTTAGTGGAGCACGCGAGTGAGCTGCGAGCGCCGGAGCCTCGCAGCGGCGAAACTGAGGCTCCGTGGTAAACTGTGGTAACATGAAGAGCCGTTTGGGTGCCGACACAGCTGGCGCTTTAATAGAGCAGAGCCAAATGATCCGGCTCACTAACGTAAAAAGCTCTCGGGGTGGACGCCCTCTCAGCCCTGGTCTGGCGGAAACACTGATATATATACATTTTCTCAATACTGATACTGTGTGTGATATATATGCACAATCAAGATTTAGCTGTCACATATAGTTCATTATGTCAGTATTTACATATTTTTAAATTACATTAAAAACTGAAACACATGAAATGATTGGTTGCGTGAGAGTTATGATACAGGATTTTTGACTCAACATAACTTTATTCAAACTGGTCTGACTTTCTTTATTAAACAAATCATATGGATTGATGTATTCAAATATGACTCCTTTCCGCTCTCTTTTTGTAGGTCCCAGACTATCTCCATCATGTCAGCAAGCGCCTGGAGGAGGAGGCTGACAGAGTCATCACGTATTTAGATCAGAGCACACAGTGAGTCCTACACTGTAGTATTCAATGTGCAGTTTCACAAACACAACGATTCATTTGTAACATGAGTTGGTTTTTTTCCCTGTTCAGAAAACCGCTCATTGCTAGTGTGGAGAAGCAGTTGCTGGGCGAACATCTCACGACTACTCTGCAAAAAGGTACACAACTCATATTTATGAGTGGACCTTAATCCCAGTTAGTATGATTGTATAAAAATACCTTGCGCTCATGTCGACCCTTAGGAACCTTCCTAAGCAAAAACATGTTTTTAAACCACAGCCTGGCTCTTGAAAGTTTAAAAGCAGCTTGATTCCTGATCTTTCTTGTTGGAAACTTTCAGGTCTGACTCACCTGCTGGATGAGAACAGAATTCAGGATCTGTCTCTTCTCTATCAACTCTTCAGTCGAGTGCGAGGTGGCGTTCAGGTCCTCCTGCAGCACTGGATAGAATACATAAAGGTATGAACGGAGATAAAAGTCTCAAGAAAAAGTGCCAGGAACTGTTTGTCATATTCTGTTGCTAACTGCTGTTTTCAATGTCTTGAAAATCAAAACCTAGGCTTTTGGAAGCACAATCGTAATCAATCCAGAAAAAGACAAAACAATGGTGCAAGAGTTGCTGGACTTTAAGGACAAGGTGGATCACGTCATTGACATCTGCTTCATAAAGAACGAGAAGTTTGTCAACGCCATGAAGGAGGCTTTCGAGACATTCATCAACAAACGGCCAAATAAACCTGCAGAGCTCATAGGTCAGCTAACATGCCCCACATTCATACCTCCTCCTGTGTCATGCAATCAGCTGATAATCCTAGTCTTCATGCATTAACACGTGGTACAAATATATACTTTTGTTTCCAGCAAAACACGTGGATTCAAAGTTAAGGGCAGGAAACAAAGAAGCAACAGACGAAGAACTGGAGAAGATGCTGGATAAAATAATGATTATTTTTAGATTCATCTATGGTAATGGTTACTTTATTTTACTATCACATTTGTTTGAGTTTATGAACTCTGTGTTGATCTTAATGTTATGATGTGTTGTCATTGTAGGAAAGGATGTTTTTGAAGCCTTTTACAAAAAGGATCTTGCCAAAAGGTTGCTGGTTGGAAAAAGCGCCTCTGTGGATGCTGAAAAATCTATGTTGTCGAAGCTGAAACATGGTGAGTTTAATCCTTCAGTGTCACTTCTTTACACACACAAACGTCACAAACAACGTGAAATAAAGGGGACTCTTGATCCTAAATACTTTTGACTTGTGTTTCCTCAGAATGTGGAGCAGCGTTCACCAGCAAACTGGAGGGCATGTTCAAGGATATGGAGCTTTCTAAAGACATCATGGTGCAGTTCAAACAGGTGGGAACTACAAAAGTGGGTTGAATCTGTAAAAGGATCGTGTGAGTTTCATATTGGATTGTCCTGATGGTGAGATGATGTATAAGGGAGTTTAATATTACAGACATTATACTAGGGCGGTAGGGTTTAAGATACAGGGCTGCAGAACAAAATGCCGGTCCTTGTACCTAGCTAATACTTTGTCAAAAGGAATGTCACCTGGCAATTGAATATTTGCTATAAGGGCTGTAACTAAAGATTATTTCCATTATCGTAAAATCTGCCAATTCCAAATGTATCGCTTATCTGTTGAGTTTATATATATTTCAGAAGATTTACCAAAAAAAGGACATCATAATAGCCCCTTCAAATATATTTTGATAGGGGCTATTATGGACTATGACATGATCCACTGTGTCCCCTCCAGCTTAACTGACCAGCTTATCAAATGATCACCCGAATAAACTTTCAAAGATTCACATTTGAGTGACAGGGACAGGTTTATGTTGACTTAAACTGTTTATGTAATGTTAATCTCCAAACTGGTTAATCAGGCAATCGCTTCACCTCTAATTTGTAGGTTACTTTGTAATGATATAAGCTTTTTATACTGGTTGTCTTGCCATTCTTGCTAGATAAAGCAATTATCACTGCTAAAAGAGTTGTACAATCCTTCCTCATACTATTACTAAAGCCTCTGTGCAGTGTTTTGAAATCCATTAAGCTTTCAAACTCTTGGATTTATGATTGGCTTCATGGATCCTGTTTCCTCACCTCACCGACACCTGAAACAGCACGCCCTCACCACACAGGGTTTCAGTTTCTTATAGTAATAACCTAATGCGGAGAATTGCATTTGGCTGCAGGATAACATCCCATGTGTGTCACTTGTTTCTGCGCAGTACATGCAGTGCCAAAACATTCCAGGCAACATTGAGCTGACGGTGAACATCCTCACGATGGGTTACTGGCCAACCTATGTCCCCATGGAAGTGCACCTGCCTGCTGAGGTCAGTGCTGCTGAGCAAATAGCGATATCTTCTGGAAACGTACTGTTTTTACAACCTGCCGTGCAATACATCTAGTGAGTGTTGCTCTGTAACGCCTCTGTTATCTTTGTCCAGATGGTGCGACTACAGGAGATCTTCAAGACTTTCTACCTGGGCAAACACAGCGGCAGGAAGCTGCAGTGGCAATCTACACTCGGCCATTGTGTCTTAAAAGCTGAATATAAAGAGGTACATCACTGAAGCCTCTTTCCCACTTAACAAAAAACCCACCTTTATCTGGCTTTTGACTTTATTGGGAAATGTAACAGCCAGACAAATGAAGATGATGGAAACATTACACGCTCATATTTACCCCTTTTTTTGGCACGTTTTGGCACCATTTTGTTGTTTACTAGCAATGATAAGAAAGTCTAATTTGAGCTTATTTTGAGCTTATTTTATGTGTTTTGAAAACTTACATATGCCCTAATTTTGGTTATAATATAGGATGCTCTGGTGTTTTGCTCACTCAGTGAATAAAGCTTAATGTTAAAACACATTTCACTCAAACTAAACCACACCTGCTGAGAGACAAATAAAGGCTTTCTGATTCTGATTTATTTCTTCTCTTGGATTTGTCTTACAAAAGGGCAAGAAGGAGCTGCAGGTGTCCCTCTTCCAAACGCTTGTGCTGCTGATGTTCAACGAAGGAGAGGAGTTCACACTGGAGGAGATCAAACTGGCAACCGGAATAGGTTTGTGTTATATCCCATTCACATCAAAGTTTGGTTGGCAGCACTTCCATGAAGAAATAACTACAATAGTCAAGCACTCGTGATGCAGCACCACTGATGTAAAACACTGTCCCTGTGTGTGTGGGTTTACAGAGGACAGTGAACTGCGCCGGACTCTGCAGTCACTTGCTTGTGGGAAGGCACGTGTCATCACCAAAATCCCAAAAAGCAAAGATGTGGAGGATGGGGACAAGTTTTCTTGCAATGATGACTTCAGACACAAGCTCTTCAGGATCAAAATAAATCAGATCCAGATGAAAGAAACGGTATGATACTATCCCACCGTACTTTCCTCCTTTCATAGTATTTGATGAAGTATTTTAACTGAGTGTCTTCCCTCAGGTGGAGGAGCAAGCCAGTACCACAGAAAGGGTCTATCAGGATCGTCAGTATCAGATTGATGCTGCCATCGTGCGGATCATGAAGATGAGGAAGACTCTGAGCCATAATCTCTTGATGTCTGAAGTGTACAACCAGCTCAAGTTCCCTGTCAAGGTGATTAACACAACACTGGATCTCTTTATTAACAAAAATGTTCTAGTTGGTATATATGGGTTGATATGAGTGTTCTAAATAATGTTATCCCTGTATCTGTTGTGTTGTTATCTAATTGGTGTACTTGCTTTATCATAAGCAGAGTCACAGGGTTTATTTTGTTATGAGTCATTTAAAACCAGCTGTTTTGCTTTCCATTTTTTACCAGAATGATATTATTATGTCTATATACAGTATCAGTTTGAGAGTTTCAGTCCTTAAATCCTAAAGAATTTTGACTTTATTATGTACCTAGAGCAGGGGTGTCAAACTCAAATACACAGTGGGCCAAAATTAAAAAATGGGTACTAGTCGAGGGCCGGACTGGTTCAATGTTTATTGCCAAACGTATTGAAATGAACTTATTGCACATATTAAACCTGGAACTAACAAAGCTTAAATTATTGCCTATAAAAACAACATTCAACATTAAATAATCAGTTGAATTAATTTATTATGGATCTATCTGCAGCTTTTCCGGAGTCATTTCTTATGAATACATTTTTCCACAGGCCAACAACAGCTTCAAAAAAACAATTTCCCTCCAAGAGAAAACCAAACATGCCCTGTGTCGTGAGAGAACAACTGCAACAGGAAACATCCATTTAAACTCAGTTTGCTGCTGTGATGCTAGTTCAAGCAGATACTTGGCATCTCATCTTGGGTGCAAGTTCATCAATGTTTGGGGTCGGGCTCTGAGCTGAGGAGATCCTCAGGATTGAGTGAAGGTGTGCGTGCAATATACCGGCGGGCCAGATCTAATAGTAATTAGAAATTATCCTGCGGGCCGAAATTAAATCCACCAAGGGCCTGATTTGGCCCCCGGGCCTTGAGTTTGACACATGTGACCTAGAGGGACATTTTATTGGTAAATATTGTTCAGTTGCTGTGGACAAACCAAGAAACTGAGAAACGTTTCTAAATGCACTTAGAAATCGTTTTACTGCTATTTTTGGTTACTTAACAGCTGAACAATTAATCAATAACTGCATCATTGAATGGTATATTCAGATTTTCTGTCATTTTCTTCCACTCCAAAGGCTGACAATACTGTCAAAAAGTTGAATTAATGTTTGATAGGTTGTGGAGAAATCTACTGAAATCAGATCCAAACTGGTGTGTACAAGAAAATACTTTTTTAATAGTCATTTACCCTGGGAAGATGTCTTGTATTGCATTAATCTTCTTGTCACTGTAACAACCTCAAAGTATAAAAACAAGCAGATATACTGGCATGTGCCTCGTGTGTTAACCTTTACCTGCTCTCTGTCCTTTATTTTCTTTCAGCCTGCTGACTTGAAGAAGAGGATAGAGTCTCTTATTGACAGGGACTATATGGAGCGTGACAAGGAGAACCCCAACCAGTACAACTATGTGGCTTAGAGAAAGAAAAAGTGACTGAGAAAAAGAGATGCAGATGGTCCATTCAGGCTGAGGTCTCTTTTGCTCCAGTGGATGTAAACCATTATCATCTTCAACCCAGCGGCCGACAAGTGAATGGATACTGCTCCACAGGATTCTTTTGTCAGGGTTCTTGTGATCCTGTGGACTGCATGCCCATCGAAAAGAGAATAGTGTCCGTATTTCTCAGTGCCTCTGAGAGAGTTGGGCTACCGTGGAAAGACGAAGAAAACACAGATGTTGTTCCGTTTGCTCTTTTTTTTTAATGGAGAGGAAAAAATATTTATTTTCAAACTTAGATTATTCTTTGTTCATAGTTTGAATCAATATGCTCTTTGTTATTAAGTCACTTTTTGTCTTTCTGTTCACTCAGTATCCCAAACAAATGCAGACACTTCACAATGCCCTAAATGTAGTACAGATTGGAGAGGAAAAAGGGAAAAACCGACTTTTTTCTTTAGTTAGTGTCAAATTTGGGACTATTGGATTAACATTTATAGTAGGAAATTGCCAATTGGGTAAAATCTGTGTCAAATGTGTTCTACTGCAGCAAATTTTACGATTTTTTTTTTAAGGCCATGTAGCCATCTGATAAAGCTGTGATCATGAACACACAAAGCGTTCAAAGCTCAGTTTGTGCCAAAAAAAAGCACTTATTTTGTTGTAGGGTGTACTAAAGCTGCTAACACACTTCAGTTGTAAAGACAATGCATTTAAGTTTCTTGTTTCTTCTGTCTTTGTACATACTCCACAAAAGTTACATTTTAGATGATCTCATCCGACACTGTCAACTGCTTTTTAGGTTTTTGTTAACCCTTAGAAAGTATACTAAAAGCACAATGACTTCAGAGCCCATTTCCCCATCTTCCGCGGAGTCATACCACATACACACTATATTTTTTTGTATGTCTCCCTGTGTGGCTTGCAGGCCTTGTTGAAAAATGAGGGGATTGGAGGGGATTGCCTCAACACTCGAGGAAGAATATGATTGAGTAAACATGCCCTTGTTTGTATGAGTATGTTAGATTTATTGCTACAGATTAAAATAACTGTTTTAATCAGGTTTTTCTTTTTGTTAAATGGTTTCCAGAGTTAGAAGAAACACTCAAATTATCACCTGAAAAAAGTAGCAATACCACAATGCTAAAATACTTTGTTACAAGTAAAAGTCATGCCTTCCAAATGTTACTTGACTAAAAGTACTAGTGCCCAAATAAACGTAAGAAAAAGTACTTGTGTGGAATGGCCTATTTCAGAATAATATCAATGGATTATTATTATTATTATTATTAATGCACGAATGGGTTCATCACTTTGATTTTGCGTCTGGTAAAGGTGGATGTTTATAATATTTGAACTTCTGTATACATGTTCTAATAACAAAGGCCTACTAATCAATACATCATAAATAATTAGTTTATTAATATTAGTACAATTCTCAATCGGCGAGGTTGAGTAGTAGCATATAATATGTAATTGTAATAGAAGTATGAAATGGAAATACTCAAGTAAAGTACAAGTCCCTCAAAATTGTACAATACCGCAGTAAAATGTAGGCCTACTTTGTAACATTCCGTCACTGTTAATTTCCAATCAAATGAAAGCAGGCCCTTAGTACGCATTTTTCCAGCCGGACGCCTTCACATTCCCGTGATCCTTTTAAAACTTTATAATCATTAACTAGGTAAAAGGAGGAGATTTTAAGCTAAACCAGTTCAAACACCTCCTTCTGGTTTGAGACTGTCATATGACTCTCATTTCCTGGTACAGTCTGTGCCTCAGCTGCTTCCCAAACACCGCTGACTGAGCGTCACTGTCGGGTTATTTTGTTCAATTTCCTCGCTTGTGGCTGACACTCCGATACTACTCTGCGAAGATGTATCGATGTGCTACATTCGTTGTGTTTCTCGTCCTTGGAATTGGTACGTAACGTCACCTTCATTTGTATTTCAATCGAAAGTAAAAACTGAGAAATATAAAAGGTTTTTTGAAACTGCTGCGATTAATGGTAAACTTATAACACTAGCCTGGGCCTGGTGCTTCCGTGCAGAGGCTAAGTGCTGCTCTGTTAAAAAACGAGATCCAAAATATGTCGTAATTGTCTGTGGTCTTCAGTTTAATTTATTTACATTGTCTTTAAGGGTGCCTTAAAACGAAATCACCACTATTCGAGGTGCAGTCCAGGCAGTCGTGATGTTTTGCTAATGAAGCTAGCTCGATTGCTAATTGTTACCTACGTCAACAACATCTAACTGGAACACCGCGAAGTCGCAATAAAAAGCTCAATAAACTATATTTAGCCTCAGATTTGTATTTCATATTATCATGCCAACGTATTAAAAACACATTGAAAGTTATTATAATTTCACCTTTAACGCTGTACTGCCTTCCCACAATGTGTTAGCCAAATTAGCCGTTAGCTTACTCGTTAGATAACAGTTGTTTTGAAGATGAGTTAATGATCAAATCATGAGTCATGTCTGCTGCTAAACAAGGTTAGCCACACACCAATGTTATTTGGGTAAACTGGCACTTTAAAACAAGTAGGCAACAGAACATGCATCAACAAAATCCTAAAGGGCTAAAATAGTTAGCATTAGCAACGGTTATGCAGTTTACAGTAAGTTAGCACGTGACAGTAACGCTGAGCTAACGTCATTATGTAGTTAGGAAACTGGCTTAATTTAAAATCAATGTGGTTACATAACATTAAATAGATAGATAGATACTTTATTCATCCCAGATTTGAATATTATTCAGTTTCAGCATCAATGTTTTCAGGCACTAACATATTTAAAAGGTGGAATATAGTATAATCATAATAAAATTAAAATGAACAGGACATATCTGCAGTAGAAAATACGTATATCAGAATGAGAATAAATGAATTCGTCCCACAGAGGGGAAATGTACATTTGTTACAGCAAGTAAAGAGCCAAAGATAGCTCAATTATGAATTAAGAAGCATTCATAAAAATATTAACGATAAAAGTAGACAAAAATACATATGCGTATATATTTACAGTTATATATATATATACATATATTGCACATACAGTAGGTAGTATTGCATAACAGGGTTGTTATAATCTTTGTTGTTATGTGGAAATATTTTCGTTATACATTAAAACACGTTTAAAAAGGCGCTTTTATAAACCTTTCCCCATTAGACAGGCTCACAACATTTGAGAAATCTGTGTGAGAGAAAGGATGTTAGTTAGGATGAGGATGTTAGAATTGTTAATCAGATAGTTTCAGGTGATGTGAGAGTTGGGCCTATGTCTCTAGTTACAACTCAGCCCTTCAGTAATGATACTGTTTTATTACAGCAAGATAATACCTGTTTGAGTTGATGTCAGTGCTTTATACTTTTATAATACTGCTGTTGAATTGATGATGATGCTTACTGCTAAAACCATATAGTAATGGAACTTGGCCTCTCTTCTGTTAAATGTTATACTAACTCTCAGAGTATGTAGAATGATACAAGATCTTATTGCAAGTATGACTAAAAATGTTGTTTGGAAGTATAGTGTCATCGTAAAATATTACTTTATTGTTTTCTAGTCCACTGAGGTCGAACCGGGGTTAATATGATTCTTCAACACATCAAAATAGCTCTTAAAAACACTTATGTGAAAATGTAAATGCGATTGGCTCTGCTCAATCAATGCCTGATAGAGGATGCAGGTACTCATGGTGTTTGTTTTTCTGAAAATACGTGGCTTCTTAGTCTCTATAGTATATTTGAGGTGTCCACGAATGCCCACTTGTTATAACTTTAGATTTACTGAAGATATTAAACTATTGAATTACAGCTGGATTAATAATCATTAGAATATAATAAATAATAGTATTTTTTCTTTTTCTTTCAGCGATCCAGCTGTCAAACGGCACTGAGGTCAATGTCAAAGACAAAGACAACAATTTATGCCTCTATGCTAAATTAATGGTCAACTTCAGAGTCTCCTATGAAGTCGCCGTCAATGAGGTGAGTGTGTTGTTTTGGTCACAATAACCTCAAGATGACTATGTTTGGTATATTTAGTACATCAGGTTACACATTGTGAAGTAACTTTAGCAGCTCAGCTCTTATCAGCACGCCTCAGCGTGACTGTGCGAGAACACTCGTCTGAGATTCTTGCAATTCAGCATTTCAGTTACTGAGTTTTCCTGCATGGATATCCTGCAATTGTTAAGTCCTGTCTTTTAAAACTAGTTCCCTTTGGGCAGTTTTTTTTCTCTACACTGAACACTTTAATTGATCTTTCTTATCAGCTAGCCTATAAAAGTATTGTATTTCATGTCATGTTTACAGGGGAAGTGTTTAAGTTGATGAGGAACTGGTTATCAAATACGTTTAATTGAAGCTTCAAAATCGTTAACTCTTTTCATTTTTTTTATTTAGACGTTTGTTAGGACAATAAAAATGTGTATTCAAATAAAGCAAACAAACAACTAAAGATGCAGATACTATTGCATGAATTAAAAGAATACCGTTCCGAGTTTATCTGTCCAAGTAACTAAAACTCATGAGTTTAGTCATGACATCAAACTTGTATAATTAATTTAAATATTGTCACACTTTACTCTCTTTCAGATCTTAACAGCGGAGTTTAAACTCCCTGCCAGTGTCGCATCAGATGGAAGTACATGTGATAACACAAGCTCAACGTTGAAGCTTAATTTTGGAGAAGGACACTCATGGAGTGTAAACTTCACCACAGAAGGAAAAATGTACCAGGTAGACACCATCACCTTTTCCTACAACCTCAGCGACGCAAGCATCTTCCCTAACTCCACATCAACCGGTAACTTCTACACCACACAGTGCAAACAAAAAGACACATAACAATTATCACAGTCTTTGATCTGATGCTGATGTGTTTTCTGAATTTCTTGTAGAAACCACAACAATCTATGTGAAGCCTCAAATCAAAGATGTCGGAGTGGACACCTGCTACTCATGCGAGAGTGAAGACACGTACGTAACTGATTCGGTCCGTCAGACGCTGTGGAACGTGCTCATACAGGCTTTTGTCATTAACAACAGCACAAGTGAAAACAGTAAGTACAAATGGACTTTTCAGGGTTACATTACAAATCATCACACCACAGCAGCTGGTGAAAAGGCAAGGGGATGAAACTGTGGGGAACATATCAAATCTGTCTGTCGCTTTGCTGTTCCATAGCACAAAAGCTATCACCTCATTTCATAACAATGTCTCTTCAAAGTCCTGATGCTTATAATGATATGTGATTTTTGGCTAAGATCTTATCAAGTCAAGTATTTCTTTAACACTAGAACCGCCAGAGATTTTTTATACCTAAAACCGCCACCGGGGTCAAATTGACCCAGCATTAGAATGCATTGATTTTCAAAGTAAAAGTATTGCTTTTAAAAAGAGAAATGGTCCTGTGGTATTGGTATTTTGACAAGCAATTTTGTTAAATTGTTTCGTTTATTAACGGTACAACATAGGTTTTCGTGAGGCGGTTGTCGTTGTTGGGTGAAAAGCAAACAGCTGTTTGCTGCGTTGCAGAGCAAGCAGTCTCCCGTGAGCGGGAGCGCGCTCCTTCACTACAGACTGTCGCTATCTATCAATCTCTCTCTCTCTCAATCTATCTCTCAATCTATAAGGAACTGCAGTAGACAAAAGGCGTTGTTATAGCAACACGTCATGTTTGTTTACACGCAAAATCATACATACAGTTACATACAATAAAAAAACAGCTCTGGGTCAAATTGACCCCGTTGGCAGTTCTAGTGTTAATGCGATTGCATAATATCATTTGATCAGGTTATCCACTGCAGGCAAAATACCCGGCAAGCTTGGTGGTGTAACGAGGTTTATCCAACTGTGAAATGAAGGAAATGTGGTTCATGACCAAACAAATATTTAATCTGTTGAGTTTAAATGTTTTAGATCTCGCTAAATATATGATTTCATAATCTGAGCATAAATATGAAATAACCCGGAGATGTACAACTTCAATCTGGAAAATATTTAGTTTTTACTTGTATAATAACTAGGGCTGTCAGTCGATTAAAATAGTTAATCGCAAATTAATCGCACATTTTTGATCTGTTCTAAATGTACCTTAAGAGGAATATTTTTCAAGTTTTTAATACTCTTATCAACATATGAGTGGACAAATATGCTTTATGCTAATGTTTATTATCATTTGAACAATGACAAATATATATAGTGTGTGTGTGTGTGTGTGTGTGTGTGTGGGATCGTTGTGCAACTCAAGGCATATGCTCGAACCGGAGCTGCCTGGACGCTGCAATCATGTTGCGCACTATCCGTGCTGAGTGTGCTGACTTTTCGTACAATGTCCCACTGTCTGGCTTCCTGCATAAAGTCAAGTGCTCGGCGCAGTTGTGGCGAAATGTCGCTCCTCTGTTTTCATCGAAACAGCTCCTTATATTCGTTAGCGCAGCTAGCTAGCACCAGATGCTAACAACAACAATGCACGTAAGGTCTCTCTCTCGCTCGCTCGGGCCACACATACACACGCTCTCCCGGTCCTCCCAACAGCCAGTCGGTGCCTGCCGGTGAGCGTGGAAGTGTGGTCTGCCACAAGCGGGCGGCAGGAGCGGGGCTGTCAGCATCAGCTTGTAGATGGTATTTTAAACTCGATGCGCTCTGAAACTACGGGGCGGTCGAGGAAAAAAAATACACATGCGTTAATCGCGTTAAAATAATTAGTGGCGTTCATTTTTTTTTTGGGTTAACGCGTTAACTTGACAGCCCTAATAATAACCCCCGAGCATTTCTAACCTGCCCTTGGAGAGGACCTAGTTCACCTCCTGGGCCCTGCCGTGGTGCCCTTGAGCAAGGCACCGGACAAGTGGGCGCTGTACAATAGCTGCCCACTGCTCCTAGTACTAGACTCCTACTAGGATGGGTTAAAAGCAGAGAACAAATTTCACAGAACACACGTGCTCTGCATGTGTGACCATTAGGCAAGGCAAGGCCATTTATTTGTATAGCACAAGTCATACAGTGATGCAATTCAAAGTGCTTCACAGAGAAAACACAATACATTGAGAAGAAATACAAAACACACAAAATAATTAAAATAATTAAAAAGTGTTTCATCCCTCCCAATATTATTACATCTCATCATGACTCAAACATTCTCTCCCTGGTTTACATTAATGTTCTATTCTCTCACACAGTTACTCCCTGTGCTGCCGATGTATCACCAACAACTCCTGCTGCTCTCACCACTACCACCACCTCAACTACCACCACCTCAACTACCACCACCTCAACTACCACCACCTCAACTACCACCGATGCTCCCGTCACCAATTCTACCACCACCGATGCTCCCGTCACCAATTCTACCACCACCGATGCTCCCGTCACCAATTCTACCACCACCGATGCTCCCGTCACCAATTCTACCACCACCGATGCTCCCGTCACAAACTCAACCACCACCGATGCTCCTCCCACCAACTCTACTACCACTGCTCCTCCGCCGACACCCACCCCGACCCCCACCCTCCCTGCACCCACCACTGGGAAGTACAAGCTCCAGCCTGATGTCAACAGCACGGCCTGCCTGCTGGCCGACTTTGGCCTGCGGTTTAAAGTCAAAGATGAAGAGGTATGTTCATTGATGCCGAATTACAAGGTTCAGGTTCAGGTTATTTAATTGTACCCGTAGGTAGATTTGGTTTACAGATAGAAGACAAGGGATCCATTATGACACGCATTTGAAAACAACAAAGACATAGTAAAAAAAAAAAAAAAGGTACCCCTGCTCCAGCACATCTAAAAACACTTAAAAAACATTTTAAAATCCACTCGTACAAATATGAGCAATCCAGAGTGCAAATGATCAATTGAAGTAGGGCTGCTCAATTAATCGCAATTACGATTTTGGCTTGCAACGATTATGAAAACAACATAATTGAAATAAAACGATTATTTTATTGGTTTTTCAGTTGAATTCTACTTAAAGTTCAGGGTAATCAACTGTTAAAAACATTCTCTTCAAATATTTTTTTCAATAAATTGATTGTTGTTTTTAATAATCGTGATATCAATTATTGACCCAAATAATCGATATTATGATTTTTGCCATAATCGAGCAGCCCTACATTGAAGTACAAATCATCTTGTATAAATCTATAGAACATACAAATAATATGTATTAAATGGATAAAAGGGGAGAAAGGAATAAGCATAGTAAGACATGGAACAGGATGTCGTTTTTTTAATTAAGGCAAGGCAAGTTTATTTATATAGCACCTTTCAACACAAGGCAATTCAAAGTGCTTTACAAAAAATGAAAGACATTAAGAAAATGGCATTTAAAATCAGTCATTAAAAAGAAAAGATAATAAAATAAACATTAAAAGAAAAAATACATGGATAAAAGTTACAGTGCAGTTTAAGATGTGAATAGTTCAATTAAAAGCAGCGGCAAAAAGAAAAGTCTTTAGTCTGGATTTAAAAGTAGTCAGAGTTGCAGCGGACCTGCAGGTTTCTGGGAGTTTGTTCCAGATATTTGGAGCATAATAACTGAACGCTGCTTTACCATGTTTAGTTCTGACTCTGGGGACAGAAAGCTGACAATTAAGGTGTTTAAGGTCAACGTTAAGGTCAATAATGCATTTGCAATATAAACAAATGCATGAAATACTTATGTGTAATGAGTTTGCTGGGTAATCTTGTTTTGCTTTCTTACTATTCTTATCTGTTTTTACATGTTCAGAGTAAAAGTCTAATCCAGTCCTTTTGCTGATTTGAGTGTCTCCTCCACCCTTATTGTCCCCAGATGAACTTTGAGCCTAATGGGACCGCAGTCACTGGGAAATGTGAGGTGAACAGCAGTGAGCTGTTGTTGACGTCCAGCACAGTAACCATCAAGTTCACTTTCACCAATGTAAGTCTGATAGATTTTAGAATAATGATAACTAAGAATTGACTGTCTTGTCAAATGATTTAAAGTTCACATTGCTTTTATCCAGCCAACTAGTTTATATGTGCTCTTATGTTGTTTAGGGTTTAAGCTGGTTAAGGTGTAGTTGAAAAGTTACTGATTATGGTGACAATTAATACACTAAAATTCCATTCACACCAAGTTGTGTGTTTTTAATCTAGTCATAAACACATGTGTATGTATTAGTAATGCATATTTTGATTATCAGTTGATCACTTATCTCTGAAAAAGAAAAAGGTGAACCGTTGTGTACAGGCTTTCCTAATGGCTAACTCAGTGTTCACCTTTTCGTGTTTGAGAGCGTTCCCAGGGGGGATTATAGTGGGACATCATTATTTTGACGCATATTTTCTTCTTTTCAGGACACCAAGAAATTCCGCCTTCATGCTCTGAACGTCACAGGAAAGACAAGCTCTGGTAATTTTAAGCCTCATCTACCCACGTAAACCAGACCCCACACCGAGAGGCAAGCTTACATTGACGTCATCTTTCTGTGTTTCTTTTAAGGTGTGGCGTTTTCTGCCGCCAACACCAACCTGAGTCTGTGGGAGGCGGCCGTCGGCAGCTCCTACATGTGTAACAAGGAGCAGAACTACACCATCAGCGCCGATCTCAGCATCTACACCTTCGAACTCAGAGTGCAGCCCCTTGCAGTCAAGGAGGGTATCTTCAGCACAGGTAGGTTATTCTCTAATGTCTATTAAACTCTGCTGACCAAACTGTTTCATATTTAAAGTCATATAGTGGAGAAAAGGCTAATTCTGGTCAAAAACAACAGGATGATCTTCTTAGTTTGTACCAGCACTACTTACAGTATTTCAGTTAAAAGGTTATTTATTCAGAATAGTCTGTCTGGTCATGTGATCATACATTTTTGGATGGTAAATGGAAATGGTATGCGGAACATTTTATTTACAGTATACAAATAGAGATTATTATATTTGTTAAATTACAAGTGGCACAACAATCTCTGTAACGCAGCGTCCACACGGCGGCGTGCGTTGAAGCTTGCCGGTGGGCGTGTCTGAAACTCGACCAACAACCAATCACATGAATCTCCCGCCCCGGACACACAAGCACGCGGTTTGATTGGCTAGAGCTTGTACTCGCATATGATTTGATTGGCTGACGCTTCCGTCGAAGCTTCAAAAGTTGAACATTGCTCAACTGTTGAAGCGAGCGAAGCGAAGCGACGGAACCACAATGCAGTTCGGCAAAGCGTGACATCACCCCATTAAAAGTGAATGGGAAGAAGTGTTGAAGCTTCAACGCACGCCGCCGTGCGGACGGGCCGTAAGGCGATCTCAATTTGGTTTAATCAGATGTTTAACACTTGGGATAGTTTTTTCAAAGACGAAATGACGTTTTTTTTATGACCTCAAAGCAAGTCTCAGACTGTTACAACATTTTTAAGAAATTAGAAAATATTTTGTGACCCCGCCCATCAGATTTTTTCCACTTGACAGATTTTTTTATTTTGGATCCACTGGTTTAAATCCTCAGAGACAATCCCATTTCTAATCAAGTCCATCCTAGACTAATGTCAATCTTCTTCATCCAACCTACCTCCAAAGTGCATCTATCATGCCATCCTAATTCATTTAAATAATCAGTGTGTAATGTGACACCTTTAACGTGTTTCAGATGAAATGTTGTGTTTAAGCACAGCTGATCCTGCTGTGTTGTTAATCAGAAAATCACTCCTTCACCTGTTGACCTACTCTCTTTTCATCTGCAGCTCATGAATGTTCATTGGATGACACCAGCATCCTAATCCCAATCATTGTTGGCGCTGCTCTGGCCGGCTTGATTCTCATTGTTGTGATCGCTTACATGATTGGTCGAAGAAAGACTTATGTTGGATATCAGACCCTATAAATCCAGATTGCAATCAAAATCACGGGGTTCCCAAGCCTGGTCCTTGGGGTTCATGTGCAATTGTTGAATTGGCAAATAACTATCAAAGAAATCCAAAACTAAAGTCTCTGCTTAGATAACATTAGATGCAGTATTGAAGTTATTGGTCGTTATGAGACTTGAAATGCAAATGGATATATGTTTTGATTGCAGTATCCTAATCGGTCTTTAATGATACTAGAATCCGGACTGAGATTCTTGTTAAAATGCAGCGTTTGGTGTTTTTCTCAAGGACCAAGCTTGTCTACCCCAAATGTTCTTTTTTGTTTTCAAGATGTTTTGTCTTTCCTTTTTTGTTGTGTTTTGTTATTGAGCAAGTGCAAAATCCATACAACCTTTAGCTACATTTCATAGTCAAATCCAACACAATATACCAAATATAAAGCTCCTATACCGGTACAGTGCTACACTTCAAATGGTCCCTGCACATTAATTTTAACGCATTCTCCAGATGTATGAGAACATTTCAAATGAGGATTCTGCCCTTGCTCTACAGGCATTCCCTTTTTGATTTCATTTGTCATTATTTACTTTGTGCACATTTTTTGTTTTTACTTCCGTTATGGTTCGACTTTTCATCCCCATGTTTATTTACATAAGACATAAAAGAACGTTAATTTTCAACATTTCATTCACAAATGAAAGAAAGATGGTCGATCAGCTTTTCTCTGTTCCCAGAAACTCCTTCAGAGGGATGAAGGTCTAGTCTATTTTCAAAGTAGTCAAGGGAAATGTAGCCCATGTTTTCCCCTGTAGAGCAGGAGGAACCTTGGATTTATCGTCCTGATTATGTTGCTACAATCATAATTAGATGGTCAAATTAAAGTGTTTGTTGATTAAATCTAAATTGACCTTTTTGAATGGAGGACATTTTGGTTTCCCAGGTGGCACTAATGACCCTAGGCTCATTGGCATTAAAGTGCATAGACAGGTCATCGTTAGTGGTATTAATTACACCTGTGCTTTTCCTGCTGTATCAAACATGTTTTCAGAGGTCTCTTAAATTTGCACATGCTCCAGTCAGAGAATAGAAACTGCACTTGTTTTATTTTCTTACAGAATACATTTTGGCATTAGGTTTAGAAAAGGGAAAGTTTGTTGTGTAGATATTCCCCATCATGAAGATATCTACATCTAAATGCACTAAAGCGCTCTTTACTTTTTTGCATTATGTTGAGACATTATCTAATCTGTGTATAGATTTGCGGGCTGGATCAGGGCGACGTTAAAAACCCCTGAAGACATTGATTTTAATCTTGAGCATTTCTCTGTAACGTTGAATATTCATGACTGAAAATGTCCTAAAGTTTAATTCATGAGTAGTTTATTACAATAGTTTGACATTTTCTTAAATATTTGCTTGCTTTCAGAGAGTTAGATTACAATAATTATACCGTCTGTATTCAATATGTAGCAGGAGACGGTTAGCTTAGCACAAAGAGATGAAACCGTTAAGAAGAGCTAGCCTGGTTCTGTCCAGAGGAAGCTGCTAAAAAGTCACTCGGAAAGCACATCACTTCTACCAAAGCCGTTCCCTTTAATGAAAATGAATGCGTGTTTCCAAAAGTAATGGTTTCTTCCTTGGCCAATGCTGCATGTTTCTACCGAGTCACAGGCCAGTCGTTTTTTCTGTGAAAGATAATTTAACCAATCTGAAAAACAGAATTTTGGTGAAGGTAAACCTGCCTACTGGAACATCTAAAGCTCACTTTTTATGTATTAAAATGTGTATTAAGAGTGGCATTGACCCTCATCTAACTCCCTGTACAAAAGCACAAAGGGTATTTCCCAAAATGTCAAACTATTCCTTAAAATGTTCTTATCCAATCCATCCTCTCTTGGTGTGGTTTGATCCGAGAAAAAACAACCCCTCATTTGTCACAAAAAAAAGGATTAAAGAACCACTGAAGTATGGGATGTGATCTCATGTAAAATAGACACAAATCGTTGGCATACAGTCGTGTTTTCATGTAGTCCCTCGTAGAAAGAAGCTGAAAGCAGGTTTTCAGGCGCTTGAAGGTGAGGGAATGAGTGCAGATTGCAGTGATGCAGAATCAGGGACAGAGGAAAGCCCCAGAATGTGTGTTTCTGCAATAATAGAAAGCCACGGTTCCACATGGCATTAGCTGTGTGTTGTTGCTTAATTCTAGCATCTAGTGTTGTTTACTGTTGGCTTTGTCCCAGCTCTTCAGAACTAGAGCAGACGGTAAACCGCACTGAATACGAGTTTTTCTTTTTAAAGTTGCTTCCAAGTGATTGTACATGTGTACGAGGAATCGCTCCTAATCAGATATGAGCTTTGGTTTTTGCTTGTGATTGTCTCGATGTATTTCAGCTTTGTATAAACTCGGTTGCCTTAATTACAAAGATGGTTTTGCAGCAGTGGTATAAACGTCAGACTGTTTCTCAAGGTTAGTCTCTCTTGTTCTCAATAGCAGATTCATTCTAATTATAGCTGTGCCTTGCTCAGTGATAGCTTTCTGTTTTGTTCATTCAGTTACTCAAACTACATATATATTTTTGGCTTCACCAGTGGAGAACATTGTACATTGTTCAGTAAAAGGGAATTTGTGCTGCAAGACCATCTTGTTTAAGATCAATTAATGTGTTTTTGTGGATACATTTCATCTCCATTCTCTCACACTGTTACAGATATAATTCATTGTATTTCAAATTGTGTGTCAGACTGAAGTGAAGATTTTTAGTCTTTTAAGTTTCAAGGAAATAAAAGTGTTGCTGCCCTGAACGCCTGAGTAAATATTTATTCCTTTTCTTAAACTGTCGCTGCTTTAAATACTTCTTCAAGTCAGAGCAGGTTTCCTCTTTCCTTCAACTATTATTTCATTTGGTTCCTCTGTTACGAGACGTTCACCTCTCTGCTCTCTTCACTCCCGTCTAGCTGAGGATTGCCAGGCTGACGGGGACAGCTTCCTTGTTCCCATAGCTGTCGGAGTTTCCCTGCTTGTTCTCATTCTTATCGTTCTGCTGGCCTATTTCATCGGGAGAAAGAGAAACATGACCGTCGGCTACGAGTCTTTCTAGTTTAACTCTCCGCATTCAGATCTTAAACACTTAATCTCTGCCTTTGTCTTCAAATGTGTTGTCATTTCCATGTAGTGTTTAGTGCTGTTGTCTGCCTGACCGTATTGGTGAAAGAATGGTAAGGTGTTTTGGGAAATGTTAAATAGATTTGGAGTTTAGAAACAGACTCAACATGTTATCTAATGTGTCTTTAAGTTCAAAATCAGTGATGTAAAAATAAAATGTAGGGCTTATTACTGGCAACCTTAAATATAGTCTTGCATAGCATTTCATAATTGGATAACAGCTGTTAATGTACTGAATATATCAAAGTCTAATAATATGAAGAATAGTTTCACAGTGCTGACGCTGCAGAAAAGTGTTTTAATTTTTGCACATTTCCCAAAATGTCTGACTATTCTTTTACGATTTGGTTTTTGCTCATCCTGCCTGACATGAATGTTCAACAAGTAATAACCACTTGAGTGATTTCCTTGTTGTGCCCTTTGAATATCTATTAACCATGACTTCTAATCTGATACACTTTTGTAGGTGTCTTGCTGCTCTGCCTCTGTTTTTGGACTGTAAATAACCTAAATCTCTGTCTGAATAACATTTCCTGCTGACTGAACCACTAACCTGCTGTCTGTCTGTCTCTCTGTCTGTCAGCTGAGGAATGCTTCCTGGACTCTGATTTGAGTTTTTTGGTGCCCATTGCAGTGGGCGTGGCGCTCAGCTTCCTAATCATCCTTGTGCTTATCTCTTACCTGATTGGCCGGAGGAAGAGTCGCACTGGCTACCAGTCTGTATAATCCAACCTTGCTTCCTCTTCCTCTCACTTCCTCTCCACCCTTACTTCCCCTAAAAACACCTTCCCTGCCCATCAGTGCATCGAAAGCGCCTCAAACTTCCTGCTCATTTCAGTTTTACCTAAAAGAAATCCTTTAACTTATTTCTCGTAAAACTTTATCCCAGCAACCAACCCCGATGGTTTCATTTGTTTTTGCTTTAAAGCCAATAACTAAATCAAGTACCAAAACGTTTATGATCAATATTGCATCGTTTGATTGTAGATTGCATGTTTTAAAACGTCCACCTCCCCCCCCCCCCCCCCCCCCCCCCCCCCCCCCCCCCTCCTCCTTCTGAGAGGCTTTTTCCCTCTCGGTTTCTGTGCTGTATAATAATAATAATAATACTATATGTGTAAATGACTCTCTTGTATAGAATGATTGATTTTTGATGATGTGAATGTAATGAGCAAGCTCCACTATTGTTATTCACATCCCAGGCTCTGCTGTTTTAACGTCATTTAAACTGATACAAACTCATACAGTCACATAATTGTAGTTTGATGAAAGGGACACTAACTAAGACACTTTACCAGCAATGGGACCAGTTTGTTATTTTAGGTGAGGTTGCTGTCACTTGTGTAAGAAAGATTTATTTTCTTGAAATGAACACTAATCTTAAAATATTTACAATTGCAGTATTTGTTTAATTAGCCTCATCATGTTGTTGTTCCATTTTAAGTCACCCCAAAATTAAAAATGCATATTTCTCCTCTCACCTGTAGTACTATGTTTTTGTGCATATAGTTCAAGTATAAGTTGCAGGGTGTTGGAGAAAGCCTCCTAGATGGTACTCGGGTCTAAAACGCTACATTTGAAAATCTCAACAGTAATGTCTCTTTCTGGAAATCATGGCTGGTCTCTCAGGATCATTCTCAGACCTTGTAGGAATTATTTTCTATTTCACAAAACTATACCCACCATCCCAGAGAGGATGTTCTTTTGAAGAAATAAAATACTTCCTTCATGAAACTCTTCCAACATGGGCTGTGGATTATCTTGAGTAACAGATTTGGGATTGCTGTGAAGAGACATTGCTCTTGAGTTTCTTAAATGTATAATTTGGGTGTTTTTTTTCAATATAGGCTGAGTGCCATCTTGTTCCATTTGTACTGAAGAAGGCAGACATCTCTACAGCTTAAACCCCAACATTTGGCAACCTACAGAAAAACTATTGATATATATAGTACTACTGGTATAGAGGAGAAGTGAGTGTTATTGATTTTGGGGCGAACTATCCCGTTAATTTAAACCTACGTTGGTCACCAGGATCCAACTTGGTTGAATGTACATTTCTCCCTGCACTACCCTCCATGTGACAGTTCAGAGACATCAGCAGAGTGGAGACCATGAGTAATATTTAATTTATATGATCCTCAGTTCTGTACATTCGATCGCTCCCCTCTGACAGTTTTGTGCCTTTCTGTTGTGCACCTCTGAGTTTCTTGCTTAAAGCTTGTCTCCACCTGATGAGGATTGTGATATGATGAGCTTGTTCAACACAAGGGGGGGGGGAATCAAATAAAGTTTTGTTCTTGTTTTGTGTCGCTGTCGTTCTTTTCTCCTTGTAGTGTGTTCTAGTCGCTGTAGAGGACGCTGCTGAGTCTTGTGACTGAGCTGAGCTCAAAGGTTAATGGTTGTAAACATTCATACTGCTGAGGGACACAAAATGTCCGTTCAACTTTGATCAACAATGTGATTGTTTTACAACCTAAAGCATGACTCACTGGCGTTCAGGGGGTTGTGCAGGTTAACACACAGAGGTCACACCAGTTGATTTGGTAAATAGTAAACGGACTGCATTTTATATAGCGCTTTATCCAGTCTTTATGACTCATCAAAGCGCTTTACATAAACAAGTCATCATTCATGCAGAGGAAGAGGCCACCATACAAGGGGTCACTTGGTCAAGGAAGCTCACACACAGACCTCACTGTTGTAAATTCTAAGAAAGGAAAATAAATTCCTGAAATATCTAAAACCTATGTAAATAATGTCCTACTTTTATATTGTGTTAACTGTAATTTCGCCCTCTAATAGTGTTTTATTTGGCTGATAGTTTACAGATTTTTACATTACGGTCAACTTTTATATTTTCAGTCTTTTAGTTCTGTTTTATCTTCTATTTTGAGATGTTTATAGTGTATACTTGTTTATTTTCTACTCTTTTTTTTAATTTCTAATTATGTGCAATACTTTGTTTTACGTGCTGCTGCAACGAAAACATTAAATATAAAGAATATCTTATCTAAAAGAATAAAGGTTTTCAGGGGAATTAACACGTTTGTCTGCAAAAGAGCAGGCCCAGTTTGTGGCAACGCTGAGAAAATACTCAAATGGCCACTTTGGACTAAACTATCTCCAAAACTATTGAAAGAATTTAGGCAAATTTGTCTAAAATAGTCATGTGCGCCCTGATGACCTCGGTTTTACCCTGAATTGCTATGATTAACTTTAACACATGTATGGTTTTGAGCGAGATGTCTATACAACTATAGCAATGGATTGGCTATACATTTGGTACTGCTTTGTTACACCATCAATATGACTGAACTAAGTTATAAGATGGTCATACAGTCAGAGTGAATATGTAAATGCATTCATTCCCAAAAATGGTTTAAATTAAAGGGTAGCCATTACTGTATTAATGTATGTAACTATTTGTCTTTGTATTTATTTATTTGTATTCGTTGGTTTATTTATTCAAACCATAGTATTTGTTATATATTATTATTTGGAGAACTATTCTAATAATTACATATCTTAGTTGAAAGCTTTTTTTGAGTTGATGTCAGTCCCACGTGGAAGAAAACATACAATACATACCAGAACATTGTATTTATTATAAGAACTATAATAGGAATAAATACAACATTGATACCATGTTTAGTAGCACGTTTCAGACAGGATTAATGCTATCACAAAATAGTTATTTTCAAAATGGTATACCTCTCACAAACTATTTCACAGTACAGTATGTCTCTTTATTAATCAGTCTTGTGTAGTAATTCATTCTCAAATGTTTTTACAAAAGAAGACAAGAAGTGCCATGTGATGCTTTATCATAAATGTAAATAATATATGTAATAATGCACTATTCAACAAAAATATAGTAATAGTGTATTGGCAGGCATTTATTATGTATTTGTTACTGTGTAAGTACAGTACAAGTCCTGCTTTCAGTGTTTTCATGATAGGAATTCTTACAATATACAAGTTTGAAAAATATAATTCAAAACAAATTAGTACACTTTGTCAAAGAAAGCGGTGCACACAAAAACATAATCTAACCTGACACAACAATATTTCTAATCACCTAGTAGTGTTTAAAGTCATAATTGGATTTGCATAGCCAGAAATGCTAACTAATGGGCAGAGTGTCATTTAGTTTGATTAATCAAAATATCAGGAATTGTAACTCACTCTATGCACTTGTCTTGTGCTCTGCACTGTTTGTGTCGGTGCAGGTGCTCAAGGTTCAAAGATACAACAGAAACACAAGAGGAAATATCTACTTCTTGAGAGATTTGTTTCAAAGCAGAAGATATTTAAGTGAAATAGGGAAATTACATATTTCATGGAAAATAATGGTTCAACATAATCTTTTTTTTCTTGTACATTTTCCTGCCTCATTGTCACAGGAGCATCCTGCTGGCAGCTAAATCTGTTGCCTTACGCTCCGATATCCAAGGAGAAGCTCACTCTGCCCAGGTTGCGGTCAGTGGGCGAATCGTTGATGATGCCCTTTCCATGCAGTTTGCACTGCACCACGATGTGAGAGTCGTACTGCACTCCTGCAAAACGCACGGCCATCACCGGTGCAGAGTAGTTGGTCTGAGACAGATGAAATACACAGGTTCAAGACATTAAAGCTGTTATTTCACTGTTAAATATAAACGTATATATGTTATCCCGAAGCATTGCGTTCTCACTCACTTGTCGGAGCTTCCCATAGTATGGATAGTACATCATTTCAAAAATGCTTTTAGGGAAAAATTGGATTTCTCCCAAGGCTTCTGGAGGTCCTTTCTGAAAGAAGAATACATTATAATTTCAGAAGTGTTTTGCTGATAAGAATGATTACAAGTCAGTGTGTAATGATGGTCACTGTACCTTAACTCCACAAGTCACATTCACTGCTTTGCCCTGGCCAGGTAGGTAACCAAGAATCTGTTGAAACAGTACAAAACAAAAAAGGACACATTTTGGTTACTATATTTTATGTCATCCAACTAAAATCAAATGGGATGTTTGCCAAAGACTATGCCGGTCAGATGGATTAGCATAAATTACATTGTTGGTAGAAGTTAATGTCTAGAAGTGTGTGGACAACCTCTCATCAAACTTCATATTCTACAGGTTGAAAGTATTCACCTTTTGTTCTTTAACCTGAACTACATCAGTATGTCTTCATACATTATATGAATCGTACATATTACATCCAGAAGTTGAATTCTAAAGTATATAAAACAAGAACATTTGAATGGGATTGTGTATAATTTACCATTATTGTTAACCAACGCAAAAAGTTGTGCACAAATGGTGTCATGTATTTTCATCCTCTCCCTGAAATGGCCACAAGATGTCACTGAGAGCTTCCACTGTCCTGTGAAACTCTGTTCCTGCAGTTTTATGTTCCCTCTTTTGTTTTGTACTTTTTAAAGGGCACTGTTTTACAGGTTTTTGTGACTGACAACCGTCTTACCCGGTTCATCCGAAGGAGGATGCATGGCCTGCCCTGAGAATAGCCATAGTGGGGGTCCTGCAGCCCTGAGCACTCCCCCAACCAAGACCTCTTGAACTGGCACGCTTTCCGCTCTGCGCTCTCCTCCAAGTCGTCCTGCATGAAGTATCTGTCCTGTGTGCAGCGGATATTCTTCTTCTCCTGAACGCCATCGTTATACGCTGAAAATGGAGGGCAGGGAGAAAGAGGCAGAGAGGGGGGAGGAGGGCATACATAAAACCCTCGCTACAGCAATGCCCTGCCAGACTCAGGCCTCTGATTAAAGAAGCTTGACAAAAGCTGGGTGAGAAAAAAAAAAAGTATTGAATGGTTGCACTCTGCCCACAAAGAGGCTTCCCTTCCCAGCATGCTCTGCTAGAACCAAACGGAAAAGGGGGACAAAGGTACTGAAGATGAGGATTAACTCGTTGCATGCCTGCTTGATTTAAACTCAACAACCTCATCTGACCCCCCCACACATCATTTAACATCACCCCCTAAAATCACACCCACTCACGTTTCAGATACTCATCCATAGACCTCGCGTACTTCTTCCAGGATTTGCGATCAGAAGCGTTGAAGGCGATCTCGTGGGCCTCTAAGTTGGGGGCCATAGTCATACCTGCCAGTGGAGACCCAGAGACAGTCAACTGTGCTGAGACTCAAGTAGAAGCAACAGACTGAAGGACAGACGAGCAGAGAGACGACAGGAAAGGGAGGGTGGAGGATGCAGTGGAGAGGTTTATATTTACCTGGTGGCATCACTCTATCATTATAGGTGGGATGGTAGGGACTAATGGACCACATGAGGCAGAACATGCAGCCACCAAACATCGCTGCCAGAAACGTATAAAGTGCAGCGTAGAAGAGGAGGATGAGACCTGGAAGAGAAGGGAACATTTTTAATTATTAGGGAGCGTATTTTGGATGCAGCACAAAAGTGCTTACATAACAGACCACACATCTCTGATTAAATCATCCCTCCGATCTGAGGGGAGAAGAACAAAGAACCGTTAAGAGTTTACTTTTTTGGCTGTCTGGACTCCAGCTACTGTCCCTTAATCAGGACAGTCATTCATTTGTTTACTCATACAAAAGCACTGTCCTTTGAAGGACAGTAATTAAGTGCGTTCATTCAAGTACTGTACTAAAGTACGATTTTGAGGTTTATTACTTGAGTATTTTCCTTTTCTGGTACTTTACACTTTTATTCCACCACAGTTCAAGGGCAAATATGTCACTGCATGACATCTATCTGACAGCTGTAGTTGTTTTTGATGATTCAGACCCAGATTAGTAATAGAACATTTAAATAATTAATCAAATATTATTTTAAGTTAAGATCAAAACTTTATGGATACCTTGTTCAACCTGACAAGCTACACTGCACTTTATTATAACTATAATTCAATGATATAACATCTATTATTCTCAAATGGGAAGTTGTGCCAAATGATTTACTTAAGTAGATTTTGAGTGCAGGACTTTAACTCTTTCTATTTTTCTAAACTATGTTACTTTTATTAATTAATGATTTGTCCACCACAAAACGTTTTAAGGTTACGTATCAAATCTACCGTTCTAAACATATGGGAGAACCCTGTAAGAAAGGAAACCAAGAACTCTAATTGTTGTGCAATGTTCAATCAACAGTCCATTAGCCACTAATCAAGCCAAACGTGCTCTACATTAAATGGCTTTTGCTGTGCGGGCGATTTCACAGGGGACTAGCTGCAGCCAGCCTTGCGTCCCTAGAGCCACAAAGGACTTTCTGTTTGAGCTCAGTGAGAATTCTCCCAGCTGTCCTTTCACTCAGGAACACAGTGAACCTCCGGTTGCCATCGTAGTGAAGGTCTTTTGCAGCCATAGAGGCCTGGCCAGCTCCAAGGAGTCCCCATCACCCTGCTCTGGTATTGTGTCCCCTGTTACACACTCGTCTCACAGGACACACAGACTCTAGCTCAGGGCCTTTCTTCAACACACACATGGGCCCCACTCCTGCACACACTGGTTTTTGAAGCTGAGCTCTCCCTAGGATCCATCAATTTCAGCTTATGCAAGGAACACACACTTTCCTTGGGTATTCTTTCTACACTGAGTTGGATCATGTTTGACTGGCTGGGGGAGGAAGGGGCTCAGCAGCGTCACATGGCAGTGAATACCAAGAGGCTGCTCCATCATCATTGACTCAACAAACTCGTCTAGTCTGTCGTTTACTGCCAGATAAAGTTAGCCAAAGCTCAATTTGGCAGTAAGCTGTATAGATAGGAAAAGAAGAGCATCTCTACGTGTTTCACTGCAACTCAGCTATGAGGTCGCCGAGGCTTTGGGAAAGAGGCTGTGGAGAGCATGGTTAGATGTAGAGGAATGTGATTCCCGGCCAATGCGAGGCCCGGGACAGTGAGCTCCCGCTGGGAAAACGTCCCCAGGCAGTCTGTTTTTGTCGGGCCACTCTGAATTGTCCATGCACCTATGTAAACATTGAGCATAAGGACACACACACACACACTCGCAGCACAGTGAGCAGAGTCATTAGACTGCAGAGACATTAAACTAACCCTGAGTGCATCTTTTAAAGAGATTCAAACACCATGCCTGCTATTGTTGAGACTATTAAAACATTTAAAATTAGATCTGTAATTATTGGACATGTAGTAAAACAAAAAGGAATCTTTGCATTAATCAACCTCCTCCCCCTCATTTCCAACAACATAAATCTTCTTAATCACCAACTCACCCCAGCTCTTCCCAGAGCGACCCATGAATTCCTTGGTCTCTGCATTCCACAGGTACGTCTTGATGGCTTCTATTTTCTGGTGGAGCGTCCTCTTGGGTAACGGCCTGCGCTTCCATTTCTCAAAGTTCAGGTCTTCCTGCTCTAGAGGCTTGTGCTCGGCCAACTCCTCCTGCTCTTCCTCCAGCTCTTGGCCATGTTTGAGTATCACTTTGTGAGGCTGGTGGAAAGAAGAAGGAGAGAAAAAGCCCTCACCACACATATTTCACAACTGCTAAGTTCTGCAGCCAACCTATTTTTTTTTCAAATCACTGCAGGAAAAAAATGGCATGCCTTCTGATCCGAGTATGACCGACGATATAACCTGCCAGAGAGTGCTCTGCATATTAATGAACTTCACACTGACCGTCCTGTCCCCTGTTTCTGCAAATTATAAACCCGCTGGTGACCCCTCTGGCTCTCGTTGGGAGATCTGACCTCCTCTGAGTGGACCCTCCTGCTTGGAGCAGCAGCTGCAGACAGCAGATCTGGAGGGTCACTCTGACAGCCAGATGTTACTCACTGACTCTCAGAATCCACAGGCCAGGACAGACAGATCCCAGAGGAACCACGGGACGCTTCAGAGAGTCACGGAAAAGTCACTTCATTCGTGAGAATTTGGCTTTTAAAATAATAAATTGTTATTTTTTGCTGCTATGCTTTGAATCTCGTGCCAATAAAACCACTTGATTAATGAGTTAATAATAACTTTGCTGTTATATTTTCTGTTAGATAAAACAACTTCAGTGCTAGTGGGAAAGTTTCCTTAATTACTGCATTCTGTGAATAAAGTGATTATTAATGTACACATTTTAAATGTTAATGAAAGCACTTACAAGACCTGGTGGATGATTTTTAAGGAGCGTATCTTCAGCTCCTCCCTCTGTGGAACTGGGCTCCATGTTCTTCAGGAGGAAAAAGCACTTGTTAAACCAATCACATCTCCAATACCCTTCACTTAGCGATACACCTTTACATCTGCGAACTTCCACAGTTCAACACTTGCAGAACTTTTCACCACACTCCCAAGTTATCTGACTTAATCTGCAATCAGACACAATTAATATGTATTTCAGTAGAAATGAAAATGTCGATAAAAAATTATTCAGACATACCTGAAGTTTTCTTGGCAAAAGCAACGCTTCTTAATACGTCGGAAGCCCTCCTCACCCCGAGAGAAAAAACAATGTTTGTCAAAAAGTAATTGGGGATTTCATTAGAAAGTTGTAGGCTTGCACAGGGGACCAGTTATGGAGAACCTCCTGCAACTAAGCGCGCATCGTAGTGAATGAACGCAGGATAGAGAAAACTGGGGGTGGGATACAAAGTGCTTTTTTTTGGACCTAGAGACGTTTTGGCAATGATCCGGGACACAGCATTGCATTCAGAACACGCACACCATCAGCCATTGTCTGCTAAGCTGGGCTAAACTGAAGCAAAGCCTGAATACAATATTTATGGCTTATTCTAACACAAGACACATGTTGTCAATCATGGCCTGGCTGCAAGGACTACTGTACCGATAACAATGACAGTTCACATGTTTATTAAGTTGTGTATTACAATTTTTTATTGAGGGGCTTTGAAAGAAGATAACCATAATGTGAATATCAGTGATCATGTCTTTGCATGCATGCATACTGACACAGTTGCAAACACCTGCAGCTCCATACTCTGCTGCAGAAACTGCTTACCATAAGCTCCCTCTGGGGAAGTTCAAGTTGTCCTCTTCCCTGATCATTTCTGCACGCTGGTCACGTAACATGCTGTTACCCCCATCTAAAAAAGTGAGAGGGGGGACTTTTTTTTCTTCCTCTTTAAATGAAAAGAGAAATTGCGTCATGGAAACAAACCTGTTCTTTGAGATTCGCGCGGCAAAACGTGCAAATGTTCATGTTCGTGTGTGTGTGTGTGTGTGTGTGTGTGTGTGTGTGTGTGTGTGTGTGTGTGTGTGTGTGTGTGTGTGTGTGTGTGTGTGTGTGTGTGTGTATGTGTGGTCTAGCATTACTATACTTGTGGGGACCTAAATCTGTTTACATAGTCACGTGTGGGGACTGGCTTCCCTTATGGGGACAAATTGGAGGTCCCCATGAGGGGAATCATTAATTTTAGGGTGAAGACTTGGTTAGGTTTAGGGTTAGGGTAAGGTTAAGGGTAAGGGTTAGGGTTAGGCATGTGTTGGTTATGGTTAAGGTTAGGATAAGTCTCCAGGAAATGCATGTAAGTCAATGCAATGTCCCCTGAAGTGATGTATACATGGTGTGTGTGTGTGTGTGTGTGTGTGTGTGTGTGTGTGTGTGTGTGTGTGTGTGTGTGTGTGTGTGTGTGTGTGTGTGTGTGTGTGTGTGTGTGTGTGTGTGTGTGTGTGTGTGTGTGTGTGTGTGTGTGTGTGTGTGTGTGCGCATTTACAGTGAAGGCCAATGATTCATCTCAACCAAATAAGGACATTTGCTGAGAAGCAAAAGTCCCCAAAACATTTAGCAGGGAAAGCCTGGAACGACTACATTTCATGCATCGGTCCATGCAGAGGAATTATCTTATTCTTCTAGTTGTTGTATGCCATTTAAAGTGTCTTGAATTATATATGACATGCATTGTCCCTTAAAGAATTATACGCATTTGTGCAGGGCGAGCTCCATGGGTTAACCTGCTAGAGGGCCCCAGGAATGAATGAGATGCTGGCCTAATGGTCGGCCTGAAAACCCCCACAACTTTCTGTTGCCTCTGAACAAACTTCTCCCTCAAACAAAGCATTTTAAAATAATTCTAAACTATTTAAGAATTGTATATAAACTTTTTGAATTAACATTTTACCTTTACCTTTCTTGATTTACTGTGTTTCATCAAGTCTTTGCCTGCATGTTTGGCAAGTAAAGCTTTGATGATTATGATGTTGAAAAGTATTCCTGCCATATGAATTACATTTGTGCATGTTAAGCAAAATGACATTGTGTATGTTTGCATTTGTATTTTAATGACATTTAAAATCAGGCAACTGCGTGTACTACAGCAGCAGAATGAGGACAGTGAAATGGGCAATGTCAATTTCAAAGTGTTTACTTATCCCAAAAAAGTGACTGTGCTGCTTTATCTAGATTTTAGAACAATATAATGTGCCCATGTATTTCCTTGAAACTAACAATAAATCATATTTGATATAGAAATTATTATTTTATGTTAGATTCCCAAAATGAAGCCCTTAAGGTGGTTTGAAACCCTTTTGAATTGATAGCTAAAAGTCAAATTCTCCTAAATGCATTGAGAAGCAACAGCCTTTTCCATGTTACATTTCAACAAAGGTAATGAAGAAAGAGCACAGAGGCAGAGAATGATTAAAGAGCTCACTAATCTAATTAATCTGCTAGTGTTAATGTAATTATGTATGGTTTCATGATTATTTTATTATTTTCAAACACTAATAAGACGTACCTGAAAGCAGCATACAGTCACTTTAGATGATGAATGTGCTGCTCCCTGAATGTCTCTTTGCTCTTGGCTGCTATCTCTTAGTTAGACTATTTAACTACCTCAACAAAATATGTAATAATTGTGCAATTTGGACTTGCTATCTGGCTGCTATCACACTATTTTAAACATGTTACACTTGTTTTTTCAAAAAAATACTTTTACTGGTACTATTGTAAATTGTAATTTGTGTACTTCCTATCTTTAATATTATATGCATGCATCTTATTTAATATGTTGTCTTTATACTTTTGCTGTAACAATGTAAATGTCCCTTCTATGGGACTAATGAAGGTATTCTGATTATCTTGATCACAATGTAGTATTTCTGCCAGACGATGGCGCTAGAGGCTCAGCCTGAGCTCCAACTTTTACTTTCTCACACACCATTACAGGAACTCCAAATATATGTGGTACACACACAGCAGTATGGAATAATTTAAACACACTCCAAATGATTTATTTGACGTGTGATGTAAAGAATGCTGTCACGTCGAATTCACCCCTGCTGTCAGTGATTTACCGTCTGGTGGTGACCATTCATGTTATTAAAGGGAAGTACTCAGATCTTGTTCTTAAGTAAAAGTAGAAGTACCAGAGTAGGAATACTATGTTACAAGTAAACGTCCTGCAATCAAAATGTTACACAAGCAAAAGTACAAAAGTATTGTCATCTAATTATACGTAAAGTACCAAAAGTAGAAGTAGCCTACTCATTATGCAGATTGGTCCATTTCAGAATAATATATGATATGTTCTGTTTATAATTAGGCCTATTAATGCATTATTATTATTATTATTATTATTATTATTATTATTATTATTATTATTATTAATCAAGCTGTCCAAGTTTTAATTAATTTATACTGCAGAGTTGCTGGTGAATGTTACTCCAGGTGTAACTAAAGTATTATTTAAGTGTTGATCATATTTCATATGAGCTACTAATCCACTAAAGTATCTCAGAATTGTACTGATATATGATATAAATTATTCTGAATATATGATGTAAATTATTCTGAATCTGAGTAATGAGTAGGCTACTTTTACTATTTGTACTTAAAGTATATTTTGATGCTATTACTTTTCTACTTGAGTAAAATTGTGATTACAGTACTACTTTTACTTGTACCAGAGTACGACTACACTCTGGTAGGCCTACTTCAAGTAACGCCAGTGAGGTATTTTCCTTCTGTAGAGAGTGGGGTATGTGTGTGTGACATGCGCACACACAGCCAGCAGCAGCAGAGACCCACCGTCAGGACACCGACTCACCGAGAGCATAGAGACCGACAGACGCCTCTCATCGGCGGGGATGTGACAGAGAGAGGCTCGGAGGAGACGGAGGGTTGACACCCATGGTTGACACAGAGAATGCCACAGCAAGCCAACACGCTGCCTGCGTTAGCTCACCATTGTACTCAGCTTGCTGTAAAATATAAAGCGAGCAGCAGTGAGTCGTGATTGTCTTCTTTTTTTTTTGCAAGGGGATCATCCTGCGTTAAACATCCTCCAGCCAGCATGCCTTCTGCTCAGAGCCTCCAGTCCAGCAGCATGCCCCTCTCTGAAACCAGCATAGGTAGGTAGGTGTGTGTGCAAGGTCAGCCGCAGCAGGTTTTATCAATTAAATAATACACTCGGTAATGCCACAATGCGGAGGTTTCACTCAATGCTGAAAGGTTCACTTAATTGTGCCTACACACTTTTTAGACCACCCTTATTTGTTGTGTTTTCTTGATAAGAAACACTAAAGGCATGTTTTCATTTTCACAGAACACTCGTTGCATCACCAGTCTGTTGTTTTTTAAGTCCAGGCCGCAGCACGTCACTGCAGGTGCGGCGACGTTGAGTAACCACAGGAGCCGGTTTTTAATGGTGTAAAATGGTCTAGTTGTGTAGAGGAGAATCCCATTTTAAACATTTCTATTGCAGTCCATGGCAGGTGATCATTGACTACGTAGAATATCGTTGATTGCTTGGGTCAGTCTACTACACAGCTAATGGCAGCAACATCCATGTTTTGCTTTTGCAGCCTATGGAAAACCATTTCAGTCAATGTTATCAAAATATAAGTCTTTATATTGAGCAACCTTCTTTAAAGTATCTCAAATTAATGACTTAGTTTCTCAAAATAATGACTTGGTATTGCAAAAAAAGGATCAGATAGGTTTCTAAAATAACGTGTTTGAAATAATAATTACACACTTGTTATATTGAGAACGTTTCTTATTATATTGAGATCCATCACATTATTTTAAGGTCTTACAAGATCTTGTTTCTTCACAGAAAGCTATGTTTTTCTATTTCTTAATTTACTGGCAGAAAATGGCTCCCGTATAACACTTCCTTGTACAACAATTATTGAGAAAGGTATGTAGTAATTTGCATTACTGTACTGGAGAGACATAGATGTGTTGGTGGTGTAATAATATTGAACAGCTAATTTCACACAGACCATATGAAATATGTTGCATGGGGTGTTTTCCAAAGATCTACTATAATAAAATGATTTGAGTAATTTATCAAACAGAAGATATCCTACTTCCATGAGTAGTATTTGCTTCAAATCATAACTTGGTACCAGACACTGTAATTGTATGTTGAGGCCTCTGGTCTCAGTTAGAACTCCTAAAGTAATAAGCAAATGCATGCTCTTGAGTAAGAGCCAGATCAATAATGTTTTTGTTTCAAACTAATATTGACTATCAGATAGTATATGAAGTTTCAAAGTGGTTTCATTACATATGACATTTGACTTCAAAGCAAGGTTTGGATGATGTGGAAAGAAATGTGATATCATGGAAACACATGAACACAATTTAATTTCACTAATGCAAAACAGCCCAATGGGTTCTTTCAATTAACTGTAATCTAGCATTTGAGAGCAGGAAATGAACCGTGCAGTAGGAAATAGTATTTACATTATAATTGTTATTGTCATTTAAATCCCAGCCTGGCAAAATCATCCATACATTTCTAGATCATTACATTCCGGAAGTTGTTGATATGCTGGCACCGTGGGGAGAAAAACCTGACTGAAACCATTCGCTTTCCCTGCACAGTGATTTTAGTTCAACAGGAAGTGATGAAAATACATGCAATAGATAATCAGTGGGACCTTACTCTACAGAATCTGCTGAAACAAATGCATCAGTAAAGTCATTAAAAAGACGGCAATGAGGGGCCACTCCCTTCCCCCTCTCTTCAGTTTGTAATGTTTGACTCTGACTTGAATATTGTCAGAGATGATATCCTGCAGCTCTCTGAGGAAATAACATTATACAGGAGCTTGAGGTTCAGTGGTTTTAAAAGAAGTACATTTGTCGAGGCTTATCAACCCTTGAATGGTTGTCTTTGTAGTTTAATATGCATATTCAATATGTTGTGGTTCTTTTACTTCTGTCTTGCAAACCTCTCACACTGGGTATAGTATTTGATATTTGTTTGATGCTTTTTTGTTGGATTTGAAACCGTTCTTATTTAAATGAGGCCCCTAAAAGTATTCACTCTTATTTTGACTTTCCAAAAAACTGACTTAATACGAGCACATGTAACAAAGGTTGTCAAACAGCAAGACTTAAGTCAGTTATTTTGGTAGATGATTATCATCTCAATGGTGTAAGGACATTTCTAGTTAAGGTTCAGGTATTTTGTTTAATTAATTAATTAATTTAGTTCATCACAGGCATCTTTATGCCTCTGCATTTTTACCGGGCTTCATTATGGAAGTTTCTTTCCCTTGTGTGTGTGTGAATATCTGCGAGACACTGATTACAATAAATTGCTAATGTTAAATAATAAAGTAAGTGTTTTCACATGATGCAGATTTGTTTAGTCTTTCCCTAAAAGATATACATAGTGTATACATTTGCCTTTTTGCAAATACGCAGCATACACCAAGATGCCCTTCCCTATTATGCTAATTTCCAGGTTCAAATGTGTATTGTGTGCCTCTACTGTGACATGTCTCCATGCTTTAATGTTCAAAAAGCTCTTTATTTTTCTCGTACTGCCTGTGCTGCAGCACCTCTTTTCACCCTCTGTCTGAAACCAGAGCCCAGTCTGCTATGATTGGTTGGCTGGCCGGCTCTGTTGTGATTGGTCAACAGCTTAGAGATGTTCCCGCCCCTTAGCCTATCACGTACAATGTGATGGAGAGCTAGCCAATAGAAATGCAAGTGTTACAAAGTGATGTCACTATGTTATGGAAGTAAACAAAGGAGTATAATGAGGCGTTTCAGGCAGGGAGGAAACATTGGGGTTTTAGCCTTTGCAGACCATTTACATGCTAAAAAAACCTATAAAATACACTAGAGGAAAAGGGAAACCCCCAAAAAGCACAATATAGGGCCTCTTTAACAGAATTACGACTATAGTCTTGAACTACTTTCTATTGCAGCTTGATTTATGCATTTCTCATCTCTTCACGGTTCACATCACAGCAGTAATGTTTGCTAATGTGTCGTCTTTAGGTACCTTTAAGAGGAGGAAGAGGAAATCCATAATAGTGACGGTGTTGCTGCTCATTGTGTCTGTGCTCATCCTCATCTTCGGCCTGGCAGCGACCACTAGGACGCAGAACATCACAGTGGGCGGCTACTACCCAGGAGTCATAGTGAGTACACACCTGAATGCAACAGCAGCCTGTCTCCAGTGATACTGAGCGAGGTGTGAGAGAAAAGAGGGAGTTTTCAGACTGCTCTTCCCGCTCGTGATGAACCTAATCACTGAAGGTCTGTGATGGGTGACTCTGCCGACATTCATTATTCAGCACTGTCATTACGCACTAAGTGAAGCAAAGCATCTCAGTCCATAAATGTGTTTTCCTCACAGAACTCGGCTTTTAGCGTTGGGCCTAAAGTGAAGAGCAATCAGGGAAGCAGCCTGCTACATTTCTAATGATGCTCCTTCTGACTTCAACCTAAAATTCATAGTTTCAATTATTGACGTCTGCTGTAAAAAGCAGAGATTTAAAAAACATGCATTCTGTTTATCTCTGAGACGATTTTCTTTTTAATTTCTGAAATGTTATCCATGGCATGAAAGAAACACCTACTTAGTTTATCTCACTAGGCTACAGAATCAAAGCTTTATATTAAAATCTGATAAATGTTGGGGGGGGTAAATCACGAGTTCTATCAGGATATTTTCTAACATGAGTCTGCAAAAAACGATTTTGATTCAGGAGCCTGTGATCGCTATGAGGCAATATCACATGCCCTTTAAACATTAACAGTTACTTTCGTATCAACTCGCAAACTTAAATACGATTTTACAATTTTATTTCTGGACTCAACAATCTATTCTTTAAAAGAAAAACAATAGACTGCCTGTAGTTCACTGTAGAGGGCTACTGTTTCTCTCTTGTGTTTCTTTATCAGTTCAAAGAACACATGTTTAAAATCTTTACACATCCATTTTCCTTTAAAAAAAATAAATAAATCAAGGATTACTCCAGACAGCTTCAAGATAAATGGCTATATTACAATGATGTGTTTTTGAATGGTTATTTAAAACTGTCCACTACTCAAGTGGATATCCCCAAATGTTTTTGTAGTGACCTCAGGGACAATTACAAGAGCAGCTGTGGAGGATCTGAGGGTTTCTGGAGGATCATAAAACGATAGGGAGCCTGGGAGATAAAAGGGGGAAAAGCCATTTAGTGTCCTAATAAACTAAGAAATGGACTAAAATAAATTCTAAAAGACACAGGGGGCCAGAGTGGGTTGTCCGAAAGTTTAGAGGTATAGATCTCTCATTTGAGATAAACACCACTCTCAGATCTGGAAGAAACTGGTCGGATGGATTCAGGTGCAGTTGAACGAGGTTAATCAATACGCAAACAAGTACTCAGTATAAGTCAACAATACAAACCCTGACTGTGTTTGTGGTCTTTCTTTATTGCCCCATATTTCTATTCTTATCCTATATATTCATATGGTATATATTGGTCTCATGGGTACAGTGATATGTTCCTCCTATCATCTTACAGTTTGTTTTGGTGTTAGGGTCACAGGGACATTTTCCTACAGTTCATTTTGATTCAGCAGTGTTTGTTGTTGTGTAACATTGCTCAATACCCTTGACAGCTGCTACTATTACAGTGATACTTTTGTTATTCTACTACATTGATTTTGTTAAAAACTCGGCATCAGCCTAATGAAGGTTTGTAGTTTTGCAATGACTGTTGTTGTTCGGCCAGTATAAAGAGTGTTACAGTGTTACATAGTGTAACATGTAAGTGTGCTTAGTGGAGGGCTCAGCTTCAATATGTTGCGCAAATGATAACAGTAGTTTGGGTCAATGAATTCAATTGAGCTTTTCGTATTTATTTTAGAAAAATATGGAACAAGCACCCTTCAAACATTAAACTTGCGGACTTAGAAATCAGGGCTTATCTTAAATATGATGATGTATAGCTTTATTTACTTGATGAATGAATGATTTTGGATTGTTGTTTATTGTATCTACATATATATCTGTATAAATCCAGATCGATTGATCAATAAACTTCGCTTTTTTCACTGTTTTTCAGCTGGGCTTTGGCTCTTTTCTGGGAATCATCGGCGCTCATTTGATAGACAACAAGAGGCAGATGGTAAGAGGATTTATATGACCTTTTCCTTGTCTGGACTGTTACAGAAAACTATCATTAACCTGCGTCTCAGTCCCAATTACCCAACGACCTGATTATGTTGTTATTGGGATGACAGACAGAGAGGCTGTGAGTCCCTCTTGGCCTGAGGCGGCTTGCGTAGCGGAGCCTGGGCTTCAAGGGAGATGCAGACAGAAATAGCTACAGGGTGTAAGCTGAGGAGGACAGATGCCCACACAGGAATGTGGTGAAGGAAACTGCAGATGAGGGGAGCAGGTGGGAGGTGTGGGGTGGGGACTGTCAGGGCTCAAATGAATGATGAGTTTGTACCGCGACACTTTTACCGTAACGCAGCAGAGTTCAGATGGCTGTAGTCCCACAACTGACCCGGCTACGACACCTTACACCACACTGCCCACTGGTTATTCCTTATCGCATGTTACTATACATAATATAATGTCATGTGTTGAAATAGTTTATGGGTCGGGGTAGTATAGCCAATTTGTTTTTAGATGATTCCAGTTGTTGCAGAGCTAAAATGTTGAGTAAGTAAAACTATTTTGGTAATCTATTTATAATTTTTTAAGGACAAATCCCAGACATTCACTGCTCACAGCCTCTCAAGTGTCAATATGTACTGGTTTTCTTCATTTGTTATCATAGTCAAATGAAATACTTTTTGACTGTTGTATATAACACTCTCTGATGAATAGTATACTGATGGACATTTATCTGTATTTTAGGTATAAAATTAAACATTATAGTAAGGTAAGGTTAAATGATTCAAAACATCTATAGGGAGGATTGCTTTATCATCCCGGGTGAGTTAGATTTGATCAAATGTAACTAACTTTAATTCAAATGTTGCTAAATGCCTGATGCCTCATTACCGCTTGAATTCAATCCAGTAAGAAAAGCACAGAACAAAATAACAGAAATTCTTTCAATTAAAAAGGCTAAAACTATTCTGACTGACTAAAAAAGTGTGTTCATGAATGACAAGATAGAGGGAGAAGTTAAGAAAAAAAACACCCACAAACCTTTTTTCCATCACAAATGTCTCTTTCTAAATCATTTGCCGCTGAATGCATTCATATGAGCGTCACAGAAACCTTGGTGCCGGCGAACAACCCGGTTACCTCGAGTTGTTGGATGTTTTGTGTCAGCTTCAGAGAGGGTGGGCTAATGTGTAAGTGAATACATACCGCTTTCATTGAGGAGTGAAAGGAGAGAGTTAGGCGGATGGGGAGAAAGGGGGGAAATAAGTGTTTGGAGTTCCTTTTAAGAGCCGGGCAGCGTGCCAGGCTCTAACACTACTGCTGCAGCTAGGTGACCAGCTCAGCACTCCGTCACTGTTGTTCTCTCTAACAGCCCCCCCACCCCATCCCATTCAGAGCTATTCATACTCAGAGAGCAGCACATGGGCAATATGATACAGGTTACTGTTGGAAGGGAATCCGATACAAAAGTGGTGAGTGGAAGCAATTACAAAATCAAAGTGGTGCCTCCAACGAAAAAGTGGTGCCTCCAACGAAAAAGACAAAAAGACATTTCCAAATATTTCAATAACTGTTCATTTGGTTGAGTCATTGTTCATGTAAAAAGGGTGGTAATGCTGCTTTGAGCTTCTTATAAATGGAGATGTTCATCTTTTCTCTATTATATCTTATTGGCCTGCATAACTTTTGAGTTTTGAAATGACTAAACGAAACATTTCAAGACATCACATTGTTTTCTGACATTTTCATGACCTAACAATATCAATAGCCGCAGTGCCTAAAATGGAGTTTATAGTCTTCTGTGACAAAGAGAATCATAACCGTGTGATGAAGAGTGATGAAGAGCTGCTGTTTTCTTCCACAGTTAGTGGCGTCTATTGTCTTCATCAGTTTCGGGGTAGTGGCCGCCTTCTGCTGTGCTATTGTTGACGGAGTGTTTGCTGCCAGGCACATTGTAAGTATCACTGAAGCTTCTTCTTATTTAACTAAACTGATAAATTATGAATATGGATAACACTCACTGTCCGACTAATCAATGCCATCCCCATTGAAGCTTAATATACTCTGTCTGCATTACACATAGATTAAAACGAGGGCATTGCTCACATATGGCCGTCTGTAGAAGAGGCTGCACCCTTCTCAGCAAGGGAAATGTATTTTGTGGTTCAGAGATATTACTCTCCATGACGCAAGAACTCGAAACAATAAATAACCACTAATGCACTCTTGAAACAATTATGTTAAAATAAGTTATGGCTTTTCGAATAGGGGGATCAGCAGTTTTTTTATTCGCCAGTGACGTCAGTGAAATGGAAAATTGGATATTTATTTTCAGACATTTGTTTGTAAACTGAGCTGCAAAGAGGCCCAGTGTTGCAATGCATATGATGTGATGCTCTCAGAGGAATACATTCAGATTTTTTTCTCTCTATTTGTTGCATTTATCGACATTGTTGATTTTGCTTTAGTATGCGTTTGTATCAGACTGTATATAGGGTTTGTAGCAGTGATGCATTGTGCAGTGAAATCTAAAGAATATTGTTTGTTGTACTACAGGACCTCAGGCCGCTGTACGCCGGCCGCTGTGAGTTTCACTCCAGTGAGACTTCCTCTGAACGAGACGTAAGACAAATATTTCACTTTCTATTTACAGAAATCGAATGCATACTCAGTGTGTGTGTGTGGGGAATGAAGTGTCATAAGTCAACCTTAAGTGAAAAGACTAATCATTTGAATTAACTTTTGACCCTCAGGTACCCTGTCAGACCTCCTCGCGCTCCCCCTGTAACCTGCATGTGAAGGGTAACACCTGTTACTGCTGCGACCTCTACAACTGCGGGAAGTGAGTACACCCAACAGCCTCTCCATCACTGGTTCCTCACTTTGCTGTGTTGCTTTGACTGTTTGGATTTTTGAAGTGTGCTGATGTGCCATTTTTGTGGGAGATTCTTTTGCACTGCAACGTTGATTGTATCAGAACAAGTATATGTTTCTTCCCTTTTAACCTTTGTTTCAGAGAACATCCTCTTATGGGACTTCAGAATAAAGATGTATTGAAAAAGTTTAGGAAATCATCCATGATTTGGAAGTAGGTCCCTTTTTTTCTAGAACCATATTGGCCATTAATGATCAACTCATGTTTTTCATTTTCTCGACACGTGATTGGAGTAACTGTGTTGTGTGTCAGTGACATGACTTATGTAATATGTGTTTAGGATCCCATTTCCCCTGCATGTTATGTTTTGCGTCTGACAAAGCTAAGCATGAAACCATATAAACATTTGTAAATGATTATTGTTGTCAAAATATATGCTTTTCACAAAATGATCATACTCTTATTACATTGAGTAAGGAAGCATATATTATTATTGCATCACAGATAGAATAACTTGTTAAGTGAATATCTGTTTTAGTAAAAAACGAATTAAGAATAAAGGAATCGTAAGGTTTCTTTGCATGAATAAACAGCAACATTATTAGTCTATTCCTTTTTACATACTGTATTTCCTGTTTTATAAATCATGAGAATAATCACAACTATCTCAATATTAAAATCCATTACAGTCAGCATAATGTGAGGGTTTTTTATTACGATAATGATCAAACCATATATCTTCCCACTCTTAAACACCCACCATGTCTTCTGTCCTTAGCTCTCATAGACTCATTTGTTTCTATAAATCAAAACCTACTGTTTGTCTTTCATCTTGCCCTGAACACAACACTTTCTCTGTGACTTGTGTGGCTTGACTGTATGCCCCCTCTCTGTTCCGCCCACTGGGCTAGCCGAGTGGAGCTCATTGGAGGCTACCATGAGTACACGGATGTGAAGAGCTGCCAGGACGTGGTGCACCTCTATCACCTGCTGTGGTCCGCTACGATCCTCAACATCGTGGCGCTCTTTCTGGGCATCATCACTGCTGCAGTGCTGGGAGGCTTCAAAGACATGGTGGGTACATGTGTTGCATTCATGTGGTGTCAGAATAATTGGAAAATGTGTCACAGACTGTGAAAATGCACATGAAAGCCCCCTTCAAAAAGTTATTAAGAATTCTCTTATTGCACCGCATATTAAATTGTTTGCTCATATGTAATTCGGAATATGGTTTTAGATTGCAGCGGTCTGTTGCTGTCCAAGTATCTACATGTAATGTGAAGCAACAGTTTAATGATTTTAGGGAATGTACTGGTGCAGCAACAAGTCTGAGACAAAAAACAAAACATGTTCTTCCACATTAAAACTAAAAGCTCATAAACACACGAACGTCGGTAGAACAACTCTGAGAAACCAGACCATCCAAGGTGCACATTGAATGCAGCATTATATTTGAGATTTGACCATGAACAACTGGGCTAAAATTCTGCTTAAGTGTTTGTTCTAATGGGTTTTTGTTTTGTAATCCTCTGGTGTTTGAATTAATGGAAACTGATCAATACTCTTCATGTCCTTGTCAGACTCCGGCTCCTGCCTCAGAGTCTACATCTGAGCCTGAAGCCGTCACAGCTCCAGCCCCCCCTCAGCCTCCTCCCCCCAACACCTCCCTCGCCTCGTACTACAACACTGCCCCCTGCCTGCCGCCGTACACCGCCTACGACCTGCAGGTACAGCTACAGACCTGCACTGCTGGTCTTCATCAACATGGGGGGGGGGTCCAGTGGTCCTGTAACACTGTGCTTTGGCCCCCCTGTGGCCCCCCTGCAAAATAACAAATCTATGATAATGAAATTTGTAATAGTGTTGCAACCCGGGCCTAAGAAAAAGGAAGGTTTTATTTGTTATGTAATTAAATAAATTAAAACTAAGTTACTGAAACTAATTCTGTTACTAAAACAAATACCAACAAAGAAATAAAATAAAAAGTGTTTATTACCCCAACTGCATTAGTGACAATGGTAAATTAAGTAACTAAACAAAAATTGCAACTCAGTCATTGACACCAATTATGTAATTAAAACAAAAAACAATAATACTTCCTTTGTGCGCTATAACTTTATACTACTTGTTTAAATCATGACCACTGTCTTTGTCTCCCTTGTCCAGCATTACATTTGCCTCTCTCATTCAATAACTGGCCCCAGCAGAGCCCCCCCCCCCAACCCTGTCAAACTTCAGTTTTTTAAATAAGGAAACCTACAAACAACCGTTATTCTGTGCATCCTTAAAAAAACCTAAAAAAAGAGCTTTGAATGTAAAAATGGAAACTGAAACAGGTAATTCTAATAAATGTCCTTCCTGCAGGGCTCCTACCTGTTCCCCGACTCCTCCACCCTGTCGGATGACTCCCAGTCGGGGGCCAGCCACCTGTGGCCCACCATGGTCCCTCCACGATACTCTCCTCCTCACACCCACCCCGACGAGAAGCCTCCACCCTACAGCCCGTAACACACATCCAGCAGAAAGAAGGCACCTGGAACATTAGCGGGTGTTTTTCAGATGCTGATTGAGTGGCGTGAATGCACATTTCCTCTGGGCTTTTCCTCACAATGAGTGTTGGAGGAAAGGTGGTGAGGAAGAGGAGGAAGGCCACAGAGAGGGAACTCACCTTGAGTTCAGCCCGACACCAGGAGTGTTTGTCGCCACTGCCTCCACTCACACATCAAGAGAGAGACCACCAGTCCACAGCAAGGACTGTTTACACATCTATCTGCCTTAATGCAAACGGGCTTCCAGCGCTGCAGCTCTGGGTCTCTGGACTTATTCTGTACTAGGTCAAAGTTCACCTCTCTTCAGGACATATTGTAAATGCTTCCTGCCTCAAGTGGCACCAATGATAACGTGAGGAGATGACAGCTACAAGATCAAACCCGATACATGAATGCTTTTGATGTCCCCCCAGAATATGAATCAGCTAGAGAATTCAAAACTGTAGTAGGCCGAGGCAGTTTCTTCTTTAGCGATTAATTAGGCAATGTTAGCAGTAATGAAGGAATTACAATGCTCATAATGAATGTACAGCAGTATAATACTCAGATGCTCTCCAGCAGGTTAGCTATACAAACAGATGATCAGTTTGTTAAAAAAAATACCTTGAACCATGTGCTCGCAGAGCAACAAGATGAAAGAAATAAGCTATTCTGCAGTAGGGCGGTCACAGTTACACTCCAAACTATTTATTCTATTTTCACTATATGCTGCAAAGCAGGTAAGCGTATATTATCTTGCGCTATATAAGTAGTTGTGATATCACATCTGGGTTCAAATGTGTAGTCTCTGTCAGGAATAAACACGAGGCAGGCCGAGCGGGAACAGTCGGTGCTGGATTCACTGACATGAGGGGAGATCATGAAGGGTCAAAGGACTGGTGTTCTCTGAGGAAGAGTGAAGGACAGTAAACTTAGTCCATGTCAATGAGACAGGTCTCCGTCAGCTGTTATCACTGCTTTGTATAATTTAAAATACTCTCTCAGGGGCTGATTGTCAGTTCCTTTTCGTCTTGCCAGTAAAAATGTTTTATGTCATTCAAATGGTGTATTTGACTTTTTAGCTAAACTGTATGCACGGTTGCTTCACCACTTTAGTCTTTACCAAACATATCAACTTCAATAAGATAAACCATAGTGCAGTGAGTGCACCGAGGGTGAATCCTGTTGACTTTAGTCATCCCAACTTTCCTCTTGTGTAACCATGATGTTTGATGGTTTGCCATGACAACTTGATGCAGCCATTAATGTCATTTTCTAATCTTAAAACTTTTGATAAATTGGTGATAGTTCAGCTTTTCACATATCACCATCAAGTTGATTTTTTCTTTGCAAACCTTGTTTTATGACCAAATGCCTGACGCCTATTGTATGCGCTAACAGCCATTGATAGCATGCTAAATGATGGATGTTTGTTAAGGAAACTTAAAACCTGAAACTTCTCTAGATAATTGTATTACATTGTAAAATTGAAAAGGGTGTAACTAGCATTAGGTTTGAGAAGTTCATACTTTTTCAACAGGGACTAGTCAAGGTTTGGGAAAGTCCATCCATGTCCTTAAGTCCAACACATTGAAAATCTAAAAATGTTTTCAATCTTTGATATAATCCGGACAATGGAAGATTTTGAAACATTTAAAAACACAGGGAGTTGACATTAATAATAAAGAAGGAATATTTAAGATTCTGCACTATTTCTCCTTGAGCATTTGCTCTTAACTCTTCCAACATCTTCTGGAGCTTCAATAGATGTTTTTGTTTCATGTGTGACACATGATATATTTTACTCTCAGCATTAAGGCAAAGTGACAGTTTGTATGATTTTCATTTCGTACATCACAATGACAACCGTATAGCAGATGTTTGTATGCTTACGTAGTGCAAGACAATTAAGTGAAAATAGTAAAATAATTTATTTATCATCAGGAAACCCCTTGTTGCTAATTGACATAAAAGGGACATTTTGTACAATGCCAACATAACTGATTATTTAATATCTATTTCATTTTATCTACAACTATGAACCTAAAAGATACGTCTGAGACAGTATTTAAAAATGAAAGAAAAAGACATGAACACAAATGCACTGTACATCAAATGCCAATGTTAATGTGTTAATTAAAAGTCCTGCATGATTTTATTGAATGACATGAATATAGATTTCATTGTTAGCACTACTCATACCGATTACTACATTTGGACACAATGGGAAAAAAAGTTAAAAAGTCCAAATGTGAAAAAGAAATCTGCCTGATGCAACACTAAGTGCTTTATGTCTGGATTAAATAATATCAACCACATTTGTTTGCAAAATCTGTCGCCTACGCGGTGTAGACGGCAGATATTAGCATAAAAAAAACAAGGAAGGACAGGAATTGCAAATCAAAATGTACAGGTGTATCACAATAAAACAGGTGTTCAATGGAAATGTCCAAATTGCGTTTAAATGATCATTGTATAACTTCCCTGCCACAATATCCACGAGTGGGATTGCCAACAATCACAATGAAAAAAAAAAATTCAGATCATAATTATCATTTCTCTTTGCATGATTCCCATATTGGAATAAGGAGTGATGTTAAATGTCCATTTCAAACTCATGGTCAATGCATCAGTTGATGAGGGTTTTAAAATTTTAGCAGCCTTGTTTTATTTCATTACGGGTCATATCCTGTATTTTACAAAAATGTGTTGAAACCGCTAAAGAGCATTATGTTGGGGTGTAACGGTATTCGTCCCATCACGGTTCGGCACACGACGAATACGCCTTTTTTTACGAGTGGGAAAAAGGTCTGTCATTCAGGGCAGTATCCATTACACTATTTATAATCCAGGGGGCGGTATTGCGCCTAAAAGCTGTTTGCCAGCCGCCCTTAAACAACAAAATGAAGAACAAGAAGAAAACACAACAAAACGAACAAAATACAAGAAGAAAAGTTAGTATGGCGATTTCAGATAACACACAGGAGCTAGAACCCACCTGCTTCTTTTAAATCAGCTGTGTGGGAACATTTCGGGTTCCCTGTGGACTACAACAACGATGGAGTGCGAGTGGTGGCTCGGACGAGGACGGTGTGTCGGCGTTGTTAGACAGCGGTGCGGTATGCTGGAGACCACACGCCAAACATGCTAAATCATATCAGAATGCATCACCCAGATTTGCCAATCACTGGTATATGTGCTCTTGAAACACTTTCTTATTATTTATGATGTAATATTTTCAAGACATTCTTTTTAGTTTTACAGCTTATTGAACCTTTTTGTTTGACATCAGCCATTATATAATCTGGGCATCTGAGTGTGTGTGGTACTGTTTGTTTTTAACAGTGTAATACAGTTAATTATTCAACATGCGTTTGCTTTTTCTTGTTGTACCGAACCCGTACCGAACCGTGACCCCCGAACCGAGGTACGTACCGAACCGTGACTTCTGTGAACCGTTACACCCCTATAATATGCATCCTTTGAAAATCCCGGTTACACACTACATGATTTAGGTTTCATATATTTAAATAGGTAAAACAGAATTTATATTTTATGAAATGGAGCTCAGTGGGGTTGGAATGTCAGAAACTGATCTAGAATAGTATGACCCAAAGGTTAAAAAAAATATCACTGTAATAAGAGAATGCTTTTATTGCAGCTAGTGTGTGATGCCTTCATTTCTGGGGCAACTTTTGAGTCCTGCATGAAAATGTTAGCATCCATATAAACTATTGTCGTTGTGATTTTACTGCGTGCGAACCACTATCATTATTTGTAATGATAAAAAAAGACAGATTAAAAAGGCAGAGAAACAGGAGTAAAGATTTGGTCACATTGCGTTTCCTTCCTAAAACTACTCGCTTTGTCTCCTTTTCACTTCAACAAGGAGGGACAAATTCAAGAAATCTCCAGCTGGCTCTGGCAGAAGCACATTATTCTAACATGTATTAGCATCATTAGTACTATATTTAACCACACAATTAATTGAAAGGCTAATGTGACCGTAGATTATTCCGATACTATTGAGAATTACAGATTAATATTGTTGACCTGGAAAAAGGTTATGGGGTACCCTTTAAAAAGGCACATGTAATGGAGCAGCGGGGGTTGCTCAGTAGCTCTCTGGTATAACAAAGTCAAACTCCGTGGCTCCCGGTGGAGGAGAGTTTGCGGCTGAGCCCTGGCGGGCGTGAGCATCGGGCGGCATGCGAGTGTCGGGTTCGATAAAGATGTCGTCCCAGTTCAACATCCTGGTCTGAGTGGAGGAGTGCACGTCCTCACTGGTGATGTGATGCACGCTGCCGTCCTCCGATATAACCGGGACTCCTTCCTGGCCGTTGTTACTCCACGAGTACGACTTCATCTGCACCGTCTTACACGGCAGGAGGCGGTACAAGTTGTTGTCCGTCTCGTCTTTCTCCTTCCTGCCACTGGGATCCTGGTTGTGCGCATGCTTGCAGTGTGTGGACAGTAACTGGTAGTTCACGAACATGTCGTTGCACATCAGGCACTGGTACCTGCGCTCTCCTGTGTGGTGGATTTCATGTTTAGTTCTGTACTCGGCCAGTGCAAACACCTTGTTGCAGAAGTGGCACGGGTACTTCTTTTCCCACGAGTGAGTGTTGAAGTGACGGCGCAGACTCGCCAGACACACGTAGGGCCGCTTGCAGACGATGCAGACGAAAAAAGTCTTCCCGTCCATGATCAGCTCGTAGTGATCCTCCAGCTCTGTCTTGCACTTCTTCTTGTTGGAGCCGGACTTTGGTGAAAGGGGTATTTCATTAAAGGTTTTCAAAGGTGTTGCCATTAATGCTCTCTTCCCTTTATTCACTTTAGAGCCTCCTTCACCTGGATCCTCCTTCACTGGGACAATGTCGTAAGTATTTTCTCCAATATTGGCGTAGACTTTACACCCGGATGAAATTGAATCGATCTCCGTGGCTGTGTTGAGCGTGACTGTCTTTTTTGCGACTACAGCTGATTTGGAGCTGTTGGTTTGATTTGACTGGCCATCAGACACGTCTACGATCTTTATTTTGAAATCCCCTTGCTGTGACGAGGCAGAAACTTGCTTCCTTTGGACGCCTATTATTTCACTGCTTTCAGAGGACTGGGAGGCACTCGTGTGCTCAGGGGTGACGCTTGACCTGGCGGGCGTTGTGGGAACACTTCCTGAGAAATGTCTGGCAGGAGAGGATGAGCTTTTGGAGCTGTTGGTGGAGCTACTGGTGGAGCTACTGGCGGAGCTGCTGTTGGAGCTGCTGTTGGAGCTGCTGTCTGGACTGCACAGAGGGCTGCTGATGGGAATAACGGGTGATGGACAACTGATGCTGAGAGGCTTTGCAGCGATGATTTTAACGGGGGCTCTGGCTTTCTCTTTCAGTTTTGCAACAGCCTGATTTGATTCCTCATTTTGCTTTGATGCTGCTTTTCCTGTATCTGCTGCTTTTCCTAAATCTGCTGCTTCCAAATCAATAACCTCTGAGTTGGCTGTCTGATTGGCTACTCTGGTTTGAGCATCCGTTTGTGAGACAAACATAACATCTCCGTCCGAGTCCTCGTCGTTACCCACTGACTTGCTCGCCTGGTTGAATTCCTCTGAAGATATGGAGAAAGACTCTGAGATGACGGGCATCACCTCTGGAGGAGTGTCACTCTTGCTCCCCGTCTCCTTAGATAAACCAGGAAGACCCTTAACTTGCGATAAAGGGGATCCCAAGTTTGCAATGAACTTGACTCCCAGAATTTGTCCAGCACTAATGAGATCCTCCAGCATGTCGGAGCGGACACGGACAATCTTGGAGCTGTAAATGTAATTGAGAATCTGCTCAAAGATTTCCGCTTTGATGAAGTTTAACTCGATCACTTGTCCAGCGACACTGAAGAGCTGGTGGAAGTACGTACTGGAGGCAGACAGGATTGTTTTGTGAGCCCTGAACTTCTTGTCCTGTATGATAATGGTGACGTCACAAAATAATCCATGGTTTCGCTGCTCGTTCATCGATTTCAGCACAGTTGCTGAATACTGTGTGTCGGTCGCAGTTATCAGCTTCAGACTTCGCATGGCTGTGGAAAGGAAAGAAACAATTAGAATCTAATTTCTTAAGTCAATCAATCAATCAATGTTTATTTATATAGCCCAGTGGTTCTCAAACTTTTTCTGTCAGGCCCGCCCTTTGGAAGAAAAAAAAAGTCGGGCCCCCCCAACACAAATAGTCAGGCTCAGTGGCGGCGCCAGAGATTTATTTTGGGGGTGCTGTGGGGTAGCTTGACGTTTCATAGAGGGTGCTCAAACATTTAGGGTTTCCCCATTAATGTACCAGCGCTACAGTGGAATGTTCTACTGCAACACTCCCCATGCATATACATAATGTACGCAGGGGTCAAGTGCTATTTTTTATAGGTGGTGTGTGGACCTCACATAGGGGGGTCCGGGGGCATGCTCCCCCGGGAAGATTTTTAAATATTGAAGTTAAAAGCATCAATCTGGTGCACTTTGAGAGCAAAATGAAGAGATCTATGGATACATCTCTCAACACAGAACTGTAAACAGATTTACTATTTCTTTATGGATATTTTACAAATCACTCCCCTTTCAAACTTTATTCATTTTTTAATGTCATAGTATTTCATACCTGTTTTTAATTTATTCTCTTATTTTTTTATAATGATCATATAAACGTGTGCCTCGGAAATAATTGTTTACATTAATGGTTACCAAAATGTTTGAGACCCACTGAGATAACACTGAGAGTCCTTTAGTTCACTGAGTCTCTCAGTCTGACAGGAGAGGACTCTCCTCCACTTTGTTGTTGAAAAAACTCCTTATATCCGTTAGCGTAGCTCGCTAGCACCAGAAGCTAACAACAACGATCTCCGGTACCGGTGCTCTCTCTCTCTCTCTCTCTCTCTCTCTCACCCGCGCACGCACACAAAATGGCTCGTTCCACACACACACAGCCGAGCTTTAATGAAACACAGAGACCCAGACGTAATAGTACTGCATCATATTATTTTCGAATCAATAATTGTTCAAAATATGTTTTTGTTTTTTTTTATCTTTTTTTTTTTAATAACCATTTTTCCTCCTGGTCTCTCGCGCCCCCCCTATCATGCCTCTGCGCCCCCCACTTTGAGAACCACTGATATAGCCCAATATCACAAATGTTACATTTGTCTCAGTGGTCTTCACAGTATACAGAATATCAGTATGACAATACGACACCCTCTGTCCTTAGACCCTCACATCGTACAAGGAAAAACTTCCGGAGAAAACCCACAGTTTAAAGGGAAACATTCCTTTAAGTGCACATCAACAGTTACTTAATAACATTACGGTGAAGGAGAGAATACCATTTGACGCTTCTGCAAAAAATATAGGTGTGGCTCAAATTCAATGTTCGTCATATCCTGCTTTTCCAGTTCTACTTTTCCTTTCCAACTAACTGACACACGGGAAGTCAATCAGTAAATAATTACGGATAATTATTTTGTTTTTGCAATACTGAATGTTACAGTTTCCAAAGTATTAGCTTGCTTTAAGTTGTTGAATCGTTGTGTATCCACTGAGAAGTGTTTGAACAATAGATTTTGAGGTCACTATCAATTTGAGAGTAAAAAACTCTGGTAGACAAACTGTCACTTTAATCTAAAATATGTATATGTCTTTTCTGTGCTAAAGTGTCTTATTTTATTGTCTTTAGTGTCTAATTTATCTGTACAACAAGCTAATACCTAGTCTTCCAGCACTAACATAAATGGGTTGGACAACATTTTGGGAGAAAGTTGCTCAGCATAACACTTCTAAGCAGCATCACAAACTATGGGCTTCAAAATCACCATAAAGTCGTACCAAAATATTATTAACAAAACTTCATGAAGCCACGCAGGGTTGTGCTTTAACTTCACAATGTAAACTAGGGCTGTGCAATTAATCGTATTTTAATCGCGATTACGATTATGGCTTGCGATGATTATGAAAACATCATAATTGACAAAATACGATTATTTTGCTGGGTGCGCTTTCGCCCCTCCCTAAAAGCCCACTCGGCCACGTGGGAGTGACATGTGTTGTGAGTGTTCAGCGCAAGCGAAGATGTCAGAACAAGAGCAGCAACTAGTTAAAAAGAAGGGTCGCGGGGAGATTCCCAGTCGATCGCGAGATGTGTCTAAAAATAGAACAACAATATTCTGTTTTATCGTTAATGTCCTGTAACATAATGTTCCCGTGCCAGAATAATGCACTTGAACGCATCAAAGCTTTGTGATTGGCCGGCCTCACCCCATGTGTCCGGGCGTGGCTGGTGAGCAGTGCACTAGTTCGCTGACGTTGTCCGTGTCAACAGCATGGATGGTCAACAGGAGTGACAGTCCGCACACACACAAGACCGCAATTATGGCAGAAGCAAAAAAGCCCAAAATATATAATTTTCACTCCAAGTGGGAGGATCATTATTTTTGTATCTATTCTAATTCAAAGTCCATCTGTCTCATCTGCAATGCGAGCGTGGCTTTATCGAAGAAGGGTAATTTAGGAGCGGCATTTCAAAATAGTGCACAAACGCTACGAGACGGAATTCCCTCCTAATTCTGCCCTCCGCTCCAAAAGGGGAGGGGCCTGAGAGGACAGCTAAATGCACAGCAGTCCATTTTCACCAGGCCCAACAACAAGAGCAAGGCTGCTACCAGAGCATCTTATCGTGTCAGTCACGTTCTTGCGAAACACATGAAGTCTTTCAAAGACGGCGAAGTTGTGAAAGAAGCATTCCTGGAGGCTGCCGACGCGCTTTTTGGGGACAGTAAAAATAACAGAAGCATTTCAACAGGTTTTTGATATAATAAAAACTCAAGTTAGATACCGTTATTAATCAGCTGTAAGTTTTAGTTTGTTTGAACTTATTCATTATAATTATTGTACAAAAGGGTATAAGAATGCAAACTTAAATTGATTATAGTCTATTATCAATTCAGGTTAAGAAACTAGTGTTGCTTGCATCCTATTTTAAAGGCATTTATTTTTATATTCTACTAAAATGCAACAAAAAAAGAGTTTGATTCTATTAATGTTGTCTTTTTATTGCACTTTGGCAGCAGATTCCTGAGTAGCTTCAGATCTGAGTTGTCTTATTAGTAAGCCTCATTTATACTTTTGTAGCAACACTATTTTTATATAATGGCAAAGAAAGGGTTCAGTCTTTTCTTTTTTTCCTGTGTCATATGTGGCAGCACTGCCACAAGTTCCTCTTCAGAGAGGGTCTTCAGTACAGGTGGCAATATCGTCCCCTGTCTGCGCTCATCTCTGAAACCAGACCATGTCAACAGCCTGGTGTTTCTTGCAAAAAATCTTTAAGAGATGACATGAGCAGCCCTACCAGCATTTGCCATGGTGGCCAAAACATTTTTATTTGGTCTTAAATTGTAGTTCAACATTTATTTCCTGTTACTTCTGGACCATGACGGTGGGCCAGCCTTCAACATTTAACTGAGTGGAATATGGTGAATATGTTTTATCAAAATGTTGGCTATATGTTAAGGAGTTTTCAGTAGGTTGTGACAGTGCACTGCATCATATTTGATTTAATTAATTTTGGTCTAATTTATTTTTATTTATCATATTAATATATGTTTAGTATGGTTTTGGAAGTGCGCTCCAACATATTTGTTGACCTTGTTTATTGGTAAAATATGATTTGTTTTAAAGTTCAATAGATGGTCAATGAATAATCGTCAAAATAATCGTGATATCAATTATTGACCCAAATAATCGTGTTTATGATTTTTGCCATAATCGCACAGCCCTAATGTAAACCATTACACAATTTCATAAATTGAACAGCTCTTACTTTATTTCAGATATACTATACGTTTATTACATTTTACAAATATTTAAACATCTTTTCACAATATTCATTTCATATGTTTATTGTTATGTCATTACATTATTACTTTTATTTTTGAACATAATTTCAATTTCATTTTCTCTTACATTTATGTTATGCGATAATCCAAAATCATTGCAAGTGACAACCCAATAATACACTTTATTCTGATTGAAGCTGGCTGCTGTTATGGAACAATTACACAATGATTATATATAGAAAACATACTTTCAGTTCCCGAAAAGCTGTGTTTTAGTCTTTGATGCTTCAATTATTTGTTAGTGAACAATAACGTCACCTTCGCTTACGTCAAAGTTGTAGAAACTACATTAAATATAAGCCTCGCATGCCACTGCACGGCTTTATTAAACTTGAATGGGTATAATAGCTGGTTTGGTGTATCCATTATGTGTTTAAAGTAATATTGAAATGCATTAGATAGATGGCGAACAAAGGTAAAGCTGCTCCCTCATAATGAGAAGCGCGGCCTCCTGTTTAGCATCCTGTTAGCATGCTAGCTTCAAACACAACAACAATGAATGCGTGAAATCTTGCAACATTTAATAACTGCACATAAAAAGTCTTATGTTTACCTGCAACCCTGTTGTTTTCTGCCAAGATAAAGCAAGACCACTACCCCCGGCTGCAGTAATTTAGCTAGCTAATGACACAATGGCTAACAACAGACAGCTCTCCCTACAGCTGCAGCATCACTGACCGACAGCCGCAAGGGGGCGCCATCGCGTGGTTTTAACTACAAACACTGCATAATTTAGAATAAAATAACACTACACGATATTATGAAAATAAAAGATGTATTTAGTAATTGTAAAAAGAAGAATTAATTAGTGCCTGGACGTAGTTTCAGAAATAAATGTTTACTTTTCCCACACCGGGATCCTTTCCAGTTCCACCAAAAGTTAACAAATCATTTTTAGAATCATGAATGAGCAATCATTTCTAACACGACAGATTTAAAACTTAAATATATGCTCCTTTTGCATCTCAGACATCTTTTATTTTCCTGCACTATAATTCAAATATCTCGGGATGCTTTCCAGTATTGTTTGAGCAAAACACTCCGGTCTTAACATATGATAATATAAAATGTGTCCTTCAATTTGAAACAGAATTAATTATTATATATTTCATCCACTAATGTTGCTTCCTCAAAATGTCTCCAGTATTTGTTGGTTTCTTAATGACATGCAACTGTACAATAAATCAATTAAATGCAAAAGTCAAAAGCCCAACCCTTTTACTAATTTCTACACACCTTATTTCCTCGTTGACCACTTGTGTTTTGTTTTGTATAATGCCCTCACTTTGAATTCATGTTATGAACACTAATGTGATAATAGAACTGGCCGGGATCATTGTTAATATAACTACCGGTTCACCCCCTTCAGAATAAAAGCTTAGATCTCTACAAAATAGATTGAAATAATACAAGTAAAACAGTGTCTGTTAAAGATTAAAATACCTGGTTGAGGTTCCTTTCTGGGGTCAGGGCCTGCATAAACCCTCACGTTGCGTTTAAATTCTGCATGAAGCTTGTCCGACATGCTCTTCCTCTTTCTTCCCTTGTAATGATCATACTCCCAGGCGTGTTTGGCTAAGTAATGCCGCTTCATGGTAACGTCATTAAATAACACCCTCTGACTGCAGATGAGGCACGTTGCAGTCTCAGTCAGATCCGTGAAGAAGTACTCCATGGCCAGTGCCTCCTCAACTTTCTGTTTCACCGGAGGACACACGTTACTTTCCACGCTAGAAGAAGACATCTTGCTTAATGGAGGTGTGCTGTCAACACAGTGGCTACTTGAGAGTCGTTGTGTAACCTCCCAAACTGATGTATTGCGTGAGGTTGCTGATCGGTTGAAGGTGTATGGTCCACATTGTTTTGAACTTCCGGGGTTGTGCTGTTCTCCCCGCCGAAAATGCGCGCACCTCGCAGGAGCGCGCACAGCGTAACAAATAGAGTGGCTGTCACGTCACTACCCCATCGGATCTGATTGTTTTCTTTTTGGGCTTTGCCAAAAGCCACTGTGTTAAATGTCCTACTTGGGTTGCCGTCCGGTGTCGGTACCATATCTGTTCTTATTATACATCCATGATCTGCTCGGGGCATAGATATATATAAACACTAGATGACTCACCCGCGCTGCTGGCCAATGGAGACCGACGTTGCCACTTGGCCGCCATCTTGCTACAGGCAGTGCTCTCATTCATAACATTATGGTTTACTATTTAAATAACCATAGCTTGCTCAATTTTCAAACGGTTTGGTTTTTTATAAACATCAAAGATGTAGTTATGATACTGCATACTTATAATCATGGACTTTCATATGAAAATAACATCAGATAAAGCAATAGCTATACACACACACAAGGTATTTATATTAAATATTTGCCGGTGTATATATTTCCATTTATTTTATTATATTGTTAATATTTAAAATAAATTATAAAATTAAAATACATTTATATTTTATATATAAAAATCGGTCTCATGTTACCACTCTGTAAGCCAAGAGTTGTTAAATTAGCAATGCCTTAGCTTGAAGAACAGGGACACAACTAATGACAATAGCATATGTTGGTATATTATTTATATATTCACACCTTTATCAGAAGAACCAAACCAACATAAAATGTGCTCACAGACAGGCCAGTTCTGTCTAATTTATCACAATTATTTTTGACATGAGGTCTTCATATCATCCTAGTTTTGTATTTAGTTTCTAGATTTGTAAACAAATCCAGAACCTTTGAAATATGTTATTGAAAAAAGACCAAGAATAATATAAACTGTACCATGTGTCCTTTTGTGTCCATTTGTGGTTTGTCTTGTCTCACCCCGGCTGATATATCACAAAATCCACTGTTTAAATTGTTCCCTATATTGCCCCTATGCCCCTGTAAGGTGTCCTTGGGTGTTATGAAAGGCGGCCCCCCAACATAAATGTATTATTATTATTAAGAAGAACAACTTGGTGTGGTGTGGAGGGGATGTAGGAAGCAGGAGCAGGTGGGGAGAGATGGGGCTTCAAGGTTCAAGGTTATTTGTTTTAAATGTGTCTTGGAGATAAGGACCAGCTGCACACAATACAATACAGTATAACACAAAACCAATAAGACACACGGTGACACATGGCACACCAACAATCAATCATCGTCCAGCCTCAGCTTTGGTATTCTTTCACAACCATGTTATGGGTTTATTAGACTGAGCAAACATAAACATATATGGTGATCCCACGGGTTCTTGTTTGCAGACAGCGGCGATTGGAGCATCCGTAGGCTGCACAAAAGTCCGGCATAGTCAGGTACTTCTGTAAACACAAAGTCAGCAAATTCCTGTATCATAATGCAAGATGTTTTTAACAAGCCAAACCACTTGGAATAAATCATGTGTAACTTAAGTTATGTTGAAAAGAAAGAGCAGTTCTGCCTCTCCCACTGGTGTAAAGTTGCTGGGTGAACTTTGTAATACTAGGTCTCACTCACAGCCTCTTGTTATTAGCCAGCTAATAAATACAACCACATACACAAAGAAAAGCTGCAATTTCAACATGTCCAAGCATCCTGTATCATAGCCATGCTAATAATGTTTATAATAAACCAAACCGTTTGTAAATCAGTCAAGATTTCAGCGAGTTAAGAGTATTTTTGTGCAGATCACTCACCTTACAACAGCTACCATAACGCGAATCAGAGTAACTCTTGACTGTAGCAAGATGGCGGCCGGTCAGCTATGCTGGAAAATCTCCCATGAGCCATCTAGTGTTTATATATATCATATAGTAATTGTTGTATTCCAATAGTCCATTTAGCTTAGGAACCTTCCTAACGGAGTGAAATGACCCGGAAGTACGTTACTGGCAGCCATGATAAGTGCCGCGCAGGTCTGCGCCATGGATGTATGGTCTGCGCAGGTCTCGCTTGTCTCAATCAAGCCTAATCTTTCAGAAATAAGGTCCCATGGGGCGGAAGTAGATGGGCGTGACTTCGCCACTCTATTGATGCCACTTCCGCCGGCTTCTTGAGTCCAATACAACTTTGATTTATAACCACTTCAGATCAGAGAGATGTTTGACTAGAACAGGGGTAGCCAACACGGTGCCCGCGGGCACTCAGTCGCCCGCAGGGGCAACGTGAGTCGCCCGCCGGGCATGTTCTAAAAATAGCTCGCCAAGCAAATCCAAAATGTATAAAATACACAAAACAAAAAAGGAAATGTAATTAAAAGAATCTACCCTATGAATAAACGACACATAAATCATAGCGAACTCTATCTACTTACTACAACTCTATATCTAACGGCCCTCCTCCCCCACCCCCACAATGAATATCGACCAATCACGTTCTTGCTTGATGTGCATGCCCCCGGACCCCCCCTAGAGGATGTGAGGACCCCCCTAGAGGATGTGAGGCCCCCCTAGAGGATGTGAGGCCCACCCCCCAATAAAGCAGGTTAAAATAATTAAATTGCATACATTTTCTTTTAGTAAACACTGAAAACGGGTCCCACAGACCCAAACAGCACACAAAGGTTAAAGGTAAGCATATAATAATGTTAAAATGTGATAAATATATACACTGCAAAAAACAAAAAAAAGAGGAGTAAAAGTAGCCCCCGACTTGTTTTATTTTTTGAAAGTAGCCCTCATCCTAAAAAAGGTTGGTGACCCCTGGACTAGAAGAACCCCAAAACAAGATATTGTCCATTCTTAACCGTATCAACACTGTTTACCCTCCTGTGGAAATGTGTGAGCAAGTGTATGTGAAGTATATCCTTTTACCATTTATTTTATTATATATTTTAACTTGTAATTAGATTCCATATTTGAATATTAAATTAAAACATTCGAGGGAGACGAATGCTTAATGGCGGCTTATTTATTTAAAAAAAAAAATTCAAACACTAAATGCAAATAAAATGTTAACTGACATTCAAAGCTAATAATCTTGTGCAATTTGCATGTTGTTCTATAAGACAACTATTAGAGATGTTTTACTGTGTTAAAAGAAAATGGAAAAAACACTCATGTCACTACCTTCTTTTATTTGGTTTCATGCTTTATTCAGCACAAAGGAGGTTCTTCATTTACCCCCCAGAGGTGGGAAAAGTACTCTGATCTTAGTTGAGTAAAAGTAGAAGTACCAGAGTGTAGGAAGGAATACCCTGTTACAAGTAAAAGTCCTGCATTCAAACATTTGTACAATGTACAAAAGTATTACATATACTTAAAGTACCAAAGATAAAAGTATCATAATACAGATTGGCCCATTTCAGAATAATACATATCATATGTTTTGATTATTGATCACTGAAGTGTTATCAAAGCTGGTAAAGGTGCAGCTGGTTTTAATGACTTTGTATACTGCAGGGTAGCTTGTGAATTTACTCCAGGTGCAACTAAAGTCTTATCTAAGTGTTGTTTATATTTCACATAATTCATCCAAATCTGTAAAGTAAGTTAGTAACTAAAGGTATTGTGGAGTAAAAGTGCACAATTTACCTCTGAATTATAGTGGAGTAGAAGTACAAAGTAAAATAAAATGGACATACTCAATTAAAGTACAAGTATCTTGAGTAAATGTGCATTGACTTGACACCACTGTTACCCACTGCCTCGCTCCTTGCCAGGGGGGAAACCACAAAGGAAGACAACGTTTAATGCAAAGGGTTTTTATATATAGTAAAACATTTTGGGGAAAAAGTTTCCCTTTAATAAAAATGTCACAATTAATATGTCATAATAACTACAAACTCTAATATGAACCCACCACAGACTGCAGTCAGCCAGTAGAAAGTACAAGCGGAACTATGTGCACTTCCGGTTTGGTAAGACCGGTGTGTGTTTTCGACGGACTCATGATGACTTCCTATTATTGGACGCTTTGCTAACCAAAACACGAACGCGTGTTCATTTCTCTCTCAATTTTCCTTTTAAAAAGTAAATCTTGAACTCTAGTTTGTAGCTTAGTTTTGTTGAGAGTCCAGATTGGTGAGTAGCGATGCCCAAGTCGGACCGGTCGAGCTCTGACGGCGGCGCGGAGCCTCGCAGCCCCCGGGCCCGCAGACCGCGGACTCGGTCCCGGAGCCGACACCGCAGCGGCAGCCGCCAGAGGAGCCTGTCTCCGTACAGCTTCGGGCCCAAACTTCCGAAGCCGAGGAACCGGGAGAAGGAACACGAAGAGCGGGACCGCCGGTTCAAAGAGGCTAGAAACATCCGGAGGATTCGCATAGGGAGCCGGAGCAGGTCCCGGTCCAGAGAGAGACACAACAACAACAACAACCCGATCACCAACAACAACAGCCACGGCGGGCACTGGTCCGAGCAGAGGGAAGCACCGGGGAAACACGGCGGCTTCAAAGAGGATTATTACTACGAGGAGCAGAGGGACGACGCGCAGAGACAGAGACAAGACGCCTTTATCGCCAGGTAACACTTACCGATCAGATCCATCAGAATTCCTTTATTATTCCAACACCGTTACAATAATGATAGAGACAAAAAATAAAAACCGTATTTAGTAAAGTGGCATGCACACACGTATTTATTATATAAAATCAAATCATAGTTGAAAAGTAATGAAGTAGCTGCTTTATTAAATACTATAATTAATAGTAGGGGACCCTCAAAATATAGTCCATAGTATGTGTCAAGCATATAAATGATGGAGCCAACAATTCACGTGGCTCTTTTTAAACGGACCTAGCTTGGTATTACAAATAATTATTAACAGGGTTAATGCACATAGTGTAGTCCCTGGGTAGATGTTGTAAGTCACCCTAAAAACAAATGTCCTTAAAACGAACAAGTAAATACAATCAGTAAAAACATACAACAAGGAGGCTTACAGCACTGGAAATGCTAATACAAATCAATAAAACAAAACATATTACTTAGCAAGAAGATAGCAACAGGTTTAAGCAAAGGCAGTCTGGACACACAGAGAGTTGTACAGTACAATTGATTGTTTTGGTGTTGATGTGGAATCTGTTTTTCTGTTGCAGGCGTCTGCAAGAGAGAGAGAAGATCGGTGAGTCAGGTTGTCCTGAAGTTTGGGGATATTCACCGAGAGTAAAAGAGCCAGAGTAAGTCAAGAATCTCTCAAAAAACAATTTTTGTATTGTCTGATATTGTTTTAAAATTCAAAGAACCACACATTTGTTCTCCAAAGTTTTATACGTACATACGTTTTTGTATGTTTCGGTGAAGAAGGTATAATTTTCTTACTTCTGTTTTCCAATAGCTCTGATGAATTCACTCCAGTCGAAGATGAGAAAAACAGCAGTTCAGAATCCAGCTCGGAAGGTAAAGCACACAGTGTTTGGATGTGAATAAATTACATTAAATTGCCTACTGCGAAATGACAAACAAAGTTATTCTTCACAGACGATAAGAAAAAGAAAAAAAAGAAGAAGAAATCCAAGAAAAAGAAGAACAAGAACAAAAAGCACTCTGAAGACAGCGAGCTGGAGTCAGATTCAGATGGTGAGACAGACATACATTCATTTAAGAAATATTAACCTTTCTTGATTTTGATCAGCCGATATGTTTGTCATTTATTTATATTTCAGAAGAAATAAAGAAGAAGAAATCCAAGAAAAAGAAGAGCAAGAAGTAAGTGCTGAAACGCTGCTGCATATCAGCTTTCTTCACAAAACAATGAATGAAACAAACCCACTTTTGTCCTTACAGGTCAAAGAAGTCCAAGAAGAAGAAGGAGAAGAAGAAGACCCGCAAGGAGTCCAGCCACACCGGCAGTGAGCAGTCAGAGGAGGAGGAGGAGGAGGAAGAGGAGGATCCCAACGCGGTGCTGTGGGTGGAGAAAACCTGCATCGACGAACACATGGTCGGCCCCGAAGCCCCCCTCTCTCAGCTGGAGCAGGATGACAAACCTTTAGAGTAAGACTTTTTATTGCACTTTATGTTCCTTCAAACAATACACAATTTTGATGGAAGCACTGCAGCAGGTTGACTGATAACACGTGATATCGTAATGCTGACGAGTCCTTTTCGATGACAAAAGGGCAACCTTCTGTTGTAATTGCAATTTAAAGAATACAAGTAACTCCTAAGTGGATGTCTTCAAGTTTCTTGTTTTGTCCAATGAGTCCTAAAGCACCCAAGAAAAATAGTAAATGTTTTCAAATGTAAAAGTTGGAAGTGGTACCAAGGTATTTTTGTGTTTTTCTGCTTGGGAAATACAGAACTGATAAGACAAATATTTATATTAGTTGATTATTCACACAGCTCTTGAATATTTCCTTTTTTCTTCTTCTTATGAATATGATGACTTTTTGAAATATATAAAAAAGATATATGATGAACTGGTTTTGGATAGTTTGTTGGATAAAACACAACATTTGAAACTGGACTCCCGAAAGAAACATTGGTGTTTTTTCTTATATGTTACAGAACTTATTTTCTTCATTTATGACTCGAGTTTAACAAATGCATTTTTCTCTCTGTCCAGTTTTGGTCATGCGCTGTTGCCGGGTGAAGGTGCTGCGATGGCAGAGTACGTGAAAGCAGGCAAACGTATCCCGAGAAGAGGAGAGATCGGTCTCACCAGCTGTGAGATCGCAGATTTTGAGAAGTCTGGCTACGTGATGAGTGGCAGCAGGTACGTGTTTAGAAGTAAACTCACATTGGAGTTGATAGGATTTTAACTTTCTGGATAATTGGTGATAGATTAAGAATTTTAAATATATGTCTATTTTTATGAAAGAATATATATTTATGTACAAATAAATATATATATATATTTGTTAATGTCCACAGACAAAATAAAAGCTAAAGGATTGTATTCCAAGAACACTATCTAAGATAAGCGAAGAGAAAAAACAGGACATATTTTATTAAATAAAATAATATATTAAGATAAATCACATACCCAATAAGACACAACAAATGGGGATAAAAGGAGTCATTTACGAATAGAAATATAATTCCGATGTGAAATTCTGGGAACATTGATGTACTGAACAATTTAAATGTAACCCTGCAGACATCGCCGTATGGAGGCTGTGCGTCTGAGAAAGGAAAACCAGATCTACAGTGCCGACGAGAAGCGAGCGCTGGCGTCCTTCAACCAGGAGGAGAGGAGGAAGAGGGAGAGCAAGATCCTGTCCAGCTTCAGGGAGATGGTGTACAGGAAGACCAAAGGCAAGGAGGAGAAGTGAACATCACATCTGTTTTTTATACCTTTACTTTTATCTTGAGGTATTATTCTTGTGTTTCGGGAGAATAACCCCATTCAGTTTGAGTTAAATGTACAGTTTTTAACTGTAAAGATATGTTTGTAACCGAGACTTTGAGAAGTACTTTGTCGTATTATATTCTTCATCCCATGTATTCACTGGAAAGTGTCTTCCCTTTTAATTAAATCTTTATTTTCTCTTGTAAATCATTTGCGAATCATCCTGATCAGAACATTCAATAAAATGTAATAGTCAAGTTTTGGTTTTCACAGTTCTTCTTTCAATTTTGGTTATTCTAGGAGAAACATTTCCAATCAATCATGATTTAAAAAGCAAAGATTCATATATTTAAAAAAATGTATTACATTTTAATCACCTAAAATAATCCTGTCTAGAATGTTTTTTGCCTTTCTTGTTTGTTATCAAATCACGACCTCCTCAGATTATTCATAACCGGATTGATTAAATTATACCACGGTCCAATGATTGTGTTGACCTGACCTGCTAGGATAAATATTACCGTTGGTCAGTGCAGGTCATTAAATTATATGTAAAAAACAATTTAAACAAATAGTTAATCATCAGTTCCTCTGCTTCACAAGTTCACTGGTAGATAGTTATAAAAAATGTTTTATATTATTCAATAAATTGTCTTATGTCAGAAAAAAAATCTTAAACTGCACAACACAACTTCTCAAAAGTGTCTTGTGTGGTCCAAACACTAATTTAAAAGAAAGCAGTAATTTCTCACATTTGAATAATAATTTCCTAAATTATTAGGAGAGAATCTAAATCATTGATTCCTTGCAGAGATGTCCTTTTATACACATCAGATTCTACAGACTAACGAATACACCTTTGTCTGGTACAGAGTCCTGCAAAATTACACCATAACAATTTTTATTAAAATGAGACTTAATATTGTTTCTTATTGCAATATCAGTCAAAAAATAATCACAATTCAATTTTAAAATCCTTCTGCACTGCTTCTAAATATCTGAAAAATCTAATTTGTTTGGAGTTGTTTTGAAAGCCTTTAAACCATGAGACATTTATATATATATATATATATATATAAAATATATTACAGTTTCTAGTCTCACTAGTATAGATATTAATATATTCCTTGGGTTTCTCCTTGTGCGATATAACATCTACAATATAAGCCCCCCCCAACACGACAGGTGTAAAGGATCTCTTGTCTGTTGCTTTTGAAATTCACAAATGAGCCGAGAAGCCTCTGAAGATTTTCAGTGTGGAACAGTTTAATTAATAACAGGGACGATTGCCTTTAAAGACTGAAAAAACAAACAGCTGGATGTTAAATATAATCTTTTATTGTACAACTTTCTTCTCATCAGGGTCCTTATATCCGTCATCATCAGTTGATGTTCTCGAGTCCCTGTTGAGAAAGAATAGGATTATATTTAAAAACAATTGAAACAAATATTAAACATTAACCAATACATTTTTTGAGGATATCCCTGCCTTCAAAACAGCTTTAGGTTTTAGTTTAGTTGATGAATGTATGGAAATCATTATCTAGGCCTGAAGTTTAAGCATGTTCTGCTGTAAACCTCAGTGTACGTGCTATTTTACAGGTTGGGAAATATGTCATTAGAAAGACATTTGACTCTCCGTAATGCGTGCAAGAAGATACTAAACGATTCAACAAACGTAATCTTTGCTTATTTAATGTCTTATATTTGTTTAGCCTTGTCCTGTCAATGTCTTACTACAAGAGAGAGGTTGGAATCTGCTAGTTAGGTGAGGGATATGTTTTACTTAAAAACACACTAATAAATCCTCCAAACCTTTTTGCATTTTATATTAAACAGATGTATTTATTTGTCTTAATGTTACTTACCAAATATGTAATATGGCATTTTACCTATAAATAGCAGTTCTTAACATTTCTACAGAACCCTTTCTGCATGTTGTTCTTTATTTGGGATCACTCAACAGCAGCAGTTCCCTTTCATCCTAAGTTAAATACTATTACAGAATGATACATCTTTAAAAAATAAATAAATTACAATGCAATTATTATTTTCCACCTTCGTTTGTTTCCTGAAATTAATTTCCAGAAGACTCAAGGACAAAGTGATTTTTACCCTTAGAAATATTTGTATAATTATTCATTAAACCAAACATTTGTTCTAAATTTTCCAGCAATTAAACTCAGCCTTAAACATTTATTTTCCTAATGTGCAGACATACACATTTCGGCTGACAATGTGCACATCACTGAGATACAACCGGTGTGTAAATACAGACACTTGCTATATTAATGCCTAGCTGAGAGACACACTGAGCTTATTGGGCAACAGAAGAAAAAAAAAGGACATATTTATATTTTTAATCTATAAAATATAATATTTCGTTTCATTGTTATGCTTACTTTTCTCACAGAAGGTTATATTATTATCATCGACACCTGGACACTAACCTTGGACTCATGGTAGTTTCCAGTTCCCGACACCCGCTTGTCTCTCTCCATCAGATACCACTGCCAGGGATAACGAACGGTTCTCTTTTCCTGCAGGAGAACACAAGTATTTAATCAAGATGTTTTAAAGAACAAACATTCTGACAGCACTGTTAGCTTGTTTCTTATTAGCTACATTAGCATCCTGCTCACCTTTCCTCCGTTTGTGAACCTGTGTATATATGTGGTGGCGACGCCGGGAATGATCAGACATATGGTCATGACCGCGAAACTGGGCAGGATTTCATACCACATAATTACAGCCGGAGACTTTCAGCCCACTGAGAGCAACTTTGATTACAACCGAGTCGCCCTAACAGTTTATTTAGCTAGGAAGCTAACAAAATGTCGACTCTCTGACGACCTATGTTCATGTTCCGCTAGCAGAACAAGGAGAAGACTTCCTGTTGGGCTCTTTTCAAAATAAAAGTGTCAGCGCTTTATAGATGAAAAACAATGTCATTTTTTACTTACTACTCGACTATTTTTCCGTCAAGCCGTCAATACATTCCGATTTTCCTTTCGGTTCCTATATTAGAGATACGGTTGTGAAATATGTAATGCATTGTGAATTAGAGAAAGTACATTTAAGACTATCTATACAGAATAATAACAGATAGGTTTAATCAGCAATAAACACTCATTGTAATCACTATTTCGTACACTCCTTTAGTTTGTGTGTTAGTTTGTGTGAAAATCCTATCACATACAAAATACACAGCTCAAAAGTATTATCTTAAACAACACAGCTTTTATTTTGAAGGTTATAAAAAGGGAGTTGAATTTTCCCGATATCTAAAGTCATAATACCTTAAAAGAAATAACTTTCCGGTCGAATTAAAGCTCACATAGACAACAAATCGACACCACAAAAATTTGAAACAATTCAAATGATTTAAAATGTAAAATTCACGTGTTGTTTTCACTCTCAATGCCCCCCTCTGGTGGCAACGCCAAACTGCAGGTCCGACCAGAGGAAGTTACGGTTAGTTCTGTTGCTACCTACCACACGGCTAACTTGCTAAAAAGTAAACAAGTGTGCGGAATGAGATGAAATATAACTGCTTGACGAAGTAGATTTTGACCATGAAGGAAGATAAGGAAAACGCTAGACCGAAGGATAGAAGACTGGAATTAAATTGTGAAGATGGAGAAAAGACGGAGAGGTCCAAGGAAAAGAAAGAGGCCATGACAAAGGTAGAACTTGCTAGCTCCGTTAGCTACAGTTGCTATACGTCAGTTATTGTTATTTTTACAAGTTATCGTAACTATTTAAATAACAACATATTTTTACTAGCTGTGTTTTGTCTGATAAACTAAACATAGTCTACTTTGTAATGTTTATAGTGACTTACACAAGTATTAATATGACTAACCCCAACTTTAAGTCAATATCAGTCATCCCATTTTATGTTAATTATGTTCCTACTTCTTTATTGCACAAGTAAAAAAAACATTACAAAGAAGCAGTTTTTGGCAATGAAAATGTCCCTCGAACAGTGCTTTAAAAATGAATGTATAAAAAAGTGAATTAGAACACTATATGAAGTCTAAAATAGATCCTTAAAAACATGTAAAATAAAGAAATATACATTAATGGTAGACAGTTGGCCTATTTCAAAAATGGTTAAACTGAATATAAACATGAATGTAGTATTAATTTCAATATACATTTTATTCTTATTTCACTTTTTGTATGTGTTATTTTCTTTACTTATCTGGATGTCTTTATTTCCTTCCTTTCTTACCTTATCTTTATTTGTGTTCTCCCAGCTGTGATGATATATTCAACTTTCAATTCTTTCAAAGATTGTGATCAGACGGTTACCACCAAGTCTGACCAAGGAGGAGCTGGAGGAGCAGTTACAACCTCTCCCAGAGATGGACTACCTGGAGTTTTTCTCCAGCGACACCAGGTCATTTAATAAAAATATGTTTAGTTATTTTAAAAAAGCATGCTATTATTGACTCTAAACATGTAACCGACATTATTACTCTTTCCTTTCAGCCTTTCCCCACATCTCTTTGCAAGGGCTTACATAAACTTCAAGCACCAAGAGGATATAGTTCTCTTCAGAGATCGATTTGATGGTTATGTGTTCATTGACAGCAGAGGTATGAAGCTCACACATTTTTCCCTTTAATATTAAGGATTTCCCCGACATGGCTTGAGGTTAGTCCACATTTGTTTTTAAACAGGACAGGAGTATACTGCCGTCGTGGAATTTGCCCCTTTTCAAAAGACTGCCAAGAAAAGAAGTAAGAAAAAGGACGCAAAATGTGGAACAATTGATGAAGGTAAAAAACAATTCTATAAGAATATGTTATTAAGAGAGATATGGCGAGAATTTATTTGTCCTCTAAAAAAGCTAGAACGACTATCATTTTTAAATACTTGATATTTACATTAATATACAAATATGTTGTTTTCTTTCAGATCCTGATTACAATAAGTTTCTTGAAATTTACAACGGCGATGACGACAAGATGGCATCAACACCTGAGACCCTGCTGGAAGAGATTGAGGCCAAATCAAAGGAACTGGTTGGTATGTGAACAGTCCCGCAAATTAAAAAGTGCATCCAAAACATTATTTTGTATCTGTAGAACAAACACACTCTTGGAGGAAGGATTTCATGTGTTTTTCTCAATTTAAGCTAAAAAAACAACTCCTCTGCTGGACTTCCTGAAGAATAAACAGGTACATTTAAAGGTGGGATACAATTATTAACGTTAAATTGCATGATCAGGGCTGGCTTCATGTTGTGTTTGAACACTTTTCAGAGAATCAGGGAGGAAAAGAAAGAAGAGAGAAGAAGGAGGGAGCTTGAACGCAAGCGTGTGCGTGATGAGGAGCGTCGCAAGTGGAGGGAGGAGGAGAGAAGGAAGCGCAAAGACACCGATAAGATGAAGAGACTCGACAAACCGCTGGAGAAAGACAAGGACCAAGTGAAAGAAGAACCAAAGATTAAGGTGTGTGCTGCAGTCAACTAAAGCAGTTTAAAAAGGTTAAATCTACAATGTTTCATGATGTCTCCCATTTGTTTTCAAATGTTTAGCTCCTGAAGAAGCCAGACAGAGCTGAAGATGCTGATTCTGAGAAGCCCAAGGAAAAAACCAAGAAACCAGAGAGGCCCAATAAAGAGGACAGACCCATGGGGGGTGCTGATCATAAGAGGCGTCAGCACATCGATAATAAGGAGGATCGAGGAAGGAAGTTAGTAGCTGCAGTTATATGGTTTTTGAAAATGCATATCTCACCTTGAACAGAATACTCAGACAGGATTTGTGCTTCACACACAGAGGTGAGGAAGACGGGAGGAAGGAGTTCAGGGAGCGCGACCCAGACCGAGACAGAGAGCGCGATGGAGAGCGGGAAAAGGAGCGCCGCCAGAGGGAGAAGGAGCGCCTCAGGCGACAGGACGAAGACCGCCGGAGAAGGAGAGAGCGCGAGAACACTTTCAGGAAGGAGAAAAGGCAGGATGAGGCTAAAAAGGATAAAGAGCGGGCCTTTGAGAAGAAGAAGGGAGATCACACTGGAGAGTCCAGTCGCTCTGAGAGGTCAGAGAGGCCTGCCAAAGACCACAAGAAGGAGGAGAGCCTGAAAAGAGATCGGCTTCGAAACAAGGTAATGACTGTGTTTGGAAATCACATTCTAACATACTGCACACTACATACTTGTATTCACCGCATACTGCCAATGAAATACTTCTTCTCTGAAATATAGCATAACCGTATTACTATACATTTTTAGTTTATGATAACAATACTTTTATATTTAGAGCCAGTTACCTTTCAAATCAAGTTATATTTACAATCATTTTCAGTGTTATACTACACCTTAGCCAATCAAAAATAAAATGGAATGAAATGTCAGTATGCAATACTCAAAAAGGTTTGGCTTATATCGTCACGGTTAATTGCACTTATATTAACGTGCCTTAGATAAAAGTGTCAGCTCAACGTACTGTAATGTATTTCTAAGAAAGTTGTTTTCTTACATCAGGACCGGCCTACCATTCAGCTGTACCAGCCCGGGTCCAGAACCCGCACTCGAGGAGGAGCCGAATCCAGCTCTGCCGACAGGAAGCCAGACACCGAGACGGAGAAAGTGGCTGACAAAGGAGACGATTGAGCAGATTTCTACTTATGGCATTTTAAGTTTGGTGAGGAGAGGGGAGACAGGCCTGTGAGGCTCGGAGCAGCAAGGTGGCGCCTCAGGGCGACGGCACTGCAGCTCCAGCACCCGGCTCTCCCAGTCTCAGGGGCAGAGGAATGATTGCAGAGCCTAGCAGTGCCTGAATGTGTCCCTCTTTAGTTGTATTTGTTATGTAAGGTAACAGTAACCTTTGGAAAGAGTTTGGCTGTTGGGCACATTGGGTGAAGCCAAAGCTTTCTTGGACCACGTGAACTTAAAGTGACCTTATGTCAGTATTGTTTCTCTCATGTCAAGTGTTGCAAACGGTGTCTATTTAAACATATTCATCCATATCACAGTTGTTAATTTACCAGTTACTCAAAATGTCATCAATGCTATCAATATTGTTCTACTCTGTCTTGAATGGGATTCTGTTTTAGCACTGACATTTTCAGTTTCAAGTGTTCACATGTTAATCTTCCTCTGCCTGGGGAACTTCAATTAAAGTCCGTAACTCTCATATTCTGTTATAGGCTTCCACATATGCTGAAGTACATAGTCTGTATTTACAGGTTTGGGATCATGTGTTTTGTTCATACAGTGTCTGAGGAGAAATAGCCATTTCTGACTAGACTGCCATGTGACAGCTACGCCTGCATGCACACTTCAATCAGAGGGATCAACCTGTGGCCTTCGCCCCTTTTTCTAATCTGAAATTCCCCTTAAACATTCATGTGTGATGCACCAAACTGAATACAGCATGAGAATGATGTAAACATACAAAAACATTTTTTGACTGGATTAAAAAGATATTTGCTTAAATTTACATGCTTTGGTTTATTTTATTAAAGTGTGGGACTTTGAGCTAATTCATAACACTGTAGACGTTTAGTTTTGACACCTGTTCTAATATTCCTATGGTGGAATACGAAATGATTTTATTTCATTATTTGAAATATCCATGGTTTAAGAACTATATTTGAAAAATGCACCTCCCTCATGAACACAAAAAGACCTTACATGCAGATCCTGCTTTAGCTGGGGACCTATTTCAGTGGTACACAAACAAATGTGCAATAAGATTCCCTAAAAGCAGCCACAAACTACTTAAAATAGTGTTATGTAGTCCTATCTATAGTATATATTTCTATTAGCTATTCATATGAATTATTTGTAAAGTAATGAGTAAATAGACGAGTAACATCCTATAGTAATAGAAGAATAACTAAGTATCAGATAAAGTACTTTAACAAACGATAGAACATATACCTCAGCATATAATGATATATAACTGTTTTATAAAAGGAAAAACATACACACAGGGTGTGAAATGCATCACAAATTCAAATATTACAGACATAAATTAGGGTGAAAAGAGGAAACAAGGACAATAAAATAAACAGATACATTTTGAGTTATAGAATATAATCTACATGTTAGAGAATATATGCCATATTATACACAGCTAAACAAAATTGCAATACCTGGCACATAGTAAATAGCAATATTTTATTTTCACCATTTATAAATTGTTCATAAACTCTGAACAAGAGGTGAAACTTTTCAGCACATCAGGTTACCTTGGCGCAAACATTATATTTGCATGTGAATATCTTGCCTATCCATCAGCTTGTAACATAAACTCTGTAGATGAGTGCAACAGGTCGTATAACATCTCCAACACAAGCCAGAGTCCATGCTGTAAAGACGCATCATGCCTGAAGGGCCTGAGATGCAGGTAAACATCCCCTCCACCTGGTGTCGCTGTCTGTAGAACCTTCAGCCCGTTCGGTGCGCGCTGATTGGATAAAAGCCCCGACGCTACATCCGTCTTTCTCTTCGACCACCGCCATAGTTCGGGAAAGGATTGTGGGCAAAAATGGTAAATGCTAAATCTTTAAACATCCTTGTCTACAGCCCTTGTAAACCTACACCAATATATTGTGTGATTAATAGATGTATCAGGGGTACCTCACCCAGCTGTATGTTCTCTAAAAAGATTGTATATGATGACTTAAAAGGGCTGTTAAATGATGCTAGCCGGTACCCACTCTGTTGAGCTACGCATGTTAGCTTTAACTTCCTTTAGACATGCTAGATGCTTTCTTATAGTATTTTAAGATTTATTTAAAGTTTTAGACATGCAGCATTGGTTTGTAAAAATGTGTTGACGTGGTGTTAATGGCGACCTTTTTTGTTTTTCCAGTCGTCCCACAAGACGTTTAGGATCAAGCGCTTCCTCGCCAAGAAGCAGAAACAGAACAGGCCCATTCCTCAGTGGATCAGAATGAAGACTGGAAACAAGATCAGGTGAGATTATCGTGTGTTTTTGTATACTGTGCATCATGTTTTGTGAGGGTGGAAAAGCGTACGGTCTGTACATGTGGACACGCCGTATGGAAGTGGATTTGTAGTCATTGTGAGGTCACAGCAATTCACTTCTTTACACTTAGCGAGTGTATTGGGTGCATCTATTTTGCATTGATGTAGGTTTTAACATACCATGCTCAACAAATATCAAACATTTGATAATCGATACTTCATTCTGGGTTGAGGAAACTTCCTCAAAGATGACGCCATTAAGTGGTTGTCAGTCAAAACCAAACAATAGTCACATTATTTCGAAAAGCATCCATATCCATGTGGCTGAAACGGCCTTATCTGTTTTGCATTGAATATTTTTAAAATATTTGGCTACTTTTTTTGTTACTCTATTCATCAACTTATAATTGCTGCACTACTTTAAAGGCAGCTAAACTGCTTTGTCAGCATAATGGTACACTGACTAATGTATACCTAGGCCTTACACTCAATATTTATAAGTAATGATACTACCACTACATAAGTGCTAGACATTTCCTCATGTAGCATTACCTTATTTATTTTATTGTGAGGTTAATTGGTACACCTTATGTATTCTAGTTGGATGAAATAAACCCATCCAATACGTTACAACTAATTAGTAAGATGACAGAAGTTGAAGTCACGTAAATGTCGTCCAAATATACTAATGCAATATCTTCAAGTGAGTACATTTCGGTTTAAGCTTCAATGACCTCATAACTTCAACAGTAAAGTTTACTGAGCATTCAAAGGAAGAGTGAAATAGGAAATATCCTCCAAAGGTGTAGCAGATTATGTCCTGTATGAGAGGTTGTTATGTGTTCTGTATTTATTTTTATTATAAATGGTTTTAAAATCACTCAAGTGTTGAGCTGTCTCATCCCTAAGTGCAGAGAGATGCATGGCTGGCTAATGCAGGTTAGAAGCAGGAACTTCATGTCATGTAAAGCAGGTCTGCAATTGCAGCACTCCATTTCATTAGAGTGTTGTCATTAATCCTGCTGAGAGTATCTCTGCTGCAGAGCCCTGATTCCAGCTCACCATGGTGGTGATGAGGAAGCTCTGTAGCTGAACATTCACTTAGTCCCAAATGGCTGATCTGTCCACATGTTCTCCTGGTAGATTTCCAAAATGTCTTGTATGGAACAAGTACACATGGCTACAATAATTAGGTCCAAGTGAAAATAAATGATGCATGTAAATTTGACCTCAGAAGTTAATTTATAACTATCACCCAGTTGTCAGGGTGGTGGCCTTTTGAAATCGGAGCCGCATCAACATATTTTGCATAGCTTCAACTGAAGTCATTGGATTGTGTGATTTTAGGCTACAATACAATTCTGAAAATGTTACACCGCACAGATGACCTGTAAATATTGTCAGATACATTTAAAATGAAAATAATCGCTGGTTGCATCCTTTAATCCACTAATAAATGGATATTGGTATTATACATTATGGTATTAAGTACTTGAACACTGCTAACCTCCTGATTTTGATGTTGAATTTCAGGTACAATTCCAAGAGGAGACACTGGAGGAGGACCAAGCTTGGCTTGTAGACATGGGGGACCGTGGATCCCAGCCTCCCTCCATCCCAACATCTGCCAGGACCTCCAGCTGCTGGGCCTGAGCACCGGGGGAGCCATGTTATCTGGAGCAGCCGACGTTTTTTACATATACTCTGGTTATGCTCATGTTTGACAATAAAACATCTGTGATCAAACTTGATATAAGGATTTGGGTCATATTTTTCTAATCCATTTACAGAGTGTTATGAGAACCGCACATGGGGAGTGGTAATGCTGACACATCACTCTTGACCACAGCAGCAAATGCTTCTGAATCTTGTTTTTTTTTTGGGAGATCGTAGCTATTTGTAGTTGTTAGAATCTGAACTCTGACTTTGTTGCTTGTGCCAGAGACAGCAATGCTATTTAAGAAGTGTAATCTAGTAGCAAGACCTACGATATGTTTACCCAAGTGGTAACACTGGAAAAAATGTGCCACATCAGTGAACAGGAACATCTGGTTGTTGACACAAGCAGTGCTGGGTCAGCAGCAAGACATGTTTAGAAAAAGGCTCTTTACAGGCAGTAGGCTTTATTATTTGGGTTCAATGAGTTGCCACAATCATTTATTGAAGTGCAGTACATAAAATGGATGCTTTTGTGAGTGAATAGAAACATGAATGCCCTATACTAAGTGATCACTTAAAGACAAGCCATATCTATTTGACCCCCTCGTCACAGTGACATGGTGTACAAATGAGTAACGAGCAGTTACATTTAAAAGGCATGAGGTGAAAGTATTTAAAGTCATTGACGAAGTCAAACATTAGAAAACTGTTATCCCTGTTGGATCACAAAAATTCAACATAAGGAAATCTGCAAAACTAAATATTAAAACTAGTAATACGTGTTGATTTAAAGAGCAACACTGCCCTATGAGCATTTTGATGAATGCTCAAGTAGCCAACTCCAAGACTTTTACAGATATAGGCAGAATGTTTGCTTCATTAGACTGGAAACTGAAGATAATGTAAAATAATTCACATATTTGAAGGCCTGTGTCAAACACTCAGCTTTTGCTTCCAAGAAATGAAAAGGATGGTAGCAGTTTCCTTAAAGAGCCAAACCCCCAGCTGCCCCCCCTCTTAGTCCGGTCGAAGGAGTGCATATCTGTCTCTCCATGATCGACCTCATCATATGCGGTCAAGTTCATTGCGCCAGCGCTGTTGTTGACGTTTTTGTAGACATTTTGTGCACATCCTCCGCAGCTGTGCTCGTCATCCCAGGCCCCCAGCAGCTCCTTCATCTCAGGCGGGGCGTCTCCCGGCAGATACTGCCAGGCTCTCTTCCCATTGTAGTCCATGGCATCTACGTTGGCACTGAAGGCTCCGACCAGCAGCTTGATGACCATGAAGTGTCTGTGCTGGCTGGCCACATGCAGCGGGGTCAGCCCGCCGCTGCCCTGCACATTCACGTTCACCGGGATCCCCGCATCTTGTGCGAACCGCAAAAGTTTGAGCAGAGTCTCGTCCTGTCCTCTCTTGGCCAGCCAATGCAGCACCGAGTACCCGCTGATGAAATCCCTCCTGGTCAACAGACAGGGGTCTTCGGAGATGAACTCCAGGAGGGTTTCATAGTTCCCCTCCACTGCAGACAACATCCAGGCGTGCTCCATCGCATACAGAGCCCAGTCTGCGGCGTCTTGCTCGGAACACACACTGTAGGTCTGTGAAAGCACGCTGCTCGACGGGTTGCTCAAAAGCAACTCTTTCAGGTATTTCTTACGCATAGCGGGTGTGAGAGAGCTTCTCTCCGGATCCTCCCTCTGGTGTGCCCCCGGCTCGCAGCTGTTAGTGACCTCCAGCTGCCTCTGCAGCCGCGACCTACGCTGGAAAGCGCTGGGCATGACCTGCGTGCCATACCGAGAGAGTCGCTCCACAACGCTGCCCTGTCTGGTCCTCCGGCTGCCGTGGGTGTCGGTGTTACTGACCGCTGGTCCACGGCCAGCTTCACCCGATCTGCCCTCATTCATGCTGCCCGAGTGAGCTCAACGTTACTTCCCCGAAGATAGTGTCAATTTATCAGCTGGGGACAGTTTCCCTTAACTCCACTCATTCCTGTCATGGGAGGAAACGGTTTATTAATATATGTAGGCCTATAAACTCATGTATTCTAATAGTCTTAACATTATGTCAAGTTCCTCATTTGAAAGTATATTACACAACAAGAATGCATTCCTTTAGTACGATATACCAATTTTCAGTTTTACTCTGTATCCGGCTCCCCCCACTCAAGACAATTCTACACACCTGTGTCCAAAGTTCGTCCAATTGTATAGACCATTACACCTTAGTATTCCCCTTCCAGTGTTGTGGGTGAAGACACAAAATATGGATTTATAGTTTAAGGATTTCTCAAGCCAAGTTGATATCCTCGTTTCCTTTACAAGAGGAACTGAGACAAAGCTCATTCTACACCAATAGGGAAATTGCCACATGTGACCAGTGACACTGATGGACTTCAAAAGCAGGAAGTAAAAACATTGTTACTCCCTTGACACTTAACCAGCCAGTCACCCATTATAAAGAAACACTGTAGAGCAACTAGAAGAGGTAAAAGGGACAGATAAACTTTATTTTTAAAAAAAAAAAATGTCATAACACACATCAACATTTAGTCAGTAAAAGATTCTGAAGGAAGTTCAACTGTCAGCTCATCAAGTGTTTGTAGAAAAGCGTCCAGTGCTGAGCAATCGTCTGGAGAGGGGAAATAATCTGGAGGGGAAAATACAGCAAAGTTAATCATACAGCAGGTTAATGATACCTGTAGTTTTAAATCTGTGCACCATACTTAATGGCTACACCTGCTAGACAATTGTAGCTTATGCAATGCTGCCATTACAAGCTTTCCCATTCACGTGAGATAATGTTGCCCGAAGCCTACTTTTTGGAATGCATACACTAGTAAATTATTAAAATGTGATGCTTTAGCCAAAACAATGTGCACTTTCATTAATAAACAGATTTCAGTTATGGCATGAAATTACATATACTGTGATAACATTGTATCCACCCTGTGCTTCAGAGAATTTAACATCGACCAATGCTCATGTTTTTGAATCCATAAATATAGGTGTGAAGTCAATACCTGAACGATTTGGCATTTTTACAGGTGACAAGTTTGGAAGTGGGGCAATCTCAATAAAGTCCTCCTCAAACAGGTCTGGAGCCTGTGGGAAACTGGCCAAACCAGGCAGAGCAAAGCTACCGAGAGCAATCAAATCCTCAGGTATGCTGTACCTCTCAAACTCTGGAGGAAAAAGAACACAACTTTTTTGAAGTACACGTTTCAAAACTGTAACACAGCAACCGCATGGGGGGAAATGAACATTATACATGTTGACCCATTGACATGTGCATTTTTCTTATATACAGATGGGCCTCAAAGAGCCGAGTCCTGAGGGGAATTATTGGACTCAAGGAATCAAAGCTAATCAGAGGATGCAGTGATTTACACAGAAAGTCCGTTCTCATTGTGAGGATGATCTATAAACTCTGACTTTCATACCAAAAATGAATGAACTCTAACAAAACTGTCAGTGATGAAAGTGTTAATTACCTAGCGGGTCATAAGGGATGCACTTTTCAATTTCTGCATAGTCCTCCACTTTGGTCTTCTGTTCTGAAGCATGCTTGACTTTGGTTTCCTGTAGGGAACAAAAGATTGTGTCAACACACGTGTTGTTTGAGGCATTAAACACAAGATAGCCCGAGTACTTTCTGAAATTGTAACTTCTGTCGTTTATTCCAACCTGTGGTTTTAGGGTTTTCTTCTCTTGTGTGTTTCTAGCAGGGGTTGACATGTTATGGTTCACAGCACCAAAAGCTTTGCGACGACTTGGCGTGATTAAACTGTTGGCAGTCATTAAACATCCAAGTTGTTCTAGTTCGGGGGGAAGGCAAAATATTAAACCATGTTTCTATACGGATCAATATTACTGCTAGAAGAAAAATAAAAATCTTCAAAAATCACAAGGTTGGCACTCATACCTGGAGCAGACTGAATCCGCTGGCGCATCTTCAGTGTAGGCGGATGAAGACTTGCCATTTCACGCTCGGCAAAGATTATATGGGCCATTGTATCTGAAAACACAATCTGATATTAGCTACTGCATGACATAATGTATCACCATGGAAGAGACTCTGCTGTGGCAGACATTTCGACACATAGCAAGAGGAGCATAGGTAACATTGTTGCCTTCACATGGCTATTTTTTTGCAAGTGCAGGCTAATGTAACAAAACCATCATTAATGCTTTTGGAGCCGAATCAGTGAAGCAATGTTATCAGCAGAACATGGGAAACAATATCGATTGTAGTCATATTTACACAAACACCAAGGCTTGGCTCTTTATCTTGAAAGAGGTGTATCAGGGGATCAGGTCCTGTGAAATCATAACTAGTTCTAGTAGTCCCTGTGGCTGTGTTTACTCAGCATCTGACTCACAACATTTAGGAATAGTAAAGTGTACTGCAAATAATAGCCAATATGGCAGTGTTACAGCACTTAACAGATGTAGCTACCATTAATGAAAGACACGGACTCTCGTTTGGCAAGTTGGCTGTCTACGTCTGCCTACCCAAATATTCCGTTTTTCATGTAACACTTCACTCTACATCTTCATGATTGTTCTGTTAAGCTCAATAAAATCAAACTTAGTTTTATTTGTTTTTCTCATGGAAACGTTACATACAACCTTTGCAAACATAACAAGCACTATGCTAACAATAATTAGCTTACTTAAAATGTATATACAATGGTCACATTTAACCATCACTAGCCAACATAATGCCACATGACTGGCAGCTAATAAAGGGTCGATTAACCTTCCGTTTACATATTGAGGTCAAGTTATTGAACTATTCTTGAGCTAAATGTAAGACAGTTAGTTTAGCTTAGTTAGCTTGCGTTAGGCATCTTATTTTCATTATCCCTTTTCTAAAACGTAAAAGTGTTAACAAAAGACTCAACAGTAACATTGATACACAGGTGTTAGCAATTAACGTTACCTCGGTGTGGTTAGCGTCTTCGGTTGCTGCTTTAGCTCTCGAACCTCTGAGTTGTTATGATTTGGTCGTAGATTCGGAGTGACCGCGGCTCCTTTTTAAATTCGCTGCCTTCTTTCTATTGGTCGATGTAGCACAGAGGATTTGAATGGGCGTCACCAACAAAATAATTTGCACTACATATGGATTAAATAAAGGTTGATAAATAATCATAAAGTGGAACATCTTATATGTATGTTGTTAATATTTTAAAGTCATATGAAAAAATTGTAATAATGAGAGTTTTGACACTAACCACAAAGTAATTAAAACCGTTTGTAACGTTCATTGACTGTGCATTCGCACTGGACGACACCATTACGACCTTCTGTGGGTGAGATCAGTGGGCAGTGCTTTTTAAAAATCATATTAAATTGACTTCTATATAAAAAAAACGAGGCGGAGTGTTTATAATTGTAATATTTAAATAACACCCAATGTGATCCCGGTTATCACATTATAGTATGATTGCAAAATATCCCTTTGAACAATGGTACATTCCCAGTAGGCCATCTTTCGGTGTAACTTGAACGTTGCAGCTTCCTCTGCTAACAGAGAGTAGTAGATGTTCCGTCCTCCACCTAGCAGCTACCACCATGGCGTCAACTGAGATAGCAAGGCAAGCGGTGAGTAGCCTCATTTTACTCTGGGTGCCATTGTCACTATGAACATAAATCTCTGTTATTTCTTTGCTGGCCTATATAATATGAAATATATAATTTTAGCGTTACGAGGGAGAATTTAATTTGGAATAGGTAAACGCAAGCTTTCATCCGTGTTTCGTGGTTTTATTGAAACCCAAATTGAATGTAACGTTGCTAATGAAACGACATATGGTGGCGGTTATCTATCACAAATCTGATGGTGCGTTTCTAAATCTCTAAGTATATCCGGTTTTAAAGTAAGGCCTGCTCATTCGTTGCATTCTTTGAAATATATTAATTCAGGTATTTACATTGTTGTAAGCTAACGCCTACAGGTATCCTGTGCTGATGAGCTTAACATACCTTTCAAACAAAATGGTGTTTTGTTGAATGTACTGTGTTAAATACTTTGTTGTAGACCCCGTATTAGCTAACTGATAATAAATCCATCGGTAGTAGGCCATTCATTCTTAACGCCCCCATTTCAGCTCAGCTACGGTGCTCATTTCCGTTATGTTGTTTCTTGCAAGTCCCGTTAACTTTCATTCGGGCGTTGTCTTATATTCATAGAAAACATGGACAAAACGGAGCCAGTTATATGCATTTAGTCCGTGCAATTTTACAATATTGTGTAAAGTGTGCTCGTTTCTTTTATTTAAGTGGAAAAGAAAGCCTCTACACCAAAAAAACTGCCCAGAATAGCAAGGTTTTGCACTTTGATTTCCATTGTGGCCACACAAAATGAAAATGATTGAGAAAACCTTCTGTGTGTAACTTGGCTGTGAGTGTTTTAAAAAGCAGGAAAGGTTTCAGGAATGTTGCACTTGCAGCTGAAGAGGAAATGCTGTTTGTTGAGTCACAATACCCCCAGTTTCCCAAATACTCCCTCAGCTGTTTAAACCCAATTTCAACTATCCAAATAATCCACAACTGTCCAGTAGCATCAGCTTGACCCGTTTATTTTAAACTGACCCGCAAACGGAATGTTTTCCTGTCAAAGCCACATTGAAAAGCAAGTGTGTTACGCTAAGCCACATAATGGCTGGTTGGCTGAGGTTTAGCTGGTTTAGAGCTCTTGCTTTGCCATATAATCTAAATTCTTTGCTTTCCTGCACCTCATAATGCAGACGTGGGCTGCAGAAATGAGATTCACAGGGATTGAGATACTCACCAGCAGCCACCCGCCCACACACACATGTAACAACAGTGCTTTTACACATTGGTGTTTGGTGTTACTCTGGTCCAGAGATAGACTGTGGACAAACAGAGTAAGGTAGATTGAAAGGGAAGTGCAACTGGCCAAAAATAGGGAGTTTAAGGGTCAAAGTGAAACCTCAAAAATCAAAAATGCTAGCTGTATTAACTTGACTCGATCAGCTTTAAGTTATATATTTATTGTCAAAGCTTTCTGTTTTGTTTTTTCAATTATCTTGACACATACGACAATACCTTTCCATATATGTACATTGTGGTTTCGAACTGTCTCGTCTGTGGGAAGAAAGTTACTGCTCAGCAAACAGGAAGTGAGCAACATTGCACCTGAAATCAGACTAAAAAATGTAGAGCAAATATGGTGGAACGTGTGGTTACGAGGAAATACAAATGTTTTTTAAATATGTTGTTATTTATCCACTTAACAACCATTTAAAGAGTTGTAAATGTTCATTATAAAGTGTTAAATAGAAGTCTGTGCATTTGTACAGAAATGAGAACACAGTGCCGTAACAAGGCAAATGAATGCAATGTCAGTGACATGATGTTGTTATGTTGATTTCCTTTTATTTTAGGGTGAAGGTGCTCGCACTGTCCCTCTGGCAGGCCATGTCGGCTTTGATAGCATGCCTGACCAGTTGGTCAATAAATCTGTCAACCACGGATTCTGCTTCAACATCCTCTGTGTTGGTGAGTATGTCATGCGTGAAAATGCTTTTACTCTCTCTCTCTCTCTCTCTCTCTCCTTGGGCTAAAAGACTACTTATTTGCTTCAATGAAAGTCAGGCTTTCCCACAAGATGTAAAGCATGTTGCTCAGTATTTGATGCGCTTAGATTCCTTCGGGCAAGTCAGCATTGGCTGCCATGATGAGTAAGATGCTCTGGGTTAAGATAGGAACTTCATTATTTAATTTAAGTGTACATTTTTTGTATCAGTATGGCTGTCACTATACAGAGCAAGCCTTTTGCTGGATTTGTGAGAACACTGAGAAATGGTGCCTGAGATGGACAAGTCAGTTCGGCTTCAATAAGTGCTTGGATTATTCTGTCAAATTATACACTCGGGTACCTTTTTATTTGATGCACTCAAATACAACTAATGAAATCTAATACGACAGTCCCTCACTAAACCCGAGCTTTTTTGCAAGCGATGATTCAGTTTGTGTTGAAGATGGCGTTGGTAGGCGTTGATAACACTTTATGGCCATTTTTGGTGCTGTTTTCATTTCAGTGTGTTGTGGATAATACGAAGCTTTGCTTATATCTTCCCACTTTATGTGTAGAAATGAGTGCTGGTTAGAACTTCAGATGTTTAGGCAACATTGCATTACTGCCTGCCACACACAGTCTAACTATATTTGTTATTTGGAATTATGTTGTTTCAGTGGCACATCAAATTGCCAAGCAGCAATGGAAAAGTACATGTTTTTTTCCCCACATTTTGGTTTGTTTTTCCCAATTACACCTTCTAATGTTAGTCTACACAGAGAGGAAGGCATGCCACCAACACACTGAACTCTAGACGGATATGTTCTAGATCACATTTCTGGTGATGCTACAGTTTTACTACCAGCAGTAGCAAACATGACAATTTGGGTTCTAAGACCCTGTATGCTATCTATTTTAGGATGTGTTCTTATTTAGAGGTCTAGTTACATAACTACAATGTGTGTCTTTAAAGATTTTCATGAAAGGAAATGCCTGGTGGGCATTTCTAGTGGCATGTTTTTGACTCGCCTCCAAGCTGAAACTATTTTGTGGTGTTTATATCTGTGTATGAGCGAAAGGCAAAAAAGCAAACAACAATGTGTTACTCATAATTTAAACAAACCATATTTATTTGGTGGTAATACTACTACTAAGCTCTCTTGAGAAATATAAGTACAAACCAGTCCAGCATATGGAACCAAAAATTATGCTATACACTAAGAATAGCATTTGTTGTAGACAGCAAATGCTATTGTGTGACTCACAAGTGCAGCGGTTCAAAGTAGTACAAGCATTGCTTGAGGCAAAGACAAGTGATCTTGTGATTTGTATAATTTGGTTGTGGTTTAAATTTCAAAGAGGGAATCAAAGATGTGGAGATGTTTGTTTCCGTTGGGCTAAAAGATGATTGGCATTACTGCACATGGTTAGTTATTGAGGATTGGTTTGCAACTATTTCCTGTTTACCCTTTAGTTTCTAAGTGGCCAAATTGCCTTCAGCATGAGAGACTGACTAAAACTGAGGTCAGAAACAGGCAACGTGACCGTTGATGCATCAGTTTCTGTGGATTATGAGGGAACGATAAGATTTGGATCATACAGAGATATCCTATTAAAATAGGCTAACATGCTTAGACTGTAGGTCAGGCTCAGATGAATACAAATAGAATTTCTTACACAGGGAGCTCTGAATCTGAGTCATCTGACTGCCTCTCAAAGTAAATGGATGTTAGGATTCATCAGTAGATAACAAGCCTCTCCTTCTGCTATTTTTAAAATGATATGTTTAGCTTGGAGCATCTTCAAAATGTCAAATGTAATCTACTTTATCACTTGATAGGTAACAGTTGAGTCTTCAAGTATCATTTATTGTCATTCTGCAATACTGGGTTGCAACAGAATGCAATTGTATTCTATTTATGCTACACAAGAAAAACAAACATTCAATGCATTTTTTGAACTGCAATCAAAGTGAGTTTAGGGTTAAATTAATCCGAAGCTGACCATGTGTCAAGATCATTAAATATCTGTTAATTTTGAAGGATGCAGAGTAAAGGGATAGACAGTGACACTAATACAAATTGCCTCACAAAGGTGTCTATTAGAAACATTTCCCATATAAAATTGCTTTAATCTTTTAACACAATGTGCGTAAACCTTGTCTGTTTCTTGCCTTTTTAAAAAAATGTTATGAGTTCACAAGTAACTGTTAATGTATTTCGATTTTTGATCAATACTCTAGACGCTGTGTATCTTAAAAAATGATAGATATTGCCGTGTTAGTGGAGTTGGAGTACACATTTTAGTGTGAAGGAAACCGTAATCAATGTCTCTGCGATCCCAGTAACATGAGGCATTTTCTCTGTGTTTTCTAGGTGAGACGGGTCTGGGGAAGTCCACCCTCATGGACACGTTGTTCAACACCAAGTTTGAGGGCGAGCCCACCCAGCACAACCAGCCGGGAGTCACGCTGAAGTCCAACACCTACGAGCTCCAGGAGAGTAACGTGCGCCTCAAACTCACCGTCGTCAACACGGTGGGGTTCGGAGACCAAATCAACAAAGAGGACAGGTAAATGGTACTGGACACATGGCCCCAGTTTGAGGTTTGATCTAAGAACACTGGATTCTTTCTCTTTGTGAGCAGTAACCAAAATCCACACTTGATCGTGCAGACTAAATTCCTCACATACAATGAATCTGTGAGAGCCCTGAACATTTTTGGAGCTCAGGTTTCATTCAGTCCTGATCCTGATTAAATGATACCCAAAACATTTCAAGTCTGGTCCCCATTTCCGTTTCCTCAGCAGTTTTGTTGTACATTTCTACAACACGAATAAGATATTGTTATTTTTTCCGAGTATTTAAACAAGACTGCTGTAGAAATAGGTCTGAAACTATTTCATCAAACATAAAATACTGAACCGAGCTTACAATCCACAACCTAAATGCTATCTCTGCTGCTGAGGTCAGTTCAGGGCGAGATGTTATGTGAGCTCCAACTCTGTAAGCTCTCTGTAATAGGAAGGCTATGGATATTTCCAGGTGTCACAGTTTGTTTAGTATCAAATTGCAAATCATAGAGGAAGTAACTTAGACTTACTGCAGTTTGCACATGCACATTCTCATTGCCATGAGAACTGCCCCTGGCAGAAAGTCCTCTGGTATCTACACAAGCTGTGTGTTTCTCTGTGTTTGTTGGTGTGTGTGTTGGGAGGGGTGAAACTTCCTGGACTCCTTAAAGTTTGGGGTCAAACCTCTTTCTCTGCCATTTTCTATAGCATGTATCCTTTCCTTTGCCCTCTTTTTCAGATAATATTTAAACAAATGTTATTGTATAAGTCTATTTATTGAAAATGAATAAACATTTGTTATATTAATTGTTATACTCTAGAAGAAAACATTGGGTTTTTTGCATCCCTGAGAACAATTTTAAAAACTTGATGTATAGAAGTCCAATTGACGAGCGTTGCCTGAATGCTTAAACATTTAAAAGGCATATATGGGATTTTGGGGGCAGGGTGTCCTTTTCCTTTCAAGTGTGAAATGTTTTGGTATTGTTGAGTAATAGGTAAATGTAGGAGATAATGTAGCAGTGTATCCAAGGAAAATAAGGTATGCTCAAAAACCTCCCTGTTTCTTCTTTTCTGACAGCTACAAGTCTATCGTGGAGTTCATCGATGCCCAGTTTGAAGCGTATCTACAAGAGGAGCTGAAAATCAAGCGCACGCTACACAGCTACCACGACACACGCATCCACGCGTGTCTTTATTTTATAGCACCCACAGGACACTCGCTCAAATCCCTGGACTTGGTGACCATGAAGAAACTTGATAGCAAGGTGAGCCTTGCTTCACTTCCTAAAACGATTATCATTATCAGCAAGAAGACATTTTTATGCATTTAAGTTTCCAGTAGAATTTGCCATCTTTTTCAGAGACCCACTTTCAATGTTAGCGTAAAAGGAAAGGGATAGTTGCACTGCAGCAGCATGATGCTTAGAAATGACTATTGTAATGCTTAAGAAACATAAACAGACCTACTGTAAAATGTCAAAGATATACTGTAGGTAAAGCCTTTGCCACTGCGTTGTTGTTGTTGTGTGGCATTTTATCTATCTACTCTAGTCATGGGTCATGAAGTCTTTCTAGGCCATCTGCCTGCATGCTAATTGGCTCTGGTCTTGTTACTGCAGCGGTGTAGGTCAGCTGTGAAACCACTCAGCTCAGTGACTGCATCCTCGTTTTTTGTGTGTGGGTCTTTCCACAGTAGCTTATTTGCATGGACCTCCTGGCTTCTGTAGAAAGAGACGGCTCAGTGTTTGCCAAAGCAGCTGATCCCTCTGGCGAGTGCTCACAACAGTGTGATCCAGAAAGCATCCTCCCCTGTGTACACATCCACCTAAGGGAGGGGGGAGCTGAAACAATACTCTACTAAAGTGTCCACGACCAAGCTGAATCCTTACTACACTCAGGGGTGCTGTTAAGTTTTACTTGTTTAAATGCCCGTGAGCTGTGTTGTTAGTTAAAGGGGCCCACAGCTGGAGAGCTAATACTGTGGGATTGTGTGGGCGACAGGACTCGTAGAAAACAGTTGGGTGGGAGGGAAAGTCTCATTTTTTCTATCAGCAAGTTGTATGCATTAGAATGACCCATTTCCTGTTTGAATAACATGGATCGCATTCTTGCTGTTGAAATCATTCTATTTAAGTGATATGGAGCAGGAGATGGAAGCCTGCTGCTCCCTTTGCTGCTCTGTTTATAACTCTGTTCTTAAGAATGTGTAATTGTCTGCAATCCACAAAGGCCTGGAGCTAGATAGAGGTACTGTGATGTGTTGAATGGTGAAGAGATGTTCAGTACCCATTCCTTAAGGACATTTGAATTTAAATATGTTTTACAATCCTTGGCAAACTGTGATTGAAAGCACAAAATAAATAGTTATCTTTGTTTTGTATTCCGTTGCTAAACCTGAATGCTGTTCAGTTGAGGCTACTACTTCTAAAAGACCAGCTTTATCTGATTTGCAATGGCTTTGATCTTTTGGCCCTTTTTGTAGAATACATCCACTACTTTCTATATTTGAACTTAATTAATGGCGTTTGCGAAAATTGACAGAAAGACATCTATTTATCGGCTGCCCATCTGAAAGTGTTGTCTGCACCTTGTCATTGTGTCAAAGTACTTATGTATAACGTTAAGTTTAAAGTATAAATAAATATTAAAAAGGGGGTAGGACATGATAAGCATAACATTCTTAGGGGTCCTTTTGAGACTGCCATACTTTATTGTGTTGTTAATTGATAGTTTGATGTATGTGTTTGCTGTGTATTCTTTCCTGTTCAGAAAACAAACCAAATTCTTTCTTATTTCTCAACTTCAGGTCAACATTATCCCAATCGTTGCCAAGTCGGACGCCATCTCCAAGAGCGAGCTGGCCAAGTTTAAAATCAAAATCACCAGCGAGCTGGTGAGCAACGGGGTGCAGATCTACCAGTTCCCCACTGACGACGAGTCTGTGGCAGAGATCAACTCCACCATGAACGTAAGGCTCAAAAATGACATCACATGTTTTACACAGGCTCATCTCATTGAATAAACACAGAAGTACGGAAGATACATTCATAACAATTCCTTAAGAATACATTATCTGATTGACCATAAATATATATCTATCCATTCTGTGCGTTCACACATTTAATTCCAAGACAAACGGGTGTTAAAATACATTTCTCCTTCTTGTCCACGGGGGATTTTTACTTTCACCCTGGGCAATATTTTATTTTGTATAACAAACAGAAACATAAACACTTACACAATAAGACACAAACAATCAGATGATGTGAAACATTTTTGAGATGCTGTTTGACCCAATCTTTATTATTATCTAACAATATTGTGGAGGAAACTTCTGTGTAGCAATGCAGTGGGAGTCACCGACTCATGAAGGAGACACGGGACGAGCAGGAGTTCTGATGTCAAACACTGATATTTAATACAAGCATCGGACGGAGAAATTCACATCACAAGTCACACAGTCAAAGGTTCTGACTGCACGGGTGGTTTGCCATGTCCAATCTCATCAGCCTCGCATCTTGGTAGACCTTTTAACTAGTTTACAGAGAGTCAAATTCACATATTGGGGATGGGCGTAAAACATCTGCAGACACAGGAGATGTCTCTCACATCTGTGGAGCTTAAAAAGCCAGCGTTCTCACACTCGTAAAAACCCCCTATCCCCTGCAGGTCAGGCCATAAGACCTAGTATCAACATACGACTGCATTAACACATTCCTTACGGGAGATTAGAAGCAGGGATGGTCGTAAATGTCAACACACAGAATAAGGTTAAATGTCTAGGAGTAAAGACAAAATTAATCCCTAACAAATATGAAATCTCGCACATTCAAGTCCACCTGACCATGGCTGTGTTAATGGACTGATTTCTGTATCATACTTCTTTTCGCTTTTAACAGTGTTTACTATAGATTCCGTTTCGCTTTACCGGCAAGACCCGCATGTGATGTAGAATCAGGACAGACCTCCTCTGTGTGTGCTCAGGCATTCAGGAAGCCGCCTCATGCTGGGAGGAGTTTGTTCAGAGCGGCACAATCAGCCCGCTCACTCTGCAGGAAGCTGCTGTGTGGGAACGAGCCTCAGTCAGATGAGCCGAGGCTCCCTTAACTGTTTACTGATCTGTGCAAAGGCCTACCCAACTGATTGTGTTAGTATGCTGCCTCTGGGCTGTTGTTGTACGATCTGATCCTGAGCCTGTTCTGATATAGAAGTCATCCGCCCTCCTTTCTGAGCTGCTTCTTGCCATGTGTAAAAATAGGGTCGGGTTATATAATAAATATAACACGTGTTTCTCTCTTTTCCCTTTGTGATATAATGCTGCTTAGAAAAACATGAACGTAAGTTAACATGTAAGAATAAGATGGATTTTAGTTTAATAACGAGTAAGCAGAGATGTAATCAAAGCAGTGTAAATGTGCAGTTTTGTTTGTTCTGTGGGGAGAACTTGAGAGGTCCTGCTCAGCTCTCACGTGTTTCACGGAGTACCAACAATGCTTTTCCGTCTGCTCCACAGAGCCATTTGCCATTTGCCGTGGTGGGGAGCACGGAGGAAGTGAAGATTGGGAACAAGATGGTGAAGGCCCGGCAGTACCCCTGGGGGACCGTGCAGGGTAAGCTGAGGTCACATCCTGCACAGGAAATGAGAGCGCGCTGCCTCTCGTCAGAGCTGCTGCAGTTATATAACCTCATTTAGCAGCTATTAACTCCTGCAGATTAACACACATTATGTCGCTTAAAATGTTTCTTTGATTTGGTATTGTGTGTAATGTATTGCAAATAGATGGAGTGTAGATCTGAAACATCACACTTACTGTATGTGCCCTTAAGCTTTCAAATATCTAGTTGCACATGAGGTTTATTGTCATTTGATTAAGCGTTACTTCTGGGGTTTCACATTCACATCTATAGATCTGTGTTGAAAGTATATCCCTTTCTATACATAACCTCTGAGGGTAAATAGGGCCCTAAAGCTGAAAGTCAACACTTTTACCTCATATTCAGTGTTCCGTTTTACATGCAGCAAAAATCAAGGAAATCTAATACTTACAAACTGCTCTGTATGATATTTCTGTCCAGAGGCTTTATTTGTCATTGGATCTATTTACTGAGTGAATGTGTGCGTGCATAGTGAACTCACATGGTGTCACACGATCTGAGGGGGGTGCGGAGTTCAGTCCAGTGACACAATCAATAGACGAGCCACAGGACAGGAACACTATTCTGTTCTGGAAAATACTCCCAAGTTATAATTCATTAGGGTTATTTGTTTTAAATCTAAATGTTATTTGATGCTAGAAATATAAGGCTCAATTTCCTATGGTAGCTAGCGATTCATCTGCTTAACTTTTTATTATTTAATTGTTTGGTCTATAAAATGTCTGGAAATAATTTTGCAAGTCCAAGGGGGAAGTCTTTACATTTCTATTTTGTAAGTCCAAAACCCACAGTGATTCTGTTTAATATGAATTAAAACAGAGAAGAGCAGTTTTTTGTGAGGCTAAAACTGCATTTTCTGAAATGTTTACATTCATTTCTATAGATCAGGGGTGTCAAACTCAATTTCATCCCGGGCCACATTAGCATTATGGTTGCACTCAATGGGCCGGTTGTAACTTTAAGACGATATAAATATATAAAATAATGTTTTATATAACATTATTGCCTCTGCATTGGATTCTTATCGGATAGGGTAATAACTTCATAATTAACTACGTCTGAATGCAGAAGTCTAGGGCAAATAATTACAAGTCTCTTCAGTGCGCATGTCACAAAATGAGATGCATTGTGGGACATGTTGTTTATTGGCAACCTGCTTCTGTAAAACGGCATGTAACCGTATAATAAACATATTATATTCTTTGCAAGCTCTTGCGGGGCCACATAAAATGAAGTCGCGGGCCGGATTTGGCCCCCGGGCCTTGAGTTTGACACCCCTGCTATAGATTGACTTATCAAAAGCCAGCCTATCACTGCAGCTCTAGTAGTATCTGTTTGTACCTCTCACTCTAATGCATAATACATAATGAATAGGATACCATGTTGAGTGAAGCACTTGTTTGTCACTCACTATGATGTGTGTCTTTCACAGTGGAAAATGAGAATCACTGTGACTTCGTCAAGCTGCGGGAAATGCTGATCAGAGTGAACATGGAGGACCTGCGAGAGCAGACTCACACCCGCCACTATGAGCTGTACCGCCGCTGCAAACTGGAGGAGATGGGCTTCAAGGACACGGACCCTGACAGCAAGCCCTTCAGGTACAACTGGAGAGGAGACCGCTCCCAAACAGCTGGACCGTTTTTTTAATTTTGCATTTTTCTGCATCCATATATCATTGAAACTTTTTTACCTTTGCAAGATTGTATCAGTCTGTGTCTTGTTGTCTTTGTCTGTTTATGAATTGTTGTACTCCCTTTTTCCTTTGTCAGTCTGCAGGAGACGTATGAAGCGAAGAGGAACGAGTTCATGGGGGAACTGCAGAAAAAGGAGGAAGAAATGAGACAGATGTTTGTCCAAAGAGTGAAAGAGAAGGAGGCTGAGCTCAAAGAAGCCGAGAAAGAGGTGCGTCCTTTCATCATCCTGTTCATCACTTGTTAAGGGAAGTTTCTGCCTTTGCATTCAATAACCTAAAGCATTGTTTGTCTCACGATAGCTGCACGAGAAGTTTGACCGTCTGAAGAAGCTCCACCAGGACGAGAAGAAGAAAGTGGAGGACAAGAGGAAGTCCCTGGACGACGAGCTCAACATGTTCAAACAGAAAAAGACTGCCGCAGAGCTCTTGCAGAACCAGGCCCAACAGGCAGGGGGCTCCACCACACTCAAGAGGGACAAAGAGAGGAAAAAGTAAGTATTGTTCTCTTCTTCCTGTGCCTTCCTCACATCTCTCCGTACATGTTAGGGGCTTCAGACCACCTCCAGCGGTTTCAGGATTGAAACGTCTGGATGCTATGGAGCTGTGACGAACAATACCACATGTTATTACATTGACCTTTCATAATGTTGATCATTTGCCAAAACAAGTACATAAATATAGCTGCCACTATGTGCGAAGTTGTTTGTTGTAAAGCCTTTGGGGTCTTTATGACGGAAATGTGTAGCTTGATTCTGACAGAAATGCAAACTCATTCATTCGACTTTATGCAGACAGAACTTAATTTCCGTCTGTTCCTCTAATATCACTAAGCGCTTAGTGGTTTCTTTGTCAGCACTCGTTAATAATACGCCTTATATTTGCATAATTTAATGCTTTAAAGTAGTTAAAGGCTCAGGTTAAGCTCAAGGCTTCTCACTCTGCTCTGTATTTCTGAGAGGCAGGGGAGTGCTCCAGTTTGCCCTCTATATAATAACAGAGAATATGTTAAGCATTGAATTCCTCGCTAAGAGAGCTGACCAGAATTCATCATTTATCACCAATGTGGAAAATGACGAGGAGCAGAGAAGGGGAGAGACTGGTGGAAATGACTCCCTATCCTCATCGAAATAGTTGAACAATTGCCAACAGTCAGAAATCATCATGAAATGAAACCCCCCTGAACAGATCTGTGTAAATGACTTTATAGCATCTCTGTCAACAATTACTTGACAGTTCCATTAGCTTGAAAGGGTCAGATCAAAGTTCATAATTGTTTAAGTGGAAACTATTTGACAGTGGCCACTGGTTTCAATGAATCTAGAGTATTCACTTTCAATGTTGTTTCCCTGACATTAACTTTGTTCCTTCCAACACTATATCAATAGTTTCATTATGCCATGAGAGTACGAGACTGTTTGTCGCAACATGTTTGTCAGTGTTGGAAGCCAGAAGTGTTTTTGTGTGGTTGAGGTCTATGTGTGTGGGTCCCTTCCTGTTGGTAATCAACTGCTGGTTTTGTGTTGAAGCTGATGTGACGACGTGCCTGTTAAAAAAGGAAGAAGACACTTGCACTGAGAAGATTCTTGTTGCTTTATTTTTCTTCCCTGTTGTTAATTTTTTTTCTTCACAGCCACTTCTTTTCTTTATGAGCTCTGCCTGGATACATGTTCTCTTCCTTAAGGGGCCGCTGTGCCACTTTGTCTGTGGTACACTGGTTAAAACTGACTTTCACTTCAAGTGTTAACACAGATAATGTTTGTTTATCTGTCAGCGTTTTCTTCAGTTCCCAGTTGACACAGATATTGATGAGTGCTTGTAAATCTGTCCTGTGAGTGCATGTGTCACCTATGTTGCATCCATAATGTTTTCCAGTTAACTCCTCCTACTTGCTGCATGCTGCATGGGGCATCTTTTCTGGTAAGACACCACCTACGAAATATAACTAAAAAAGATATTAAACTTTAATTTGTGACAAGTACATGAATAAAGATATAATGTCAAATATTCTTATAAACTCATAAAAGGCATTTATGTAGAAATAAAGACTTAATTACTATAACATTTGATAAATCAAGTCTTTTTGATTCTATTTTTCTGACATTGTCCCTAACAGTTTTTTTCTTAAATGTTATTGTAAAGTTGGTCTTACATTTCATTTAAAGTAGCATAACAAAGTATTTAATTTGACTTGCCTTAGACATCAGGAATCCTGTAAAAGGTCCTCAAACTGGGAAGGTTTCTACACTAACAAGTGTCTGAGGAGTTAATCTATTCTGCAGATACTCTCAATTTTTTCCCTTCATTGACTGACTTCCTGCACCTGGCCTACATTTAGAACAGGCTATATTTAAGCATTTAATTACAATCAAATGAACTTTTTTCCAAACTTTCCAAACTATTATCTAAATGAAATGCATTTAATGTAATACTTGAAGTTATCTAAATGTGCTACAATATGATAAATGGGCACAGTTATTCAGGTATGTGAGAGTTACAGGCCTAAAGTATATCCTTGCTAACATCTGTGTCGATCATATCCTTGAGCTGGCAGTGTTTACCGTCCTTGTGCTGCCTCCTAAATAATCGGGTTTATTAGATCCCCACACACCCATTTGATATACTGCCCCATCTGCCTCTCAAAACCCATAACAGTGTCTTTTTGTGGCTCTCCAATGGCCTTTCCCACTCGCACAGCGATCACACAAAGAGCCATTGAATGCTGAAGTGAGGTCACAGCAGAGCAGCAAACACCCTCAGGGCCCATCGCTGCTTGTGGAGATGACATGTTTTGTTGATCTCGCAGCCATATGACGACCCTCCTCCTTGAGTGGATACATAAGCCAAATCCACAGAGGGGAGATGTTGTTGAGACTCAACCGCTGGGGAGGGTCGAACAGAACAAAGACATCTGTCTTGCAATCTGTAAACTCCTCAAGCTGCTCATGACTGTTCAAATAGATGCAAACAAGCTGCTGTTTGATGAGGAAGACAATCAGACCCATTGTTTAAAGCTCAGGCGGGACAAAACCTCTTCAAAAACCAAAATGATTCAAAGAAATAGATGACTGTACTGCCACCCTAACTTCTAAACTTGTTTTGAGCTGCCTTGAAAGCACGATCTGCTCTAATCTGGTCACTAAAGTTGATGTGATGTCACCCATGTGAAACAGTGTTGATGATTCAACTCAAAGGAAGCATTAACAGCCCTTCTCTCTCATTTGCAGCTTAGGATTCCTGTAGAAAAAGTGCTCCCTTGTGGCCGTCCTGCTGTGAATGAGTTTCCACCCCATCATCTTTTTTACAGAGTCCCAACCTTCCCCCCGCCTCACCCTCACCCAACCTCCATAATTCAACCCTCCACATGCACCCCCCCCCCCCCCCCCCTGCTCTCTGGAAGACGCTGGGCATTGCTATCAGTTTGACATCACTCCGTGTTTATTTTTGCTGAATGGTGCTTGTGTGGTATGTTGTTTATACAAGCAGTTATTTAGCTTGTCTTTTTATAAACATTTACAAAATAATGCATTCCATGTTTGTTTTGTATTAAAAGATTAATTGCATGATGGAGTGAGCTTTTAAAAACATATTAACATACATGACTACCTTTGTGATGGGCAGAAATGTGTTGAGGGTCAAGTGAAACAGAGAGTACAGTGGTCAAAGATCTGATTGGAGGATGGATTAGGTTAATGTTGATCCATCTTTAGATAAAAGGACAATCATCTAAGTGACTTCTTGTCTTGACCTGGCAAACAACAATTGCCAAAATACTTTAAATCATTTAGTCATTGGCTTCAGATCCAGCTCAGGGTGGACAACAACAAAAAAGTTCACTGGAACATTTTGGGTGATATTTATTTCCCCCCCAGTGTTTACATTTTGAGGCATATACACACATAATTGCATAATAAACACACATTTTTGGGGTGTTTTGTTGCGGCATATACCATACATTTGGTGGTTATTTTTGACAGATTATTTGTTATTCATTTCAAGTTATAAGATCCTTAAGATTGTAGTCCTGATTGATTGAATGCATAACAAGTTCTAAAAAAGGGATTTGATTTCATGACAATAATGAGGAATATAACTTTAAAGGTTACTTATAATTCCCTCAGTAATATAGACTTAAATTAGTAAGAATTAAAGAATTGGTTTTATTATTTTTGTCCCTGTGCTGAAGCTGTTTCACTCTACCCAGATGCATGAGTAGTTAGTGAGCCTAATCTCTTTGCCACTTCTCCCATACCTCATTTATTGTCATGTGTTACGTGCATACATGTATTAGCTTTCATATTTGCACTTTTTTATACCCAAATTTGATGTTTTTTTTAAAGTATATATATATATTAATGTTGTCAGTGCAATTGTAACTTTCTTTTTTACTTTACTTACTATTGAAGGCACATTTGAAAGTCGATCTTCATGATGTCCACATTGTCCTGCAGGGACCACTGTTGTTTGTATCAGTGTTACACACAAAACAAATATTATCTTTAAAGAAATAAAGGCCCATTTTTCACCAAATATAACAACTGTGGCCATAATCATTGTGTATGACAAATATTGCTGTAACGTAGGAGACCAAATGGGGAAAGTGGGAATGCTTGATTTACATAATGAGGCTTTTCAGTTGGTGTTTGTATATCGGAGACATTAATACTCTCTAAATCGAGACAGGAAATTCATTGATCTGATCAGTTATTGCTTGTTTTTCACCACTTCAAGGTTGCTATTATTGTCTCTTGAAAGAGAACACAGTCTTGGATTCAAGACATTCCTGCACCCTGTCCACATGATTCCAGGGTCAAAATACATCGAGAGAAAGAGCCTCTCCTCCTAATCCTCGGCTCACTGGTGTGTGTGGTTTCACTTTCCTTCGCAGTAATCCCTGGCTCTGCACTGAGTAGCTCCTCAGCCCTCAAGCTTTGCTGAGGGAGCAGCCTTTGTGGGTACTGAGTACCTCAAATGTGACCAGCGGCTTTGTGGACCCCGGGCTTCAGGGTTTCTTAATCATTACCTGCTCTGCTATCATATGAATTCATGTGTGTTTCGCTGCAGCTCTAACCTCACCCCCAGCAATCTAATTCTTGCTTCTTTTGCCTTTTTGCTTTTGTTTATATGTGCACTGTTTGTGTTTGGATGTGACTAACACTTTTTCCACTTGATTTGGTGCACTTGTTTATTTATTGACATATTTGGATAATTATTAACACTTTTTCTCATTCAAATGTACCACAGAGGAAAAGACAATCACTAGTGGGCACAATATAATCACAATAATAACTCGGGATGTTATGCTTAATATTTTTGTTTTAACAACTATTATCCCAGGGATTTTTACCACCTAATTTTGTATTGTGATAATCAAACATTTTCTACCTGATATTAGATGAACTTCTAAATCTAAAACCTGACCCATGATTTTTGTTTTTCTGCTTTTCCACCTCTCTAACTGCTGGCTTTCTCTCTCTTTGTCTCTTTAGCTTCTTTTAATCTCTGTTGACCACCTGAAGAGGGGATTGCAGCTTCGGCAAGAACTAAGCACCCTTTACCTCTTCCAGTTTTTTCCTCGCTGTATCAACCCTTTTTTATTCTCCCCATCGCATCTCTTTTTGTTGAATATGGCCTTATGTGGACTGGCATGGTATTTCTGACCACCTAGTGAAGCTCTATGAAACCCACGCTGGTTGGGAACCGGGCACAGTTTCAATCTTTAATGTCTTAATGTATATAAACAGACTCTTCTAGTAAATAAAAGCTGGGGTTCACACATTTGCAGGACTCATAGGTGAAATCATTATTTGATCTTGCACTATGCATTCGTCTTTTCAATAGGATTATAAGTACTATATTATAGGCGCTTTCACACCGCAGTACTTTTCACACAAAGGTTCATCAGAATTTAGTTCATAACTCTTTAGTTCTCATCATGAACTAAGTACAGATCGCGTTGGAATCATGGATTAGGCAAATGAAGCCGCTGACGTCACTTCTTCTTCTGCTTTGGGTTTACTGGCAGGCCGCAAACAACTTCACGGCGTATACTGCCACCCGAAGTCCCCGGAGTTAGGGACTGGCTTCAGTCCCAGCAGCTTCTACTGAAGCCTTCCGAGTAAATCGCCAGAACGCCGACACCTCCTCATCTCCACCGCTTCCATGTTTTCTTTTGTGTTGCCATAAATTAGTCTCTCTGCGTGTGTGCGCTGGGCTAATGCTAATAATGCTAATGCGAGGATAATAAAATGGCGGCTTCACAAAACTTTTTGGGAGTTTTACGGGGCGTGGTTTGCAATCCGCCCAGCCAATCAGAAATAGGAACCCTTTTCTCCCACGAAAGTCCCTGCTCTCTAGCAGGGACGGAAAAGGGGGTAAAAAGGTTCTCATGAAGTAATTTTAGTTCCGGATTGTTTTGGTGTGAACGCAACATTTCGGAACTAAAGTGGGAAAAGTACTAAGGTGTGAACGCGCCTCATGTGCACATTAAAAGGAGAGTTTGGATGTTTTTTAGTTGGGTTTCATGAAGTACTTCTCCTAACTCGGTGTATATTACCTACAGTACATTCTTTCACACACACATACGGGTTTTGGGCCAAGGGCGACACCGTACTTCCGGTATCCGCCATTTCACGCGAGGTGCAACCAGAATATCATAGTCTATTGCCTTAATCAATATAGTCAACTCTAAAATACCACATATATGCATTGGCATGATAATATTATTGTGACAAGTGGGGTATTCACCTGGTGTTTCCAGAAGATAGACGTAGATGCTGCCAAAATCGACCGAAGGCCACTTTCGAGAGTCGTTTTTCCATACATCTGCAGGCAGTCTGTAAGGGCAATCGGACAACCCACACAGCTCTAGTTTACGCTGGTAACGACCTAGAGCACACCCCTCAAGTCCAGAGATGTAATCCGAAGACATGCAGCGATTTCTTCGGTCGTTAATTCCGAAAAAAAACCTAGTGCGCTCTGCCTGAGTACGTTAGCTAGCTGTTTATATTAGCACCTCCAGGATATTAGCACCTCCAGGAAAATGGCGTATTTATATATATATATATATATGGCGCGCGTTGCATTGTAGGTAGCTCGTGACGTCACTGTGTGTGAAAGAATACACGTCTCCAGTTTGGAGAAACACAGTTAAATTGAAAATAAACCTAAGCAATGTACTGCTGTGGACAGGGGCACTATTTTAGCCACCAATTTACATCGATTTTACTTGTAGTCAGACAGCCATTGCTGACTGGGAACTGATGTTGTTTAATACATGCACTCTTCACCAGACTCCATTGACATGGGTGTCGATGGTCTATCGCTGCCTCAACCAGTTAGTATGTTGATGTGTGAATTTGTTAAGTATGGATCTAAAGAATGATCAAACATATTCTAAATATAGCGACACATAAGGTGGCAAAAAAGTGTTTTGCTGTTGCCAGGTCCAGAGCTATACATGCTTTGCTTCAGTGTTCGAACTGTCTGTTTCTCAAATGTAGGGGTGTGCCGACCAACATCTGTAGGTAATAAACTGACTGTATAAGTGCCTCAAGCCTACTTTAAACATTTCTAACTATTCCTTATAAGGGATTAGATGAAACATCAGAGCTTATTTTAAAACGAAACTCATCAAGGACAGAAGCACTTAATGCACTATGTGTAATGTGTTATGGATATAATGAGTTATCACCTTGTTTTTCTTAAATCTATTCAGTTAAAAATGTATATCTCCTGCTCTCTGATTTTATGAACATTACAATTAAATTAAGAGTCATACTCGTGAAAAATCCAAAGCAATATTTCTACTTAGCACTTCATTTGATGGTGCCCATGTTTACATGTCGCTGTTAAATACCATGGAGGTCACATGTAATGGCCTTTTGTTACACATTGTGCTTTAATATTCACAAGCCTGTTCTATTGTTTTTGTTTTTTTGCATGCATGCATCTTTTTATTTCATTACTGCTGTGATCTTTGACTTGCTTGTTTTTATCCCCTAATAATTCAATTTTGCAGTCTATTTCAACTACATTGCTGTTTTTCTTCAAATGGTGCATTTTATTAATGTATATTTGCTCTGTCCTATGTTTTCAACTCCCTTTGCCAAATCTTAGTATACGATGGAGTTGAACTGAAACCCAGATGGGAGTATTTAAAGGATACTCATGCATTTGTATAATTTATAAGGATATATTTTGTGTATTGAAGTGGAGACTTGTTGTTTATTACCTATGACCTTTGGACGTGACTCTGAGTGTAAAGTAACATTTTGGTGTCAAAAAATGCCATACATTTTTCTAGTATCAGTCATCACCTCTTGTAGTCAAAAACTCTCCCACACTACAAATAATTAAATATCTTACTTTAGTTTGATTCCATTGATGTACATTTTCAATAAAAAAATATGATCCAGAACTATAACGCTCCCTTGTCTTTTATTTACAATGTTTGCAGCTCATGGTCGAACTAAATAATAACAATTAGCACTAGTTTTTCTGTGCTGGAAGCTGAAATGACCTGTAATCGCCAAATATTATATACGAACAGTATTTATTTTATTGTAATTAAACTTGATCTAATCATGGGCTTCCCAAATACATTGATTCCTTTTGTCTTAGTGTGTGTATGTGTAATACTTAGGCAATATGATTTTGAAAACCAGACTTTACTTTTACACTAGACTATTTTTTATTAACTAACTCGGAGAGCATTAAATGCAGAAGTTAAGAATGTTTTGAAGAATTAAGCAGTAGGTAAAGTGACCACACGGACTTCACCTTGTGTAAATAAAGCATCTTAATAGACGATTAAGTGTTATAAAATACTTCTTATGGCTACTTTTGTGCCTTCATTTTTAGTGAAACTGCAAAGATTTACTTTCAGTCTCTCAACTGATGGATAGCATAGCACATTGCTGCTGAAGATGTGTATTGTAAACGTCAGTTAGGATTTTTACATATGTCATATGAGACCGGGGCCGTTTCTCAATCCCCACAATCAGGGGCGGACTGAGACTAAAATTCAGCCCTGGAAACTGACCCAGTCCGGCCACATGAAATGTCAAATGTTAGAAATCCGCTGTCAATTTGCGACATTTATATGCTTCACCTGCGAGCAGTGGCGAGCCGTCAGGGCCCTCTAGGCCTGTAGCCCTCTGTGAGGGCCTAAGATATTCTAAAAAATAATATTTGAAAACATAAAAAAAAAACATTTTTTTTAAATATTATTTTTCATATCTTTTTTGTTGTTACATTTTTCATTAGTTTTACCAAAATAACTTGATTTAATTGTATTTAAAATAACATTTCCAAAGAAATAAATCCTTCGAATCTGCCTGTTCAGTTTCTGTTGGAATGTGAAGGGTTAAATGCCGTCTGCGAGTTATGTGAAGACGGGAGAGCTTGTTGGTCCCTCTCTACATTCACAGAGGGCCCGCTATAGTAACTCAATGAGAGAGTAATGTCAAATGACAGTACAATTGACCATCATATCTTCCCTCTAAATGGGCGGGCACTATTTTTGCGGACTTTATGACAAGTTCCGCCCGCTGTGAGGTCTATGCAAGTGGTGCAGTGACGCGTCCTAAAACCCGGAAGTAAGCTGCGCTCGGATTCCCTCGACAGAAACCAATGTGATTTCTCCATAGGATTTTGGAAAATAGCTCGAAATAAGGTCTGTGGAAAACGAACCTGTTAGATAAATGCCCGTTTTGTTCAGCCGGATAATATCCACATGTCTACCCTACTTTTATTATTTTCGAATCATACATCTAAACGATAGATTTATGATCGATAGATTTATAATTAGCATAAGTTCGTTCATGATGGCTCACTTCAGTGATGACATCGTTGCGAAATTATTAACCGAGTCATTTTCAAGATTGAGTTACAATGATAAACTGGAGTGGCAAAGGATCAGCTGCATGATCCGCAAGTGCTTCATCCAAAAGGACAGGAGGATGGACTTTGTGTTTAAGTGATTTGATCATCAAAGGTAGGCCTAAGTCATTTTCAATGTGGGCCGCCGTGCCGACTTAATTCATTTGTAATTGTTACTTGGCTGTGGGTGCCCTGTCATGATAAGTGTTTATATAAATGGTGTGGTAGAGGGTCGCTGTCATTGATGCGTTTTGCACCCCGGACCGCTGTTTTTATATTCCGCTGAAGTAGCCTATACGCTGTGACGTAATATCTCTTCTTTTTTTTCCGAGGGAAGGGGGGTCAGAGGGCCTAGGTATAAAAGTCACGGCTCGCCACTGCCTGCGAGTGACTTCACCTTTTTTTCTCTTGCCTTCTCTGCCCCACTTTTTTCTTTTCGTTTTCTTTGATTTTTATCCATGTTTTTTCATTCTCCCTGTCTGCCGCGGCGTCTAATCCCTTCTCTTCGTGTGGTCGGTCTCTTTTCTTCTTCGTGTGTGATTATTTGACAGATAAGAACCACACAACTGCATTAGCAGCCGCTGTCGCCCTCTGTCGGCCGTCAGCGCAACTTAAATGATGCCGTTAAACTATTTTTTTTATTTTTTTTTTAAAAGGGCCGACCGGCCGTCAACGGCCCTTGACGACCGGCCGTTCTGTGGTTCTCCAGATTCTACAGATGGCCAGTCCGCCCCTGCCCACAATGCTTTGCGCACGGACCAATTTCAAAAACCCTTGCGGAGAATAGCTGAACTGACGCAGCACACATTTAATTTAAATGTAAGTATGTAGTGGCGTAGAAAATGTGTAGTGTTGGTAAATGTGTTACTTTGTTAAATTTGTTACCACCATAAATGTGTTCCGTGAAAGTAAAGCAAGTTCATAATTAGATAGACATCGTGAGGTATTTATTTTCGGTAGTTTGTTGAAACCGTTAGAGAGAGTGGCACACTTGTTAGCCTGTTCCATTCTTCTTCGTTTTCTGAAGCCGTGGCATGGAAGCATACTTGCTTCGTTTCTGAAGGAAGTGACTTGGAAGTATACGTGACTACCAAACCAGCATTCTCGCGATTGAGAAACGACCCATGTATTGCTTGCTTTATCTGGGTTATCTTCAAATATAATCCATAAGGGTTAGGGTTTGTATTTGAGGTTTTAATAAAATAAGATTAAGTTTAATAATTATATACTATTCTATTAATTACCAAAGACTGTGGCCGTTTCTCAATCGCGAGGATGCTGGCTTGGTAGTCGCGTACTTCCAAGTCACTTCCTTCAGAAACGAAGCAAGTATACTTTATGGGCATAGATATGTCTCATAATTATTTGTGTGAACATAACAATTATTTGTGTGTAAATATGTGATTAGGAAATGTAAAACACTATCCACAAATGCATTTAAAAGATTTGCAAACTCACAAATAAATGTGCAAGTGTAAAACGGATCTGCAAATACGCTAAATATTTTCACAAATAAAAAAAAGATCTGTGAATATCTCTTTAACATTTACAACTTTCGATCAGGCATTTGTGAATCCATTTTGTATTTGCCGACCAAAAATGCGCTTGCGGATCTCAAATCTCTGCTCGTGGATCTCACATTTCTGCTTGTGGATCGTCTTTTTACACACACGGAATTTTGAGACATATTTTCCGCCGGTCTCGGCTAAAATCTACTCATGTCACTTGGTAATTTTCGGAAACCACGTGATGGCCCGCTGATGACGACATTTCCGCATGATTTCAAAGTAAGAGCATGATGGTTTGTTTAATGCTCTGTTTTTTTTAATAATGAACAGCGGAACGTTAGATGCATTCTTTATCACCATCATCATCATGTTATAGTGATAGTTAGTTTGTGTTAGTTTATTGGTTCAATACAGCATATATCGAGCACCTTCGTTGATGTTGAAGTACAGGCTATACGCCACTTTCGGGTCCCGGGGGGAGCAGCTGGCAGCGAAGCAGCCCAGATAAAACTATTCATTGTTTGTTGTGTATTCAGTCAAGCGGGTCAAAGTTACAATGTAAAATTGTAAGTACAATGTAAAGTCCTGTACTCCTGTGCCGGTAAAGAGCAATACAATGACAAAACCTTTCCAAACAAAACAACTAGTAGGTAGGTAGGCAGGCAGGTATAGGTAGGTAGGTAGGCAGACAGACAGATAGATAGACAGACAGGTAGATAGATGGATAGGTAGGTAGATAGACAGATAGATAGATAGACAGACAGACAGATAGATGGACGGACAGATAGATAGATGGATATCATATATAGATACTTCATTCATCCCAAATTGTGAAATGTGTGGAAACAAGTATAAACACAATAACATTAAATACAAATGAAAGCAATAGACAGGAATATATGCATATAGTAGAAAGGACACGATGAATATTATAACATTTAATGTAGCCTTACTATGAAGGCTGACCTAAATACAGTGCTTTTCTACAGATTACTTTATTACTGCACTGGTAAAGTAAAATTAGGCCGATTAATAAGATGTGAAGTGCTTTGTAACTTTGACCCGCTTGACTGAATACACAACAAACAATGAAGATAGAGTTTTATCTGGGCTCCTTTGCTGCCAGCTGCTCCCCCGGGACCCGAAAGTGGCGTATAGCCTGTACTTCAACATCAATGCATGTGCTCGATATATGCTATATTGATCCAATAAACTAACACAAACTAACTGCATCACTATAACATGATGATGATGATGGTGATAAAGAATGCAGTTCATTATAATAAAAAAACAGAGCATTAAACAAACCATCATGCTCTTACTTTGAAATCATGCGGAAATGTCGTCATCAGCGGGCCAGCAAGTGGATTCCGAAAATCACCGAGTGACACGAGTAGATTTGAGCCGAGACCGGCGGAAAATATGTCTCAAAATTCCGTGTGTGTAAAAAGACGATCCACGAGCAGAGATTTGAGATCCGCAAGCGCATTTTTGGTCGGCAAATACAAAATGGATTCACAAATGCCTGATCGAAAGTTGTCAATGTTAAAGAGATATTCACAGATCTTTTTTTTATTTGTGAAAATATTTAGCGTATTTGCAGATCCGTTTTACACTTGCATATTTATTTGTGAGTTTGCAAATCTTTTAAATGCATTTCTGGATGGTGTTTTACATTTCCAAGTCACATATTTACACACAAATAATTTGTATGTTCACACAAATAATTATGAGACATATCTATGCCCATAATACTTCCAAGAATGGAACAGGCTAACAAGTGTGCCACTCTCTAACGGTTTCAACATAAACTGTACCAAAAATAAATACCTCACGATGTCTATCTAATTATGAACTTGCTTTACTTTCACGGAACACATTTTTCGTGATAACAAACAAATGTAACAAAGTAACATATTTACCAACACATGTTCTACGCCACTACATACTTACATTTAAATGTGTGCTGCGTCGGTTCAGCCAGAGCTCTGGGTTCAGCCATTCTCCGCAAGGGTTTTTGAAATTGGTCCGTGCGCAAAGCATTGTGGGGATTTTAAGGACGCGAAGTCTACCCATGTGCAGCCTCGAAATTTCCCCCAAACCAAGGACGCGGCCTCGGTGGAATTCCAAGTATACTGGAGATTGGAACAGTCCTTCGGCGGCACTCGATGACGTAGCATCCTTGAAATATTGGCTTGGAAGCCAAAATCCTCGCGATTGAGAAACGGCCTGTATCTCGAAGGTTACCGACGTGCAGTGAGCAGGCAGTGAGTGACAGCAGTCCGGCCGCAAAGCATTCTGGGTAATTTCGTCGTAACAGACGCCATGATTTTCTACTGTAGCTGGAGAAGAAAATGGAGGCTTTCTGCTAGTTAGCGCAAGTTGAATGGGTATCTGTATCTCTTAGCAGGGTTCAGGGCAGCGTTTCAAACCACCCCTTTCGGATATAGCACTTGAAAGATACAAGGTTACATGACGAGCGGAACGGGCTGAACCTGATATAAAACTAGTTATATGAGCTGCAGTGGTGCTAGGTAGCAGCTACCCGCGGGTTGCCAACGTTATCTAGCTAGCTGGAAAAAGCTAGCACGATAATAATAACCGGCTGATCATAAAAATACATTCGCTGTCACATACTCAGCGTGAAGACAGAGATATCAATTGGACCAAAGGCTACACCTTGAGGTATGGATATGACACAGCTTACTAGTTGCACATATATACATGTTGATACCGGTTGATACATTGATCTTTAAACGTATTTGCTTGTAAAAGGTGGACTGTCGGCCTACTGCGTCACTCTTTCTGTGCCTTGTTTTGCTATGAAATTCAGCCATTATACACCTCTCCTTTAACATCTTATGCTATGTTTTTAGTTGTGCAATATAAACTTTAGTCTAGGCACATATTTTATGTTTCAGTCACCTGATGCTGCTCGCGTTAGGTCAGACAGATTGTAGCTCTGTATGCCATGTTGGGTTCGTTTATGCCATTCATTCATAACATGTCTCACTCGGCCTCAATAACAGGTATGGCCTGGATCTGATTTGGATGGTGCTGGTGATGGCAGAGGGCACCTACACTGGCGAAATGCCCTCCTTTGACCCAAGTCCTAGTTCTGAAGCAAAAAAGAGACCTACTTCTTCTGATGGCAGTGAGTGTACATTTTGGTTGTGTAGTCTCAAAAGTTGTTGTTTTCAAAAGTTTCCATTGCCATGATGTTATCTATTTATTTTTTATTTTCAGTCTTTATTTCGAACAGATTAAAAAATAAAAAATGTGAAAAACAGAATACCGTATTGTTATAATACAGTATTTATCCACATTCATGGTAATATTTGTATACTATCTTCTATGTGTTTCTCTGTTACAGCTTTATATCAAAACATGCCATTCTATATATTTTATACTTTATATTTAAAGTGCAAAATTACACTTTTATCACCTCATAGTTAATAATTTTAAACAATGAGGCAATAGCTAAAGTTATGTTTTATAAATGTCTTTCATATGCGTATTATTTTTGCACTGTGAATGTTTTTGATATTCAACTTTGTTATATCACACTTTTTAGATTACAATAGTAGACTACATTATTCTACAATTTTTTTCCTATAATAAAACTAAATATAAAAACGGTATATCCTGACATTTAAAACATGTACCTCTACATCCTCTGTTTTGTCGAGGTGGTTGATGAGACATCTCTAAGCATTTCTATCAATCTGCTGTGCCTACTTTAGACATATCACAACAAACATTTAAATGAAATGAATTGAATCCCACATACTAACTAGTTTAATGGGACTTTCACATATCAAATCAACCATTTTGTGTTTATCTTGATGATCATTTATGAGTTCAAGCAGGGCCAATCTATTCAGTTACATTTTTTACCGATGTACATCTAAATATTTTTAGATGTGTATTGGCACTACAAAAGTTGCATTTGTCCACCCCTACATTCCACTCAAGTAAGACATCCTTAATCTAAAAATGTACCCGTGTGATGTTATTGCAGGAGACGAGCCCATGAGGAAAATGCCTGTGACAAAATTTGGTTCCCGACCTCGATTTGAGCCTGTACAGTTTGTCAGTGGTGGAAGCAGCGGAGGCAATGGCGCTGATGAGAAGGAGAATGATAAGGATCGCAGGAGGAGTGAGTCACACGGTTCCAGATCGTGGGACTCTGAACACTCATCATACAGCGGCAGAGCTCAGGGCTCATCCTCCCTGAGGCCTGCTTTTGACCGAGTGCCACCACACAGTTCTGACTCTTGGGGTTCCCAAAGAGATAAAGACAGAGAGATTTGTTCAGGTAGCACGAGCGAGTTGGGGTATGGAGGACATGGGTCCACTTCAAACTTCATGGCAAAAACACAGAATGAGTACTCAGCCAAGTACGAAGCCCACTCTTCTCAAACTGCAGATGCCTATTCTCAGCCCCACAGATACAATGGATACGGGGGAGGAAGCAGATCAGCAGGCTGGGATTCGGGACGTCAGGGTTTGGGCTTCAGTCATCAGGACCGGCCGTCATCAAGCAGGCCATTCAGCCGAGTGTACAACAGCCCGGGCAGGAGCAGTCCTACCACTTCTCATTCGGGCTCTTCGTCGCAGCCTATTTCTATTTCAATATCTCAATCTTGTCTAGATGAAAAGCAAAGGCTGGTTTCCAATGTAGCGTTTGCATTGGCTGTTGCTTTGAAGGATCCTTTGGTTATGACTGGAACTGAGTCGCCAAACTATAATTTCATGTTGAGCCGCAGTATTCAGGCCTGCAAGACTAATCCTGAGTATATTTATGTCAACCTGAAGGACATTCCTCAGGCAGACCTACCGAAGAACAGGAAAGTACCAACAGACGGTTACGCCTGTGAACTGAGATGTCAGGGTGTGTATCTTGCTACCGGATACTCTGGAAGTAAAAATGGAGCAAGGGACCGGGCCTCTGAGGCGGCTGTAAAACTCTTCCTGAAAACAGTTGAGGTTCGTGTGGTGCAGCGCAAATACAGGCACTCAGTAGTCAGTGACATAGTTGTGTGCCAGATGCACGCTCCAACCCCAGGGTTTTTACCTGCACTTCGAAACCCAGAGGTTAAACCGACCCCGAGCTCCAAGGGCCAATACGAGCCTGACAAGCGGAAGCACTGGTCAGAGTTTGTGGTTATTGACAATGCTCACGACGCCATCTGCATACTCAACAATTCTGCAGCTTTTAATCGCATGAAGGTAGACTATCAGTTTGACATGCTCCCTAACAACATTGCTTGGCAGTGCAGTGTTTTCCTGCAGGGGGAGTTGGTGGCGCAGGCTACAGGTACCAAAAAGAGCTCAAAGCATTCAGCAGCTGAAGACGCAGTGAGGAAACTTCGCATGAACCAGGCACAGAGAGAGCAGCAACAACAGCAACAACCACCCCAATTCTCCAGAGGAAATAATCAATCAGATTGTGGTGGGCGCTTTGGGACACAGGTTGGCAAAAAGAAGCATCTCAGCGAGTTGGTCATCCTGGAAAACTCTGACAATGCTATCTGTATCATTAATGACACAGCTCAGTTTAACAAAGTGACCGCTGATTACAAGTTCACAGCTCTGCCTGATCATCGCTGGAGGTGTGAAGTTTACCTCGAGGCACAGTATGTAGCTGCAGGAATTGGACCCAAGAAAATAGTTAAGCACATTGCAGCAAAGGAGGCCTTGGCCACCTTGAGGCAGACACAGGCTGTGGTCAAATCCAACCTAAGAAAGGAGGGTCACAACGACGCCATATCCCGATCCCAGATCCTGGCTCGCTCTGGAGAGGAGGCCACGAGGCAGGAGATTAAGGAAGACAACATAGGAAACCAGCTGCTCCGCAAGATGGGCTGGAAAGGAGGTGGGCTGGGTCGAGACGGGGAGGGCATCGCAGAACCAATCAAAGTAAAGGAACAGTTCTCCAGAGAAGGTTTGGGCTTGGACACGGACAAAACAGGAAATCAACTAAGCAAGCGTGACATTGAGGGCATCATTCGTAATTATGCCAGTTCAGACCGACAGGACGATCTCCGCTTCTCCACTGATATCAACAACGATGAGCGAAAGCAGATCCACCAGATATCTCAGAAATACGGCCTACGGAGCAAGTCGTATGGACAGGGATGGCAGCGGTTCCTTATCGTCAGTCGCAAAGTGCACAAAGACCAGCTGATTGGTCAGCTTTTACAGGAGGGACAGGTGGGACGATATGAGCTCGTGAAACCTCAGGCCTCTCACTGATTTGCATGTTTGGCAAAATTAAATAAAAATCATCAGACATCTGATTGGACTTCAGTACATATCACTCTCAAGTGTAACTTCTGTATACTTGTTTGTGACAAACGTACACGCGTACATAAAAGAGAGGCCTTCAGGGATCACTCGTTGTTTCTGCATCCCTTTGCCATGAACTGTACTTTAGCTTTAGCAGGAGCTCTAGGATTGAGAAGAAGTGATTTTTCTTTTTTTCTCCTGCCATTCCAGGTATTTTTGTTTTCACTTTTGCACAACGAGCTCATGTTCAGTTCTCTGTGGCTTCATGTTATGCAGACGTTCTGGATATTTTATGAAGTTAAAAAGGACTTTGATGTATTTTTCACCAAATTCTACTTTTTGCTTCATGGCATTTTAAGGAACCTGGCAAAAAGAATGCATCATTTTACTTTTTTAATATTGTTGAATCATGATCAACATCAAACTGTAGCTAAGAATCAGTCTCACTGTGGTGATACATCTCGATCTCTCTACCAGCAATGTCAGTCATTCTACAAATATTAACTGCATCCATAATCAGAAAATCCTCACATGGAAATTGTAAGCTGTGATCTTTGTTCAATGTCAGATGTGTTGGTTTATGTGAGTACAGTCAACCTGTCTGCTTGTTTTCACAGCTGTAATGACTAAATAAATTAAAACTGATAACAATAAGATGGATATTTTTGTACTGTGAGTAAATAATGCAACAAAAACAACTGATGTATATTTATTTTATTTACAAGAAAATGTACAGGTTGTTAAATGGGTTACCAGTGCAAAGTCTTATAATCAGAAAACAGACACCATCCCGTTTAAACAGTATCATCAGCTTATTACGTCAGCTGATATGTAAGATTGTAAAATAGCATAGAAATGTTCTCACTCACTAAATGTCAGCATCATGAAACTCTGTGCAGGAAACAAAGTTAAGTTCCCAGAAAGGGAACTAAATGTCTTGTTTCGGTGTTGAAGAGGGACATATATATTCAACAATATCTAGAACTTTCTTAAAATCTAAAGGCATGGCCTGACAAGAGCAGTTGAGTGAAAAAGACCCTCAAGGCATCTGTTGGGTTGTTAGAGGGATGGATGTCCATGCCAGTTTGTTGTATCCCTCTGAAAGGCTATTACAAAAAAAAGAAAAGGAGTGAGGCCACTGAAACGGAAGAAAAAACACCCCTGAACGGCTTTTTTTGTAAATATGAACTGTCTCTATCTACACAGCAAGCACATCTAATTAACAGTCACTGTGTCATCCAACCAGTTTACTTCATGTGTAAATAAACAGGTAGAAAAGTGACAACTGAGAGATTGGCTTTTGCCTTTTTTTGGAAAGAAAAGAGTTGGGGCATGTAGCAAGTAACCCAAATATAACAAGGTACATTAACTTTTAACAAACATATGCTATTGGCCAACAATAGCAATCGGCAGGAGTGAATGCCACAACACAACAGCATACAAACTTAGCGACAAATATACTGAGAAGGATTTTAAGATGTGCCATTTTATTTCTGTGAGATCAGTCGTTTTCTTGATCCGGGGCCGGACTCTGTGGCTGGACTCTGTTCAAACACGAACAGTAACGGGGGTCAACAGTCACGCCAACTCTGTTCAACAATAGCAGAAACTCTCTTCTCGTACTCCCGCTTGTTTTCCTGGTACAGCTGGGCTGCTTGGCTGTTGGCTGGACTGTTTGGGTTTGGCTCATCCAGTAAAGACTTTAAATATACAACAACAAATGTCAGAAGGTTAGGTTTCAAATGACTTGTACTTGTTTACAATATTAATAATAATGTAGAAAATATTTCCGATTGTCAATAGAATTATCCCAATCTGCATTAGAACCATGATTAGAACACAATAAATGAATCTGCACAAAGCTGTGGCAACCTGCTACCTGTTAATAACTACAATGTATTTTAAATAAACTAGAATATACCAAAAGCATATTTTTAATAAATGTTACTTTATGCACATCCTAGGTTTAACAATAGAGGTTGACTGAGTTTGGTGAGATCAATATCAGTTTACCTCTCGGCACCGAAACCAGTACCAATATCTGTCTTTTTTTACTTTACTTATTTAAAGATAACATCATGTTTTTAGTGGGCATTTAGACAATGAACTAAGAGTTTTAGAAGTATTTAATTCATATAAATACAATTTAAAGCAGCAGATACAGAAATACTTGTAATTTGTGGGCACACCAATACTTTTTAAAATTTGAACTTGAAAGTAGTGTCACATAGATACTTTGATATCATTTTCCTATGGCAAATCGGGTTTTCTGGTCTAGCCACACTGATTTTCTTGCAGTGTTCCTGTTTGACTATAGATAGAATCGAAGGGATGAAACCCTCTTTAATGGTCACACATGCAGAGCACACAGTGAAATGTGTTCGCTGCTTTTAACCCACCCTAGTACCAGGAGTCTAGTACTAGGAGCAGTGGGCAGCTATTGCACAGCGCCCGGGGAGCAATGGGAGTGGAGTGGGTGAAGAGGGATGTCCGGTGCCTTGCTCACTATGTGTTTACTATTGTTTGGCTGATGACTCCATATATTTTTCTCTTTATATTGCGCAAAATCAAAAAAGTCTGGCATAAAAGAAGGTTAGATTACCTGTATTGAAGTTAAGATTGAAGAGACATCGTACGTTGGACTCCAACGATTCTGGAGTATATCTAAGCATATGCTGCCATCTGCATACACTGCAAAGGAGAATGCATAATTTAAAGCTTTTCAGGGTTCAATCAAGGATAAATATAACAAATGTAATTGCTGCGATTGAAATGTAGTGTAAAATACAAGGTACATACCATTTGGATGAAACATTTTGGAGACAAATCGCACTGTTGGAGGTTTATTTGGATATTCCTCTGTGAATTCAATGGTAAGTTTGAAGGTTCCTGCAAGTGAAACAAATAATGGCATTGTATGATTTGAGATAAAAAATAGTGCATTTCAGTTATAAAGTCAAGAAGAATGTTTCATGCATGTATCAACTTGACAGAATCTGGTTGTTTTAGTGAGGTTGAAATAACACTCCAAAGCAGGATTATGTCACTTTACTAACTCAGCTTCCAAAGTTACTGATCAGAAACTGATTATAAAAAAGGCCAGCTAATTTAAAACAGTTATTTAATTGACGATATGACTACTATCTAAATTTGACATTGTTATTGTGAATTATTTTAGCCATTTTAATCGTGTAGCAACAATTTGATATCAGCAGCCCTTGTTTTAAATTAAGTATATTGTGCTTTAAGGAGGACTTACCATCTTCAAAGGGTGTTCCCTCCGGTCTAAAAATAGAGGAAAAACCACATGGGGACATAAACAACAATGATATCACATTTATTTGATGTCCCAAAACCGGCATTGACTACTTCTACAAGTTGTCAATGCCTGTTTTTTTACTACTAGTTTGTAAAAACAACTGATAAATGTCTTTCAAATGTATTATTGTTATTATATTAACAAATCCTCTCCACTTACCCAAAAATGACAGCGTTCCACACCATGATATTGTTTTCTGATGGGGCCCCACTAACTCCAGCTGGAGGATCTTCTTGCAGCCTAACAAATAAAAGCACAGTGGTATCTCAAATTACAGGTGACATTATACAGAGTATTACACATAATTACAAGTCAAGGTTTTACTACTAGAATAACAGCATAAAGCCTGATGGTAGTCAACTGGGCAAGTCATTTTTAATTTTCAAAAATAGGAGTGAAGACTAATGTAAGAATCAGCAGGCAGGCTATGTTAAATATAAAAGCCGGAATACAAGCTCTAAATTGTATTGTAAACCTAGGTGGGCAATATTATGCTGAAGGAGGGCTTAGTTTGCAGATTTCCCAATGGCTTCTACATTAACGCAAGAAACATTATGCTATAAATATGCTTTTTATTTATCTGAAATGTTTGTTTTTGTAATGTGATAACATCAATCTCACTGTGGTAATATTGTAAAGTGATCAAATAATGTTGTCTTTAATGTACTGCCCTACCTGAGTAAAATGAACAATGCCTTAAGAGATTGGCTGTTCCTTTTCGATGCCCCACTATAAGTCACTCTTCAAAACACTTGTTCTTGATACCATAGCTTTATATAGCCTTATTTTGGTTTTCACTTATCCATTCACTTTGTCTATTTGCTTCCATGCATCTTATGATTCATATGTGTTATTTGCCTGATCATACTTTATGAGCTATGATAATACTGTATCTTCTTTTCCCATGTTTACATTGCTTTGTTCTGTTTTAAGTATGTATGTACAGCACTTTTCTTTCTACCTTAATTACCTAAAAAGAAATGTGCTATGAAACTTAAGTTATTTATTGTTGACTTGATTGGCCATTGTCCATTAGTCATGTTGTGAAAAATAGTAAGGATACTGTATTGATTGATTTAGCCAGACTGGATTAAGTCTTGGACCCTGACACCACCAGTATTGTTTCATTTCGTTGGAACATGCTGTGGAGATCAGGGATAATAAACCATGTGCCATGATCATAGCGGACTGTGCTGGGTGTCTGCGGGTTTTTTAGTGAATGCATGGCAGATGGTTGCTGATCCTGAGGCTTAGATAGTGATCTATTAGGGCCCAGGAATAGGAGCTCCCCTTGATATGTATGTGTGTGTGTTTGTGTTTGCACACTGAATCCACCCAAACGTGAAGGGCCATCTGGTCAATGACTCTAACTGTATCCTAAATATTCAGTTACAAATACATCCAAAAAGGAGACATTTTAAATGAACGGAGCCATTGACAGTTTCTGTAAAGGCTCCAGGAGAAGTGAATATGTTACCATTTTTAAAAAAATCGCATAGTACGAAATATTTATCTACGAGAACAAGCAGTGACCATAAATTACACAACGTTACTACTCCTGGGTGCCTTGCCAACGATGGCTACCAGTAACGTTTACAATGATCGTAACCTTTGAATATAATGCCAGTCAACTTGTTAACACTACCTAAAATAAGGAACAGATTACCTATTCGAAGACGCGGTTATAATCCGCCGGTGTTTGTGTTTTTATTTATATGTTTAAGTTTCAGAATGTCGATCAGGCTAACGCGAACAAGCTAGCCTAAGGCAGCTAATGTTAGCTTAAACTAGTGTCTGGTTTTTTCCGCTTACCGTTTAAAATCTCTCATTAAACGTCGTCTTGCTGGAGTTGACATCCTGTTTACACGGAAACCTAAATCCTTGGCATAAAATTGAGCGGCTCAAATGTGGGGAAATGTTTTTTTTTTTAATCGGTGTATTATTTTAACTCCTAGCTCGCTAGCCAACGAAAGCTAGTTTGTCAAATATTTGGCTGCCTCTGTTAGTCTAAGGGCGCTACCACCGACACTAGAAAGGGGACATTCACATTCACTGGCACTACATTGAAGAGTCCTATATCCACATAAACAAAGACAACATCATCACTTAACCTGATATTTTGCCACTTTGCATTTCTCCTTTCATTCATCAATTTTAGCGCGTTTAAATATAACTACAGTTTATTTAATTTGTTTAGAGAACCCCGTCTCTGCACTTGTGCAATTCCACAGCAAATTACGTCATATGTTTAGCACCCATATTTAGTTTGTTGGGAAGACAGAAAAGATGTGTATGATTTACGGGTTTCTCATTCCATTTCTACGTATTTTAATTATTTGCTTCCCAATTCATGGATATACTGAATCCATATACAAATTACTACTTAAAGTATAACCAGTGTAACAAGGTATTTAAGGCTGACAACCTGTATTCAATGTACAGTACCGGTGAAAGACCACTAGAGGGTACCTATTCCCTAGTGTAGTGTATTGTGGAAAAATAACATTAATCAGTTGAGGTCTCTTTTAAATGTGGGTAAAGGGCCCTATCCTATGTTTTACATAAGGTGATTGTCCTATATTGTGTTAGTAGTCCCAGTAAGGCATACGATAGGGCTGTTTTAACCTTATCTACAAATATAAATTTGATCATTTGTTCAGCCCAACATCATGCAAGTCGTGCTTTCAACAGAGTCCCTGCTTCAACATTTTAGTAACTATTGAATATTTTTGAATGAGCAATGTTTGTCATTATTGCATTATGTGGTACAAAAATGCGCATTTTCTAATTTCCTGCAAGAAAAAAAGTCCATTAAAATCATTGTTGTTGCTAATTATTGTCATATCACAGTCTTTGAAAGAAAATCCCCCTAGCATTTAATACAGAGTATACAGAAACATATTATTTCCTCCATAAAAACGGTGGATTCATTTAAAGAAACGGGCAACTAAGGGATTATAATAAAAAAATAAAATGGATAAGGTACTTCGTAGTAATGATCAAGATTGGACTTGGTTTTAACGTTAAATGGGAAAATAATATTACTGATTTGTATTGCAGTATTGTGACGCAGACACATTTGTCCTCTAAACTTATTGAACAGCTTCCTTTAAGCGATGTGCAATGTAAAGTTGTAAACTAAATCGTGTTGTGCTTATCATTATAAAAATACTATTTCTAATGATTCAAAGATAACGCGGATGGGTTTATAAAGGCCGCTTTCATGCTCTTTGCGTCCCTCCCATATGGTCTAGCGGTTAGGATTCCTGGTTTTCACCCAGGCGGCCCGGGTTCGACTCCCGGTATGGGAACAGACCTTTTTCGCAAAATCTCAAATACTAATATGTAATGTGTATTTGACCACTCAAACAATTAATCTCCTTAATCATCATATAATATTTCACATATTGTGAGTCTTTTAGCTTACGATAATTTATTATTACAAAATGTGCTCATCATTTCCAGGGAACATACTGTAGTGTAGACCACGCCCGTTGAGGAGTTTATCCTCAATTGCTCTCATCTCACAAGGGCTTGGACCTTTCCGGAAGATGCAAGCCTATTACCACTTATATCTCCCTGTGCTAACACTTATCGTAGTCAACCAAAATACAACAACAACTTCGACTTTAACCCAACTTAAACACTATGCTACTAACCGAAATGTTTTATTTCGCAATTTAATTTGACTAAATGTTGTTTCTGTTGACAACATCGGTCGGTAAACTGCCATCTTTACCGCGTTAACTAAACATTAACATTTGCCGAACCGTCGCTCGGATACCATTTGGTTAAAGGTTAACTTAGTTAAAGTGCAACATTAATTTGTTGACGCTGGATTTCACGTAAATATAGCCAACCAATATCGATTGTGGATAACACATTTATTGCTCACAATTTCTTTTTATAGCATTCCGCGGAGAACAAATAACTTTTTTTCATTACGTGTTTCAAACCACCATCTTCATTTGAAGTGTAATGCTCCAGTGTGAAACACCTAGTGAATCCTCTGTTCTTACTACTACCAGGCTACAGCCAAACTTTGGTACGGGGCCAATCATTTCCCAGGAAAATGTGACTGCTAGGAATTCCCCACACATCAGTCAGCCCCTGTCTGTCGGAGAAAACTGCAACCTTGTGTCGGGAAGCCCAGGAAAGCAGTAGCAGGAGGGTAAAGCTGACCGGTGACTGTGTGATGATGGAGCTGTAGCACCGTGTGTCTCCAACTCAACCGGGGATTATAATGTTTTTCTAACGACGCCGTGTTTTCATGAGGACAACCACTAACTGTCTGCATAAAGTCAGGGGAAATGCTGTGCTTATGAAAACTTCTACTAGGGTAAGTCCACCATCAAACATGTTTTATACTTATTAAGTGCTATTATACAATGTGGAGTTTATAGTTGTTGCTTTATATGTGACTTTCACTGGCTTTTGTAGAATAGTATTGCAGTTTATACATTTTATTGTACTATATCTACAGTAAGAAAGGAGTAAGAAAGTTATCAGACTACAAGAAGTTTGACTGGGCTCATATGATGTCAGTTCAGCCCCTAGGATACATGACCTGCAGCATAGAACTCCATAGTTTGCTGCCCTTTGTGTCAGTCAGCCTGCATGTGACTGGACTGATGTATGTTTGTGTTTCTTTGTGTCTGTGTGCTGAACATCTTGACAATGATGTGCTTCATGTCTCTTTGGTATTGACATTTCTACAGCTTCAACTTTAATAATCATCCAGTTGTGTGAAACAAGTTACATTAAAAACAAACTGGTTATCTCTTTGTTTTGACATGTTTAAAGTGATCAGTATATGTCAACTTGGAATCTTGGACATTTTAATGGTCTTTAAAATCACACAAGTATTTCCAGATATTTCTCTATAGCAGCCTTTAAGTATCTGACTCCATCATGTGTCACTTATTCCATTGAAGAAGTCTCACTGAACATACTGACTGAAATAGGAGAGAATTAAGATACATTCTCATAGAGCTTCCTCGAAGTGCAAATCCACATGCTGCTTTTCACAATTTCAACAAATATATGTCTGCAAAGCCTGACAATAGTGGGTTTGTTTCCACATTATAGTTGATCAACCCTATTTCTGTGGCAATCTAAATGTTTGCCAGATGTTTACCACATTTTTCAGTTAAGATGCTTCTACCATGGGACAGACTAACAAGCTCTCATTGGTCCACTGCCATTGCTCCCTTCAGAGTAGGCGGCCAAGACGCAGAGGGAGGGGAAGAGTTACGAGCTCTTAGCCTGTCAGTCCCCACTAGAGACAGGACCAGCTGGACCCACCAACCCTCTCTCCCCTTCCCTACAATCCTCCTATGGTGGGAACACTGGGCAGAGACTTGTAGATAATTGGAAACTTCAATCCACTGAAAGCAATTATCCACAGCAGGACTTTCCAAATATACTCCAGTGTGGAACTGCCTTGTTTGCTTCAAGCATGTGCCCTGTGTTTCAGACACATCTTGCTATGCTTCTGCCCAAACATTTAGCTTCTCTTTTGCCTCCCTGTCAGCTCTGCTTTGATAGTTTTAATGCTGCGTGTTTGTGCACACTGCAGACTGGGGTTGAGGCCAAAGCATTTCCTGGTAACCTTCTTATCCTGTGACAGTGATGTCACCATCAGCAGACATTAATGGAGAGCTGTCCTGTGCTGTTCTCAGTGACGAGCAGCTCCTCAGACATTAGACACTTCTTCTTCTTACCCAAGATGTACCCGCCTGCCTTAATGGGCTGCTAGATATTGATTTGGCTACGCAAAAAGAGTATCTGAGCTTTTATCCTATTTAGAATGCAGCACTCTGGTTTCACAAAAGCTTTCAGAGTGGCCTTGCAAGAGGCAGGGAATCTTTCCCTAGAATGTGTGGTAATCTAAAAACAGTTTTACCTCCCTGCAACACTGTGAAGAGATACCATAAATAAGTATGTAGGAGCTAATGTGACATTATCTAAACCAGAGATTTAATGTTCAGTGTCCACAAATGCAGCATAACTTGTACATGATACATGCTACTCTTGCAAGTTTAAAAAGAGTGTGAAACGCTTTCTAAGGCCACCATCTTTGTCTGATGATACTTTGTGTGACTCAGTGTAATTTGCCTGTGAAGAAATAACCACAAGATGGCAATGTTCATATGCTTTGACTAAACAAACAATCATATGAGATGGCTGACACCTCAAATGACTTGCAGAAATGCAGGAACCGACTTGTGAAAAGAGAAATAAAACTGTTGTACTTCTCTTTTTTTCATGTAGAAAAAAAGACCTCAGGTTTGGGTTGTTTTCTGTTTAGGGTGTGCAGAGGAACTGCCGTTTGCAAAGTTCCTTAATAGTACGCATGTCGTTTCACCACCCCAGGCTTTTGTCACCTGAATATCACCTTGTCGGACATGTTTGATTGCTACGCAGCAGCAGTAAACCGTGGCCGCTCGACCTGACGTCAGAGAGTAAGGAGAGCCGAGGGAAATTCCACCTGTAACCTCATTCTGCTCTCATGCCTCCTGTCTCACCAGCATGTGACTTTGGAGGAGTCATCCTGCCTGATTTTCTCCATGAATATGCGCTTTGTCATGATGTAATGCAGGGCTAAGGTACATCTATTTTTAGCATGTCAGGGGACAACTTGCCTTTGTGTTTGTTGTCATATAAGTTTAGTTTTGTAAAATAAGCTGGACACGCAAGGTGGAAAATACACTCATCTAATTTTTGTCTAAAAAGCTAGTTACAATACTTTTTTGCTTTTAAACAAACAGACATTACATTGTGTTATTTTCAGTTAACAGAACTGAAATCCTACAGACCAAAGAACACATTAGCTTCAATATACATATGTATTGAAACTGGAGTGTAGGATGTATCCGTATAGTCCACCCTAGCAGCATGTTGACATCATGAGATGAGGTAACCACATTACTTAGATATTTGTATGGTGCCTGCAGAGGTTCAAGTAAGCACCCAGTGTAGTAAGCTGGATCACTGATGTATGTGTAATTACATTAAGGAGTGATGGATTGGGTTGTAATGTTCTAGCTCACTGTAGTTTGACCAGACAAAGTAGCTCCTCACAAAAATAGAAACTGGCTTAGCGTGCATCTTTAGCGCATTATGGTATTTCGCCCTGTCATTCTTCATGTCTGTTGGAGCTAATGAGGTAGCAGCGAGTGGTTCACGGAGGCCTTTCATGAGTCAGCTCAGCCAGTGGTGCTTCTATTCAAAGAGTGGAACAAGTAAAAGGACCATTCCTTATTTAACTTACAACACATTCTTGAGTTATTGAGTTTAAGGAATAAGCATTGAACTCATCACATATGTTGTCTGTCTTCATCGTCATTATATTTATTGGTTATTTTTTTCCATTTGCGTTAATTTGAGAGTGACAGGCAGTCTTCAAGCTTGTTAAATTATTTAACTGCATGCAGCCAATGGGTATTATAATCTAGGCCCTGAGTGACAGAGCAATATGCTCTTAGGGCCTTGTGGCATTTTATTAATAATGAGCTTGAGATAAACTACAGCTCTCAGGTTAAAAGCTGCTGGAGCAGGCAGGCTCGTGGGTCTGGGTTTGCTGGTGTGACACAGATGGACTTCCTCAGTGATTGTTTATGATCGTCTGTAGGAACAGCAGTTATGCGGTTCAGTGACGTGGCGTAGCAATGAATGCTTTCTGCCAGTATCTGACTGCAGGTAGCAGTTACAGCCCACAGAGGTGTGATGTGGATGATCTGGATTGTTGGCCTGCTCTCTCTTTTTAATAATTCATAAGTTTCAGTCTGAATGTATGTGGATTCGGCAGCAGTAGACCTCCTACAACAGCCATCCCCATTTATCTGTGTAATGCCAGGCATAGCAACACATAAATCAGAGGAGAAAGATTTTTTATTTTTTGTATTTCAAGAATGAATTCAAAATATTGAGCATACGTTGGAAGTAGTAGTTTTGAAAACAAAGTTGAAATGTTGAGAATAACTCAAAAATAATGAGAATAAACTACAGACTTTTGAATCTAAAACTACAAAGTTTGACCTTTTGACAAACAAAATGTCCTCTTTTCTTTCTTCAACCACAATGTGTGGCACTAATACTCGCTGTAGCAACTCTTTGATGCATGTAATATACACAATTTAGGCCAACTTTATATTTTTACAACCAATAAATAGCTTCCATTCTGAAAAATGTCAACCTCAGGCTGAAATCTCTACTAAACATGCAGTGCAGTATATTAAGAACAGGAGAGAAGAGGAACATATGTGTTGCTCTGTTTGATGGAAATGTGTTGAAGCTATTGTTCAAGTTGCATTTTGAAGAGAGTTATTAGATTATATCTCAATAATAGCTCTCTTAGAAGTCAGGTGTGTGCATGGTGTTAAACATTGAATAGTATTTGCTAAAGGCCTGTGGTCTGAGCATATTTCTGCTCCGAGGTGCTACTGAATCACTCACACTGACCAAACACAGCCCTTTGTTAGTTCTGTATGTCATACTGTTGTCCCACTCAGTCAGCGCCACAAATCATCTCACATCCTGCCTCAGCTCACGATGCTCACTGTCCAAGAATAATGAAGTTTTCAAAGCGCGATGAACTGTCAGCTTTTTAAAGAAACCAGATTGCTGCAACAACACATTCTGACCTCCACCAGCTGGCACGGTTTCTAAAAACCATAATAACTGTGATATTTGTAACTCTGTTACCTTCAGTGTTTCACCCCATTTCGAGGTTTTTTGGGTGTTTTCTGCAACAATAATTCTCTTCCTTCTGTGTCTCTCGTGGGGTGCCCTTCTGTCTTGTTAGCGTGCATCTCACATCCTCAGCCTGTATTTGAGCGGCTTCACCAGCCATCAGACGACCTCGAAGCTGCACAAATAATTCTGTGTGTCCTCAAAAGGCTCCCATATCTCATCCTATCAAGGATTGTTCTAGCATGTTTGTCAGGTTGTGCGAGTCCACAGCACTCCAAAATAACTCTGTACTGAGTGATCCGGATCTGCTGGGTGCAGTCTAGTTCTAGGACAGGCCTAGATACATGGTGCCGTATAAATCAAGTTCAAGAGCAAAATATCAAATGCATTGAAGACTAATCATGATGTTCCCGAGTGCTCCAATGACTTACTTTGACCCATAAAATAAGCATTTGGCTAATATAACATTTATTGTCACAGATATTTTTGTAGATGAAGTACAATTAGATGTTAAGCTAGGATATACGCCTATATCAAAAATAATTTGTTATATTTGAAAATGTATATACATCGCAAAATAAATCAATAGTCAACATGTTCGCATAAAAACAAACCCTCAGGTATCTTTTGCTGTCGCAGGAATTAGTCTGCCTACCTACCTGCGTCCCCGGAGTCCTTCACGAGCTGCTAGCTTGACAGCTATGAGTGCTAACATTTGTATTGTTTACATCCATTATTATGTTCATATGACAATTTGTGGGGGAAAGGCTTTAGAGGTAGGCCTGTCAGTGTCAACTTGGTCACTTTCTTCCTATATCTAGACTATTGAAGCTAGTGCTGGTATAACTTTCATGGGAAAGGGGTTTGCAACACTGGGTGGGGTCTCTGGTATTTACTGGCGGGCCTTGACCGCACCAGCTTTGTGGTCTACAGGATGGCTGGGCTCTGTCCTTTTAATAATGGTGACAAAGCACAACATGGGGCCATTTAGGCCTGATTCTGGTGTGGTTTTCCTCTCTATGCAGATCTCGCACAAAAGAGTGCATATGTTTTCACTCTCAGGCTGCAAAAGCGTGTCTTTCAGGCCGCAGGGTCACATGGCTCTGCACTGATCACTCACCAAGGCTTTTTTTGTTTTGCTCGAGTTAATTCACCACCATTGTAAAAATAAAACAAGAACACATTGTACTTCTTTGAGACAGTTGTTTTGTGTTTTCACACTGTGGGCTGATTTGAATTAGATCCCCCAATATGTCACGAAGCACCCCCCAATTTTAGCATCTTCACTTTTATTGCTTTTCCCCCAGAGTATGGATGTGATTTGTTATGCAAATGTGGGTTAGTTTGTGTTCAGTATTACAAAAAGATAATTGGAAGGATTGTAAATTCTTCGGAGAGAATAATTGCAAACAGTTTTGCTGCGTTCACCAGAAATACACAATAACACATTATTCACATTCATGAGGCTTTGCAGTTTAGTCTAGATTTGAGGCCTTGAGTTTTCCTCTCCAAACACTGTAAACCAAACGATGTGTTTCCTGTAAGAAGTGTATGAATGGATGTAAACACAGTTAAAGCCAATTTGTGATTTCAGCCTACCTGTGTACAAAATAGACCAAATGTGACATTCATTATACTGTACCCTTTCCAATATGCGTTTGGTGTGTTTTTCAACATAAACATATTCGATCCAATAGATTCCAATCCTTGGACAATGTCATTAAGGTTTCCCAGAATCTTCTTCCTAAGAGCAACATTTTGTTTCAGGAAACTTTCTGAATACGGGCCGTGGGACTTGACTTGGGACTTGTTACTTGGACTCAAGAAGACTGACTTGGTCCCACCTCTGGATTCTCCCACTGAATTATTCAATGAAACATTTCCAGGACATGTATTGACATTTAGCTTAGTCACATTACTGTTTGTAATGTTTCCTCTAAACACAAACTATCAGCCATTTCAGAAGATCCTGGCACACAGAGGAATATCTGCGCTCTTCAGTATTCATTGAAGGAAAGCTATGATATGTTTGGATGCTGTGCCCACTATGTGTTTGCTCCTCCTAAAAAGACTTTCTGTTTGGAAATATATTTTCGACACAGCTGATTACCCACAATTAACAGATCACTGCACTGTAGCGAAGTGTCACAAAAGTTTTCCTTTCTTTTTTGTGTGGAATAAGTTGAATCGGCGCATCTGGATTTCAAAAGCGTATTCAAAACTCAGTTCTGCAACTCTTGATCATATTCCTCAGCATATTGCACGCTTCCTTTGATAGCTTTTTTTCTTTCATAGTAGATAAACTATGTGCACATAAAACAGATTTCCATCTCTGATTTCTAAGATCTGTAAGAAGTTCTTCAAACTGGTGTTTGTACAGGGATGTATATGATCTTCAAGGCTTACATAAAGGGAGTAACTCAGGAATGAAATGGGCTTGTGTACATGCATGTGTGTGCTTTTGTATGTTTGCACAGTTGTCCTGGATTGTAGCAGAGCTTCAGTGCATTAGCCTTAAGAGTTTATTTCACAAGAAGTGAAAAAATGTCCTCCAAGAATTCAGTATTTGCAAAGGCAGTGGTGATAAATGAAGCTTATTTGGAGTAACGTTTCCTCGTAGCAAGGCTATCAATTTGCTCTGAGGCAAACAGCTGCACTGTGAGCTGAACTACATTGAAGAATGAATGTGATGATGAGAGCACTCGGTGGAGAGGAGAGGGGGATTTGGGTGTCCATGACAAACAGACCGTGCTGAGTTTAATGAGATCATTTTTTATTTAAATCTCTTCAAGCCCAACTTTTTGCTTATTTTTTGTTCTTTCCCAACAATCCCAATTTGAGCTTGTATTTAAAATATTTGACCTTTTGCTTGCTTGTTGAATTTACTACATGGGGCTTTTCAGCGGAAAACGTGAATACATTAATGCACACTCTAGACTAGTGTGAACACTGAGTGCTCACCACAGACCAGCGCTTCCTGTCTGCTTGAGCGTCATTTCTGTTAAAGATTATTATCAAGTCACAGTATCTCTCAACACTGAACTTAAAAAGATACGTATGTGTCCGAAAAAAGCTTACTTACTTCACACTTACTGCAGCTGATCTGTGACACTTTTGGTATATTTTAATAACACCTTAAATGAAAAAATGTGTGACTTGAAGTTGCTTGAGTTGAAATTGCATTGAAGGAATGTTCATAACCATGGCTGTAACCAACACTATTTTCATTGATGATAAAAATGCAGATTCATTTCTTGATTGATAGGTTTTTCTTTTCAATGTAAGAAAATAATGAAAACATCTCCATCCCTGTTTCTCCAAGGTGTTGTTTTAACATTTTGACAGTTCCTTGCACATAAATATTGAGTTTAACACGAAAAGCAGGAATATTTCAGTATGAAAACAGCTATTTCTACTATTGTTCAATGAAAAACTACTTTAAAAGCTATCAAAATAGTTGTAAATAATGTTTCCGTGGATGGATTAATCGACATCTCAATTTATCATTGCAGCTCTAATTCACAGCAGGAGTTTTACCATGATAATAATCACTGAATCTTAAAGAGGAGGAGGAGGGGGGGAGCAGTAGAGATAATTCCGCCTCTGAGGTGAAACACTTTACAGTTTCATCTCTGCACCTCCCACTGGTAGAAGTTGTTTTATGAGGCTTTCTACAGCAGGGAGAACTACTCCCCCACAAGTCAGCAGCTAAACTGGCTCACTGACACCACTAATAGACTCACAATTCATTGTAAATATTTTAATAGGACACACAGAGATGTGAACTTTACTTCTGGGCTGCCATACAGATTTTAATCAGCCTGCCTGGCCCCTATTGTATGGTCAAAGTCTAAAGTGAGTGCATACCTGTCCAACTGTTTACCTCCAGCACTCCTCCACCTCTGCAGGAGAAACCCGTCTATCGTCTTTCATGCTGTTTGAGGTGTGGCTCTCTGGTTGGGCCTCTCTGTTCTCCCCTCCCCCGCTGCAGCATCGTCCAATGCCTGCCACAGGTTGAACTCACCTGAAAGCATTTGCATTTCGGGCAGAGACTCGTTGCTGATTGGCCAGGTGTAAGGCACTCTGCCTCAGGGCTCCACTACCAATGGCGACAGCGCTGTGTGACTCATAGGGAGAGGACAAGTTGCTTCACTACACTTCTCCTTTTCTGCTTCCAACAGCAGCCATTGTCTTTTTTTTTCTCCCTCCTCTCTTCAGTTTTGTTTTGTTGCTCTGAGAAAGAGGTGTGAGGCCAGCCAGTGGTCAACACCTTTAGACAGCTTTGTCCCCCTCTCACCACACCTTGGATTATTCCCCTTTTCGCCTTCTGTTTTCTATTTTCCTCTTGATTTTCATTGGTTACTGTGATCGACACTTGTTCGGTTGCTACTATGGACATTGTCACCCGAACCCTGAGTCTTTGAGGTTAGTGATGAATTGTTCTCCTCCTTTTCACCTTTTACCCATTTTTTTGGCTTTCGTTGTGAGTTGAAATGTTTTTTAATTGGTTTCTGAGAATGTAAAGTTTAAAAAGTGAACATTTTCTGTATTAAAGGGACATCATGTAGGTATATTTGTGAGTTGCATTCGTTATTGGACAGGTAGCTAGGTAATTAGGTCACTGTAACATGTACCTTTGGCTTTACTGTACCATTTGTATTAGCACATTGGACATGTTAAGGTTTTTGTAATGGAGCTTTTAAAAAGCCATGCCAGTTACAATTGATATTTAGGTAAAAGTTTTTCCCCTAATGTCTTCCAACCAACTACGATTTCAAATTTGGTGCAAGAAAACTCAAACATCACACGGTATATAACTCATAACATGACACACAACCTTTGAACATGGTAGTTCTATATATTGAGCTTTTTATATTTGGTTGCGCACATACAATAAGTTCCCTCAAACTTTGTTGACACTTACTAAAGTTGGCAACGCATGAGATCACGTAAAAAGTTTGTAAAGTTGTGTTTGTCATTTTAGGAACTAATAGGATAGATATTTTGCTGATCTGTTTGGTTGTTGCTTTTCTTTTATGAACTGTTGCCTTATATGGTGTGCTGGAGCAAGGGCGGGAACAGGGTTTTGCAAGCCCCTTGACCAAGCCCACATGTATTTTTCATTGTGTAGTAATCAGTAATTACACATCATGTTGATTTCAATCCTGGTTGCTTTGCTTTGTTTGATAGTCTTTATTTAAAATGTTAAATGCTGCATCAGTTGGCCCAGAAACTGCTGTTGTTTTGCTGTGGTTACTCTTCACAGTTTAGCAAGTCTGTCCTGCAGTGCTTCATGCATCAACATCTCCAGTTCATCTAAACAAAATGTTGCTCATCTTGTAAAGTAGAGGCCAATAAGGTCTCCATTTCCATTCAGAGGGAAGTTTGAACCCACAGTATGTTGCTTCCTCTTTTATGTCAGTGTTAGTTAACCTTCCCTAAAGCCATTTGTTCCATCCATCAGCCAGTTCAATTCTTCTTCTTAATGTTCTTTACAATCTGTTTCTAAATGTTGCTCAGTGCAGCAGAGATAAAAAAGCACACTTCCTGTTTCACCAGAAATCTATTCTGCACTTTTTTTTTTACCACACAGGACATTGTGCACATACTAAATCATTGAATAAACACGACTACAGTTTGAGCAATGTCTAGGTTTCACGCCCACTTTTTCTTTTCTTTAATCTGCGTTCTAATGCTGCTGCAACGTTACTGCAGAGCACTGTAGTACAAGAAAAGCCTTTAGCCAGTGCACATTTATACCCAACTTTGGTCAACACTTTTATGTAGTTGTATGCAAAAAAACAAAGCTAGTCATTGTTTCATCAGTTCAGCATTCAGAATTGATTTTGTTGATGTAATGTTTGACGTAACTTGGAAGACAATCAACAGAGACTACTTCAGAGACACGAAATGCATATATCTATATACTTTAGGCTCATTTGCTAAACTATTATTAAGTTGGATCAATTGGCCTTGCACTTGATTTGTAACACCTGCTGCACATGCACCCAGTGAGTGAATAGCTCAGTTGTTGAGCAGGTACGAGTTTGCATTTGACCTAACTTTTTCATCCTACTCATGCCCACCCTTATTTGGATTGTAAATGAGGCCATGGTGCCTCAGAGGATGAACTCATACTGCGGGTGCTGTTTAGTGAGGCATTTTGTTTGCCTCACTACAGGCTGATGAAGAGACAGAGAGGGGGCTGGACAGTAGTGTCAGGTGGGCTCCTCTTACAATACAAAGTCAACAAGTCTTAGCCTGTAATTAGATCATTAGGCTTGGGCAAGAAGATGGAGGCGTTGCAAGAGAAGGGAATGACGAGAGGAGGAGTTGGGGTGGAGTTTTTAACTATAGTCCCAGCATGCGTTAATATGTAAAAATTGAGGATCTATTTAGTTTCGTCTTACAGGCCCATGGATCAAATACAGTAAACACAGTGCTATGTTTGTATAGTCAGGTACAATCTGTTTTTGTATGCTTTGAATTTAATAAAAGCTGCGTCAGCTCCAATTTCCTTTATCAGGTACAAACTGTTCTTTATTGCAAAAACGCTGACAAGTATTTATTTACTTGTATACATATCATATATGTTGGCAGCAACAATGCTACAATTATGCATTTGCAAAGGCTATACATTATATATATATATATATATATATATATATATATATATATATATATATATATATATATATGTGTGTATATATATATATATATGTGTATATATATATATATATATGTATATATATGTGTATATATATATACATATATATATATATATATATATATATATATATATATATATATATATATATATATATAACTGTTCTCCATGTGGAGTAACTACAACTGTTAAAGCAAAGAAAACTGAATTTCATGTTTATCTTTAATGAAATATTTTGGGGTGCAGAACCCTGTGGGCTCATAGTGAGGAAAGTGAATACAAACACACACCTTGTTTACCCACAGTCATTATCTTTCATATACCTTCCAGTAAAAGGTTATTTGACAAAGAAAGAGCGTGGCTGTTTGTTATATTGCTCAGGGATGGATTTGCATCATGTTTTCAGGCCAGATTATTTATTCTTTGCCATTTAATTTCCATAGCACTCTGGGCTTCTTAAAGGAAGTGCAAGTGACTAGAAGTTTGAACTCATGTGACCAACTGGAAAAAACTGGGTGGGGATAGTTAATGTGTAACACTCTCCTCAACAGTTACTGCCAAGGTGCCACTGAGCAAGGCTTACCCTAACCCTAACCCTAACCCTAACCCTAACTCAGCAGTTTGAAGCCACTTGTGTTCCTGTGTGTCACAGGTACACACAGGAAACCCTCCCTTGCTAAATAAAGTGAAATCGATTGAGCAACTGACTACCTGTGTTGCAACTGACTCTCTGCAAGCTGGGACTGGCAGCACGTTTATCTGAAGAAAAATTACGAACTCGATCTGTGATCATCACATCTAAATTCAGAGCCCGATTAAATAGTGTTTCTATGTCTAGCTTTAATCTCAGCCCTTAGATTCATGATTTGTGGCGGAGAAGCAGTGATGGTTCTTGTTTTTCCCTCTTGTGGGAATAAGTCTTCAGACTTATTTTCTAAGAACTGAAAAGGATGTGATTCTGGACTTCTCAGTGATTACAAACCTTTATGATCCACAACATTTGATCGTTGGCTTAGAGGATTTTTACGTTTGCTCTAGAGGTTGGTGTACACTGAAAACAACAAGACAGCACTACAACGTTTCAAAACCACGTGGGATAGAATGTAATTTCACTGTGATTTATCACATTTAAAAGCCACCTAAAATACACCAGAAACCGTGAAAGATGTGAACTCCTACGCCTACTTTTACAAGAATCATAACTCCCATCTGGAAGGAATGGGCGAACGACAAGATCGCCATGTTTCAGAGACGGAGAGAAATAAAGAGAGAGTGCATGAGAGAGATGATATGTGGAATATCAGGTCACACCTTTTGATAACACTCCTGGTTATGCAACGTACCATGCCGGTCAGGGCACAGATTCTCTGCCTGTAAGAGCATGTAGGTCCATGTACTGCTGTCTGGCCTCAACTGCTTAACTTTTGTAGTTACTTTTACATAACTTGAGTATTTCCAAATGATTTCCAAACTTATTTGGATGCAAAACCTTTACTTGTGAAGTATTTTTACTTTGTGAGTTAAATACTTTGAATGTTACAACATTGATTATGCTAGATTTACCAAAAGAGGCTTTCCTATATATTTCTCAAATAGAAAGTTATTAGTAGCGCACAGACCTTCACCAAGGCAATGTTAACAAAACTGAAAAGTGAGTATGGGCCCCCTGACTTGATTCTCTCCAAAATATAATCGTGTTTTCCTTGGCTCATGCTTCACCCTTGACCCATGTGTCATGAATATCAGGCTAGTAGTTATACATATCAAACTGGAACTATAACCTCCTTGGTTGAGGTTATAAATACACTCAACAAGAATTTAGTTTATTAATACAATATCCGTTTTTCTCTAGTGAACTGCTTTACTGTGGAAATCCTGATCATGAATGTATCTTGATTTGAGTTTTTCTGACGTAGTGGTTGTGTGGGTGGAGGCAGGTTTCATGTGTATTTTGTGGCTGATAAAGGGCAGCATTCAGACCCTCATAAACATTTCCATTACAGCGTTCAGTTGGCTCTGCCTTTGTTTGAAGCACAAAAGTTATTTGTAGCTGTATGATAATTTGAGTAGTATACAGCTAGGTGACTGCTATAAACTACTAGCACTATTCTATATAATGCAATGGCCTGGAAATACATGGCAATGTTTTCTGTGGGTTCCACACTGCTTGATGTAACATGGCAAAAAGAAAAAAGGTTTGAGATGAATTTGAACTTAAAACTGACATACTTAGTGGAATACGTTTTAGCTGTTGCCAACTCCCTCACACTCCATCAGGCACATTTTAACATCATGTTGGCTTTAATGCAGTATCACTCGGTACAAAGAGGCATTCTGACCCAGGCAAAGAGGGAAATTGATTTCCCACATGGTCTTTGGGAGGCTTTGGCCCCAGACACCCAGCTGCAGCGGTGTCTGCAGCCTCAGCAGCAGGCTGTTATATGGAAAACCCACCATGATGACTCCAGCATAAACTGCTGAACTCCTGTCTGAGTGGAAAGGTCTCTTTTGATGGAAGGCAGAGTTAAAGTTCATTTATTTATTTATGTCTGTTTTTAAACCTCTCCCCCTTTTCCTTGATACTTTGCATTTTATTTAAATGTCACTTTTTCCCCTTTCATTGCCTTCTCCTGCGTGTTCATGAAGTGTTCCATGGCCAGAAATGAAAGGACTGTAGCAATACATTTAGGCATTTCATTCTGATTAAATTGATCCTTAAAATATGTCACATTTACAAGCATGAAGGTGCCTTTTTGGTGAAAAATGAAAATGTGTCATGACATGTGGTTGGTGTGGTGGACACGATGTGTGACAAACAAGGGCCTGAACCACACAGTTGGACAGATGAATGCCACTAAACAAGTCAGTACACACACACACACACACACACACACACACACACACACACACACACACACACACACACACACACACACACACACACACACACACACACACACACACACACACACACACACACACACACACAGCAGCCGCCTGCAGAAATGTCAGACTGTTGGGATAGTAACTCTACAGTTATATCTTCATTTCTTTCTGAAATTCAAGCTTATCCTAATTGAAAATGAAACATTTAACATCTAAGCTTAATGGCTGACAAGAGTATTATTGTGCAGTGGTTCCCAATACACAACCAAATGAAATGTTACTTTACTCTCACATTCTCACACACACTGTTCTTCGCCTTTAGCCAAGTTCATAGAAGATTGTTTCAGCGTTACAACCTGTTCAATATAAATCTGTAAGCAGTAGGCTTAGCGTAGCATAAAGACTTTGGACGGGTAAAGAGCTAACCTTCTGTCCAAAGATAACAAATCATCAAGTACCTCCAAAGTAAAACATTTTTTTATCTTGTTTGTTTTACGCATAAAAAAGCTGAAAGGTGTGTACACGTAATCTTTGGTATAAGAGAAGGTTATTTGTTTTCCATTCTGTTTGTCTGACTCTACAGATTACACAAACAATATAACATGGTGATTAATAAGATCTATGGTGCTGGCAGACAGCATTTCCCCAAATGTTAAACTATTCATTCAGTCTTTAGTGAAGCTATATTCACATTATGTCACTATTATTAAAAGTGTCTGACATTATAACAGTATATTCAACTTTGCAATAGTAGTGCTGATTAAATAATCTCATTTCCCAATTTCTCATTAAGTCAACTTTTACAAATAATGTCTTTGAATTCACCAGGAAAGTTACTACACAGGCAGAAGCAGTTAAAAAAAAGCCATTCACTTGTCAGATTATACTTGTTGTGCTCTGTCTTCCACATGCGTCCTTGCACATACACACTGGGCCTTTTCTGAGTGGAATGACGCCCACCTCTGTCTTGTACCACAGAGTCGACTCTACAAGCCTTCTCCCTTTGCGTGTTCCTAAGCAACAGCCACTCCTTGTTTACCTTTGCGTTTTTGCATTGTGATTCTCGTCAGAACAACATAACCCCGGCCCCTCGAGAGGCTGATTGTCAGGCCTTTTCAGTCAAAGTAGTTTTGAAGCCACGGTTTTTGTGTATAAGTCATTAATGTCTGTATCCCCCTTGTAGAGGGCCTTTTTTATTACCTTTTTCCCCTTGTTCTACTTCCCACAAATAATTATTACAGATCATTAATACGGTTAAACAATAATACCATGTAAATATTTTCCTTTACAACCAGACTGGACTTCTGACGCTTTACACAGGACGTTTATTGTCCTCAATCTCCTGCCCCCGTGCTGCACCTTCCTCATCGCATGACTGTCATAAACCAGTGTTTCATAAAGGCTTCTCAAATATTGACCAGACTGTCCTTATGCTTCCTGCACAGGCTCAAACACTTCTCCAAACAGCTGAAATTAACCATTTGATTAATGTTTAGAGCAGCGGATATAAATTATTTTGATGTATAATGCACTATAAGTACAGTAATCCTATTTTTCTTCACCTTTTTAGCAACAAAAAATGATCTAATGCCTAAAGCATACACTCCAACCATACGTCATGACGTCTGGAGTTGTAGTTTAGGCTTGTTAGTTCAATCAGATGGCCTAACAGTTTCTGTACCTATTCAAAGTATGCAGCTGACGTCATGACTCAGCACTTCTTCTTCTTTGCCCTTAGATCGAGGAACGGGGCAGGCATAACGTTTACTGGCTTTGAGATTAGAAACATTGGCCAGTGATATCCACACTGACCTATTATCCAAGTGTGTGAAATCAGATAAGCTCTCTTCAAGGTGCTATAAGCTGTCTCGGTGTGAGTGGTCCTATCTGCGAGGCTTTACGGGGGATCAGATGGAAAGAGCTGATTTAGTCGTTATTAGCTGCTAATCTGATGCTTGATCTGAGGGAATCTTAAAAACAGCTTTGCTAAAGCTGCAAATTAGCATTTATCAGAGGGTTTTTAACCTCTTTCCACAGAGGACGCTTTATGATACATAATAGATACAAATATACTGTGTGACATACTGTGAGCAGACAGTGTTTATAGTGGATTTAAAGAATTAATTTAACATAGAACGTCACTTTATTGCAGAGAGCAAGCAGCCAGTTATTCTAGCTAAGCATTGAAAACAAGGGGAAGCTCACAGATAGATAGATAGATAGATAGATAGATATGTGTAATTTGTTGTACTGTATTGGAATTATTATATGTCAGTATTTCCAGCCTTAATGCTAAGCTATGCTACTGGCTGCTATGCTAAGGGTATAGATTGTATCATCTAACTCTTGGCAAAAAAGCAAATAAGCTTAATCCTCAAAATGCAGAACTATTTCTTTAACAAGAGTTTGACCAAAGTCTATTAAAAGACAGAGACATTATTTAATCTCTGCGTGATTGTATCCCCTATCTCTGCATGCCTGACTCCGGTGGACACATCCCTGCTTGTGTCCAGACCTGTTTGGTATGCAGCTTCCTGCCGAGTCCCCACCTTCACTCTGACTTTTTGCAGCGTTGGAAGAAGTACTCAGATCTTTTACTCAAGAAAAAGAAACAACACTCCAGGGTACAAATACTCTGCAACAACCAAACGTCCTGCATTCAAAATGTTACTTTACTAAAAGTGTGAGCATCAAATTATATTAAAAGTGTCATAGTTAAAAGCACCTATTGTCGATACTTGATTATAACTATTGTTGCATTATAGTATTGATAAATATTGTTGCAGCTGGAAAAAGGCTGCTTTGATTAAGTTATATGAATGGGTAGCTTTATCAATGATAATATATCTTAATTATTAGCTGATTTTAATTTTTGTATTAATAAAAATAATCTGCAAAGTAAAAAAGTAATAAATCCACAAAAACTAAATATTTGTGTGGATTAAAAAGTAACATTTATGCCATTTAGTGGACTAGAAGTATAATGTAGCAAAAATGCATCTAAATACCCAATTTATGTACAGTACTTGAGTACTTGAGTTACATTCCACCACTTGATAGTAGTGCTCCATATGAACATATGCTGCAAGGATAGCTGGTATCTTTTCTAGTTCATACAGCACAAAAGCTCCAACTGGAAGTCTCCCTCTGAGAAAATAAGCTGGTGTGGGAAGTTGCATAAACTGATGGCTGCTGTCGAGGGCAATAATGTGCGGTTTATAGTTAATAAGGAAAGAGGAGTGTCGTTGTCCTTGTTTTTCTTTCAAGCTTTGTTCAGAGTACACTGCTGCTATGTTTCTGGTATGATGTCCTCTGTTGCTCTTGCTGCTGCCAGTACACCTGTGCCATGACATGTTAGCTTTGGAATGAATGAAAACACATCAGGGATGGGTTTGTGAAGAAGCAGCAGGCACGCAGCATAGCAGCACTGTTTTAAGAAACCCTTCAGGATTTAAATGTAGCTTTGGTCATGATGTTCTGAGAGAGTTTGTATATGATTCTCTTGCGTCTCTTTTCGATCTTACAGAGTTATTTTTCTTCTGTTGACTACAGCATCCTGCACATGTCTAATGCCTGCTTGCTTGCACTATAAAAAGGAGAGGATTCAGTTTTTCCAGTCTAGTCATGCATCAAATTGCTCCCACGCACACAGCAGCCAAAACAACAGCAGAGTAGCATTTCAAATATGTCTGCAAGAAAGGCCTAAGCAGGGCAGCATGAGGCAACTGACACACACGCACAGACTTGCATGTGTTTTATCCGAACCTTTTGTGTGTTTCACTCTGAATCATTGTGCTTCTAAATGTACACAATTGAGTCAAGACACAATAGGAGTAATAAGGTAACATCAGCAGGTTCACATTGTTTTCACATATACATTTAGAACTTAAAGGGGACCTATAATGCAAAATACACTTTTGTACGTCTTGTATACATGAATATGTGTCCCCGGTGTGTCAGGGAACTCACCAAGTGTCAGAAAACACAACCCTCTCTCTTTTCCTCCATACCCAAATCTCTAAAAACGGGGCTGCAACGGATCTGATACAGAATGATCCAGATTTGAAATTGTTCTGACGTCAGAAACAAGGAGCTCTGCCTATATGGGCAACTTTCCACCTATCAGGGGAATGAGAGGTTGCCGTGGCATGGTAACAGCATGGTAACAGCATGGTAACATGACGCTCGTGCCTCGCCCCCCTCCTTTGCAGGGGGGCGTGGTCAGCTGCAGCTCATTTGCCATAGAATCAGCCCTTGCAAAAACATGGCTGGAAAAGAGCAAATAGAGCGAAATGAGGCATGGCTAAAATACATGATCTGTTTGGTATTTTCAAAAAAAAAATGCACAGACATGTTTTATATAGATATGGCCCAACGATATATGTTTCAAATATAGCATGAGAGGTCCACTTTAAAAAAACTGTTTTTTTAAATCTTCCAGATACATTGGATGCTGTGTGATTTCCTAATAGGCAATGCAGTGTCATGATGAGATTGCTGCTGTTTGTTACAGTGTCCATTTAAAAAGAAATCTGTAATATACAAATAAATTGATAAGAAATACATCTATAAACAATGGATCTTCTCTACACGTATAGGCTCTGATTGCGTTGTCAAAACATTTGAAAAAGTGTAAAAAAATATGTAATATAGCAGCAAAATAGATTAATAGCATTGTTTCACATGCCTTTTCTGGTGTATCTAATATAGAGCGTCTTGTTTTGGAGTTTTAGAGTGACTGTTTTGTTCAATTGTTTTTGCTAAAAAGATTCTTATCATCCTTAAATAATCTTCTTTATCTAATTTGTTAGCAAAGAGTAATTAAGAAACTATTTCAGGGTCAGAGTTGTTGTTTTTATCCTTCTCTACTTTCACTATTTAAAATGTAGAACATAGTTTACATCAGCTGGAAAGCCTCAGACTTTATATTTGTTTTGCCTTGAGTGGTGATTTTGAAAAGATGGCACTTTGATGCAACGTGTCTTTCTTTACATCTTATTAACAACGTTCAGATGCTCTAATAATATATCTCTCAGCCTTGTGGACATTACACAGCGCATCAATGTGATGTTTGAGGGTGCAGATGTCTCTTCTGAAACTTTGCTGCAATTTCCTGTCATGTTTTCACAACTTCGGTGCTTCTTCCTATCAGTGACATGTGGCCTGTTGCCACATTATAGAAATAGGCCGCTGGGGGTAGTTTTTGACAAATGGGCTGCATCTGTTAAGTTAAAACCTGCCTCTCTGTGGTGAAAGCGAGTTTCAGGTTCCTCCGGTAAGAAGGCATTAATAGTCAAGATGGAAGTTAATGACACGTGCTGTTTTGAAGGATTTGTATGAGGACATTTCCAAGCTAATTGTTTTTTTATATTAACTAGGAGCAGAAGTTAATTCAACAGATGGGATTTTAATACATTGTTTATGAATGGCTTGTACGTGCTTTAGGGCGGGTATTCTCATTGGTTAAAAAAGTTAGCGGGGTTGGTCTAGATGCACACAGTGCAGTTTTTGCTCAGATATTTATATACTCTGATCTACAAGTGAAAACTGTGTGACAGGAACTTAGTTTGTTCTGAGAATTACTGCAAAAGTGACTCATGGGGCCCAATGAGGGGTGTGTGTGTGTGTGTGTGTTTGTGGGTGTTTGTGGGTGGGTGGGTGGGTGAGGGGTTAGTTATGCTGTCTGTGTTTGCACGCCTTGTGTCAGCATTGTGGGGAAGACATGTCTGCAAGTGGCAGGTGTGGCTCTTAGAAGCCTATTGTGATGCTTTAGATTCACCATCACTGTCATTAAAAAACCTGTGTGAGAATGTGAAGCAGGCTTAAAAATGTCAGGAGGTATAAGAATATCTAATTGGCAGTCAATACTTTAGAAATAGATTTTCAGCTTGCTGTTCTCATGTATTGTATTTATGGGTCCAAATCAAATCAGTTTGCATGCAGAACTAAAACAATATAAATATATAACAGATACCAAACTGTGTTGTGATCTTAAAACAGTCAAATAGAAACTGTTTTATCTTTTATATCTTGTACGTCACTCATCTTTCTATATTATTTACGTAGGAAATGCTACCTGTGTCACAAGCCTCACATCTATGAGAGTAATAGCATGTTTTTGAGAAGGAAATAGGGGGAGTTGAGAACTTTCCACTCTTACACAGAGGAAGAAGTTTTCTTGTGAGTGTGGTTTAACAGACAGGAAACAGCAGAAACCCACTGCTCAGTGATGCTGTTCCTGTGACTGCAAGATTCACAGGTCAGTTTGTGGGTGTTTTTTTCTACCCGGTTTTGTCACAGCTTCTGAAGGCTGCATTATGTCTTTTGTGTGCCCTGAAACAAGAAAGTCCAGTATGCTGTGCTACAATTAAGGGCATGTGAGAAGAGAATGTATGAGAGCAGCCTCAGCAGACAACATGCCTTTTACATATTTGGACAAAAATGATTTGACAGTGAAATGGAATATGGTCTTTAGAGACAGTTCTCAAACGGTGTCACTGTTACTAAACTTCCAACCATCCCTTTTCTCCAGTCAATACTATTCTACCAAAGCTAATGTATAATCATTCACAAAGTATGAAAGATACAATGTAATAGTTGGCACAAACAACTGTAAGGCATGAGTCCTTCGAGAGCCTCGAGCCTGAGTGGAAAAGTACAAGGTTCGCAGGAGATGAGATTAAATTCCATTCTTGTTCTAAAAGCCCGGGCTCGAGGTGACGTTTTCTTTCATTCTTCATTTGGCCCTGGCACGACTGAGCCAAATGACTCCTACTTTAAGAATACAGGCTCGGACGCACTGTGCCCTCTCGTTTGTGTTTCTGATGCCTTGTGTTCGCAGCTGTTAGCCAGTGTCTGTGCCTTCCTCTGTACCCGGCTCTGCCATTTTATCACAACACGCCTGGTGTGGCCTCAGGATTGCAGTCAAAGCACTCCATTATTCAGCTCAATACAGCGGAGTTTGAAACATGGTGAGACTTGTTGTGTTGTGCAACGATGGGTAGTGAATAAAATGTAGAATGCTCAGAAAATGCTGTATACAAAACAGTTTTTATGGTGGTGACGGGGTGCTTATAGCGTTGATGCAACTCCTTAATTACTGTCTTATTACTTAGTACTTAAACTACACTTTGCCCCCTTGTTTTGTTATCTTAAAATATAGGAGCAGTGGAAATACATGCATACGTTGTCATTTATTTTACTAGCCATGTTTTTACTTTGCTATAATTGTGTTTTATAGGCATTTTCCTTGGCGCTAAAAGTGCTATTGTTACATTCTGGTTTAATGGCATCTGTACAAAAACATACCTCAAAGGGAACTGCTGTTCAGAAATGATGACCAGTATTCTCTGATGCCCACTTATGCTATCACAGAGCTCCAGGAGTGAGCTGGAGCTGCATATCACTGAGTCATTTCCTTTACAGGAACCCAATGGATCTTGCAAAAACAGCATGTCTGTGCTGACAAGCATTCAATAACATGGTAGTGGTCAGCCCACACATTTTCTGCCATCTTGCACACCGTTGTCTCTGTGAATCGCTGAGTTGGGAAACCTTCACAGGACTCATTTCAGGTTTCCTCTTACTGAAATGTGTCTCTCAGCCTGCATGATGAAGGGTAAACACACTGTCTCTGTCAGTTTTAACCTGACAGTCACCTGTGTGGGAAAATAATTTAAATACCAGAAATAGCACCTGTGCTCTGACATCTTAAGTCCTGTGACTGCTGAATCACAGCCTCCCGAGAGCTCTGCTGAACGTCATGTCACCTGAACAAATCGGCATATTTGTAACCTGAGCTGAAAATGGCTGATAAGTAAAGTTTGCCCTGGTCCTATTCTCGCATCTCACAATGTTTGCACTCACCACATGCAGGGTGAGTCATTGCTTAGTCATTCAATTGGCTTAAATTACCTCCTTTCATGGTCAACAATGAGCTCAGCTGAAGAGACTTAAGCGGGGGAAGTAGGGCCTTCTGGGAATGCTCCATTTGTTCATGAATCCTGACTTTAATTGGTTGTTATTGCGACTGGCAGTCACCATGCTGTAAGGGTGGAGTAGGCCAGTGTTTGCTTCACTCGCCTGCCATATCTGACAGACGGTTGTAATCGCTAGAGTAGAGGATATTGATAAAAAGATAAAATCACCATGGTCACAGAATGTAGCAATGCTATCAGCTCTCCATATTAGTGATACTCTTTTGGACTTATTGTTAATTTTATAATAATAATAATTGGATTAAATTATAATGTAAACAATCGCTCGTTGGTGTTCTACATGTTTCCTGAGGCCAAGGAGTTGACTACCAATTGCATGTTTTTAATACAAAATTGTGAAAAAACTTTCAGGATTGCTTTAAATCTGCGCCTATCAGTGTTTGTATATTAGCAGTGGATCAAAGGACAATGTGAAAGGAGTTGAAGCCCCAGAGAATTATCCCCAACTCTGCAGTTCCCCTCAGATTTATGTTTTTTTTTAAAATTATTTTTAGCTCATTGTCTTGGCTCTCATCAGAGTTGTTTCCAGACTCTGCTGACTGCTGTTTTCAGCTCAAAACACTAGAAAAAAAACTCACTGTCAGCTTCCTGCTTAGCAGCAAACATTTTACAGACATAGTTAATGACTAGCCTGTCAACATAGTGGAGCATTTAGCAGCTTAACAGTCAGATATTTCCCAGAGGAGTTGATGGAGACCAAAACAGAGCCAAAATGAAAGTGACAAAAAAAAAGAATGCTAATGTTGCTCCATGTGTGCTGACATGTTTGCCATCACAACTTCACAAGGTGAGAATACATTAATATTGTGTTTACAGCTTCTTGAACTGCTCCCAAAGTGACAACAACCATTTAAAGCTGCTTTGAAATGAATCATTGGTCACATTATTAAATAGCTAGGTAGGACTTTGACTTTGTATATCGTTTTGACAATAATATTTTGAATTTGAATATTTGATTTAATTCAATTGTTAACAGTGAAAGCAATAGGGATTTTTTTTTTCTCCAAAAGAAAGCTGAAGCCCCCCCGGCCATGGATTCAAACGAATGACACAACTATCACATTTCATGCCGTAGATTTCTGGGTCACTAACCAGGATGCCCTGCCTGGAAACTAACCACACTAACATACTCAAGTCAGGCCCCACCCATCATGAGGCACAGGCAGTCTATTTGCTCCGTGGACGAATACGCATTGAACTTTGTCGTAAGATCCCTCCCTTTGCTGTTCTTCTCCTCTTCTCCTCTTCATGACGTAGTGAGTTCTCTTACAACCACGGCCCTGTGCTGGGACAAGGCAGCTGTTGTCATGTGTTCAGGGATAATGTGCAGGCTGCGTCCGACTAATGGCTGGCTCTCTTGTTTTCCTGTCTGCTTTTAGCATGATGCCAACTGGGCCATTCAGATCAATGAGGCTCTGACACAAATGCAAACACTGGCTGATATTGTATGAATACAACTGAAAACATAAAGACACAGACAGACAGTAAACTGGACAAAAATACAAAACACAGGTCAAGAGAGCAGAAGATTGACTGTTTACGTCTATCTTTATCTGATCTGATGTCGTGGTGGTCTGTTTCCTGTCATCTCAATCCTGTCATCTCAATCCGTTAAGCCGTCAATGTGGATGTTGATAATTAGTTCTGAAAAAAGTATTTAAACATTGACAGGTTTACAATACATGATAGATTTCTCAGATTGGAAAGCTAATAACAATACAAAACAGGAAACTCAATTCAGTAAAAAAAATGTCCTCACGCCAGATCACAGAGGCCTGCTGTTATTGCTTGTAAACAAACGGGTCCTAAGTGAGTTGTAGAACGACTCCAAATTTGACAAGGTTCCTCTCTTCAATAAAAGCTGAGAGCTTTCAAAGGCATGAACACCAGCACATTACTCATCCCCTGTGATGTGTGAGGGGATGCCTCCAACATTCACTTCAATAAAAGACTTCTCCAAGCACTGAATGTTCATCATTTAAAAAAAAAGTCCTGCCTGCAGGCTTATAAGCTGACCTTTTGACACTAACAGATTCATAAAAGTCCATTTAAAAAAACAAAACACAACTGTGATGAAAAAGAGGAACTAAGAAGCTCTTATTCAGAGGATGCCTGGTGTTCTAGCTTCTGTGGGAAAAAAGGCAGCCAAGCTAAGCAGGGCAACTTCAGAGAGATCCTATATGATACAGGAAGCTGCACTTTCACCTCATCCCACACGGGGTGCCTGGTCTTTAGAGAGGGCAGATAAGGGAATCCGCTGTAAATGTGTTTGTGGTCCATTTGAAATGAGAAATGGAGAGTGTTTTTCCTTTATTTATACATCTTCCTCCATTTGGAAGCCCCATGCAATACATCCCCTTCCTTTCTGCTTGAGTCTGGTAATAGCTTGTCACACTCTCCAAGCACAAACACATGCCAAAAAGATCAGGGCACCAAAAAGCTCCAGACAGATGGCAGCAGCATCCCGCTTTGGCAGAGGTGGGCATGGACACTGCCCAGCAAAGACAACAAGAGGGGCTGACTGGAATGAAACACTAGCCTTCAAAAATATTTAGTTTGCCCATCTCTCTGTCTCTTCTGCCTCCCAAAGCGGTGCTTTCCAGACCACGGCCACATGTTACTATTCTGTCTGGACGCTCAGCAGGAAGATTAACTAAATCGTAAAAATGCCCCTCTGCCCCACAAGCTGCTCTGAAGTTCAGTCCTCCTTTATCACCTCCTCTACTTTTACCTAAACTTCAAAATACAACCGGGCCTGGTATGCAACCTCGTCACTCACACAGGCATTTCAAAGCAAATGATCTCCACCCTGCAGCAGCGGAAAAAGCAGGGATGGTTGTGTGTGTGTGTGTGTGTGTGTGTGTGTGTGTGTGTGTGTGTGTGTGTGTGTGTGTGTGTGTGTGTGTGTGTGTGTGTGTGTGTGTGTGTGTGTGTGTGTGTGTGTGTGTGTGTGTGTGTGTGTGTGTGTGTGTGTGTGTGTGTGTGTGTGTGTGTGTGTGTGTGTGTGTGTGTGTGTGGTGTGTGTGTGTGTGTGTGTGTGTGTGTGTGGTGTGTGTGTGTGTGTGTGTGTGTGTGTGTGTGTGTGTGTGTGTGTGTGTGTGTGTGTGTGTGTGTGTGTGTGTGTGTGTGTGTGTGTGTGTGTGTGTGTGTGTGTGTGTGTGTGTGTGTGTGTGTGTGTGTGTGTGTGTGTGTGTGTGTGTGTGTGTGTGTGTGTGTGTGTGTGTGTGTGTGTGTGTGTGTGTGTGTGTGTGTGTGTGTGTGTGTGTGTGTGTGTGTGTGTGTGTGTTGAGGGGGTGCACTAAACTTTGCCATCTCTTACTTCTCGACTGCTGCCAGCTCTTTGGTCTCTGGGAAAAGAGGAGTTTGGAGGGGGGTTTGTAGCCCGGGGGTGTTCAGTTATTCCTCAGCCCCTCCCATCATTCATCCCTGAAACCTGTCTTTTGGCTTGTTGGGACCACACCTAAACAGACACACACACCAACAAACGACAGGACCACCAGCATCCCTCCCCCGCTGCTTGTGATCACAGTAACTCCCCGAGGGTCAACACAGAGGGGCTTCCAGAGCATCATCAGACGAGTGATCTCTGTGTGTGTGTGTGGAGGGAGGGTTGGCTTGGACCCTCTCATGTGATCACAATGTCAGCCCCCGGAGTCTCATGATCAAGGGGTGTGTGCTGAGGGGTGTCTTCTCTTCAGGGACGGAGACACAGCTATGAAATTAGAGGCATTTGTGATGAAATCAGGATCAGTTGTGCACTGAGGCCCTCCTGACTGTAAGCTGACGTGTTGCTTTGCTTATTTTACAACTCAGAAAGTCAATTGATCAGGCAAAAGAAAGAAAATGTATTGGCAACTGTCGTTATTGATTTGAAAGATGTTTTTCAAGCAAAAAGACAAATCTTTGTTCTTCATTATAGTCAATTGAATAGTTTTGTTGGTCTGGATTGTTCGTCGAAAACAATGATATGGGTTTTTATCCTTGCACAAGCACTCTTGCACTGCTGTCCCTGCCTCTCTTGACTCTCAGTGAAATGGCACTGATCTAATATGTCTCCTGACCTCCGCCTCTATCCCTGTGTGTCTCTGCAGGTGTAGATGCTCCAGGCGCAGCGGGACCCAGCCTCCGTGTCAGAGAGGGACGAGGCTGCTCCCACCTGGGCCACAGCTCTCCTCTGAAACTCTGCTCGTGGTCGCTAACCGCACAGATTAGAGAACAGGAGGACGTCGACAGGGAAGCCATTTTGTGAGGTGAAGCTGAGGAGCCAGGATATTTTAGGCAGTTCGCTGCCCTCTGAACCAAACATGACCACTGCAGTGCAGCCCAGTGAACTCGTATTCGAATTTGCCAGCAACGGGATGGACGAAATCAACCAGGTACGTACGGGGACACCACATTTAAAGTATTCATAGAGTCTGGTACTTTTAAGATAATCTGTTGAATATCTACAGACAAAGAAAAACTATTATAGTAGGACTTCTATAAATACTCTTTAAACTATAAGTATCCAAGTTAACTGTTACATCATCTTTGAAAATCTATTTTCTTGTTGCTTTTATGCATAACACTTTGAGACTATCTTTTATAATTCGAATTACAAGACCAGAGTTGGGCCGCACATCTTTTTTTAGATCTAGATATAGTGGATAAATGTCCGATTTCTCAGAGCAGGGCAAACAAAATGTGTGCAAACAACATGGTAACTGAGGTAGGATCAGCTTTGGCTCCGAGCCTGTGATCTTTAACTGCGACAACATGTTGGGGTACGAGGCCGGCCGAGGTGAGGATGGAGGTCTGGGAAGAGGAGTGTGGGTGGCCGGGACAGAAATGGAAACGTTGAAAAACCTGCAGCGAGGTTAGGGTGCGTGGGAGGCACAGGGTGGGGCTTGGCGATGAATTTGTTTGTGACACAAAGGTTACTGTGTGTGTATTCTGTGTGAACCTAATCTATATGTCTTTTCATTGCCTGGTTAGGTTTGCAGTTATCTCATCCCCACAACCGTGTCTGAATCCTGTGGAGCAGGATTGATTGTAAGTGTAGATGCATCTGTGTTTATGTGTGCTGGTATCTTTGTCTGTGTGTATCTAGTGACAAGTTGTCACCAGATCCCTGAATAGCTCCAGTTCAGGCCTAACCTGATGGACCAGTTACAAGGCAGCTTGTAAAGGATGGGATAATTCCACTAAGTTAAAGGTCTTACATTGTTCCAGTGCTACAGTTTTGTTCCTTGCTGCACCCACTCAGCCTGTTATGTAAGCATTATGCCCCTATTTACCAGGTCCTGCAAATAACCCCCGAAAAAGGAAAAACATACTGCTGCAGTTGCCATCTTGTGTTTGCTGGCTGCTGTAAAGATTTATTTTGGCCATAATAAAGCTGTTGGTGCTCAGTGAAATCATAGAGTGTGTCTTTAATGATTAGCCATGCTGTATTGGTTTTTAAGTCAATAAGTAGCTCCCAAAGCTGTATCAAGTAATGACTTAGCTTTGTGATTTTCAGCACTACAATAGAAGCCATCAAAAAGTCATTTGAAAATACAAGAGAAAGAAAGGATTCCTACGTTTGAAGGACATGATAATATCTCACGTGCTAGCTAGGGGCTTCTTCACTTCTAAAAATCGGTATAATGAGGATATTGAAAGTGTGCAGACAGTTAGGCTCATTGTGGCTGGGCAGGTAAAGCAGAAGAGAGCGGGGTGTGGGGGGGAACAGCTTGCACAGATGCTGTTGCTTTCAAAGTCAGAATGGGGAACTCAGAAATGCAAATGGGCCTGATTCTTATCGCTACTGTTCCTCTACTAGAAACACTATTCAAGTCAGCAAAGAGGAAGAAGCAGTTTATGATGTTCAAAATTATTTGTCAGACATATTAGCGACGGGTGTCCTAAATGCCCTTCTTTATCACAATTTAAACCTCTTTCTTTCACAGTGAAAATCTTCCACAACGTAACATGCTTTTCAAATCCACACTTGGTTTAAATGACAATTAAAAGCTAGTTTGAAGGTGTTCCCAGCATAAACAGAACCCAGTTAACATCAAAACAACAGCAGAAACGGCAGCCTCAGACGTCTCATGCTCTGTCAGCAAACTGTATGGGACTTTCTGTGTGGGGGGGTGGGAGGTGCTGCTGTTTCAGGAGCTCAGCAGACCAATAGTGAAAATGCCTTTGTCTGTCTACTCACACACATGTTTGACTCTCACTCAAGGACAGCAAACATCATTCAAACCCAGACAAGGAGACACAGTAGCCTCCCTGTCTAGCTATCTGATAACATGTCTACTATTAATGGGAAATATCCAGTGTATGTCAGGGAGACATTGACTGTAGTCAAAGCAAAACTCTCGGTTTTTATTAGCCCCTTTGGGTTTTCTAGCAAGATGCCATTAAGTGTTTGTTGTTGATCTTCAAAGTTAAGGTAGACCTCTTGTGGAGCCATCACAGACAGCTACACTATGTACAGTGTGTTAAATTACTAACAGGCCCAACCTTTTAAACACAGTGTCCAAATAATGAGCTGATTTGTTAATCTACTGGTTAAAGTGTAGCCAAAATGTGTCCATGGGCTCCGTTGCCCGCTCTTCCCACCCCCACGGCTCAAAGCCCAGACACCTGGTATGCCCCAGAGGTCCAAACCAACAATGGACACTTGTGTAAAGAGACAGATACGCCTTTATTCATGTCCCTCCTACTGCACCTTCTCTCTATCCTGCTCCATCTTTAATAAGGTCATGTCTGTTAAAGTATTTTCATAATTGATCTGCAGACTATTACCATACAATGTTTATTTGAGGAGGCTAGTTTTTATTAACTGCTGTTGTATTGAGTGTTTTAAATATGAGAGTTTTCTAGATGATGTATGTTGTTGTTTTTAGGGCAGCATTGTAAGTTACACCCTGATTATACGCAGTATGATATCAAGAAGGTGTTTTCCCGGTTATGCATTCATCTAACTTTAGTTTGGACACGGATTCTCAAAGGATTCTCTTAATCATGATGGGTTGAAATAGTTCTAGTAACTGAACATTTGTATTATATTTTGTTTCAGTGTGGTTTTGAAACAAACTAAACTGTTTCTTGGCACTCACATGGTAAAAGTTATTATTTCAGTAAACTTTGAAGTGTAGTCTGCTGCCCTCTGCTGGTAGTGACTCTTAGTTGTTCTGCATCAAAGTGACCCTTTCATCGAAAACAAAAGCTATGATTATGGCGTGAAACTTTGTTGTTTCTGATCTTCCTCTAATGTTTTTCCTTATCCGAAACGCACACCAAAACAGACAGAGGGTGACTTAGCTCTTCAGATTATAAAGCCAATATATTTAAACAAATAACTTGACTTTATGTTGTTTCTACTCTTTGAAATCAAAATATGAACACATCTTGCTGTAGGCTAATAGAAGCAGAAAGAAACACCAAAATGAGAGTTTTATAAATCAACATGACTGAATTAGGCCCCATTGACACGAACCCAGCGCATCAGTAAGCACACTTGACCCTTTATTTCCGTGAGGAGCTCTCCAGTATGTTGGGCTTCACCGTTGTTTCAATGGTTTGACCCGAGCTCCAGTAATTCCCAGTGTCCCCCGGCTCCTCCTGCATCAGGCTGAGCCATCTCTGAAATGAGTCGGCAGGGTTACAATTCCCAAAGCACATTTAGTGCATGATGAAGGGTGTGCTCGCCTGCAACTCATGATTGATCCATTAACATTCAATTGGGCTTATATAATATCTGAGCATAAGATTAACTTCTCAGGAGAAGTAGGCCAAATCAAACAGCTGGTTCCTGTCCTCTCCAGCGGGTCCCGGAGGACCGCTGCAACACCATAGAAATGAGCTCTCCTCCATGCTATGTGCCTCCACATTAGCTGAAATTGAGTATGAATCTATGATATTTTTCAAGGCAATAAAGACAAGAGAGCAAATCTGGTTATAACATTAATCTGGTGTCATCTGGGGGTTTTACATTGCATTTATGATGTGTAGTGGAGGAATTAATGGTGTTTTTATTGCATCTACACATACGTATGTGCAGAGACCAGTCAGTCCCCTGCCTCCCTGTGTTGCAGCGTCTCACACCTTTCTCTCTCTCTCTCTCTCTCTCTCTCTCTCTCTCTCTCTCTCTCTCTCTCTCTCTCTCTCCTATCTCTCGCTCTCTCTCTCTCTCTTCTCTATCTCTCTCTCTCTCCTCTCTCTCTCTCTCTCTCTCTCTCTCTCTCTCTCTCTGTTCAGCTGGACGACCCGTCAGTATTTCCAGCAGTAATCGTTGAGCAGGTGCCTTCAGCCGATCTGCTGCAGGTCTACTCCGGCCTGGAGTCGGACGAGGTGACCAACGGCATCATGGTGGACACAACTCTCCATGTCGTAGAGGAACAGTCCATTTTGGTGGGAGGGGTCGACCTCTCAGGTAAATATATTTCACTTAGTTTTATTTAGAGGGATCTGGTCTCTGTTTAGTGCACATGTAATACATTAGTCTTCAGTCAACAATGATTTCAAATGTGGATGTCCACATAAATCTCAGTCTACACACTTGGTCCCAAATTCACCCCTAAATATTTTTCTTTTTTCAAAGTCAATGAAAGATATGTTGATCCACTGTATGTTGCACAAGTCCATCATTTCCAAGTAGAACTATGTGATCTAATTATAAGGAAATACAGACACTGTTCAATTGATACACTTCAAATTAATGAATTACGTTGAGTCAGTACAAAGAAGTTCCCTTGCATCCAGGCTTACAACTCGGCATATAGTGAGGACAACATTTCCAATAATGAATAAAAGGGGCACTTAGGTGCAGAACTCTGCCAAGGCTGCTAACTTAAGTGAAAAATAAAGTGTGTACAGTATGTACCCTGTGACCCCTGATACACTCAAAATTCTGCTGACAAACAGATACATCAAAAAACAAAACAGAAAAAATATAATGGACCCTGGGGAAGTAAATCATGGAGAGTTCATTATTTGTAATGTTTCATTATTAAATATCACATGAGCACATGTTAAACTGGTTGTGATGTTACCTTTAAACTCATTTAAGAACAAGAGATTAAAAGGAGCCTGGTAGTAATGCTACTAGTCTTTAACTGTATCAGACAATGACACAAACATATTATTAGATTATTTCATTTAGATTCATTTGCTGTCGTCTGTTGGACAGAAACTTCAGTCTCTGGCCCAGAGGACAGCATGGAGACGAACGAAGCTGCAGCAGCTCTTCTTAACATGGAGTCTCCAAACAACATTTTGGACGAGAAGCGCATGAGTAAGTTATTCTGCATGTATGATCATATCTTGAGCATGAGATCCATTTTGATAGTCTATTCATGGTTTGTCTGTGTTTCTCTTTATCTCTTGTTTCTGTGTAGTTCACACTTACGGCACTCTGCTGGAGTCGGACTTGACATACGCTCCTCTCAGGCCTGACCAGATGGATAATGGTGGGCTGGACATGTCCATGGATGAGGACACTTCATCTATGGATGAGATACCCCAAAAGTGCACCTTAAAACCTCAGAAGAAAAACAAAGGTAACGCTGCAGTTCTCTTTAAAAAAAATAAAAAAAACGGAATTAAACTGCATTCTCCATTACGTTTCAAGAACGTTTTATAATTTCCATGATTACAGTTGCAGTCTTTAAAACTAGCTTGTCAATTTTTGTAAAAGATCTTGTCTTGACTTGAAAAAAACGTTAAATAACATTCATTGAAGTTATTGTCATGAAAATAGCTTTAACCTAACCTTGAATTACACCGGACTTGAACTGCTTTGACTATTTTGAATGTTTGAAGTTGGTTTGACCGATACTCCTTCCTACACAGTCTTTTGCAGACTGATTAGAAACTTATATTTGATATCATAAATAAACATACTCAGGAAAAAAATAAGGTTTCCCTCCCTATAATTAACAATGCAGTTTGGTTGATTGGGAACGTTATTTTTCCTTTGTTACATTGTACTCTTTCTTCAGTCTAGTAGGTAATTATAGGACTCCACTGTGACCATTCAACTTATAACTCAAGCCTTTATTTGAATCACAGTGCGGAAGCCGCGGGCCGTGCGTCCCTGCTCTCCCATCACCACCCCAAACTTGCCACTCAGGAAGAAGAGCAAAGAGGGCAAAGGTAAGCCTCACTAACTTGTCTGCTTCTCTGTAATGAGCCAATAAAAATCAAGGTCTCCTCTCCTCTTGTGTACGCTCTGTTTCCTCCAGTGGAGTGTGCAAACAGCAGTCCTCCACCCCTGCTGTCCGGCTGGGCGAGTTAATGGATGAGCGGATCTCACAATGCCGTGTTTAGCAGGGAAACAGAAGTGATTGCAGTCTGGAGGGCACATTGGTGCTCTGCCGATAGAAGCGGTCGAAAACAGTCCATGTGAACTCTCGCTGCAAATATAGTGGGACACAACGAGGGGGGGGGGGGGGGTTTCAGCTGCGCACATTTACATCACCTTGTCACGGTGTCTGGGATTCAAGCGGATACCGGGAGCGTTGCTGATTTTAACCACCTCTGGCTAAAGCATCACACAAATTAGAGTAATATACTCCCAGGCTTGGTATAATTAATCCCTTCCAAGGCAGATGTGCACACATACAACTGATACGACAATGCTTATAGTTTCTCCTGCAACCCTACAGCTGCCATATACATTTTTTAAGCAAGACTCAAAATGACTACATTAATTATAAATGTCTATACCACAGCTCCGAGGCCCCTCCATGAATGTCTGATGTGCCTGATTGTTAACAACATGCCTGAATTTAGTTCCCACTTTAATTTGCAGGCAACACGATCTACCTGTGGGAATTCCTTCTGGCTTTACTGCAGGATAAGAACACCTGTCCCAAATACATCAAGTGGACGCAGCGGGAGAAGGGCATCTTTAAACTGGTGGACTCCAAGGCTGTTTCAAAGCTGTGGGGAAAACACAAGAACAAGCCTGACATGAACTATGAGACCATGGGAAGAGCTCTCAGGTAAACTCACAAACAGGCTCTTTTTTCTAAAGCTTTGTCCTCATGCACATGACATGACTCCACAGATAAGTTCATAAACACATTTGCTTTTTGAAGATGTTGAATTTGAATGATGATAATGGGCTAAACAGCTTTGTAGGAGCCAAAAGGCTGATTTAGCTGCGTTTGGGTTTTTATTATTATCATTATTTGTTAACATTTCACACATTTGCTTTAGTTTTTTCTGGCAATTGCTAAATATGTGTTCAACCTGTTGTGTGCCGTGCTTGTGAAATGACAAAGAGGGTTGACTGGTTGTTATATTTTCTGTAAGCATGGTCTAGTTTAGCCTCCGAGGGAATTGTTTCATTTGGAGTTTAGTCGCTACAAGCTTCTTTTCTTCCTCCTCTAGGTACTACTATCAGAGAGGCATCCTGGCCAAAGTGGAGGGGCAGCGGCTGGTCTATCAGTTCAAAGAGATGCCGGCTGATCTGGTGGTGATCGAGGACGACGACACGGGCTCTGATGCCCACTCCGGCTACGGGAACCAGAGATCTACCAACGGGCGGTCTGTGGTCCGCGGAGGGTCCAGAGGGCACGGGAGGGCTCACGGTCAGCACCAAGTCTCAGTGAAGCACATGAAGAAGGAGCCCACTGATGAATATCTGTACCAGGACGCTAATGGAGAACAGACTGAACTTCTTCAATCTGTCCACATGTTGCAGTCCTTCCAGGGGTCGATTATCCACGATCATTCTATGAGGTAGGAGATTGAAAAAGTGACAGAAATACCCAAGAAGACACTAGTTTCTGTTAAAAAATAGTTCTAGTGTATCACTCATACATCTGTAACCTTATAAGTATCATCACTCAATAGTGTATATAGCTTTAGAAGTGCAAGTAGGCGGATGATGTAAACTTTGGATTAAGACCAGGTATTGTTTAAAAAATTATGAACAGTTACAACACTAGTACATTACATTACATTACATTGCATTTAGCTGACGCTTTTATCCAAAGCGACTTACAATAAGTGCGTTCGACCAACAAAATACAACCTTGAAGAAAACAGAATCATATAAGTACATCAGGTTTCATAGAGCAACAACATTTCAAGTGCTACTCAACTGGCTTTAGGTAAGCCAGTCCTTTATTAGTATATAAGTGCTTTGTTAGTAGTTCTATTACTCGAAGTGGAGTCGAAAGAGATGAGTTTTCAGTCTGCGCCGGAAGGTGTGTAAGCTATCTGCTGTCCTGATGTCAATGGGGAGCTCATTCCACCATCTTGGAGCCAGGATAGCAAACCCACATGTTTTTGCTGATGGGAACTTGGGTCCCCTTCGCAGCGAGGGTGCAGCAAGCCGTTTGGTTGATGCAGAGCGGAGTACTCTTAAAGTGTTACTAAAGCAATAGAATATTTTGTTTAAAACCTTTTTATTTTGATATCCATAATGTGAATGCGAACTATGTTTACAGAAAAACTAATTTAGACATCATCTTTAAACATTTTATCAGACGTCACTGGCATGTAGTCATACTTAAAAACGTTTTGGTGGCATTTCGTCAGTACATTTTTCCAATTATTGCAACAGTCAAATATCAATATTAGTTGATATTCAATACAAGTCTAAGTCAAGTTATTAAGACCTCAAAAGCATGAGACAGGATATGTTCAGAACCAACAGGATGCTTTGAAAGCATAAATATAGTGTTTGCTCTGTGAAGCTTATTTATCCTGGAAATTCACAAATTCGTGAACCCCTCACTCACACACAAAATTAATAGAATATGGTGCCCACACACAAACACACATGCACTTCTCCTTGAAAATGCCATCATATGACTGACTGACTCAACCCATGTCGACCTCCTATTAATGGCTGCAACTTGAAAGGAAATTCAATTCCATGTTGAAACCTTGTCAGCTTCCAGAAATGTAGATAAACTGTTGGCTTAAACCTTTGAAGAAGAAGGATGGACATAGTTACAGCAAGACACTTGTTATATGTACTCTAATCTAATCCAGTAGCCTGCAGTACATTCCAGCTTTGTAAAGATTATGTTGAGGATGTCAGAGAAGTTTTAAGTGAACTCTTTGGTTTTCTTAGTTTTTTAGGATGTTATACCTGTGTAAATAATGTATTATCAGTCATCAGGCTTTTAAAGCTGGTAAACATTGACTGCAGCTAGGAATCAAGGAGAATAATGACTTCTGCCGTACAGCTGACGACGCTGTTTGTTATATTAATAAAGGCGTTAGTTCTGCTGTTTAGGAACACAGGGTAAGCTTCTCACTAGAGTTCCATTACAACATAATCCTTGTCTATATTTTCAAAGATACAAACTGAATATTCAATTACAACCGCTCCGTCAGCGAAGAGGAAGAAACACGGTTACATATTTGGTGCATTCTGTCTTTCCAGGGCTCCTGCATCAGTTCCTATGGTCCTGACATCTTCCGGCTCTCTTCAGTCCATCCCCCTCACCACTGTTCTGGCCAACGGGGAGTCCTGCCACTCCTCCCCCCCTCGGGTTATTCTCCACACCTTGCCCTCCTCCACAGCAGGCAGCAAAGATGTGCTTACGATCCAGGCAGCGTCTCTCACAGGTGGAGCAAACAGCCTGCAGGATGGCTTCCCTCAGCACCTCCTGGTCACCAGTCTGGGCTCCACCACCTCTTCCTGTTGTACTTCCCCTACAGGAGTCATGAATTCCACCCCTTCTCACCTGAACGGCCTCCCTCGCCTTGTCACAATAAACACCTGCGGGCAGACCATGGTGGCACAGCAGCCCGGCACCGTTATCGCCACGGTGCTCAAATCCAGCGACTTCTGTGGGATGCAGGTCAAAGAGGAGATGCTGGACCCCAGCTACTTCCATTCCATGGTGAACGGTGATCCATCACTGGCGGCAAATACGTTTGAGAAAGAAGAGATTGAGATAGGGGAAGCAGAGCTGCAGTACAGGACTGTGATCATTGATACCAGTCAAAGCCAGGGCCATGAGGCTATGAGCGAAACTATAATGAATGGACATTTCTCCCAGAGCAGCAGCCCCGGGGAGGGCCTGACCCCTGTGGAGGAGCTGGAGGTGCGAGGGGAGATGTCCCTGCATCCCGAGCAGGGAATTAAATGTCTGCAGGAGCTGCCACTGTCTGTCCAATTGCCGGCAAACTTTATCCAGATAAAGACAGAGCCGGCAGAGGCTTAGGGCTGCAGGACACACGCTGAACCAAAAACAACAATTGAATCCATTTTAACAACAATGTTTTCCTTTGGTACCGCATTGATCGGATCAAAGGTCAGAGCGAGGGATCTTGCATCATGTTGCTCTTAAAGGTTGGTCAGTTCAGCCTCAGGATTTATTGTTTACTCACATATTTTGTGACCATGTGCCTAATTTTGAATAATCAAGGGAGTGTTTGGATATTGTAAGAAGTCACTTTTCAGATATCGGATTACCTTCCGTTGACCCCAACACACACAAATACACAGAAACACACACACTCACATAAATCCCTGCTCTAGGAGAACAGCCATGGGATATACCAGGGATTCCTGTCCACCAAATGTGCCAGTTAGTTATTTTCTTACCTTACATCTCAATGGACTTGTATGTTTAGAGAGGAAACCCAGACAAACCAAAACCGGGGACTGAATGCCAAAAAGGTGCAATGAAATCAGACTTCTAAGATCGTGCAGAGGACATGTGTGTTTTTCAAAAATAAACCACATACAAGTGTGGATGCTGTGTCACAGTGTCCTATCAAGTGGATGCAAAACACATCTCAGAGTTTAATGAAGAGTGCCTTAAAGGAAGTTCAAACCGCTCGAGACTCTTTCATGGAATGAAAAGCGGACTTAATGGCTTTTCAGACTTTCTAACTTTTAAGGACTCATTTATTTTTATATAAAAAGAAAAGGTATGCATTTGCTCTAATACCCCTGGCCTTAAAACACTGTGTTACTATGGAAATGGGCATTTTCTGTTCACCAAGGACGGTCCAATATCAAAACTGTTTGTTTGGAGCTGCAGACTGGAGGCGCAAACAGAGAGAAATAATATGCAGTAAAAGAAAAAAAAAAAGGTTTTATCAGCCTCTTGTTTCAGAGGCTCCAAGGGTTGAATCCTGTTTATATGAAATGGAATATATATGGATCTATATATTGTGTATATATATAGATAGATAGATATATACATATAATATACCATTGAGATTCAATTTTAAGGCCATAGTGAATTTATTTATTTTGTGAATTTCTAAATTCTGTATAAAAAAAAAGGCACATTTGTCTTCTATTTACATGTGTAAACATGATGGAACATATAAAGAATATGAACGGTAATACCAGGAAGCTTATTTGGTATTTTTTTTAAGACCAACATTTTTCATTTGTATAACATTCCGTATAATCAGCTTTTCTTGAGTTCTGAACTCAAGAGCTCAGTGCAGCATCATTATTCCCCTGTTATATTCTCTTATTGTAGATATCCTCTGTTGTGTGTCTGATTTAAACTTGTACTGAATGTGCTTTGGTTTCTTCTTTTCAGCAGACATACCTCTTTTTCAACAGTTTAACAGTAAGGACTTTGCTTTCAAAACATGTTCTGTGTACTGCATTAAGTATCAAATGTATCAATCAGTATGTCTTTATTATATTTTACATTTCTTTCGTTATTTGGTTCCAAGACGTGCCAGTGCTGTTTTTAAAGCTCCTCTCCTCCTCTCTCACCTCATTTCCTCTAGCCTTGTCTCCTCTTCTCTCTAGGACTGCACAGTGAAAATATGCAAAATACAATATCGTGAATATCCCGAAAACAATATTACTTGCAAAAAGTAAACATATAATAACCTACATTTTCTTCTATTTAGAACAAAAAACACAACCAATGAGTTACATTTAAGCTGCAATTTCTGACTCATACTTACTAAATAAAGTGTCCAAGCCTTTCACGATATATTGAGCGCTCAACGTGACTTTGCAATGGCGATTATAAACGCTGTATGTTGTGCAGCCACACTGCTTTCCTCCTCTACTCCTCTTCTTCCTCTCCTCCAGTTCCTCTCCTCTCCTGCTCTCGGGTCAGTCCAGCCTGTGCCTTCTCTATTTGTTGTCCCACTTATTTAAGGAACTCTCGGGCCAGCCATCTTATTGCCCCCTCGGTTCTGCCGTGGATGAAGCCATATTGATCCCGAGTGGTATCACAGCTAAATTGGTTGTTTTTTCCCTCCCGGACTGTAGCTGCAGAGTGAGGACATTCAGACAAACTGCCCTCCATCCGCACCGGCACCTAAGGACAGAGCAAAACGCTGCTTCAGAACCCCTCATTACCCAAAGGGCTCTCGGTCTGCAAAGACACTCTGAATGTATACTAATTGTTTAAGTACATGCACATTTTTGACAATCAATAATTACACTGTGTTACATTTGCATAGAAATCTGTCTTTGGGGATTTGCTGCTTTGAATTTTTTTTGCGTTGTATATATTACGGTATCTGCCCTGCCTTTTCTCTAAAGCACTGTTGTCTGTGATATGTTGAGGTATGTCCACTGCTTATGTTTTGTTTCTTCCGTTGTCTTGGTGTTGTCGATTGCCTTCCTTATGCTGAATATAGAGTAGATTTTTAAGAAAAAGTCAATGTACTAATTAAAAATGAAATCTTCTTCACTGAATATCCTCCTTATTTGTCCTTTTTGTTGTAGGCAATGTGGTTTTTAAGTTGGGTGAGCCACTGATTAAACACCACATTTCTGGAAAATTAGACAAAAAACTAAATTAAACGTACAAACACCTCGAAATGTGGTTCCTTTGTTAATTGATTTCTACTGTTGAGATAATAAAATTGAAGCATTCCTGCCTCAAAGTCATTTTGTTGGGCTGTCGCAGCTCAGAGGGACATTCGACCACATGGCATTTGAAGAGAAATAAAAAGCTACTGTAGGGGACTGGATTGGAGCCATTAGCAGGCCAGAGACTGATTGGACTGTACTTAAGAGCACTGCTGCTCCAGTTGCTGTGGGTGGATGAATACATTAGCATGTGACGTGCCCAGAACTGCAGATAGAGGAGTCTGTCACCACAGCTTGCAGAGTGAGGAGTGTGTGCAAGGGTTACACTGACTTGGATTGATTCTTTAGAGCATGTGTTATGTTGATGAGTTTGTGTGTTGGGGGGAAAGATTGGATTTGTGTGTGTGTGTGTGTGTGTGTGTGTGTGTGTGTGTGTGTGTGTGTGTGTGTGTGTGTGTGTGTGTGTGTGTGTGTGTGTGTGTGTGTGTGGTGTGTGTGTGTGTGGTGTGTGTGTGTGTGTGTGTGTGTGTGTGTGTGTGTGTGTGTGTGTGTGTGTGTGTGTGTGTGTGTGTGTGTGTGTGGTGTGTGTGTGTGGTGTGTGTGTGTGTTGTGTGTGTGTGTGTGTGTGTGTGTGTGGTGTGTGTGGTGTGTGTGTGTGTGTGGTTGTGTGTGTGTGTGTGTGTGTGTGTGTGTGTGGGTGTGTGTGTGTGTGTGTGGTGTGTGTGTGTGTGTGTGTGTGTGTGTGTGTGTGGTGTGTGTGTGTGTGTGTGTGTGTGTGTGTGTGTGTGTGTGTGTGGTGTGTGTGTGTGTGTGTGTGTGTGTGTGTGTGTGTGTGTGTGTGAAGCTGAGGAAGCTGAGGAAGCTGAGGAAGCTGAGGAAGCTGAGGAAGCTGAGGAAGCTGAGGAAGCTGTCCGGCAGCAAGGCTTGCCTACTGTGCCTGGCTCTGTCTACACCATAGACTGGTCGACACCCACGTGAACCACACAGCCTAATCTTGCCATAGAGGGTTAACAAACACACACAATAACACGCACACACAAACAAGACCTGCAGCATTTCACCAACGCCACCTTCTTTACTCCAGCAAACATCTTCCTGAGCCTTGTGCAGGTGTCAACATAGTTTGAAATTAGTTTGAAATCAGCAGCCCTCCATAAAATCTAAACAGACACTTGGCTTTTCTGTTCAGCCGCCCTTCGATTTGCCTGCCATATGGTGGACGGAGATTGTTATAGATTACTAAAATAATGAAAGGCTACTACTGCAGCAGCCGTTACGGCCGTGCTATTCCTTTGGTTGGTGAGTCAGAGACCCTGAAGATGGAGCGAGAGCCACGTCCTGTGAGAGGAGGACTATTTCTGTGTCGCCTGCAGCCACTGACACAGCGCGAGTGTTTACTGCTGTGCCATGCTGCCTCTCACAGTGGGAGCAGTTGAAGGATGACGGCTGACATTATTGTGCCTCCAGCCTGTAGCAGGAACAGTACAGGGAGAGCTTATTTAACCATCAGGTCACCGGAATGGCTGCAACATTACAGATAAAATGTGTTGATGATTGCAGTCTGATGACCAGTCTGTTTAACATGTCAACATGCAGCCAAGGTTACATTTAAATAGACTACATTTGAGTAAATGTAGTAAAGGACAGTAGGTGTAACATAGTTTGAAAATGAATAGAAAGGTGAAAAACATCAGTCTGGTTTGATATTGCAGTAGTGCCTCTCTCTGTACACTAGATGGCACTAGTAGTACATGTGTACCGAGCAGAGCGGTCTGGATAAGAGCTATTCCTTCAGGTTACTCATTTAAATACAGACACTCCTCATACATTGGTTTTCACTCTCCTCCGCCCCAGAATAGCAACTCATTGATCTAAATGAATGGGATATCTTTTTAAATGAAGATAAGCAGCTAGGAGTAAAGTTTCACAGCATTTTTGATAAGTAACAAAAGGAATTATTTCACTTGTGAGCTTCAATGATAGTGGCCGTTCCTCAGGTCAGGTAGGTGAAATCCTTTGAGCTGATAAACCTCGTAGACGCTCCGTATCTCCATTTTTCCCGCAGAGCAGTCGATCTTGTTTCCACTCCCCATCATATCAGTGATAGCCTACATAAGTGCTCGAGGGGGGTTTCCTTGAAAGTGCATAAAATGCAAGAAAACAAATTGTGCAGGACTTCATTTGAAATGTTATAATCTGTCATGTTGGTCTACAAGGAAATTGTTTATTGTCACAGACTCACAGGTGTGCCTCTTATCTAATGACGGTATTGAATTGCATCATACACGGTATGAAAATGAACCTTCATTTATAGATACAGGGGTATTCAAAAATCCCTATACTAATAATCAATTCCATTCAGAGGAGTTCATGTGTTTGCATTTCCAGAGGAAAAACATCAATTTTCAAGCTGAACTCCACATTTCTGCCTTGTTTTTCTTTCCTCTCAACATGTTTGAAACGGTCTTTAAATGAAGCTGCTGAATATGTCGTAAACTAGGGTTCATAAACCTTATTTACATGATGAAACCATGAACACTGATGTAAACAGATTCAAAAGCTGTAGATTTTTTTGCTGTGGGCTACACTCGGCTGGTTTCCTCAAGATGCTTTCAATGACCTCTGGAGATTTGATTTTTGCATACCAAGGCATGGATGCACTTTTTAGCATGGAATAACTGGACTGTGATCTCATGTAGGCACAGCTGCAGTATCACCACCATCCAGGGTCTTTTCTGGGTCTAGGATCTTTTCATTTTTGAGATGTATGTCCTTTAAAGTTTGACTTTCATGGTTAATATTGGACTTTTGTCCCATCAGGCACAAGGAGACCCAGGGAGCCGGTTGTAATATCTGTATCAGCCTCTCCAGTCAGGGTGAGCCTTCCCTTTCAGACCGGCTCTCAGGGCTTCCACGGCAATTTACTCTCAGGAGTGGACTACACAAAGAGTCCTTAAAGTCCTCAGAGACCTCGGAAGATAAAAAACGTACAAGATCTTTAGAAAAAAAACAAATCACTTTACACTATTTTCCAACATTGTAAAAGCTATAGCTCTACAATGATACCAGCAGTAACAGCGTGCTATATGCAACTATTTGAATAAACACTCCATTATTCGATGTGAAATGCGAGACATAGTGAGAAATGAATTATATAAACACTGATTTTATGAACTTTTCAGAAACGCCTCGGGGGCTTTGCTCTGCACTTGTCAGTTTATTTGAAGTATGTTTGCAATTATTGCATTTGTTAAATCATGCCACTGTTTTTTACTTGACACGTTGCTTTGGGCTATTGACATTATTGATTTAAAAATAACAATATGGTTGCATTGTGAACTCCATTTATGAACATATCCATGAAACATTTACATACAGTAATATCTTTCGCCCTCTGTTTCACAAAATCCATTTTGCTGCCAAATATTGATATCACTGACATTATTATCACACCGAGCAAACATGAGTCAACATGCAGCTTTACTTACCAGGCGATGTGCTTTTATATTAGTGTAAACAATCAGATACACAAGAGAGACTATAGAAACTCAAACACCAAATTGAGGCTAAGTATTTCTTACTAATGAGCAATGGGACTAATGGATAACATGGAAGGAGGTCTGTGTATTGTAGGGATTGCATACATCTTCACTTCAGCTTTCACATCATATTGTTTCATATGATAGGGCAACTCAGATTATTAATTCAATGACATTTTAATTGGGAAAAAAACAGGAAAGGGACAGAAAGACACAGAAGGCTTCAAAGCAAACCATGACAACATGAGTGCTCCATTTTTGTCTCTCTGTTTAACTTTTGAATATTTCACATCGCTTGAATACTCTTGGGCATTTATGCACCTTGTTATTCTGATGACAGAACATCAATTGTATATGCCTATCTTACTCGCTTATCTGTTTCTTGCAGATGAGAGTTATTTCAGATCGACAGATTGAGACGTGGTGTTGCAGATTAAAATCACCTCGGCAAAGAAGAAAAATGTTTGAGGAGTCGCACTATTTAAAGCATTTTGTGGATTGCAACAAGAAAACAATGGAGCAGAAGAAAAACAGCAAAAACATCACACAGACAGCTGAGGCCTGTGCATCTACAATTATACTGTACCTCCTTAGTTTAACATGATCTTAAAACACACTTGTTATAAAGCCAGCAAGAAAGGCTTCCTTTAATTCCATTAAGTGTTTCTTTTGTTAGCTTATTTGTTTTTTTCCCACATTTGTATCACTTTGATTAGCATATGTTGTTCTGATTTCATGTTAATATGGGAAGGCTTGTATCTGCTTAAGCAATAATGAAAAAGTGGATGACAAACAACTGAGACAAAACATATATTTAGATAAATGGCACTACTCGGACTTTTGCACATATTAATATTCTGCATGTAGATTTTCTCACATTACAGTATTAGCAGAACAAGTATTTTTAATCTAAAAGTAAAAAAAAAATGACTGCATGACAAAGTCAGAACAGACAGTGCTGAAGTATTTCATTGCGAGCAGATTAGTTTCTGGTGACATCTTCCAAACTAAATTGCACCCACTCGACAGAATCAAACAGCGAGAATACTTAATGGGTAGATAAGCACAGAAAATTAGACAGCTGTAAGAAAGAATCAAAACGCTTCAAATGACATTTAGACTGTTTAAACTGACTAAAGCTCAGTGGGCCAACTTTCATATTGGATAATAATTGTGTGGTTTGCTCTCACAAGTGAAATGTAATATTTATCAAAAAGGGGGGATTTTGCACTAACAACAGTTTAAATCAAAGCGCCCTCCTCAGACCCTTCCCAGCATGCGGGCGATCCACCAGTTGCACGGCATGACGATATGACAGATGACCCTCCCTCCTTGGTAGTAATACGGCCACTGGTTGAAGCCTCCCAGGGGCTCGTGGTAGCGCTGGCAGTAGCGGTAACCACGGCGACAGTGCTGGCAGCAGAAGCCCTCGTCGTCCAGACGGTTATCCAGCTCGATTCCCACATCTCTCTGCAGAGGACACAGGGTTACAATCACACACATGATGACAAATGCCAGTCCACTCCCAAAGGCAAGGGCAAGAGAAGAAGAAGAAGAAGAAGAAGAGGGGATGGTGGGAATATATGAGCGCGCTTCGCTTGTAGGTCAGCAGAATATATGTAAAAACCAAACAAAAGGGAAAAGATCAGAATTGATGTCTGTGAAAATGCAAAGTTGTGCCATGCTTGATGACTATGACAAAGAGATCAAGATAGCAGGGGATAGTGAGCGAGCTTGATTTAAGCTGCAGGAGCATAACACATGATATAATACCCTTGACCTTTCTATTATACCAGAGGTAACACGACTTCACAACGCCCCGTCTCTGAATCCAGCATTCACAGCCGCTCTGTCAGCACTATCTTCAATCAAAGAGACTCTTACGCTGGTAGTTACCAGCATAATTACACTATTTCTTTCATCTCTGACCTCTTCACTCCCTCGACCGAGGACCACACTCTGCTCCAAAATGGCTGCCCCTCCTTCAATAGAGCATTCAAATTAGAGCTCCCCACGTCTTGGCGCCCTCCCCCTGACCTTGACTTTAAGTGCATGGCACATTCCTAAAGCAATTAGCAGAGTAATGATCGCCTAACAAGGATTCTTTCATTTGCTCTTGCTGGCTGCCTCTGAATTTATAGAGGAGCCAAATGAAACCCAAACGAAAGGTAAATTGGGTAGAATTAATGGCCCTTGGATTTTTCCATTGTGCCGGTTGGTTCATGCCCTCGTAGACTCGTGGGGGCTGAGTGCCATGCCTTTGATCAAGAGCAACTCCAAATGGGGTTCGGAGAAGTGCCACTTAACTCACCGCGCAAGTTGAGGCAGCAACTGCCCTCAGTATGCATTTGACCACGTTTCAATCTCTTTTAGTAAATGAATCCGCAGAGACAATCCGGCGCTGTCTCGTTAAACTGCTTGGATCCAGGAGTCGATGACTTCTCATTCAGAACAAAACTAGCATAATTCTTTGCAAGTGCTTGCAGTGACTCAGCTTCGTGCAATAGGGCTGAACAAAACACATCCACTGTTGGGAAAAGAAAATGTGTGGGAATTGTTTAAGAGGACAGGACCCGCAGGAGCAACTCCAGTCCCTTCAGTCTTCAGCTACATTAAGTGTGGGAATTAGGAGTTTACTTTATTCTACAAGACAGTGGGCAGTCAATCCGAGTGGTTTTTCATGCATTTCATTGGTTTATTTTCTTTAGCAACTATCAAAACATAGCAATAAATTCAACATCAGCATGATCCAAAAAGTACACTATGCATTTAATGTAAACTGTGATAAATTGAGTGAAATTACACACTCATGAGACATCCTAAAAACACATAGAAGGGTGCGACAAATTATATCTAGGATAGCTGGGTTTGATTTATTAGCATGACAAGTGCAGGTAGGCTTTTAATGATTTATTATATCAGTCAAGTTTCAGGTCATCAGCTTCCAGGCAACAATCTGTTATGGAAACAACACGAAAGCTGTCAATGGACCAACGATAATCTTATCTGCTCCTCGCAGCCCAAACTGGGGGGTTACGAAATCTAGAGCTCCGGCTCGGAAAATGAAGGAAATATTTTATTCAAATTATGCCGCGTTTATCAAAGCAAACAGCCAATGGGCATCATTGTAGCTTAAAGACAATTAATCAGAGCTATCCTTTTAAAACGGAGGGTACATATTAATCACTCTGGCTTTGAGTTGCCAGCTCTTGTGGGATGCTGCGGTGATAAGAATGGTTCACCTTGGGAAATCTGAGGCAGTCACTCAAAAACAAGCAGCATTAATGAAGAGTAAAAGCCATTACCCCCGTGCTGCATCTGATTTCATCACACACTCGGGCTCACGTATACAAATGCAAACACACACACAGAGGCACCTCTGTGCATAATACGGGGCGCTGGATATGAATGAGCCTGCAGAGTAGAAAACGGCGTCAGTCTTTCAAAAATATGTAATGAATCAAAGCACGACTCCTCTAATCTGCACACTTGTTGGTGTTATTTCACACACACTGATCACCGCTCTTCATGAGCTTGAAGCGTGTGTCTGGATGTGGCTTTAAATCTCATGGCTGAGCTCGTCACATTCATCCTGGGATCAAAACAGCAGAGATAACATTTATGTTTCAGACCCTGCTTTGTATTCCAAAGGGTTTTTTATGTAGAAGCACAGGACAGTGCAACGTATAATGCTTCACCGCTTGTCCCTGATCTCAGATTCTCATCTCATGTGCTCTACAGTGAGGTGGAATGACAGTGAAATTGGATGTAATTGAATACAGACATAGTCATGTATTTCAGTAAACACTGATGGTTTTCAGGGCCGATAATGGACTTTAGCTTCAGTGAAAATATTTCTCAGAAGGCGCAAAGAGGTCCTACATCCACAGATTTGAATTATTTCAACTATTTGCACCTCTGTTCATCCATTCACGATCCTTGATGTGAATTCAACACATTACAACCACAGGCAGAAACACCCATGAAACATGTTTACACGTGTATGTTTGTGAGGTCAACTCTTATTAGAAGCCATTTCTTACTTTATGGGTCAAGGACTGTGATACCATCGCCTCAGCCTTGTCAGATGGCAGTTATTCAGTTTGAAATGTCCAGGGCCACCTCTGATGGACAATACACTCTGACTTGGCAGCCGTGGCAAAGGTCGGCTTCATATATCTGTCAACATATGCCACAAGGACTCAAACGCTTATTCTGCTTAAGAAACCTGAACTGTGGGGAGACTTGGCTCTGAAATCCAGAAGCAGAAAAAAGTGAACGCATTGGATTTTGTGTGAGTATGATAGATGAAAGGGTGTTGGGTAGAACAAGTGCGAGCAGGAGACTGTGTTTGTGTGTGTGCTGGTTGTTTTCTGACTGTGTGGACATCTACATGAGTTCTGGCTAACACTTTTATCCACAGCCACAAGGTTTGGCTAGCACATGTGTTATCCCACCGGTATGAGCGAGGGTTCAGACTCCCAATTACAGACTGCTGCCTGCCCTTTGCTTGGTCACAAAGGCCTTTGTTATCGCCGGACCCACAAACAGAGCCTGGATGTGCTGCTGGAAAGGATTGCACTGGTATGCATTACTCAGCTGATAGTGCCAGAACATTTCAAAAGGAAAGCAGAGTTTTTCATCCCCTGGTATGTTTTAATTGCATAGCACTGCATCTCCTGCCGCAGACGATGAAGGGGAAGACAGGGAAGGCTGGGGGGGAAATTGAGGAGTTGAGCGGGAAGTGTTTCTGGGACAGCCTGATAAATGTCAACTTTATAGGACGTCTCACTTCCCTGCGTGTCTCTCACCGTTTCTCACAGCTCAGAGAAGGATACAGAGCCGACTTATTCTCCTTGAATTTAGCTTCAGTGGTTATTCACCTGTAGATGCTGAATGTGTGTGTGTGTGTGTGTATATATCTTTGCACCTGTATATGTCCCTGATATCTTTAGTGTTTAACTGCAATTTTCTGGTGTCAGTATAAGTGCATAATTCCTTTGTAATATACTGCTTTAAATGATTTCCCCTCAGCGTCAGGGATGATTAAACATTCTCTATTGAGATGCAGTATGCCAAAATATGCCACTTGGCCTTTCCAGACATTTTATACGCTTTGATAATTAAAGCGGTAATAATAAATGTACTTTATCTGTGGAGCAATGAGTGACCTTGAGTGTGCTTCTTTGTAGTGCCTCAGCAAGAAGGAAGTGAGAAGATGAGCTAAAGGTTGCTGTAAGGCACACGTTTCTGCCTTTGAAAGCCTGGATATTCCTCTCAATTAATGGAGAGACATTAAGGGAGTCTTCAATGAACTGGCCTTACTTAAACAGATATATAGAGCAATTGCCGTGCCCTCTGGTGCACAAAGTCAGTTTTAACATCAATTAGTGAGCGATTTATATGCAGAAAGAGTCGAGGCAGAGCTGGAGCTGATTGAAGTGACTCTACTGTGTCTCATGGTCCCGGCACAGAGGCACACTCACATAGTCGTTCACGGCAGGGTGGTCCAGGACGTCACGGGCGAAGCGCTGACCTGTGACCTCTGCGTCAGGTGCGTCCTCATTTCCCATCTCAGCATCTGCCAGACAGTATGAAGAGAGGAGATGTTTATGTGCTTGCAACACTTTTCCTACTGTTTTTTAAGTAAAGCTCTTAGATTAAATGTTGGCTCGTGCACTCTATTTTCCCAGTGGCTTGACATTCAGAAGAAAAACGCTGGAACTCATTCAAAGGTTTTTCATGCTTCTGTCTAACAATGTTTTGTTGTTGCTGTTGTGATACTAACACACAAATCACAAATCAATTTCCCCGGATCCTAATTAGTAAAGCCTTCAAATCCTTTTGCGGAACAAAAAAAACAAATCTCCAGATGACCATCAACAGTGAGGGAATTTCACTATGGACATTTTGTTAAGCACAGTTTTGAGGCAGTTGTATTTTACTTTTCAAAGTATTTTCATTTTCTATATCATATTATTTTCTTAAAATCATTAGATTGTTAAAGTTACTTTTATATACAGTACTGCACACACTACAATCTTGTTCATCTTACAGGTGATTTATCTTTTATTTAGGGCGAGACACGGCAGGCAAAAACATCGTTTTTCAAGTACTGGTAAATTTTGAGATTTTGTGCTATTTTGATTCCATAACATGTTTTCTTTCAGGCTTTTGGAAGGAAAACGTACAAAATACACATTTAAGTGTTTATTTTACTATAGTTTGTCTATTTGCGTCTGTAGATTTCTCATAAATTCACCAAAAGTTAGCATTCTAACGTAACATAAAGTACCGCGACCGCTGTGTGCACCATGTCAACAGAGGTATCCCTGGAAAGCTCCGTCTTTCCTGCACAATCTCATCGGATCCAAATATGGTCATTTCCTTTGTATCAGCAACCAATCGTGAAAGCACAAAGGGGTCTTAAACCAAGAAACGAAATCTCATTGGCTGGTGTCAATTTCTGACAACGTGATTCGTTCAGATGCGTCACGTGGTGTGCTAAAACACTTCCTGGTTAGCTTTCAGCTAGAAATTGAAATCTCAAAATGCCAAAAGAACGGCGAAAAAAACGTTCACAGAGAAGACGACAACAATTGTCACTTGCACGAAGCAAGGTTATATAAAAAAAAATGACCCTGAACATGAAATACCTTCACGGAGTGCGTCGATGCGCAAGCTGTCATTCAAAGAACAGGAGGGTTTAGCTAGCGCCTCACTGCAATCTTTAAAGGTCGTTTTCTCAAAATGAGTTTTTTCTCCTACTCTGAGTTCGAAATTTCAACTTCAGTAGCACGTAGAGACACCAAACCGTCCAGTTATATTCCTATCAATATTATGAAGGCTTTTACAGAAGGGTTTGTTCATATATAATTCATAGCCTGAATTATACAACATTGTATACCTACAAACATGGCGAAAATGGATATTTTAGGGCTGTTGACAGTATTTTCTGATTTATGGAATGATAAAAAGAGATATCCAATATCCCTTCTGTAAAAGCCTTTGATACTAATATGACTACAAAATGAAAGAAGAATTTTGAATCTGGCTAGATCCAAAATTCAGATTTCGATTCCTGAAATGTGTTAAAATATGTGCATATTTAATGAGATAATGGATAATTTGCATATTTAAACATGCTATTTCAGAAAACTTGTAATACAACAGACAATTGCCTTATTGTAAGTAATTAACTGGAGAAATTTCTAGCTGATACCTTTAAGTTAAATTTTTTTACCCTATTCACCTGGGGTGTCTCGCCTTAAAGTCTTACCTCCTTAAAGGATTCGACAAGCTCTGCCATTGTGGTGTTTTCCATCTGTTCAATAGAATTTGACCGTTTGTTATATGCTGTGCAATGCGGTAACATTTTTTCAAAAGAAAAGGGAACCCTTATTCTTCCTTCTTTTAAGATGTATTCATCTATCATTCATTTTGCAACAAAGAAATATATAAAATCCAATGTGAGACAACAAAATGGAAATTCAATGATTGAAAAATACAGAAGAATAGAAAAATCTTACCTGCCTAAGATACAAAAAGGGTCTACCAAGGTCCAAGGTTTTACAAAACTATTTATTGGACACTGTGGACATACTATATGACTATGCATCATATTGTCAATTATTTCGGCTTTTCTTTGATGAATAATAGATGATAGTATTTAAATGTGTTCTTTTACTCTTTGGTTGGTATGTTTCCTTGAATCTAAATTATTTATATTGTACCGCTCTCTTAGTATATAAAGTGAATATTATATACAGTATACATACAGTTGAATATGTGTTGCCCCCGGTTGCCCCCCACTACTGCAGTAACTAGACATAAAAGAAGCTCAACAAGTGCCAACATATTTTGTTTGTTCAGAAATAATACTTTTGGACATTTTTTAAAGCTATGTGAGTTACCCCTGAGAAAGCTTATCTTAAATGATACCTCCAAGTTTTGATTTTAGACACCCTGTCAATATTAACTCCATTGATATCATGACTTCACCATACATTTTTTCTAAGACTGATGAAATAAATGAGTTGCTACTCAGATCAGTCCATCTGGTTGAAATGATCCAGAGATGCAAACAAAAAGGACTCACGTATATTTTATACATTCTACAGAACTAAATATAATCATCATACAAACCCTTCAAAGTCAGATCCACTTACACCAGCTACAATATTAAAATGCTGCTTACACAATGATATATTAAAAATATTAAAAATATTAAAACACTTGTTCTGCATAATGATTGTGTTTAAGTTTTGATACTTTGGTTCATGTATTAGTCTCCTAACATCACTTTATTCTAATTAATCGATTTTGACTTATAATGGACTATTTTCCACCCTTTTTTTGGATACTTTTGCTTCAATTTTGGGAAGGCCACCAGCAAAAGAAAGCAATATTTTAAAACCTACTCTTGCTTTAGGTTAAGGATCTGTGAGATTCTTCCAACACTGACCATCACTCTTATAACTTTCTGTAAACACACAGAAGCCCAGGCTGGATGCTCATGCGGTCCCTAAGGACCTGCAGATGGTCTGTGGGGATGCCCTGCAGCGAAAGTGTTCATCGCCTGCATTTAGAGGCAGCGATGGCCCTTGCTCTCACCGCTCAGAGGGGAGGGATGGATCCAGTGGATGGGCAGTTCCTGGCAAATCTCCCAGATCTTGGAGCCCAAAAGGAAATCCGGGTTAACGATGGGCTCCTCGGCTGGAACCCACACTTGGGAGTCTTCCACCTTCATATCCACGGCCTCTGTCTCATCCACCTGCGAGAAAACACACACACACACGCACACGCACGCACACGCACGCACGCACACACACACACACACACACACACACACACACACACACACACACACACACACACACACACACACACACACACACACACACACACACACACACACACACACACACACATTGCATGTCAGAGCCTGTTAAAATGTCGAGGCCCCGCACAAAATACATTTCTGCATTTGCACTCTCCCTCCCTTGAGCCTCGCAGCAGCTCCGGCCTCGTCATTTTTATCTATCACCTTTCTGTCCGCTGAGAGGGTGGCAGCTTCTTGACTCCTGCATCCCCCTCGCCCTGACTCCCTCCTCTTTCTCTCCCTCGCCCTGTTCTCGAGCCTGCGGCACGCTCTTTCTATACATCATTGAAATTCACAGACAGTGATGATTTGACTTTTAAATGACTTTAGAAGTGGTCTTCATTACTCTGAGTGTGGCTGCAATATCGTTTAATGAGATAGACACAATAAAGCTTTGCATTTTCCTCCCCCATCCCCCCTTCACTCCCCCCTCTTCCACAATGCTTCGCTTGGCACTCTGCGCTATCAGAGGGCTTAATTTGTTGATACTGTAGTTCATGAGCTGTAAAGTAAACTATTATTGCTTAATGATAGGGACTATGTCAGTGATGTCTAATAGAGACGTATGAAGGGGATTTGCTAATGCTCTGCCCTAACAGTGCAGATATTTATTTTCTTCATGTATATGTAAATACACACACAAACAAACCCCTCTTCCCATTCCCTTGTTAATTAGCAACCCAGAACAGAAAAACAGTTCACTTGACAAATGTTTTTACAAGGTGATTTTCTCCCAGTCTAAAGCTTAATTGCACATTAGTTAAGCTTGACGTAGAATCCTAAGGCTGTAGAGGAGCAACATCATTTATATTGGGTGGTGCCCCCTCCCTCATTTTCACTCCTGTCACTCCAGCTTGATTTACATTTTCGCTTTCTATGCCGCTTGTGTTTGTCATGAAGCGACACAGTTGTGACCCGCAGAGAGGGGGGAAAAGACTCGAGCACATTCCTTTAGATTGTGTTTGGGCATGAGGAGTGTTTAGCCCAAGCTTTTGACACACTTTCCTCCACTTTCAGGCTCCGACCAGTAAACTAATGACGACTCAGAGTACGGGTGTAGCCGGGTTGGGTCGGCACGCAGAGGGGGGGGGGGGGGGGGGGGGGGGGGGGGGGGAGCTGTTGCACTCACTGTTGCTGTGGTTTGCAGAAATTAAAATCAAACTCTCAGAACACAAACAGCCCTCTCTAATTGGACCTCTTAACCACTGAAGCCAAGTGAGTCTTCTCTGGAAATAAATGGAGGTCACGACACGGGGCTCACAACATGACTTTGACTTCACAGTTGAAAAACGACTTCCAATAAGTTGCAGGAGAGGGTAAAGGTCAGCATTTTAGCATGGGGCTGGGATTTCTAAATGCCAGTTGACAAGCACAAAGACAACATGATTACAGCCTTCCAGTTTATACACACTTTTAAAAGGCTTTTCCCTTTTCATATTGACAAATGCTATATTATTAGGACATAAGCTACTTTTTTAAACTATTGGACCTTGGGAATTATGGTAATTTGTTATTTGTGGCCTGCTCCTGCTGGTGCATGTTTGCTCTCCGCCCACAATGCACAACTTAATTATACACAAGTTGCGCTGGAGTTAATGAATTTACCCTCTCCTGCCACTGTGCCCAAAATGGAGGGGGGGGGGGAAACACTGTCTAGAATGATATACTAGACAAGGGGCGCTGTGTTTGCCATTTCAACATAATTTTTCCTATGACTACCAAGAGCTTTCATATACTGTACAAAACACAGGCAGGTGGTTTAATTATTCAGAGTACCATGTGGGAAATTTAAGTCGACACTTAAGCAAAAAAGAGTGCTGGCATTTGCTAAAAGGGAATGCTTATTTTCTTTAGCCTTTTACTTGAATTTTGTTAATCTGTGTTCTTTTTTCTTTGAGTTTAACTTTGGTTCACTTTGACATGCAAATAACTGTCTGACAGCGCTGACCTTTAAAGGAACAGACTGAGTGGGAGTACAAAACTAAGGAAGCTGTAGTTTTGTATCTGTTTGTCCTTGTCCAGTTATATTTAACCTTTCTCTGAGGTGTGGCAAACCAGAGGAAACAGTCAAGCCAATCCAGCACAAGGGGCGGTCTACCAATTCAGGTTGTGGGCGGGGAGAGAGAGAGCCTGTTAATCCATTTCTGGTGTTGCAGCCACTTCCTACATGGCTTTGGTCACATTTGCAGCCAATTTGGTAGTCAGGGGACGCATTCATTCACTCAGCTTCCTACCAGCAGACGCAGCAGACAGTTTGCATAGAAGACCAAGCAGGAAACAACACTCTTTCCACTGGCAAGAAGATCACTGGTTCAGGAGAATCAACACAGTCCGCACAGAGGTAAAGACTCACCCTCTCTCAGACCACACAGGATACTGAAAGCCTGCCTTGAGAGAAAGGCGAAAGGCAAAAAATAACGTCCCAAATGTCTTCGTTAAGGGACACTTTATGTTTTACGTTAACTGCAGAGCGTCCAATTGATATTGAAGCCTACCTTTGTCATGGCTTGCCACAGAAAAGCAAACTGCCCAGCAAAAGAGACATGGTCAATAGATCATTTTCAGACTGTAGTTGATTGCACAAATACATTTTTTAAGGGCTGACCTACATTAGCAAGCTTGTTAGCTTGGATAGAATACAGTTCTACAAGTTAGCAATTCATTGTATGGAATTGAATGGGTTGTTGGGTTTTTTGGTTAGGTGCCTGAAATGAAGTTTGTGGTTAAACCCAGGCTTGCCAGGTATGTCCAAGACATACATCAGTAAATGCCCGATGTGATTTGTAATTTTGAAGCTTTAACATATCTTAAAAAGGCTAGTGGACAAATGTCTTCATGCAAAACATTAGTTTGCCCTTACTGAGCCTTGATTGAGTATGTCCCCAACTGCAGGAATTGAACTGTTTTTTTTTATTTTGTTGCAAAATAGTCCCACTGGTATTGCTGTTACGAATCAATCTTACATTTTCATGCAGACAGATATGAGTAAAAGCAAACCGTAGGACCTTGCAGGACTTTCACATCCTCTGCTGTTTTTCTGTTTGCAGTTGCTGTCTGAGTGGGAGGTTTTTGGATGCTGGGTGAGCTTTGGTCATCCATATTAAGTGGCTGTTTAATGGAGCAAGCAGCATCAGTTGACAATGTTGAGGGGTGTGAGGGAGGTGGATGGCGATTTCTGTGTCAGACTGGAGAAACTGGAATGAAGCTCAGGGATTACTCCCTCAGACGTTTCATAGAGGAGGCAAATTGAAAAGGGAGGAAAAAATCCTGGCAAACAATTCATGTTTGTCACCTGGTTCTCCCTCGCAGGGGCTGAATTTCCTTATCAGCAGCTTGCAGTTTTCCCGCAATTTTTTCCATTGTTTTTCACCTCGGCACTAAAGCCTGCCACGGCTGCTCTGAGCCATCTTTCCTAAAGCCTGTGGCTGGGTTAAGCTAGGAACCATTACTGCTTGGCTATAACCCCTGTGAGCTGGGTTTTTCCCCACCTAAAGGGAAAACTTGTGCTGCTCTTCTCAGGGGTCGCACGTGGGAGGATGTTCAAGGAGGACGGATCAGGGGTCGCTGTCTAATGTGATAACAGAGCTTGGTGAGGTCAGGCTAAGGTCACTGTGTATTACCTAAATATGATATTTAGTATATTTCTCTTGTTCAATATAGTGTTTGACATAAATAAAACATACCTTCTTTATTGACAACAATGGTAGAAAGAATAATTTATGGCGTTTCTTTGATCGATTTTCCACTGTTGTGTCTATCAAATTATGTGCAGTTTATTTATCTTCAATATAGGCCATATAAATCCAGTGAAGTGTGTTGTTTACCTCATGTATTCATTAGTTTTGCAGATCATTGGTATTGCTATTATTTATTAATAAGTGAGGTTTAGAGATGCTGGTAAACTGATTCTTTTTACCTTTGTAGAGAGCTTGGTTTTCAGTCTTTACGCTAAGCTCACCGGCTTTTGACTGTAGTTTAAAATTCACCGCACAGATACAATATCCTCAATATCAAGGTCATCTGACCCAAAAGTCCTTTTGAGAATTCCACATTAAAAGAATATTGCTTTGCAACAGCCAACATTTAAAATGTCAAAGATCAAACATATATAATGTGAAATATGTCACCACAAATTCAGCCAGTTCCTGGTGTTCATTATGTTGCTCCTCTGATTTCTCTGCCATAACTCTCCTGTCATTCAAGATCCCTCCCTCCTGCCTGCAGTAACTCCTTTTGCACCATTTCCATCAACTGACCATCCCCTCCCACCTTCTCACATGTTCCCCATTTAACTTATTAGTATTGCAGTAAAGATATTGGCTTATTTCCAAAGGTTTTTTTTCTTTCCGGCTGGATTGATGATACTCTGCCATCACCTTATTCACCTGTTCTGCCGGTTAATTTATTCAGCTCAACACTCAAATTTGCAGTTTTTTCTAAATCATTAAAAAGTTGTTTTCCTGCAATATTCTTATTTTTCCAAAACAAAATCTGCTTCTTGCAACTGAATAATTAGAAAAACATTGTTTTTGTTGCCTAAGCCTAAACATACAGGATTTGGGATGCAAATCCTAATCTCCAGTATCAAAGTCCTTCACTTTTGTACGACCACAATCCACCTTAACCTCCTCCCTCAAACTAGCATGCGGCACAGACACTCAAATATTGCCTATGAATAAAATCCAGGCAGCAATTATGTATTCCCAACTCAATACAACACATTAGTAGTATGTAAGCGTAGTTTCTAGGAGACAGGGTATATTCTGGGCTGCCTGGTTATCACTTCTTAGTCTATTTAAGGCTCCCTACTAATTGTACTTTAGTGTCATCTCATACTGCAACACTGTGTAAAACTATTCATAGTGATTGATCAGAACACCCTTATGTAAACCACAGCATAAAAACACTTGAACACTATTGTATTGAACATGGTGTTTAATAATCTGTTCACTCATGTACGTCAAAGTCAGGTCTGTTTTAGCTGGTAAAAACCCTACTCACTTTTTTGGCCTTCAATTATTCACTTTAGAGCTGTGAATTAAGCCAACTATGCTTCACAGCGCACAGAAAAAAGACCGAAATGGCCTGGACATATGGTGCTGCCTGGGCAATTAGTATTTGTAAGCATGGATCAGACATTATGAAGATAAGAGGAAAAACATAGCAAAACACTGTTTGGTTTTTGGTGTAACAGCTTGTGTTCTTAAAGTTAAAAACTGAGACTGGGCTGACAATTGCCTTATTCTGTTTTTAAAGTGAAGCAGTGAGCGAGGAGCGTCATATATTTGCCAGCTACTTCTTCCCAGCTACAATGTGAAATGTAAATGAGAGCATGCAAGCAGTAGAGACATTTGAGAGAGGGGTTTTCTCTTTGAACACACAGCCCACTGAGTGTATTGCACTGTGACATTGAAAAAAATAGAGAATTTGATTGATTGAATTTCCTCCATCCCTTTTTTGCTGAAGTTCACAACGATAAGAACCAAAAGAATCACTCTGTACTTGGAAAGGGAGCGTCGTCAATATTACAAAGTAACCGTCTTTTAAAAAATACTGTTTTAATGGCTTACCTCTCACCCAGACCTCTACTGCACCCTTCCCCCTTTAGGCTATTTGGGTAGAGCTTTTGGAAGAGATGATTAAACATTTATTTTGGCTCAAGATTGACAGCAAACACCATTTGATGTGAACCACAAAGATGCCTTGGGTTTGTGGGCAGCTCTCTGACGGTTTCACAGCACCACAAACCACAGTTTACTCTTCTGTGAGGAGGGTGGGGGAGATAGGATAAGGTGGACAGACGGAGGATTTGTGTGGTGCTCCTCACAGAGCTCTACTCTGGTTATCTCCCTACAATATGCATGACAGCCTCTGTTGCACTACAGAGGCTGACAGTATAGACAGAAAAGGCAGGAGGCATACCAGTAGCTCCGTGTCCCCGGCCTCCACCTCTGCCACTGTGGGTAGTTTCCTGGTTTGGGTCCTGATGTAGCACCTCTGATGTTCAGCAAACCGGATCCCAGTGATTCCCTTTGAAAAAAAGGAAAAAAGGAAACGAAAGGATACTCAGAAATTCAGATGTATCATTAATTAGCTTTCTGTGATGTGGATATCCCATAAGCACTGGGGCAACCGTTTTAAAATGCTCCTCTTTCTGCTGATTATCAAAGCTCTTAAAAAAGTCAAAGCAGTTCAAACCTAATGAGTGAGAAGAGGTGTGTTTTGATCTTTTTCCTTTTAGCACTATGAAATTCACGACTGCCTGGCCTTTGCAACACAGCTCTTGCTTTCAGGCTGAATTTAAGTAAAAAGGCAGGGGTGTTCCTCCGAGGATGAATAGTAGTTTGTGGCAGATAGCAGTATATATATCGCACAGGAGAGCAAAGTGACAATGAAGTGTTTTCTACAGAGAGTGCCCCCATTGAATTAGTCAGTCATAGGTCCCTGTCACTCTCTTAATCTGTGCAGTCGAGTGTGGAGTCACTCTCTTCAGCTCCACTGATGATCCTCCACCATGTGGACTGTGGCTCTATTCACTCTGACACACAGAGCCTCACAGAGCCTCAAAAGGTAAGAAAGATCTGTTAATTCTCTCCCGCTGCCATTCTGTGTTAATCTAAGATATTCAGCCGGAATAACTCTGAAAGACTCTCAGTATCTTAGATTGTATCCAATTTATTTTATGCAGAGTGGAGCTGCTCATTCAGCACACTGTATTAGAACAGACGGCAGGATCTACATCTGCCACGGCTGCTTTAGAATTGTATCAACTGAAAATTGTATGAGCCGTACCATGAAAATGGACTTGATTCAATCTAAATTTAATTACACTAACACAGTGATTGCTTTGACATCTCCTTTGAATCGGTTAACTTGACCATGTGGGTGCTTTTTCTACATATTCTGTGGTGCTGTCACTCTGAAAACCAGATACCAGCCGCACATGACATGATACAAAGTGATGGCTGTCATAATCTACCGCGTGTAATTTCTTCTGTGCGGGAAAAGGATGGAGCAATAATGGTCTCCAGCACAAAAGCATGATGTTTATGCCAGGCTTTATTGTGATGAGTCTCTGTTTAATTTGGGTCTTCTGTGTTGGTGAGCTGCAGCAGAAGAGGAGAGGGCAATGTTGTGATGAGATACAGTGATTACTGGGGTTGGTCATTTAGAAAATGAAGACAGACACATTAACACACAGATGAGAAATGGACAAATTATGTAATTTAAACACACAATGATAAAATGTCCACTTGGAGCATCCATGTGCAAGATGCTAATCTATTCATGAGGAAGATGGAGAACTTGTTACTGCATGCATCATTCAGCTCCTGTGAAGGAAGAAGTCAAGTAGTGTCAGCAGGTATTACTGTGGGACATAATCAACACAAGGGGACATTTCCTACTCTTTAAAATATCATTTTTGTGCCTGTTTCTGTTTATAACTGTAGTTTTGGCTTCATAAATCTTTGCCTAAATCACTGTTCAATGAATGTTTGTAACACTGCCCTTTTCTGGACATCAGTGAGGAGCTTCAAAATCTGTAGGCTGTTCTCCACACCCTCAGTAGTTTTTTTTGCATGATCCATTTTAACATTTTTGACCAGATGAAACGCTGAAGGGCTTTTTGTTTAGCTCCCATACGATTTGAAATGCAGTGAACAGCGGCAGAAAGAAAAGGTTAACTTTTAAAAACGTTGTTTATTTCCCTCTGACAGCCAAATCCTCATGGCTAAAGATGATATGAAAGGCAGCACAAATGGTTACAGACTACACCTGCAGAAGCATTTTATTTGAAGGGAAGGATTTGTGACAAAGAATTTTTATAATAAGTCTAGTTGATAGAATTCATTTCGAAAAGCTTTGATAGATGGTTTGACAAAACGTTGCCTATTTAGTATAGCCAACATTTTAGTTTCCTTCTAACAGTTGTTTTCACATTTTATCAGCCAAGTCTTCTACAGTATATGACTTTTAAACAGTTATAGGGTACACTGTTTGGCTTTGTTGTTGTATTGCTTCCTCGTTGATTTTGCTAGTGTTTGGGTTAGTTGGCCATTTTTATTGTGCTTCCAGTTAGCCTGCAGGTTCTCTTTTATATACTGTTTTTGTTAGCTTTCTCCTTTTATCTTGACCTGCATGCTAGGTATTTTATGAGCTATCTTTTATTGGCGTGCTATTTTTTTGTGGTGGGCAACAACCACATTTTTCTTTTGTACTCAGTCAAAATTCATGACTTTTGGATGTGGACTTTTTTGAAGAATAGACTTGTTAAGATTCTGTGAGACTCCAAAGACAACTGTTAGGTCTACTTTTAAAACTAATATTTTCTGTGTCTCAAGGTCTCTGCTTCAGTTGTGTTTTTCCTCTCTGTCCCTATTTGCAGCCTCATTCCAACTATTCATTGCCATTTCTCTACCTGTCCACCAGATGCCCTCAGACCCTCCTGTCTCAGTCACATGACTTCCTCACCAGCCACTCCCTCATGTCCTGTAGTACCCTCTCTCCTGCCACTCCCATCACCTGACCCCCCCCTCCCCCTCCCCCCACGCACCTGCTCACCTGTTTCACATTTCTCTAATTAGTCTCAGGGTGTAAATAAACCCAACACCATCAGCACTTCTCCTCCCATTCTCTTAAGATATTTAATGGCTAAAAGGACATATTAAGAAAATTAAAAAAGGAAACTCAATCTGTTGAGAAATAAAACTCTGACATTAATATTATTTATTACAGATTGGCTGCAGTCACCAGCTGTTTCTTCCAACACCTATGTTAATTTATGGATGCTGGTTCGAGCTAGGCGGGACACCATCTGAAGCTAAGAAACTAAAACAAGATGACTGACGACAGGTGAAGGATCCACCTTAACTGAATCTGTTTAGCCGGCAATTTCTGTGCTGGGTGTCTGGTGGCTGCTATGTGTGTTTTGAAGCAGACAGATGCTGTAGTAGGCCTTGTGGCAAGCAAAAGAAGAAATGCGAACAACACTTTCTGTGCTGAGTAACAATCTGTTTTGTAAAGATCTCTACATAAAAGCTAGCATTATGTGCAGTAAAGCAAAAAGGCAGGGGTCCTCTGGTTTACGGATTAGGTGTGACTCTCAAGCTATCTGTAGGTGAAATAGTGAATATGATAGGTTTATCCTACATGTCTGTGGTATTATTAGCATCTGCAATGTATTCCTCGTGGCCTTTGTGAACTATAGGCCCCCAGACCTCCGTGATCCCACTAAGGATGAGCAGGTTTAGATATAAGATGCAACAGAGAGACAGAATATTAGAAACACCTGGTAATATAGGCGCAGGCCTCAAAGCACCCTCGTGCGCCATCAGGTAAGGAACACAGTTTATTTATATTGCACATTCCAACAAGGCAATGTGCATAAGAAACGCATGATCAAACAATATATCAAATGAAATAGACAAAGAGAACGGTCTGTGTCAAACACAACACGTAACACTTTTCTCATAAGGAAGAAACATCAATGGGTGTAAAAAAGAAACTTTATTATAAATAGCTTTTTGATCCTATCTGTTGATGGTTTGCTTTCTCTACATGTTTAACATTAGATAGCCAGTTATAACTTGTGTGGTTTGTTAGGGTTTTAACCCTCTTGCAGCCTGCTGTTACGTTGCGTTTTTTAGGCTTGTGATAACGCGGTTTTTCAGCCACAATCGTGTTGGATTGTGCCAATCATTTATGTTCATGGGAGCCTTTTTATTAAACTATTTCAGTGGCATTGTTTTATTACGTTTGTGTGTTTCAAGATATGTATCATTTGTTACATTCTTTATCTCCAATCCCTATCAATATATTTTTGGCGTCACTGTTTATATCCTTTTGTGGCGAAATGTGTGAATTTGATCACTTTTCCATACCTGTACTCCACCTATTCACATGTGCTTATTGCAGAAACTCTACATTGGGGCGTGTGATGGCCATTGAACGGTTTTGAGCACCTTACAGCAGAAATGTAAATTGGTGCCGATGTGTACTTCTTAAACCTCTTTAGCACACACAAGTCTGAAAATGTTGATAATGTATCTGAAATAAAGAATTGGCCGGATCAAGATGAGGTATGGTCATGGTCTTCAAGAACTTTGGTACACCAAATCTGAATTCTGTGCGTCCATCTGAATAATGCAACTAGACCCTTCGAGTACCAACTGAGGGAAATACAGCTCCAAAAAGTCATGTCATATTAGTTTAACATAAAGAAAAAACAAACCCACATTTTCTTCTCTAACAATGACACAAACTTAGCTGAAGATGAACCCAAAACGCCCCTGTATCTGTAGCTACAGTTTTCTGATCTCATCATTGCTTTCCCTTCACGCAAATTGAAAATGATTACATTAGTTTGTGCTGTAACATAAAGTAGTTTGTCATTTTATTGAGCAGAATGAGTTTAAGGTCAATTATCCTGTGTGTGCTTTTGTTCACTTGTCAATAATATTTATTATGAGATTGTTGTACTATAAGAATGTGATTCTCTCTTAGGATGTCTTTTCCATTTCTCCCCCGTTAAAATGACTTTGTATTGGCCTGAAACAATAGCGAGTGGATTTCGCCTGTGTGGTCCTCGGTCCTGGTGGTATAATTCCCTCATTTTCAATTCCTCACACAGCCCTCAGGCTTGATGGAGATTGTTTTAGAGGTGGTTTGTGTTGCTATATTCTAACATCCGCACACAAGCTACCAGTTAGTACAACCTATTGTTTCTGTGTAGGTTTCCTTCCCCTTTAAAAAAAAAAAATCTCTAAGGTTTTGAATTACCCTGCTCACTCGCTTGTTTCTTAGTCTTTCATGGTGAAGCACTGAATCAAACAAATCTCTGCGGGGAATGTGCTTCACTAACAGGAAGTGGAACAAGCAACAGGCACATGTGTGGGTAAGTAGGACACACACACACACACACACACACACACACACACACACACACACACACCCACGATAGAACCATTTTACATTCACAAAGACCATTGTTAAAAAAGCAATAACTCGATGTATGTTTTTCTTTGGGATGAGTTCAGCTGTGTGACCAAACATTTCACAGTAAATAATGATGCAACTGCGGATATTCCTTAACCAGTCAAACAGTACGCTGCCTTTTCAGAGGGGCGTCATGTGCAACCTCCTGCACACTTGAGAGGATTTAGGAATGAAAAGTAAGGTGATGAGGTCTTCTGAAGACAAATGTGCAGTACAAAAAGGTGTGAGAAACAAATAGAGATGGGCTTTTAATGTGTTTGTCTCTGCAGTGCAAAGAAGTATACTTTGTAAAATGATTAGGAAGAAAACTGTCTTTTTGTAAAACACTTTTTTCCTGTGCTGCTGTGTGCACTCGAACACATAATCTCTAGGAGTACAAGCTGTGATTTAGCAGGCATATTTTTATCTTGCATTTCAGATCCCTGAGTACACCGCACAGTGGAGTATCATTTCCATTATTTTGTTTCTCAGATTTTCCAAAGGTTTGTCACACCTGTTTTCAATAAGCGTCACAGAAGAGTAGAACATCTTGTTGAAAAAGGAAACATGATTTTAAAAAAAGGATAAATGTTAACCGCCTCTTTGAAAAGTTCAGGATGCGAACATCATAATCCCTCCTCCTCTCAAGAAAAGAAACAATTACAGCATCAGGTTTTTAACAGGGAGGAACAGCTTTCTCGGCTTTGTTAAACCTTACATTTTTGAAGTCGTGCACCTCAAGTACTTCCTCGCTGCCGTTTCCCATTCTGAAGATCTCAATGCGCTGACCCGGGTCAATCTCCATCACACCGTCTCTCTCCAGGCCATCCACCATTGCCTTGTAGTGGTGGTCGTACACCTGCAATGACACAAAGAAAGCCTTCTGTGACTGGGCAGCATTTGTCATTGGATATATCATAGTTTTGTACCAAAGAATAGTAAAAGGTCAGAGAAAGCATAACAAGAGGGCCACTTTCTTTTGCTGCCACTCAAAATGTCACAATTGTTCATCATTTACCTACTCTGCAGAGAAGTATAAAGATAGCCTTTCTATATCTCAGATTTGTATCTGCGACCAGTGGGTTTGTAGGTCGGTGGAAACACAAAAAATGTTCCCACCCTTTGGCAGCTAACAAATTCGGCCTAGGAGGCTGACATTTGGCATGAAGGTCAAATGTGTGGGTGTGAAGGTTTGTGTTGTGTCTTCATGGTTGCAGTTAAGCGATTCACGCTTGTTTTTAGATTTAAATGGCTCTGGTTTTAACAGCCGTTTCCATGGTTGGATGAACTATCAATTTACAAAGACTTTAAGACACATTCAAGGGGACCAAATACAGCAATTTGCAGTCATTTCCTTTTTGTCCGTCTGCTTGGTACTTGTATGCGTGAGTTTATCGGAAGTATAAAAAGCTTTAGGCAGCGTCCACACGGCGGCATGCGTTGAAGCTTGCCGGTGAGCTTGTCTGAAACTCGACCAACAACCAATCACATGAATCTCCCGCCCCGGACACACAAGCACGCGGTTTGATTGGCTAGAGCTTACTGGTATATGATTTGATTGGCTGACGATTCCGCCGAAGCTTCAAAAGTTGAACATTGCTCAACTTTTGAAGCGAGCAACGCGAAGCAATGCTCCCACAATGCAGTTCGGCAAAGCGTGACGTCACCCCATTCAAAGTGAATGGGCAGAAGCGTTGAAGCTTCAACGAACGCTGCCGTGTGGACGGGCCGTTAGTGTGCACGTCAATGGTCTGCAAAGGCTTAAATACCAAAGTTCCCTGAAACGCCTCCATTTTTACTTCCGGATCATAGTGACGTCACTATGTAACATTCGCATTTTCCATTGGCTAGCGCTCCAACACATTGTACGTGATAGGCTAAGGGGCGGGACATCTCTTAGAGGTTGAATAATCACAACCGAGCCGGCCAGCTAACCAATCAGAGCAGACTGGGCTCTGGTTTCAGACAGAGGGTGAAAAGAGGTGCTGCAGCACAGGCAGTATGAGAAAAAATAAAGAGCTTTTTGAACAGTAAAGCATCTAAACATTTCTCAGTAGAGGCACACAATAGAAATGTCAACCTTGAAATGAGCATAATGTCCTCTAGAACCAAAACATTGAGCTGAAGGTGCTAAAAGGTCTGCAGGGCTGCGGTTACTGCCGAGTTGGTTTGTTATTTTTCTGTTTGTCCCTATGAAAGCCCTCTTAACACCACAAATAGTCATCTCAAATATTGATTATACCAGCTTTGAAGTATTGAAGGCTGGATATTTCCTTTAACCCACCATAATAGCCAATTATAAAAGCAACATCCATCATCGGAAATATCACAGCCACTCCAGTGTTGACAGGGTAACTTGGAAATATTGTTTCTCTAATACAAGATCTAACTGACATCCAAACTGCTGCATTCAGAAACTCACATCAGTCACTTGTGCAATTAAAATATTTGTGTTGACAAGCTGTAGAGTTAAATAGAATAATGTATTGATTGAAGGAGCCTCAAGTAAGTAAAATAGAGACCTTTGGAATCCTTTACAGTTTCTTCTCTTCACTGTTGCCTTGAAGCGGTGTTGTTTATCTCGACTGCTTGCTTATGTACTGTTCTTGGACATGCATGGATGGTTCTTAAAATTCCCTGTCTGAAAAATGATTCATGCCCACCAGCTGAAAATATGCTATTAATATTTATGTGAGGGTTGTGTTATGATGAGAAATATATTGCTGAGTTCATCTTCATCTGTCTCAGTGGCAAATCAGAGCCTCGCCAATGAGACGCATGATTAATGAATACACTCGGATGGGAGTCCATCAGGATTTATGTCCCTCATCAGAAACATCTGAATGTACTCTAACGCTCTAACACATAATTAGCTTTACACTTTTCCACATGTTCTTTTGTCTTTTCTTGCTTATACGCAGTATCCAAGACCTTTGAATACACTGCAGCACATACAGAAATTACTTTTCTTCTTTGTAGTCGGAGAACAGAGTAATAATGTTCAAATGGGATATAATTCTTAATAGAAGACCACTGTTAGAATGGCACAAGCCTATAAATCTCCATTAACACGGGTCGGAGTAGCCTTGGCTCCAAAGAGAGGTAGAACTTAAAATCGTCAGGAGAAGCCAAATTAAGATGGGCTTGAAATGTAAGTGTCAATTGAGCAGTTATGGATCAAATTGGGGCTATTAAACAGTCTGAAAGTCTGTGTGGTGAATTCAAGTTCTATTTGAGCATTTCTTTTATATTAACATAAAGGTAGAATGGGGGAATAGATTCTGGAGACTTATTGATTTATACTAAAACAGTGAATTACATTTTCAGCAGGCTATCACTTTTGATGAAAATCCAACGGTGAGAATCTCCCCACTGCACCAGGTTGAAATAGATAATAATGTATTACAACAGTTTGACTTCAGCTGGTTCAATATCCAAAGCTGCTGCTGTGCACCATAATTGGCATTCTGAAAATAGAAATGAATAGCCCGTGTTTGGCCTCCTGCGATACTTATAGGAGCTTCAGTACATTGGGAAGCTTGCGGCGTGATTTATGCTGCAATAAGGGGAAGATTTAAAAACAAACACAACACTTTGCCTCGCTGTAATAATGATGATTGTTATAAATTTGTTTTTGTGCTGACTCATTATTTGCATCCCAAGTTTATGTTTAAATAGGGCTAGTTTCACAAAATGTACTTATCTTGTACCTTCTCTAAATAGCAATTCACAGAAACTGTCACTTGGCCTAAACCTAAAAAATAATAGTGTGAAAGTAAATTAGCTTTCCAAATGACACTGAACAGGCAAATACAAAGGCCAGCACAAAGGAGAAGCTACACTCTCTGTATTAAGACTTTGCAAGGCCGATATATTGCAACTTCATTAACAATACAGTTGAAACTCTGAAACTGCTCTGACATTTAAGCTGCAGTGGGCAAGAATGTATTTGAAAACACACCATGCATGAAGTCTGACCAGAAGATCCTGAATAAAAGTACACAAATCGGCTCAATTAGAGACACTTACGTCAAGGAATTTACCACTTAAAGAGAAATGGTTTACAGTTAAGTTTGTAACAAATGTATGGTTGCACTTTATACATGATTGGATAAGATTGGAAGTTAAGCTTAGTAATTTGTTCACAGCTGCACTTTCCTGATTTCTATGAGCACAAAGCAAACTCCATTCACAGACTGGATCATGCTGTGGAAATCACTAAAGTAGTGGTCTTGAGTTTTATCTACATAAATAATAAACAATCTGCATATGTTGTGCCTTACCAGTCATTACACTTTAAAACATCGCACCTGCTAAAGATTGGATTTATTTCCTAAAATCATTATTTATGTATATTCTATTTTGCGTTCTTGATGTATATAACCAAAGATAACACAACATTTGATGGAGCTAGATCATTTGAAGTCAGTTTTTGCCAAAACTTGTTTAAATTAAAGGTTTCCTTTTATCAGTTAAGACTCTTGTTTTCGATTCTGAAATGTACTGCTAATATTCTAACAAAATATGTTTTGGCCTCATGGGGGCATTGCAACGATCTATAAGCCCAGCATGATCATTACTGCCCGTTATATAGTTGCTGGGAAAGGTTTTAGGAAACATTTTAGGCATGTTGCAGATATGGAAACATATTTATTTGAAATGTGCATGATTTTTTTTAAACACCTAATGATTGTTAGTCAAATATTCACGTTTCTCCACAAACGTCACATGAAATATCTGACTCTTTAGCCGCTTGATGTCTAATAAGTTTCACCAGCTAGTTACTGGCGTCAGCTGTTCTGTTTTCTCAGCTGGGTTTAGAGCTATTGTTTCTAAAATCAGCTTGGAGTTGTAAAGTTGGAGGCTGTTAAACCAAAACGATGAACTGCAAAATGCAAAAAAATATCCATAGAGCCGACGTGAGCTGGAAGTCAATTAATAATTATATTTGGCCTTGTTATTTATTTCATTTTTAATGTGAAAATACCATAAATTGTGATTGTTACAGACTTGACTACATGCAGTGAAACATACAGTATGTGAATAGGATATATTTTATATCTATTCCACAAACTCCTTTATAAGATAGTACTACATTTGAAACTTAGCTTGTCTTCTAAAATATTGATTTGAGAAGAAACTCTTTTATGTTATTTTTCTGGCTTTTCATCAAAAGACTCCACAGCTCTGAAATCCCATTTTAAGATTTCTTTTGGGATTCAATATTCTCAAAATGTCTTAAGTTTCTTGTCAACATGTGAAGGTCTTACTGCAGCTATAAGCAACACTTTGTTTTCCCCACAGCAAAGCATCTTCTAAGATTATGTCGGAGTGCAAAAACACTTTTCAGGAATAACAGCATAACTGCTGGTTATCCGAGAGCAAAGCAGACACAACAATACATTGATGTACAAAGATGTTGTTGTACAAAACTGAACAGTGTATCCGAGCACTTAAAGGTTACACAGCAAACAATCTTACTGGAATACACATTGATTGCTAGGAAACACTTCTGCAAACCAAGTGTTGTTATTTATTTGAAAATCTGTCCGATATCCCTCTGGAACAGCTGGTCCTTTCTCACATCACACGCCGCCCCACACTGTGGTACATTACGAGATGAAGAATTCAGATCTCCACAGCTCGGAAAACATTAAAGCTCAGAAGTGTGAGGCGATCTGCACAGACAATGCCTTGTTTATTTCCTCTGTTGGAGGTTTCTGTCTGAAGTGGTTCCTAACAACCTCCACCTAGATGCTTTCAAACACAGACTCACAGCCAATGAGAAGCGGCAGGCACGGGGGGTTGTTTGTGTGAGCAGGTTTTGGCAAGACACCCGAGGACATTAAGCAAAGGTCACGTAGATGTTGTTTCAGGTGAGTGGGTCGCAGTTGGTAGTGTGTGTGTGTGTGTGTGTGGAGAGAGAGACAGTGTGTCCATATGTGCATCTATTGAGGAGGCGGCCGTGGGAATGTGAGAGATGACTTGATGACAATATGTCCTCTTAGTTGTCCTTGAGGGTGAGGAGATAGAGGCTCCAGTCAGGCGGAACTGGATGCCTGTCACTCACGGCGGGGGAGGTGATGGGGGGGGGGGAGGCGGAGGGCTGGGAGGGAGGAAGGTGGTGGTGGGGGGAGTGCGAGGGCTGCACAGTGCATGGGCCCCCTGGGAGCCATCGGCAGGCCTGTGATAGATCGAGCTGGACAGCAGCTTAGAACAGCGTGTCCTTTCAGCTTCAGTCCTTTTTTAAATCCTCGCTGGTTTCAAAACGCCTAGAGTAGAGACGCGTGGCTTCAAATTATTTTGATAACGTGTTAAAAATAATTCTCATATTATACCGTATTTAGTTAATTTCATATAAATCAAGAAAATGAATACATCCTAAAATGTATACTGCTTGTGATTTGTGATACAAAAAACATAAATTCCTAATCACTGTTTAAACGATGACAACAACATTTAATCGTTGTTTCTGCCAAGTCCCAAAATGTTGAAACTGTAATTCACTGACAAAGCATTCAGTACAATATTCACTGTATATATATTTAATCTGTTAGAAGGCAACCACAGCACTTGGTTAAGATTAGGGGGAGATCAAGGTCTTAGTTTAAAGTGATGATCAGTGACCTCATTAACATTTGACTGAACACACTATCTTTCCATCTTAAGCACAGAGTTACCTTCATTATAAAAATAAACCTGCTTCACTGTTTGTAGAAGATTGCATGTTAATTGTTGCTACAGTAGCTGAAGCTCTGACCACTACCAGCCTCCAGACTGAGACTATTAGCATTGGTTAGCATTATAACTATAACTGTTGAGTGAAAACTGCTGATTTATTTACACTTGAGTCAATTCTGTTGAGCCATTGATTTAAAAAAATCAAAATATACCTGCTAATGTCCAGATAGAAGACATCTTGACATGTTGCAGTAGGAAAAGCAAAGGATTCAAAATACAATGATTGAAGGCTAATGTCCATTTAGCTTCTTCTGTTTTAAATTCCTCAGCGTTATACTGCATGCTGACTCACTTTCAAACTGTTACGACATACTTGAACCTGAACAATTATTATAGCAAATAAGCTTTTCAAAGTCAACATTTCTGCTGTGAAGTCGAGTCTGTAATTTCTTCAGACAATACAAATAGATATATTTTACATAATTCACGCATACTGTGAGTGACCGAGTGTGCCTGTGCTTAAGATTTAGCTTAATAGTCCGTTTCTCAAGAGATTCTGCCTGATGGCTTATTAGAGGCTTTGTTTTGAATTATTAGTGGTGTGTTGTCCCGTTAGATCACATGTGGCTCGAGAGCAGTAAACATTTCAATTGATCGGAGGAAGCTGACATTTCCTAAAGTGTTCTTTTACAGGAGAGTTGCGCTGACAATGAAATTGCAGATAGTCGGGGGGGGTGAGTCACACAGTTTGACGTCTCTACAGTTGCAAGAAAAAGTATGTGAACCCTTTGGAATTGCCTGGATTTCTGCATAAATTGGTCATAAAATGTGTTCTGATCTTCATCTAAGTCACAACAATAGACAAACACAGTCTGCTTAAACTAATACCACACAAACAATTATATGTTTTCATGTTTTTATTGAACACACCATGTAAACATTCACAGTGCAGGGTGGAAAAAGTATGTGAACCCCTAGGCTAAAGATTTCTTCAAGAGCTAATTGGAGTCAGGAGTCAGCCAACCTGGAGTCCAATCAATGAGACGAGATTGGAGGTGTTGGTTGAAGCTGCCCTGCCCTATAAAAAATACACACCAGTTTGAATTTGCTATTCTTAAGAAGCATTGCCAGATGTGAACCATGCCTCGCACAAAAGAGCTCTCAGAAGACCTACGATTAAGAATTGTTGACTTGCATAAAGCTGGAAAGGGTTACAAAAGAAAAGCCTTGATGTTCATCAGTCCACGGTAAGACACATTGTCTATAAATGGAGAAAGTTCAGCACTGTTGCTACTCTCCCTAGGAGTGGCCGTCCTGTAAAGATGACTGCAAGAGCACAGCGCAGAATGCTCAATGAGGTGAAGAAGAATCCTAGAGTGTCAGCTAGAGACTTAAAGAAATCTCTGGCACATGCCAACATCTCTGTTGACGAATCTACGATACGTAAAACACTGAACAAGAATGGAGTTCATGGGAGGACACCACGGAGGAAGCCACTGCTGTCCAGAAAAGACATTGCTGCACGTTTGAAGTTTGCAAAAGAGCACCTGGATGTTCCACAGCACTACTGGCAACATATTCTGTGGACAGATGAAACCAAAGTTGAGTTGTTTGGAAGGAACACACAACGCTATGTGTGGAGAATCCAAAGGGTTCACATACTTGTTCTTGCAACTGTAGATTCTCTCTGCTGTAGCACACCAAATGTTGCATTGTTGTTTTTGTAATGTCAGGCTGGTGAAGCCTTTATTCTCCAGGATTTACACATGTGAAGTTTTATTATCATCAAATATTTTCAGCAATTAATTCCAGCTACAGTGTAAAGTGTCTTTTTTGTGAATCGACCCAAAAATGAGAATAAAACACACTTTTTTTTAATGAGGTTTGTGTCCTATGCAGGTTTAAAAGAAATCATTGGAGTGCTCAAACTCAAATCAGCAAGGCATGGAGAATCAGCGTTCGCACCAGTGTTGCAGAGGAAGCTGTCTTCTGTGTTTCCCTTGTCTCTCATTGTCCTCAACCAGCATGCATTTTTCTGAGCACAAGTATATTCACATGCGCCGTCACATAACAACAACTAATGACTCCCAAATACTCCGGTTGCACTCTAGTTGGCATGGTTGTTTTTTTAGGGTAAAATGGAACATCTTTGTTAGATACTTTTCATATTGCCACTGCAGAGGTGTAACCTTTATGAATAAAAGCGAACACAGCTTCTGCCGGAACAATTCATCTTCTTCTAGGATAATGACAATTAAAGACACACACACACACACACATTATGAAGTTTCGCCAGAAGCACAAGAAAATTACTGTAAATGAAAACAAACCTGTGTGGGGAATTGTTGGAAACGTTATACATTAGGCAGAGGTGAGAGTAGGAGCAGGTTTCTATGGAGATATTACTCGAAAATGAGGATCCACAAGGGGAATAATTACAGCTGGTATAGATTTCCCACCCAGGAGCAGCAGTGCAGATGGCCTTCACACATTTCAACACATGTTCTCAATATACCTTGTCAGACACTGTACTGTATGGTATGCATATTTGTGGATGTGTTTCCCTGGCAAGGTGATTTTTTAACAGATTTTTTTATATAGAGAATCTGAGAGGAAGAGATAGAGAGGGGGATTTGATAGTGTGGTGTCTCGAGACCTCAGGGATTATGTTTGTGGACACTGATTATCAAGCCTGTCAACTACCAAGGCCTGGAGAATTTGGATAAATGAAGTAGGACTGCTCTCCGGTTGCCAAACACATGCAGGCTGCTGTTTGACGATGGCTGCTGAATACAGGCAGCTGGTTCTGGACAGGCGCCAGCTCAGAAAATTCAATTTGGAAAATACTGGTCAGTCACTAATTCCTCATCAACTTAGTTGGTACAGGGTAAAATGAGCCTCTGCCAGTGCACAAAATCAATCTCACTGAACAACCTGACTGCAAACAGAAACACCATGCAACATGTTGCAAATACTGGAAATACAGTATGTGGCTGTACGTTATCCATTTACAGTATATGATGACACTACTTGTCAATTTATGCTTTTGAATATGTACTGAATGTATAATAACAATCATTGAAGCCTGAAAATGTTTACATAAACAACCAAAATGCAATTTTACTCGCACAAAATAGCAGAACGATTTTCCACAATGTTTATTGAAACATTACAAAGTGTGCTAGACATTTGCCGTTTCCCTTCTCATACATTTTCCTTCCTACTAAAACGTAATTAACTTTACCATCTTTGTGCTTGCTCTCTGTTGTTTATTGTTTACCCTGCAGCTTCTACCTTGACCCCGACCACCTCTGTATGACATGTTTAAATCCCTATGATATATCGCTTCCATCAGTGAAAAAACCCCACATATATTTCTCTTTTCTTTAGCTTTCAGCAGGTTATATAAAGATAGCTTTGAATTCCTGTTGATCTGGTAATGATGCAGTCAATCGCACAATAGCTCTTTCCCATTTTAGACCTGATTCTTGTGTTTTTTTAACGTTATGCTGAATAGGGCTGCCACTCAGTGGACATTACAGTTTATATCGACGGTGAATGTCTGAAAGTTCTATGGGCATAAAAATGCCTGTTGCCAACAAGAGGCTTAAGAAACGCCCCCACCTCTTTAATACAGCTCGATTATTTTACTTTAGAGAACTTGTGTGAAGTCATGGTTGCTATTAGAAACACACCAGTTAGTTTAGTGAAACCCCTGAGTGTCACAGAAAGTGTTAAATTAAATTGTATTCTCTGTTAATTTATATTTTTACTTAGTTAAAATATGCTTCCATGTAGATCAATAACCACACCAGGCTTTCTTGGCAGAGGAATCTTCTAAATATAAAAGCAAAACATGCAGTTTTAACTTTAGTTTGGAAGCTGTATGCCTGGGCCCCGTCTCTAATGAGAGGACTAGTCGAGCCTTTGCGCATCCAAGCAATTAAGAAACGTTGCCCTCTGCTTAACTGCAGGAAGTTCTTTCAATAGCTCCGACAAACTGAAAAGCACAAAAGTCCCCTGAAGCCTCCACATGGCATGACACATAATGAAACTGTATTTTGATGAATTGAATCATGTTGTTGCACCTTAGCTTCACTCTTGCATTTCTGTGGTATCTTAAATGTTTTGGAAGTTACTCAGAAATCATTATGTGGGTATGTGGAGTATGGAGCATTAAATGGAAATCTAAAACTAGATTGCCGTGAAGGGTTAAAGTGCTTTTGGGAATTCACCCAAGCAATTACTTTAAGCATCAATTTGATGTTAAAATGTTTTACAGCTGCCAATGCCAAAGGCCGGTTAAGGAAAATGCTAAGGTCATTAGCCTTTCAAAGAATAAGCTAGAATGTGTCAAATTGCAAAAGCTTAATGGAGCTGTCCTCCTAAATCACATTAACACTGCTAAAACAAACAGCTGGCAGCAATATACCTCCCTTCTGAGCCAATTTTAAATAGTGTAGTAATACAGTGTATTTTTCTCCTTTTAGCAGATCATTCCAAACACAGTATAGATGTTAAGATGCCGCTCTCAGATATTTCTCACAGAGCAGCAATGCAGTTTAAACACTGAAACATCAGTGGTAAGAGTCACATTTTGAGACAGTTTCTCCAGAGAAAAGAGCAAAAGCTTCTTTCTACGTCTACCAGTTTGCACTGTTGTTCAATTACCACACAATTGCAGCCATAGGTTTAAAGAGTGCATTTACGAAAGAGTGAATTATGACATTTCATCACATCTAACACTCCTGAAGTGCAATAAACGTCACTAACTGATGATGCTTAACAGTGTAAGAGTATCCGAGAGTGGGTTTTTTCCTTTAATGTGCAGCAGACTGGAAAACTATATTACTCTAAGTTTATCGACAACCACCACGAAAAAAGCTGTTTATGTGGGGGATAGTGGAGGTGGAAATGCTTGAGCTTCACACAGTAATGGGTTTGAGTCTCTGCCCTTAATCAGATTGGTATCAGATCGGTGTCGGGTAGCGCAGACGGCTAGTACCGCAAGATATATAGAAATTCCGTTTTTTAAAGATGTTTGAAAGGAACATCAAAACAGTTTGAGAAAAGGCTCACACTTTGTTGCTTCCTTGATAACGGATGAATAAGAGGATTGATCCTCAAATATGACAACAAATATGAGCATCAATCTTCTTATAATATTTTAGCTAGGAGACTGTTAGCTTCAACACAGTCTCACGGCATTTCGTCTATTAATTTGTGTTCACCAACACGATTTCGCCCTTTTTTTCATGTCACACAGAACGATTTTAAAAGCAATGTAAATAATAACAAATTAGAAGGAAAAAAAGATGACAAAAAATACAGATTTCAGTATTCTGAGGACCTTTGCCCCATTTATTTTCCTCGCGGACGGCAAAAAAAACTCAGATATTATACAATTTAAAATAAAAGGGATTAGGTTTAGGGTTAGATATTGAGTAAGAACATGTTTTTATGAACCACACAGCTTCTGGTATTCCAAGACCCGACCGGACAAAAACATACTACCAATAGAAATACATTGCTTTAAAAATCGTTCTGTGTGACACAAAAAAAATGCGAAAATCGTGTTGTTGAACACGACTCAATATATTAAATTAATTTCGTGACTATAACACGAAATGCCGTGAGACTGGGTTGTTAGCTTAGCTTAGCATAGAGACTGAAAGGAGCAGGACACAGCTAACCTAGTCTCTTTCTTTAACCACTATCAACTCCTTTACCTCACAAAAAAACATGTTATATCTAGTTTATTTATTGTAAAAGTATCAAATCTGAGTTGTAAAGGCGGGTTATGGATAATTTCTGAAGCGATTTAATGCGGGAGTTTGTTAGGAAATTACCAAAAAGCTTCTCCTTATATCTGTTATCCCCTAGTAGCAGAGATGGGGCAGTGTTTTTTTAGTTGCCTAGTCTATTCTAGTCTGAATGATTCATTGATCATATATCTGAGTAAGATTTTCAAAATAGAAATCTATAGCTGTGCTGTGTTGATGAATCATATAAGCACTGTCCGTGGTGCTGATGTTGAATGCAGATTTGTTATTGTGACTTTTTTCTCCGAGTCTAACTTTTGTGTCAGTTTTGTCCTGAATCTTTAATATTCTCTAAACTATACAGCTATAGGTACTAATAGTCTCTGGGGAACAAAACAAACTGGATCCGCTTGCCTGGATAAACTGTTCTAAGCCATCTAGAAAAGCTACAGCAACTACATACATCACAACACATTTTTCTTAACATTTAAGTCTGTGTCAGGATCGAATCAATCAGATACTATATGAGATGTATTTGCCTAATTGTGCAGAGAGCCAGGCTAGCTGTTGCCGCTGCTTTGAGTCTTTATGCTAAGCTAATCACCTCCTAGCACTAGCTCCAACACGTAACACAGAGACATTAGAAGGGGACCAGTCTTTTAATCTGACTGCCATCTGTTTTCTGTAAAAAGCCTATGAATAACATAAAATATTTTTCTTGGCTTTCCTCTGTTGATTCAATGTGGAGACAGCAACCGTTAAGTAATTGTTTCTGTGGATCTCTTTATTGGCTTGAAAAGTGGAGAGGAGAGGAAATAATACTTCTTTAAAAAGAGAAAAACAGTTACCAAATAGGTTCTTCCAGGAGCACCTTTCTGTCAGGAATAATGGAGCGTGGATATATCTGAGGGCTGCTGGGAATATATGGAGCATATTTGTGCAGTAACTCAAGTGGAATTTTGGCAGAACTCACAGACTATCATACTTCTCCTGTTTTATTTTCCTTGCTGAAATCCATTCATCACAGAGCCTGTGAATCTTCAACATAGCCTACCTTTTCTCTTCTGTCAACCTACTCATACCTGAAAGGGATGTAATGACCCACTTTCTCTCCTTGTCCCCCGGCGACTCTGCCGCTTACCACGTTTGACCACCTTGCTGTGGTCGACTACAGTCTGCAGCTGTTGTTAATTTACAGGAGCACTGTGCACCCTTTTTCAGCTCTGAAGCACATATGACTAATCACACCAGCCATTTTAAACAACTTGAGCTTTCTCTGGCAATAAATCACCTTGATACGTGCTATTGTGCCCATAATAGAGCTGCGTTCAGGAGGGACTGTGCACGGGGAACTTTCGGAGCTGTTTAGTACTTTTGGTCAACACACTATTGTGAGACAAACTCAGGGACTGGGACACATTGTTGTTTGTTTCTATGATCTCAATAAAAATCAAAGTGAAAATAACAAAGGGCTGTATATTCTTTATACAACAGTCTGGGGAATATGACATTTCCCCAGACTGTTTGCTTAAAAAGTACATTCTTACATTCTTACCTTTTTATCTTTATTTTCAGGACAAAATCCATAACACACAATCTTATAAATATGCCTCAGAGGTTTTTCTAGACAGATTCTTGTGTGTGCATGCAAATGTGATATTAGCCTGAGCATTTAATGAAATGTTGCTGAGATAAATTTACCAAAGTTTGATCTTCTTTCAACATGTTGTTCCCTGTCAAAGATGTGTCTAACTTCTGCTTAACACGTTTCAGCTAAACCCCAGACAAACTAGAAAGAGGAAATAGCTGCTTTTTTCTCTTTACCTCGAAAACTCAGAGAAAAAAGGGACCTCCAAGTAAATATATACTTTTTATCTTCACCTGCCAACAGTACGGAGAACAGAGAGACTTCACAAGGCCTTTAAGGATGGTGTTAAAACAACTTTCTTAGGACATGACAAATGACGTAACATCCCTTTTAATACCGTAAGCCAACATGAAATAGATACAACTTCCACAGTATCATCAACCAGTAGTAAAAAATGAATTGAAGTTAAACGACACAAAGGCCTGTACTTTGACTCTGTTGTACCATTTCTTTCTTCCTCCTGTCATTGTATGGCACCGTGCTGCAGCCTCCCTTTGTGCCTTGCCTGCCTGGTAACCGCTCTGCAGAGCTGAGGAACAATCTGCTGCTTGTCAGGAGTACTGAATGAATCCTGTGGCTTATTTTTGTTTCACAATCTGAAACAGACTTCAGACGACCAAAGGCTGCGAGCAGAGACTGCAGGCTTCTGACGTGTGGGGCAGACAGTCACAAGGTGAACGACCTCTATCGTGGAAACGTCTCTTTGTCGCTCTGCTGGTTTCCAGCCACCTCCTAATAAATCAACAAGAGCACATTCTGGGATCCAGCAGCTAAGTGGCATTTAAGAAACAGCTTGTGAGAGCTGTAATGCTGCAATTTGGATAATTTAGACGCAAGGCAATACTTTTGGCCAGATGAACCGCATTAACAGCAACTGGAAAGTCTTTCAAGTGACTAAAGAAAGAAACTTAAAGTCCAAGTAGCATTATGTTAAAAGTCAATGATGGGAGAACTTAACTCAGAAGGGCACATTTTTTTCCCATTTGTTCAGGTTCACTCAATATTGGGGATGTGACACATTTAAATTCACTGGCAATACACCAACAGATGACAATAGATAGTCGCCTTGTTATTTATCAGCAGTGCCTGTAGTGCATTTATCTGAGTGCCAACTTATGCATTAAAAAATTGTGCGTGGAAAGCAATAAAAGCCGGTCTCCATTCAGCTTACTGCAAAAATGCCAAGATACTGTGTCTGCTGCAAACACCAATAACGGCAGCTTCTGCAGACGTCTACGGTTTAGTCGGGATGATCAAAGTCGAAATCACTACAACAAGAGCGCCATCGACTCTTCTTTTATCATAACAAAGCTGATATCCCAGGCATTACTTCATCTGTGCCTGAACACATATAACACAAGCCTGCGATGCCTGTAACAAGGTAGACCGTTGGAACAATCCCTTACAGAGCTTCTGGGAGACATACAGGCTCATAATTGTTCAAACATTGTTTACACCATGCCTCTGCCTTGAAGACACAATAAAGGAGGGAGTGATAGCCCTATGCAGAGACACTGGGCTATAACACTGGGTCTATTGGTACTGATGAGAAGCTCTTGGTCTGTTGCCATGGCCCCTGTGTGGGTTGCATGTCAGTACTGCTCTGCCCCTTCTTTTTAATAACACTGAAAAATACTTTGAAGGCCCAATGGGAGAACACAACCCATTATGCTCCCAATGCTCTGGGTCTGTCGTTACAGCCTCACATTGTCTCATGCTATTAGAAAAGGAAGAGTGTCATTATGTGACTTGGTTTTTCAGTTTTTGTAGTTGTAATGAAACCTATGTTACATCATGGTCAGCCACTAATGAAATACTTGCAAATTGAGCACTTTGAAATAGCAAATTAATTCTTTGCAGTATATTTTTCTGGGGTAGAAAATGAAAGCAGTAGCCAATATGATTTTTTCTCTTAGAATACAATTAATGAACAGCCTTTTTCCTCTCTTTCTATCAACATAGAATTATTAGCTAATGTCAATTCCGTTAACACAAGTGTTCGAAACTCACACTCATTGACTATTTCATTAGAGATTCGAGTGGTTTTTGCAACTATTAGAGTTCATGAATTATTAATAACCATAATAATTACTGTATGTGTCTAAAAACATTTCCTTAATCACATGTCTCTATACAAACATGATAAGGTCAGATCTCACCCTGTCATATGTTCGTATAGGTTCTCATTATATCATTCTGAAAGCAAATCCCTGCCTGGATGATTATCACACTTTCTTTGAGAGAATAAAGCACTACCTTTCTCTCTGTCGCACAAGGAGGCGGCCATACGAAAGGTACGCTCAGAGGTCTAATTAAGATATAAAACATTCTTTCAATTATTAATGAATTCATGCTCTTTGCAATTTCATAATGTACCGGACATTTCAATTACCACCTCTAGCTACTGTACCTGCACCTTGAGTTATAAATATCTGAAATGTGTTGCATGTATTATTATATAATAAAATACAGATATACATTAGGGTTTATTCCTAACACTATTTAAATTACTTACAGTTTATTATCCAGTGATTAATGTTATGCACGTTTGGAAGTGTAAACATGTAAAGATGCACTGTATAAGTGTATAAGTGTTAGGATGTTTACACTCCAGTCTTGATGGACAGGGTCAAATCTGTTTCTCAGCAGGAATTCATTTTGATATTAATATGTAGTTTATGACAGCAATGTTGTTAATTAAACCCTGCAACATTTCGCCCAGGCTATTATTTGTTCCTGCCAGACAGCTAATGAGCCCCATATTATCTCAGCAAGAGACAAAAGCCCAGAGGACACTCTGTACTTTAAGGAGTCTGTGGCGCCTCGTGTAAATGCTTAGAAGAAAGCTGTGTTTCCAAAACGACGCTTCCCTGCCTACTGATGGGGGAGTAGCAGTAGAAATGTAAAAGACCATCCTCCTCCTCCTCGAATTACATATGATTTGGACGTTTCCATTTCATCTGTCCACGCTGTAGCTGCTCATGCAGGTCAGTGGGTCAGCCCCGCTGCCACCAAGAACACCCAGGAAAAGATCTTGACAAGCTTTATCACCGTCAGATGACAAACTGAAGTACATTTTCTTGGGAAATGAGTCACAGCAGCAGAGTAGCAGCTGCCATCAATCATACACGTGGTGTTGAGTGCCAGATATCTACACATTCACCTCACAGTATGAAAAACACCCTACACTGTACTTAAGTGGCTCCTTGGACAAGTTGACCTTCAGAAAAACATAACCACATATTATATGTGGCATAATGACTACTTTTACTTTGAGTATTTTAAGTATATTTTGATGCTGATACTTTTGTACTTTTACATGTAACACAGTAATCCTACACTCTGCTACTTCTACTATTACTCAAGTATAAGATCTGAGTACTTCTCCCACCTCTGCTTGTAGCACAGAGGCCGGCGGTCACTATGAAAGCTCCAGCCTTTGGCCCTCGGGGAAACGCTCTTCCCACACATCCACACATCCACTTCCCACACACATTCACTCTCCTTCACCACTTGATTACTGCCCTCTACATCTCAGCCCTGTTTCAATGTATTGTATGCTCTTTGTTAACTAATCAGTTAATTCATAGACATTATTATTCATACTTTGGATTTGACTGACGTGTATGCTTAATGAGTTTCAACATTTTCTCCTTTCTTGACAGGCAATGATTGTACTTGTACATCTTGGTTTGCTTTGCATATAGATCCAGCTAGCCTGGATATTTAAAGTCTATTATTTCCCCACTCTAGTTTGTCCCTTTTCCTAAATGAATAAGATATTTTTGACTAGTCGTAGCGGGAAAAGCACACGTAAAACCAACATTACCAATAACTCAATGCAATGCAGAACTCAGCAGTGTTATTATTCACAATTCGGTTAAAGCGTTGGCTGTCACAAAGCTCTTAACATAAATCATTAAAAGTTATAATAAAGCATATTTACTTTGGGTCGGTTATGGTTTTTAAGGATGGTGGTGGAAAAAGTTTGTCTGGAGTCCCGGCCAAGAAACTCATGGCAGGATCTGCTCTCCACTGAATGGATTCTTCTGGTTTATGGTGATGGATTCATATGGATTAGTATGGATTGACAACATCTGGAATGAATACCTAATCATTAATGATGTTCATTACTGCTCTAAAAACTAAGCTGTCTGGCTTACTTTTCTCATTTCTGGAGTAAACACTTGAAGTTTCACTGGATGAAAGATCTCCTTTTAAAAGTATTATTGCTGATTCTTCATGTTTATTTCACCAATAAAGCAGCCCTAATAAGCCTTGCCGGTCCGGATGCATGTCATTATAATTAGCTAACATTCCAACTTTTCGAGCAAGTCTTCATTTTCTCACATAAAAAAGACTAATCAGCTAAGGTTTTTATCATGAAGTGTGCGACTGAGCATCAGACCTAAAGGGGTGATTTAGATGCAGCTTCTCTCTTCGCATATGTAGCAAGGTGACTAATGGGGCAAACCCGCCAAAAAGTCAATGCAACCTTTTAATTGCTGACAGATATTTAGCCGAGCACTCTGACATACCCATTTTCAAGATTAGAGTTTTACTCGTTTTAAAACATTTCTGATCTGCAATATGTTACCAAAGGACAGATGAACAGAGTTTTTCCATAGTGCTGTTCACTTCTCTGCCGTAGCATCGTAGCTGTGAATGCACTCGGAGGCTATAAGCGTTGCAGACTTACTGGGAGAGTGAAAGTGGATGTGAAAGCTCAATCACATTCTACATTGTACAACAGAGCAGAGGAGTCTTTCTTGGCAGTCACACTGGTGAGACAGAGAGGAGAGAAAGGAAAAGAGAGAAGTCTGGGGGGAGAAAAAAAGGAGGGCATTTGTGTCTGTTTACCCACCGCACTGTACATACTACATGCTTCACATGAGCTGCTGGTGAATTGGCAAAATGAAGTACTGGCAATTAAGATGCTGATCTTTCCTACACTAATATTATTCTAGCTTCTAAAAAGGAAAATTACAGACGCACTAAAGTGTTGTACGGCACAATAAATAACTCCCGGTGGGCTTTGCAGCGCTGTCACGCTCTCTGTAGCAGTCGCAGAAGAAGGCAATGTGCCACAGCCGCCATGAAGCCTTCCTACCTCAGGCACTCCACTGGCAACAATTTAAAACAACTCTCTTTTTGTTCTTCGCAGTCTGCAACCCCTCCCTCTTCCTCGCTGCTCCCCGAGTAGAAGGCATAATGCATCATCTTAGGAGGGAGCCTGCAGCGGCCTAATTTACCAGCCAGGGAGAAACACAAGTGGACACTGGCCTGCTAATGGATGAATGAGCCTGACGTGTAAAATCAGAAAAGATGACCAGACTGAGGGGCAGGCCTCCCAAAAGGTCTTGCCAAACCAGCTGTTGAGATAAACCTTGTTGCCTCACCAGAATAATAATTCCCCCATACGAGACTGAGTAAACAAACAGAGTTTAAAGAGAAGATAGTCTTGTTTTTTTTCCTGTAGACAAACTAAGAAGAAAGAGACAACAGAATCATATCATGATCAAATATTGTTTCTCCCCCCTTCCTGTTGCATGTTGACATCTGGACACTGAGGGGACTGTTGGGCATTCACCGCCTACGAGCAATAAATAAACAAAGGGGCGCCCGGCCTTGAAAAGCCGTACACCTGTGACCAGTGTGAAAGCAGCAGGCGCAGCACTGTTCATTAAAGAAGCCGGTCCTGACAGTGAGGCATTTAAGAGGCCATCAGGAGCGACAACTCAGCAGCTACCTTGGGAGCAGAGAGGGAAAGGCATCAAGGTGAGCAATGCAATTTCAGCTTGAATAATGGAGCACTTTCCTCCGGTCTGACATTCATGTATTTCTCGGGCAGATTTGCCGTACAGACCAACAACACCTGTGAGCTCTTCAATGTTCAACAGGAAAAAAAGGTTTACACAGGTCCCCAATTACTCTGTGCCTGGCTGCTGGTCTGCAGATAATCTCGCTCAAAGTGGTTCATGAATTAAAAATAGGACCAAATGTATCAAATCTAATGATATGAGCATTTCATTTAGGATGCAGTGCGCTACAGACATTACACACAGCAGACATCCACATCTGGATTTCATTCTTCACGGTTTTTATAAATAGTCTTGCAACTTTCTCTCACCTTTTTTTTGGATCCCCCAGTCAGATTCCATTTTTCAGGGAGTTACAGATGTAAACTGGTAATAACAGAGGATTCATTTACAAGGAGGCAAAATCCCCCAGTGCGACTTGTGGCCCAGAACAATAACGAGTACATGGTAAACAGAAATTTGCCGTAAGCCAAAAGAGAATGCCGAGGCCCCTTATCTACACACAAAAACACACAATGCACACTGATGCGTACACAATCACATGGGCACACACACAACCACGCCCTCCAACGCACGCACGCACGCACGCACGCACGCACGCACGCACGCACACACACACACACACACACACACACACACACACACACACAAAGAGGCAGACACACAGGCAATGATGGCACACTATCTTCCCAGAGCCTGTGTAACAACATATGTTTTCAGGTAATTAAAAGAAGATCCCAAGTGGTTATCATGCCATATTGAAATACAATGCACAGAGCAAATTACAATTCTGCGCTTATTTGCACAAAGCCGGGTGCACAGGGTCACGTTACTTTCAGTAAACTGTATGACGAGAATATACGACAAGTGTTTGTGGCTGCAGTCTGACTGTGGTTTAAACTTCTAATTAGATATGCTGAGGTCAAAGCAATATGTAATATGTGATACATGATGGTACGTGTTGGCTAGTTTGAAAGGAAGTAGCAATTGTTTTTAAGTGCAACAACACAAATTACACTATTTAGCACAAAAGAGTTTTAAGCAGTCATTAAAATGCAGGAAGTGATTTAAGGGTCGGAATAAGTGATTTTTTTGGAGCAGAACACACTTTGTAATCAATGTTTATAGTAATAACATCTAAGGCAGAGACAGGGTTTCCTTAGCTTGTGATCTTCAAAGCTGCGGATTCTTGGATTTGTCAGTTTTGATCCATCACTTGAAAAAGTCCAAGCCCTTGTATTTAAACTGGCAGTGGAGCATCATACTGTTCAACACCACCTTCTAGTAACTACTTCCTCCTGCACCTCTTTCATTTGTTCACAGGCAGAAGGATGTGACTCTTAAAGCTAGTTTGCACCTCTCAGTCTCAGGTGTTTAGAATGTGAGGAAACCACAACTTTCTCTGCTAACTCTTTTTGTACATTTCACGCTTTTCCTTTTTTCAATGATTAGTGTGCTGACTATATGGCGTACATTTTTTGGGTCCACTTGGCTTTTTCTGAGCACCATCATATTTTTTCAATGAATTCCAATGAGAAATGAGCGCATACCAACAGAAGCATGCCAACATCATTCACTGAGGGAAGACACAATGGCTTAAAAACTCCATATGTTTCTTAGCCCTGCGTTTGATGTCCACCTTCAGATGTCAGTCCTAATGTCACTCACCTTTTAAGCTCTTTTCGGTTAGCAGCTCCTGAGGGAAATATCTGGCGCTTCAGCTGCTAAATGTTCCTCAATGTTCAACAGATAACCTTCTGTCTGTAGTGAACAGTGAGTTTATCAGAGGTTTTTAGTGAAAACAGCTGCAGACGATGTTGATGGGAGCCAGAACGGTAGAGTTGCAGACAGCGGTGGATGAAGTCCCGACACATTTTAGAGGAAAAGAATGAATACCACAGTGCAATTTATTAAAGTAAGTACAAAAGTATTAGCATCAAAATATACTTAAATGACCATCAGTAGGTGTGTGTGAAAGGGTGAATGCTGACTTACTGTATATATATGCAAAAGTGCTTTGAGTGGTCTTAAATACTGGAAAAGGGCTACAGTAATGCAGTCCATTTACCATTCACAAATCCGGACAATTTTCCCTTCAAATGTGACATTTTACATTAGCCATACATTGTTCATACAGATATATATGTTATACTTTTTTCCAGTCAACTATAGCTCTCCGTGGTGTAAAGTATTTTACTGAAGTACTGTTTTTTAAAAAATGTTTAAAGAAATGTTTCTTTACTTGAGTTTTAAATTTTTTTTACTACTTTGCACTTCTACCCCACTACAATTCAGAGGTGAAATGTCTACTTATACTCCACTACATTTATTTATTACCTTTACTTACTTACTGTTAAATATAACAACACTTAAATAAGACTTTAGTTACTTCTGGAGTAAATTCACAAAGTTATTATAACATGTTCCACCTTTGCCAGCTGTCATAAATACGTGAATGTATTGATTCATTATAATACAAACATATACATGTATTTTTCTTAAATGGGCAAATGTGGATCATTCGTTTTTTAGTACTTGAGGTATTTTTGATGTTACTTTTGTATTTCTACTTTTACTTAGGCACAAGACATTTGCCTCTGGTAGTTGGGCAGTTGATTTGACTTTAATAAGATATAACGTCCCATCCAAGGACCATGCATATGTGGTTAATCTTGATAGGACCATATTTCCAGGAAGCCTTGAGCTGTGGAAATAATTAAAGCCATTATAATCATGGTCACATGCACAGGTCTCTGAGCATTGTATACAAACTAATGTTTTCCATATGTGTAAGGTCTCTGGTGAAGCCTTGGACTTTAGTTGAATTGTATTTGTTGAGTTGTAACCAAAATGCTCATCTCTGAGCTAAAATGGCAAACAACCCCCACTCAACTGTTTCCTAAAATAAATGATGTACCCTCCCTTTGGCTTCAGACACTGCACTCCGCTTCCCAGAGTCTATACATGTAGGTGCCAGACACTGCTCAGGATTAGCTGGTGAGTCAAGTGTCCTGCTGCATTGCACCCAATACCTGTTTACAACAAGGTGCTGGCTGCCATGTTGATGCAGGAGAACTCATCCATCCATCCATCTACATCTATCAGTCCGTCTCTTTACCTTCAGAGTGTCCTGATGCTTTTACTGAGCATACAAAGCTGCGTTTTACTCGCCTGAGGAAGCTTCTTTTTCCATCTGACAGACAGGTGATTCTCCTTTTTGAAGTGTCTCCTTCTCACTCACTGAGCAGGAGGCCAGAGAACCAGCCTCCCCCTCAAGACCCCATTAAAGCAAAACCCAGGGTCCGCAGGTTTGATATTCATCGCCTGGGCAACCTCTGCCATCAATGCATTTTAAGCCACGTGAGAAGGATCACAGCTTATTAAAGTGGAAATAATGACCGCTCTACCTCCGGCATGAAATATTTAACAAGGACAAAGGAGATGGCTTGTAAGTGATTCATATCTATGTTGAAAGGAGAGAACGTGGACAATGGAGGATACACAGGAAGTGCAGTTGAACCTTGGCTAACCTGAGCGTAGAAAAGGCTGAAAGTTTTTATCTCGATGGAAGTAGAAGGAGTGAAATAATGGAAGAGGGTGTTCTGAATTAATGTTTATTAGCATTTACAAAGATGTTGGTATAACAGCAAGCGACATCCTGTATGAGTGTTCTCCTCTGTTCCCCTGTTGGCATTAGCAGTACACACAAAGCAGGCTTATGCATCCAGGTTTGAAGTTTACGTGCTCAATTTGAACCCTCATCTCACTGTTATAATCTTCTTATTTGCAACTGTGCTCAGAATGTAGCGAGCTTCCCATTTCTGGATGTGAAATCCTTGATGTATTTTTCCTCCTGCCTTGGGTAAATTAGCTTTTTAATTTTGCCCCTTGGGGAAAGGAGCGGAGTGAAAATGCTCTGCATCAAGTGCGATTGAATTGGATTTTACAAGATGAATTTCCAGGGACAAGAGTTTATCCCAATTACATTGCCAAGAGGTTTCAGTCCTGCTGCAGCCACTCTGGTCAACAGCAATTAGGGTCAGCTTTGAGTTATCAGGATCCGTCATTGTGAGGAGATGTTTACAATGTGTGCAGGAAGTAGATAAATACAACAGGCAGACATTTGCGGCGGTAAAAAAGCGGCTTGTGGTTTGGTCCAAGATTTCATGAAATTACAGATCTGACAGCCAAAACATGAGCAGAGCAAAACACAGCTGTCTTTCCGTAGCCCACACATCTTTTAATCTGGCAGAATACAATACAGGCTGCAGAGGCTGCCTTTGGCTCTTTGTGTGGCTATCCATTTTCCTCACTCGCATATTTCTTTTCCTTGAGGGAGCCTGTATGATTTACTGATGTGTCTTTCATCTGAGGACCACACTTACGACAGACAGTGGCAATACGACTGATGACTGGTGAGCAATGAGGTGATATTTGGACTTACCTTCCCCAGACTGGGGCTCCACAGATATCTCAGGCTGACAATGCAGAGACCCAAAACGAGGAAGACCAGAGCCAGAACCAGAGCCACGCGCTGGTACGTGTGGTACTTGGCCTTCTTCTCCTTTCCCGCCTCAACCTGCAAACAATAGGGTTTGATATTATATATGGCATATAAATCAGGCTGGTTCTTGTAGCTATACTATAAAAACTGAATTTGTACGTATCCCATATTTCAAATTTGATATGTATGCAATCCCTTTTGAATACATAGTTCATGTAGAGATGGAATAGAGACAAAATCCACATAGGGAGGAGCTAGAGGTGTTTGGGAGGGTCTAAAAACTGGAGATTTGACCCAGGAGAAACCAGTTTGTGTCCTTTGTGAAACCAGAAGTCAGCGTTGATTTATTTGTCACGTAACTTCCACACTTTAGAAACAATACTTCCGTAGTTATTTTAACCCAAACTTCATATTTTCCTAAATCCAGCGAGTATTTAATCCATAGCTTCAGTATGGCCAAAATACTTAGAATTACACCTTACAGCCTGCTTTGGTTTAATTTGATTAAATAATTGATGACCATACAGTAGGTTGATTCCCATAAGCGGAGGGCTTAACATAATTGAATGTTTGCTGAAATGCACCTTGGGAGTCGAGGCTTACTTCTCTCCCAATTGTTTAAATACCTACGATGTGTAGCCAATAAGAACGTTTTCCAAAAGTCCAAGTATTGATTTAAATGTGAATTTTTATGTCTGAACTTCTAATTCATACTTATTTTATTTTCAGCATTGTTGTACTTTTTTTCTACATAGAGTTCATTGGTAGTGTTTTCTCTCGTGTAAAGTCGATAAACCAACGAGAAGACTAATGACAAAAATAACCATCCCCATGCCAGGATTACTAATGAACAGACTGTACTACTGCCACAGAGAGGTTACGTTTATTAAACTTTTCTTTAAATGAAAACTCTGTAGTCTATTCCCGAGGCTCAAGGCCATAAATGAATAAAGACAGGCTTTTGTTCCAGCAGAGCTCCAGCAGGGAGAAATAAAAGCTTCTCATTCACACTGGACCCCTTTTGAAGGTCTCGGAGGACAACAGAAAAGCAGATATGTAAAATAAAAAACGGAACCAAGCTCAATTAGCAAAATTGGTGTTGCTTATCTTCGTGTCTCTTAAAACGACGATTAAGCAGCTTTGGTTTTTCTATTGTGGCCGAGGCTGTTAAAGTAGTTAAGCTGCAGTACATTGGGCAGTACTTTAAATGGCTGACTTCCTAAAATAATATGTAGGAATCATTTTTTAATAATAGCTAGATAGCTTTTCCCGACTTTGGACTTTGGTATAATTTGAGATACTGTTAAAATATCCCAAATAGTCCTATCCAATCCAAATAATTCCACATAGCCTTTTAATAATTCATAAATTAAAATATATGTGGCGTTGCGTACAGGAAATCTCATATGTGCTTTGTGGATTTAGTTTCTGATTGGTAAATACATTAGCAGTAGGACTTTAAGGAAGAACAGAGTACACATTATTCTACAAAGACCCCTACAAAAATAAACTTTTTCCATTAATTCCAAATTTTTGAAATATTACAGACAGTAGCAACAAAAGCATGAGGCGCATGAAAGTGTTTTAAATTCCTAAGACTTGATGGAAAAACAGAGTGCTACAATCAGAAAGCCAGAAATTCCTATCATTGTGAATTTTTCAGAGTAATGGGGAAAAAAGAAAAAAACCTGTGGCTGAAACCCTCTGCTCTCCTGTGGCACGTTGCATAAGCAGTGGAAACTTAACTGGAGGACAAACCTCTCTCTCTGCCTGCACCTTGCATTTTGAATACTCAGAGGAAGAAGGTGGGATTGAGAGACAGACGGACAGAAATAAAGGCAAGGATGGAGACGGAGTGAGCAGTCTGAGTGCACACAACTCGCCAACTAGTGTTTAAAGGTTTAGGAGTTCAGAATCAGCCTGGCAATTTCTCTCAGGCTTTGTGAGGAAAAGTGCCTGAAGCCCCATGCTGTTATCATGCAGGGCGGGGCACCTCCTCGAGAAAACTGCAGAAATAGGAACGCAGCCTACATATCCGCCAAGCAGAAGCAGTGGTTTATCACACTGAGATACGCTCATATAAGTATTTGAAATCCTGTGAAAACTATTCTGACATTTGCAGCCACAGTTAATTTCTTCATCATCATCATCATCATCATCATTCTCCATCAGTCAGCTAGACTGTGGTTATGTTGAGTACCTGATACAACACTGCCTTTTCTTTGATGGACAGAAGAAGAGCTTGCTTTTCACACATATATATATAAAAGATAAAAACACTGTGCTTTGCAGACACTTACCCCTGCTATTACTCTATACAGTAAATAAGTTATGCAACACGTGAAATATGAGTGGTGGAAAAAGTTCTCAGCCAAAAGTCCCTCCTCCTCCTCCCCCTTTCTTCTTAATAAAAAAGACATACAAATAAAAATCATAGTGTATATTTGAATGCTGTGGTTTGCATTTGAGAAGCAAGAATATTCTTTATACAAAGTAAATACAATAATTCAAGTGAGACTGAATATAATGGAAAGAAATAAAGAAGAGAGAAAGCCAAGGTGAAAATCCAAAATGAATTACTTTTGAGGATCTTCAGCTCAATGAGCAAGAGATCAAGCAGCAGCTCCTTTTTGATTAAAAAAAAATCTAACTTCTGACATATTTAACTTGTAGCTTACACTCAAATATCACAGGATTCCCCACTTTTACTCCTGCTGCCACCTACATTTAATTTATAGAGCTGTAAAAGTTTAAGGGTGCTCCCATTTTTCTAACTCTGTGGTAATTTAAAATGATGCACAGTATTCATAGACACTAAAATTCTGGAATTTATTTTACATGGGTATTTTGCTATCAATATAAGTGCAATAAATCAAATTTAAAAAGAAAAAAATGGACTCACATCTTTCCACAGAATCTGTTGACTGCTGGATTTACTGCTTGCGTCCATGATGCAAGAGCACAGGAGGAATCTTTCCGACTTCTTAGCTAGGGAAAATACTCTGCGTGGCTGAGAGTCCAAGCTTCATACCAGTGCTGTAATTTGGGAGTGTGCTGAAGGGGAGGGAAGTTTCAGGTGGAGTGGAATTTCTGAAACATTTGTGATAGCCATTAAAAGCAAGGCAGATGTCTCCCCTCCGTCCTGCTCCCATTTCAAAGGTAGCAAGCCATGAGTGGATTCACTGAAAGATAAACCCTCTGTTGAATAAATTACAAACTATACTTATTTAAAAAATACAGTAGTGATTCTCTACTTTCAGAAGAATCTCGCATGTAAAAAAAAAGAAGAAGTACATCGTACCCACATAGTGCAGATGCCGATGTTTTCAGTTATATTTTTGTGAAGTATCAAAAACAGTTCAAGTGTCTGCTCTCTGCTTTTGTTCCCCAGTCTGTCAGTCTGCACACTCAGCAGGTACTGTAACAGGTACAGCAAACAAGAGCTGAGATGACTGAAGAGCGGCATAACGAATGAGGCAGCCTTATAAAATGAAAGTAATTTGCACTTGTGCACATACAGGAGTAAACTAAGGGATGAGCCAAAGAGTGTTATCTGAGGACAGATGTTTAGGGCTTGCTTTATCACATAAAATGGCACATAAAAATACTTTAATCCATGATTATGACGTTTTATTTTTAATTGAAAAACACTTAAAATGATATCTTCTACTCTCGTTAAAAACGAAATATATGCAATTCATTTTAATAATGTAAATTCTGGATGGTAGATATCTCCTACTTCACTTTATTTAGTTTAGTTTATTCCCACATAATTTCTTTCCAAACTTGTTGTAATGTCACAAAGCACTTCATACCCTCTTGTTTGGGTACACAAATCTACAACTAAGTGTATTAAAATATACATTTTTGGGTGGGGCGGAGACTTTAAGGCATCTTGTTGTAAGAGCTGTTGCCCATATCAAACAGATAATGCAAAGCTACTTTCAAGGGCAACCAAAAAATAAATACAAAAACTCAAAATGTTTAATCTCAGCAATGTTTTTTTGTCTATGTTTCTGTTTTTGTAAAAGCTGAGACTTCATTGCCTGTTATTTTGTTAATTTTAAACAATGCAGGGGTTAAATAATACCCTCGATGACACTAACATATTTGCCCCCTCAGAACTTTGTACTATTAATACTTTTTGGAAATGTCACTGTGCCAGGGAAGGTGTGATCGCACCTGCAGTTATTTTTTACCTTGGGTCAGAACTGTGATGGAAACGTCATATTTCTGTTTGTATTTTTAGCTTCATACTGTTCAGGTTAAGATGGTCTCTTTACCTGTAAACATATTAGTAAAAGTCATAAAGTTAGTCAAGGTTTGTTTCCAGCCGACTGCTCTGCACTTTGTAATGTAATATTTTAATGATGTGCTGAAAAAAGTCAGACAGAAGAGAGTGAAAGAGATTATGATAATGACATATGATGAAGGTCATGGGCATGATTCAGACCAGACCCATCATGATATCCAGCTGTTTTCTGTAAATTACCTTCTCTGGTGTTCATATCACTAACACACCTCAAGACACACCAGTCAGGGTCATCATTTCCCTACCCTTTTAACATAAATAATGGATGTTTCTGGATTTTGTTCAAAGCCAACATGATTTTTGCACTTGTCATTGTTTTAAAAATGATGGTTCTGTCATTATTAGAATGATATCCTCGTGAATTCATTATAGACACATGCATTTCCAAACATTTGGTCTACCTACGCTGTAAAATGTATTATCTCTACACACGGCACGTCTGTCCGTCCTGGGAGAGGGATCCCTCCTCTGTTGCTCTCCCTGAGGTTTCTCCCATTTTCCCCTTTAAACTGTGGGTTTTCTCTGGAAGTTTTTCCTTGTACGATGTGAGGGTCTAAGGACAGAGGGTGTCGTATTGTCATACTGATATTCTGTACAAACTGTGAAGTAAACTGAGACAAATGTAAATTGATTGATTGATTATTAGAGATAAGCAACTGAATCAAATTGTTTAAGGCTATCCAACAATCTGGCTACGGTGAAATACTTTAGAATGCCAGAGAATACAAACTCCTCACGAAAGACTGACGTTCAACACAACCATCTTCTGCCGGCCGTCACACCCTTTTTTCCCCCTGCCCCATACTACATATAGGAAGCACCACTTCCTGCATCCCGACTAAACATTGGCAATGGAAGTAAATTATCTAGCGGAAACCTCTAAAATGAATTAAATGTCCCTCTTTTACCTATATACAGATTACGGTCTTATTCCTGGCATTGCAACATGTAATTTAAGATGGTCTACTCTATAATGTATGTTTACAGTCATTTGGTGACACCCTCCCATATAGATCAAACTGAAGGAGCACACACATGTTCAAAAAACATACAGTTGCAAGAACAAGTATGTGAACCCTTTGGATTCTCCACACATAGCGTTGTGCGTTCCTTGCAAACAACTCAACTTTGGTTTCATCTGTCCACAGAATATGTTGCCAGTAGTGCTGTGGAACATCCAGGTGCTCTTTTGCAAACTTCAAACGTGCAGCAATGTTTTTTCTGGACAGCAGTGGCTTCCTCCGTGGTGTCCTCCCATGAACTCCATTCTTGTTCAGTGTTTTACGTATCGTAGATTCGTCAACAGAGATGTTAGCATGTGCCAGAGATTTCTTTAAGTCTCTAGCTGACACTCTAAGATTCTTCTTCACCTCATTGAGCATTCTGCGCTGTGCTCTTGCAGTCATCTTTACAGGACGGCCACTCCTAGGGAGAGTAGCAACAGTGCTGAACTTTCTCCATTTATAGACAATTTGTCTTACCGTGGACTGATGAACATCAAGGCTTTTAGAGATACTTTTGGAACCCTTTCCAGCTTTATGCAAGTCAACAATTCTTAATCGTAGGTCTTCTGAGAGCTCTTTTGTGCGAGGCATGGTTCACATCTGGCAATGCTTCTTAAGAATAGCAAATTCAAACTGGTGTGTATTTTTTATAGGGCAGTTCCAAAGGGTTCACATACTTTTTCTTGCAACTCTACATATGCCTGTTGATAGGGAACAATTAACAATTCGACAACAATTTCTCTTATCCAGTGACTTGATGGACCATTCATCATAGATTCATTATCCATGATGATGCGGTCTTTTTTCAATCGATAGGTCTTGGGTTCGATGGTTTCCTTGGGTAAGATACTTAACCCCGAGTTGCTCCGGATGGCTTGGCCAACGGTGTGCGAGTGTGTTTGAATGTAAGCTTACTGAGGCAGGTATTACCTTGGATGACAGCCGCTGCCTCTGTATGAACTGGTGTGAATTATGACTGGTATATTTCAAATGCTTTGTGTAGTCCTAAAGAATGGTGCTATATAAAATGCAGTCCATTTACCATGTATCATACTGGATATGATTTTTATTGTTATCACAAACTGGTAACGCTTCACAAAATAGGTAAAGTGAACTGCTCCCATTGAACCTCTCAGTATAAATAAGTACAAGGAATGAATGGCACTCCTCAAAAATAGCCACTGAGGTTCAAGTGATAAGAAACAAGCAGATATTTGGCTGTTGATTAAGAGTTAACTCATCAAGAAAGTGGCAAGCTGTTCATTGTTAAATATATGTAATTGAAGCAGACTCTATGGACATTTCTAAATAATAATCAAACAAAAAAAGTTCTGTTCTCAAGGTATTTGTCATAATCTATATTGTCTGAAATGTATGGAAGAGCTACTTATTACCTCCTTTAAAACCTAATGAGTATCTTCGGTACTTTTGTTAAGTGTCACTCAACTTTATTACGAGCCATCACCAAAACACACGATCACTTTTTTATTTCAACATGTGATGTGATGGGGAGTGAAGGATGAAGCCCACCTGTGTTTGGCCTATTTATGAAAACCACCTGCCAGTCTTTTTTTCCAGAGATAGCACACAAAAGCAAAAGCTGATAAAGAAAGTTTTTGTGGTGATTTCCCGTTTATTAAAAACACAATTTCACGAGCTAAAAGTTTCACTTCACACTCGATTTCCAGAAGTGAAAAACGACAGCTCGGTCAATACCATCGGAGGTGGAGCGTTCCGGGTGAAATTGGTCAACCTGCAAGCCTTTAGTGTGCCAAGCAACATTTGAGCACATATTAAGTCTGTCAGATCTGATAGCTGTGGGACCTCGTCAGCTCTTTCCCATTGATATAAATCTTCACAATTACCGTGACATTTTGCTTGGGTAAATCAAGCGACGGGTCTTTCAGGAATAGTGTTGTGTCAGCAGCAGAGTGGAGCATCCTGGGACCCTCATTCCCCCGATAGCATTCAGCGGCAGGCTGGGGGCTTTCACACCTGCAAAATAGAATAAACAGCAATTTAGTTTGGAGTGCATACCAGATACTCACAGATTAGAGCAGAGGTTGATGGGAGCAGCCTTAGTAAACCAGGAAGAATCACAGAATAAACATTTACTCTTTCCTCTTCAAGCTTCAGGCCTGATGGCTTTGATAGGAATTTCTGTCTTTTGTATTTGTCACTTTTGTAAACACAGATTGAGCACTGTGACCAACAACGAGGCCCATTACAAATCCAACAGACCAAGTTGGATCCTGTGATTTAAAGAAAATATATAAATAGACCGATTTCCATCAGACAACCGTAGTTTTGCTCAAACCGACTTGTCATACTATACAGGCAGACGCTGGCTCCAAAAACGTGCAGAGTATATTCTGCTCTCTTTTGCAGTGGCCATCTGGAAAAAAGCTGTTCCTTGTTTGCTTTCCTTGACTCTAAAGCCAGCCTCCAAAGCCTTGTCGAGCTTCTGTCGCTCTGAGAGAAAGATGTGGTGGAAAACCCACACAGTTCCCACGTGCTCATCCACATTCATTAACTGTCCCTTCCCACATGAAGGGAGACTTTCACAGCCAAAGAAGAGAATAAGATGCGGAAAGAATATGTGCATGAGAGATGGACGTAAGAAGAGGGAGGAAAACAGGACAGAGAATCATTTGTCTCTTTTTTTTTTTTGTTGCTACACAGTGACAGAAAGAACACACGCCTGTGGATTGAATCACAATTTTGGGAGAAACTCGTCCATACAGATAACATATGACGTATAATCCTGGGTGATTTGAATATCCACCTCCTGGCTCTTACACCACCTCAGTCTTTTATTACAGAGGTAGCGATGGGGGAAAAAATGGGCTCATGATGAACGGCAGTCACAGATCCTGACTTGGTCTGGAGGAAAGATCTGAGAGCCTCCATCCGTCATCTTTCAGGATCCTCCGTGCTCCAGTGACGGTAGGAAGGAAGTGTACCTCTGCACAGGAAGTTTACACAGCGCTCGGTTTCCCAGGAGCCTCTTGGTTCTTCAACAAAGTGCAGCAAGGATCTGACACATCACGCTGATATACTACTGCCAATTCTTAAGTGCAAAAATACTCATGAGTGAAGTAGCAGCAGCAGCCTTTATTGCTTGTCAAAATATGCGACTGTACGCGTCTACAGTTCAGGTTCATTTTCAGTATTTATTGTAAAGGGGCAAAATTGAGTCCATTAAACATCTCTTCTTCTGCACACCTTTTTTAATTTATCTAATGTTCTAGCAATAAGTAGCTGATTGACAAACATTTGAATTAAAAAATGGCAGAAAATGCTGTTTGAGACTCTTAAATATATGGAGATATACTGTAATGCTTTTCTGTCACGTCAAAGTTCATATATTTTGGTCTGGCACTGATAAAACAGGACATCTAAAGACTTCTCTTTTTGATGGTTTTGGGTTTTGGTTTGATGGTCTAAAACCATCTTTTTTTCACTCTTTTAGACGATACATCAATTAATCTAGAAAATAACTGATACAAATACAAATAATCATTAGTTGCATGCAGTGCCGATTCTAGAGTCTGTGGGGGCCCTAGGCAAACATTCACTGGGGGCCCCTCGAACCAGCTTTTCATCACCACGCACAGCCGACAGCCCCCCCCCCCCCCCCGGAGCAGAGCAAGGCAATGAAATGTAAAATAAGAAGCAGCATTTTCCGGCGCGCTATGCATGGGGCCGCCTTGAGGGGGTTTCGCGACATGTCGTTGCAGTAAATGAAAGGGTGTTTCATTGCTGTGGACCCCAAGCAGTCGCCTGCCTTGCCTGTCTGCAAGCATTGGCCCTGGTTGCATGACTAACATCCAGCTGGGGTTTCTCTCTGATATGCACCTCATTTATCTGTCATTTGATTAATAAATCACAAAATACCCTTTCTTCGCAGGATACCATTATTTTTTTAGGATACCTTTTTAAAAAAAAACCACACACATTTGATCGTAATGGATACAAGACAAATAAATACAAAACAAACATTACAAACAACTTTTCAGAAAACCCTACAATGGGTTCTTTTTTTCAGTAAAAAGCAGCACTGCCCTTTCGACCTCTTTTTTTCAAACAGTGTGCAAATGTAAATCCCTTCCACCTTGTTACAGTATATATCTAGATAACTTTAACTTATTAAAAGACTATCTGTAGTCGTTGTAGAAAAAAACTGGTTTTAAGTGAATTCGCTGCCATTTTCTTTGAGAACAAATGCAATAAAGTGCAGGCTCAAAGAAAGGCTTGAAGTTGCTCATTTAATTCGCTCTTGGGATTACATTTCCTAATTCAGAAATTCACACCGCCTCCCTCTTAAAATTGTAATAGCTAAAATTTTATAGCCACTTTAAGGTGCTCCTTCTCTAAATCTCCCCCTCAATTTTGCCAAAGATAGTTTATGGATTACTATTTTAGGGAAGAGTTGTGCAAAGTGTTTTTAATTTTTTAAGGTCTCATGCTGTCTTCACCTTTCTGTGAATGAGCTGTAACAGTCAGAAATAGAAATATTTTGCACATTTTATTCATAAACATATCCCGAAGTTCATCTCAAAAACACAATTTGCTAATTTCAAAGTACGTATCAATTTATATCAAAGTATGGGACTCTAAACAGGAGTATGTACCTTCTCTACGGAGTTTCTTTGAGGAAGAACAGATGAATAGGAATATGGATTATGGCGCTGCAAATCTTCCAATTCCTAAATTCATTTCCCAAATCTCACCTTCGAGTAAAGCTACTTGCTGGGGGATTTTCTCAATTTCTTGCTTGATGGAACAGGTGTATTTACTTACATAATTGTATTCCTCATCCAATTTATAATGCGATTAAATATTAATACAATCCTGAGTTTGAAGAGGGGCAGATCTGTGAAAATCATCTAGACAGCAATATTGTGAAATTGTTCTTCTTGCTTTGCAACTTTTCAAATCATCCATAAATGAAAGAGAAGCAATGATCGAGAAAATATTCTGCACCTCAGGATGCATTGCAAATGGTTTTTCAACAAATAACGAACTCTGAGTGGAAGATAAAAAAGGTGCAGTAGGTATTTCTCTCTGTGATGATCTTGACTCATCTCGGCTGAGCTTTGTTTAGTTAGCAGACGAGCTCTCGGGGGGAACATTGAGTTGTGAAGTCGAAGTGGAACTCTCCTGAATGAGCTTTGAGCTTCAAGTTCCCAATATCCCAGCATGTGTGCCTCAGAGTCAGACAATAGAGCCAAATGCAAGTCATAGCCAAATCGTAATTACCTCTGCACCCTGCAGAAGCAGACCAATTGACTCCTCTAGATGAATGACAACAGGTAAAGGGCAGTGATTAGCCGCAGGCCTCACAAGCTTTGTTTAGTGCAGAGGGAGAGGAAAATTCTCTATATAGGGCAGAAGATATGCTTCACTTATTACGCTCCTATTATTCTGTAGACTTATTATGGGCACAGTTCTGCTCAGTACTGGAAACTTTGCTCGTCACGGCCGGCTGCCGGTGCACACACAGTCGAGTGCATCCAGATATCAACTTGTTTCTGTTGTTTGCTCCTGTTGTGAAATCCTAACCAATTACCCCATTATGTATCGTTGATGAGAATTCCTATAAGTGATTCATATTGAATTAGTTATCATAATATTTATATTTTTGGGCCCATTGTTTGTCTTTAGTATGTCAAGTAGTTATTCACAATTAATGAGGGTAAGTCAGCTTTAGATTTTTAGAGACTATTAAGAATCATCTTGGTGAACAACATTATAAACACGCAATGACAAATGTTACTCTGCTTTTTTTACCTTTGCAATCCAAAAGAAGAGCTGTAAATCCCTGAATGCTGCACATAGAAAATATTACAGATAAAATGTCCTTTAGTCAAACTGACTGCTCAAAATAAAAAACACACTCATTTATAACTAGTGAGAGACATCCGCCTAATTACAACCTAGGTGATAGAACCTCAATGAAAATGATTAAATGGTGTACAAAGGCTCTTCGCTCATGAGATGAAATACCCATTTATTTTGGGAATATTGATTATACATCCATTAGTAAATAGGTAGTTAATTGTATTCAACTTGATGTGTAATGGAAGCAGTAATAGATCTTGATTATAAATCTGACCCTATTATTTTTATTTAATAAAGTTTTGCTTTACGCAGAAAAAGTTGAACCCTTTAATCCATAACATAGACGAATAATTACCATCAACAGGGTTTACATTCATTGCATGGATACATTCATTAAGAATGATGTGGATCCAACTGCATTTTTCTGGTTCAGGCTTTGGGTTCTAGCATTTGTTACGTGCCGGAGTGAGTGCTTGTGTGTGTGTGCTTTTGTGTGTGTGCTTTTGTGTGTGTGTTTCTCTCTCTCTCTCCTTGATTGTCTCCAGGTGCAGCCAATCCCCAATCAGGGCCTCCTTAAAGGACCTGAGGAAGGCTGCAGTGGCCTCTCCTTCTCCTCTGGCTGCATGTGTGCAGCATGGTGTCGCTGTCTCTGTGTGAGGCCTGTGTTTTTGTGAATTGTTAGGAGATGGGCTCCAGTTTATCTTTGTGTGTGTTGTACTATTTAGTAGTGATGGCGAGATGAAGCCTTATGAAGCTATGAAGCTTTCCAGCCAATTGGTTCGCAAAAGGGTTCATCTCGTGAGGCTTCATCATGGGCTTCATTTGAACACAAACCCCCCTGTTGGTCAAAGTGTGTAAAACAGGCAGATTGGACATCTCAACAATGTGCTCAATCTCATACCGAGTTCCCAATGAGTAAAGCCTTAGAATAACTCTAAACAACGAACATTAAATCATATTTTCATGTTAACAATATTGTATTTATTACAGTTTAATGATTGTGATTGAAAATCCTAAGGAGGCTGGTAAACATTGCAAAGAGGGATTTGTATTCCTTAATAATATTCGTAAACTTAACCATGTTGTAGCCTGAGAAAGGCTAAACCATATCAAAGAATACATTTATTAACTACATTATCTCATTTAGCTGTAGCTTTTATAAACAACAAAAAATACATATTGTTCAGTCGTTGAACCAGGGACCCTGCGTTCATGAGTCAACTTCTTTCCAGCTGAGCCACAGCACACACGCTGAATCTCCTTGAAAACACTGTAAGATATGTATTCCTGTATTTATTGATGTTTTTATTCCTACATTTATTTATGCTTGTATCTATTTATACTTATGACATGTTCCGACCTCTATATAAATGAGGGTCTGAGCTTTCTTGATTCCATCGTGTCACCGGGCCCGGGTACAGGAGGGGTAATATGGTTCTTATTATCATGGCCGCTTTAATGCACGGGCTGATCTGGGCTGAAGCCCAGGGGCCTACATAGATCGGGGGCCTATCATGAGCCAATAAAAAAAAATTAAAAAAAATCTTTTTTTTTCTTTTTTCGGGTGTTTTATTTTTATTTTAAATAAACAAAGTCTTGGCTTTCAGAATATGAAACTTTTATTTCCAAAATCACACGATAAATACATTTTTGAAGCTTGTAAAGGGAAGAAGACAGCTCTCCCTCGCCACTCTGCTGTTCCGCAGCGCTGCTCCCCTCTCTCCGCTGAAATTATGAATGTAAGGCGTATAGTAATCATAGATAACACGGCAGGGTCCGTTACGGTTTGTTTTCATCTGATTTCAAATAAACAAAGTCTTGGCTTTCAGAATATTAAACTTGCTTCGGCAAATTCAGATGATACATACAACTTTGAAGCTTCGGCATAATTATAAGCGGAGAACGGAGTAACTTGACGTCACAGCAGGCATAACAACAGCCGGTGTTTCTCGTGAGTGTTTTCCCCGGGAAACAAACACAATACACACAAACGCAAAAATACACAAACACACACGTATACACACACACACGTATACACACACACACACACACACACACACACACACACACACACACACACACACACACACACACACACACACACACACACACACACACACACACACACACACACACACACACACACACACACACACACACTCGCGAGCTTCCCCCAGACCAGTAATCCAAACAAAAATATCTTTCCTCCATACTATTTTGATAATTTGCTCCGCTAATCAATCAGATCGATGGATTCCAGAGATTTTTCTCAAAAATGTTGACTCCGTAACAGTCAGTGGTCACTGACAGCCAATCAGAATGAGAATATGTTTCACTTGTGACTTATTCAAATTGTGAGTGATTGAGTGACAGATGAAGGTTGTTTAGGAGAAAATGTCGGAGAAGAAAAAGTTTGAGAGTGGTGCTCGGAAAAGGAAACCTAACACTGATGTCAATTGAGCATGACATTCTTCGTGAGATGGATTTTAAGAACATCATAAATAATTTTTCGGAAGCACTGCAAAAGAGGTAAGGCAATGCTGCACTATTCATTGATTCCCAGTAGCCTGCAGGTTTAAATGTGTTGTGCATCGTTTTACATAACTAGGTTTGTGTTAATCCACCGGAGATAATGATCATTCTCATCTACTGATACCTGGCATTGAGGCCATATGTTGCTGTTCATGGTGCTGAATTAGTGGTGTGTGTGTGTATGTGTGTGTGTGCAGAGCCTGCCGAGGCTATAAATTACTTTGATTTGTTGTTTAAATAGGGGGCCTACAAAAAAAAATCAGCCCCAGGGCCTGATGGCAGGTTAAGGCGTATGAGGGATATCCATGGGTATTATGAGCGTTGTGGTTCAACGGTTCAACCGATCTGAATCGCTTCGTGAAGCAGTCACGTGGTATCGACAGGCAGCGAGGCTTCGTTTGTCATCGATGACGTCACTGGCCCAAAACGATACAAGCCTCGGTACATGCTTTACAAAAAGCTTCGGGGATTACTCGACACACGCTCCGAAGCCTCGGCGCAACAGTAGCGTGGCGTGGGGAAAAATGTAGGGGAAGCTCATTTTTTGGGTTGGGTCAATAACGTAACCAGATGAGTGATTACAGCGCCCGGTATCATTTTACACACATTTGTATCACACAGATGCAGGACTTGCACACACCTGTATCTAACCGAAAGGTCCGCACGCACTCTTCAGCTGAAACTCTCTCCTTATTAATTTAAGCATTTTACTTATTAATGTATGCAGACAATCACACAATCTATGTGATTTTTGGATTTACCGTGCCTCTCAATTGCCCGTGACAGGTTGGCAAGGTCGATGAATCCTGAAGTTGCACAAGGATTGTTCAGGGAGCACGAATCCTTGTCAAAAAGAAGACATGGCCAGCAAAATAGACGCTGACGTTTAGCGCTTCCAGTTAGCCACTCCGTGCGGACATAAATGTCCTCATTGAACGTCCGATTATCTCCCTTTTTCCTCTGTGTACACACAGCTCGAGTGCGGGCATTGGCCTGTCATCTGATTTAATTTTTAGTTGCTGCTGTAGCGGAAGTTTAGTAAAGTTATGTTTGATTAAGTACGCCAAATCTCCACCCTCCATAATGCTTCATTTGCTTGATAATTTCTAACGGCGGTGATGACAGTTACAGTATTAAAACTGATGTTGATGTGATTTGATTGGATGGCAGTGTCCAATCAAATCGCCAGCCGCCCCTGAAGGGAAGCAAGAGGCGGCTGGCTTCCCTTGGCATGGCCCTGACCAATCACAGGTTGGCAGGGGCATCACTTTGGCCTCATCTGATTGGTCAATCCCTCAATTTTTTTCACCAAGGGAAGCCAGATTCGGCTGGCCTCCTCTCGCAACAGAGAGTGCAATCTACTGTTTCACCATAACATCTAGAGGGGCGCTGTTTGTTTTACTCTTTGTAAAATACTCAATGAGAATGGGGGAGCGACGGGCCGGCAGCAACACACAGCAAAGGAGAATTATCGAAACAAAACAAAGTGTTTTTATTTATTTATTTAAATTATAACTACAATCCGAAAAAACAGGGGAAGCCTGGCTTCCCTTGGCCTCCGGGAGAAAACGCCACTGCGGCGCAATACGTAACATCACTACTATGTAGTCACTTTCTTTTAACAGAAAGTTGTTCTTAGTTAGCCTACTTAAGTTTGTTTTGCAAATTGGCTGGTGAGCCTCTTTACTTTTTTATTAATTAAAACCTCACTTTGTGGTTTCGGCAGTCAGTTTCCTCTCCTTTTTCTCTCGCCCGGTTGTTTTTGTGTTTTGTTACTTCCCTTTGTACCCCTAGTTTAGGAGGGAACGTAACAAATTGCAAAACTCAAATCATACAGATCAAATGACTAAGGGGGTCGTCTATAGTGAAAACCCCACAGATAACCCAGACTTAATGGTTCACCTCAATTTATGAAGCTTTAAACCATATTTAAGCTAACTATTCAGAATACCCAAACTGGAACAAAAAAGCTCTCAAATATAGTTTTACTGTGCTCACTCGGGACGAAACGACAGACTGACACGTTCAGTGAGTGATTATTGTGGAGTGTTTAAAGAGACAGAAGTGGAAACCAACATTTTAATTGAGAGTAAATGTTGGACCCACTGCAAATGAATGATAATGTTGCTTTGTCACTACTAAATGTGTAAAAAATGATGAATTGACATGCAAGCAGACCCGGCGCCAGAACAAATCTGAAGGGAGGGCATATGATTTTCATGGGAGGGCACACAAAACCGTCATGTGCTGTGGGCCTGCGGCACAATATATATCAAACAGCGAGGCCAACAGCATTGCGTAAAGACGCACACTTATCGCAAATACATACACAAATAAAGGGCAACATAGAAACCACTTTTGAAACATTGTGTGTGTGGCAGCACAAACACTGGTAAATCACGAGCAAGGCACACTGGTTAAGGATGGCAGCTTCCTCATCGTTGCACTCGGAGAGAAATAGAGACGGACACGATGAACTGTTTAGCCCGCCTTGGGCATGGTTTATTTTCCTATGCACTGCAGGTGCATCCTTTCGCTCAGCCGAGCTAACTTAGAACATTATTTTGGCCAACTCTGCATCTTTGTACTGCAGCGTATACTCAAACAGCGATAGGAAGAGCCCACTGCCTGACTCGGACATGCTGTGGAGTGAATCGTGGTCACCTCTGAGAGGGAGTTGGTTGACGGCTAAAAAAAAGCTATAATATCAACGACAGCTGACACGTAATACCGGTTCCGTGCCAGCTGATCTGCACCAAATTATTAATTTCCTTATTTGTTTCCTCGCGTATCTGTCTCTCTCTCACAAAGACGTATTTACTTTGAACTGTCTACAGGCAGTGCTTGAATTGGAATGAAAAAGGTGCCAGTACTCTAAAATCAGCAACTTTTTCAAGTCAATTTTATATATACAGCCCACAAACAAGAATTTGGCTACTATAATGCTGGTGGGTTTGTCTCTTTACTACTGTATATTTTAGAAAGGTTCACTGTACTTAACATTTTTTATGATAGGCAGCGGATATGGCTAAAGCTCAGTAAGGTCAATATTAACTGAAAATATAGCAATCAAAGTCTAGATCTTCTGCTGAAGACACATGAAGCAGAGACCTTTCAGGTGAGAGCCCCTCTGGTGGTGTTCAACATTAATGACAAGGAAACAAAGCTCTGGTCAGAAGCATTTTTTATAAAAAGCTTTAACAAAATTAAGTATTTCTGTACATTTTGAATGCAATCTAACTTTCCAACTCAGAAAACGAAAAACGAAAAAGTGCCAAAAGTCTTCTCACATGGCTGAGCTGCTTTGCAATATACTTCACCACTGAAGAATACAAATATGTATAAAGTAAACTATGATGCAATCTAACTTTCCAACTCAGAAAAATGATAAAGAGCATGAACAAAGAACATGTAAAAACAAATGCAAAATTTGCACAATCTAAAATGAGAAACTGTAACTGCAAGTAACAAAGTCTGAGCCATGGTAAAGAGTTACATTGAACACCAAGCTGATCAGATAACTCCCTGGTTGGTCTGAAGTCCTTCTATCTCCAGGATCTGTACAAATCGGCACATTATGCCAAAAGTCTTCTCACTGGGTGAGCTGCTTTGCAATATACTTCACATTGTTAGAAAAGGCTCCAGAAGGCCTTGGGGACATCAGTATCAGGGGCTGGAGCTGGACAGGCTCTTTCATCAGCACTTCTCCTTCCCTTTGCCAGCCAGGACCTCACATACTGTTCCGGATTGAACTGTCCTAGTGATGGTCCATTACATTTAATGAAAACCAGGCTGACAGAGAGAGCATTCCTTTTTGCAGTAAGGATATCGTTCATGCAGCTGAATGCCCGCTCACACTCACTAGTGGAGACAGCGATGGTTCGGACTGCTTTCAGTAGAGGCTCCATGGCAGCAGGTGTACGGGATGCCCTGGTTTCCTTGTATTCGCGAAAGCCCTGAACAGTCTCTCTTCTGTCCACTTTCAGCACTTCGCACAAACGTAGCACCTCTACGTCCCCATACTGTACGTCTAACTCCTCTTCAGGCCAACTTCCAGGATGGATAACTTTCATGTCCTGGATTAGCTGATTGTCCCGGGCCTCCCGGCCATGTAATGGGATTTCTCTTGTGCTGACATGAGAGGAGGTTGTGGAAGTCATTCTGTGTCTCAGATTCTCTACCATACTGCGGAAAAAACTGACCTGCATGAATCTGTACAAGCCTGCCATTCTCACGCAGGGCAACACCCTTGAAGGACTTCTCAGCTAGAGCTGTATGAACTGTAGTCATGTGTGGGCCAGGCATGGTGACCATGGATTCAAAAACTCGTATTTCTCGAGTTAAGAGCCTATCTGCTGTAGGCAGTGTCATCTCTCTTTTTTGGAGTTGCCGAGAGAGGTCGCTGAGCTCTGTGAGCGCATCGTACATCAGTCCCAGATTGCTGACAAACGTTGCAGATGTGAGCACATCATCCAGGCCCTTGTACTTTGCTCTGTCTCTGGAATCCCTGCTCGTGTCGTTTGCAGCATTTGTGAAGTGATCATGAAGCACTCGGTAGTTTTCCCAGACTGCTCTGACGCTCCTTTCACTTGAAGCCACCCAAACGGATGGACAAAACACGCCCTATCACCAGGAGACGCTGTCCGACTGCTTGCGCACACTGCGCTAACTGCCTCTGATTTTTGGGGGAGGCATGGAACAAGGAATAGAGTTTGTCAAAAAAGATCTGGAAATGATTGAGCCCTGAGACCTCCTTGACCACATCCCCAACTGCCAGCTCTAGACGATGATTGGAATAGTGCCACACAAACAGGCTTGGGAATTTACTACACAACTGGGTAGCAACGCCTGTTCTCTTCCCTAGCATGACTGAAGCCCCATCACATGCAAAAGAAACGAAACACTGACCTAAAAAGTCCTCGTTAAAATCTCTTCCAAGACACTCCATTAACGCCTTTGTGATGTCATCAGCCGTTGTTCCATCCAACTCAATCAGCTCCCAAAAAAACGTTTCGGGCTCAGCATCAGCTAATGCTGAGCGTAGACACACAACAAGCACCGTTTTACCACTAATAGTGGTAGATTCATCGACCAAAACACAGTTTTCTTTGGTTTTCTGTAATGTCTTTTGCCATTTTTTTCTTCAGCTCATGAGCTATGTGGTCGATGATTTCGCCACAGGTTTTATTGGAGTGCAAAACCCTGCCCACGTTCAGCCCATTCAGTTTCTGTACATTCAAATCAATTGGCATGTCTGTGAATGGCCGGCTATGTTTGCCAATTTTATATGCCGTTCGAAAAACTCTGATAGTGGTGTCTAATTCAGATTTATGCATAGACTGCACTTGATGTTGAATAGTTTCACGTGAAGCAGATGTAAGGATGTCAGCAGCTTTTACATGGGCTTGTGATTCTTTATGTTCTTTGATTTTTTTTCTCAGGCTAGCTTGTTGTTTGCCCTTGTCAACACCGAAATGAGACACTGCACACTCACCCCATTCAGTTGACAGTTTCAGTCCTTGTCCAGTGTGTATTCCCAAAAATTTGACATCTCTGCATATCCGACATCCTAGCTTCTTATCTTTAAGAAGGAGCCATGCATTGGTCTTGCAAAAATATTGCACCTGGTCCGTTGTCCAGCAGTCAGGTGCATCGCTTTGCCCGGTGTTGGTGGTGGCAGTTGCGCCAGCAGCAGCTAACTTTAGAGGCTCTGGAGGAGGCGGCGGAGCTAGTGCTAATGCTAATGCACTAGAACTTGGAGCAGGAGGATCAACCAAAGAAAGCTCCCCATCAGACACAATTTCCAACACAGGCACAGCGTTCTCTGTATTTGAAGTTTCTTCCTGCGACAACCGCTGTCTTTTTGCACTTTTATTAATCCACGCTAACATTTTAGAAATGCTAATTTGTGACGTGACTTGCTTTCCTTCTCTCGGGGGCATGCCTGCTCTGTTCTATCACTCTACATAGCCACCCACTGGGTGGGAGTTGCACTGCATAAACACAACACACGTGCATCTAGGTATGTAAATTGTAAAGCATTAAAACATGGTTTTACTAACAGTTTTCAGTATGTTGTTACTTCGGCATTATTATTATTATTATTTTGAAACGTGTATTACTATTAAATCACGGTCAAATAGGTTAATTTTGACATAGTCGTTTCCACCACAGTATTTACATGGAGAAGACAAGCCCCGCCCCCTCTCCACCACGTTCTGTTTGAATGACAGGAGTAAACAGCTGACAGCCGCTGTGAAACTCCAGCGGTTAGAGCGATGAGAATGTCCGTTCGGCACCTCATGACGCATCTACTGAGTACCGGGCGGCTGTATATATATATATGGATGTATAATAAGAACGGCGGGAGAGTGTTGAGTACTGGCACGGTGCATGAGTACCGGAGTACCGCCAGCATGCCGGTACTGAGCAAGAAGTGCCGGTACTCCATGGGTCAGAACCAGAAGTGCCGGTACTGTGTACCGGTGAGTACCGGCCCAATTCCAGCACTGTCTACAGGGGAAACAAAAGGCTGCGTCTGCTTTTAACAAATCTTCAAGCCATGGTCTGTTGTTGTACCATGCAGCGGCAAAAGTGCGCTTCTTTCCTGAAAACAATCTCCCTGGATAACGATCCAGTTTCACCTGGTTGGGTTTATTAACCCCAAGATCATCTGGGGCTGTTGGTCTTTGAGCGGTTGCTTTTCAGCCAATTTCTGATGTCCATTTTGTAATTCAAACAGAAATGGGAGTCTACAGAATGCACAATAAACAAACAAATCCAGAAGGCGGCAGAGTGTGACGCTGTGATTGGTCTAAATGTGGACGAATCACAAATCACAACAGACACATGAATTTATTTGACATAGCCTGCGATTTTTTGTTTTAGTTACTATCTGACATCAGATACATCGTAGCATAAAAGTTCACAGTTTATTTATAATGAAAAAAATAAAAACATTTAAAACATTTTTTTAATAAATAATAAAAAACGTGTATATTGGGGGAGGGCAGGAATGTCAAATGGGAGGGCCTGGCCCTCCCACGGCGCCGGGCATGCATGCAAGCTTGTTATTTCTGCCACAAAGTTGCCAGAAAGTAAGTTACTGCACCTCTAAAAGTTTAATTTAGGAATGACTGGGCTCTGGTTTCAGACAGAGGGTGAAAATAGATGCTGCAGTATGAGAAAAATAAAGACCTTTTTGAACAATAAAGCATGTCACCTTAGAGGAACAAAATACAATTTTGAAACCTGAAAATTACCAAAATAGGGTCTCTTTAAATCTGATGCAAACAATTAGCCTCCTAAATAATCAACTTTAAAGGCCACACGCAGTCATTGGAAGGGCAACAGTTTTTATCCATTAAACTCTCACACTTTATAAGGTGTGACATTTGGTCAGAGTGATCTTTTTGAAGCATAAGCGACGTGTCACAGCTGGCACAATGTGTGAAAGCTGACGCTGAGCTACTGAAGTGAACGGGGATTAAATGATCTGTGAAAACATTTTCTGCTGTGATATCACCAGAACACCTGTTGGGCTGCGACAACAGGCACGCACTCTCCAACTGAGATCCTACATCTCGTATTCAGGCAATGTAGTAATAACTGGATAATGTGATTTATCTGAGCTCTAACATGATAACACACACAATGTAGTGAATGCGAACAATCTGTTACCAATCTGTTATCATTCGTTTTGAACAATAGACTCCATCGTGAGATAACACAGGCAGAGAGTATACAGAAATAATCTTACGACATGCATTAATTGGATTATAATATGCCGCTATCGCTAGCTGTAATCTTAATCCCCTGCTGAGGACACATCTGGATCTCCAGAGAGGAAAGTAAACAACTGCTTACTATATGATGCTCAAAATCTCATGGAAATAAAAGTTAAAATAGTACGAGGTGAACAGCACACAGAACATTTAACCCTCCAGGGTGTTCGAAAGCAGAATAAGTACAGATTGTGCAGAAAGCTTTGTGGAGAGGCTCCATGGGAGGATGGAAGTCGTTCCCAAGCAACAATTGCTGATTCGCTTTGGGGTATTGTAGAAGTGCTATTGAAAACTGGACCATTACAAAATTAACTCCTCGCCTTCCAAAATAAGGCTTCCGTTCTCATGCAGTAAAAATAAGTTGGCTGAATAAAAGTATTTGTATTGAAACCAAGAGTTGATTCATGATATTATTCATTACATTCTTCATGCACCCTGCTGTGGCCACTGCAGGGTGTGCACCTCAAAATCTATTTTTCCGGACAGAAAATAAGAAAAATACTGCAGGAAAAGTACAGCTCTCAAAATGAGAAGTCAGTAGAAAGGAATAGTATGGATGTTATTGTTGAGGTGAAAAGTCATTTTAATAGATCCGTCTTCAACAAAGAACGTTGAATGTTGAGGTCAGGTCTCATGTGGTTGAGTGATGTCAGCGAGAAGAGGAAGAAGAACAGTACACAACAGTGGCAGAGATGGATTTACAATGTTGGCTCTGTTGATTAAGCAGTGTCTTAAGTGCTACTGCACGGGTAAACACATGAAGGGAACAAACAACTAAACTCAGAGCAAACCTTTCATCTATCCACGGCTTCTTCTGGATGTGAGTGAAACTCCAATGTGAGAAATACAATATTCTTTGTTTCAGATCAAAGATATTATTGTTTATACCAGTATTACTTAACCCCTGAAACCCCTGAGCCTGGCACTAGGAAAAAGCCATGTTTAAAATAACACAAATCTCCACAAAACATTAACATATAATAATGAAGATAAATAAATGCATATATATATATATATATATACAGTATGCATTTGATTGAAGGGCTCAGTGCTATACAGGCAGATAAAGTAAATAGTAATTTTATATTTTTACCAGCAATAGTAAAAAGCAAAGGGGACCAATTGGTCTCCTTGACCCCCCAAACTTCCAGTGGGGTGTTAGCGTGCATGAAGGAGGACACAGATGTACACATGTGCATGTGGGCTACATTTTACGCCCATGATTTCACACATTACGATTAATCAACAATGGACGTCAGTAACATGGCAAAATATTTAGCAACGCGCAAAGGAGAGAAACATATTTGTGGGGCCTCAAGGATTAATGATTAAGGATTAATTAATCAATTGTTGAGTTTGTACAACAACAAACTCAACAGGGAACATTTGACTAAAAATAGAGATTCCACACGGCAAAAATATTTAATTACAAGTTAAATTTGGAAAGCCAAATAAAATAGCGAGTCTGAAAAATAAAATACTAATGCAAAAATATGGCCCCTGCATGCATTTATATCTGTACGTAGCATTTTACTGTTGTAATTGTTCGATGTGAAGCTAAATCGTCTTCAATTCTGTACTGTATACTGAGCTCTTAATGTCATCATATGTTTTGTCTATAAAATCTTAAATATAACTGTCAGACACATATAGTGGAACAACATTAGAGTACTGGTGGAGAAACATACATACAATATAGATCCAAAATAGAATTTAATTACATTTAAATTAAAAGGACAATTTGACCCTCGAATGATGTTCTATCAAGAGACTTGTTTGTGGAGAAGAAATGATCCGTAAAACCTTTTTGATTGTTATAAAATGTTTTTTTTGTTACGGTTTGGTCTCAGTAATAAGAATGCTGCACTTTTGTTCTTTAGATTTGTTTCGCTGCGTCCCTGCTTTTAACCGCAGAATCTGGTTTTCCTGTGACAGTTTTTATGAGAGCATCTGATTCCCAGCAGCTTTGACTGAAAACATCTGCAGAAACGTATTTGTCCATCTAGGAGTTTACACACTAAGCTGCCAGCTCTGTATTTTCTACACAGATTAAAATCACCGTACCTGTATATTATTACTATTGGTAGTATTTCACTGGCACGCCCCTCCCCTCATTATAGGACCTCTAACATGTGTGGTCAGAGAATTTACATTTTCAATCTATGTTTTAGTTACCATATTTTATTTGAAATATCTGGTAATTATTAAAGAAAATTGAATCTCTGGACATTTGCATTCATAAAGTAGTTATGTGAATTAGTAAAATATGGGCAATGCTTCTTTTTAAAACTCATGAAAATAAATTGAATTCACCAAAAAGATGGCCATCCTTCATTATCGTTGTGCTCATGAGCAGTGGGACAAAATAGACCTATTCATCACATATTAATTATCATTATTCGCCTCTATGGACTGGCCATGGACTATTCAACTGGACCTTTACTTTCTGAAAAACCTTATTCAAATAAGGGCTCTAAATTATTTTTAATGTAGTCATTTTTCTCTTCCTTTCATCAGCAGAAGCCACGGACTGCACACAACTACATTTTAATTTGGCGGAGAGGAATAATTCACCTCATCACTTTGAATTACGCACACAGTTAAAATGTAATAATGGCTCTTCTTGTATCTATGTTCAGCTAGTACCCAACATTAGGAGATTCACTGAAGGGTGACACGGGTAAAGAGAATGACAGAAGAAACCTCGTCTAATGCTTGCTATAGTAGTTCATTACATTTTCTTTATCTTAAGTAAAACTCTAACCAAAAGGTAATAATTAAATACCAGGAATTTTGGGATACATAGAGAACCGAGAGAGTATTATAGTCTCCATTACCCAACCATGGCATTTTGTCAGTATCAGTATTAGACCATCCAAGTGTTACCTGAACTTTTTATGGACATTGCTTATGAATATTTGATCAAAATGACCTTCGTAGAGCTATTACAGGAAGGTAATAAAGCTCAGAAGTGTCTGTAATGGCAGCAGAGCAGTAATAGTAGACTTTTGTGATGAAAGAACAACCGAAAATTCAGTGTTTCTCCGACATCTTTCCTGATGCAACACTGAAACGACAAAAATGATTTTCATATTAATATAAAAACATAATTTTAATAGAAAGAAATGATCATTTTCTGCTGCATGCCAGTCTTGCCACTCATTCATCATTAGAATCATACTCTTGAAAAATTGTAAACGTAGACATGTCATTTTATACATGTATAACATTATAGTGTGCTTTGAATTTTTTTAGAGCTGGAACATTTAGCCCAATAATAATAACTTGGTGGGCAGAAAATGACTCGGCTACGATTAAAATATTTGATTTATTGTTTTTTAGGTGAAAATGCTAAATAGCCTGCGGTTTAATCTTCCTTAACCCTTGTGTTGTGTTCGAAAGCTGTTACCGTTCATTGTGTTCGTGGGTCAATTTTGACCCATGATTTATTTCAGTCCAAAACACCAAAAAAGACTATCATCCAATATTGTTTTAACTACATCATAACTAATTTATTATGCATTCATAACCGTACAATCCTGTTGTAATTTAATTCGATGGCCCAAAAACACATTACACCACATATTGCACACGTGCATGTGTGTGTTCAGGTTCAAGTGTTAGTGTACATATTATTTGAGAAAGGTCGATCTCCCAGGGAGGGGGGGTTGCGAAAAATTATTATTACAGTGGATAAAGGGGGTGGGGCTGGGGCTGGGGCTGGGGCTGGGGTGTCTAAAGTCAAAGATGAATCTTGATTGGTCCAAATTTGACCCCGAGTCACCCAAAACAATTCAGCTGGGTCTTCCCAGACCCGAACACCAAATGATCTACTTTTTTTTAGAGACCTTCAGACTTGGCTAAAATTGTCAAAATCAGTTGTGTAGTGTTTATATAGTATAGCTGTTGTGGAGGATATCATGAAGCCTTGTTCCAATAAAAAAAACTAGAGCGTAGTTATTATATAATTTCAACTTGTCTTTATTTATTTATTATTTTTTGTGTCTTTATTAGGATCCCCATTATCACTAGCATGAGCATTGGCTATTCTTCCTGGGGTCCTCACACACTCAAAACATACATAAACATACATATAACAAAATTAAAACAAAACAGCTCATAATTTCATGCAATTTACAGTGAAATGAAGTGAAAACTAAAATGGTCATTCAATTACCGCCATCCTAAGGCCAAACAAAAGTAAATACAAATAAGTGTACATAATAATATATGCATACATAGCCACAGGCACAGTTCAAATGTACTTTGTAATACTTAAATAATTTTTTAGCAACCTTTTGAAATGTACTTGAGAATTTTCCTGAATGATGTGAACCGGTAACTGAGTAGGCTAGTGAACTTGAAACGGGTCACGGGAGACCCGAACACAACATGAGGGTTAATGTGAGACTTTGCTGCTTTCCTCAGTTAAATGAAATCAGTTGTATATATATATATATATATATCTATGCAGAAGTATCCATGGTGGGAATACTCATTAGTTGCATCAACCCTTTTTTTTATTGTTAAAGGCTAAATAATTAGGGTCAAAGTAGACTTGGTGTTCAGCAGGAAGTGCATTGTTAGTCCTTCCCTCCTCCTCCTCCTCAGTTTGTGAAGTTTATAAAGAACATTGCCTGAGGCTGTGGGATCGTACAAGCACTCTGAAAAAAGAAAACCCTAATGTTGAAGTTCATTGTGTTATTGAAAGAGGTCTTTTATGCTACATGTGGAGCTCTGATGTTAATTTGTCTCTTCCTGCGTACCTCATTGCAGTCGTTGCTATGACTTCCCTGATAGCTAATGCGCCTGCAGCAGATTATCAAGACCCGTAAACATCGCAGAAACCACTGAAAAGCCCTTTTCCAGCCAAGGCATTTTTTTCTTTCACAAAATGCTATGTATAGTGCATAACATAAGCATCTGAAAAACACTTCAATAGCACTTTGCACATTGCTTTTAGAGCAGAAAGTGTCTTACAGCAGCGGTACAAAGTGGGAACATGCAACAAGAAACACGTTGCCGATTTATCTGTGAATTTCCTCAGATGGAACTCAACTGATTAAACTATATTTCTTGCAAATGAACAAAGTAATTTACTTTATAACATTTCCTCATTGAATCACCCGGTGTATAATTGTAATCAACTCATATGTACTCTTTCTTTTAAATGTGCTCGTTCTGAAATAATAGGAGCTATAATTGCTGTGTAATTACTTTGTGATATAATTAGACCATGATTAGCATGACACTGGTGATATTCTTTGGAGCACTTATTTTTTCCCACTATTTTCAGAGATTTGATTTTTCACAGAGTAAGGCAAAATAATCTAAACATCACCATGAAAGCCAATTACACCTCAACCTGTTTTCTGTTTTCCTAATGTTGTCTCGTCAATAATCAACAGATGTCAGTTGGAGTGTTTGTTTGCTTACAACAGACCATTAAATTGATTAAAGTGACGGTTAAATACACATCATGGAGTCTTCTTTGAGACAAGTTGTTAATAAAGCCGATCTCCCTTTTAAGTGGCTGACGCTGTCTTCCCGGGTTTATAGCAACAGCAACAGCAAATTCACTTCCATCCATTACCTTGTCAGAAACTCTGGATTGGGATTGACTCATCTCGTGACTCCCAATCCACAATACATCTAAAATACTCTCATGGGACCCAATTTTCTACCTGTTTCCCTGCACCTCCTCGTTTGAGTTATTTCCTCTGTGAGCACAAGTAAGCCATCACGCTGGACAATACTGAAGACAAAACTTCAAACAATAATGAAAGACCCGCACGAACCAAAGGGTCTGTTTTGATGCACTTCTTTATGAAATATATCGGCATGTCTGAGCCCAGAGACCCGGACACATTTACTATTTAATGATTTGTTCGCTGGCAGAGATTTTTACACGGAAAAAATGGTAATAGAGGGAAATCATTTACAGTTCATGCAGTTTAATTTAGTGTGTGACTTTTAAACAGGCTGGTGATTTACTTTGTCAAATTGAATTATAGCAATACAGAAGCGAACATGTTTTACACTGAAGAAACGTATACATTTGCCCAGGCCAAGAAAAGAAAATGATGAAAACTGTTGTGAAAAGTATTAAGAAGTGGGCTAAAAACTTGCATACTGTTTACTCGTTGGGGCTTTCAGTAATTGATCGGCTGCACAGGTGGATCTAGCATTGAGATGTCCACATTTCTGACTGATGTCCTTGTTGTAGTACGTCTCCCTCCTCCCTCTTTCTGTCCCTCAGCTCAGAGTCTGTCCTAACGTATTGCTATTGTCTAGAGGTCACTGTGGATGTCCGAGTCATGTAGAGGTAGCTCGTCATGCAGAGCGCTGCATGCTTCAGGGAGTAATCACAAGCCTCCAGATTCCCCCATCTACATTCTTCGCTGCCCTTAGGCCAACAAACCAGATTTTTCATGTCAGCTGGCATGCACCTTCAACTCATAAGTAGCTGTTTGACTTTCACAAGTCTCGCATCAACCACACATACTCACTCCAAGGCAAGGTTGCCATATCCTTGGTCCGTAATTATATGCCAGTTAAGTGTCCACTTGCGCATGCAGATGGGCTGGGCTCCTTAAAAATCCAGGTAGCAGGTTGAACGGGTCTGGACAGACTATTTATCATTCCCTAAGGGGGAGCCCATATTTTAATAATAATATCAAACATTTCTCATTACTTTTGTTCTCAGCTCCCCCACCTCCTTCCACACAATACCAACAAATACTATGGGATACATATGGGGAAAACATTTTAGTTTATTTTCCGTGAATGTTGACAACCGTGCCTAAAAAAAATTATTTGTTGAAGTCCAGTTTATAAAACAGGCAGGCTTTATTCTATAACCTCTTGAGGTTTGTAGTATTCATTTGACTGTATAAGCAGAAAATGAATAATATAGTAATTTACATGTTTTCATTAGTTGATAATCAACTAAAAATAAAATGTTTATGTTGATTTAGAGATCATTTTTACCTACCCTGAAGGCCACCGTCGTTCTTCAACATGTGTAAAACTACAAAAATATCAGTCACCAGATGTAATTGCTTCTAAAAAAAAATTATATTAAGGTTGGAGTGAGGCGAAGGTGCTTTTATATATTAATGGCAGTAACGCAGTTATGCACTCATCTGTTTGTTACCGCAGTCTAATAAAGTGGATGGTTGGTCTGTTTTTTGCAAACTGCAACTGCAAAGCTTGAAGCCACCAAATCCGAAGTTGGTGGCCACTGTCCTTGTATCTTTTTTCAGATGTTCTCTGATGGCGAAACACAAAACCTACATTAAAGGGGGTTCAAAGGTGCTGGATGCAGATGGAGAAATAATGTACATAAAAATGTACAGCACATAAACATTTCTGCATGGTTCAAACATAAAGAACTGTCCAATCAATTCACAAAAAAATCCTTTATCCAAGAGAATCAGCCTTCAGAAAGCTGACTGATTGCATCAGTTACTGATTGTGGCTCATTACTGCTTACTTCCTCTGAATTGACAGTGATTCTCGATTGGCTTGTATGACACAAAGTACTGACAGGTATTTGTAGCCAGTAGTTACTGCTGTGATGTCAGGGGGAGGTTGTAAAAAGGAAGTGCTAATGTCATATATGTTTATAGATATATTAAAAATGTTTAATTGGACTCTGCTAAAGGTGTGAGGATTTAGTTGCATCCAGCGGTGACGTTTGTTCACAGTTTATGGGTGCAACATGGCACACTCTGCTCCTTATTTAGATATGAAGGGCTCATTCAAACAAAACCTAAAAACATTTTCAAATCCCAAAAATGATTATGAATAGTATTTTTTTATTTCTGCTGATAGATCCCCCTTCTACACACCGGATCTTCCAATTTCAATTTGTTTTTCTGTTCATGTGCTTTATCTGGCTTTGACAACATAAAGATTGAAGCAGTGAGTCACATTTTTGCATTAGCTGCTTTTTGATGTAAAAAAGCAGAGTATTGAGTGTCAGCCTTGAGTGCTGAGAGGGAATCAGGAAAACACAAATATATCTGAGATTACATTCAAAATGAGCCCGCTACCACTGTTATTTTTACATTTCTGAAACAGCATACACCTTGATTATTTATGCAGCCATACGTTCACACCTCCCTCTTTATTCTCCTGTCTCAGGTTTTACATGCTGTAAATGTGTTCAGAAAGTCTAAGTAGCAATGATGGTTTGTGATTGACTTTCCGCGTGATGGGAACATTGAGAGTGTTGTCTTCCCTCATTACAACCACCAAGGCCCAGCTGCAGAGACAGCTGTGCGTACGTCAACACCTGCCGGAGGAGGGACAGGAGATATCGCTCGTCAGACCTGATCTCAGCTTGATCTCAGCTCCCAACCAAACTTCAGTGTGTCACAGAAAATAAACATGAAAACACCTGCAAACGTTAACAGTTCAGACTGATTTGGAGTTAATTAAAAGATGCCAATTGTTGGGTTTCTCACATTCTGGAAGAACTGAAGAAATGCTGGGTTTAACACCATGAGGATCAATTGCTCCACCGTCATGAAAATCTTAATTAAAAACATGCTCTGATGGTGAGATTGGCACCTCTATTTATGTGGGACTGAGGTAATTTCTGTGAACAGTGATACACCAGTCAGAGACATCTTCCAATGGGACAGGCCATCGTCTCACACTGGGAAGTCCTGCAAAACAGTCATTACTGAGTTCAGCACAGTCGGCAGATTTCAGCAGAACTTTGTAGCCTGCTGTCAGCAGCCAAATTGAGACTCAGCGGAGGTTAACCATTGGCTTCCCTTGCTAACAGAAAAATGTGGAGAGTTGTGACCTCTGCTGTCCTGGATATAACATACAACAGCTTATATTGGAAATTAGCATCACAGTTCAGCCCTGTCACAGCTCAGGTTCAGTTTTTTCCTTTTGGGACTTCAGGTTCTGGGAAAACTTACAGTAGCTGGCCAAACATGAATGTCTCGTTCTAGGATGGACTTTAAGTATTATTATTTTTTATTATCTTTTTTTTACACCCATAGTTTTTATTACGTTCGTTCTTGTTCTGATACTATGTTACACCATTTAGATGTTGCATTTGACCTTGTTAATTCACTTTATAGTGACAGTAGATATTAAAGGAAGGGAGAGAGATAGAGAGGTACAGTATGACAACAAACTAGAATCAAGGAGATATTGAGGTCCTACAGTATGCATCTGCTTTGGCGATTGGACTCACCCTATTATTCTTTTTTTCACACTATTGTTAGCATAACCCAGAAGATCCCATCCTCATTGAAGACATCATGCTTTTTTGTAACCGGTAAAACACCTGGGCTTGGAATCTCACAAGATGCAAAGATAATTTCCTAAAGCAGCTTACCATTGTAGTTTTTGTAGTAAGCTGTCACTCATAATTAATGGAGAAACACACTCAAATCTGGTAAAATACCTTGTTTATTGGGTAAGCCACCAGGGACCTTCTTCAATTTAAAAACTGTAAACAAGTGAATGCAGCAGTACAAAAGGTTTAAGGCACATCACTTGATTAGCTCAATACAGAACACTTGTGTCAATCAGTTGAGCTTGTGTCAAGCATCAAGGGAATTGTAGTCCTGGGAATGGTGGATTACAATTGAAAGACACCGCGTCCATCATTCTAGACAAACAAGAGTTATAAAGCAAATATTAAAAACACAGTTTTCACCAGGGACGTGCACAGACATTTGCTCTAAACTGGAAAAAGGGCCTCCCCCCCCGAAAAAAAACACAAGACCTTTTGAAAATTCTAACATAAACTCATAAAAAAAAAACACAACACTGTCATTGCAAGTGACACTCAGTTGACTTTTATGTCCAACTGCTAAATTCGTTATTCAGGCACATTTTTTGTTGCGGTCCATATCTCATTAAAATATCTAATGTTAGTAACTATTAAAGAAACAATGGGGACAATTCTGTTTTAATGTAGTTGTACCGTTGTTACTGCTGTGCAGCAGACATAGGCTACTGATAACATAGGGCTTCTATAATTACCTTAAATAAACTCACTAATTAATTAAACCAGTTCAATACGCATTATTCTTATCATTCTTTATGATTCTTTATTTATTTAGAATTCCATAACTTAATAACAGAGATGGTCAAGCTAAAGTGGAGACATGGCAGAAATCCTACAATAAAGCGGGACAGTGAAGTATTCTCCGTGAGAGGGCGATCAAGAAAAGAGAGCGAGGGTGAGGGAGTTCACGGAGCAGAGTAAAAGACACGGAAAGACAGAAGCACAATAACAAGTATATTTAGGTGGTTTTTTTTAAGTAACCAACGGTGTCAAGAGGAAGTAAAGTCCCCTGGTTTGTCCCCTATACAGTGGCGGCCGGCCCATAGGGGCACTAGGGGCGCCGCCCCACCTCTTCCCACATACAAAAAAATTGAAAAAAAAAAATAAATTGAAAAAAAAAAATTGAAAATTTAATTTTTTTTAATTTTTTTATTTTTAATGAACAAGGTAAATATCATACAATTGGTATCAGTAAAATGTATAATCTACAATACAATCTCGTTTAAAATTGTGTTACGATGTCTAAAGTTACTGATAAGTCACATGTTTCCTGCCTGGCCTTGCCCATGGCATTAGTTTATCATTACCGGGCGGAGCCCCCAAGCCAAACAGCAGCAACCAGCACGTTGCAAAAGTCTCAATAGTAAACTGTGCCGCCGAAACATAATTTCAGCCAATCAGCGCCGTCAAATATTTTGGTCACGAGGGTGCTCACGTTGGCTCCCACGTTGCTTACGTGCGTTGACTGAGTTGTTTTTTAGACTCGTGAGTGACCAAGGTGACGCAGTATTTGGATGAGAATGGTGTGCAGGTGGAGTCGCCGGACCTCAGTCCCCGCCCAATTCCGTGCAAGAGCTACTCTCCAATCCTTTCGAAAGGAGAAGTTTGGGAGATAAATTGATACTTAAAGACCTTGGACCGGACCAACCCGATTTGTAGCAAGCTCGTGAAAAAGACAAAACGTATCAACGAGGTAGGCTTCTCACGTAGCCAGCTAGCTGGATGCAAACAGGTAAATGCTATCTTTTGTTTCCCATGCTTGCTCTTCAAACAGCCGGGGACAGATACGATCTGTTCAGAAACTAGACAAAAGTTAAACAAGTACAAACCACAGACTGTCTGTGTCATGGAGAATACAGTCGCTAGTTTATTTATGTCTGTATAGGCCGTTGTTGTGAGTGTGGACGGTCGGAGCATATATAACGTTAGCTTAGCCAAGCTCCATTCAGAAAACAAGCATTCTAAAAGGTTTTTCGCCTGCCGTCTGTCTGCAGACTTGTCAAAGCATTAATTCATGGTTTTTACTAACCGGTATCAGTATGTTGTTACGTCGGCATCATTTAGAAACGTGTATTACAATTTAATCACGGTAAAATATATTCATTTTGTTGTAGCTCCCGAGCCAGCGCGTCTTGTTTGAATGATGCGAGTAAACACAGCTGGCAGCCGCGTTGAAACTCGAGCGACTAGAGCAGTGTTTCTCAAACTTTTTCATACCAAGGACCACTTAACCAATAAAAAAACACTCGCGGACCACCAAACTCCACAAATATCCAAAAACACATCGTTTTTTACAAATCGCCTGAAAATTGTACAAACAAGTGGCAACATGTGTGATGAAGGTGTTTGTCTGGGTTATATCATGCAATCGAAAGTTAAACTTAAGCTCGCTCCATTGCGGAGATATTCCGGCGAGAGTGCGGAAAACTTTAATTAATTAATTAATTAAAAATGTGAAATGTTACCAATATACTCACGGACCACTAGGGGGCGCTCACGGACCACCAGTGGTCCGCGGACCACACTTTGAGAAGCACTGGACTAGAGCGATGCGATAGGAGCGTTTAGAGCGAAGCGAATATTCGCATCGCGTCCGGTCTGAATGCAGCATTAAAGCGAGCTCCGCGCGGCACTGGAAACGCGCCATTACATCACCAGAAGTCCTAATTTAAGGGGTCATTTCTCCCCAATTTTTTTTTTTTACTCACTATATCAACAGCCCCACCAAAAAGATTTTCCACCAGCCGCCACTGCCCCTATACTCTAACGGGCAGGAGCCAGGGCAGGCGTTTGGTGTGATCACCATAGCCATATGAGGTTGGACTCGGAGGGCTTTCCTTTGCTTCCAGCTGTCAGATTGTAAACAAAGTCACGTGACTGGGGGCAGATGACAGCGCGGACAAGGTGTGTGTCCCGCAGCTAGACTCTACAATACTAATTGTGGGCTTATCATGTTGATTCGGCCACAATAGAAAACAAACAAAATCTTGCTCTCTCCAGAGGGGCAGGTCAGGCAAAAATGGCAAAAGGGCCGTTGCCTGGGCAACATTAGCCCGTACCTGTGCACGTCCCTGGTTTGCACCATGCCATTGAATCGTCAACTGTTACTCAAACAGGTGCATTTAATGCTTATGTAAAAAACACAAATAATGTGGCATAGAAGATAAAGCTACATCAAGCTTTAGAAGCAATACTAATTAGTAGGACTAACATATTTCTTTGTTAGTCTACTTGTATTTCTTGGTATTTTCATTGGACTTGTTGCAAAATATAGAATAATACAGAAGAAGATCATCAGGCTAATTCTTAAACCACCAAGGCAGCAGCCTTTTAATTAATAACAGTGCACATTTTATTGTCACTACATATGTGAAGTATGAATGCAACGTCCAAATGACCAGTTCAGGTGGCAAAATAATGTGGAGTGTGTGCGTCATGTTTGAATGTGGAACAGGTGCCTGTGGATTCAATCATGGCCATCCGTTTGGTTTTCTAGGTCAGGGTGTGACGAAGATGAGGAAATATTTCCCCCCCGAAGTGCAGCAGGGTTTTATGTGAAGCAGAAGCTATATAAATTGAACTGGAGCAGACTTTGGCCTCTGCTTCACGAGGTTGTCGCACAGGACACTCATCATCTCTGCTGCATCATTGCGATGATCCTTCATGTAATATTGACTATCTGAGGGGGGGTTTGAAGCCCAACACTTGTTATCCTGAGAAGTTTCTTTCTAGTTGCATCACTTCTGATCTCATTCTCGAGCACAACCACAGGGCACACTGCGTTTTGCGATACTTACACCTTTGACTGTTCGCTGCTTTTTTTTACCTTCCCTCTAATGACCAGAAATAAAGCTGGATATATTTGAAATGAGGATTTGTTCTCTGAAAGTAATTAGGGGGTGATGTCCGCAGAACTCATAAAAGGTATCGGTACAATGGTGGTTACCATAGAAACCTTGTGGCCGAGGTGGTCTTCTGGGAGACTTGCTTTAATAATATACTGGCCAAGCAGAGAAGGCAAATATAATATCACTCTATAGAAATGCCAGTCAATGATTAGATATGACTGCATCCCTTTTGAGGGGCTGAATGAATAAGGTCTGGTAAAAAGCAATTGCCTGCTGGGGTTTGAAGGAAAATACCCACAGGTGAAAAGCAAAGTCATATTACCTGCAGTACATTAACCTTAAGATGATGCAAATAGGTCCTACAACCAGTGTGACATTACTGCAAATTCACATAAGAAAATTTGATTTGGGAATAGTATGAATGTCCTATTCTCATTATTGTGGCTGGAAACACATCAGTCTTCCTCCTTGCGCAGTAACAGCTGCAAGACATGAAGTTGGTATTGCTTGGCAACCAGCAGTGTGTTGTGTGAATGTTTTTGCATGCATTCCCAACCATGTACAAATGTATCTTTAAAATCTGATTACAATTATTATCAAATGCATATTTAACTCTTTTACAGCAGAGTTCAGAAAACTGATTATCAGGCCATTACCCTGCAGGGCAACTGACACACAAATGAAGAGTGTCAGATTTAAATGATTCATATCTTCAGGCCTTTATCCTCACGGATATCTCAATGCAGATAATTGGGCACCTTTCAACCGGTCTGCAATTATTTTCATTAGCTTGATTCGTAGATCCTTTCAAATGTGTAGTCGAAGCATTGTTTTTTTACATGTTTAACCGCTGATTTGTTTCATTAGGTGACTGATAACATGGCTGCCTCCACATTGGGGAGACAGCTATGTTATTGTTTGTTTTTGTTTTTCTAAAAAATATGGACTGAAGGTAAAACACAATGGGTTTAATGATGCATTGTCTTATTATATTGCTGTAGTATTTGGATATGATACTTTAATCATCACTTTTAAAAATAAGATATTCTTAAAATGTTATGGGTTTCGAAATGTTTGTGCTGATTTCTAAATTTATTTTTAAATAAGGAGCTCCCCCTTCATCTTCAACCACACTTTTGAAGGTACTGCGCAATGCAAAATGAAGGACACCTGGATAAAGTTTAGGACACCACTCTTTCCACACTGTTAGAAATTGCGTAAGTTATCCAATGTTTCACTGACGAAATGAACAAATATATCACATCTAAAAGAAAATAGATTCACAGAGGTTAAACAGAGGATAACTTTTTTTGAAATATCGGCAACCTTTCATTAGTCTGATCTGAGTGAATGCTTAATGGTCATGTCAGATTTCAGAACCTTGTTACTTGTGTGATAAATTATTTGTGCAACTGCCGTCCCCATTTCTAAACTGTTCTTCAAAATCAAATATATAAAAATGTATACTGTTCTGTATCTTTCTCCCTCCTTTAACCGACAATGAGGACTTCTTTTTATATTGTAAGATCATATTTGACAAACAATAGATCTTGATGAAGGATTTTCATTTGCTAAGGAAATGTTGTAATAGAAAATAGCTAAAAGGGCTCATATGGAAGTCCTCAGCCACGGCCTCCTCAAGAGCGCCCTTTGATTTGAATTCGAAAGCAGCTTCATATTACTTTTCGCTCTGGAATTGATTGTCATTATGTGTCTTTGTCCATAGTAACATTAAATTCTCTGCATAACTCTTAGTTGCAGGCACTCAAAGTTGTTACGCAATTAGCCTTGGAGTAGTTCAATTTTAGCCTGACACTGTTCGAAGCACTGAGCCGGGTGAAAAGGCACTCCAATTTGTCCAATTCCACACTTCCGTGGATTTGAGTAATCATCCAGCTATACTTGCTGATTGGCTCTGAACAGCAGCTGGTATTGAATTGCAAAACCATGCTATTTGTAATGTCTTTTCATCCTTACTTAACTCAGACATAGAAATTACATTATAATCCAAGTGTCCTTAAGAACAAAGACCTGTTTATGAAGAAAAACACATTTCTATCTACTTTGTTTGTTGACCTTGCTCTCTATCTCTCTTATATAGAATATTTAAATATCTCATTTGAAATGTGCTTATCTCATCTTAAATATTAATGTTTCTTAATTGTACATCACAACACTGTTATGGATGTAAATGAGAAACTACCTTTGTTCTTGTCAAAGTGTTAGCTGGTAATATTCTACACTTTAATTAGCTTAATATTTTTTCTAAGGCAATCCCAGAACATAGAAGAGGAGAAATGAGACGAAGAAAATAAAGTAATATTATGTATTCTTTATCCGCCAGTCTGTGTTTCACCGTATACAATCTGTTTGCAGGTTTTTCCTCCAAACTCAAGGCTGCACAGCTTGTCAGGATAATAAATGCTAATTAGTGAGTCAGGTGAGGAAGCATTTAGGTGGAATGAAAACCTGCAGCCCCATGGGTCTTAATGACACAAAATCCACAAAGAAGCAGAATCTTGAAGGTGTTGAGAAATAATTGTATGATGTGTGAGAACCTGACAGAGACATATGCTCTGCTAACGGACAGATTGAAAAAGGGCTGGATGAAGCTCTGTGATAACACCAAGAAGACAAGTGACTGAAATATATCCTCCTTGCTTTGTGTTGGAGCCGTGATCTGAAGTCAACTCTATTGGACAAAAGATCTCTTTCACGATCATACTGCCGTTATTGAGTTTTTTTATCTCCTCAGTGTGGGATCATTTGGTACCACTTTACAATAACATTACCCTTATAAAGGGTTTATGAATAGTTTGTAATTAATTAATTAATTAGGTTGTGAGCACTTAATAAGCTTATATAAGACATGAGATAAACAGGGCAACTGTGACCGGTTGCTTGCCAAATAGTGAGCCCACATTTATCTGTACTGCTAAGCCTTATATTGGCTACTTAGCTTACTTCGTCTTCTTCATCAGCCAGCATCCTTGGTATCTGTTGTTCACTGAGTTGATTCTCGCTAAGTAGCCAATATAAGGCTTAGTCATCTTGCCAAATAGTGAGCCTGTGTTGATGTATGAAAACTATGTTAGAACTGGTTTATAAATGGTTAATTATTAATAAAGTGTTTACAACCTAATTCATAACCTAATTATAAACCTTTTATGAATCCTTTATAAGGGTAGTCTTATTGGAAAGTGGAACCGATCATTTTACATCGGCCCTGACAACTTCAGGACCTTCGCATGCTTCTCAAAATCTCTGAATTGAAATTGACCTGACTCATATCTCTCAATATGCACCTGAATACTCTCCGAGGACTTTTTTTCTGTTTATATTATTTATCAGTCAGGCCACCTGGCTCTCAATATTTGACATGCTTGGGAATAGTGTTAAGTTCAAATTCATTCCTGCAATGTGTTTGGAAGGAAAGTGTGCATTCAAATACTAGAATAATACTTAATGATGAGCTTTTCTGTGTCTCTTAGCACTTTGGTTACTACTGAAGATGTAATTCTTGAAAAACCAAGAGAGAAAAAGGCTAATTTCCTAACATTGTTTGTGCAATGCAGCCTGAATAGGAGTAAATGTATTTTTTTCGGGGACTCTTATTGGCCAATAAATAACAGTATTACACAGTTGGCGCTCTAGTGAGTATTTCTTGCAGCCACGACTGACTCTAAATAAACTACCCATGTTGAGTGTAATGAAGGAACATGTCACCCTGTGCAACACTGTGGCTCGTTGATGGTTTTTTTTTTTTTAATAGTAAATGGACAAGAATGGGGCTCTATGGCACAGAGGAGCTGTATCAGGCTTTGGCTGCACAAGCAATACTCGTTATTGGGATCAACTCATTGTTGATTTGGGACTGGCGATAAGAACAGTTTATGATATCACAATGTTTGACCGGGTTCAGACATCTCTTTATGGGGAGGAAGATTATTTTCACAGAATTGAAGGCACCTTGGCCAAGGTGGAATCCTTTCACTGGATATTGTGGCCTTTCTTTAGGACTCACCATCCAGGTCCATGGACAAATATAATACCAAGTAACATCACCTTTAATAATGGACCTTGAGACCTTTTCATACAGTTAATAAGATATATCTGCTAAAATGCCTAAGATTCATCGAGCCCTGTGACACTCAATAACCTATCCCCGGTGAAGTATTTCTCTGTGTGCTGTGTTTAATAGTTATTAGTTTTTTATCCTTTTTGAATTTTGTTTTCGTTGGTCTCAGACTCAGTGTTGTCTAGAAACAGCTTAGACTTATAATTGTGAAACCTTATTTGTATTTCATGTGTATTTCTGTTTCTCAGCGACATCTGATGTGATGTCCAGTCCTTTTCGGAAAGACAAACAATAAAAACTTCTGATCATGAAAAACAAAAAATATCACGACTCACAAATATAAAGGCCTTGATCTGATGCGAAATAGGGTATGTTGTGTTGCATTGAATTTGTTCATGCTTTTTGTGCATTTAATAAAACCTACCCACTTAGTCCATTGAGAAACTCAGTGCCAATGTCACTGTACACACAACAGGTGAACAATATCATGATGGAAAATGGAGCTAGAAGACATTTGTGTAAAGAAGCAAGTTAGCTAACACATTCTTCATCTCTCAGTCAGCTGAACAGTGCTTTTACTTTGCTTGAAAGGCTGCAGTACTATTGACCATGGAGTTGCAGAGGCTAATATACACGTACAGTATGTATGGTAGAGGGGCAATGTCATTTTGATGGTTAAAATGTTGTTTGTCTCTGCACTTATTATGATAAAGTGGTTATGTCGGAAGCATGCAGTTGTCTAAAAAAGGAAACACCCTTGAGCTGTTGTTAAACTATAGTATAATCATTGCCTGAGTTTATCAGGTGAAATAATATATATATTATTATTAATATTGGGGCGGTGGTGGCGAAGTCGATAGGGACTTGGCTTGGCAACTGGAAGGTCACCAGTTTAAGTTCCGGCAAGACCAAGTGCTACCGAGGTGTCCCTGAGCAAGGCACCGTTCCCCACACTGCTCCCCGGGCGCCGTTCAAAATGGCAGCACACTGCACCTAACACTAGGATGGGTCAAATGCAGAGAAACAATTTCCCCATGAGGGATTAATAAAAGTCCATCTTATCTTATATATAGAGAACTATATTTGAATCTCCAGGCTGATAGAGAAAGTAAACACACACAACAGCGTTTTAGATGTAAATGTGAAACTAAGTTTAAGCAATCTGTGAAATGGAGTAGGCTGTTGCGTGACAACGGTTTAGCCATTCAATGCAGAGCCACAAAGAGTTTTTCACATCCTTAAATCAATGTTATCTTTAAATCAGGAGTATGAACTGGGATTTTTGACAAAATCTAATTTTCAATAGATCGTAAAAGTGAAAAATGTGTTTTGCGCATTTGTTTGGGCTAAAAATGTCTCTCCAAATATGAGGTGAAGAGAAAAAGTGTGTACAAATAACAACACAATCAATTACACCTGTAGATACTGGAAAAGCAACCAGATTAACTGATAAAGAAAAATCCATGCTTTTTTTCTGCTAACAGCAAACATGATGGACTCGTATCTATTATGCCACTAATAGGTTTCTGAAAATAGGCCATGCGAGGAACTGCATCTTTAACCAGTTCGGCATTAGCCCAATTTCTCAGCACCCGTTGCTTGATTTCAACACGTTATATTCATTGGTGTGTTATTTATATTCAATTAAAAAAAAATATCACACTTATCATCAAACTGGCATATATTGACACCCCTATGGACAAGGTTTGTTTATTAAAATGCATTTGACATCAGTGTTGACACCCTCACCACTGCCCTGCCTCAGTGAGGGGGCAGTGTTTGGAGAGGCCTGTGCAGATGACACATTCAGCCTAACTGCTTAGGGGCTGTAAATATGGAGCCTGTTCCAAAACTGATAAACTCTGTCCACTGGTTGTGTTTACATCAGGCTTAAGCCTTGACATATGTTTTGGAAATGAACATCTGCTGAAGCTAGCGATAATCCTATAGGCAGCCCATTAAACACCCGAGGTTCATAGATAAGATAGACAGTATCCCTATTTTCCCTCTCGGCCACTATCATCTTGAAACTGATTTCCAATAATATGCATGGGTGTGAACTCTTAAGCTGTCTCAGGCTAATGCTACTTATCTGGTCTAAAACATTAACAAGGTATTTTCTGAGGTTAAAATCTCTCTGGATACCCCAATAATGCTTTAATCATTTCACTTAGTGTCAGAGGCGTTTATCTAAATCCAGTCGATGGATTTGGGGAGGGGGGGGGGTAACAAGCACACATTGTGGGTACAGTTTAGTATACATCACTTATCTCAGCCCTGGATTTCACATAATGATAATACCAGCCAGTGTTTTTCATTCTGTCATATTTGATGTGCTCTTATAATGTAAAGCTGCCACTAACTCAATGATTATCATTTACTGTGCGTAGCATCGCACTAAATCGTTCTTGGGACTGACCTCACATCATTTATAGCTTGACATAAAGACAGCGGCTGCTGGAAAATATGGATACAATTTACATTTTTATAATTTCAAATGAAATACCTGGAATGCCTTTCAAGATGAAGTACCTACGAGGCCACCATCAGTATGCTACCCAGAGTTACTTTGTTGTTAAAGCTTGAGAATAAAATCATATTGCTAGCATCAAATAGTCTCAGGCAACCACAGGTCATCAAGATAACCAATTCGAGCCGATGTTTTGAAACTTTTGATGTCTCTAAAAGCAATAGTTAAGCTTTATAACACAACAATATTTAACATGTTTTTCAAAAACAGGAAACCTTGACACTATTAATGTTGTATTCGGGGAAAGAGATATTTCCAAGTATTGATATTGTGCAGTGCCCTTCTCCTTCGACAAGTGTACTTACTGTAGGTTTGCTTCATGACTCTGGCATTTCAATGTGGACTTGAGAAATGTTAAAACATGAAAGCATACATGAACCATTTTATTAACTGTGGGTGGTAAAAAGAAAGATGACAGGAGAAAGGTCCAGCATTCATCAGTGTCAGATATGCCGTGCAGATGGCACTTCAGTAACACCAAAACAAGTGCATCCATTTAAAATAATTGCTATTGCATGTTGCAAACAATAAAAGACATTTGCATAAAGCAACCAATCATTATCTAGCATGAGAAATAAGGTGTCTGGTTTATAATAAATCTTGGAAATATACATAAAACCTGAGGGTCTACAGTATCCAGTAGTGAAAGTAACTGATTGCAATTTGGAGGTAGCATATTTGTCCATGAATATTTTTATTTTCTATGACTTTATACCTGCTCCCACTATATTTCTGAGGCTACTATCATACTTTGTACCGCACTGCATTTACAGCTTTAATCTCTTTTTACTTTGCCGGTTTCGATTATTAATATAAAATATAATTAACAAATAAATTATGACATGTTATTTTTTATTAAGATACATGGCCGTATATTAAGTAGTTGTATCAGCTTAACCAGCTTTAAGATATATTATTTTGTGTTAAATAATCATTGTGTTTTGTGAGTTATTACATTTTTTGGTACTATTAATACAAGTAAAATATAAATGCCTGACTGGAACAGAGTACACTGTTTTTGCTAATGCTTGTTTTACTAAATCTGAATCCACCTTCCACCGTTGAAAGTATCCATTTAGTGTTAAGCCCAATTCAAGAGACTTCATGTTAAAATAAATGTTATAAAAATGGCATATCTTTGAGTCTATATCTCTTGTCCTTTGCATGCATTTGTATTCTTCATACTGTGAACCTTTGCTCTTTCTTTGGACATTTTAAACTACCACTAAACAAACAAGTGACAAGCCAGGGCAAGCCAGGATGAATAAACTCTCAACATTCTTTATTTTGTCATTTATTAAAAATAGTGTATACAGTGCTGTAACGAACCCTGGTCAAACACGGTACTGCAGTCACGTCGACGTCACCAGTTGATTAAAGGAAGTAGGAGCGAAGTATCAAACAAATTGAATTGTGAAACCAGTCAAATCCTACTTTGGACTTTAAAACATACACTAAGCCGGTAACAACATCACTTAAGAAGAGAGTTTTTTCCCAGTGTTGCTATGACATAAGCCCAACAGTGTTGTAAGAATAGTTAGCAGCTAGCAGCAACATGTGCAGATGGATATTATAAGATATAGATCGACCACTCGACCTCCATAAAAAGAAAGGAGAAACAGCGTCAATGTCAAACAAAGTGAGTATCAGGGGCGTCGCCTGGGGTAGGCATCCGGGGCTTTAGCCCCGGATGTTTTTTCTTTAGCCCCGGACAAATTCTCCCTCAATAATATAATACATTAACCTACTTTACCTATAGGACGGACGGCAGAAATTTAATTTCCCATGTTCATTGAATGCAACACAGAGGCAAGACGACGCCACCAGACCAATCAGAGAGTTGCATGGAAATACACGTGTTTTATTGGCTGACAGGTACGTACCTCTCCTCTGTGACAATGTTTAAACTTTAAACTGTCAGCCCCGGACGCGGAGATTCTGAAGATGGACATTAGACATTTCTTTAATAAAAAAGACGGCAATTCTCAAGTGGTGGCTCACACAACAACCCCAGAGCCACCACCTGAGCCAGGTGAACAAGGTATGTACCTGTCAGTAAACTTACAAGTTATGCGAACATGTAAGCAAAGCATAAATTATAGCTACGTTGACGTTACTTTGAATCGCGCGGGTAAGCTAAACCGTTAGCAAGTAGCTATAGCTAGCCAGATATATTAAATAAACACTTTGTCATACAATCTAAATGTTGTGTTTTTTAGCGTTACTTGGTGATTTCAAAGAAAGCTCTCTGGGAAATGTTGACTTACTGTCTGTGTTCGACATGAAGCTAGAAGCTACCTTACATTACACAGTTGATCCTGATTCCTGAGTCCTGTCGTGTTTCATAGTTAGCTTAGCTAAGCATCAACCTAGCACTGAAATATATGGATGTTATGTGACAGTATTTCTGAGAAAAAGTCAGCTGAAATGGTGGCATAGTTGCCACTGCTTTACGTGTCGACAGCATGTTTGAACGTATTTGCAGCAGTAAATGTGGCTGTCTGGCCACTGACGTTGCCATAACAACACCTGCATTTAAATGTGCAACCTCTTTTTGTGACAGATTTTGCATGAAAATATAATTCTTCTGATTGATATTTCCTATTGACAGCTAGTTTCTATGTGAACATTATGAGATGGACAGCCAGCTAACAAGCTTTTTATACAAATATTTCAGATCAAAGCCCATCCAGTGGGGCTCCTGAAAGGGAGCAAGGGACACTATGCTCCCAAATATTAAGCCTTGACCCCCATCTTAAAATTGATATGATCAAAAAATGATCTGCATTGTCGGAGGCCTTTTTTCCTCATTATCATGTCAAATTGTACAGCTTTCCTTAGTGTTGAATGCAGAAAGATGACTATATTAGAGTATTAAGTGAAAATGACTATATTAAAGTTTTAAGTAAATATATTAAGTGAATTACTCAAACTGCATTTGTATAGGAATGATTCTGTCCTATTGGCAGATAACTACTCTAACAGTGATATCTACAAGAGATGTCAATTTAACTATTTTCAATTGGTTAGTATTACATTTTGTGACAGTGTGGTGACACTCATTTTAATGAAGACAAATGTGTGTATCTTGAAATTCATTTATTTGACAGAGCTGGAAACTGATTGACTTACATACTTGTTTGTGTTTACCTACACAGTCATCACAGATGAGCCAAACAGAGTAGAGGATGAAGAAAAGGAGAACAGGAGAAAGGGACACACAAGAAGGAGATACAAAAGACAAGAACGACAATGGAGACAACAACGAACAGGAACACCAGAACAGACAAGAGTCAATGAGTAACATGACTGATTTAGGGACTGCAGATACAGGGCCAAGGCAAGTGAGACATCACTGCTTTCCATCCAGCATGTTTGGCCAGCAAAAGAGATCATTTCAACCGCAAACAGCAAGAGATGAGGGATTATTATTTCCTCCTTCCATCCCTTTTTTCTGTTTAATCTGATTACTAACAACTTCTAATAAATTGACATAGCTTATGATTTAATTGGAAAATGAAGTGTTTTTAAATAATAAACCCGTTTCTGATTCTGAGATTTATTTTTGACATATGGGTGTTGAGAGATGTATCCATATCTCTTAATGTTGCTCTCAAAGTGCACAAGATTGATGCTTTTAACTTCAGTATTTAAAAAAAGTCTTCCTGGGGGAGCATGGCCCGGCCCCCCCAGAGGAGGTGACTTCCCCCCAAAATAGCACTTTATCTCTGCTTATGTAACTCCGGTGTAGTGTCCCCTCGGCAACAGATCACTCAGAGCTGGTGATTACTTTCCTGCATTTCAATGGACAGCATATAAAAAGGACACGTGAGCTGCATTGCTTAAGAGATCCTCACATGCTATCTCTTTTACAAAATAAGTGTCCAGTCAACAACAAAACATCAGTGATCGTATAGTGGTAGTATATTTTTCACAAGCAATGTGAAACATTAAACTTATACAAACTGGTGTACAAAACTCACATACCTGCGTTGATCTCCTGGAGTGTCTCTACTCTTTCTTCTCCACATCTCTTGTCCACCATCAGAGATTGCAAACATTTCAGAAACAGCTAGAGGTAGGGGACAAACAACTTGTTCGCTGGGCATGTCAAAAACCTCCTACTTTGATCAAGACTTTAGGGAGCCTTTCAGCCCCTCTAGTAAAGGGACTGGAAAGCAAGCTTTGAAAATGCAGTACCATCTACATGCTGTCATGTTCCAGACACTGCTCTCAACCACTCAGGGCCTGCACACATACCTGCAGAAAGAAACAATTGACTTGGTGCAGGCAGTAGATTACAAAACAGCAGTTGAGAACACACTGAAAAGTTACCAAAGTAACGAGAAAGCACATGAGGTCTATGACAAGACCAAGGCCCTGTGCAATGATCTTGATATTCCAGAAACTGTGACGCAGAGGAAGAAGCGTAGAAACATGGAAGACTTTGTAGTCGAGGCATCATGTGGAGCAATGTGAAATATTAAACATAAATAAACTGGTGTACAAAACTCACATACCTGCATTTCAATGGAGAGCATAAAAGGACTCGTGAGCTGGGTTCTGGTGCTCAGATTAGCTATTGATGATCACGTTGATAAATCATATAAAACAAATAGCCAATCACACAAAAAACATGTTGCTGTGACTGTGAGCATTAAACAATTAACATTAAACTAAACAAACACAACAGTACGTTATTGTCCTTATAAAATAAAAACATACATTTTGTCCACCGAGATAATACAGGCACCTTACCCTCAAGAGATCCTCACGTGCTATGAGAGTCTCCCACACTCCATTGCCGTAACAAAGCTTTTTGTTTGTGACACCAGATGGCGCAATTGTGTATGTGCGTGTGGGGAGTCTTGCAGTAGAACATTTGACTGTAGCGCCGCCACTGTGGGCTAAGCCCCGAATGTTTCCAGGTCCAGGCGACGCCCCTGGTGAGTATAGTACACCCTCTGAATGTGTCAGTTTGCGGCTCTGGCTTGTTGAATTTCTCTTTGTGGCTGTATTGATCTCCTTGAAGTGTTGTCGTTGATGTTACATTATGTGCACTTTGTTTGCACTTTGTTTGTCTGGTTAAAGGTGGGGTAGGTACGTTTGAGAAACCGGCTCGAGATACACTCTTTGTTATATTCCATGGAATGCTCTTAACATCCCGATAGCAATGAATATCTTAAGTGCTTTGACAAAACATTCATACAAAAATATCATCTGTGGAAGCCGTAGCTCTGTAAAAAGCACGACCAATCATTTTAGCCGGGCCGGCTAAAATAACTGGATGGCCTACCTGCCTGTCAGCCTTCCATCTGTGCACAAACTTATCTCGTGCCCTCATTTGTCATGTGCGCGTTCATGTGTGTTGGAGGAGGGGCTCTGTAAGGAAGTGGCAGATCTTTTCCGGCTGTGTATTTTCAAATTCTCGCGCACTCGAGCTGGTTTCTCCAAAATTACCTACCCCACCTTTAATATGTTGCATGCTGTGACTTGGGGGACAGACTCTGCCACGACTTTTATTAAGATAAAAAATGTCCCCAATAATACATTATTACTTCTTTAGTCAGCTGTTGAGGGTCTGTTGTTGTGATTCGGGCCTGTGTGCCAGGCCTTATGAGAATGTCTTCCTCCTTGCTTTCAAGCTGTGTTGTGCAAAGAGTTATGAGAGTTGTTGAGTAACAACTGTGTTGCCAATGCTTATGCTAAAAATGTAGATGAAACTGTAAGCAATGGTACAATATGACACAATGAATTGACCCTTCTACTGAACAGAAGGGCAATATAGAGATACTTGTAATTAACACAATTGATGCTACTTTAGACTTCTCTCGATTACATTTGAGGGTAAAAGGTTGTACTTTTTACATTACTGCATTTACAGTATTTAGCTGCTATTGTTTATTTTTACCTTTTTACTTTACATATAAAAACCCTGGAGTCCCAGGAAATAAATCCTGACTATAGTGGCACATAACAATAACAACTTGTGTGCACAAACTATGATATGCTGTGAATAAGATAAAACAAAAACTTTTTGAGGACCCTAAAAACAAATGTCATACTCTGAAAGGGGGCATTGTACTCTTTTGGTTCATTTTGCTGGTTATTCTTATGTACTTTGGCTCAAGGATCATTTTAAATGCACCGATTTTATATAACAGAGAATTCTACAATGGTATTGATAGTTTAGGGTCTATTTCAGGTAGGGTAGACATATTTAAAGAGTATATATTTGGTATAATGGTACAATGGCTTCTTGCGAATAACATTTTATTAAATTATATTTATCTAGTATAGACTCACTAGACTACCAACAAATGTAACAACAACAAAAATGAAATTGGTAAACAAGCTGGAAAGAGTAGAAATAACTGAAAGCCCACCAAACTATGTTTTTCTTTTTCAAGGCATCATGTAAGGCTATCAAGGTAAATACTAAAAGCATTCTCTTTTCAAAATAACTTTTTAAATGTCACTGCTTTTACAACTAATCTGTATTCTTTCTTTTAATACCAGTGCATTGAATTCTCTCTATGAAGTGTGTGGGGGCTACATAATTTCTGTACCTTTTTCGTTTGAATATTACAACAAGAAAACAAGATACTAGTTTCTTGCCAGTCTGAAGATAAAAGATACAGCTTTTCTCTATTCATGCCTATTTTTTTCATAACATGCAGTTGCATGGAACACCAACAAAACCAGGCAACATATAAGACATGTAAGAAACGGTCACTGATTTGATCTATTTTTGATTACATCAAAGACTTGTAACTGAGCTTGTATAATAGCCTATATTTTCTAGGACTTCATTATTCACAGCCCACTTCTCTGTAATTTACCATCTCAGAAATATATTCATACCTCGCTCCTTTCTGTATTTTTCATGATTTGAGTTGAGAGTCAAGTTGAACTTTTCTATATTCATGAGACCAAAATAAGTCTATTGCACAGTGAGCCTGTGGGGGGAAATGGAAAAGAATAACATAACAAATTCAGACAGAGAGAGCCACATAGCTGTGCAACCACCACTTCCAATCTGTAGCCGGAGATGAGTATCAGTTTGGTCAAAGCGCTTCCTGTGTGCCGGAGCCGTCCTTGGAACTATTTAATCACAACATGGAACTCTGTGGCAAATTGTTGCTCTCTGATTGGCCGGCGCTTGACAGCCATGACCATATGGTGGGAAGTGATATACCTACCTGCTATCTTCCCGTGAGTGATGTCTCCAGTAAAAATGATTACTTCATTTAACCACGCATTATTCGCTTGGCTAGGGGTTGGAGGAAAATAAAAATGTATTAAGCCGTCGGGTGGTGAAGCACAGCACATCAGCTGAGCCCGCTGAGTGTTTGTGTGATTGCCTCAAATGCGACAAATTTGGGAAAATAAATGAGTTATTGTTGTTTTAGAAGAAAATGTTAGTGTAAGGTGATCAATATTTGTATATATATGCTCAATATAGAGCTGTTTGTGTGTCTCTTTTGTTGATTTCTGTTGGTGGTTCATCATAAGTGGTCAAAAAAACCTTCTTTAGGTCACACAATTCTGAAACGGTAAAATTATCATTAATAGGTCATCTGTACAAACTATAAGGTGTAGGGCAGATAAGCATTTATTGTATTATATTTGCGTATTGCCATCAAATAAAACGCAGCCTTGAAGCTAAACTAAGGAAGCTGATGTACAAACAAATAATCTGTGGAATATGGTAAAACACAGTTTAGTTAGTAATAATAAGGAATACAAATTAGATATTCTAATTATTACACTGTACAACACTGTACCAAACATAAATATGAATGTCCTTTTAGCTTCCGCTTACAACTGAAATGCACAGAGAAATGTTAATTAAATGTTTATTTTTTGCTATAAGAAGAGAGAATGTTAAGTGTTAGTGTTTGTACAAGCAAAACATTGTTAAAAACTACATTTTGAGCTTAACATACACCGATAAATATTCTCACAAAAGAAAACAAACACAATGCCTGCTCATGAAGAATTCCATGGTGGCAAGAGAAAACCCTGGTAATTGAGAAAGTCTTCTGTTTAGTGATATTTTACAGACAATTGTACAGTGATACGGAAATTACATTTACATACAGCACGTCTCAGAGAAGGGACTGTGCAGATATGTGGCATTTAGGTAAATGTCACCCAAATGAATAAACAATCTTATGAGTTTCATTTCATATCCATAGTCCATTATTCATTAGTGCTGAGTGACATACCCTGCAATTGGATCAAACAATATTTTTAACTCAACAAAGCCACAAACAAATGCCAATAAATGATCTTTGGCACCAGGAATCTTGTGTTTAATGATGGCAATGCGGGATGTAATGTAGCAATTACCATTATACGTGCCACATGTGAATTTGAAGATACTATGTCATTGCCTAGTCTTGTCATTAAACCAACAAATTTAATAACATAATATGTGTGCTCGAAGAAAATGTGCGCTTTTAATGTAGAAAAAGTAGTTTTTTTTTATGAGACCCTGCTGTGCGTGAGCGCAGAGACAATATTAAGTTACAAAATTGAGTTATCCTCCCAGCTAAGTGAATCCAAGGACTCTTATTACATTACCCAACGACATGCAGATATATACGGCAGTAAACTGAATATTAAGAAGAGCATGTGATTATATCAATTTGCCGTGGTAATGAGAGAGAAATAATTCAAGGCTTGAAATGCTTCAACGGGAAGATCATGCGTGTTCCCACTGTTTGGAAAGGTCTTATGGTATAATTATACAAGAGGCGAAGATTATTCATATTAAATATTCACTACAACAGGGGCTTTAGCTGTTACATCGAGCCACTCTGCGACTGACACACTGTTCCAGCCAGCAGACTGTTTCATTGTCCTGTTACTTATACTGAGCGATATCGTAGTTGTTGACCTTGTTTGTGGAAGTGACAGCTTGCTATAGAAATTATAAAATGCTGTTGAAGTCTTGAATTCGACAAACAAGCTTTTAATTCACTGTGAAGGTGCTCTGATAAGTGGCGAGGAGAATTGACATGTTTGCTGATAGAGTGGAGAAAACACAAAGCACGCTGAATGTGGGACTCCGCTCCGCCGCTCTGGATCCCTCTTATCAGTCGGCTTTACATCAGTCATAACCAACTGCTGAGCTACGACAGACAATGTTGTCGTAGACACCTTCAGATATTCACCCTTCTTTGTTTACACTTGACATTTACACCTTCTGTTTCATTTTCCCATAACCACCTTCATCACTCACAGACACATTTTCACATGACTGCATTGATCTTTGTTGAGAATAAACTACATGTTTCTATTTTGAAGTGAGGAAGATAATGGACTTTTTTACGAATTCATTTTTCTTGACATGATGTTGGGACATTTACCTTGATCTACCTTATACACAATTGCATTCTTCCTCAAATGCAGTTAGTGAAACATATGTATGCATTGGAAAACATATATAATGGTGAATTAAATCAAACTGTGTGTAAGATAACCGATGATACATTTTCTCTCAGTCCACAGGCACATTTTGTATTCCACTCTGTTTACGTTTCATCTTAATATCCCCCAGAGGCAGTTTAGCGACTTCAAACAGGTAGAAAATCTTCAACCTGTTGCTAAGTTAAACGGTCCTTTTTAGCACCTCCTGTTTTTTACGATCCATTAAGACTAATGATGACCCTTTTCTTCAGCTTCAGATAAGACGTTCCCCTTGTCAAAAGCGATCAGCTGTTCTCTGAGACAAGCAGATTGCCTTCACCGCCTGATAGCCTCCTTGAATGATCGTACAAAGTAGAGAAATTAACCATATTTTGTTCTCATTCAAAACTCTCCGAGACACGTCTTCATGACCTGATAATTGCACTGAGATTTCTGGTTGCAGTAGTAGGCCTACCCTAAAGCAAATAGAAAATAGACCCATGATTGGAAGGTTATTGGTTTAAATACCCCGACACCCCCAGCACCTTGAAGGGGATAATGAGCAAGTAGTGCTCTCCCTTTTTCACCAGCTAATGTTGAGGTGCCCTTGAGCAAGGCAATCAACTACTATGCACTCAACTCAAATGACTCACAGGATGGTTTCAGCTCCCTGATGGGAATGTACATCATTAGATGGCTGTAATGTAACTCTCTCTAGCTAACCAACTTGTCTGCTAAAAGCAACTGTGCCCTGGGCTCGTCTTTCCCGTGTTGTTCATTTTCTTAATGTGGCCAGTAATAGTACATTTTAATGGGATACAATAGCCTGGCTCAACGTAGTTCAGTAGTTCAGAGAATCTCTCGCCGCCAACCACGTTTATTATCATTAGCATCATGTCCTTTTTTATAACATAACATCTGAGTTATTCTCTTTGCACACACATCACTACAGCCTCTGCTAACACGACCTGATGGTTGCTAGGTTGGTGTTCACCTTACGACTTGCATTTCAACCATTGTATGCAAACTTTACAACAGTACAACATTGACGTTAATCCGGAGTTTTAACTTAAGGTGCTTACCATATTCGCGATGATCAGTCTCCTCTTTTAGATTGCATGCAATACTTCAATTTCATTGCGCTATCACTATCACTGATCTATTTTCCCATTGTTGGGCCAATCATTTTTTTTGATAATGCTGTGATGCAATGGTGATGGTTGTTATACTGCATTTGTGAGCTCCAGAGAAATGAAACACAAAACATCACTTTTTTAGGAAGACAAATAGCATCAATGAATTGGTTGTTGTTATTTGTATGCAGGTTTATTTTCATTTTTAAAGAAATGCTTGACGATAGTGAAAGTATCTATTAAATATATTTACCATAAGTCTTGACACTGTGCACAAGCAGAATTGTGTTACTGAAGAACCAGTGCTTAATAGAAAGTACCCAATTATCCAATATAAATAAACTACAATAACATTACTTTCATGTTTAAATATAAAACTTCTTAACATTTTTTCTGAAAAGGCAAACTGGCACAGGCTGGAAATTGAGGGAATGATATAATTAAACTGCAAACAGCTGCTATTTATCCAAATAATTTGCGCTCCATAACCCTGAGTGCTATTTGCACTTCTGTGTCAAAAGATTATTTGTATTTTGGACCGTGCAAAGATATTTGTTTGTTTTTCAGTCCTTTGGTTTAATAAGACTGCTAATATCAATTACACTGAATATTGCCTTGTGTCTGAGCCTCTGCTGCTGGGTGCTGCACTCAGGAGAGTTAAGATGCAGGAATAGATATAACCTCTAAACACAGGATTTCTAATTGCTCTGACATTGTCCACGCCATTGTTCCTCATTGGTATGTTCAGGTGAAGGAGCAATTTGGTCTAATGCATCGACACAGATCATTTCCCTGCACCTCTTCTCTCACTCCTCACCTCACTTCATCAGCTGAAGGTGGACGGCAGAGAGAGTAATAAACTGAACCCATCTGTTCACCTGTCAGACCTTTTCTCTTCGCAATTTATGGCACGTCTATTTGTTGAAGTGCCCTCCTTCCCACAGAGACCAGGGAGAGGTTGCAGAAGTGAACAATTCTTCTCACACGATTTCAAAACCAGTGAAACTGATTTGATGAGTGGAGTCACATCGTTTGTGATGGAGTCTTCAGATAGACTAATGGCAGTCAAGGCTACAAATTGCACCCACTTAAACTCATATCTTGGTAAGTCTACTGTCTGAGCCTAAGAGCAGTCGGCCTGACTCCACAGAGACAGGTGCGCTCCTGGCAGCTCCCTCTGAAGTATTGTCAGGCATCTTTTAGTTGTTCAGCCCCAATCAGAAGCAGCTCCAGAGACAGGGAGTGGGTGATCCTGCACACCCCGTACCAGCTGCTGCCTTTGATCTACTTGCTAGGATCACTTGGTTTGGATTATGAAGCCATCTTTAAATGCAACCGCCCATATTTTATCCAGCAGGAAGCCAGAATCCGTGCCATCTGACACAACCTCTAAAACAACTGCTGATTAACAACAGAAGGCCAATCAATTCCCTCTGTGATCAAGCTCAGGATTCACCACTGCTCTTATGGCAGACATATGGTAATTTTTTCATTTAGCATAAATGATCGTCTAGTGCACTTCTGTGCCTGTGCTGGAGGTCTCCTGCTAGAGTTGTCACAGTGTGTTAAAGCTCAGTTTCAGACATTTATTTACTGAGCAAATCAGAGAAAATGCAACAATAAATAATAAATAATAATAAATAATCATCATTGACCTGCAATACCCTTCAGAGAGAACTAATCCCAGAAAAACAATACATTCTGTAACATGAATCATACCTGAATAGTTAGTCAAGCACTTATTTGAAGTGGATTTATAACTAGAAGGTTGTGAATTTGTATTTTCACACAGGCTGAGAAAATACTAAATGAGTGGGAAAAGTCAACAGTGCTACTTAACCCCCCCACAACAGCCACTGCGATGTGTTCCAGTGGACCTGCCCACTGACTAATTGTGGACACTGCGGCTGTTGAGGACACGCTCAGGTGTGAATGTGAAAGCTAATCAGCAGCACACACACCTCCTCCACTCCAGAATTAAAGCTCTGATTGTCTGAACGTTTAAATGATCACTGTGAAATTGCCAAGTGTCTCTGTGTGTGTCTCTCTCTCTCTCTCTCTCTCTCTCTCTCTCTCTCTCTCTCTCTCTCTCTCTCTCTCGCTCTCGCTCTCTCTCTCGCTCTCGCTCTCGCTCTCGCTCTCGCTCTCGCTCTCTCTCTCGCTCTCGCTCTCGCTCTCTCTCTCGCTCTCTCTCGCTCTCTCTCTCCCCCCTCTCCTGTGTTTCTATCTCTGGCCCTTGTCCAAACCAGTCCTCCCCCTCCTGAACTTCACTACAGAATGTCACTCCACATGAAGTCACACTCACAGGGCGAGGGTATAAATAAACAGACGTGGTTCGGGCAGCACAGAGCTCACTGTCGCCGCACAGCAAGAAGATCCTGAGTGTGTGTGTGTTGAGTGTGTAACTCGTGCTCCACTCAAACTGTGTCCTCCTCCCACCCCTAAGACGTGCATGGTTGGTATTTGGGAATACTCTTGCCAAGAAACTGGCCTGAGATCTGGAGGTGGTCCCCTGTGTTGAGCTGTGACTTCCCACTGCTCCTAAATAATTACGTTTGTTTGCCATTTTTCGCTTTCATTATGCACATTGCTGCGAGGAGCATGCAGATATGCAGAACAAGGCATGACTATCTTCTACACCACATCTCATTTAACAACAGTTTCATGTTTTAAGGTGGATGTAATCTATATTCTAAACCATACAAAGTGAATAAACCATCTGTAAGATAATTGCTACAAAAGAACAGAGTAAAGTTGAATATGCAGAATTACCAGGTGTGACTTACAAATTCAGGAATCTAAATGTTTGTGAACAAAAAGATGAATCTATTCGGCTTTTTGGGGCTTTCCCTTTCCTGTTGTGTGTTATTTAGGTTTCTGTGCATGTTAATGGTCTGCAAAGGCTAAAATCCCGAAGTTCTCACCAGAGGGAGATTCTCTCCCACACACATTTACAAATCTGAACCTTTAAACGGGCATAATAGGGTCCCTTTATATATTTATCACTTGCAGCATTTATTTTCTCTCTTCTCGTGAAACTTGGCAGAACGTATGAAGAGTGTAGCTCACAAATTGAATGATAAAAACAGTTAGTAAAGTTATGATTACATATACAGTATAAGCTTCTTAACAAAATAGAGCTGGCCGGTAATGTGTTTTGAGAAAGTCAGGAATGAGTTGATTAAAAACAAGCTCTGTACTGTAAGTATACATTCATTATAACTCTGCACAATATTTATCATTCAACGCCTTCACTAAAACGTAGACCATACATGAATATCACCTCAGTGACATGTTGTACTTCATACCTTATTATACTGTAGCTATCACTGTCTCATTCCCCTTTGTGATTTGCTGCCAGGCTCCATGTTGTTTGAAAAACACAATAAAAGTGGAGCACAAACTAGAGAAATGTATTTTTGATGATTAATGTTGCTTCAGGCTAGTCATTTAAACAGAATGACTAGTCTACAGGTGGGCTCACCAATAATATTTTAAATCAGATCTGATTTCAGAAATGATAAACAATCTCAGTGCAAACTTGAGCAATAAAGTCTTCAGTTGTGATGTTTATCAAATCACGTCTGTTTTTGTCTGGTTGAATCTGTTAGTTTTGCAGTCTTTATTAAAAACAGACACATTTAAGAACACACTTATAATTTCAATTATTTTTTCATCAGCCTTGTTATTTGATTCACAGTTTATCAATCCAACCATCATTTAATCATTTACTTTGTTTCAATCACTTAAGTTTTGTGCGTCCCGTCTCTAATACTGATGTGTTTGATGCTCCAACGCTCTCTGCTGAAACGCTTCTCTTCTCCTGGAAAGTGAGCACGGTCTTTACAGATGTAGAGCCAAGCTGCAGCCTTCCATGGCACATCCACTTGGAGTGACAGGCTGCCATTTTGATTTAGGCTAATAAAAAATAACCTCCACTTTGCTTCCAGAGCTGACATATTGCATATGCTGATGCGGGAGGAGCAGCAATTTATTTCTTCACAAGGGGTCACTTGTACTTTTAATAATTCATCCGGCATATGTTGAGTTGTCAGTAGCTGCTCTTTGATCAAAACCCAGCCTGTCTCTCGCTGAGCCATCAATTTCCAATGAAAGTATTTGGACTCCCAACACACACCTGCTCGGAGATCTCCCTCATGTTCTCTCGCACAATACTCCTGAGATGATGAACTCAATAGTCTCAATATGTAAATATTCTCCCGTGGTTCCCAGCACTTAAATATTATCATCATATTAACATTGGGGATGGGAAATAATTCCATATGATCATTATCCTCCCTTCATATCAAAATTAATCATATATTGAGATGTTGAGACTTACCTTGTCTAAATTGATAATAACTAACTCAAATTTGTCCGAAAATCTGGTCTTAAATATTTAGATTTTTTTCACGCTTTAAGAAGACACAAATATCTATACATTATTTCTCAAATTTGACTTAACTCGTAAGTTCTGTGTGCACTAGTTCCGAAATAAATGAGAAAATACTAACTTTTTTCATTAATCACGTTTTTATTTCAAACGAGTATACAGAAATAGGCTCCATCATGTTTTTTGAACTATTTGCCTAACTCATGCCATGTTGAGATAAATTATATCACGATATAAAAGAATCCCTTTTATGGTGACAGCATTTTTTGGCTTTTTCACCCAGTCCTAGGTGTTATAGTTAGTAGATGGAAAATAGTTGAGCGGTGCTGCCTGGAGATAACATGGCAGCTGTTACATTTCAGAAGTCGGAAGCCTTCTGCTGCCCTCTTGGGACGTCCACAACTGTCTCCCCTCTCTTCCTTCTCCTCACTGCCTGTCAATGAGCCTTAATGGGAAACATGTCTGCTGCTAGGTTAGATTATTTTCATCCCTCCCTTCCTCCATCAATCTCTTTTTATTTCTCTGCACACTAATGCTGTTTGTGTTTTGATTATTTGCAGTATTTCTAGATTGGAGTGCATTCTTCTCACTGCGCTTTCAACGCTATAGGATTTGTCCTTCATGGCCACCGTTCTCGATAGATAAACGTGTATCTGTGTAGCTACTGATTGAGCCAGTTGGATTACGAGAAAGAAATAACACATTTCACCAGCATAGTTGGTGGATTTGCCTTTTAATGTTGTTTGTTCACACTTTCCTATTTGTTGATACAGGTGAAGGATGGTTGCATTGTTCAGAAAGCAAGGAAAGGCTCTTCAGTGCTCAGTGAAGCGAGGAGCTCAATCAAATTACAAAAAAGGTACAATATGGTAGAATCAAAATGATAAACTCTCAAGGGAATAGGAGACGAAGAAACACGCATCTTTCCCCTTACTAAACACACATGCCTTTTTTGAATTTGTAGTTTTATGAGAATTTGTGATACTGCTCTCTGACAACTTGTTATTCAAGCGCCAACTTAGTATTCATACAAAAATAATTGGAATATAAGTGGACAAAGATATTTCCCACAAGGTAGTAAATGGTAGTTAAAAAAGGTAGATAATAAAGTTAGGTTTCTATGGCAACTGCCTCGCACAGCTACAATATCAAGAAGAGTGAAGAGCAGAGGAGGGGAAGGATGAATTCATGAGTGTCTCCTTTCTCTTAAAAATTGTGGTAATCTCAAAGGTCCACTGAGCACATGCTGTCTGTCCGTGCCTTTTAGATATCAGATGAATTGAATGAGGGTCGAGTTGATAGCAAAAAAGTGCAAAAAAAAGAAAGAGGAAATCTCAATTTATTTCTAGATACAGATAAATATGACAAATGGGTACAGTGTGTAGTGTTACTGTAGTGGTTAATTGTTTAGTTTGACATCTATGTATACAAAGGTTTATAATATACACAACAATTGTCTTTGTCAGCTTTGGTGAGGCATTTATTACAAAGTGCTGATATGTATGTTTGGTGATTTAATTTAAGGAAATTATAGCTAAATGTAAGTAAGCTACAATATTGAAGGTAACATACTGTAAATACATTGCGGCCCCTTCTGCAAAGGCATTTATTTTTAGACCAGATATTTCCCTGTGTGAATCTATTCATAGATGTTACAGCCACACTTTGCAGGTGTCTATCTTTCTGTAGACTGTTGTCTCATGACCTGCCAAAGCGTCTCTATAGGGTATTTACTAAATATATTCAGTACACTTACATAAGAAACAGAGCCGAGTTAAATTCCTAGTTGTGATAATGGTATTTTGAATAGATATTTAATATGCTGTTCCATAAATTAGGACGGCAGCTAATGATGGATTTAACTAGAGAGCAGTATCGGTGTAGCATGTGGCCAGGCGTTACACACTGCAGCTTTTTATAGTCATATTATAATCCTTTTACTTGGTGAATTTTTGCCATTGCCATTGTCTCGGGTCAGACACACTTTACTCGAAACCTTTTATAAAGCAAACCCCTCTCTGGCATTGCAATTTATCAAACAACATGTGTACTTACCTTTTCTCATCAAAAGCTGAGACTGCAGTCAAAAGCTTTTTATCAAAGCAACTGCAGACGGTTTTTCTTTCTCTAATGCAGTTCAAACACCGGCCCTCAAAGGTAACCACTTTTCTTTGGTCTTTTTTTGAAGGTTAATTGGTGGCACACACACACGTGCATTTTTTTTTATGGTCATATATGAAAACCAATTATAAATGGTCAACAAAACAACATCTTGAAGCGTCATGATATTCTGCCATGCATAGAGCTGGTAAAGGGTGATCTTGCAAGTCTATTTTCTTATTTATTAGTGAACATCTAACAGCAACACAAGAAGCCTGAATTGAAACTTATAAGATAAAAGCTTGCAAGAGTGCCTCCATCAAACCGGTCAAAAGTTCAGCTCACTTCCGAAACACCTGTCTGCCGTCATTAACAACATCTGTTGTGTCGTCGTTAAATGTAAGACTGGAAAATGCATCAAATGATCTTTTGAACAGTTAGCACTAAAGGGCAAATCACAAGAATGTTAATAATTGAACAAAAAACAATAATAACTGTAGGTCAATGACTGGGATGACTTTTCGATCACATCTTACTACAGATTGTAAACCTTTTACCTTTCTAAATGCTAAATAATTATAATTTTTTTCGCTTGACTGTTTCCTTTTCTATGCTTTTTTATATTTCAGATGGAAATACTATTATTTCCTTTACATTTATCACAATGCTATAGTAAGTTCTTTGTTGTTTTAAATTCAAGACATAGGATGTGCTCAAAAGTACAGCACGCTCTAAACTATCCAGCAGTATTTCAAAAAGAGAATCACTAGGCTGCGGTACATTTTGGTCACGACTCCAGCTCTGAAACTTTTCATGAAAAAACACTATTTACCAACAAACTATCCCTTTGAGGTTTTCCATCTGATTTGAAGCCAGGAAAAACCCTTCTTTCTGTTTGTATCTATACGTGTTGTGTTTGCATAGATAAAACGTAATTATTCTAAAGCTAACTTATTGGTTAATAACAATACGACTGCACTGAACAACTTTGATTTGAATTGAGTCTTTTTGTATTGTTAAATCTGAGTTGTTCTACATTACATGTCACTTGTTAGACGCTTTTATCCAAAGCGACTTACATACTCAATACTGTGGGCAATCCCCACAGGAACAATTTGGGGTGAAGTGTCTTGCCCAGGGACACAACGACATGCTGACTGCAGTGGGGTTTGAACCTGTGACCCCCTGATCCGAACACCAACGTACAACCCACTGCACCACACGCCTCCGTGTTTCACTCACAAGGTAGGAAGGCCATTAAGTCCTGCTTTACGCAACTTTGAAAACAATCTTCTCTGAATAGCGGAGTTCATGTATTACAGGAAAGATCTAATTCGAAACTCAGTGATGAAATGAGAAAAAAAGTTTACCAGTCTAGTGTTGCTGTTCATGGTCTTGAATTGTGCCTCCCTCCAAGCATTATCAGGTGTTATTTGATCTTGAGTGCTATTTGCAATGACTGACTCGCACATAATCAACCTACAGAGGATATTAATCACACACTGCAGGATATCATATTTAGTTGGACGGCAGATTGTTTTGTGTCAAGTGATTTGCCACACTGACAGACATACACCTTGGTTTACATTTTGAAAGTCATTCAGACTATTCAGATTATTTCAACACACCTCTTTTCAGTCAGCAGCTTTTGTAGAAATGCACAGGATCAGTAGTTTTCTGTCGCCTGTATTACCTCGCTATAGCTTGATCAGATGGCTGATATAAATCATATTCTTTTTCTGATTATACTAAACAAACACATGTAGATTCTCTCTGTTTATTTTATCGTATTGTTCTGCTGCCATCATATTGAATCAACACTTGATTTGCTATGATAATGAAAAGAAAAATACAGCTTCACATTAAAACGCTGCATGATAAGTGCTTCATGATGTCACTTTGTCTCAGGTGAGAAAACACGCATTACACCCAATACTTATTTGTTAAGAGAACTGTTATGTTAGGGGTTGAGACAAAATTCTGACACACAATATAATGCCTTTATGCCCTAAGGGGTATATGCTAACAAATGGAGGCTGAAGACAAATGAAAAGCTTATGAGCAAAAAACTAAAAGCACTCGAGAATTACGATTCCTGATTAGGAAAACACAATTATAAACAAACGAGCACAAAAAGCATTTTTCTGCTGCTGTTGAACTGAAGAAGGTGGTGAAGCTCCATGTTTGTTGTGACTGCTGAATATACACTTTGTCGATTTGACCACAGTTCTGCTTGGATGATTTTCCAGTTGTGGTGTATCTTTTGCAAGTCGGATTTCATTCATATAAATAACAGGAACCATCCCTTTATATAGTCTGACAGCACAAAACGATTTTCCTCTGCTACTCTTACTGTAATTGACGAAATGATGACAACTGAGATTTGGATATATTCTCGAATCAGTGTGTCAGTGAAAGTAGCTATTCCTGTCTGAGCGATTTAGAGCAATATGTGAAGTAAGCATCTCCCGATTTAACGGTATGGCAACATGCCGGTATTGTAGATTTCCTTGTCCTCAATGATCCCTTTGCAATTATCATTTGAAATTGGTTCGATTTAATGCTAATTATCCTGCAGCTACTTTGTGTTAATTACAAATGACGTCAAATGTATCATATTACCATTATCTCTGCAATTTTATGATCCATCAAAATGTCTTTGCAGGTTTTAACTAAATCACCTTTTTCATTCATTATTCATCTTATTTTAATTGCCGTATTCAGTTTGCTAAATGTTTACCAGGTAAATCTAATCACAGTTAACCAGGACATGTAATACATTAATTGTGCAATTCAACAATACATGTCGACTTGTACCACACATTATTTTCGTGGACGGTGAAAGACCCTCTGTCAGGTTTGATTAATTAGCAGGTTGTCCCACTTATCAAAGTAGAGTTTAATTAAACCCCTCATTTGCATTAGCGCTCAGTGGACCTTTGATTAATAGAAGCTTTTGTGGATAATTGAGTTGATATTTGCTACGAGAAAGGAGAAATCACATTTATTCTCTGAAACATGAATCTGGAATTCTGAAAGATCTCTGAGCTGGGTCTGCAGGATTTGCAGCTCAGTCTGATCATCGAGACTCTAATGGGTAAATGTTGTTGCTCTGATCAGCGATAGCTTGATCTAAATCAACTGGTGCAAATGACAAAAATGTCCCGAAGCGGCAGAGTCGAAGTTAATAAGACATGAGCTGCAGAGGAAAAACCTCCACAACTCTGACATCTGAGCCATTCTCACAGTGAAGTTTGACACTGTATACAAAGTGCTAAATTACCTGCCAAACACCCTGATTTCCCACCTTCTATTTTCCACAGTACATGAGGTACCATTCACCCCTGCGAAGTGTATTTATTTTCCTTCTGTGCCTTTCTGAGTTATGAGCCCCATCGCTCTGAGAGCAGTGAAGAAATGCAGCAGAACCTCGAGCAGAAAGACAACAAGAGCCCTGAGTTGTTGCTGGAGTTTGTGCGCTCACTAAATCACTTTTTATTTTATTTTTAAAGACACTTTTTTCGCCCCATGATGATTTTCTGCATGCCATAACCATTTAGTTACTCACAGTTTAATAATCCATGATTTCCTTAAGAGGAAACTAAGAGCACTTAATGTCAACATGAAACAGCTGCGTTTTAAAGATGACGGAAAGTCACCATCATGTCCCAAAGCCTTCTCCACTCAAATTAAAGCTGGTCAAAGATATGTACAAATAAAATCTTTCTAGAGGGAAATGTGTTATTTCACTAAATAAACAGTCTTAATGAATATGTAATTACTTTTTATGAACATTTGTGACACCCAATGTATTGATAGCATTTACTATTAGTACAATTTAAGCTTAATATATGAAGGAATTAATAAATTGTGTGAATAAACATGTTCAGAGCTGACATTCTTAATTAATCCATGTTGTTGACGGATAATGAATGCCCAACTATTTAGACAATTCACTGATTAGTTGACATTTGTTTGAATATAATCTAACAATTATTTTGTATATACAGTGTATATAATTGTAAACTGCATATTCTTGATTATAATTTTTGACTGGATATAGTTTTTATTTATTGGTCAACATTTAAGACATCACTTTAGTTATACAGATGGCCATTTTGAATAGACTTATACATGTATAGATAGATGTTTTAAAAAGTAGAGTATTTCTGTTTTTCACTTGCAAAAAAACTGTTTTAAGAGGGATGTTGATGTTAATAGAGAATAATGAAAGCACCATCTGAGAGCAGCGGTAACGGATTAGTTAATTGTTGTAATATGAGCTGATAATGCACCCAATAAATATGCTTATCTCCTAAAGGTTACTCAATTATATCTAATTACTGGATGGACAGGAAATAATTAGTCGATGCAATGTTTAATCTTGAGGAAGGGATGAGTGCACTCTGTAAAGTGTCCATGTGTTATCATCACCCCTCTGTGAGGATTAAAGGAATGTTAATATATGCATTTACCAAGGGAGGTGATGCTAAGCCAGTGCCTGGCTAAAAGGAAGGAATTATGTGAACAGGAAAGGAACTCGGGGTCCTTTGATCGGATTACTCTATTTACATCCAGCGAGTGTTTGTAACTTAGGTGCCTCAACCGGTCTCAGCATCTGAAGCCTATTATTTCCTCTCATTGTTAATTAACTCTTTGAGCCAATCAAGAAACACTCTGGTGACAAGGTGAAGCAAAACTTTTTGACTCTCAACTTCATAACACAGCCAGATGAATGCTGCAAATTCTGGGAGGCTGCAGATGACACCAGCATTGTTCCAGGCAACGCTCTCTGCAATCCACCCCTTACTTCTGAAAAACTCTCCCCATTTCAGAAATGTATTAGGGGATTTGTATTTCTAATGACACCTGCGCCCTGCCACCAGAGCAATGTAAATAATCCCATCACATAGCCCCGACTCATCAGCGACAGGCTAATCCCTTGTTTAAGGCAGTTACACCGACCCCACCCATTAATACCGCCTTCATAAAGACACGGCTTAGCATACATAATAGCGTTATAATGTGGCTAATGCTTACAGCCAACTTGAAAAATCTCGCTCTTTGCTCGAGGAGAAACATGTCACCTCTGCTGGTTCCATAAAAGGTTCGCCACGCTGCATCACAGCTCTCGTTTTTTAAATGCAGGGAAAATAAAAAATAAAACTCTCATTTGGGTGATGTATTGGGAGTTAGTGCAGTAATAAATTAGACCAAGGCAAAAAAGGATTTAGTCCTTGGAGAGAAATGCCAAGAGAAGTGGGGGAGTCAGGCTCAAGAACTAATATCTTGTGACGACCTCTCTACCCAAGTAGTTGCAGACAGTAGTTTTTAAACTTATGCAGCTTCACGGTATATGACTCTGTGTAGCATTCCTTCTTGTTAGCAGTACATATTCACAAAAGTTTTTAAAAGTGATTTGCTCTTTCTGATTTGGAGACTTTGCTTTCGGTGTCTGGAAGTTAAACCAATAGTTTAGATACTTTAAAGTGGGGCACTTTGAAGTACTTACCCGTAGTCTGTGAAGTACTGCCTCAAACTAAATAAAAACTCCAATCAAACTGCCGCCAAGGCACAAGGTGGCAAATCATACATCCATTGTCCAGGCAATCATTTTATGTATTTTTTATTTGTTTAACGATCAAACAGTACAAAGAACAACTGCTTTTACGTCCTCTCCCATTTACCTTTTCAGCGCCCAATCACTCCTTCACCAAATATATACCTTGAAGTCCAATGCCTGATGTCACCTCGAAAATAAAAGCATTAACAACTACTTAAATTATATAAAACAATGAACAACTTACTATAAACAAAACAGCAATTAATACAAAAATGAATATCTCCAGCAGGTTGTCATGTCCTTGTGGTACATTAAATACTTACTAATTCACAAATTGTCACTAAGATTTTAACACAATACTCTTCGATTATGTTTCCTCTATTATTCCGTTGTCCAGCTACATTACATTTTAGCACAACCTAACTCTAAACTCCTATAAGAACCAACCTGAGTTTCATATTTGTCCTGTAAGGCTCAGGTTTGAGATTGTACCTGTTAATTTTAGTCATAGTGCAGTTATAAAATCTAGCGCTCCATGGAGCATCTCTCCTGCCTGACAGCGCTGTCAAGCAAATAATCAATCACTCTGAATGGCGGTAAGGGGAGTTTGTAGTGGTGTATGCCTCAAAAATTGTTTAGCTGACTTTAAGGGTGGCCCTTGTTAAATATATAAAATGGTAATGTTGTGCATTTACTTCACTGTTGGTGTTTTTGAGACAATCATATTCATAAAATACACCAAAAACAGTTTCATTTTATTATTCTGTGCTCATACTGTGAAGATATTTGTTTTGCAATGTTGAATGGACTTAATAAAACCAAAAAGAGGTTTGGAGCAAAGTATTGTTGATACATCAAAACTAATATTGCCTTAATCATCTGTAAATGTGTTTTAGCCCATTGATGTCATCTTCTAAAATGAAGCAATATAGCTCTACAGATGATTAAAGGTTATCACAAAACCATCGTCGTCTTTTTCAAAGTTGTGATTGCTTCTCATTTTGTTGGCTAACACTGATAGCTTAAAATCCATAAATATATCTCAAGGGTTTTCACCCTGCTGGTAGAAAAGGAAAGCAGGCACACTTTAAAGTTTGAAGTAATGGTAACACAAAATGAGCAAAAACTGCACATAATGTTCCTCTGTAGTAAATTAGATCATGTGGCAGTACATCTCCTATCACAAAGTTGTATGACGGCATTTAAAAATAAGTTACTCCTTGGAAACAAAACCTACATCATGCTTTTTGTTGTACTGATACTCGAAATAAGTAACTGTTTCATCAAATCACTGTCAAAGGGGACAGTTTGATGGCTTGTTAACATCATCATCAACAACAACAACAACAACAACTGAGAACACAGCTCTGATTATGTGGGGGTTCATAAATAGAAAAATGTCACATGTTAAAGAAATACATGTTCATAAAAGGATATATCAATATACATAATTTGTACAATGTCGTGCTGTTGTGTTGGAGACACTCTTGCAGTCTCACTCACTCTCCGTTTACACAGCAGTTAAATCAGCTTTGAATCTGATGATGTTGAAAAGGTTTGGTTTAATAGCTTTTTGGGTTCATTCGTTGAGTCAGCCTTGACCCTGTGTGTTGGAGAGCTTCACTCCCGGTAGCTGAGTACCTTTTGTACAGTGAAACAAAAAAAAGAATGCTGCAAACTAAGAATATAAGGGAAAGATTGAAAAGAAATATAATAATTCTTTAAAAAGTGACAAGAAAGTATGGAGTAATTGCTCTTTCGTTTGTGTGTATTCTACTTGATTTATTATTAATCAGCGTTGTTACACATTCCTACACTACTGCAGTGTTTGCTCATACCCTATACTTTGGCTATTCCACCCGCAGGCATTGCCATTACGGTACTCAGCATCACTATTTGGTGTGGTATACTGGTATACTATATACTATTCCATCTCTGAATACAATCTGTGCATGCACATGTAATGCTTTTTACACATGTCTGTTAATACTTCATGTACAGTATAGTGTACATTGTCTTCTCTGCACCTTAATACAGAATCTGGGGTCAAGTTGCATCAACCAGAGGCAGCAACAGCTAATTATGAGTATTTTATAAGTAGGCTAATTGCTTTTTCATGTACAGTATTATAGGTGCAATAATAAATCATCCTACTTTACTTTGACATCACACATTATCTTTCCTGTAGAGCCAGAGTTACTCTAAATTAGACATTAAAGGTCTAGTGTGTAACATTCAATGTCATAGCGGTGATAAGGATAGTTTCTCTAAAGATTATATTTTTCTGAAAATCAATATACAACATTGTCGTCCAAAAAGAAATCTGAAGACAGGGCATTAAACAAAATGTACCGTCATTAAGCAGAGTTTTCTGAGTGTATGTATGCAGGCCGTATTCAGTGGGCTTTGTTTGCTGCAGCAGAAAAGAAGCATCAACAATACGACTGTATTTCGTAGTCATAGTGATCTTTATAACACTATAGATATGAGATGCATTTCTTAAAGTTTTCTTAGAAGATAATGAGTGATGCTTGAACTTTGATTTGGCATCAGAATAATTAGCAACTCAGCTTCTCTGTACGTTTAAAAAAAATCATTTTAAGAGTGACACATTGTGCCGATGTTGCAGTATAACTTGAGTCATGACAACTGGCGACATTCTATTATTTTCGTCATAGGAATCCGGGGCGTGTACATTGAGGACCCATTGTTGATTTACCATGTCGATCGCCTCGTTTGTCGTTTACGTTAATCTTTTGCTATATCTGCCTTCCTAAGATCACTTTGATGCACATTCAGTACTCGTATGTGAGGTTGTGCACTTGTGGGTGAGAGGTGGATATCGTGACGCTTACAGGGAGGTATCGAACATTACAAAGTAGGTGACTGTGTGGATGCCTGTTCAAAATATTGCAAACTTGAATAAATCATTTAAATTATATATTTGTGTCCGACTTTCATTTGTACATCGTTCTTAATGTGATGTATAGTAGCTTTGATAGCTGTCCATACCTTCAGACAGCCTAAAAGTAAAACACAAGTTGTTTATTCACAGCCCGAACGCTCATCGACATGACTGGATCACTCATGACAAGTTGTGATCAACTCCGATTAAATTGTGATATCAATTCTGTACCTATTCTCCAGGGAGCACGTTTTTTTTATGAAATAGGCCTACCTGTATCCCTCTCATCACAACAAGACTATACACTGTGCAGGAAAAACAATTACATACATGAAAATAACCTTGATGCATGGGAATGAAACACACAAACTATCTTCCGTGGCTATACTGATGTCACAGTAACGGTCAACCACAGAAACGTAAGTCCAGCGGGGCACAAGTTGATTGCACAATTACAAGTATGATTATGATCTGCTCAGTTAATTTAGCTGATTCAATTATATTTAGTTATATTCTTTATTATTCAATTCAAAGTATGTTCAAACAAATGTAAACCAAAAAATCATCCTCATTAATGAAGTTATAAATAAGAGTTACTTTACCATTAAAGCCCAATGTGACATATGTCACATTTCAGAAATTTGACACTAGGGGGGGTTACTTGTGTTCTAGGTGGTCTATTTAGTCTAAATGACGTTCCCATTAATTTCCCCAAAAGTAGAAATGGGTCCGGGTTCTTATGGGTTAAACGTATAGGCTTAAAGGCATAATATAACTACTGTATTATATGTATTCAACGTGTGCCCCGCTGGACTTACTTTTCTGTAGTTTACCGTTACTGTGACATATCAGTATAGCCACGGAAGATAGTTTGTGTGTTTCATTCCCATGCATCAAGGTTATTTTCATGTATGTAATTGTTTTTCCTGCACAGTGTAGAGTCTTGTTGTGATGAGAGGGATACAGGTAGGCCTATTTCATAAAACGTGCTCCCTGGAGAATAGGTACAGAATTGATATCACAATTTAATCGGAGCTGATCACAACTTGTCATGAGTGATCCAGTCATGTCGATGAGCGTTCGGGCTGTGAATAAACAACTTGTGTTTTACTTTTAGGCTGTCTGAAGGTATGGACAGCTATCAAAGCTACCCACTGTGAAGTAAAACTTCTGATGTTGCAATGTTGAGCCAATCATGAAATGAGGGAAACTGGATTCGCCTTAGTCAATACACTGATATTTATTGAGAGACAAAACGGCCGGAGGATTAACAAAGCAACTCGCACTGTTTAATGCAAGCTGCCAAATTAACTCTGCCCACACAAAGACGGAACCGCTCGAACCTGGTCTCTGAGAAGGTGCGGAGCCTAGAAACGCGGGCCTTTACCCCAATCGATTCCAGATGAACAAACAAAGATGCTCTGTCTCGTAAAAGCATCGGGCAGTAAACCCTTCCCCCACACAGGAAAGGGAGGGAAGAGGCTGTGTGAATGACTTTGAATTACCCCATTGTTCTGTGTGTCAAAATGGAAGGTTTCTGGCTAACGTTAGCTTAGGTACTCAGATCTTGTTCTTGAGTAAAAGTAGAAGTACCAGAGTGTAGGAATACTAAGTTACAGTAAAAGTACTGCATTCAAAATGTTACTCAAGTAAAAGTAGAAAAGTATTGTCATCAAAATATAGTGAAAATAGCGACAGTAAAAGTAGTCACTGTGCAGATTGGTTTATTTCAGAATACTATATATGATATGTTTTATAATGATTGATCATCAAAGTGTTCTCAAAGCTGGTAAAGGTGCAGCTAGTTTGAATGACTTTGTATACTGCAGGGTAGCTGGTGGATTTACTCCAGGTGGAACTAAAGTCTGATTCAACACTTGATTATATTTCACATCATTCATCCAGCTCTGAAAGTAACTAAAAGGTATTAAATACATGTAGTGGAGTAGAAATACACCATGTACCACTGAACTGTAGTGGAGTAGAAGAATAAAGTAGCAAAACATTTAAATACTCAAATAAAGTACCAGTATCTCAAAATTGTGCCCAAGTATAGTACTTGTTGAGTTTATGAACTTAGTTACTTAACACCAGTGGCTATACAGATAGAAAGACTAAGCCTTGCAGAGGCATGAAAATACATTTTCAAAATGCTCAACAGTGCTGCCAAAATTATAAACTGACTGCTGCAATTAGATCTTCCTTTGTGCTGAGGCCATAAAACCAACGCATCCTCACTCCCAGGTCAGCCTATGTTGACGTTATGTCAAGTCCTGTGTCGGCTTTTTCCAACGCAAGGGGGGGGGGGGCCTTAGCGTCCATTTTCAACGCAAGAGGGGGGCCCTTAGCGTCCATTTTCAGCTTTCCGGGATGTCCATATGCTTCTATGGACGCTCATGGAAGCACGGCATTCGTTTGTGTCGGCTGCCCTTAAAGGCAATGTGAGCGTCCATTCTCATTGGATAACGGAGAATTGTACACCCGGAAGTAAGTATTCCCCTTACTGTCGATTGATTTTACAGTGATATCTGCACTACTCATCGACTAAAAAACACCAGATTATCCTTGTTAATTACACAACATTGATTGGTTTAAATTGTGTGCAATGCTTCTGTATTTTTCCCCTTCGATTCGGAGAAACAAATATTTTTTCGGAGTAAAGGATGGCAGAAGACACTACACTACGCAGAATCCCCAGCTATCATTTGGACTACACCATGTGCTCTGTTTGACGTCACGTGATCTTCAAATTTCTCCCTGCAGAAAAAAAAACATGGCCGAACTTCGTTTTATTCTCGGTGGAAAATGCCTATTTTAAAGTTAGTTTGGCCATTAAAATGCGTTTTGATGTCATTTGATGCGAGAAATATGAGTTGTTATTTCAGATTATGTGTGCAGTGGATGTACATGATCTTTAGTTTGCTCGTTATTACGAAGATTACTTCAGGAAATTGCGTCCATAACGTTTTCATTGTTACCAAGGTGGTTGCTAGGGACGCTGCTATCGATATTATTTCTGTTATGTTGTGTAACTGTTTAATGGTGTTATCTTTATTGCTACCCCCTTCCCCGTCAATGTATAGTGTTGGTCCACAGCGAAAACATATTAGTTTAACAAAATCCGCATCTAAAGATACGTTATTTTCCCCTGTGCAATTCCAGTCTCACATCTCAGAGCACATCGTCATTAATAAATACCGGAAACAGACCGAAAACATTTAAAAAAATAATAATAATAATACTTTATTCCGAGTGTGCTTGCTTTTCTCTTTGAAAGTCATCACATAACGGCATTGTAATACACGGTTCGGCTGCATTAAATATTACATATCTGCCGTAGTTCTGTATTTATAGAGCCCTGATGAGAAGACTTCTAGACAAACATGAGGAACTGAAAACGTGAAATAGATCAGCCATTAAACAACATCTTACATTTATTTTCACACAATACGTCTCCTTGCAGTATCAACACTAATTCGGCTGACTTTTATATTTGATCCAATTGGTAGATAGGCTGTATTTACACCATAAAGGTGCACACCTAATATAAAGGGACACCTAGTGGTTAAAGCATGTTATTGAATTTCATTATTTTTATTATTAGATATTAATAGGATCCCTATAAAGTATATTCATTACTCGTTATTCTCTACTAATAGTTAATTAAAGACTGTATATAATGACTATTTTGCACATCCCTTTCAAGATTTCAAGATTTTCTAAGGTTTATTGACATATCATATAGGCCTACACAACTATGGTGTAGTTATGCAATGAATGAAAAACTTGGGTCGCAGGTTCCTCAATAGTGCATTACAAGACATCTATCAATATTTGTGCATACCTCCAGCAATGTTAACTATGTTGAAGCACTTATTTTAACTGATTTTATACATAATGTATTATACTCTTATAAGATGTATGTAGATATTTAATCTCCGGCCTTGTCAGGTATTGAACAATCAATAAATAAAGAACAAAGAATTGTTGAATATAAAACACAGAATTTGTGTGATTATACTAAATGATTTACAAATAAACACCACTGCATATTTAACTGTTGCACATGCTGATGTAACGCAAATGTTCCAACTTGGGATCAATAAAGTATATCTTATCTTAAGCTGATCGATGGCTACTGCCATATTTGCAAAATGTGCCTCTGAACCTTGACAAGTGCATGTTTCAGGCTTATCAATTAATGTAATGTAATGTTATCAATTAACAACAGGGGTCACAAACATAAGACCAGCTGTTAAATAAAGCTCTTCTGACCTTAGCTGGCATGTGTGTATATATATTAATGCTGCCCATTATGGTCACAAGCAATTTTCACCCATTTATTAATTATATGTTTTAAATGTGAGTGTTTCCTATCCCCTAAACCTCCAGGGATGTACACAGTTTAATACTGGCAACTTCTTATTATGGGAAATACGAAAACGTCTTTTAAAACTACAACTCCCAGTAGAGACGTGCCATAGATAGAGAACATGTTGCGAAACAGAATAGCCAGCATGTGTAGTTCTGGGGACGGGGTGGGGAAGGGGGTGGACGCGGTGGTCCCGTTCAAATCCAGTTTTGGACAGTCTGCCGTTCGAGGCTCGGCGTAACCCTCGGAGCACACTCTCCAATCACAGAGCTTGAGGACTATCACGGGGTTTGTCAAACAGAGCACATGGTGTAGTCCAAACGATAGCTGGGGATTCTGGGTAGTGTAGTGTCTTCTGCCATCCTTTACTCCGAAAAAATATTTGTTTCTCCGAATCGAAGGGGAAAAATACAAAAGCATTGCACACAATTTAAACCAATCAATGTTGTGTAATTAACAAGGATAATCTGGTGTTTTTTAGTCGATGAGTAGTGCAGATAACACTGTAAAATCAATCGACAGTAAGGGGAATACTTACTTCCGGGTGTACAATTCTCCGTTATCCAATGAGAATGGACGCTCACATTGCCTTTAAGGGCAGCCGACACAAACGAATGCCGTGCTTCCATGAGCGTCCATAGAAGCATATGGACATCCCGGAAAGCTGAAAATGGACGCTAAGGGCCCCCCCCTTGCGTTGAAAATGGACGCTAAGGCCCCCCCCCTTGCGTTGGAAAAAGCCGACACAGGACTTGACATAACGTCAACATAGGCCGACCTGGGAGTGAGGATGTGTTGATAAAACCCCCAACGCGCCGTACCGTGGTCTGCTTCAGATTATCTTTTCCTTCCAGAGGTCACGCCTGTCTCTGACCCCGTGTCTTGCGTTTTTTTTTTTTTTTCTTCTGCAGGACCAAGCAGAGCAGAGAAAGAGGGAGATTTTTACTAGAAATAATTTGAAACAGTTTAATAAAGAATGTTAAACTATATTTAAAAACTGTAATTGAACTTCAGCTTATATCAATTATCTTATTCCAGTGGCCAGTTGGAACAGACAATCAAAAAGTTTTCATTTTGCAGCAACAGTGCAAAAGGTTCCAATCACAATTCTATTCTGCTTATCTGCTTTGTTTCGGAATGTGTTCAATACATTACGTTTTTATTTTCATTATTACCATACAATACATAGATTAAGAATAAATGAAACACATAATACAACATTGACCTATTTGAGCAGACAGATTCTTTTTTTTTTTTTTTTTTTTCAACCCTGATTTCCTCAGGCCTGGTATTTATGACCCGCAGTGATGCCTCTGAGGTTCCCGGGTGTAAGACAGACGCAGGACATAAAAACACTCTTTTGCTATTTATTTTCCTTTTGCAGAACATTTATATTACAATGTATAATTTTGCTTTACATCCCTACATCATCCATTTTTCTCAAGTCATTTACTTTTGGTGAGATAACTAAAGTTTAGTTCATTTTACTCTGGTTTTGGACTGATTCATTATTAGTTGTTACAAAGCATGCACAAGACGGCGGGTAGACAAACAAACACGAAACAATTATACAAACAAACATGAACCCGCAACAAATATCAGGTGACAGCTAAACTCATCCAGCTTAATTTAATCCGAATTAGGGAGATCTCAGCGGGGGTAGGGAAATATCTGTTTAATATGAGTGCCTTCTTACTCATATATACTTGTACAAGTGCTAAGAACGGAATCTGTTGAAGAGCAATAACTACTTTATTCTCAGTCAACAACCACTATGCTAATTTAGTGGTGCTCTGCCCTCCCCGATCCGGAGAACAGAGACTTTTAATTAATTCAGTACCCTTTATTTTAACAACAGCCAAATTCAACAACCCCTCATTTTATGAAACACAGCGTGATGTAATATTTCGTATCACCCTTCCCGTTAATAATAGTTCTGTTTAGTTCCAAAACTCATAATTGTGCGATTAAGAAGAATACGACACTGTGCTGTTTCTCCTCGTGTGCTGCTCTCCACAGGGGGGGAGGGGAATTACCCACACCTCGTGCAGCAGCAACAGGGAGATTTCGAGGCGAGTTGATTTAACGTTAAACCGTTGAAATCTCCAGAATTCGGCGATTCGTTTCAGTACAAATCTTTACATTGCTTTTGAACAGAAGTTCCACATTACTGATGCCCTCTTTAAGGTCTCTCCGAATATTTGCCGTGCACACACACAGAGGAAACCAAAAAAATGGCATCTGTCTGTTCCACAGGTAATTTTTGATACCGTCAATCACAGAGTCTGGCAAGGCAATGTCCAAATATAGATTTGAAATTACACTCACCAGCTCTGAAGATCTGTTGGTACAATGTTCGTGACGCCAATTGTGAAGTAAAACTTCTGATGTTACAATGTTGAGCCAATCATGAAATGAGGGAAACTGGATTCGCCTTAGTCAATACACTGATATTTATTGAGAGACAAAACGGCCGGAGGATTAACAAAGCAACTCGCACTGTTTAATGCAAGCTGCCAAATTAACTCTGCCCACACAAAGACGGAACCGCTCGAACCTGGTCTCTGAGAAGGGGCGGAGCCTAGAAACGCGGGCCTTTACCCCAATCGATTCCAGATGAACAAACAAAGATGCTCTGTCTCGTAAAATCATCGGGCAGTAAACCCTTCCCCCACACAGGAAAAGAGTAGTCACTCATGTGAAGTTTCTTAGGACAGCTAAGCACACAAAGACATCAGACTAAAATATTCCTTTACACCCACAACCTCACATACGAGTACTGAATGTACATCAAAGTGATCTTAGGAAGGCAAATATAGCAAAAGATGAACGTAAACGACAAACGAGGCGATCGACATGGTAAGTCAACAATGGGTCCTCAATGTACACACACCGGATTCCTATGACGAAAATAATAGAATGTCGCCAGTTGTCATGACTCAAGTTATACTGCAACACCGGCGCAGTCAGGGCTGCCCCTGGCCAACTTGGGGCCCCAAGCGACATTGTGAGATAAGCCCCCCCCCCCCCAACCGACAGGAGTGAACATTTTGTTTTTGGAAACAAAGTAGGCTACTTTGCAAATATAATTCCTGTTTATTATTATTATCAACGGTTACTTTTTTATACAGTGAGGTAAATGGTAAATGTGCATGTATGTCGCTCAGTATGCGTTTACAGGTGAATTTTGCATTTCCTGCCAAATACTAGCCTCAAAAAGATAAAAACATAATTAATGCAAATAAACTACTTCTACGAATAATAATAATCATAATCAATTCAATAATAAAAATACTATATTGTTTTATTATAATATAGTTGTAATATAGTCAAGACAAAACATGCTTATGACATGCTCAAAAACTGATATTTCTTAAATCTGTATTCTAGTTCCCTCTGTCAGCAATGTGTCAACAACTACACACATATTTCTATCAGTATTTCTCTGTGTTGTGGTTGACATGATGATCACTGTTAGGAGTTAAGGAGAGAGGCTGAGCATCACCATGAAATGTGCAAATTGACATAAAAATGAATAAAAGGGGAACAAATACTCCATGTTATTTAGGCTGTAAACTTTAACTGTTATGTAAGCCAAGTAGACAGACAGTATCACTCTTCCTCCTGTATATTAGCAGATAAAAGGCATAACATAATGAATGAATGGTAAATAAAGAATACTGGAAATAACTGCATCTCCATTAGCCTATATCAGGGGTGGGGAACCTCCGGCCCCCGGGCCGTATACGGCCCGCGAGACCATTTTGTATGGCCCTCGAGGTAATTTATAAACACACGCAAAAAAGAAAATGTGTAAGAAATCTAGACCGCAAAAAAATTAAACAAGCGAGTGCCTGTTTTTCCTGGCCACGGTCAGGGTCCTTGAACACAACACGAGCCTAACGTGTCATCACGTGCTATATGTCTCGTCTGACAGGGGTGAAAATCTGACAGAGAGCACCAGAACGGCTCCGGGCCGGGACTTCACAAATTGCAGTACCCATAAGGAGCCGTACACATGCCACAGTTTTTGCGTGGCTGTGTCTTTAGTTGTAAGCCCAGTGGCGATCTGTTCATCTGTCATACTGATCATACAGCCAATAACTTTGTTGTTATTAGCATCTGGTTAGCTAGCTATGCTAACGAATACAAGAAGCTTTTTCTACTACCAGTGAGGTAAAGGCACATCTTTATATGATCATTATAGTTATAAAACAATAAGTGAATAAAGTAAACAGGTATAAAATACTATATGACAGTAACAAAAAGTTGTTATTAATAAACAAGAATACAGTTTGAAAGGGGAGTGATTTGTAAAATATCCATAAAGAAAAATAAATCTGCTTACAGTTCTGTTTCATATGGGTGTTGAGAGATGTATCCATAGATCTCCTAATGTTGCTCTCAAAGTGCACCAGATTGATGCCTTTAACTTCAACATTTAAAAAAACAAATCTTCCCGGGGGAGCATGCCCCTGGACCCCCCAACTGAAATCATGTGCACATGGATAGGAAACTAAATACATTTGTGTCTATGCGCGACTCATGGTAAAATATCTGGATTAAGAGGTTGCTTTTTCTTTGCACAGCATGAAAGAAAGGCCAAATGAATGAATTTTAGCATTTTTAAGCAGAGGTCAATAATTTGAACGGCCCTCGGAGGATGTTGAAAAAATGTAAATAGCCCTTGAGAGGAAAAAGGTTCCCCACCCCTGGCCTATATGCTCTGCAGAGACTGCCTTCTTCATGTCGTGAATTGCAGCTGATGTTTTAAGATGGCAATTGGCAATTTGACTTATACAACATTCGCAAGTTGTACATTTGACTCATACAATAACCCACCTTCGAGTGATGCGCTAGTTTCTTCATGTTTTGTTTTTTGCGCCGGACTGAAACTGTCTTTTCACCGACATCTCTTCACCTGCACTAGTGGCCGTATCAAAGCCGTGATTGGTCAGATGTCGATTCATTGCAACGGTGTCGGGTTACAGACGTGCTCCTCTTGTCACCTCTCACTCTCACTCTCGCCGGGGGTGCGCGGAGAACTGAACGGAGAACTGCGCACAGCATCTGAGGCCCTCTGGGCGGGGCCCCCTGCGCAAGGCGAGGCCCCATGCAGCCTGGGTGATTGGCCTGTAGGGAGGGGCGGCCCTGGGCGCAGTTGTATGTCTTGCTAACCGGATCAAAGTGTTTATGCTTGCAATGGTCTGTAAGAGGCCGTATAGCTTCCTGATTACATTACAGACTGACGCAGTGACTGTTGTTGGCCAGGGAGGATTTCCTATATTACACATGATATGTTGCCTCAGAACTGTTGTATAGGGCTGCACGATTTTGGGAAAAAGTCTAATTGCGATTTTTCTGACAAATATTGCGATTGCGATTCGAATTGCGATATTTATTTTTAAGCGACCCAACGGAAGTTTATTGTAAAATGCGGCCATAACTCCGGCTAGGAAGGTCGTATCAACATACTCCCGTCTCTAGCACCCCCGCAGCCCGAGCTACGAGTGAAAGAACTAAACTTACATGAAACTTCCGTTGGGTTGCTTTAAAGTCAAGCTTCAGTTAAAGATTCACCCTTTTAGATGAGCATTACTAACCTGACTCAGATGGTTTGTTTCAACAAACCATCTAGGAAAGTTCCATTGGAAGCCATTTGGAAAGGGCAGGCATTTTCAAAAGCACTTGGCAGGTGATTGGATCAATCTGTCTATCACCTTCTATCAGTGACATGCGGTGAGGTTCATGGCTGGTGAGGCACTGACTCTTTCAGAGTCAGATTTACAAATATTATATTTTGACCTTAATCGAAATATTCGGTTATTTTAAAAAGCTTTTTAAGTCTGATGCTTCGATTCATTTTAAACGGACCGTTCAACAAAAGGATACCCAAAATCTAAATATTGGATTGTTCTTTCTTAGTAAGATCCCATTTTCATTACAATGGTGGTCTTACTTTGACTTGAAGATGAAGTCCATGCTATCCTTCTGGACAACAATCTCTATTACTTTTTTGTAAAAGTCCTCCTTATCTTCCTCTAGTTTCAAAAGTCTAGTTTGTTGTTTGCGTTTACAGTCTCTGTGTAGAATAACAGTAGCAACAAGAACCTGTGGGCTCACTTGCGCCCCCTTTAGTGCGGCAGAGGTTATGGCTGCCTCCCCTGGTGCTTTTTTCATTGCCGTTGTATGATGAGACCAGCGAGCTTAAATATCATATATACGTGAAATAAGTTATTTAGAGACTATGGATGGCGAGGATAAATGTAATAAAGGGATCTACAAACATTACATTGGTGACATACAGTGAGATGGTGCAGGCATGCGCTTAGGGACGCTTTCCAGCCAGTTTCTGTGGGGTGACGCATTCTGAGGTGAGTGGTCACAATCTGTAGCTTGAGGAGGGAGAGGAGTGCTTAGGGACCGTCTACAAACTGCAACGGGGTTTTGCGAGATCTCGCAAAAGTATTGCGAGATCTCGCAAAAGTATTGCGAGATCTCGCAAAAGTATTGCGAGATCTCGCAAAGGTTTTTTTTTTTCAAATAATTTTTTTTTCTTCTCCATGTCCCCTAGGGGGCTCCGTAGATAATCGCATCATCTCGAATCGCGATTTCGATTGAAAATTGATTAATCGTTCAGCCCTACTGTTGTACATCCCCAAAAGAAAAAAACCTGCTCCCACACAAAGGCGGCCACCTCTCATCCAGACCCAGACTCTCCGTGGCGGTGCCTTTTGCCTCTAAATAGCTGGACCTGCTCCTGAGAGTTTGATAATCATATTGCAGTTTCTGCACTCTGCTGGATGGCAATAGATCAGCCTGTGCCTCCAAGCTACATGTGGCCACCATCATGGACCACATGGTTGAGTGTGAAACCGAACTGTAAGGTCTTTCAGACTTCTTATCTGGTTTCTAAAGGGGACTTGGTGTTAGAAGCTTTATGCGTTCCTCTGCGGGATTTGTACTGAGGCCACATTTTGAGAGCTAAAAGCGCTTTGTCTGCTCCCTTTTGAACCCTTGGGGAAGACTTAGTCAAAGGGGCCTTCTGCCAAAATTGGCCTTTCTTCTCGCTAAAGCCACAGCAAAGAATGTGGGTAAGCTCCACACCTTGTTCATGAGCCAAGTGTGCATGTGCAGGAACTCCTCATTCCCCCCTAAAAGACTGTCTGCCTTCCAGGCCAATCAGGCAAGTGAGTTGGCAGCATATGACCTTGCTCACCAACAATATGAGGAGGATGAGATATCAAAACGGCTTTGCCCAGTGTGGTCTGGCTCAAGATAAGGAGTTAAATATCTGGTTTGCCAGTCTGAGAGTCTCTGTGTTTGTATCATGGATCATGCCCTATCCAAACAAAGGCTCTGCAAATTGACTCTACAGATGTGGCAGAGACTGCTGAGGCGTACAGTACATGTCTGAAACAGTAACCGTGCTATGTTGAGGGTCATCCTGTGTCCATGTTCCTATGGCCTCAGATGTGCTGCTCCCACCAGGGGAAACTGCAGGTTACCTGGAGGTACAGAGACTTGTGGAGGAGTATGAGAAAATCCTGAGATGACAAAGGCTTTAATATATAATTGCTGGAAACATTATAGGACTAGGCGATATGTTAACATTTTCCAAATAGGCAGCAATTGCTGATATATTTGTGGCTGTTGCTCACACACCCCTTGAAAGCAGACTATTAAAGTTGAAGAAATATAATGACAAATTGCCCAAAAGATCGCACAAATATAACAACCAATGTACACCAATTCGTGATAGCCATTGTATTCGTCCACACCTCTAACCCTGAGTTTTCTCCACATGCACTAAACTTGCAGTTGACAGCATTGAACACTTCATAGACATTATCACTTATAAAAAATATGGGTTATGATCATTTTATTGGAGAACCAGCTTAGAAGATGATAGGCAATTTATCTGTATGTGGCTGTGGCTGTCCATGCTTTGTGCACTATTGACAAGTTCTTCAGTATCAGTGCTTTCCATACCATGACAGCACCTGATGGGCCAACAACATCAGCCTGTTTTCAGTCCTTGGGTAGTTTGATTTCCGTCTAACCTTGCTGATAATGATCACTGCGAGTGGTGGCAGGCAGGTAGTATGGCTTATAATTTGATTTACAGACATTTCTAACGGTTTATAAACTGCTTCCTGTCAGGAAATAAGGCGGTGTAAAGTGAGGTGTACATCTTGTAGTGAATATGTTTGAGATCTTGGATTGAGGCCAATCATATAACCGGAGGGAAGGGGTGCTGAGAGGGAAAACAAGTTCAGAAGGTGAGCAGGGTATCTCTTATAACCAGACCCGGCGCCAGAACAAATCTAAAGGGAGGGCATATGATTGTCATGGGAGGGCACACAAAACCGTCACGTGCTGCGGGCCTGTGGCACAATATATATCAAACAGCAAGGCCAGCAGCATTGCGTAAAGACGCACACTTATCGCAAACATACACAAATAAAGGGCAACATAGCAACCACTTTGAAACATTGTGTGCGTGGCAGCACAAACACTGGTAAATCACGAGCAAGGCACACTGGTTACAGATGGCAGCTTCCTCATCGCTGCACTCGGAGAGAAATAGTAGAGACGGAGACGATGAACTGTTTAGCCCGCCTTGGGCATGGTTTATGTTCCTATGCACTGCACTCGGACATGCTGTGGAGTGAATCAAGTCACCTCTGAGAGGGAGTTGGTTGACAGCTAAAAAAGCTATAATATCAACGACAGCTGACACGTAATAAAGGCTCCGTGCCAGCTGATCTGCACCAAAGTTCTAATTTCCTTATTTGTTTCCTCTCGTATCTGTCTCTCTCTCCACAAACTCTCACATGAAATGTGTTCTTTTGATGCTGCATGCATTAGCAGTCCTTTATCAGTCTGTAATGCGTGTTTCCAGTCGCAAAAACCTTTGACAGTAAAAGCCGCATCAGATGAAGACGTATTTACTTTAAACTGTCTACAGGGGAAACAAAAGGCTGCGTCTGCTTTTAACGAATATTCAAGCCGGTCTGTTGTAGTAGCTACCATGCAGTGGCAAAAGTGCGCTTCTTTCCTGAAAACAATCTCCTTGGATAACGATCCAGCTTCACCTGCTTGGGTTTATTAACCCCAAGATCATCGCTAACTCAGTCCCGGGGTTTGGCCCTCCCACGGCGCCGGGCATGCTTATAACCATCATAACCCTCAGGAGCAGATCTGGATTTAAATGATGATGGCTAGAGTTAAATAATTACACATATTTGCTCTGTTATTAAGAGGGCATATTGTTTGTTTAGCAATTATATATATATATAAAGGCTAAAACTAAAACTACACTTGTTCGAACAAATCATTTCCATTGCTTGGAATAATTGCTTTTGAATAAACATGAATAAAGATTATTCAAGCACAAGTAATACAGGATGAACAAACTTCTCCTTCAAACTTTTTTTGCATTACCAATTTGTTAATTTGTTGTTTTTGTTTTGTTTATGCTTTTTACTTTCCAGAGCTAGAGTCCTAATTAAAAAGGGTTGGCGATGATCATTTCTGAGTTTCTGTTGATAAAGTTTGGGTTTAAATGCCAGTGTTTTGTTTGTCTGTTAAGCAATGTATTGTGCGTCATGCTCACTGAAAAGAAGACTTTCACCACATGCTGCTGTTGCTTTCTAAAAGAACATGCCGGCTGCATACCTCAGGATTTATTGTGCCATAGTGGACAGGAAACGCATAGAAAAAAAATGAGTGAAAGCTTTCACATTGGCTGGATTCAGCAGTGTTATATCAACCGGCACTTCTGAGTAGCACACAGAAAATGCATTCATATGAAATTGTTAAAGATTTTCAGTGTGAAGAGAGTACTTCTGCACTCAGTTAAGGCGTTGCCGGGCAGACAATAAAACCCGACAGAGAAGCAAAGACATATTAGGAAGCTGGTTCACCTGTTTTTAAATGTGCATCCTTCTTATAAATACAATAATGATACGTGTAACACTTTATACTTGTACAATAATTTCCTATAGTTACTGATACATTATGGAAAGGACAATGAAATATGTTAATTGGAATTTAACACCATGTTAAAACAGTATAGCTATCATTAATATTTCCAATAACAGTAATTTCCTCTTAATATAATAAGTCTTTTAGTTAGCAGGTCGGCTGAACATGCAGAAATGAATAATTTGACTTTTATTGCATTTTTATATTACTTGTGAGAAGGAATTTTCTGACAATCCATTATTTACTTAATTACAGTTTTTCTTGACATTAAAATTGTAGCAGTTATTTCAAAGAAATTCCCCTGAAACACTGCTTTGAGACCATGTTTAGTGGTGTTGGAACATGTCCTCTATTTCCTTCTGATTATTATCAAATTACATTGTGCTTTTCAGGAAAAGCTAAATAAAATGTTAAGCAATAAAACATTAGCAAACTTCCCCTTTCATCTGAGACACTTTTATCTATCATCACCAACTGTGTGTGTGTATGATGGCTGTGGCAACTCACAACTTGATCAAACAGACAGAGACTGAGAAATAAAAGGAAATCATTTTGATCTCTTTTGATCTTTTCTCAAAAATAATATAAATATATAATGTGTATTGCTTAGATCATATGTAAACTCTGCAAAACATCGGGTAGTGTGTGTTTGAGTTGACTTTACTTGTACATATTTTACAGATTAAACCTTTTGATCAAACATGAAGTAGTAGTAGCAGAAATTACACTAACCCTTGTAGTTATAAAAGTAATACAAGAAGACTTTTAATATCAAATGGTTGCACCTTTAAAACCCAAACATTTTTGAGTAAAAGATTGAAGACACAGTAAATCTGAAGCAGTTTACATTGGTGTTGGCGATGACTCGTAAAAGATAATTTTTCTGATCAGTTATTATGACATAAAACCTGTTTGATATTTAATTATGAAGTAGATATTATAATCCCAATTGCCACTGGCATACATTTGAGTTTTTTAAAAATAATTTGTTTTATCTCTCACAGGCTCCGCCCTCTACTGGACTCTATGGGTACTCCCCTTGATCATATGATGCAAGCATTCATCCACTGAGACTTCTATAGGCGTAGCCGGCCCCGGGGCGGGCCTACCTGAATGCGCACGTATCTCACCGCATAAAAGGAGGCCTCGCCTCCTGACTGTCATCCCTTTCTCTTCAGCAACCAAGAGTGAAGAGAGACAGAAAGAGAGAAAAAAATGGACTTACCATTATTGGAACAGCGACCCTGCTTGGGCGTTATTGCAGGCGCCGACCTCCACCGCTGCTGTATCGAGTGCCTGTGGTCCGACCACGCGGCTGCCAACCTGGGCCCGCTTCTGGCCTGCAACGCCTGCCGTCTGATCCCTCGGCTCAGCCGCCGCCAGCGGCTGGAGCAATTCGAGGAGTGTCATGTCTCGCCGGCGGAGGACCCAGAACTGGAGGTGGTGGATATGGAGGAAACATGATGAGGGATTGCCTTTCGTGTTCGCTATGCCAGCGGACCGGACGGGCCCGCTCGTCGGGGAGAGGGACGACGACGACACCTTGTTGTCGGACACTTCCGGCGACCGCCAGGAAGGCCAGCAGCACAGGTCTGCGCGGCAGGACTTCCCGGCGGTGATAACTATGGCCGCGGAGCGCGTAGGTCTACCGCTCCCCCCACCGCTGCCACCGAGGCCGGTGAGCAGCTACGTCAGGGCTTCTACAGCCCGGCCCGGCCGGCTGAGCCGGCCTTCGCTTCGCCCCCCCCTGCCAGACATCTGGCGGTGTGTGGAGGCGACGTGGCGACAGCCACTTAGGACGAAGGCTCCAGTTGCAACATGGGCTGGAATCCTCAGGGTGCAGAGCCATTCGGACACTGAGTGTCCTGGTGTGCCCCCCTGGATGAAAGCCTGGTGGCCCATCTGCTTCCGAAGGCAGCCGGGTGGGCAGAGGAGAGAAGGCCCCTGCCCCCGCTTCCGCGTGACCGTGAAATCCTCGAGCATCTGGATAAGATGTTCAAGCTCGGAGCGCAGATGGCGGCGGCGGCGAGTAATCTTGGTGTGTTGGGAGTTTCGCTGATTACCCCTCAGCAGGACATCCCACCTACGGACGGGAGTGATTACTCGGACCGCTGCGTGGGCCAGATGAATAATCTGGTCCGCGGTATGGCTACTGCAGCAGGCCGTTTGATGTTCCTGGCCACCGTGGCATCGCGTCACGTGTGGCTAGGTTTGACCGCACTGACCAAGAAGGACCGAGATGATCTCCTTTGGGCCCCCGTTTCCACGGAAGGGCTCTTCGGGTCGATATCCTCGGTCACCCAGCATTTCAGTCGCCTGGAGGAAGAGAGGGTGCAGCTCAGCCACATGCTGCCTCTGGCTCACCCTCAGGCCCCTCCTCAAGGGAGAGAGCGCCCGGTGGTGGTAAGGCGGAGAGAGAGAGAGAGGCGCCGGTACAGAGCTCCTGTGGCTCCCGTTAATCCCTCTGCCTCCGCAGTCCGTCCCGGACAACCGGCCCAGTACCGGCACTCACAGGGACAGGCTGGCCGAACCCAACGGGCTCCCGCTCCGCCTCCGCAAAGAGGTGCTGGGTGGGGTGCACCGTCCTCCAGGAGCTGACTGGTGGCGGGAGGAAGCGTCCCGGCGGAGAGAGGTGCTTTCTCCGGCCAGGATGCGAGGGCGAATCCCGCCTCCTCCCTATTTCGGAGTGTCTTTTCTCCCCCATACCTCACCAACAGGCGTTGTATTTGGGAGTGGTGCTCGATGCAGGCAGGCTACGCGCCACCCTGTCAGAGAGCAGACAGGCATCCCTACTTGGGGCAGTTTGCAGACTGCGACAGGGGGCAACAGTGACAGCTTTCACTATCATGCAGACTCTGGGTCTCATGGCGGCTGCTCATGTTGTGGTCCCGCTCGGGTTACTGCATATGCGCCGCCTGCAAAGGTGGTTCTCCAGCCTGCGTTTAGATCCTAAGAGGCACAAACGGTGTCTGGTGACCATCCCCCCCTCAGTGGAGGGCAACCTCCGGTTTTGGGGGTCCCCGGATCACCTCTGGAGGGGTCTCCACTGGGACGGGTGACCTCCTACATCACAGTGTTCACGGACACATCCAGTACAGGATGGGGAGGGACCTGCCTGGGGAGAACTATAGGTGGGCGCTGGTCTCTAACAGAAACACGGCACAGCAACCTGCTAGAGCTACGGTGTGGTCCTCCAGCATTTCAAACCCTTAATTCGGGGGAGACATGTAATGGTCAGGAGCGACAAAAGCACCACAGTGGCATATATCAACAGGCAGGGCGGAGTCCGCTCCACCTCTTTGTTGACCACAGCGGAGAAACTGTGGTTATGGGCTACAGAGGTGGTGTTATCTCTGAGAGCCCTCCATATCCCGGGTCTGGAGAACAGGGGAGCCGACCTCATGTTGAGGGGCGGCCCCCTGCCAGACGAGTGGACGCTTCACCCGGAGGTGGTGAAGCAGATCTGGGCCCAGTTCGGGACAGCAGAGGTGGATCTGTTCGCCAGCCGGCGCAACAGCCACTGTGCCCTGTGGTTCTCCATGGCTCTGAGCGATGATCCGCCCTTGGGGGCCGGATCGCGTCGGGGCTCCGTGGTACTCAGAGATGACACGGATGAAGGTGGGCCAGCCCTGGGCGCTTCCCCAGTTCTGGGGGACAATGTCTCAAGAGGCAGGTGCAATCGGGGCATTACCCACTCTGGGCCAACCTCTCCAGGCTTGGCTCCTGAGAGGGACAGGCTAAGACAGGGTGGATTGTCTGATCGTGTTATTCAGTCTATCCAGGCAGCTAGAGCGGGATCCACCACAGCCTGTCACAGGCCGAAGTGGCTGGGATTCCAGCGATGGTGTGAGGAGCGGAAAATAGAGCCCCTATCTTGTGAGTTGGGATCTATTTTGTCTTACTTACAGTTATTGGTGGACAGAGGGCTTGCTCATTCCACAGTGAAAGTGTATTCAGCAGCTATCTCGTCCTGCCATGAGGGATTTGACGGCAGGTCAGCCTTTAGTTAGCCACTAATGTTGCAGTTTTTTACGGGGGGTCAGGAGGCTGTGCCCAGTAGTGCACGCCTCCGCCCCGCAGTGGGACCTGCCACTGGTGCTCGAGGCTCTGATCTCAGAACCATTTGAGCCTCTGGAGCTCTCCTCCCTGAAAGCACTGTCGTTGCTACTTGCCTTAACGTCAGCCAAGAGAGTGTCCGAGTTAACCGCTCTATCGGTGTACCTGAGTTGCTTGTTGATCTGGGGTGACCGGAGCGGGGCGACACTCAGACCGAACCCCTCCTTTGTGCCCAAGAGTCTAAGGAGTGCGTTGAGGTTGAGGGCTATTCAGTTGGGGGGCTTTAATCTTCCACCCCATAGTGGGGCTAGGGAGGATAAATTGCACCTCCTCTGCCCGGTGCGTGCGCTACCATTTTATGTGAAGCGCACGGCTGCCCTTAGACGCACTGAATAGCTGTTTGTGTGCTTCGGGCGGGGTGACCGGGAAAGCTCTGTCCAAGAAACGCCTGGCAGGTTGGCTCTGCGAGTGCATTGCACATGCCTACGGACAGGCGGGGAGAACCTCGAGGCTCGAGGAGCTAGCATCACAACTAGCATCACAACTAGCATCTCTTCCGCTGCAACAACAACTACGCGCTGACAACAGAGACCGTGGAGACAGCGGAGACCGAGGAATAAACGGAGACTTCGACATTCCCACGGGGATGCCTCGGCAGACAGACACGCATGAGGCAGTGACGAGAGGAAGAGAACCGATATCCGAGGGAACAAATATCCGCCATGTTGTTAGCCACCCTGCTAGCATATCAACGGCTAAAGCTACAACGGAGCCTCCCTCCCCCCACCACCACCACCCCACCGCTCCAAACACCGCAACCAAGCCGGTTGCTGTAACGGACAAAGACAAATATCTGCAAGCTGACGACATTGTGCATTTAAGCAACAAAAATGGACTACATATTTTTCATCTGAACACTAACAGCCTGAGACACAAACTGGCTGAACTCAGGCAGCTATTCATGAACGGTAAAGCAAGCATATTATGCTTTTCTGAGACCAAATTGGACAATTCCATTACAGATTCAGAGATTGAAATTGAAGATTATCTTGTAGTGAGAAGGGACAGGACCGTGAATGGAGATGGTGTCTGCATGTACATACATAAAGACACCAATTTCAAAAACCGTACTGACCTGCATCATGAAAATATTGAATCTGTGTGGGTTGAAATTCTTTTTGACAATGCTAAATCTGTAATAGTCGGGACAATCTATAGACCACCGGAACAGAGTGACTTTTATGATACATTAGATGGATGTTTGGCTGATGTGGGGGATGTAGAGACAATTATTATTGGAGACTGGAACACGGATATGCAACGTAAAGACACGTCCGTCTTCAAGTCCTTCAGTAGGATTTGTGATCTGCACGGCTTCAGCCAGCTAATCACCCAACCCACCCGGGTATGTGAAACAACACAAACTACCATTGATCTCATTCTGACCTCTGACAGGTCCAGGATCTCCAGTAAAGGGGTTATAGCATGCGGTTTAAGTGATCATTATATGATATTCTGTACCCGCAAAAAGCTAAAACAAAGTCACAAACTGTCACAAAACAGTCATATCTAGAGACCTCAAAAACTACTCTAGCGAGGCCTTTAACCTAGAACTGGAGAGCCTCGACTGGTCAGATGAGCTCAGTGGTACACAAGTTGAAGAAACATGGCTTGGTTTCAAAAACAAATTCTCTGCAATACTCAATGATTTGGCCCCCCTAAGAACAACCAGGATAAAAAATCGCGCTGAGCCGTGGATGCACTCCGGCATACTGACCGCCATGAAAACCAGAGACAAAAAATGCTCTGAGTTTCATAAAAGTCAGTCAATGCTTTCCAAAAGCACGAGCAGTGAACTCCAGGCCCACGTGACTGAACTAAACATTGAAAGAAACAGACTAAGAAATTACGTAAGCTCCATGATCAAAACTGCCAAAAAGAGTTTCATCAATGTCAAAACTGAGGAAAACAAAAATAAACCCTGTGAACTTTGGAAATTACTCAATAACCAGCTTGGCTGCAGTAAAAAACTTAAAACGAGATTTTCGAACTTAAACATAAAGACAGATAACAGGCTCATCACAGACAAACTGGATGTGGCCAAGTACTTGAACATTTTTTTCACAAACATAGCCACAACTCTTGGAAATAAATTACCCTCCCACTCAGGGCTTTTTGGAGTAGATCACATCATGACCTACTACAAAAACCTAGGGGTACGCAAAGATGATTTCAGTCTAGCAAGGGTAACAACAGCAGAGGTACTCATTAAACTGAGCGCCCTCCAACCTAACAAGGCCACTGGCCACGACAATATCCCCTCCAAATTCCTCAGAGACACAGCAACCGCCATCTCACCAGTCATAGCTCACATAATTAACCTCTCCATAAAACAGGGAAAAGTACCCAAAGACTTCAAAATTGCAAGAGTAACCCCCCTGCACAAAAAGGGCAGCAAATTGGACCCAGGCAACTACCGCCCTGTTTCTATACTTACCTCCATCTCGAAAGTCATGGAAAAAATAGTATATGAACAGGTCGAAAAGTACCTCGCGGAAAATAAACTAATTTATGAATTTCAATCTGGCTTTAGAACATCCCACTCCACTGACACATGCCTTCTTTATTTGAGCGACCACATCAAACAAGAGGTGGACGAGGGCAAGTACTGCGGCATGGTGATGCTGGACCTACAAAAGGCTTTTGACACTGTCAATCACCCCATTCTGATTGACAAGCTAAAAGCAATTGGTTTTGATAAACTATCGGTGAGCTGGATGCAATCCTACCTGGAGGGGAGAGAACAGATGGTGGAGGTAAACGGTACTCTGTCCCCCCCCCTCCCAGTGAGCTGTGGTGTTCCACAAGGAAGCATATTAGGTCCGTTACCATTCCTAATTTATGCAAACGACATGTCATCAGCATGTGACTGCAACTTGTTCCTGTTCGCGGACGACTCAGCCCTGCTGGTCTCTGACAGGAGCAGATTGCAGGTTGAAAAAACCCTCAGCTCCGAGCTCGGCAGAATCTGCACCTGGCTCGCCGATAATACATTATCATTACACCTGGGTAAAACAGAGTCCATTCTCTTCGGTTCGAAACATAATCTCAGCAAACCCGACGACTTCTCAGTTGCAGTGGGTGACATTATTGTCACAAGTAAGAAGGAAATTACATACCTAGGATCTATTCTTGAGGCAAACCTCTCCTGTGACAAAATGGCATCCAATGTAATAAAAAAAGTCAATCAAAGAACTAAATTCCTATACCGGATCTCCTCTCTGGTAAACAAAAACACCCTGAAAACTCTGGCAGGAGCACTCATTCAAGGGTACTATGACTATGCTTGCACGTCATGGTACCATAGCACCTCCAAGGCGCTAAAAATAAAACTTCAAACATCGCAAAATAAACTGGTCAGACTACTGCTTGACCTTTCATCTAGAACCCACCTCACCTCTGCCCACTTTGACAACCTAGGATGGCTTAGAGTAGATGACAGAGTACAGCTACTTGCAATGGGCTACAAGATCCACTACACCTCTATGGTACCCATGTACATGTCAAGATTCTTCCCAAAGGTCAAGGAATACCATGATCATAACACCAGAGGGAGCTCCACAAATCATGTGAAACCCAGATTTGGCACAAAAAAGGGGGAATACACGTTTCGCAATTATGCCACATCAAGGTGGAACGCTCTTCCCACAACTGTAAAGGAAAGTAAAACTATACTTACCTTCAAAACCTCTCTTAAAGAGCACCTTCGGGGGAGAGCATTGCAAAACTGGCCCCGGTAATGGTACAAATCTCAACCTGTCGTACAATGGACAGCTTCCCCCCCCCATCTATGTATATACTCGCATTTTAGACTCTGTTACTAACTGTATATCTGTAGACTTGGTATGTCTTAAATGTCCGGTTAGGATGTATTAGAACGAAATCTAAAATGAAAATTGTAAATAAGCAATCTGTATGAAAAAAACCACCTGTATGTAAATTGTAAATAAGCCATCTGTATGTCAAATATGTCTTATATGTCTTAAATGATATGATGAATTGGAAATGGGGGACCCTGATGTAAACAAGACGAAAGTCTTTCTCTGGTCTGCATCCCCTTAACAATTGTATGTTTTGAGCTGCTGTACTGTACCCAATATACAAGCTGTTAATAAACTTTTCAATCAATCAATCAATCAATCAATCAATCAATCAATCAAACCTTCCGCACGGGGGTCTGTGCACACTCTACACGAGCTGTGGCTGTGTCAACAGCCTTATTTAACGGCGTGAGTGTGGAGGACATATGCATGGCGGCGTCTTGGTCAACACCAGGCCCCTTCATAAAGTTTTATCTCTTGGACATGTCTGGCTCCTTTTCATCGTCTGTGCTTGCTGGGGCAACACAGGACTGGTGAGGAGGGAGGGGGGCTGTGGGTCAGTGGGCATCTGACCCCCTCCCCGGGCGTAATGTGCTCTGTCAGCCGCAGCCCTAACTTATCCACGGTTACGACCGAAGGAGAGGTGAGTGAGGCGCAGCGGCTGCTAACCAGAAAGCTGGTCAGAGACAGTGAGATGGAACATTGTTGTTGTGGGACGACAGCGCGTGTATACATCGGGGCTGTGAGAGATATAACGAGGGGTTACGTATGGTAACCCTTGTTATATAAACACAGGCAGAGCCCTCTACTCGGGGGCCCTGTCTGTCCTATGCTGCTTGCTGAAGAGAAGTGTAGGATGACAGTCAGGAGGCGAGGCCTCCTTTTATGCGGTGAGATGTGCGCACATTCAGGAAGGCCCGCCCCGGGGCCGGCTACGTCTATAGAAGTCTCAGTGGATGAATGCTTGCATGATATGATCAAGGGGAGTACCCATAGAGTCCAGTAGAGGGCTCCGCCTGTGTTTATATAACAAGGGTTATCATACGTAACCCCTCGTTTTGGTTGCTTCTCTGGACACTGGCAATAAACCTCTGTTGGTCTGTTTGTGAACGTGGTGATTAACATCAAAGTACAGCAACACTGTGGTGAAGCGACTGCTTTTGAAGTCCAATAAAAAACACAGCGACAATGAATGCTTATCGTGGAATATGAATGAATAGATGGTTATTCAAGAAATGTACTGACAAAATGACAAATAGAATCGCAATGTGCATTTGTTTACAAAAAAACTGTATTTGATCATGAATGATTCAGCTGGCTGCCACAGCATGTGGGCATATCAGAGAGAAATCTGCTGGGAGTTTTGGAACACTCAGCCCTTTTCTGGTTAAAGCCGTTTTTCATGTCATTAAATATGACAAAAACTCTACTGCAAGAGGCAAAAGTATTGAACCAGAATCATCTGATGACTCTGAATCCTACAAGAAAAAAGGCTGTTCAGGAAGTTGAATTAAGCATTTTACTGACTGAAGGATAGTTTTCCATTTGAACATTTATGAACCCCTCATTTAAATAACCTTTTAACTCTGTCACTGTAGTCCCAGTGGCATCATGATAGAGCTACTGCAATCATTAGTATGAGTATTGCTCGTATTCATATAGTGCAACAAACATGACAGTCAATTTCTCAGTTGCTTGTTCATAGAAGGATCTGTTTGGATTGCTGTGATGCCATAACAGTATTTACAAAGGTGTCATCTGTTGTTTAAACATTAATAACCCTTAAAGGAATGTGCCTTCTGACTTCAGTGATCGTCTGACTTAACTCTAGCGCCACCACCATGAGGTTGACATCTGTGGCTTTGTGTGAATTGTCCTGATAAGTATTTGATGCACAAACATTACATTTTGCGCGAGCATTTATCTACTCTCTGGGTGAACTGTCATTACTTTGGTGATCCCCTGATTTTTTATCTGGCACTTTCATCAGGTCCAAATTTGAATGTGTTCAAAACATTAGATCAGGGCTTCTCAAACTCCGGACTAATGTCCGGATCCGGACCACACCCTGTGTCCCATTATAAGAAATACAAAATATTAAAACAAATAAAAAAACGTTCTGATGTAAATTAACGTATATTTTCTTGTGTCTGACGCGTTGTGAGAATGGACGTGCATATATTTACTAGTGTGCGTGAGCGTGACACGCATTGCAGACCGCAAGTTAAAGGGAGGGAATGCTCATGACACGCATTTTTAAATAATTATCATCCGATAAAACAGACCAGTCTCTGCCAGTCTTTTTTTTTTTTTTTAATCCGATGACGTTATCAGTGATTTTAAACTGATTAATTACCGAAATAACATCAACCCTGTGGGCGGCGCCATTTTGACGAGTCACATGACTTATTTTACCGGAAGTGACGTAAACTATGCGTTTGGTGTCGAGGACAAATTGACGGATGTGCTTTGTTCACGTTGTTTACTCTAGTTACTCTCACAATTCTATATAAATATGCCTCATTGTATCGCGAAACATTGCCACAATTCGGATAGGAACAATCCACGGAATGCTCGGTTCCATCTAGGAAGTACGTTCGGAGGCAGTGGCTAGCGAAATGTGCTCGGCCCGAACCGAAAGATCCACAGTTTCCGGACGACTACTCTGAGAGTATGATGAAACATAAAATGGGATTTATTAATCAACCATTACTTAATGGGGATGTAGTGCACTGCCAATGCCAGCCAGCGTAAGCACATTACTCAGCAGACTTTACTTATTGTTTACTACGTAAGGAAGCAGGAATTGCAGGACCCAGAGAGCACGGAGCACAGAGCGGACAGCAGATAACGGAATTGCAGTTTTATTGCTTATAGATTATCAGAACATTTCAAAGGGGACACAGCCACATTGGATATTAACCTATGGATTAACTACATCATCGTTTTAATGCCATTGAAGACCAGACAAAGACCAAGGTAAACCATGTTAGCCTAGCGCATGTTAGTACCTAGCGTCACTTGTTTTGATGTACGTTTTTGTTGATAACGTCGCGAGTTTGTATCTTTCAGTGTTGAAGTGGGCACAGTTAGATTCTGTGTCTTTACGATCATAAACGATGTGTTGGATGTGCAGCTAGGATAAGTAATAAGGAGTGATTTTCGGTGCAGTGATAGGTTAGCATTTTTCGCTCGGGGCTAATTCAGAGGCTTGTGGTGCCGAGAGACGGGAGTCGGAGGCGGGGTATCAAAGTTACAAGCTCTACTTTTATTTAGCATCGGAACACACATGTAAAACTACTTCATGCCCGGGAAGCGAAGACCGGCGGAAACAGGAAGTCCGGCTCACTCAAATGTCCGTGCGGAACAATACCCCAACCCATAGATCCGTGGGTGAATAATGTCAATCACCACACAAGCCCCCCCAGTATTCACCCATAGTCAAAATCCTCGTGCCTGGGAGGAAGTACCACCCGACCCCGGCGCGTACGGACCACAGGGGCCGAGGAGGGCGGGGCCGCAGGCGAGGGCAGGGGCGCCAACGAGGGCATCCCCACAGGGGGCGGGGGGCGGGCCATGGGAGGGCGGCCCCGACGTGGGGGCAGAGCCAACTCCAACGGCCTGGAAATGTCCACGTGAGCAGGCTTAATCCGATCAACGGACACAGTCTCAGGCCTGCCACCAACGTCCACCACCAGGCTCTTGTCCCCGTGACGTATGACCCTGAACGGACCGTCGTAAGGGGGCCGCAGGGGACCGCGGTGGGCGTCGTGGCGAATAAAAACGAAATCGGCCGACCGTAATCCGGGGGACACCCGGAAAGCTGGGTTGCTGTGCTGCGACGTGGGGACGGGCGTGAATGTCCCGGCGGTCTCCAGCAGGGAGGAGCGCTGCCCGGCTGCAGACCAGGGCACAGTGGCGGTGGGAATGAATTCCCCAGGGACCCGTAGCGTCTGACCATAGACGAGCTCCGCCGACGAGGACTGCAGGCCTTCTTTGGGGGCACACCTGAGGCCGAGCATAACCCACGGGAGCTTATCCACCCAGTTGCCGTCTATCAAGCCGGCACGCAGTGACGCCTTCATGGACCGGTGAAAACCGCTCACACAATCCGTTAGCCTGGGGGTGATATGCAGTGGTGCGGTGCAGCTTGACCCCCAAACCCACAGCAACAGCGTTCCACAGCTCCGAGGTGAACTGAGAACCGCGGTCAGAGGAGAGGTCAGACGGGGTCCCGAATCGCGCCACCCACGTGCCGATGAAAGCGCGGGCGACGTCGGAAGCTGATGTCGAGGCGAGGGGAACGGCCTCGGGCCAGCGGGTCGTCCTGTCCACCATCGTAAACAGGTAAGTGAAACCGTGAGAGGGGGGAAGCGGACCTACGAGGTCGACATTGACATGGTCAAACCTCCTCTCAGGAACCGCAAAAAGTTCAAAAGGGGCCCTAGTATGGCGGTGGACTTTGGCACGTTGACAGGCCACGCACGAGTCGACCCAGGACCTCACGTCCTTCTTAAGCCCCTGCCACACGAACTTCTGTGACAACAACTTCACGGACGGCTTCCTACCGGGGTGGGAAAGATTGTGAACCGCCTCAAAAATATGGGCTCAGAACAGTCTCATAATACACACATGCACACAGAAGGATTCACACTTGTATTTCATGATCCGCAAAAGGATTCAAACTTGTATTTCCGGATCCACACTTGTGTTTTTCAATGCATACACAAATGTGTTCCGTTTCATATGCATGTAAATAAAATCCAAACACAGAAAAAAGTTTTACATGTGTATTTTGATCCACACATATTAGTTTTCCGTTTAAAACCGCTGCACCTTCAAACACAAACAGCTTTCTGTGCACGGATCGCTTTGCATTCGTGTGTGGGTTTTTTGAGACTCCCCTGACGCTCACCCGATTCGTACTTGTAATTTCTCTCATCTATAGCCAATCAGATGTCTCCTCCAGTCTAAGCCAATCACATGAGCGCGCCCCCACGTGGGTAGGATTTCTTGCGTTCGTGACGTAGCGCTTCATTTACGCTTTTTGCGCAGTCCGGACTCCGGAGCTGACAGGTCAACTTCAACATGGCGTCTAGCACAAGTGTAAGTTATACGTGTCTCGGCGTGAATGATTAAATATGTTTTAGGTATGAATTATTGTTATGTTAGTGATGTGTTAGCATGGAAGTAATATGGGTGGCATGTAATGCTAGCGTTTGCTGGCAAGTTAGCTATATTATGCTAATAGACTACCTAGGATTATAACCTTACATAGCTAACATTAGCCAAACATTTCTTTAACTTCTTTCATTCTGTTGCTTTGTTTTTTAGGGACAATTTAGACAGAATTAATCCAAAATTTGCTGCTCAAATTATTATTCAAAAATATATTCCATTGTGTTTAATGATGGGGTGGAATTGAACATTAAGAGATGATGTTAAATAGGATTAATCAGTGTTGGTAAACAAACGGTCGAACGTTGAGCACTGTTGGTCATATTTTATCTATCTTTTCTATTCTTTTCCCCCCAGGAATCAGTAAAGCGTGAAATCCTTCAGAGACTTCAAGATCGACTGACATACATCTTGGATAGGACACCTGTTGATCTCGAAGGGCTACAGTTTGCGTGCCGTCAGGCTTTTGTTATATTGAGTGCACTGGGTGACATTGTTGATTTAGGGAATAATATACAGTCTGCACTTGCAGACCTGAATAGCCTTATCCAACAAGAGAGAGATAATCAACAGATATTTGTGACCCTTGAGTTGCAAAAATGTTGTGGACGTGGGCGTCCACGATTGAATGTGTCAGTAGAGGCTCTGACACATCTGGTTGAACTGGGACTGCCATCGAGTTGCATCGCCAGACTCCTGGGTGTGTCTAGAGCAACGCTATTTAGGCGGATGACCGAAAATGACATTTCTATATCTGCTTCATATAGCGGCTGCACTGATGACGAATTGGATTCATTGATCACCACAATAAAAAGTGCAATGCCAGATGCTGGCTACCGTGTAGTCCGAGGTGCTCTACTTGCGAAGGGACACAGAGTGCAATGGGAACGGGTGTATGCATCCATGCATCGTGTGGACAGTGTTGGTGTGCTCGCCAGGATGACCCGGATGGGATGTGTGGTGAGGAGAACATACACAGTTCCTTACCCTAAGTACATGGTGCACATTGACACCAACCACAAGCTCATCAGGTTTGTCTGCATGCTGTCTGTATGTAATCTGTTCATTTTATTATTTTTAATGTCTAGTTGTATATATCTTGTGTATGTAATCATATCATTGTCTATCATTGACAGGTACAACTTTGTTATCTTTGGGGGAATAGATGGCTATTCAAGGAAGGTAAGACTATTCTATTGTCAAGAACCAACAACTGCAAAATGTTGCCGAACATCATGTGATGGTTTTACTTTTCTAAGCTTCAGTTTATTTTCTGTACCAACAGGTGGTGATCTTTAGGTACACAATCTAACCTATAGTTAATTACATATCGCCTCTTACCAAACAGACGATATGGACTTCTAAAGTCACCTTATATTTTAAGTGATTCAGATCAAACAATATGCATTTACTTATTTACTTAATTTCAAAATAAATACTTTGAAGAACTTGTGAAATAATTAAAACACTTATACTAGTAACCGCACAATATATGTCAAGAAGCATGCCTGAGCTATCATGATATTCTGTTATACATTGAATAATTCTGTTGTGCGTTATTCTCTTAATGCTGCACATTGTCATTTGACAGATGCTTCAAGTTAAACTGATTCATCAAGGTACTAATATGTTGTTTTATGTGTAGATTATGTACTTGAAGATAGCAGACAACAACCGGGCTGACACCCACTTGTGTTTCTTCAATGAAGCTGTGAACGAGCACGGGTTTCCTCTGAGGTATTCACATTATTTCATATGTAATCATTAGTGTAATTGCGGACCTTTCCATCAAATTTAGATGTTCCCCTCCAATGGCTGCATCAGTGACGACCACTTTACTTTTGATGGGACTCATTCATTGCAAATATTGTCGTGCTTTACTGTTAGTTCAAAGAGGCAATCTGAACATATAAGTTAAAACAATTGCCATTATAAACGGTACTTTTCTAGGTCACAAAAGTGCTGTCGGACACAGCCATATCAATTGTTAATTCTATGTGAGCCCCTCACATATGACAATATATAAGCGACATGTCAGATTTTTCTATCCCTCAGCTGAGATTCATGTACTGTACAGAAATATGAAAATATAATCTATTCACAAGCTGATGTGAACCATCCCTCATTCAGGTGTGGAAGATAATTCGAGGTTTAATAAAGTGAAAGAGAACTCTTAAGGGTTACAGTTAAGGACCTGTCCAGATATCTCAAATATGTATGTCCAGAGAGAGCCATTTGTGATCACATTATGGATGTAGATCATTATGGAATTGTACCCCTCGTTTTTTGGACCTTCAAATACGTAGATTTTAACTATGCATAATTATTTGATTTATTTTCCAGAGTGAGAGGAGATCATGGTGGAGAAAATGTGGGAGTAGCACAATTAATGTTCTCAGTTCGTGGAACTGACAGTAACAGCTTCATTGCAGGGAAAAGCGTACACAATCAACGGTGAGTTAAACCTAATTATGTAAGCTTATGAGCATATTTCTTCTTCTTAATATTCCCTTTAACAAACCTTCATAAGCACATGTTGAGACCATTCCTTCACAAAGAAGAAAATGACAATTTTCACAGAAATTTACCAGCCACGCAAACATTTGAAAACTCACTTAATGTTATGTTTGTACTCTCCTGTCAAGTCAGTTGATTTTTTTTAAATAAATGCAATTTTCAGTTAGAGACATTGCCATTGATTCAATGACTAGGAAACTTTAAATTGTTCATAGTGAACAGTTTGAATTTTCTTTCAAGTTTAAATTTTTTTTGTGTTTTCTTCTCACAGAATTGAACGCCTCTGGCGTGATGTGTTCATGAGTGTTACGGGTGTCTTTACAACACCCTGCACTCTCTTGAGGAACAACACCTGCTTGACATCAGTAACGTCCTGCACATCTTCTGCTGCCACTACGTTTTCTTGCCACGCATCCAAGCCAACCTGGATGTGTTCAGTGAGGCCTGGGCCAACCATCCCATCAGGACAGAGCAAAATCTGACACCCAATCAGTTGTGGCAGGTGGGCCAGCACCTGAATCCTGTTGCAGATCCTGAGCCTGAGGTAAATTATGAATTTTCAAAACCATCACTATCTCTTGTTTATTATCAATCAATAAAAACCCAAACAGTATAATAAGTTATCTGATTCATAAACTAACTCCCGTTCTTGGATTAAAAAAACCTCTGCTGGGAGCAAGCAAGAACACTTTTCTATAATATTACACTATTACCTTAACATTATTCCACAATCACTCCATTTTTTATTATTATAGAACAATTGCATACCCTCTTTATTTCGCCTGATCACATATTTTGTAATAAGAAGCAGTAATGGCACAGTGCTTGCTTTAATATTTGTACACTCACTTTGTCTTTTTTAGGGTTCACTCATACCAGAGATTCAATGGGAAGAGAGTGGATACACAAATGAGCATCATACCGGGGTCAATGTCCCTACGCTGAACTTCCCTCTCTCAGACCTTGAAATTATGCAACTGCAAGACAACATTGATCCATTGGAAGAATCTGAATGTTTCGGAGTGGACATATATCTCAATACTGTCCAATACATTGAGAATTTAATTGAGCACCGATAGTTGTTACATTTAACAACTATAGTATGATTTGTGTCATGATTTCAGTTATTTGGCAATGATGGAAAGTTAATCATTTTATATTTACATAGCTTATGCTTGATTAAGTTAATCTCAATTGCATGATTAGACATTTTTCTTTTGACTTATAAATTAATGGAAGTGTTTTTAGAGATGCATTTTCAGTCAGGATCAAAAACCGTTTCAGAGCAACAGAATTACATTCATTTTACACTCTGTACAAAATAAAAACATTGTAAAAGAACTATTCGGAGTGTAATGCTTTACTGTTCAAGGGATTGGGCATTGTTACGGCCCGTCCACACAGCGGCGTGCGTTGAAGCTTCCAACGCTTCTGCCCATTCACTTTGAATGGGGTGACGTCACTTTTAGCCGAACTGCATTTTGGAAAGCGACGTGGAGCGTTGCTCGCTTCAAAAGTTGAGCAATGTTCAACTTTTGGCGACTCGGCAGAAGCGTCAGCCAATGAAATCCCATTTATGCAAATCTGCCATTACAAGCGCTAGCCAATCAAACCGTGTGTATGCTGGGAGAGACTACGCAGGTCATTTCCTCATATTCAAAAAAATGGAGGGAAAATTCATTATTTTATATCCAGTTTACTTCGTTTTAACATTGCTATTGCTTTGTATGTCGGGGGCGGGAGATTCATGTGATTGGTTGTTGGTCGCAAAAAATCCCCAAGCTTCAGACACGCCCAACTCCAAGCGTCAACACACGCTGCTGTGTGGACGCTCCGTTAAAGTGTAACAATGATAATGGACAAACAGTCTTTTTCCAAATGTCCTTTATTTATAAAACACGGTAGGTGTACCAACTGTAACCCTGTATCTCACACAGTGTATTGAATAGAGAGGCAAACCCTTCTCCAGAAAAATACAAAACAAACTGAGAGTCAGTGTGTAGCTACACAAGCCCAAAGCCTGAACTGATGGAACTGAGGGCCATCATCAAGTCCTGGTGGAACTTCTCATAAGTTTGGTAGTGGCTTGGGAGCTTCAATTTTAGGAAGCAGGTGAGAGCCACTGGGTATTTTGAAGTAACAACCTCAACTTCAAGGTTTGTTGTGAGCAGCTCCCACCCGACCCAGAACTTCAAGAGGTCACGCAGCACCTTCGGAGATGCTATGGGAGAGAATTTGTTATGTATGCGATACCTCAAATTGCATTATATCAAAACTTAAATTTGAGCAGTAAAACTTGCAGGAATATCAACGGTTAACCCATGCATAGATTTGTATTTGTACACCGATGTGTGTATATTATTTTTCATCAGAACTGCCATCTCTTCAGCTGCACTATAGCTTTAGTAGTCATTAATTAGTGTTACCTTCCTCTATGAATTGCCTCAAAAATCCAGTGACGAGACCGACTTTCTCCAATGGAACGGCGTCGTCCTCGTCCTCATCGCTGTCACTTTTGGGCTGTGGCCAGTGGATGTTCTGGATCACAGTCTATAGGGGATCAAATACAAACGTGTTCTTTGCTAAGATTGAAGCTCATGTTATATGCTACAGAATTATCTTAACATTGTAAAGCATTGATTTAAGATCTACACACCAGTTTAAGAGCCCCACAAATGAAATTGCATGATAGTGTTTGCAAACAAATCCCATGAATAACATAAATCCAATAAAGAAAATGGTACTTACCTGTGAGTTCAGCTCATCATTTTTCTCTCTTGGAAATAATATGGGGTGGACATCTGGCCTATTTGAAACAAGCGGCCAGATTCCCGTTTCTTTAAGGCCTTTGCGAATCTGCTTGATAGGCTGCCTAACACGGTGAAGTACCTACAAGTAAAAGGAACAATCAAACTGAGGCACTAATGGAAAAACACCACAGTAGCAGATACAGGAGGACTTACAAAGCAAACCTACTAATTACCTAAACATTGTATTGTATTGTTTAAATAAAAATGGTACAATATAAAATGATTACTGCATGGGAAAGAAGTTCCTGGAACAGCCAGTCATGATTGGTGGAGGTTGGAACAGGGAGGTCCCAGGACAGGCAAAGATCAGTCACACTGGTGGTTTCTTGAGCAGTAAGTTGTGTATTCTTGAGCTAAAACAGGAGAAAAGAGGACATCATTTAAATGCATGCAAAAGTGGACAAAAAGCCTAAATCTGGAAAAATCAAAATGGGACACAAAAAAGCATTGGAAATCATTTCTAGCTAAACAGCCCAGCCTTGACGCATGAATGGAATCTTTTTCATAATGCACAAGATGACAAGTGTATGTTAGCATTGTGGTGCAGTGGTGTATGACATGTCACTTTTTAACTAGGACACTCACAAAACCAATTGTTTCACTGATGCTGCAGTATCCGTGCTCCCACCAGTCAACAGAGTCACTACAGGCACACTTAGTCCTGAGAAACCAAAACCACCATGCAGGAAGGAATGGCCTATCATCCGACCTGCCATCTCAAACAGGTTGCTTTCCCGAAGCACAGCAGCTGCGGAGGGAACCCGATGTTCCATTTCGCCTTCAAAAAGGCTTGTAAGAGCTGCACAGCCTTAAGAAAAAAGGAGAAATAGTTTAGACACCATGTATTGCTATAACGTAATTTTTAGGTCAAGCTATATTGAGTGTTGGTTCAACTGTGAATATGCATGTTGTAATCTTTGTTGGTTTATTAAGATTTAGCTGCAAGTGGTTATTTCAATTGAAAGACAAATGGGGACATCCATCCATCCATCCATCCATCTTCTCCCGCTTATCCGTGGTCGGGTCGCGGGGGTAGCAGTTCCAGCAGAGAGCCCCAAACTTTCTTTTCCCTGGCGACATCAACCAGCTCTGACTGGGGGGATCCCAAGGCGCTCCCAGGCCAGCGAAGAGATATAATCCCTCCACCTGGTCCTAGGTCTACCCCTTGGTCTCTTCCCAGCTGGACGTGCCTGGAACACCTCCCTAGGGAGGCGCCCAGGTGGCATCCTAACTAGGTGCCCGAACCACCTCAACTGGCTCCTTTCGACGCGAAGGAGGAGCGGCTCAACTCCGAGTCCCTCCCTGATGACCGAACTTCTCACCTTATCCCTAAGGGAGACACCAGCCACCCTGCGGAGAAAACCCATCTCGGCCGCTTGTATCCGCGATCTCGTTCTTTCGGTCATGACCCATCCTTCATGACCATAGGTGAGGGTAGGAACGAAAATGGCCCGGAAGACCGAGAGCTTTGCCTTCTGGCTCAGCTCCCTTTTCGTCACAACGGTGCGGTAAAGCGACTGCAGTACCACTCCCGCTGCTCCGATTCTCCGGCCCATCTCACGCTCCATTGTTCCCTCACTCGAGAACAAGACCCCGAGATACTTGAACTCCTTCACTTGGGGTAAGGACTCATTCCCTACCTGGAGTGGACAGTCCATCGGTTTCCTGCTGAGATCCATGGCCTCAGAGTCACTACAGGCACACTTAGTCCTGAGAAACCAAAACCACCATGCAGGAAGGAATGGCCTATCATCCGACCTGCCATCTCAAACAGGTTGCTTTCCCGAAGCACAGCAGCTGCGGAGGGAACCCGATGTTCCATTTCGCCTTCAAAAAGGCTTGTAAGAGCTGCACAGCCTTAAGAAAAAAGGAGAAATAGTTTAGACACCATGTATTGCTATAACGTAATTTTTAGGTCAAGCTATATTGAGTGTTGGTTCAACTGTGAATATGCATGTTGTAATCTTTGTTGGTTTATTAAGATTTAGCTGCAAGTGGTTATTTCAATTGAAAGACAAATGGGGACATCCCACCTAAATTTATACTGAAGCCGGTCTTCAGTTTCTGCATGGCCATTGACAAAACGTGTCGGTTGACACCTTGGCCGACTGCTGCATCCCCTTGAAAAGACGACCTCATTTAGAAAAGTACAACCAACAAGATGATATTCAACATACACTTACCAAGAGACAACATGAATCATCCTTCAAGCTTTCAATACAATAAATGTAACTAGTTCTTTCTTCCCTGGTCTAAGGGACATGAACTTAATCCTCAACATGCAAGTAAAAACAAACAAAAAGGCAAAATTCGACCCAGATGACAACCTATAATGAAACATGAGAAGTTACACTATTTATTAATACCTCTCAGCCTGCACTTCAATGGAGCTGCCCAGTTAACATTGTTCATTTTAAAGAATGAAATCAATGAACTGTCTGTTTCTTCTTCTGCGTCAAACAAGTCGATTGACAGAAAGAGGCGTGGACATTCATAGTTACGTTCCAGCAGTTCCTCTCTGAACAACTGACATGCCTTCCGGGGGTCCACTTCATTGGCCCATGCTGAAATGTAATTTGAAGGGAAAAAAAGTGGTTGGTACAATAAACTTCATAATATGTCAGCTTCAATTGTAAAATAGTACTTCATTTATTGTCTCATTTAGTAAGCCCTGTATTTTAAAGCAATATATTAAAAGGTAGTAACTTGAAATCAATTATCCTTTCCATATTACTGGATCAAACATGTAACAACATTCATTTTGGTGATCATTGCTATTTAAGTGTTTGTGAGTAGTCACTGTTTCAAACTACACCACAGCAGTAATTGTTCTGAATAAATAACCTGCTGAAACTGTTGCTGGCAATCGTTGAACTGAAGGTCCTGGCATTTCCTCTGTCCTTGTCATACTGGCTGCATCGCTATGATGAGCAGGGTCCATTCTTGGAAAAGACAAAACAAAAAACATACTCACAGGAATGGAAAATAGAGACTAGTGAGCGCCCTTCTTTTTTTACATATTTCTTCTTGCATATCAAACAAAGTAATTTAAATCAGATCCCTAATAAGTATTTCGGCTCTGTTAAGATTTCTACATTTCCTAAAAATGCATTACATGCTCTGATGCAGCTGCTATAGCTGTAACATTACAGCATTTTAAAACACAAAAAAGGAACAAGCACATTCACCAAACGATATCGTTATTAGGTTTGACACTTTGTATATGTTGTTCACCTCTCTCAAAACATGTCTATCGTCCATCTTTTGCTTGAACAAGTCAAAACGTCTTACCCTTCACCACATGTGCTTGCATGAAATGAGAGGACATCAATTGGGTAAGATTCAAGACATATAGGGCAAACCTGTAAAAAACATAAACAAATGTCAATACCTTTAAAACATATCACATTATTATAAGAGGTTTTATGTTTAATAATTCTCTCTCAGATAAGTGATACAGGAAACATAATTCTATGATAAAAAAATGAGTACATAGACAGTGTGCAAAAAGTCTGTTTGGTGAAATGTGTTATACCCTACCTATATACACACCTGCAATCATGCTGTCATTATTTACTGAAAACAATAAGGCTTTTATACTAAATTGCAAAGTAACTTTAACAGGATCAGCATCAACTACCTCTGACAATTCTCCCATCCCTGTGTTAGGTGGATTTGGCTGCTCAATCACTTAATCAAGAGAAGTCCCAGATTCACTCTCCTAAAAAACAAAAAAGGTACAGAGAATTGGTTCTATAGACTTTGAAACAGTCATTTGAGCAAACTAAAACATTACATATTTATTTGAGAAATTAGAGAAACGTTTTAATAACAGCTTACAGTCAATATGTCATTACATTCCTCCACATGTAAAGGCAACAGCTGCAAAGGCATTTGACTGCCACATGTTATGCAGGTTGACTGTGGCATCTTTGCAAACTCTGCCGAGTCATAGGGTAGTGGTTCGGTAGAAAGTTGCTCCTGTAGTGGAATTACAAACACAATGTTTTTTCCGTTGTTGGACGCTGTTTTGAGGAGCCTTGTGGAGTACCCCTCGGAGTCAGTAGGAATTATGGACAGCTTTCGACGTCCACTACCACCTATTTTAAAATCTAAATATGAACAACACAAGTGTGCTTTAAAACCACCTGACAGTACATACATTAATATTAGGGATATACGTTACACTTTGTCAGGCAAACTTTAGTACTGTTTTATACAACTTGAAGAAGTGATATGAATGGTAATTCAAAGTAGGGCAACAGAAAACACATATGTGGGGCTTCTGAGTGTGAAAAACACAACACAGCATTTTCACCAATGGAGATGAGAACAATATTACCTGCTGACTTGAAAAACATCCAGCCTCCTTTTAATGTTTTCAGTTTTGGAAATTCTTCCTCAACCGAAGCCATAGTCTTTAAAACAAAGTGAAATAACATACAATATTCAGCAAGTGATTCACATTTTAAATCATTGAGAAATCTTTAATACTGTCTGTTTATATGATTACCTCACTGTGCAATAAGTTGTCCGGTAGATTTAGCATCCTCTTTCCAAGGCCAGCATAGGCAAGTGGTAGCTCTTCCGAGCCCTTAGGTGTAAACTGACTGGGTCCCGAAAGGACATATATGTGAAAGTCTGTCCGTTTGACGATGCAAGGAGCCGGGGTGGGAAATCGTCTTTTGCCTCTTGGCTGATCAGTACTGAACATACTTGGGAATTGCCTGATGTGGGAATGACAAAAGGATCTGTGAGACTAGACATTGTTATATCATTTGCAAATCATTGGCTTGCGTTGATGGTTTTGTTAACATAGGTTGAACAAATTGTATGAATAAAAAGCGAAATCATAGTTAATATTCTGTCGATACAAAAACAATCTTGACACTTAGCTTTATCTTACCAAAATATTTGTTTTGAAAACATTAATATATTGTGTTTGGGACGTTTCAAGGCAAGGGGTTGTTAAAGGTTTTAAAAGCAGTAATGGAGGATACATACTATGGACAAATGTTTTAAAACATTAACTCAACATTACATTAGAGCAGTGGTTCTCAAACTTTTTCGGTCAGGCCCCCCCTTTGGAGAAAAAAAAAAGTCGGGCCCCCCCAACACAAATAGTCAGGCTCAGTGGCGGCGCCAGAGATTTATTTTGGGGGTGCTGTGGGGTAGCTTGACCTTTCATAGAGCGTGCTCAAACATTTAGGGTTTCCCATTAATGTACCGGTCGCTACAGTGGAATTTTCTACTGCAACACTCCCCACGCACATACACTATGTACCCGCGACTGTTACAATGAAGGCTCGATATCAAGTCTCGGCATATAGATGTAAGCAGGGGTAAAGTGCTATTTTTATAGGTGGTGTGTGGACCTCACATAGGGGGGTCCGGGGGCATGCTCCCCCGGGAAGATTTTTAAATATTGAAGTTGAAAGCATCAATCTGGTGCACTTTGAGAGCAAAATGAAGAGATCTATGGATACATCTCTCAACACCCAGATGAAACAGAATTGTAAACAGATTTACTATTTCTTTATGGATATTTTATAAATCACTCTTTTAAACTTTATTCTTGTTTTACTGTCATATAGTATTTCATAGCTGTTTTTCATGTATTCTCTTATTTTTTTATAACTATAATGATCATATAAACGTGTGCCTCGGAAATAATTGTTTACATTAATGGTGACCAAAACGTTTGAGACCCACTGAGATAACACTGAGAGTCCTTTAGCTCACTGAGACTCTCAGTCTGACAGGAGAGGACTCTCCTCCACTTTGTTGTTAAAAAAACTCCTTATATCCGTTAGCGTAGCTCGCTAGCACCAGAAGCTAACATCAACGATCTCCGGTACCGGTGCGCTATCTCTCTCTCTCGCTCACGCACGCACACAAAATGGCTCGTTCCACACACACACACACACACACACACACACACACACACACACACACACACACACACACACACACACACACACACACACACACACACACACACACACACACACACACACACACACACACACACACACAGAGCCGAGCTTTAATGAAACACAGAGACCCAGACGTAATAGTACTGTATCATATTATTTTCGAATCAATAATTTTTCAAAATATGATTTTTTTTTTTTTTTTATAATCTTTTTTTTTTTTAATAACCATTTTTCCTCCTGGTCTCTCGCGCCCCCCTGTCATGCCTCTGCGAGGCCACAGTTTGATCTTGAACTGTCAAATGTAAAAAAAAGTCTATTAAATCACCTTCTCATCGCCTGCCTCACCCTGACATCATTGTGGGATTGGACGCTGTCTAGCGCCCTGACTGCTACGCTGACCGGTGCACTCTCTGCTATGCTCACTTCTGGTGGAGTTGGAGTCGCAGACAACTCCCTGGCTATTAATTGAACTAAAGCCCGTGCTGCTACCTCGACCCGAGGCGTTACACCCTGTCGAACAGTCAATTAATTTTCTCTCACATTCACTTCACTGCAACATTTTACTTGGTAGCAGAAGCAGTGCTGGAATTGGGCCGGTACTCACCGGTACGCAGTACCGGCACTTCTGGTTCTGACCCATGGAGTACCGGCACTTCTTGCTCAGTACCGGCATGCTGGCGGTACTCCGGTACTCATGCACCGTGCCAGTACTCAACACTCTCCCGCCGTTCTTATTATACATCCATATATATATATACAGCCGCCCGGTACTCAGTAGATGCGTCATGAGGTGCCGAACGGACATTCTCATCGCTCTAACCGCTGGAGTTTCACAGCGGCTGTCAGCTGTTTACTCCTGTCATTCAAACAGAACGTGCTGGAGAGGGGGCGGGGCTTATCTTCTCCATGTAAATACTGTGGTGGAAACGACTATGTCAAAATTAACCTATTTGACCGTGATTTAATAGTAATACACGTTTCAAAATAATAATAATAATAATGCCGAAGTAACAACATACTGAAAACTGTTAGTAAAACCATGTTTTAATGCTTTACAATTTACATACCTAGATGCACGTGTGTTGTGTTTATGCAGTGCAACTCCCACCCAGTGGGTGGCTATGTAGAGTGATAGAACAGAGCAGGCATGCCCCCGAGAGAAGGAAAGCAAGTCACGTCACAAATTAGCATTTCTAAAATGTTAGCGTGGATTAATAAAAGTGCAAAAAGACAGCGGTTGTCGCCGGAAGAAACTTCAAATACAGAGAATGCTGTGCCTGTGTTGGAAATTGTGTCTGATGGGGAGCTTTCTTTGGTTGATCCTCCTGCTCCAAGTTCTAGTGCATTAGCATTATCACTAGCTCCGCCGCCTCCTCCAGAGCCTCTAACGTTAGCTGCTGCTGGCGCAACTGCCACCACCAACACCGGGCAAAGCGATGCACCTGACTGCTGGACAACGGACCAGGTGCAATATTTTTGCAAGACCAATGCATGGCTCCTTCTTAAAGATAAGAAGCTAGGATGTCGGATATGCAGAGATGTCAAATCTTTGGGAATACACACTGGACAAGGACTGAAACTGTCAACTGAATGGGGTGAGTGTGCAGTGTCTCATTTCGGTGTTGACAAGGGCAAACAACAAGCTAGCCTGAGAAAAAAAATCAAAGAACATAAAGAATCACAAGCCCATGTAAAAGCTGCTGACATCCTTACATCTGCTTCACGTGAAACTATTCAACATCAAGTGCAGTCTATGCATAAATCTGAATTAGACACCACTATCAGAGTTTTTCGAACGGCATATAAAATTGGCAAACATAGCCGGCCATTCACAGACATGCCAATTGATTTGAATGTACAGAAACTGAATGGGCTGAACGTGGGCAGGGTTTTGCACTCCAATAAAACCTGTGGCGAAATCATCGACCACATAGCTCATGAGCTGAAGAAAAAAAATGGCAAAAGACATTACAGAAAACCAAAGAAAACTCTGTGTTTTGGTCGATGAATCTACCACTATTAGTGGTAAAACGGTGCTTGTTGTGTGTCTACGCTCAGCATTAGCTGATGCTGAGCCCGAAACGTTTTTTTGGGAGCTGATCGAGTTGGATGGAACAACGGCTGATGACATCACAAAGGCGTTAATGGAGTGTCTTGGAAGAGATTTTAACGAGGACTTTTTAGGTCAGTGTTTCGTTTCTTTTGCATGTGATGGGGCTTCAGTCATGCTAGGGAAGAGAACAGGCGTTGCTACCCAGTTGTGTAGTAAATTCCCAAGCCTGTTTGTGTGGCACTGCTCCAATCATCGTCTAGAGCTGGCAGTTGGGGATGTGGTCAAGGAGGTCTCAGGGCTCAATCATTTCCAGATCTTTTTTGACAAACTATATTCCTTGTTCCATGCCTCCCCCAAAAATCAGAGGCAGTTAGCGCAGTGTGCGCAAGCAGTCGGACAGCGTCTCCTGGTGATAGGGCGTGTTTTGTCCATCCGCTGGGTGGCTTCAAGTGAAAGGAGCGTCAGAGCAGTCTGGGAAAACTACCGAGTGCTTCATGATCACTTCACAAATGCTGCAAACGACACGAGCAGGGATTCCAGAGACAGAGCAAAGTACAAGGGCCTGGATGATGTGCTCACATCTGCAACGTTTGTCAGCAATCTGGGACTGATGTACGATGCGCTCACAGAGCTCAGCGACCTCTCTCGGCAACTCCAAAAAAGAGAGATGACACTGCCTACAGCAGATAGGCTCTTAACTCGAGAAATACGAGTTTTTGAATCCATGGTCACCATGCCTGGCCCACACATGACTACAGTTCATACAGCTCTAGCTGAGAAGTCCTTCAAGGGTGTTGCCCTGCGTGAGAATGGCAGGCTTGTACAGATTCATGCAGGTCAGTTTTTTCCGCAGTATGGTAGAGAATCTGAGACACAGAATGACTTCCACAACCTCCTCTCATGTCAGCACAATATACATCCCATTACATGGCCGGGAGGCCCGGGACAATCAGCTAATCCAGGACATGAAAGTTATCCATCCTGGAAGTTGGCCTGAAGAGGAGTTAGACATACAGTATGGGGACGTAGAGGTGCTACGTTTGTGCGAAGTGCTGAAAGTGGACAGAAGAGAGACTGTTCAGGGCTTTCGCGAATACAAGGAAACCAGGGCATCCCGTACACCTGCTGCCATGGAGCCTCTACTGAAAGCAGTCCGAACCATCGCTGTCTCCACTAGTGAGTGTGAGCGGGCATTCAGCTGCATGAACGATATCCTTACTGCAAAAAGGAATGCTCTCTCTGTCAGCCGACTGTCCAGCATGGTTTTCATTAAATGTAATGGACCATCACTAGGACAGTTCAATCCGGAACAGTATGTGAGGTCCTGGCTGGCAAAGGGAAGGAGAAGTGCTGATGAAAGAGCCTGTCCAGCTCCAGCCCCTGATACTGATGTCCCCAAGGCCTTCTGGAGCCTTTTCTAACAATGTGAAGTATATTGCAAAGCAGCTCACCCAGTGAGAAGACTTTTGGCATAATGTGCCGATTTGTACAGATCCTGGAGATAGAAGGACTTCAGACCAACCAGGGAGTTATCTGATCAGCTTGGTGTTCAATGTAACTCTTTACCATGGCTCAGACTTTGTTACTTGAAGTTACAGTTTCTCATTTTAGATTGTGCAAATTCTGCATTTGTTTTTACATGTTCTTTGTTCATGCTCTTTATCATTTTTCTGAGTTGGAAAGTTAGATTGCATCATAGTTTACTTTATACATATTTGTATTCTTCAGTGGTGAAGTATATTGCAAAGCAGCTCAGCCATGTGAGAAGACTTTTGGCACTTTTTCGTTTTTCGTTTTCTGAGTTGGAAAGTTAGATTGCATTCAAAATGTACAGAAATACTTAATTTTGTTAAAGCTTTTTATAAAAAATGCTTCTGACCAGAGCTTTGTTTCCTTGTCATTAATGTTGAACACCACCAGAGGGGCTCTCACCTGAAAGGTCTCTGCTTCATGTGTCTTCAGCAGAAGATCTAGACTTTGATTGCTATATTTTCAGTTAATATTGACCTTACTGAGCTTTAGCCATATCCGCTGCCTATCATAACAAATGTTAAGTACAGTGAACCTTTCTAAAATATACAGTAGTAAAGAGACAAACCCACCAGCTTTATAGTAGCCAACTTCTTGTTTGTGGGCTGTATATATAAAATTGACTTGAAAAAGTTGCTGATTTTAGAGTACTGGCACCTTTTTCATTCCAATTCAAGCACTGAGCAGAAGCACATAATAAGAATGGGGGATCGTTAGACCGTTAGACAGACAACGCTAGTTAATGTTAGCTTATGGAGCTCAGCTACTACAACACAGCTAACCAAAACAGTTCTATATAATTCTCGAATTAAACAACTAACAACTAAGCAAAACCAATCCTTCATAATTTAGGAGTATTTCATAATTTAAACATAATTTACACTTGGAGCGGGAGGCGCGCGACCACCAGACGCCATTTTAAAGATGACATCTGACCTATCAGCTCCGGAGTCCGGACTGCGCAAAATGCGTAAATGAAGTGCTACGTCACGAACGCAATAAATCCTACCCACGTGGGGGCGCGCTCATGTGATTGGCTTAGACTGGAGGAGACATCTGATTGGCTATAGATGAGAGAAATTACAAGTACGAATCGGGTGACCGTCAGGGGAGTCTCAAAAAACCCACACACGAATGCACAGCGATCCGTGCACAGAAAGCTGTTTGTGTTTGAAGGTGCAGCGGTTTTAAACGGAAAACTAATATGTGTGGATCAAAAATACACATGTAAAACTTTTTTCTGTGTTTGGATTTTATTTACATGCATATGAAACGGAACACATTTGTGTATGCATTGAAAAACACAAGTGTGGATCCGGAAATACAAGTTTGAATCCTTTTGCGGATCATGAAATACAAGTGTGAATCCTTCTGTGTGCATGTGTGTATTATGAGACTGTTCTGAGCCCATACAAAAACGGGTCGACGCCAGTCTGCAGGGACCAGCGGTCGAGGCTGGCCCGTGGAGACGTCACACCACAGCTTTGCGCCAGAGTCACCGACCGTGACCTCCTCCAGGCGTAATCCCGTGACCGAGGCCTTGAGGGTCTGGACCCCGTGGTCAGAGGCCTGGTCAGCGCCCATGCGGAGGTAATCGAGGCCCAGCTGCACAGCTCCGATGACCGCTCTGGAGAGGCAGTCCGCGACCACGTTAGCCTTGCCAGCGATGTGTCGTATGTCCGTGGTGTACTCGGAGATGTACGAAAGCTGGCGTTGCTGTCGGGCGGACCACGGCTCGGCCACCTTGGACATGCAGAAGGTCAGTGGCTTGTGATCCACGAACGCCGCAAACTCCCGGCCTTCCAGCAGGAAACGGAAGTGGCGAACCGCCAAATAGAGACCAAGGAGTTCTCTGTCGAAAGCGCTATACTTGCGCTCCCTGGGAGTCAACTGTCGACTGAAAAAGGCGAGCGGTTGCCAGGCACCGTCGACCCATTGTTCATGCACCGCGCCCACTGCGTAGTCAGACGCGTCGGTGGTGATAGCGATGGGGGCCCTGTGTGACGGGTGAGCCAACATGGCGGCTTCGCTCAGGGCGGCTTTGGTGGCGTTGAAAGCGACCTCCCTTTCAGCCGTCCAGTCTATGGCCTGGCCGGGGGATTTGTCCCTGAGGGCCTCGTACAGCGGGCGCATGGTGTGGGCCGCCCGGCGGATGAACCGGTGATAAAACGTCACCATCCCGAGGAACTCTCGGAGCGCCCGAGCTGTAGGCGGTCGTGGAAAGGCAGACACGGCCTCCACTTTCGACAGGAGGGGGGCGGCCCCGTCCTTGCTGATGAGGTGCCCGAGGAAATGGATGGAGGACAACCCGAACTGACACTTCGCCGGGTTGATAATCAGGCCGTGTTGGTTGAGCCTCGCGAAAAGGACCCGGAGATGTGCCTGGTGCTCTTCGGAGGAGGAGCTGGCGACCAGGATGTCGTCTAAATAGACGAAGATGAATGGCATGTCTCTGAGCGCTGAATCCATCAGCCGCTGAAAGGACTGAGCTGCGTTCTTAAGTCCAAACGGCATACGCAGGAACTCGAAAAGCCCAAACGGCGTAATTACCGCAGTTTTGGGGACGTCCGAGGGGTGCACCGGAACCTGGTGGTAGCCCCGCACCAGATCCACCTTGGAGAAAACCAGCTTGCCCGCCAGGTGTGCAGAGAAGTCCTGGATGTGAGGGACCGGGTAGCGGTCTGGCGTAGTGGCGTCGTTAAGGCGGCGGTAGTCACCACACGGTCGCCAGCCACCGGCTGATTTAGGGACCATGTGAAGCGGCGAAGCCCAAGGGCTGTCTGAGCGGCGGATGATGCCCAGACGCTCCATGTTGACGAACTCTGACTTGGCGACTGCCAGCATGTCAGGGTTGAGCCGCCGGGCCCTAGCGTAGACAGGGGGGCCTTCAGTGTCAATGTGGTGCTCTACCCCATGTTTGGTAGTGGCAGCGGAAAAGGTGGGCTGCGTCAAGTCGGGAAACTCACTGAGAAGGTGCTGGAACTTGTCGCCCTGTGAGAGTGAGCTGGAGAGCCCGCTGAATGACGCCTCGCCGCGGGTACACGTGAACGAGGCAAACGTCAGTGCGTCCACCAGGCGGCTGTTCTTGACGTCCACCAGCAGTCCGTGAGCGCACAGGAAGTCTGCGCCGAGGAGAGCGAAGGAGATGTCAGCCGTGACGAAATCCCACTTAAACCGCTGACCCTCGAAGCACAGGTCCACTGTCTTTGTGCCATAGGTGCGAATAGGGGTGTCGTTAGCGGACGTTAAAGGTGGGCCGTGGCCTCCACCGGCAGCGTCCTCCACGGTAGCCGGCAGGACGCTCCGCTGGGCTCCTGTGTCACAAAGGAGTCTGCGACCAGAGAGGGTGTCCCTGATGAACAGGAGCCGGTTGGATGTGCCCACGCTCGCGGCCACTACCGAGCGCAGGCCTTGGCGTTTCCCGTTACCTTGTAGGTGCAGGGAGGACGGCACATCTTCGCTTTCGCCCCATAGCGTGCATGGTAATAGCACAGGCCAGGGCTGGAGTTGCTGACGTCGGCCCCGGAGCTTCTGCTAGGTGGCATGCCTGTACCAGGGAAGGTGCCGCTGCGTGTCGGGGCCAGCACCTCCGGGGCAAAACGCTGGGTTGCCAGGAAGAACCGGTCAGCTTCTTCGGCCAAAGCGCGGGGCTCAGTAATAGCCGTGTTAGCGAGCGCTGTCTGTACATGCGGCGAAGAAACAGTTCTATGAACAAAAAATTAGGTTCTTCCGTACCCAGCAGGCTGAGCATCATCTCCATGTGGTCAGAAGGCTTGTTGTCCCCCAGGCTATGAATAGCGAGCAGGCGTCGGGCCCGTTCCGACCGTGACAGCTCGAAAGTCTTTAGCAGGAAAGCCTTGAACGCTGCATATTTATCCTGGGCAGGAGGAGATGTAATAAAGCCCACCGTCCGGGTCGCAGTGGAGCTCCCCAGCGCCGAAACGACGTGAAAATAGCGTGCTGCGTCGTCAGCCACTCCGCGGAGGGCGAACTGAGCCTCCGCCTGAGCGAACCATGCAGCTGCAGATGTCTCCCAAAACTCCGGCACTTTGAAAAAAACGGCGTTACTTGCCATGCTCGGTTCAGTCTCGGATCCTTCAACAAGACTTATGTCGGGGTCACCAATGTGGTGCCGAGAGACGGGAGTCGGAGGCGGGGTATCAAAGTTACAAGCTCTACTTTTATTTAGCATCGGAACACACATGTAAAACTACTTCATGCCCGGGAAGAGAAGACCGGCGGAAACAGGAAGTCCGGCTCACTCAAATGTCCGTGCGGAACAATACCCCAACCCATAGATCCGTGGGTGAATAATGTCAATCACCACAGGCTCACTGTTAGCATTGTGTGTTTTTTTTAAAGAAAAAAATGAAAAAAGATCAGTTAAATTAGTTTTTTTCCCGTTATATGGATATAAAATATTCATAGTTTATTAAATATTAAGGTTCCTTAGACGTTGTTTCCTGCAAATTACGCGATTTGGGCCCCGGAACCGGGTCCGTGGAGCCTAAGAGGATAACAGAGTATGTTTTTTATTTTTTTTACAGTTGTATTTGGATGGAATGAATACCTATAGTGATAATTCAAAGTAAGTCCGCCTGGACTTTATTTTTCTAAACTTCTTCCTCGGCTGACGAGTCCGAACTCAAATACTCCGCCATGTTTTCGTCGTGTGTTTACAAAGTGAACGAATAGATGACGTCACGACCTAGTTTTTCGGATCATGTGACTACTGAAAATGGCAGCTGCCCGTATGGGATTAGTTCTGCCTGACGGAATATACAGGTTTTGATAAAAAAGAGCTATAAAATCATTATTTACCGGGGAATATCGCTGATTTCTTCAGGGTATGGTTTAAACATAATGTTTCACTAAATACTGAAGTTTTAAAAAAAATATCTAATGACTGGAGCCTTCCTTTAATTGCAAGTTTACCTTGACTTTCTAATGCTTCTAATGCCTTTTTTGCCGAGGTTCAAGGCATTGACTACAGACAAACACTAGTTCAAGCCACCATACTGTATGTATTGAATGTGTGTGTGTATACAGGGGCACCGTTTACCGACAGGCAAGGCAGGCAAGTGCTCGGACTAAGTCACGTTATTATTTTACTAAATAATAACTTATTTTTTCTCCAAACCTGCACCAGTTACAGTATCTACTTGTTGTCAAACCCTTGTTCTTGAATTTGGTACCGATTGAAAGCTTTATCTCTTCTTCTCTCACGCCAGGGGCGGACTGGCCATTGGGAGTACCAGGAGTTTTCCCGGTGGGCCGGTGCTGTGCGTGGGCCGGAGGGCTAAATCCTACCGGCCCACATTTGTCAGTGTTCCGGCCACTCCCTTTTTTTTTTTTTGCTTACCGAAATCCTACCGGCCCACATTTGTAAGTGTTCCGGCCACTCCCTGGAGGGGTGTGTGCTTGCATAGGGGAGGGGGGGGGGGGGGGTTGGTTCAGGGGGAGTAGCTGTACCCGTAGGATAGAAAAGGGGGAAGTGACGTCTGACTCAGAGGTCGCGCGGCTGTGGAGAAGAACGTGTTGTCCACATTCTGTTACTGAGTTTAGGCTAGTTAGCTAGCAGGTTTCTTGTTTTGGGTGCAGTCACTTTTGCCTCCACTTGCTGTTCAAATAAATGTTGAAAGAAAAAGTAAATCTGTTCATATGGGTGTTGAGAGATGTATCCATAGATTTAGTCCCTAATTTTGCTCTCAAAATGGACCAGATTGATGCATTTAACTTCAACATTTAAAAAAAATCTTCCCGGGGAGGTGAGGTCCACCTCCTGCCCACACCCAGTGGCGTTTTCTCCCGGAGGCCAAGGGAAGCCAGGCTTCCCCTGTTTTTTCGGATTGTAGTTATAATTTAAATAAATACATATTGTTTAGATAATTCTCCTTTGCTGTGTGTTGCTGCCGGCCCGTCTCTACCCCATTCTCATTGAGTATTTTACAAAGAGTGAAACAAACAGCGCCCCTCTAGATGTTATGGTGAAACAGTAGATTGCACTCACTGTTGCGAGAGGAGGCCAGCCGAATCTGGCTTCCCTTGGTGAAAAAAAATGGAGGGATTGACCAATCAGATGAGGCCCACGTGATGCCCCTGCCAACCTGTGATTGGTCAGGGCCATGCCAAGGGAAGCCAGCCGCCTCTTGCTTCCCTTCAGAGGCGGCTGGCGGCTGGCGATTTGATTGGACACTGCCATCCAATCAAATCACATCAACATCAGTTTTAATACTGTAACTGTCATCACCGCCGTTAGAAATTATCAAGCAAATGAAGCATTATGGAGGGTGGAGATTTGTCGTACTTAATCAAACATAACTTTACTAAACTTCCGCTACAGCAGCAACTGAAAATTAAATCAGATGACAGGCCAATGCCCGCACTCGAGCTGTGTGTACACAGAGGAAAAAGGGAGAGAATCGGACGTTCAATGAGGATAATTATGTCCGCACGGAGTGGCTAACTGGAAGCGCTAAACTTCAGCGTCTATTTTGCTGGCCATGTCTTCTTTTTGACAAGGATTCGTGCTCCCTGAACAATCCTTGGGCAACTTCAGGATTCATCAACCTGTCACGGGCAATTGAGAGGCACGGTAAATCCAAAAATCACATAGATTGTGTGATTGTCTGCATTAAATTAATAAGGAGAGAGTTTCAGCTGGAGAGTGCGTGCGGACCTTTCGGTTAGATAACAGGCGTGTGCAAGTCCTGCATCTGTGTGATACAAATGTGTGTAAAATGATACCGGGCGCTGTAATCACTCATCTGGTTACGTTATTGACCACCCCCCCCCACCCAAAAAATGGGCTTCCCCTACATTTTTCCCCACGCCACGCTACTGCCCACACCCCCTGTTAAATTGTCTCACCCACATTGAGGATGCTTCCTACGCCCATGTTTTATTCCATGTGTCAAGTCAGGCAAATTGGGTCCAAATGTTATTGCATCAATGATCTGTTAACATTAAAATCACTAAATATTTGCTGTAACTATTTTGCTCTAGGCAACTCAAGGGCTCAGGTAATGTGATTACTATATGAATAATGGTCCAGAATAACATAAAATGCATAGGGTTTTTTGTTAAGTAACATACTTTCGTCGCCGGCCGGCCGATACATGCCGCGCATTAAGTGGGCCTGTCTGTCAATTAATCCCCGGGCCACTTTTTCCCCCCAGTCCGCCCCTGTCTCACGCTGAGGAACTTCTATGCCACCAACATGATGTTTGTTTGTAGCTGTACTGGATGATCCAGCTGTTTCTTTCCAGCCTGTTGTGTGTGAGTGTGTGGCTGTTAAAGTTAAACCATCATAGGGCAAGTTTGTTAATTTAACTGGTAAAAAATGTGGTCATAGCTGTTCCAAGATACCGTGTTGTCCAGTAGTTGATCAATCTGTGCAACGTACCATTTGGAAAATATTATTATAATTATACACCATATATTTTTTCATTATAATAATAATAATACATTTATTTTAGGGGGCGCCTTTCATAACACCCAAGGACACCTTACAGGGCATAGGGGCAATATAGGGAACAATTAAAACAGTGGATTTAGTGAAGTGAAGTATCAGCCGGGGTAAGACAAGACATTATTACCTGCTTTACTCCTTAAAATAAATGAACTAGATTCTGAACCGCATTTTTGCACAAACAAATAATATGTTACACATATAGTAAGTGTAAATGTCTGGTTTGAGTAACAAGCTTTGGATACAAAAAATAGTTTTGGCAGGATGGAGAACATCCAACCTGGAAAGGTAAATGGAGCATAAAAATAAATAAATAATTCTCCATCTGCACTTGTAGAGTAGTTTTAGTGTGGTGGGATGATTTTTTAATACCAGTTCAGTAGTTGTCAGAACTGGAGCAAAAGGTACTATTACTACTGTACGAGTGACAATGAGCAGAAGAGCAGAAGAACAGCCTCCATTGGATTAGTATACCAAATACAGGACAGTGATCCTTGCACAACTGACCTTGAAATGTACTGTAAGGATAAGTCTGGTCCTATTATTATACACTTCTCATATTCTCACATTATTGCCAAGGAGTATAAGCCCTTCAGTGGGTGTTACTTTCATTACTATATTCTATATCTAACAGTTTACATTTTCCTGTCCAGAATACCTGGTTCATGTTTGAAAAAATTACTTGCAACTTGCATTGGTATTTTGCTTTTAATTGCAGCAGCATTAAAAAAGTGATTAGTCATAATGATTATTAGCAAAACTTTTATCTGACTGTGTGCAAACTGGCAGACCCTCTGCACTGGTTTGAGTACAAATAAAAAGCTAAAAATTATTAATTATCTCTGTTAAACATCTCTACAGTGGAGCTACGAATCACATGGTGTTAACTACTATTGATTTGGCTCTGAGTGAAGGGTGGTGGAGCATCAAGAACTCCATTTACAAAAATCAAAGTAAACAGACAGATAAAGGCCAGGCTGATTGTGAGAGTTGTGAATGACTGTTGCATACATAATGAAATCATGAGTGATAGTAAATCTCTATTGACGAGGAACTATCAGTTCAAATACTGAGTCTGTGGGATGTATAAAAAACCCTTAGAGTTTTGTAAATTAATTTGTGCCACTTTGGCATTGTAGAGGGTATACAAGGGGATCTCTGTAAGCACATTTATATTACTTACGGAAAACAAAGCCTGTGCTTGATTATTTTGGTAGTAGTGCTAATATTAGTAGCGTTATCCATCAAAATATTTAAAATGTGTGAAGGCTCATCTAAATGTAAGTGACTGCTCTGAATTGTGATCAGCTGATGTAAATGTTTTGAGCGCGATAGATGCAGCAGTTGGTAATCAACATGCACATCTTCCTGGCAACTAATGCTAATAACGATCTGTCAGGAGGAGCCAGACAGTTTGACGCAAAGCATATTTACAGGCGAGATTATCCACTAATTGTTAGAGTGTGGTATTCCCATTAGACATACTGGTCGTGCTTAGGCTCAAAGCACCCCCGTCAATGCCATTTACTGGTGCTTTTACAATGTAATTGGATTTATTGCCCATGCTTTCTAAACAATGCAGATTTGACAAATCACAAATACATTTAGAATAAATTTAAAGACCTGCACATTCTAGACTTTATTCATAAACAGCTATTTCAGGCCAAGTCTCTTTTTATATTGAAGCTGCCTTGTTGTTGTTGATGTACAGCTACAGTAATTATGAACAAAAACCACGCAAGTAACACAATGAATACAGATCTTGACGGAAACCCACAGTAGTTGGCCAATGAAGCATGTATTGAATGGCTATATATTTTCCCTGCAGAATGATAACAGTACTTGACTAAGTTTAAGCATGTTAAACAGTTTCTTGCAGCATTATGTGCTGGCTCAAGAAACCCTGATTACAACTTGGCCTCGCAGTCTGCCCTTACTGTCAGCCGGATCACACGAAAACTGCAAAGGCAGACATTTCACTTTGAAAGGATTATTAATGAAATTTTGCTCTTTACACAGTGTTTCACTCTGACATTGGAAGAAGTTCACTCTACTCTGAGAGACTGGTAAAGTGGCTGAGTGGACTTGGGGATTGAATTGGCTAGAATTGTCACTACAGCTTGTGACTTCAATAGTGTCGCTTGGGAAGCTTTGGTCACACTTTAAATCCCCTCACTGTTCGCTGCACTGCACTTTGTTTTTTGGCATGCTCATCATGGGATCATAGAAGGTTGATATTGCTTTTCAAATTCTATTTGAAGACAGAATGAGTCAGTGTAGCTGTCAGTATCACAGGCCCAATGTAAGGTCATACTTGCTTTCACACATGATAATGATGTGAAAAAACTGCTAATGCTTTATGCAAAATGAAAAGATAAATGCATTGCACCAAAGCACAACATTAAGATGATCACATATTCACAGTCAAGCGGTTGTTCGCACATGCATGCGTAAACAATAATTTAAATATGCTTTCATAAGCATGTTTCATACTTGTATCCCCCTCCTTTGCATGCTCAGACGCACATTGTACTTCAGTCCGTATTATATCACCAGCACAACTGTGTTTGCCTCAGATGCCTTGCAGTACAAATGCTTACAGAACATAAGCTGTGGTTGCAGAGGGAAATCTCCCCTCTGCAGAGAGAAAGCATCAAGTTAAATGATCCCAACCTTTCCGTAGACAGTGCATATAAACGGTTCTCCATCCTTGAGCAAAGACGGACGGACGCACGCACGCACGCACGCACCGCACATACACACACACACACACACACACACATACACACACACACACACACACACACACACACACACACACACACACACACACACACACACACACACACACTTGGGCCAAACCACATGCTCTTGCCTCCTAATGTGGTGACACTGCAGAAGAGGGGCGAGAGGGATGACCCATAATTCATCAACCCGCACCTTGGACATCTGGTGTTGCGTACAACCCAAGCGAGGGGAGGGCTTGGTATAACCATCACAGCACACCGGTGTCTCTCCAGGCTTTCTAAGCAATTGACTCATTAGCTCACTGCCGACTGTCTGATGATGCATTATTCATGTGGTGGAAGGGTGCAGCAGGAAGAGTGTGTGTCTCTGTGTGTGTGTGTGTGTGTGTGTGTGTGTGTGTGTGTGTGTGTGTGTGTGTGTGTGTGTGTGTGTGTGTGTGTGTGTGTGTGTGTGTGTGTGTGTGTGTGTGTGTGTGTGTGTGTGTGTGTGTGTGTGTGTGTGTGTGTGTGTGTGTGTGTGTGTCTGTGTGTGTCACAAGTGGCCACAGGTCTCCTGAGAGGTTGATGTATGATGGACAAGGGGGATTGTCTGTTCATAAAGACATGAGGCAGATGTTAGGTGCATTTAGTGCATTCACAGCGAGACACACTTATGTGTTAAGGTGTATGGGTGGTTGAGCATACTTAAAGTGGACCTATTATGCTACATTGGAAAAATATATTGTCGGACCATACCTATACAAAACATGTCTGTGAAGTTTTTTGCTTGAAATACCAAATGGATCACCCATTGTAGCCATGCCTCATACTGCTCATACTCCTCTTTTGCAGCCCTGTTGCAAACAGGCTGATTCTGCTGCTAGCCACGCCCCTTTGTAGCATCACCAGTGGCGTTTCTAGGTGTACAAAACTGGGGGGGCAGAAAGAGGTCGGGGGAGAGAGAGAGAGAGAGAGGGGGGGACAGAGAGAGGGAGGAGAGAGAGGGGGGGACAGAGAGAGGGAGGAGAGAGAGAGGGGGGACAGAGAGAGGGGGGGGAGGAGAGAGAGAGGGGGAGTGTCAAATTACATACTGAAGACCACAGGAGCAACACTGTGAGCGCATACATTTACGTACACAGCGTGGGGATGTCATAGTAATGCACCTTCATACATGGAGTAAAGGTCACCATCACAAAGCAATTCTTAACAATAACAACAACCGTAATGCTTTAGCATTAAAACACCATAGACTGTAAATATAAGGAAAACACAGACACTCATCATCGAGGTCACAATATCAATCGATCCAGCAGAGGCAAAACACAGAAGATCAACAAAATATATGACATAAATTAACTTACCAAAGCTGAAGGCTCACTTGAAAAGAAAAGTGGCACGGCGGTCCTTCCTCTGACAGAATGTGTCTATCACTTTGGGGATGAAGTCCTGTAGTTGCTGGATCAACTGGCTTTCAATTGAAAGCATGGCCAATGCGTTAAGTCGCGGCTGTCCCATGGTGTTGCGAGTGAAAGTCTTTATCCTTTTGAGGGTGGAAAAGTTCCTCTCTGACTCGGATGTCGTCATCGGAGTTGTCACTATTATTTTGACCAAAATAACAGTCTCAGCAAACGTTTCCTCCAAGTTGTTCTCGTGAATGGATTTCAACAGAGACAGGGCAGTGTTTCCAGTGTGAAGCTCACTGTGGCAGTAGAGCGTGGTCAGCTCAGACTTCAACTTCTCCTTGTTTCCCAACGCAGGCCACAGTTTCACGGCGCAGTCAAGCTCAGGTGTAGGAAATGACAGGACATGCTGTGGGAAGAATGAGCTGTCAACAAGCTTTGCAGCGATAAAATGGTCACTCTGTGAGAACCTCTGTTCCACCTGTGAGATGACTGTGTCACAAGCCTCCTTCATCACCGGCGCTGTGCTGCTGACTCGTCGGCCTGGCTCGTCTGTTCCATCATGAGCAGTGGCGGCCAATGCATCAGTTTTCTGCCTCATTTTCTGAACATTTTCCTTGAAACGGCAGAGCGCGCTGTTGATCCCAGGTGCATCGATGCTTCGTTTTTGCAGAGTGTTGTATAGAACATCCACTTCTGGCATAAGCAACGAAAAAAACTCCAGGAGCTGCATAAATGCTCGGTCCCGCAGTTTCTTTGACAGGCCGTATGCCTCACTTATGGTGACCGCATCCCATCCTGGTTGTGCGCGTATATGCTTCATACACTGAAGTAGTGCATCTCGGGTCTCCCAAACCGCGTTCACAGTTCTGCTTTTAAAGTTCCATCTCACAGCCGGTGGCCGTGGGATGCGTCTCTGTGTTGCCTCTGCAAGAGCTGCAACACGTTTTGGAGCACCGGAGAAAAAAGTGGAAAAAGCAGTTAGATCTGCAAAAAACACCTTCAGGATGCTCATCCTTGCTGAACACAGTTGCTGCAGGGTCAGGTTCAGTTGGTGGGCGTAGCAGTGAACAAACTGAGCGTTTGGGTACGTCTCCTACCCCGCGCACATTACCGCTCATGACGGCCGCCCCGTCATAGGTCTGAGCGATTAGCTTTTCTTTCAGCTTCAGGGGTTCCAGAACAGCCTTGATGCTGTTAGAGAGACCTACACCAGTTTTGTCCTTTACTTCCACAAACTCAAAAAAACGCTCTGTAACTGTGAGGTCAGGCATAATGTATCGCAGCACAATCACCATTTGCGATTTACAGGAGACATCGGTTGTCTCGTCGGCCTGAACGGCAACAAATGATGTGTTGTCCACTTGCTTGGCTATTTCCTCCCTGTACACATCATACATGCAGTCCAAGAGTTCATTCTGTATGGTGCTTGATGTCCCTTTGAAAACAAGCTGAGCTTCGTAGTGCCGTTGAAGCCTGGAATCGCCCTCACACATTGTCTCGAAAATTGACCTGAATATCCCTGGATTCAGAGAGTCCGCCGACTCGTTGTGGCCCCGCAGTGCTGTCTCACATTTCCCACACAGTTTAATACAGGTGATGATCCGACCAAGCACGTACCTGTTTTCTTCCACCTTCCTATTATGAGAATCAATGCCGCGTCTGTAGGCGCTGTCAATCTGAGCAGCAACATTCACCCTTCCAAGTAATCCCAATTTTACGGCATTTTCCAAATAACTGTTGCTGCTCTCATGCTTCATTGTCCTCTCCGAAAGATGCTTTAAGTCCTTGTAACCTGTCCTCGACCAAGTACCTTGATCTTCACCAAAAAGCAGGCAAGGAAAGCAAAAGAGGGAATTCTTCTGGATGCTCGCCGTTAGCCATTTATTTTTAGCAAACCACTCAGCGTTAAACCCACGTTTAACTTTGCCCGCAGTCTGGACCATTTGGAAATCCGGTGGATGGTGGGCACCGAGGCGCTTTACCTCCAGTTTCTCTCCGAGACTAAGTGTCTCAAATGTGTGCTCCAGTAAATGGTCAACTTCATTCATTTTCTTTCAGTTTTTTACTTCTTTTAATCGCTGGTGATGTTAGCTATATGCTGCTCTCTCGTCTCCTCTTCAAACTACACGTGACGTTTCGCAGCACTGCACACGTGAGTACTTACAGCCAATCAATTCTGAATTATGTGAGATGACGTATGGTGGGGATGGGAGCACTATGCCCCTACGGTCATTATTTTTTTGCCACACACATTAAATAGAAAAATACTCTGAGCATGCGCAGTGTAGTTTTTACAATCACCGTTCACTTAGACTGTGAGAGGGAGGGGCAGGATCGGGTTTTGTCCCACATGGCTCTAAACAGCTCAAAACGGCACTCTAGACACTAATTAGAAGAACACAGACTAAAACAGAAATGTACAGACGAATCAGATTATTAAACATGACCTTAAAATATATCGTATATGTTTTTTTATTTATTTTTTAGTATTTTTTTGTAATCATTATTTGTAATACTTTCTTCTGACACTAGGTGGGGCTGTGCCCCACCTGCCCCTAATGACCCGCCGCCACTGAGCATCACGCAGCTTTCCCCTGCTACCGGAAGAAGCTCAGCTAAACACTGCAGTGATTAAATGCCATGTTATGCTCCTAACCACTAACCAAGCTTTATTTCTGAAACAGTATGGAGCTCAAACCTTTCTCTCTCGCAGGGTTTACCACAAGGACATTACGTTACACATATTCTCTCCAGTAGCCTACATCGTTAGCTCCATTGCTAGCTCTGAGTGTTAGTATGCTTGCTAATGTAAACACACAGCATATTACTCCCAAAACACGCCACGCATTGTTTCTGATACAGCACATAGCTTGACATGTTCTTTCTTAAGTGTTTACCGCTAGAACAGTGGCATTATATGTATTATATATATATATAACAACTTTACTCTAAGCCTCCAGCAGACATCCTGCTGAATACACAGACACACAGCTGCGGCATATACGGTATGCGCTGTATACGGAGACGATAGGTTGGGACATGTCACGTGTGCCGGAGACGATAAGTTGGGACGTGTCACGTCGGCCGGATGTCACGCCAATGACGTTATAGGATGTGGGTACGGAGGCAAAGAGAGAGGGTTTTGTTTTCTGACACTTTGTGAGTTCCCTGACACACCGGGGACACATATTTATGTATAAAAGACATACAAAAGTGCATTTTGCATAATGGGTCCCCTTTAAGCTATAGCTACTGCTTTAAGTCCTTGGCCAATGTCAAAAAGTGAGATGTATGAACACGTTTTGATAGGGAGATTTAAGTTATCCTGTGGTTTTCAAAATAAGGCTCACCAATCCAAGAAATATGTGTTAAATACATTTTCTTGGAATAAAACAACCCCCATTTAATACTGATGCCTCTATGACCTACATAATATACACGACGACCAGCAGGAAGATTGGCTGTTTTTTTCAGTTTTGTTAAGGTTTGTTATTGGCACCTCTGATTTCAATGAAATCAAGAGAAATATTGATGGTTTGACCTGCCGTAGGAGCTTGCACACGAGCCGGAGAAGGAGCCGCCATCTGCAGGTCAAGGGCAGCATTAAAGCTGAGTCTATTGACAATAGGGTTGCTGGAGGCCGAGCTGAAGAGTTTCTGTTGAACCTTCATGATTTCCTGAGATTTTACCGCAATTGGATAATAATATGATTGTATAGTTTATGTATGTTTGTCATAAAAAAGACTGGTCAAAGTCCAACACAGTAACCTTGAATTGAGTTGTTGTACTGCCCCCGGTGGATGCCCCCACATTTAAAGGAATACTTCTTAAAGAAATAAAGGTAGCCTATCTGCTTTCTTTCCAAGGGTTAGATGACTATGTAATTCTTTATCATTGGTATGATCCATATAAAGCTGCAGCCAATTAGCCTAGCATAAAGATTGTGAACATGGGGAAACAAATGGCCTTGCTCTGTCCAAAGGTATAAACCCACCTATCAGCAAGCAAAGCTGGACAAATGTAATGTTATCTCTTGTTGAGATCTTCAACACAAAACTGAAATGTAAAACTACAAGTTTGGAGGTGTTACTGGAGTAGAACTAGGCCTAACTATTTCTTAAAGGGACAAATTAGACTTATTGGATAATTCAGCGTCCATGGAAATGTTCAGTTTCTGGGAACAGTCAGCCAGCCTAAGGAAAGAAACATTGTGGCGGGAAGAAATGACAGATGGTAATGCGGCTCTCGACTGATTGAAGCACGTATTAATAACTGAACATGGCAGTGAAATCTGAACAATATACACTTTAAAAGCATTTGTTCTGGGACAACATGTGCTTGGTGTCTTGCCAATGGGCTATGGTAAGAGTTGAATTTATCACCTAGAGGCCCTCCAGTACAGGAAGAGATGGATAGCAATGGTCTGGTTGTTTCTCCACTCGGCACTGAGTCTGGGATAGATAGAAGAGAATGGATGTTGTTTCGTTGTATTTGGTAATCCTGAGGCGTGGTTGCTGAACGCTACCTGGAAATACATTTTTTACATGCAGGAAGATACGGTATGAGGTCCTTTTCATTTTGTAATAAATAAATATATGTTAAAATATATCCATGTACTCAAATAGCATACGTTTTACACATTAAAGTAAAAATAAACCTTGGAGCTGGAAGTTATGAATATGTAAATATCACAGGCCTTGCACAACGCCTACCAACGCTACCTAGGATACGTTTACCGAAGAAAGAGCAGTGTGCATCAAGGTGGCATAGTCTTATAGGGAACCTTGGAGAAATTCTAGCACAATGTAAATGTTTGAGCCACAAGTTAAGAAGACGTATTCAGTGATTAAGGGAAGTTGGCATCTTTATTTATTTATTCTGTGTCTTAGCTTGTAACTGGATGTGGTTGACAGAGCAAAGTTCATTCTTTGGCAGACAGTGAATGAAAGCTCCACGGTCTGGTGTACATCTTAAAAACTGCTCTCTAAACGTTTACTATGCTTATCAAAACGTTCTGTCTGTACTGAGACGATTGATCTGTGCTCAAGGTTTAAGGTTTATTTCCTGGCATTTGCATGTTAAATGGCGAATGGCTTTCAAATGTGTGTCATACCATATCTTACTCTGCCAAGTTCATTGTCAGATAAGTGGAGAAATATAAGCACAACTTCAGCTTAATCTGAAACACTCTCAAATATTTCGTTGACCCAGGGGTCACCCAAGCGGTGTCTTTTTCAACATAGTAGTGGTAACCTTTTTTGAAATTTGCTTTATTTATTAGACAGAGCGTCTAAGGTTAGAGCCCATTGAGGCTCATTTTAAATAGGAAAACTAAATTGCAAACTTAGATCTAATGCATAAAAACTTGTCTGGCGGATTCACAGAAAACTGTCCATGTTCATTTCAGTCATGTGCTCGTTCTTTAGCACATTAAACGTTTTATGCCCATGTCTGCCGCCATTGTATAATGGCTAATCAATACATTGATTGTTTTAATTTATATAGTCCCGTATCATTTCAAGACTACTCAAATTGTATTTGCTTTGGGGAGGACAGAATATGTGACCAATCTACTTTTATTGCAGTGATAAAATCTGCCTTGATATATCGAATAATACGTCACAACAGTGAAGCCTTGGGAGTTCAGTTTTGGTCTTCAATACACAATGCATTAAAACAAAATACAACTCTCCTGTGAGACTACGGCCAATTAAGGTATACTGAATGTGTGTGTGTGTTTTGTGTGTGTATGTCGGTGTGTGGCGTATTTTACTGTGCATCTGTAGAATAATGGTTCCCTTGGGGGGCTGTCTTAATGACATAACACTGCAATCTCCACTAGATGCACCCTGAATTACAATGGCTCTTGGTGCGTGGGTGTGTGTGTGTGTGTGTGTGTGTGTGTGTGTGTGTGTGTGTGTGTGTGTGTGTGTGTGTGCGCATATTCCATCACATGTAAATAAATCAATATGATGAATGTTTCAAAGAGCAAACACATTAGATGCAAGTAATTGTGTCTAAGCAGTAATTACAGGCTTTAAAACTGTAAATCTGATACTTGCCCAACAACATGCTAAGTTAACATACCTGCTACTTGTTGACAAAGCTCTTATCATACATGAGATTTTCCTGATTAACAACACCTCTTAGATTAGGGTGGATCATTAGCATTGAGTGGATGAGAAGACTACACAAGATAAAGCCTCTGTAGATGTTGGCTCTTACCCCAGGACTGGGCATCAGCTGTCAAAGTATTTGTCTAGCAGATAACAACACCACTCTGAGAGTCATGTTTTGGCCTCATGCAACCATAGCTAGTCTTTGACATTTGCAGCATCGATTAGGCTCTCAGGGAACTGCATTGTCTAACTTGACAGGGGCCGAACAGGCAAACAAAAGCAGAGAAATATCCTTCTCTCTTTTACCTCAACATCTTATCCTTCTGCTGAATTGTAGCCTTCTGTAGCCGACTGGCTCAACTTAGCTCAGGGGTTTTATTAGCTTCTAATAGGTATGTCATTTGAAAGTGACAAATCTGACAGCTTTTTTTACCCAGGGTGTATGGTGCCGCTGCTTTAATAGAGCCATCGGTCTGTTTCCTGCAGAAAAGACAGAAGGGACTGGAGGAGCAATGTCTTTGTCTTGGTTTATCCTGCAGACTTTATGCGAGCCGCAGTGCAAAATCTTTGTTCCGTAGTGAAGGGGATTGAGAGGGATTCTGCACCAATGTCCTGTAAGAAAGCAAGGGTTGATACTTAGGTTGCAAATCCCAAAGACAGACCCCACTCCTCCTGCATTCTCCCTATGTCACCCATGATGGCTCACATTATGCCCGCGCTTGCAGACGATAGCATTTTCCTGCGATGTGCTTTACATAACAAGATGTTCTGATAAAGGAAAGAAAGGGGAACAAATCTGATGGCTGACAACATTGGCTACAAACTGTATAGATGGAATAACTCGACATATGTCTAGTCAGACTTACTCTTTGCTCCTCTATCTCGAATGTGATGAAATATTGCATATGCATATTTGTACACTTGGACATATTGTACCTTAGGGCTTTTATTCTCCCACAAAGAGAATAAGTATCAGTGCACACTTAAACGTCCACTTCAACCTGTAAACCTGTCATAGTAAACAATCTACGGTTTTTACTGTGTTATAATCAGCATGTTTCACTGGTGGCAACTTCTTTAATTATCCCCAGTACTTTCTGTTGTATTATTTGTGTTATTATTATTAGATATATCTTAATCTCCCTCAGTTTCAGCGACCCAGTTTTCTCAAAGGAATCATTACAGTTTAATCTAAACTGAACCAACAATCTACAACCTGAAATGATTCTGGTCCTTTACAAGTCAGGCAATAACTGATACTGTTGCAGAAACCTATTATATCACATAAATGAAATAATCATAATTTGGTCACTATAAACTCTTTGGCAGCAGCAGAGAACATTTATATCAGTATGAGATATGCTTTAAGGCAGCTACTACTCAGATTTATTTGACTCCAGCTTTATTTAACATAACTATTAGCCTTTTTCTGCTATTCAACATCTACCCTACATTTTCCATTATACTTACATGTTTCTCCACGCGGAAAGCTTGAAAACCTTTACCAATTCTCTCAAACAGTGGATCTTCACTTTGCTGCCTGCCTTGTTCAGTGTTGTCTGTCCACTATGGTGCAGTGGAGTACATCTGCAATGCAGGGGGCTCCACCGTCTGCCCTCTATTTCACATGTCATTGCCTAACACCTTTCCTTTTACTCTTACTCTAAGCATCTGTCAGTGAGGTTTACCACATGGAGTCAACCATGTGTCTGGATGGTGAAGCAGATTATTCTGCCACTGCTTTCCCTCCTCTCTTTTTCAGCCAGCCTTTATCCTTGCACACAAATGGAGTTTTGGTGAAGAGTGAAAAACAGCAAAGTGTTGCACAGATAAGAAAAGTGACCTCCATCCTGTGTGCACCTTCATTGTGTGATAGTATAAAACCTAGATTCAATTCAATGTAGCAAGAAATAAGAAGATAGAAATTGAAAAGTGAGAAAATGTGACTAATATAAATCTGAACAGTTATTATGCACAAACATGGCTTACATTTCCAGCAGACAGGACAGTGCATGCATCTGCATACCTCTGAGTTTCTGTATGTTTCTGTGTTTGCATACAAGTGTGTGATCATGACATACTTTATTCCCATATCCTCCATGAGTCCTCCCACTCTCATTCCTTCCACCTCCCTCCCATCCCTATTGGTGATGGATCCACATTAGAATTCATCCCTCATCATCCTGCCGAGTTATGACCCAGTAATAGTCAGCCCCTGTGGCCTCAGCAAATGAACAATAAAACCAGAGCCTTGCAACAGATCTCTGGGGGAAAAAAGCAGGGAGAGAGCCAGGTTCCACATCCCAACATGTGCAACATGTGAGTCCCACAATAGTCCTGTTGAGTGAGGTGAAGATGAATATGGCTTCACTTGCTACTTAACCTTGGTGATGTTTCAGGCACACCTCGCATCCAAACAATATGATGGTGGATTTACTCAAGCACCCTGATGTGTAAAGCCTGTAACAGTAATACACATGCTGTCTTTAGATACAGAAACCACGCATGGATGCACCAACATAGTGAGAGCCACTGCACTACATGCAAATATCTGTCTCACATGAAATCACAACATGCACTGGGAGATTGTGTGCAAGGGACACACACAGTAAAATGGCGAGGGCAATGACCCTGCCCCATCTAGTTTTCTGTGGTCTCTGTTTTTCATGGCGGAGCTGGGTTATGATTAACTTGGCCAAGATGCCACCACATGGGGAGTTGTTTGAAAGGCGAGGGGAAAGTTGTTGTGGTGTAGAAACTGGTCCGATTGCAGGCTGCTTGGGGACTTCACAGGGATCAATAGAGCCAGAGTGACAGCCGTGCACTTGATTAAAAGTGACTGCTACATCTGGCAGGCTTGGCCATTACTTTCCCACTCAGTCCCCGAGGTGAAAGAGCATGAAGTGACATGCCTCAGTCAGCCCTCCATTACCACCTTTCAGCCGCACCTCAGGTAGCAGGAGGCTAGGCAAAAAATAGATGGACGACCCGGGGGGGATGAAACAGAGAGAAAATAAAGGTGCTGCATGTCTGTTATTCTATGTGGCCGTTATGTAAGAATGTGGCAGTATGTGGCAGACTGTGCGCTTATGTCTGCGTTTTTTAATCCACAAGTGAATGCAGTTAGGTAGATTAGTTTTGGAGCATAACACATAGGTCAGGGTTGGGTGGAATCGAAACAAAAGATGAAACTACATCTTTGTAAAGACTTCGGGGGATGTTGTTGACATCCAGACATGAATAAAAATAATAACGAGGACAGGCAGTAAGTGCAAACTTCTTTATAAATAATTATTACGCCAACACAGTCAAATGTCAGGGGCACCAATCTCTTTATACAGTATCATCTTACACTTACTTTGTGTACGATCTTATCTCAATCACGCCCCAAATGCATGTGCCAAGTATCAAAGGGAGACTGACATTAAAAGAAGTCGCTGTGCTTGATGTTTTTAATCTCTCTGCCGGAGTACAAGATGCATATTTGCTATGGAACAGCGTGAGACCCATTGACATGCACACAGCTTTTAATAGAGCAATAATGGACAGGCCACATGTCACCAATGAAGGCTTTGAGTGCTCATGTGGCGCTAAACAGCTAAAAACATGGGTGGTGCTGGTGTGTGTATGTGTGTGTCTGGCAGGCTGATAGTGTGACTTGTTTTTTCTTGTGTTTAACAGAGTAATGGCTGGTGCTTTGGAAATGTCAAACTCATCAAGTGGAGAATTCAATGAATGTATGTAGCATTGAAAAAGAGAATAAAAGTTCTGGTTAAAAAGGATAGATGGACAAGTTTGTTTGATGTATTTATGTTAAAAAACTATTTTTTTTCTATATGATTTGAATGAAAAGAGACTGAGAAAACAGAAATAGGACCAAATGAAAAAAAAGTATTTTGAGTTTTTTATATCAAGACATAAGAAAGGTATTGATAAAAAACAGAAAAGCTCTCTTGGCTATTTTGCAGGCACTTTTGAGAAGATTTATACTCCGCTCATCATATTCTGTCTCATGTCAAGTGCCATTGGTCCTCCTTTATTCTGCACTGCACAACACATCTTGAAAAACTGATGAAAAAGGAATCCTGCTGAATCAGAGATTTACTAGGTACTAAGGTGCTACTAGTCATATACTGCAGATCTGCACTCATTAGATTAAACAATCCTAGTCAATTCATATGTTTTCTTCTTTAGAAAAGGGGGGACCTGTTATTTGTATTCTTTAAATGGAAATGTCACTTGTTTTCCAGTAACCTCAACCCCTAAAGGACTTAATTTCTTTAACATAGTTCCTCCTTCCTCTAGAGAGCTGCCTAAACCGACACCCATCATCCAGCCTGTGCCTGAGATGCAGTGTGTTTGTACGTGTTTGTGCTGTAGATGTGTGTGTGCGCGCGTGTGCGATAAGCCCCGAGTTCTGCTCAATCTCAGGCACATAATACGCTTCAAAGTGAGCAGGACAACCTGCAGACTCAGCTGCGGTGGGTCATCAAAATGATTCAAAGGGAGCAATCCCATTTAACCCTAACCTCAAAGCCGGTGTTCCAGAGACCCAGTTTCATATAGCCCCTTTCCTCGCCAATCTGTTACAATCAAAGAGCCCAAAGTCAGGGAAATCATATGAACGTGTTTGTCTATTTCCAATCCTCTTTGCGGGAGGTTGCATCTTCCCGCTGTCCAAATGACGTAAATGTGACGGGGTTCTAATTGCTATTAAAATGACTGTTTTGTTCGCCAAGCATTTGACAGAAAAAAGCGTGTCTGATTTTAATTTCAACAGCGGAAGACGAGAATTAATTAATCATCATATCTTTGAGTGGAGCCAGCGTTGTACCTGTAGGTGAGCATTATCTCTCCCGCGCGCCCCTTCTCGCATTCAATCAAGCAGGCATTAATTAACGGCGGGTTGATGAATATAGCTCTCAGCCCGCCGCTGATAGTCAGACAGTGTTGAATGAGGCGTCCATGTTTCCTGTGACATGATGTTTGCTCCTTTGTGAACATGCCGTGCACTATAGAGCCTATCATGGCAACCATGGTGAGACTGACAACACAGTATCCTCTTCTCTGGCCTCATTAGTTGAAATGTTGTGTATTTACAGATGTCACAGTAATGACACCGTTAAAGCAGGTGACGGCTGGGGGTTGGCAACGCTGAGCCTCTGTGTGGCGTGGGTGTGTTTTTGTTTCTTCCTCTCAATAGTATAGAATTGACCCAAAGAAAGCCTTGCCATTATATGGAGGAGGATATATTCTTCTCTTTGAGGGTATTTATATGGAAACATAACATTCACAACACCAATTTGATTTAATTTAGAGCAAAGACATTGTCAAATAGTGAAAAGGTCGTAACAAAACGGTTCTTTCAGCAACCATAATTGGCACAATAGGGCTCTAGGTGCTGTCTGTCAGTCAGAAACTAAATCTTTGGAAGCAGTTTTCATGCGATGCAATAATATAAGTCAGAGAGAAGCAGTTTAATTTTGTCTGTCGGCAACAGTTTTTTTCTTGCCCTCAGGTAAGCTGTTACAGAGCCTACGGGGACAAGATCATGTCAAGTACCTTGTCACCCAACCCTTCGAATTAGATGATGTGATTTTGCTTGTGGCGATGCCTCATGTTCATCTGCATAATATTTAATATTGAATCGCAGGTTAAATCTTGTGCATATAGTGGTAGAATATGTGGTTTTAACTATACTCAGATCAGAGTCAGATTTCACCCAAAGAGTTGGAACATAGATTTTCAGAACAAATGACCATATCTTCCCTTCTAAAAGGGTTAAATTAATAATCTTTTTTCTCAAAGTAATGATAAACCTGTGAGTTGGATGTAGAAAAGTCAGAATCAATATAGATACTTTTTATTTTAAAGAAAATTCAGATTGAACATGGTAAAAAACTGTAAATTATAGTGTCCGTCCAAAGATTATTTTGTACTTATAGTGAAAACTAACCTTGGATGATGGGTTAGTAGACTAAAAGCTTTAAGAATCCAAAGTACAACATATAATAAGTACCCTGCATCAAGATTGATGCAAAACAAGTGATATTTGACCTTTTTAGACAGATTTAGCAAAAAAAAACCTCTTCTGGGGCCATTTGGGTGGATTTTCCATATTTCTGGCCCCCCTTGCTGGATTTTGACATGTGACATATCTTTCTAACCGTCAGAGCCAATGGAATCGAGGGGAACTCACACATAGTCCTTATTTGGTAATGTGTGTGTGTTAGACTGCCGCATAGCCAAGACCGGAAGCAGCAGCCACTCTGGTGGCTACCATTAGCAGCTAACTTTTTCTCTGCGATTGTTACATAAAAATGGAATTATGGATTATAAATGAAATAATTTTTGTATACAGAGACGTTAAAAACCTATGGATTAACCGATTCAGCCGCGTTTTTTCTCGTTGTAATGCCATTGAACACGTCTTTTGATCAGATTGACAGCTACGGTGAGACGATCTCCCTAGAAGCTCCGTAAAGGTACGTGTTGTGATGTCTGTGTTTGCTTCCCCTGTCGCGAGTTCGGATCACTCAGTGATGATAATATATACCTAAATAATCTGTGGAATCTCAGCTTTAATCGGATATCTTGTATGTGCAGCTACGATAAGAAATAAGGGTACTTTTATCTTGAGTTCTGTGCCAAAGTCCGTTAGCATTTTTCGCCAAGGGGTCATTTAGATGCTTCTTATGAGATTTGTGTTTTGTTTTGGTAAAAATGGTTTGTATCGTCAGTTAGCTAAGATTATTCCCGTTAATCTGGTATAACACATTAATAGGTTCTTAAATATTAAGATCCCCTGAGACACAGTGTCGTGAAAAAAAAAAACAGGGTCCCCGCCGGCGGGGACCTTGGGGTTTAACAGGTTAGAAACATACATTTTCACACGTTATTAACATTTTCATCTTAATTACTAAAGAGACTGCCTAATTTAGGTGGAAGGCTTTGTGTAATGATTATAAAACCTCATACACAAAAACTTAATTTTTGTTAATGTGAGTGACTTTAGTGTTCAGAGAAAAGGACTTCAAAACGGTTTCATTTTAGATTTGGACTACTTGGACGCCTCAAACCTCCTCTCTGTTCAAATGCAGCTTCTTTACATTTGTTATGGTCGCTGGTCATTAGCAGGAAGTCGTATTCACCACTTGCCCTCAGCCTTACTCAAAGCAAAATCCTCCTCTCACCATCATAACCTGAACACACAATTTTCACGCCAATCTACTGCATGAAAGGGAGCAAAGTATGAGTAATATTTGCAAAAGATTAAAGACAACTAACACTGTGGCTAAGAATTGCAGTGGAGGGATAAACAATCGTAAACACTTGCTATTTTCTGTTACTTAAAGGTCATTTACACCCTAAAATAAAGCTACAGACAAAATGTTGCTTGTGTAGAGAAGCCTGGGTATTTTAAAGATTAACCTCTTTCTGAGATCCCTCAATAAACTTCAATAATAACTCATTTAGCATTATAAAACATTTGGAAATATTTGTGTTATTTATTTCAAGCTGAGATTTATTTCAAGAAGTCTGTATGAGAGAAAAGAAAGTGATGTATTGCCTCCTGCCTTGACTTTTTGGTCAGAGGAGTTTTCTAAAGGAAAATGTGACTTTTAAGCTCCTGTAAGCTCATGAAAAGACCAAAGATGCTGATGCAATTCCTAGGTTGCCTATAGAGGTCCATACAACTCATAAATTACAAAAATACCCTTTAACTTGGCCTTCCACTTGACATGGCTAATTTAGTGTCTGTCCACGTGGGCTCAGCAGGCTGAGATATCATTTCAAGATTTATTTTTACTTTTATAGTCAACATGAATTAAACACAATAACTTTGCAATAACTAAAACATGATATACTGGAATGTGGAGAAACACACGGGGACAGAAGCGAGGGAGTCTGTGTTTGTAGACAGCATGTGTGTGTCCACTAATGTTAAGGGAATATTGGATGTGCCTTCACTTTTTATTTAGAAAAAGCCTAATCAATATTTCCGAGCGATAGAGCTACTAAGACTTCAAAAGAGAATCCCCTGTGGCCTCGGGGACCTCAGTGAAGCACGCTGCCCACCAACACCTCCTGCTGTGCCCGTGTAAAAAAAACTGGTCCACAAGTGGAAACAGTTGGGTATTGCCAGATCCTTGTCACAAGGGCCAAGCTGGGATGTGTGTGTTATGCTGAAGGCATTAACATTTTTTTAATAAACACCTTGAGGAGCTTGTGACAGCAGAAGGCATCCTACTTGACACTCTCTCCCTGGGCTCATAGAAACAGCTGTTGGAATCACCAAGACGTGCGCTGTGAAGCCCTGCCGGCGTGTCTAGCCTCCACAAACGCAGCCGTCTGAGAATACACACTTTAATACATGCAGAGACTCCTGGGGGTGCATAATACCTTTTAAACGTGTCATCGCTAAACAGGGGAATTGTAGATTCACTTTTTAATCTCCAGCTTTGGGCCAAAATCCAAATACAGAATTTCTCGGTTCAATGAGATGCCGAGTAATTGATCAAATTGTCACATACAATAATTTGAATGACATGTTTGGTGTGTAAGAACCGTTGAAGCATCAAGCGCTGTCAACGAAAAAAAGATCCAAACTTTGCATATGTTTATTAAAGAAATCATTTTGTTGGACAAGAGAGAAAACGCCTGAATCATTTTAACCCCCTTTTTGTTACGACAGTCGGAGCCATTTAATTGTTTTAGCTGAGACAAACCTTGAGGGGCTGCGGTGCTTGTTGAGTAAATTGAGGATGCTATAAGCTTGGGGTGGTCTGGCTGCAATGCATGGATGAATGGGTTTACATGGAGTGCAAGGAAGAAGCACAGCACATGCATTTGAATTTGGCTTCTCCGTTTGTGCTCACTAGGCTGGAATTAGTGCTTTTCATTACTGATGGCTTATAGGCTGACTGTTTGGCTGCCGGCTGGGGTCACAATAAAATTATGTGTTTGCCAAAGGCAGAGAGGCTGGGTCACCAGGGACTAAATGGCCCAGTTATGAAGAGCAGAGCTTATCTCGCTCTCTGAATCAACGCCTACCTCCAGCCAAACTAAACATACACCATGTCCTGTGGGGACCATCTCTCTGAGAATACTGGGGACAATAAAAGATCACTATCAGCCTTCCCCTTCATCATGTCACTTAGAAATGCATTCAATACTATATATTTCATGCAGGGCAGTTTTTGTATTCTTACTGATCTGAGCACACAAAATGATTACAAGCTACAGTATGACAGTTGCTTAATGTGCTTTATTCTCAATAATTCAAAGCAGGGACAGCAGAGTTGACTCTTCTCCGAGCAGAACAGCTGTATTTTTGGATTTCATGCAGAAACAGACTTGTACATCTAAAGATCATGTCCTTCTATTGATTATACCCCCTGCTGGGATCACTAAATATGATATAAAGCCATCACCATATGCCTGTGTTTAAAGTCCCCTCTTAGAACATAAGCTTGAAATGAGCTTGGATTACGCTTTCAGTGGGGGATCGTTGCCACTGCTCTCGGCTGCCTTTAATCATTTGACGAACAACAGTGTGTTATATTAAAATGTTAGGGTGAAGAGTTGAAATAAACTGCTGGTATTAAAAGATGTCCTTGATGTGGTATATTTTAAGCTGGATGTTCCCATTGTATTCATTTTCTTTTGACTCGGATAACAGGCTTTGTTCTGAAATTAACAATAATATTTAGTAACATGACTTGTTTAATATTTCCTTTGTTTAAAACATGATTATCAGTCGACTGTTCATTGTAGTAGTAGCTCTGTTTCTTCTGGGATTTGTTCTGGTGTCTGGTCTCACCACTGCTCTGTGATGGTTTTATTCTTGAACCAACTTTCCGTATTTGCTCTGAAATGCTATAGGTCTGTTATTGTATAGGAGTGCTACCATTGAAGTATTTTTTAGACCTCATATATGCTGTGCTGACAAACTATAGCGTATCATTATGATTAAGTGATACTCAACAACACCACAAATACAGATAAACCATCCATCCATCCATCTTCTCCCGCTTATCCGTGGTCGGGTCGCGGGGGTAGCAGTTCCAGCAGAGAGCCCCAAACTTTCTTTTCCCTGGCGACATCAACCAGCTCTGACTGGGGGATCCCAAGGCGCTCCCAGGCCAGCGAAGATATATAATCCCTCCACCTGGTCCTAGGTCTACCCCTTGGTCTCTTCCCAGCTGGACGTGCCTGGAACACCTCCCTAGGGAGGCGCCCAGGTGGCATCCTAACTAGGTGCCCGAACCACCTCAACTGGCTCCTTTCGACGCGAAGGAGGAGCGGCTCAACTCCGAGTCCCTCCCTGATGACCGAACTTCTCACCTTATCCCTAAGGGAGACACCAGCCACCCTGCGGAGAAAACCCATCTCGGCCGCTTGTATCCGCGATCTCGTTCTTTCGGTCATGACCCATCCTTCATGACCATAGGTGAGGGTAGGAACGAAAATGGCCCGGAAGACCGAGAGCTTTGCCTTCTGGCTCAGCTCCCTTTTCGTCACAACGGTGCGGTAAAGCGACTGCAGTACCGCTCCCGCTGCTCCGATTCTCCGGCCCATCTCACGCTCCATTGTTCCCTCACTCGAGAACAAGACCCCGAGATACTTGAACTCCTTCACTTGGGGTAAGGACTCATTCCCTACCTGGAGTGGACAGTCCATCGGTTCCATACAGATAAACTGCAAAACAAATTAATTACCAGAGTTGAATCAACACTGATCTGATATGTTCCTGTTTTTATTCACCTCCTCTCACTGTAATTGTACAAGGCGCACACTAACGACATTGATAATAAATAACTAGGCTCTGTGTACTTGTCGTTGTAAACAGGTATAACTTGATCTTGTTGTTTGTGGTTGTTCTTCTCAGACTGGAAAGGGCTGGTTAAACATGAATTGCTGTTGACTGTTCATTAGTTGGAAGCGATATAGTGTTTTTTTAATCTTTTTGCTAGAAATATAACAGTTGTGTAATACTTGTTCTTTCCTGAAACTTGATCTAATTAGAGAGAGATTTATTAATTAGAATCGTTCTGGCACATTGTTTCCCTGCTCTCACACCTCATTTGATCGGCCAATTTGTACTTTTAAAAAAACTTAATTTTGGTTTTATGTATTTTCTTTCTCTCCAAAAAAAACTAAAAATCTGTTGTTTGTCCTTGTATTATAAGTGTTTTCTGAACTGACACCCCCTATCTGCAGAAAAGCATCATTTGTCAGTGTGAGAGAAAATAGGTACGAATTCCTTACATTACATTGCATTTAGCTGACGCTTTTATCCAAAGCGACTTACAATAAGTACATTCGACCAGGAAGACACAACCTTGAAGAAAACAGAATCATATAATACATCAGGTTTCATAGAGCCAAACATTTCAAGTGCTACTCAACTGGCTTTAGATAAGCCAGTCCTTTATTAGTATATAAGTGCTTTGGTAATAGTTCTATCGCTCGAAGTGGAGTCGAAAGAGATGAGTTTTCAGTCTGCGCCGAAATCGTAATTACATGAAAAATAGTTTGTGAGTTGAATGTGCAAATGTATGCCGTGCCGATGATGCGGTCATCTTTGTACATGGGAAAAACACTGAAATTATCTAATCCTGTCTCTCAAATGCAGTGGCGAGCCGTGACTTTTATACCTAGGCCCCCTTTTAAACAGACAGTTCAACAAAAGGATACCCAAAAAATGTAATTTTATCATTTAAATATTGAATTCTTCTCTCTTAGTAAGATCCCATTTTCAATAAAATTGCAGTCTTACCTTGACTTGAAGATTAAGTCCATTTGCCTATCCTTCTGGACAAAAATCTCTATTACTTTTTTGTAAAAGTCCTCCTTATATTCTTGTAGTTTCAAAAGTCTATCACAAATCTAATCTAATCAATAGATTTATGATTCGAAAATTATAAAAGTAGGATAGACATGTGGATATTATCCAGCTGAATACAACGTGCATTTATATAACAGCTACGTTTCCCACAGACCTTATTTGGAGCTATTTTCTAAAATCCTATGGAGAAATCTCATTGCTTTTTTGTGGAGGGAAGCCATGCGCAGCTTACTTCCGGGTTTTAGGACGCCTCACTGCAGCTCTCTCGTCTCCTCTTCACACACCACACTTTTCGCGGCACACGTACTTACAGCCAATCAGCTCTGAATGATGTGAGATGACGTATGGTGGGGGTGGCAGCAGGGTGCATCAAAAAACACAATTCTTGAATTTTGGTATGGCTGGGTGCTAAAAGTGTTCCAATATATGTAGAAACAACACATGTAAAATATTTTTCCAATACATGATGATTTAGGGGTGCCACCGCACATCTGTTTTTGTTGGATAAAGTGGTAAACAGTGCTCAATGGGTGCCATGGAGATCTGAGGTAAACAAGACTGCAGTTCAAGAAAACTGAGGTGATCTTTCAGTTTTTGTGTTGGGTATGTATTATTACATATTACTGTCATATCTGTAGTTGTGTCTTTGTATACTTAAGTCATATTTATACAGGTATGTGGTGCTCATTACATCTAGCTAACGTTAGCTAGCAATAGTTTGCTAACCACAGTTAGCTATCTATGTTAGCTAAGCTATTAACATCAACAGTAGCAGCTATTCTAGAGTGGACAATGTCATATTCAGAGTATTGATGTCTCATGTTTATTGAGACGTAGCATTGTAGTTGTTACAGTAAATTAACATACGTTTATTTGCGAGCACAGCTAGCTACTCTGGTAGTAACGGTAAGTTATGTTGAAGTTAGACTATGTACAGCTAAAATGTGAGACTTATGCAAGCATGGTTTATCATAATTCAGTGATATTAAGTATGCCAAGATATGATTTTAAACTCTATCCTTGTCCTTGTATTAAATTAACATTTTAAACAGGTATATTTGCAAGCACAGCTAGCTACTCTGGTAGTGATGTAAGAGTAAGTTATCATTGTAATGATAAAGTTGGACGATGTACAGCTAAAATACAGCATGGTTTATCATAATTGAGTGATATTAAGTATGCTAAGATATGATTTTAAACACTATCCTTGAGCTTGTGTCCTTTTCATTCCCAGGCACTGCACAACACAACCCACCCCAGGATCCAGCTCTCCTAAGATGCTGCCCTCACCAACTGGTCCCTGCCAGACTAGCAGTCGCAGCCTGGTCTTTGGTCTGGGCCCCAGCATCACCAGTGAGGATGGCATCATCACCGGCGCCAAACTGCCAACTGGTGGTCAGATCTTACGCTGCATGCTTGCCAAGAAACCTGGTGTAAACGGAGCGTTGTCGCAGTTCGAGGCAACCAAGGGTGTCCTGGAGCAGGTGCGGCTATTTTACAAGAAAGCCAACATCCCAATGGTGAGCGACAAGCGGGCCTGCCACAAGATGGTAGACTTAGTCAATGCTAACAACAAGCTGCGGAAAATCTCCCAGGCCAAGCGCTCCAGTGAGACTACAGCGAAACAATTGGAGAAAATGGAGTGCAGACTTGATGCTACATTTCCGCTGTGGCCTCCAAATGTTGAAAAGCTGATTGATAACCCAGAAGACCTAGCTTTCTTGGCCAGCATGAAGACCGACAGAGTGGCCACATTTGGTGTATTGGACAAAAAGCTGCAGCTCAAGGTGAAGCGGCGAGAGGAGCGTCAAGCTGCTGCAGCAGCCAGGCAGTCCCGCTGTGAAAAGGAGCTGGAGGAGATGACGGCAATGTCCAGCTTGGTGTCGGAGAGTGATGAGGAGCCAGAGGAGGATACTAACACAGTCTGTCCAACATCTGAGGGCAAACCATCCCACAAGCGTAAGAAGACTGGAACAAACGTCTTCATTCCACATGACATCCTTAGCCGACCAAGTGTTGTGTCACTGGCTACAAGGTTGAAGATGTCACCAACGCAACAGGCTGCCTTCACGCGTGGCCTGGTTGCAGAGTCAGGCGGTGAACGTACACATCTCTCTGCATCTTACGCAACAGCTGACCGAGCAAGACGCCAAGTGCTGGAGACAATCAGTGAGGAACGGCACAAGCAGTGGACACCACCTCCATTGTGCACCCTACACTGGGACAGCAAGTTAACACCGATGCTCACCAATGTGCGCCAGTTGGAGGAGCGTCTTACAGTGGTGGTTGGAGATGCAGAGCGGCTGAAACTGCTTGGTGTCCCGGCGTATAAGAAGCAGACCAATGAGGCATGTGGAGTGATCATTGCCCGGTTTGACATGCAGTTGCTGCAGGACTGGTGCTGCGCTGACCAGGTTGTCAACATGGCATTTGACACCACTGCGTCAAACACTGGCCATCTCACAGCAGCCTGCATTGCCATACAGCTCTCACTGGGCCGACCACTGCTTTGGTCTGGGTGCCGGCACCACATTGGTGAGGTCCTCCTGAACCAGGTTTTTACAGACCTGAAGGTGGAGACATCACGCTCGCCAGAGGTTACCTTGTTCACACGTTTGAGAGAGAAAACCTGTTACCACAAGAATCCAGCAGCCAAGGGTCCCGTTACATTCCTGGCAACACCGAGCAACCACTCCTGGGCAAGTTACGTGCTGAACTTGTCAGGTGCGCAAAATAAGTGACTGACCACAAGCAAGGTGACAACCGTGAGTTTGTGCAGCTGTGTCTTGTGTTACTGGATGAAGGTGGTGAAGAGCAGACTGCAGTGACCTTCCAACGACCGGGAGCGCTCCACAAGGCACGATGGATGGCCAAGCTGCTCTATAGTCTCAAGCTGGCTTTGATGAAGCAGCACATCGCGTTGCTTCCCCAGGGCACAATTACCACACGGCAGCAGGTGCCGAAGATTCGGACATTTGCCATTTTCATTACACACATCTATGCAAAGTGGTGGTTGACCTGCGATTACATTACATTATTACATTACATTGCATTTAGCTGACGCTTTTATCCAAAGCGACTTACAATAAGTACATTCGACCAGGAAGACACAACCTTGAAGAAAACAGAATCATATAAGTACATCAGGTTTCATAGAGCCAAACATTTCAAGTGCTACTCAACTGGCTTTAGATAAGCCAGTCCTTTATTAGTATATAAGTGCTTTGTTAATAAATCTATCGATCGAAGTGGAGTCGAAAGAGATGAGTTTTCAGTTTGCGCCGGAAGATGTGCAAGCTATCTGCTGTCCTGATGTCAATGGGGAGCTCATTCCACCATCTTGGAGCCAGGATAGCAAACCCACGTGTTTTTGCTGATGGGAACTTGGGTCCCCCTCGCAGCGAGTCGTTTGGCTGATGCAGAGCGTAGTGCACGTGCTGGGATGTACGGTTTAACCATGTCCTGGATGTACGAGGGGGGGACCAAGAACAGAGCCCTGAGGGACCCCTGTAGTTAATTGACAAGGGTCGGACTCCGACCCTCTCCAAGTAACCCTGTAGGTGCGGTCTTTGAGGTATGAGGTGAGGAGGGAAAGTGCAGAGCCTGAAACTCCAAGTTTTTGGAGCGTGCGAAGGAGGATCTGATGATTCACCGTGTCGAATGCAGCAGACAGGTCCAACAGGATGATGACAGAGGAGAGGGATGCAGTTTTGGCAGTGTGCAGTTCCTCAGTGACAGCAATGAGAGCAGTTTCTGTGGAGTGACCTGCCTTGAAACCAGACTGGTGCGGATCCAGAAGGTTGTTCTGATGGAGATAACAGGAGAGTTGTTTAAAGACAGCGCGTTCAAGTGATTTAGACAGGAACGGGAGTAGAGAGACAGGCCTGTAGTTTATAACATCTGACGGGTTGAGAGTGGGTTTCTTTAGGAGAGGGTTTACTCTTGCCTCCTTGAGACTGTTTGGAAAGTGAGCAGAAGTTAGAGAAGTGTTGATGAAATGGGTGAGAAACGATAGAATATCAGGAGCGATAGTCTGAAGGAGGTTTGAAGGGATGGGGTCCAGAGGACAGGTGGTAGGGCGGGTACCTCAGAGGTAATGAGGGTAAGAACCTCACTTGGAGAGAGAGGGGAAAAGGAGGTCAGTGTGTGGGTGGAAGGAGGGTCTGGTGACCCAGCGGTGAGTCAGAAAAAGAAGAGCGAATATCATCAACCTTTTTTTCAAAGTGGGTAACAAAGTCGCTTGACAGAAGTGAGGAGGGGGGAGGGGCTTTTGGAGGGTCCAAGAGGGTGGAGAAGATGGAAAATAGTTTAGGTAGGAAGATTGGATTTTATCTTGAAAGAAAGTGCTTTTTGCCTGAGAGACGAAGCCGAGAAAGAGGAGAGGAGAGCCTGATAGGTTAGGAGGTCGTCACGGTGTTTGGATTTCCACCGTTTCCGCTCTGCTGCCCTAAGGACGGTTCTATTAGCACGCAGTGCATCATTTAGCCAGGGAGCAGGAGGGGACTGACGAGCCTGCCGAGATGTGAGAGGACAGAGAGAGTCCAGAGTGGATGAGAGAGTAGAGAGGAGAGTTTCTGCAGCAGAGTTTGGAGGTAGTAGTTGGAACGAGTCCGAGGAAGGGAGGGCTGAGAGCACCGATGAGACAAAGGTAGTGGGGGAGAGGGAACGAAGGTTACGGACAGGTGCAGGATGAGAAGAGATTAGTTTGTTATGTTTGGAAAGGGGTAGAGAGAATGAAATTTAAAGAAGTGATCGGATGTGTGGAGCGGGTTTACAGAGAGGTTAGAAGTAGCGCAGTTCCTTGAGAATATGAGATCAAGGACATTGCCAGCTTTATGAGTTGGTGGGGATGGAGACAGTGAGAAAGCAAAGGCGGTTAACAGCGATAAATCTGTAGATGCTGCCTGGAATGACCTGACACTCTACCACCACCTGCAGGCATACAAGACTGTAGATGAGGGCATTGCAGCATCAGCGATCAAGGCACTGGAGAGGCCTCGCTGGTACCTGACAGGTGAGATGCTACCCCTAGCTCTCTTCAGCAGCAAGGTGCCCAATGAGGACAAGCGTGCACTTGCCAGTGCGATCTTGGAGCACAAGCCCGCTGATCTCCCCATGCACATCCCTGAGCAGCGCTTTGGCACTGGCTTTGGCAAGCCAAAGTTCCCAACCCTCTTGCCAACCACCAGCTTGGCTGATCTCGCCAATAAGGATTGCTGGTTTGGGATGCACCAGCTGCACATTGATCCAGAATGTATGTCTCTCGATGTGAAGGAATGGGCGACCAATGCTACGTTAAAAAAAAGTGAGGTCAATGTATGTGCAATGAACGTGGTCAATGACTGTGCCCAACGTGGCGTCAAGCTCACGTCCGACTTCGTCGCAGTGGCCAGGAAGGAGCAACACCTGCAGAATGTGCTGCAGGCAGTTGAACATGCCAACAGCCAAACCTTCGCCGCTGCAAGCTAATCGCAAGCTTGCGATAGGACGGTTACTCTTGAGTGGCGGGTGGGGAGACATATCTGGAGGGAGACGCACGGGTTAGGTTCAGAGTTCAGGTTCCATTTCCTCTCTCTTTCTCCCTGGTGATGTTGCTCAGTGGAGCGGACTCTGGCACAGACTGAGCAATTAAGTTTGAAGTTTAGTTAGGGTTTGTTCTCTTAAGTGTGTCAGTATCGCCCCTTGTGTTTAACAATAAAGTCAATTAAACTTTATGTGTGTCCGACATCCATCACTGCTGCACAAAACTCAGGGTAACGTGAACATGTCCCATTGAGCTCCATTAATTTTGTCAAAAGGACAAATGAATGGAGAATCTTGAAAGTTGAATTCTGAGAAATGCCCAAGTTGCCCAAAGGGCAAACTAACAACTTTTACTTTGATAACCCTATAGAACATGTTACTGTAAAACATTTCACTGTACTCAACATTTCCAGGTCAACCTTTTGGCAATTAGACTAAAAATTGCACATTTTTCGAAATTTCACAAAAGTTCATGTCTTTGGTGGCACCCCTAAATCTCAATGGAATTCCTCAAAACTTTGCAAAAGTCATTTTTATGTTAATTGGAACACAATGCAATGCCAGCCAAAATGATATTTTGAAATTAAAATGTCCCATTCAAATTTGATGCACCCTAGGCAGCACTATGCCCCTATGGTCATTATTTTTTTGCCACACACATTAAATAGGAAAATATTCTGAGCATGCGCAGTGTAGTTTTTACAATCACTGTTCACTTTGGGTTTTGTCCCACATGGCTCTAACCAGCTCAATCGGCACACACTGTAGAGACTAATTAGAAGAACACAGACTAAAACAGCAATGTACAGACGAATCAGATGATTAATTGGGGCGGTTTTGGCGCAGTGGTTAGAGCGTTGGTCATCAGATCAAGGGGCGTTGGTGAACTGCAGTTCGAATCCCGCCTCGGCCGCCACTGTGCCGTTGTGTCCTTGGGCAAAACACTTTACCCGCATTTGATCCTGTGGGTAATGTCCGCAGTAATGACTCTTACATGTCTAATATGTGTAATGTGTACTTGTAAAGCGCTTTGAGCACCTGTAAAAGCGCTCTATTAAAAAATGTAATGCATTATTATTATTATTATTATTATTAAACATGATCTTAAAATATATTTTATATATTTTTTAATTTATTTTTTGCATTTTGTTGTAATCATTATTTGTAATACTTTCTGCTGATGTAGCGTGGTACAGAGTGAAGTAGCCCTCCACTACACATTTAATTTGAAAGTCTTTTATTTTGTTCTGCAAAGAGCCAAAATATACATATTATTATCACAGTTCGCCACACACACACACCGTGACTTCACTCAAGTGTATGTTTACGTTCTCTGCACGTATTTACTATACTAACACAGAAACAAAATGAACATCTGCATCAACATCCAAACAATAATCATGTCTGTTGCATTGCTATCCAGACCAGTTTCATCTTGTACATTCAATATCAATTTGTTGCTCCGATACAGTCAGCCAATCATGTCTACCTAACATTGTCACATTAACCAAATCACTTATGTATCTCTTTTAACTTATTTATTTATCTATGAACTATACACAAGCAGTCCGGGCTCTTTAGACCGGCTCATTGTTCTACTTTCCCGCCTCACGCTCGCTCAAGCTAACAAGGCCACCAGTGCTAACTACTGGCTAGCCATTTTCAGTACGTTACGTTTGCTGAACAAGTAACGTTCATAAACACTACTACATAAAGTCCAACCGGGATCATAAACTCACACATAACATATTCACTAGTGCTGGGGGGAAACGATTATTTTGAAAACGATTAATCGGGCGATTATTTGATCGATTAGTCGACTAATCTAACGATTATTTTTCTGTTGTTCAATTCATAAAAAACGTAATGTAAAAAAAATGTTTTTCACGATACTGTGTCTCAGGGGATCTTAATATTTAAGAACCTATTAATGTGTTATACCAGATTAACGGAAATAATCTCAGCTAACTGACGATACAAACCATGTTTACCAAAACAAAACACAAGTCCCATAAGAAGCATCTAAATGACCCCTGAGCGAAAAATGCTAACGGACATTGGCACAGAACTCAAGATAAAAGTACCCTTATTATTTATCGTAGCTGCACATACAATATATCCGATTAAAGCTGAGACTCCACAGATTATGTAGGTATATAGTATCATCACTGAGTGATCCGGACTCGCGACAGGGGAAGCAAATACAGTCATCACAACACGTACCTTCACAGAGCTTCTCGGGAGATCGTCTCACCACCGTAATCTGATCAAAAGACGTGTTCAATGGCAATAAAATTAGAAAAAACGCGGCTGAATCGGTTAATCCATAGGTTTTTAACGTCTATGTATAAAAAAATGATTGAATTTATAATCCATTATTCCATTTTATGTAAAAATCGGAGAGCAAATGCTAGCTGCTAATGGTAGCCACCACAGCTAGCTGCTGCTTCTGCTAGGCTATGCAGCAGTCTCAGTGAGATATAAATATCTTTGCGTTTTGGACTAACTTTAAAATATTCCCATGCTTTTGAAGACCTAGGGCGAGATGTTTTCGTTTTGGGGGCTTCGTGCGCAATCCTGTGAGGAGGAGGTGGTAGCCGTTTCAGTCTCCATTGTGTTTGAAGTGCGATTGCGAACTGCTTGTTGCTTTGGGTGACCCACGTGTGTGTAGCGACGCGTCGACGCGGAAATATGTCGTCGACGATATTTTGAAGTCGACGTTGTCGACGCGTCGCTACAGCACTAATATTCACTCATCAATTACACAATTCCAACTCTCCGTTCTTACCTGCAAAGAGCCAAAATATACATATTATTATCACAGTTCGCCACACACACACACACTGTGACTTCACTCAAGTGTATGTTTACGTTCTCTGAACGTATTCACGCGAGACTTCTCTTTGTCCCCAACACCGTGTAGCGAACGCTACAACAATAAACCAACCATTCCTTATCAGAAAACACACAGACAATTCTCACCATACTCTGAACATGAGCTGTATTCAATGCAAATCATGTTAACCATGTAATTACTAATAATGTAGGTATATCAACCCACTAATGGCTCTGTATGCCACACTGACACTAGGTGGGGCTGTGTCCCTCCTGCCCCTAATGACCAGTCGCCACTGTTCCCGTCTGATGAAAGGACCAGGAGTGGCTGGATCAAGTTAGCTACCTAGCTAGTAGCTAGCACGTTAGTTAGCTTTACAGCCTTGTCATTTTTATTAGCCTTAATATGAAGAAACAAGTAACCCAAAATGTTAAACAGTAAGAGTAGTAGTCATATTTCGTGAACCCTTTGAAGAGTACTGTCACCTGTGTGATCATTTTATAATACACAATTTAAGCCCGGGGGAGAAATGTTAACGCTAGCATCGGCGATCGCCGATCTTTTCTACTTCATGCTATCTGCACAAATGGTTGACATTAAACATTAAAAAGACCAGGCCGTTCAGAGAGAATCACAGGAAGGCAGGCAGGCAGCTTTGCATGACATTCTTCTGGACGTGTTTCATTGTGGTGATAGTGAGGGTAGCCAATAGTTTTGTTAACAAGACGGTAATGACGGCCATCTTGGTGACGTGTGTTGTTCTGCGAGACCAGTGATGTAGTCCATTGAGCTCAAAAAGGAGTCTTTTTTATTATGGTCCTTGGTCTTTGAATGACCTTCAATCAAGCCTCAAACTGACGGCACTTGTCTCAATAGCATGTTTTAAATTGAAGTTGTCTGAGGTCCTTACCACCAGCTGCTCTTGCAGTAATAAGTAGTGTACCTTTCTTACTGTCCTAATGTGCACAATGTAGTGACTGCTTTTTCGTCTTTTGTTTTCTTAGTTATGTTCTCTGTATTTTATATGTTTGTGTTATGTGTTATGTGTAACGTTGCTGCCTTCTTGGCCAGGTCAGCATTGAAAATGAGATTTTATCTCAATGCTTCTATCTGGTTAAATAAAGGTTAAATACAAAAATAGCAAACATCTGGAAACATTTTACAAAATGTACGACATACTGTATATAACATGATGCATCATCTACCGTATTACAGGGGTTTTATATTTCATATATTGCAATACTGTTAGCAAGGTGATATAATATGATTCGAAAAACTGTCTGTATATTCTGATACCCCTTAATGCTAACAAACATTATGTTTTCTTCAATCAAAAACACTTTAAAACTAAACAATAAATGCTTTGTTTTTTTGGGTTGGACAGTATGCATCTTTCCTATTTATCTTATATTGTTGGGTGGATCAGTTTTCTTTAAACTGATGCAAAGCATTATTGCACAAACTGTTTAAAGAAAAAAGCAAGCAATGGAAATTATGGATTGTTTTGCAACACTGTAATGATGACAAATGGATAAAAACAAAACATGAATTATTTATATACTCCATATACTTTGTTTTATGATAATAAAATAGCCTATCATATTCAGTACTTTTAGAGGCAGTAGATAATTAGCTTTAACTATCAAAACACAAGTTCCTGGGAAACAGTGTGAGACTATCAAATGCAAATTGAGGGAGAAATGCCCAAAGCACTCTGGGAGCTTCCCATATTTTCCCCAAAGATTTATTAGACGTGGTTTAACTAACAGGAGACTCAGGGAAACTCCTCCTTGCTGAATTATAGAAATCATTCCCCATTAAGCATTTTAATAGGGAGAAAAAATTCAAGGACACCCTCAATGTTAAGATTATCACTTCAAAGACAAGCTGTTGACACTCTGGAAACTGTTAACGATGTAATGAATGAATCATGAGCACCGCTTTTGGTCAGAGGGCTGTTCCTCCTCCCGGCAGTGTGGTCTGGCCTCGTCGTGTTGTGTTTGTGACACCCTGCAGCAAGAGTCCTTACTTGACTTTAGCTCTGTGTCGCACTGACAGGTGGAGACAGCACTGAGAGGAGAGAAGTTGTTTTTCAGACGCTGAGGTACAAAGGGACTTTTGTCGGTCACCTCTATTTCTTGATCATTTGCTGTCGTGCCAGAAAAACAAGACAATTAGGTGAGGACAAACGTCGTGTTAATCTTTGTCTTCAGTGCTGCAGATCAGGGAAGATCATTAAGTCCCTTTGTTATCTTTACAGCACTTCTCCAGAGTATTAGTAAGCAGACTGCACGTATCTTAGTGTCAACCAAATACACTGATATGCACTGTATCATTTCATTAACAACACCTCTGAACTCATGGATGATTGCTGTCTGGAGCGTAACTAAGAGAACAGCAGCATGAAACATCTCAACATTGATTCCTGTGAAAGAGTTTGTTAGACAGGCACTTCATGAACATCAGAACACTGATGCAGATTAATACAAGGAAAAAAAATCAGATTTCATTTAATTGATTAGGTAGTATTTGGATATTAGATGATCTACCCAGCTGAAACGCAAGCTTTTGCCTATGCAGGAGGACAAAACAAGTAGAGCTGTTGCACAAACACAAATATGTCTTTATTTGTTTTATCAGATATTTTTACCTTGTTTATACTGTGTTCTTTAGAGGGTATAGGCTGGGATGATTCAGCTTCAGTTCTGTCTTCAGAGCAGGTGATACTTTGGATTTACTGTTGCTCTCTTGGCGAAAACAATGGGTGTAAGCTTTTCTATATGCCAATGCAACATAACAGTATTCCTCTAAACATGTACACATGGCTGTAGTTGTGGTATCATCACTTGAATTAAACCAGAGAAAGTTATGGTTATTTTTTTTGTGGCTAAATTGGCCCCAAACCTGAGGTTTAGGACTCCTCCGAGGGGTTACACTATAAATCTAAGGGGTTGCTGGATTATTAATGGAATAGGAAAGAGAGCTGTGCTGCAAAAAGTTTTATTTATTTTTTCTTGTAAAGAACACATGTTTGAGCTCTTAAGGACTCTAACCAGTATTTAATAATTGTTTCACATTAATTACCTATACTATAGGGACACACAATAATCGTTTTACCCTGCCACAGTTTAAAAATGAAACTTAAACATAGTTTCCTCAGCGATATCACGATGTGGTGTAACCGGCACCGAGTTGGCAATGGATAAGATTTGTATATCTTATCTACAAACCTGATGTGTTTACAGTATGATGAAATTGTTCACAGAGCACCTATTATTAAACTTACATTGATTACAAGAGGACAAAGTCCTCATATGTCTAACCTCCTAATTTTGCTCTAAAAATGCTTTTCCAAAATTATACAAAGGTTATGTTACAGAATAAGAGTGGACATTAATATAATATAATAAATGTACTTGCTGCTGTTTGTACTAGGCCCGGACAAAGGCAAGTCCCAATAAGATGAAGACTTGAAATGTCATAGTCTTACACCCCTTACTTATTTCTTTAAAATGACATAAAAACAACTTAAATCTTATTTACGGGAACCTAACACCGCTGGCAATGATTTTTATTACACCACTCTTCCATAGTTTCCTCTTATGCTTCTGATTTCTGTGTCTACAGGCATTTATGAAATTGGAAAAACAAGAAAAACGTTGTGTCTGAAGAGAGAGGCCCTGTGTGAACTTGACCTAAGCGGGAGCCTTTAATGAGGACACAACTCTCTAGGGGATCAATATGGTCCATCAATGGGAGTCGACTCACCAGGCTCCCATTCCTGATAAATTCACACATGGATTGAAAGGACTGGTTAAAAAACGAGTATCAAAAAACTTGTGATGTGGGTGGATTCCCTCTGTTAGCCTCTCTAACAGGTCTACACAAAAGGGATATGTGTATACAGTTTTATCACAAAAAAACGTTGGAAAACATTATTTGAATAAAAATATAATAGGTTTCAAATTATCTGTGAATGACCCTGCCTGCAAATCAGCGTGTTGGCATTGAAAATCCATCAAAGCGTAGGAGAGTGAGAGTGCAGCGAACACGCAGCGCTGTGAGCTGTCAGTCAAAGCTGTCGGAGATGCAGAGGATGTGGCAGGAAGTAGAGGGCCGCTGTGTAGTGACTGCAGCTCAAAGTCTTAGGTCAGCACTGAACTCCCAGCTTCCCCCCTCATACTTTCCATGAGAGCTCCCCACGCAGGCCGGTGGGCCAACGATGTCCCCACTGACAGCTGTGATCTGCGGCCAAGTGGCGTCTCCCTCTGCCCGATCAGACCCAGCACCTCTTGTTTACCGGCCAACTGGCCTTCATCCCCGCCAGCCAGGGCCAGGGCTCCTCCTGGTTCCGTATGTTCGGGGCTTTTTTTAGGCCTGTGATGCATGCCAGCCGTCCATGAGAGCCCTGCGAAGCTGCACCAGAGAGGGGGATTAAACAGATTTCAGTTTTTTTGCAGGAAAGGGGATGGATGAGTGTAATCACCTATAATCTCAAATTCTAGGCCTCTTGATAATGAACCAGGGGCAGTTTCGGTCAGTCACCTACTTAAACCATGAAAAGGACCTGTCATAACAGTGTGGAAGTTGCAGGAAGGAACTGGAGTTGAGTTAGACGGGTACAGTTTTTCTAAGCTCATTTTCCCATGTTTTCTGACTACGGCTTACTCCGAAGACTGAATACTGAGGACCAAAGTCACTTCAGCCAACGAGCACTTGGCTATTGATCCCCAGCTAAAATGGAAACCCTTAGGAAGTTAAGCTTTCGTACATGTAATGGGGAGGATAAAACGGCAGACCAGGACATGCACTCTCTCTAATCTTATGAAAACTAAGAAGTGGAGCAGCATTTTAATTTACTGGGCTAAGGAAGAAATGGGGAAGTGTGCGTCTCATGCTATTTCACATGTGACACAGCCAGAAAATGGGCCTTTTAAACATGACTATTCAAAATGAAGTTCTTTCACTCAAAACATTCAAAATTATGTAACAGAGCAAAAACTGGTAAATTAGGCTTTAGATTTTACTCATTTTATTAAGATTTTCATGAGTCAAATGTTGTCATAGTAAAGCATGAAAGTAATTGCGATAAAGCAAAAATATATTATGTTTTAAAGCCGATAGAAATAAAAAAGGGTGGATTTTTTTAGATAGTCCAAAACCAATAAGACACAGGCATTAGTTTGTGATTTAATAATATCCTGAGAGAGAAACTCTCCATGTAGCTATATGGGTAGATGGGTTGGATGATATACCGTAGCTTTGTAGATGTTACCTTGTATTTAGTTGATAACTTACCTTTGTAATAAAACATTGCTGGCAGAAGAAAGCAAAGATATTAGGAGTTTTCATCTGAGTTAAAGACTTCCATACTGTCAGACATATCGATACTGCAAGACAGCCAATGCACCCGGGGGATGTACTCGAAGATACAATTCATGAAAGAAAGAATAGCAGGAGAAGAGGTGTGAAAATGAAATGTCATTCCTTGACAGGAATGTCTGAGAATTAAGCTGCAGTGAAGTGTTACAAAGTTATTTGGTGAAAAGGCAGGAGAAGACAATTGTCAACACTTCTTCCCTTCCAACAAGTGCTGGCAACTAAGAAGTGGCTGCACAGCTAGAAGATGTAGGAGACGGTGTGAGATACAGGGAGAGGTGAAGCAATGTTTGTGTTTATTTGTGTGTGTATGATGGCATTATTATAGATTTATAGAAGCTCCTGTGCCTCTTTGGAACGTACATATATGCAGGATTCATGGCATGTGTGAAGTTTGCATTACTTGTTAGTCAACTAGACTGAAGGGAATACATGGCATGTTAGTAAAGAGTGGTTATGTGACTACACTGTGTATAGTACAATATATATGTCAGGATAGATTTGCAGAGAAGCAGCTTTTTTTACCATTGTCATTTCAGTTTTTGATGCAAATTACAACAATAATTCATATACAATTGTCATTTGATAGCTCATCCAACAAAATCTAGCTTTCATTACTGCAGTCGGTGATCATGATCGATATGTGAAATTAGAAAAAACAAATGAATTAAATATTTACGCTATTAAATATGGCTAATCTTAAAAATGTCACTGGTAATAATTATTTATATATGACAGTTTTTTTTAAGACACTGTCCATGGTCCATCATCATTACTGAATGGTATCAACCTTTTCAACTTGCTCTTTATTAAAAAAAGTGATTGTAATTTCCAAAAGGATTTTATTGTTGTAGAGCAAATAATGACTGTCCTCCATAAGAGGACAGGATAGCATTGGGTGTTGAAATCACACGTTTCTGTTTTTTCAATGCAAAGGTAAAGTTGTGTAATTGTGTGGGCCGAAAAAGCAAGGAGGACAGTGTGGATGCAGTTGTGACCACGTTTGTTTCTTTATGTCATGCCTAAACACATCCATACCTTGACCAAAGCTACAGAATTTTAGAGAGCTCTTATCTTGTGAAACGAGTATTTTTGTGCTTTTTAAAAAGCCTTTGGCATGTTGAAGAGTCTCCTTTGGAAAAAACCTCATCAGTTGTATGACCTTGGGTTCTGGTCGTAATTGTGTACCAGCATGCACCCTCTTTTCAAATACATGCTAATGTGAGTCGCAGTCCAAAAGCTTGATGTCTGTGCCATCTCTCACCATTGGAGGCATCGCATGATCATATCCAAGTCCCTTTTTGATCCAAGTCCCCAGTAAGCAGCTAGTTCCACCATAATGGCCCCGTTCGATTACAACGTGTAAAGTACTCCATTAGTCTTCTCTGTTCATGAATCATTAAGTGCTGGTTATGATCAGCCAGTTTCATGATGAAGTGCAGATTGAGGAAATGGAAACTGCTGGAGCTGCTTGAGGTCACAGGTGGATACATTATGTTTAAGGCTAAATGAACAATGGCATGTTAAGGTAGCGTTTAAGGTCAGGTAGTTTGTGAAGTATGCAAAATCAAGAACCGTCAAACCCTAGAAAGAATGTTCATATCAAAACAAAGCAATTTAAGGCAGCTTAACTCATTTTAGATGCTTGAAATCCCTTGAGAAAAAGATGAACACAGAAAAACAAATTACCTTTGTCAAACCACTCTCATCCTCTCGTGTCCTACGCTTATGCAGGGGAGCGAGAACCGCAGTGTCAGATTTCAAACATTTATTTATTCAACAAAAATTGCAAAACCAGAGACGATAAACGTTTTTATTTATTGACAAACGCATTTGTTTCCTTACTAGTTCAATTTCTTTGAATGCAATTGTTTTTGTGAAGCATAATGAAAGAACTGTGTGCAAATATGCTTTACGAATAAGCTCTGACATGACTTGTCTGCTGCTCTAAGAGGGGATAAGCTTTGGTGCCACGTTGGCTGGAGATGTATCCATTTGTTTGTCCTGCAAGGGAGGGGCAAAAAGAAACAAGAAATGGAGAGGGTTGTAAAAACAAAGTGGTTTGATGATGTGCTTGGACTTAAAAAAAGGCAATTGAAAAGACCCATGTGAAGATGTAACAAAGACGATGGCAAGTCAAAGAGAAGCAGAAAGTGACTGTTATCCATGAGCCATGCACAGTGCTTAGGAGAGTGCAATTAATGGGTTAATCTTCGTCTCATTATTGTCATGATGGATCAGATTGCTGTCTTCCCTCAAAGGCGGCTTAATGACTCGTTGACACATATCTGAATGACTGGCTTCACCGGTGGCATCCATTAGTGTGCCACACAAAGCTCTCAGATGTGCTTAAACAAAATGGATAATTACCAAGAGCTTTCATCACTGTAATGAATAACATCAATAAAGGGACAATTCATATTGCATTTAATGCAGTCAGGCCTGCCACTGAGGAGGCCCAGGCTGTTATGAAGTCCAGTTATGATATTTCAACTCACATTTGTCATTCTTTTGTTTCGATGCAGCAATCAATTACAATAATACCCAATGACAAAGTCTGATTAAAAGGCTGCAGAAACAAAAATATCTGACTGTATCATTGACTCTGTGTATTTGATAGAGCCATTCTTAATGCCAGACCTCATGCAGTACAGGCTATAATAACAAGGTGGCAATATTACCATAATTACAGATCTTCTTCCTCTTCCAGCTGCTTCCCTCTCTTCCTCTGCCCCTCCCCCTCCGGTTTATGTTGTTTCTTGCTATTGTTAATGCTCAACCTCTAATGGCCATGGCGTCTTCCCCGCCAATGCTTAAAAACGTTTGTCTGTCTCCTCCATCCCCTTACTTATTTAATAATGAGACCACACAAGGCAGTGTCTCTATTCATAATGGGGCAGCAGCGGAGCCATCTTAGTTGGCATACAAATCATGACGGCGGGGGCAATGCAGCAGGAGAGATCGAATTGAGAGACAAATTAGACCTCTGCTACTGATTGACTCAAAAATCGGTTGAACTTGGTCCCTGTTGATGTGGGAGCCTGGGTTCTGTGAGTGTGTTGGAAGTCTGCGCCTCCTGCGCTCACACACACTTTGCACATATCTAAATACGGAGATCTGAAGGCATTGGCGTGTTTGTGCCCGTGTTGTTTCGACGTTCTGATGGTTGTCGGTGGCTGTGACAAGCACGCCTCGATGTTTATTCCTCTCTATCTGCGCTGGAGAGTTCAGGATCCCATGCCACCCTGTCTCATCTCAAAGAAAACAACAAATAATATCTCCCAGTTTGAAACAACAGACCTGCAGAGGGGTGTTTCGGGAAGGAAATATTTGCTTTAATAATGATTTCAGCATGGTTGACTGTCTGAGAACCGCTCATACAGGTCTCTGTGTTTAAACAAATGCGCTAACATACTTTGTATTATATGAGTGCATTTATAGGTTCATTCTGTATAATCATTTATAGTAAATGGGAAACCCTATTAATTCTACAGCTCTATTTACAGGAACATAATTGTAATGGTTCACCTGCTCTGCATTACATGTATTCAAATAGATGTCCTCCATATTATATCCTAAGAAATCCCACGAGCATCATGATTCGTGAGGGGAAGCCGTGATAATCTGGAAAACAGGGACAACACTTAGTACGCAGGTGCTGGTATGAGCTAAACAAAAAGCCAAGGAAGGCCAGCAACTGTCTGTGGGGATTTAACCATGTAACAGCTTTGATGCATTTTAAATTGACCTCAAGCATACTTTGGAGACAAGGAGAGAGGGCAGAAACACACAAAGCAGACGATCAATTACTATTCTATAATTGGACAGGGCTTTAATGAGGCTGGCGGATGCAGGCTTGTGCACCTTTGTCAGCTGGAGTCACTGACGTGGGTGGCCCAATCAAAGCATGTCCTCATTAGCATATCTCCGCACATGCAACCCTAGCCCTCAGAGTGACCGGCCCTTCAAATAGAAGAGTTTATTATAGGGTCCAATTTCCCAGTGGTGGCTGACCCCTACTCATTTTTGCATTGCAAAATAACTCAGAACTGACACGGTAGTATTTTATTCCTCAGGGCACAGCACCAAACCAAACATCATAATTAAAGGGGGAAAAAAAGAGACAACCAAAACTGATTATATTAAAAATAATCATTGAATAATGACTGAGGGAATATCAAAGCAGATGTTTTATCACATGCTGCAACAAAGTAGTTCCAGCTTTTGGCTTCAAAGCAAACAGTGGGAGGGTAAGGTAGCAGCAAGTGATTTGGTCTAATACATCTGCTCCAGTGACCCACTCATCCCCAACATCAAACATTTGAGCTGAGTCAAAGGTACTGAATCCTGCAACACAAATCCAAAACAAGGTTTACCAATCCTTTCTTCCTGGTAATGTGTTTAACTGCTGGCTCTGAATCTGCGTCATGTGTGATGTTGGTATTTTGTATTACTGTCTCATGTGTAATTGTTACACATTAATTTATTCATATGATTATGGTTTTAGTTTGCACTACTGCTTTATCTGTGTGTGTATGTGCGGGGGTAGACTTGCACAGCTCTTTATCTTTCATGTGTCTGTGTGTTTGGGTAGGGGGAGAGGCAGATGATGAGGATGCATCATCGAACAATTCATCATCTAGAGATGTTGTTTTGCTTCGTGTTTGCTGATTTTGTGTATACTGTTTACCGTCTTTGTGTACATGTTTACACTACTGACCAAATGAGTTTCCTACAGGCACAATTAAGTTAATCTAGGTATGACTTGATTATATATGATCTGTAATAATAATAATACACAGACACGCAAAAAGGTATATAGATGTGGTCAATTATACTATACCATGGTCTTGGTGAATATTCAATACCTAATAGGCTAAGGGGCGGGACATCTCTTAGCTGTTGACCAATCAGAGCAGACTGCAAGCTCTGGTTTCAGACAGAGGATGAAAAGAGGTGCTGCAGCAGAGGCATTATGAGAATAAAAAAAAGGAAAAGGTGTGATCTTTCCTTTATAAAAAAAACAAAAACAGAGGGTGGCAGTACAAACTTAAATGAGAAATATCAGAAAGAAATACTTTTCACACATACAGTAGGCAGCTTTAGTTTTAACCAGTAATGACATCCAAATGATGTAAATGTGAGCATTTTTACATTATATACAGTAAATATACATATGTGTATTACGTGCCACTCTGTAATCATCTAAATGGCAAACAGTACACTTATCCCACACTATTACTCTGGAAGGCATAGTTTCAGATAAATAAGAACGCAGACGCCAGTCGAGCTGCTGGTTGAAACGCACCATTACGCTAGTCTAACCAACAATTGCCAACTTACAGATAAAACAGTAGGTTCATGATGTGTTGGGTGCAGTCTGAATACAACTTCATGTTATGTCTTTCTTTCTGATGCACACATTAATCACATATGGTACTATATAATTAGGAGTAGTTTAGGGTTCAGACAGGAGGAATAAAGGATCAAAATTAATGGATTCCATTTCCCATGTGAAAAGTGCAATGATAATTACAATGCTATGGTCATGAAAGACCTGTCGTGATATTTAAAGAGCAACAATGAAGAAGAAGCATAATGAAGCTTATTTTAAATATACTGTATAAACTGGTCAAGAGAAATGTTTAATTTTGAGGTCAAGCTTAGTATTCTGTGTTAGGGAAAGACAGAAACATTTAAAAATCTGTTTTATTCTCATCCAAACACCCGGCAGATTTGGCAGGACCTTGAAAGATGGTTGTCACTTCCTTTATAATGGAAAATCTTATTTTATTTAACAAATTCGTGATTTATTTTATGAGAATGAAAGGATGTTTTCAACAGAAAGACTATTGTTGAAGAAGCAATTTCGAAATATACTCTTATATATAAGCAGTCTGTCAAATAATATCATATTTTTGTCCTAGTCTATTTTTTTTTAGCTTCTATAAAGCTCTCAAATTAATTACTTAATTGTTTTACTCCCTCCCCACACAAAAAGTGTTTTTCTGTTCTGTTAATACGCAGCTCCTAATTAATTACTGCCTTTGTTTTTTTATGAGAAAATAAAATAAAAACAAGCTTGTGTTATTAAATAAGAATATTCATCGAAATATGTCTTGAATATCTTCCACATAATCTTAAAAGGTACTTGCACACTTGTATCTGAATTTCAACTAAACTACGTCACGCAAGTAGACACTAAACTAATTGGAAATACCACAACTTCGGTACAGACACTCAGTTTACTGTTTGATTCATCATGTACCCGGTGCACAGAGCGCTCTCCATCAAGACAAAGCAACTCCAAGTGACTGCTCCTGTTTTTACAATCAAAGTCAACATCCTGTGTTTTGTCTGCACAGCTGACGCCTCATTATGGTTAGATCACTTAAACCGTAATGTTGTCTCCAGGAAGCAGCCAAGTATTCATGTTTATGTAGTCTGAAACATAAAAATTGACATTTCAAACTTTCCCCGTCTCAAAAGTTACAGGACAGGATCTGGCAGCAGCATATGGTTGCATGACAAAGTGTGAGTTGTTTGAATATAGGAGCGATATTTCAGCTTTTTCAGTGAAGTTCTTTTTTTAAAGCCTGTCAATTTGCTTTGTATTTATTCCAAAAAAGCTGAATTCTTGGATAGATGTGATTGTCACCAACATATTTCACATCACATTTAATCGGTTCTCATTTGATAGTCAACATGTAAGCTCGTAGTTTTGAAAAAGAACAAACATACCTGTTAGTTGGTATACTATTCAGAGAGGAATACAAGTTTTGGCCCCATCTGCTCAAGCCTCCACTCTTGAGTAACACTTCATTAGTGGAGCATCTCTCCTTTTTGTTGGATGGTTGTCAGAAGTGGATGTTGAAAGTAGAATTCAGAAACAGCCAGTGCAATCCTGTTTAATATAATAACAAATATGTTTAAAAAGTGCTAATCAGCAAACATGTTTTGATGGAAATGTCACACACGATCACCATTTTTGTAATTAATAAACATTTTTGATTAACATATCTGCCTAGTTGCAAAATATTTATACTGAACGAACATATCAGTAAAATGTTCGCCTAAGAATTTAATTAGTTTTCCCCATGATATCTGTTTATAGCAACTAAACATGATTCATGTTTTTTTACGTTTGTTTGGACACTCACAGCAATTAGTCTATTGATCAAGGAATTGGTTCATCAGTTGGGTGCAATCAAACCATTCAACGTTTTTAAAAGTAGCCACAGCCAGAACTCAAACATATGTAAATCCATGTAGAACATTTTATGAAAATGTGGCATGTGGAAAATGTTTGTTTCACGTATTATTTGAGGAACGTAAGTTGTAACCCTACACCAGTGGTTCTCAAAATGGGGGGCGCGCCCCCCCCTGGGGGGCGCAGAGGCATGCCAGGGGGGGCGCGAGAGACCAGGAAGAAAAATGGTTATACAAAATTAATAAAAAATAAATAAATCATAATTTGAAAAATTATTGATTCGAAATAATAAAATAATATGATGCAGTACAGTACTATTACGTCTGGGTCTCTGTGTTTCATTAAAGCTCGGTGTGTGTGTGTGTGTGTGTGTGTGTGTGTGTGTGTGTGTGTGTGTGTGTGTGTGTGTGTGTGTGTGTGTGTGTGTGTGTGTGTGTGTGTGTGTGTGTGTTTAATCAACTCCTCATATCTGTTCAGAAACTGGACAAAAGTTAAAGATGTACAAACCACAGACTGTCTCTGTCATGACGAATACAGTCGCTGCTTTAATTCTGTCTTTAGGACGTTGTTGTGAGTGTGGACGGAGCAAGCTACAACGTTAGTGAAGCCTGATCGATCCAATCTCCATTCACAAAACGCGCATTTTAAAAGGTTTTGCATGCCGTCTTGTCTGCACACTTGTCAAAGCATTAAAGCATGTTGTTTACTAACCGTTATCAGTATTTAGTTACTTCGGCATCATTTTGAAACGTGTATTACAATTAAATCACGGTAACATAGGTTAATTTGGTCGTAGTTGGTTTCCACCACAGTATTTACATGGATATAAGCCCCCGCCCCTCTTCCCTTTCTGTAACAACGCCATTGAAAAAAGGTCATGAATAAATCTGTTATTCAAAGAGACAGTGTTGGAGAGGTCTCTTTTGTCATTGAGTTTTTTGTGGTAACCCTGAGCAGGAAACAATATCTTGACAGTTTTTAGAACACCTAGAAATACATGTTGAAAAGTTATTGAGCCAACTCAAGCATTTGGCATCTGCCAGTGGTTTTTACAATGGACCATATGGACTGTAGTCATAAAATTCACCCCCTTGCTTCTGTCAGCCACTAATGGGGTTAGGCAAGGGTATTTGCAATGTTTGACAAAGGACTTAAAGTATACAGAATGCAGAATTACTTAAATGAACCGAGTGAACAAATGCAAATCTCCCTCTTGGTTAGCCCAACTAGACGAAGCCAAGCCCTTACAAATCTTAACCCAATCTTCCGTTGAACAAAAGTGGTAATCCTTTATTTATTAATAAAATCAAATTGAGCAAATGAGACTTTGGGTTGCTGTCTTGTCTATTATGCTGGAACTTGAAACCGTGGAATTCCTTTCAGACAAATTGAAGCCTTGTCTCCATGCGCACCAGGCATTTTATGGTAGGTTTAGCAGGGAAATCTCAAAGGCTCATTAGATGTCTTCTGGCTCTGCTTGGCAGCTAAAGGGTATCTGCAATTCTTATCTGAAGTGGCAGGCTCCACTCAGATAAGACGTGATATATTATGAAATTAGGCCGCACAAAACTTTTAAGAGACATGAACCCACGGAGGAGAGGAATGTTTAATGTCACTGCAATATTGTGGCACAGAGTTAACTCGAGGCCCAGAGCGCTGTAGCCTCGTCTCCAGTTAAACTGATGGGCCACATCATTACCGGGCTTCCACTGTGGAGAGAGGGACAGGCAGGTACGAGCAGGGAGAAAAGGACAGAGCAGCGCCTGGGATCAGCTCGGTGAAGCTGCTGGGGCTCAGCTGCCCACATATGCAATTCAAATGCAGAGGCTGCGACAGGGTTGAGCCGGACCAGGTACATCTGTATCTCTTCCGGCTCGATGTGGAGGAGGTGGTGAGTGACAGCAGGTGGGGATGCAGCCCAATTAGAGCAGAGCTGTTGGAGGATGATGAATGGGGCAGGTTTAGAGAGCCTAGGAGGAACGTAGGCATAGGCAGGCTGGAGATGCCCACAGCTGTCTCACTGGATGAGCATAAACATGCTGAGGGGCTCCTCCATACCAAATAATGCAGCCCGCACCCACAGGCTGGTGTGTGTGTGTGTGTGTGTGTGTGTGTGTGTGTGTGTGTGTGTGTGTGTGTGTGTGTGTGTGTGTGTGTACTCCTGTCTCTTTCCACCTCTCTTCCACAGGTTTTGATAGTTATCAGCTCCCATCATTGAGTGCCATTGCATTGATCTAAATATAGAGCTTGCAGCTTGATACTCACCGTAGGTAAATATAAAGGGGACAGTGTGAAATGTACCAAATGCATCTCTATGATTTACTGCACAGAAGGCTATCGTGTAAAGGCTGCCCCCATCACCTGTTGCTACGGGATATAATCATGGCGCAACTGCCATGTCGAGCTATCACGATCTACTTAGAAATGTTGGTTTAGTTCTGCCCAGCATTTGTAATCTAAACCCATGTACAAAATGAAGCAATTCAATGCTACTCTTGAGTATTGATGGAGCCTTTTTATTTCTATAAAAATCTAGTTCTATTCAAGAGAACGTTTCATTAGATGTAGAATATACATTTAAAGAGAAAATCACACATAATCACGGTTTGTGCTACGGTAGTCTCTGTACTGATGTCGGGAGTGAGTCTGTAACAAGAAATGTAAATCCGACTTTATAACTTGTGCTGATTGTGGGGCTCCGGCACACCTGCAGGTGAGGGAATATCTTCTGAACCTTTGTGGAAGAGATTAGTAGAGCTTTATAATTCAATTTCATTACTGTATGAAATAGGAAGAGACTTCTTGCAGGCCACCTGTCTACTCCTGTCTTTCTGTGTCATTACCTTAATCCCCTGGAGTTATGGGGGAAAGGCGCTTAGCTCCCCATCTCCTCTATAATGTAGGGTTGGTTCAGCAGTGTCTTTGAAAGTTAATTATATAAACTTCCTGTTTGCACACTGTGAAATAGATATTGGGCGGGTTTTTTGCAGGGAAGGGCGTGATGCAGCAGAGCAGTGCTTGGCATGAAGAGCATACATTTTACCTGTTAATTCCCTCATGAGTTACCTCACCTTGCATCAGTTAGTGGGAGAGGGGGAATGAGCAAGGCAATCGAAGAACAGATACAGTAGATTAAAGAAAGATAAACAGCTTTAGATGACTGTAAGAGAGGGATGAAGAGGAAGAGAAGAGACGGGGGATACAATTAGGAGAGCGAGCACATCAATGAAAGAGAGAAGGCATGATGGTGTTCTGTATCGGCAAATACATTTGTTTTATTGCACCATCTGCCACAGAAACTAACCTTTATCATAATCAATGCTTATCCGTGACTTGAATGAAACCAAGGAAATCATTAGCATACTGTATGTGGATAGCTTCCACTTATAGCCACTTCTAAGTAAAGCTAAGAAATTAGGGAGTGTGAAAATTACACTGCCCACATTCACCAAATGGCAAAAATGACACCATGCAGAGGATGTGTAAACCCAATAGTCCCTCAGTTTCTCAACAGCAAGTCTTATTTAATGCCTGCCAAGCTTACCAATCACTGATAAGTACCATGATAGAATACAAGCCATATTTCAGGTTTTTAAGAAAATGAAATGGACACAGTCAGATGAATATGTTTGAAGTTGAACACACATGTCATCAATATCAAGTATTATTAGTATTAGGATACAATTATATAACCTACAAAAACGTAGCAAAAATATGGTGAATAGCTTAATTTCCATAGCTTGTTTTTGCAATACCTTCATTAGTATCGTCAATTGCATAATCCTTTAAAGGTGACATGTCATGCTTTTCCGGTTATTACCCGTCCCCTTGTGTGTTATGAAGGTTTTTATGCATGTAAACGGTGTGCAGAGTCAAAACCCTCAAAGTACACCCTGTAGCGAGTAAAACTCTAAAACAGAAAATACCTCCCCAAAACGCCTCGTTGGAGATACGTCATTGTCCATTTGATTCTTCCAGGTACATCATGATGTCATGTCGTCCCCGGAACGAAATGGACCAATCCGTGGAGCCGTTACGTTAAGCCCCCGCTGATTGGTCCAAATTGACCAATCCACGGACTTCCTCACACACTCAGTGCAGGCAGCTCTGCTGATTTCTCCTCCCTGGCTGCAGGCTGATTACAGACAGTTGGGATCGCGGCGAAATTCTCTCTGCAGACCCATTCTCACAGCGTTTATCTACCTTTTTGTTACTCAATATCAAGCCACACTTATTGTTTTTACTTCGGCTGTGACTTTGTGTGTGCTCAGGGTGAGTTTGGCTGTGTTTCGCTGTGTATCGCTAAACAAGGAAATCACACCTCCACGGAGCTCAGCGCGATTCACAACGTCCCGACTGGTCCTGACCAATCGGAGCACACTGGGCTCACAGGGAGGGGGGGGGGGTGGGCAAGAGCTGCAACGAGCCGTTTAGTGGAGAGAATGAATACTGCTGAATACACATACTATACAGAGATGCTGTATGCGAAACCAATGTGAGTTTGGAAAATTGCACAATGTAAATCTATTCTAGTAGACCTCAACAATGGAATTATGATCAGTGGAAATGGCCATGACATGTGACCTTTAAAATACTGACCAAATATTTGGATTAAATTCAGAGGGTCATTATAGTAAAATAATAATGATGGTCCTTTCTTAATGTTACTATTACGGCTGTACCTAAATACTATATCCACTGTTTCTGATTAGTTGATTACTGTATTAGTTTAATCTTGAAAACATCAGAAAACAGTGAGGAACGATCATTACAACACCTGAATGTAACCTCTTCAATTATTAGCTTCGTTCAACCATTAATTCAAATTCCAAAATGTTAAGTTTATAATGATATAAAACAGGAAAAATAAGGAAATCCTCACATTTGAGAAGCTGAAACCAGATAACAATTGAATTTCTCTGATTTACAACGTTGTTTCCATTAGTTTTAAATGTCACCTATTATGCAAAATGCACTTTTTCCTGTCTCTTATACATAAACATGTGTCCCCTCTGTGTAAAGAGATTCTAAAAGTTTCAGGAAAAAAGATTGGCTCTCTTTTTGTCCTGATCCATTTATATAAAAACCGGTCTGAAAATGAGCTGATCAGATTTTGGCCACTTAATGATGTCATAACGAATTATTGGCTTGTGTAACTGTGAAGCTGACCGTTGAGCGGCCCAGACCAAGCAAGGAGGCAGAGGCAGAACGTCCAAAAATATAACCCGACGTGGGCATTTATTAAAATCTTGAGCACAGGACACAGCCTCAATCTTGCTGTTCCTGTGCACACAGCCACCAGCCTCAAGGATCTCACACACCCTACCAGCCTCCCAACAGACAGGGAAACAGAGCCTAAATACACACACTAATCAGCACAACAAGACACAGGTGAGGGGGGGAGGAGAAGTTACCTTCGTCACAGTAACCATTAGCCAATCACCAACCAAGGTAACCCCCCCACCCACACCTTATCACCTGAATCTCCTCCTAGAGCACCATTGTGTTATTTGTAACCAAATATCTCTCAGTGGGGAGTGGCTCCTTATTTTCATCTAAAGTAACAGACAGAGAATCAGCACTTTTGAAACAGGGCTGAAACAGAGGGGTTTATGGGATGCTGCAATGATCTGTTTGGTATTTCGAGCCAATCACTTCAGAGACATGTTTTGAATATATATGAGACCTATCATATATTGATAAAAAACAGTATAATAGGGGACCTTTAACCTGTTAAGCCCTGAGCCTGTTTTTCAGGTCTCAGGCTCGAAAATGACATTCCCAGAACAAATGACTATAACTTCTCTTCTAAAAGGGGTACATTTTTTCTCAAAGCAATTATAAACCTGTGAGTTGGATGTAGAAAAGTCAGAATCAATATAGATTTTTTACATTTTAAAGTAAATTCAGATTGAACATGGTAAGAACATGTAAATGATAGTGTCCGTCCACAAAATAAACATTACTTATAGTGAAAACCACCCTTGAATGATGGGATTGTAGATTAAAAGCTATAGGAATTATAGGAATATAATAAGTACCCTGTATCAAGATTGATGCAAAACAAGTGAAATTTGACCTTTTTCGAGAGATTTAGAAAAAGAAAAAAACACTTCTGGGGGCCTCCGGGTTGAACCTGTTTTGTAATTCAACCAACATATAACATATTGTTTCAGCTTTAAAAACAACTTCACAGAATATGTTTTTAATGGACATGATATGGCGTTACAGAAACAATACCCAATTCCATGTGGAACATTTAGTTTTTAACAAATGTCAACGATACTTCACCTTTTAAATCCCAGGCCTCACCTGGAAATGTGATCATAATGTTAGATGATTCAATTTGACAACAGGAAAGTCATTTTAAAAGGAATCTAGTTTTAATTTATTGATCTTAAGACATGCACAGAGTTTCAATTGAACCTTTTCCTCAAGTCAAGAATTTCACCTTGTAGAGTTGAAGGTTGGGGTCTCTGGGCTGACAGGCTGGTAATCCGCCCTCCAAAACGTTTGTGTTCAAACACTAATCACCGCCTCCGGCATAATTGACTGATCCCAGTTTGGCTTGTGTTAATTTATGTATGCAACAACAGGAAAGCTTAAAGACAATCCTTGGGTGTCATCTACATGATAGATCTCTCCCCTTGTGCCCTTGTCGCTGCGTGAAGTCTTATATGTTTACATATCTGGATTTGACAGCCTTGGTGTTAAAAATGCAGGCTTCTGGGCAATTGCATCACATGGTTCCACCCACACCTAAAAGCGTCTTTACAAGAAAGAAGGTGAAACTTCTACCACTTATTTCGAGACATGTAACATATTTCTACGTTTTAAAGTATAGATTGGTGATGAAGAAATGCTTTGATTCTGCTATAAGGCCAATGTTTTTCTTATAAGACTTATAGTGAACCAGCACGTCAGGACTATGCGTTTGAGATGGGAGAGTGAACATGTTGAATTATATATCAAAGGCATTTATGCTGCAACAGCGTCATTCATTTATGTTGTATCCCCATATATTAAAAGGTTCATATATTAATAACTTTATAACAGGTAAACGTACCTCTACGTTCATAACGATGATGAGTGGTTGTGGTTTTATATTCTCTATTATAGATTCAATCATATTCCTTCCCTCTATAAACCCTTTTCTAAAAGGATTGCGAATAAAGTTAATGACTAACTATGGGCCATTATACGGTTTAATGATAATAACGTCTATTAATACAACAAATTCAAATTGTCCCTGGTGCTGAAAGTCCTAGTAAAGTATTTCTAGACACAGGGAGCTGGAACAAGGCATAGCTCGTGCAGAATATATGCAACATTCTGAATTTTTCCATACTTTATATCAAATCTATTTGTATTTTCTGTGCTGCCAGATATCTAATGCATTTAAAGAAAAAGGCTGGTGATGGTGTACATTATCCTCAAATTGGCAATAAGTCCCATGAAAAGAAAAAGCAACACAACATTAGTCCCATCTCTCAGTACTTCCCCACTGTGCCTGTTTGCTCCTATTGGAGACATACATCTGGTCCAAACATAGTTTTACATGACTAAATATTGGTAATAGTGAGTGGGATTATTCACTGTGCTTTGCACTTTTATATTTTTCAGACCGGGAAGAAAAATATATACTATTACTAGAGAATATCTGTCATATATTTTATCTTACCTCATGTCCCACACTCATATAACCTTGAGTGCATTTCAGATGTAAGCTTACCATATGAGCACAACATGCCATCTGTAGTGTCTGCCACGAAGATGGAGATCCATACTGGAGGGTCAGCTGGGGTTAGAGTAAGGAGTTGGAGACTGGGTCTGAACTTGGAGGGTCATCTGAAGAAGTGGCTCTGTCTGTTGTTTGTTGTTAATCTGAAGAAACGAGAGAATCAACCCTTTTTTCCCTAACACAACCATGCCTTGAGAAATTAAATGTATTACTTGCAGCAGAAAATACAACATGAGAGGGATTTAATGCTATATATTTTGTAATAACATAATGAAGAAAATTATGTTTTCCTCTATTATACCTATTTCTTTTGGGACATTTTCATTAAATAGAGACAGGAGAGGAGGAAGAAGAGGTAAAAAAGGTCTCTAGTGGCACTCAAAATGGTGACATAACAGTTCATGGTTGGCCATGTGCACTCTAAAAACGAATTCAGGCGACCTTTCACCTCCACTTAATTAAATGCATGGTTGCAAGATAAAAATGTGAGTTAATTGAAATTTTAGATAAACATTTTAAGTTGCAAACATTAATTTATAAGTTGTGTTGACGTAATAATGTTGGTAATTACATCAACTTAATACAGGGTTTCCCACACATAGACTATACTTGGGCGGGCCGCCCAGGTATATTAACGGCCGCCCAAGTATATTTTGCGACCCATTTAGGTATTTTTTTATTTATTTTTTATATAATTTTTTTTTTTTATTATTATTTTTTTTATTCGTCCGTGACCACGACGCCATCTGTGATCGATTAACTTGTGGACAATGATCCCTCGCTCCCTTGCTCTGATCTCGCCTCCTTCTGGCCTGTTAAGTGGCCTGCCTCACACAGGGTGACTGGCTGTCCACATGATGTGGCCTGCCGACATGGCCACTGTCATACAGATCATAAATCAAAGCCCTTGATTGGTCTGTGTGTCATTCAAGCTCGGGAGAACCTCAGCTCAGGTGAGGTAAAGGACTCTCTGAGTGTTTAGATAGTTAACTTAGTCTAAGTTCTCAGTGGTTCTCAAACGGTGTGGTCACCATTTATGTAAACACATATTTCCATTTGAGAGGGTAGAGATTGGTCTAATGGATAGTGAGGTGGGCTGAAGATCGGAAGGCTGTGAGTTCAAATCCCGCCAGGAACACCACCACTAGTGTGCCCTTGAGTAAGGCACTTAGCCCTTAGTTACTCCAGGGAGAATGTCCCTGTAATCGGTCATTATAAGTCGCTTTGGATAAAAGTGTCAGCTAAATGAAATGTGATGTGATTAGTAAAATATGCATGAATAAATAAATAAAAAGTTAACTAGGTGAAAAAAGGTAAGATACACTTTTAAAACTTGTTGAGAGAAAACTAGTCTTTGCTGCTGCCTCAAAGAGGAGCAGGGGGAGAGGAGGGAGACAGGAGAGGCTGATTCAGGAGCACAGACACACTCACAACTATAAATGAACCAAAAATAAATTAATAAACAAGTTTCAGTGTTTTTTTCATATTGGAAAAGGTATGTTATTGGTTATGGCCATGATTTTATGATTATTGAAATGTATACAGTTCTGTTTAATATAGGTGTTTCCATAGATCTAGTCTCTTTATTTTCCCCTCAAAATGCACCAGATTGATGCATTTAACTCCAAAATAAAATCTTACCGGGGGGGCATGCCCCTGGACCCCCCTAGAGGATTTGAGGTCGACCCCCACTAAAAATCACATGGATAGGTTCCTAAATACATTTATAAATACATTTATTTTTTTAAATAGTAACCCATTTCCATATGTTCATGTGTGGGTAGTAGATTTAAACTATAGGGCTATCATTATGGGCCCTGCCTGTACCTGTTCGCTCTGCCATCGCGTGAAGGGTCTGCTAACAAGCGACCAACAGAAAGGTCAATGTTAATGTTGTTGCACGTCACCTCAACCCCCCCCCCCCGCTACCACCACCCCCCCAAGTATATTTTAGATCTGTGGGAAACACTGTAATATTGTGTGTAATTTGAACTCTGATTTCTGCGTTAATTGACTTAAAACTAAATTCAAGTTGTAGTAAGTAATGCAATTGGCTTGATAACTTAATTGTTCTACACCTTGAGTTAAGGATTTCAAGTCCACTCCCACTTAACATGCCTGGACAAGTTCCCACAGTTAAGACAAATATAAATATACAAGCGACATTTTAAGGTGAGTGTCATCTTTTGTCATTCAAATACAGTTCAAACCGGAGAGACGTGATTTAAGAATTACATATTTATTGTTTACACGTCATATGAATGAAATGATTGCCATGATAATACAACAGGAGAATGTAATGGTGTTTGGCGATTAGGCCCCGGTTTGCAGGATAATCATTCAGGAGGGAAAGCACCGCTCCGATGAAATCCCCGGGGTCTAGACACTGGTGGTGGTGATGAGTAGGTGAGACCGGTCTGAAGGAGGAAGGTTTAGCTTTGTCCTGAAGGAGACAGGAGGCGAGAGGGGTGGAGGCGGGTTGCGTGTGATCATCTGCAATGACAACTGACAGGGAGGAAGAGCAGGCATTTAAGGCATTTAGCATGTGCAGCGATTGGCTGCTGAGGGGTGACGCCCTCGTATTTAATGAGGGGGGAAGGGAGCCATAGAGTGACGTGTGAGTGACTCGAGTTAGGTCTTCCTTATTGAACTTGCGCTAAAGCTTTCATTTCAAACCGGAGAGACGTGATGTAAGAATTACATATTTATTGTTTACACGTCATATGAATGAAATGATTGCCATGATAATACAACTGGAGAATGTAATGGTGTTTGGCGATTAGGCCCCGGTTTGCAGGATAATCATTCAGGAGGGAAAGCACCGCTCCGATGAAATCCCCAAAACCAGTGAAGTATGAATACTGAGATGAACTGAGTTGCTTACCTTGTGGGGTGACTGGTGATCTGGGAAGGAGAGATAATAGATTAACACGTATATGAGCGACACTGTGCCGGAATCACTGCCGGAGCTTACTGGTCATGCTGAGACTCTGACTGCCGAAATCAGTGCCGGTCTTACCTGAAAACGACCTACGGGTCGCATGCCTGGCCAGCAGGGCTTGACTACGCCGAGGAGCGAGCGGTTTCGTTTTGTAACGGTGGCCCAACGTCTACGACACCGAAGTGTACGGTGGCCTTCCGCCACGCCTGACTTCGCAGGCTATATATATATATATATATATCTTTTTCTTTACTCTTCATTTCTTTTTCCTTTGTTTTGTAACTGGCACCGAAGTGTACGGTGGCCTTCCGCCACGCCTGACTTCGCAGGCTATATATATATATATATATATATATATATATATATATCTCTTTTTCTTTACTCTTTCTTTCTCTTTCCTTTGTTTTGTAAATGACACCGAAGTGTACGGTGGCCTTCCGCCACGCCTGACTTCGCAGGCTATATATATATATATATATATATTTTTTTTTTTTTCTTACTCTTCATTTCTTTTTCCTTTGTTTTGTAACTGACACCGAAGTGTACGGTGGCCTTCCGCCACGCCTGACTTCGCAGGCTATATATATATATATATATATATATATATATATATATTTTTCTTTCTCTTTCCTTTGTTTTGTAACTGACACCGGAGTGTACGGTGGCCCGAGTCCACGCGGACTGCAGGAAATACATTTTACACTGATACGTTTGAGCAAGGCCTGGGAATGAAATACCTGTGTGCCGGAGATGAAGCCCGTTACATGTGGTTGCAGCGTGAGACGAGACATTATTCCCTGTGGGCGGGGCCCGCGGAATTAGGACAGGAATGCAGTTTTGAATATCGGGAACCTTAGTGAGACATGTATACTTGTGAATGTGTTTGAGCCACCACCAGTTATATGTATAACTACCATAGTTAGGGTCTGAGAGATCTTTGGGAAGCCCGTACGGCGCTGATGTCCGGACGAATGAAGGTTGTGAAGGCGGAGGAGGACCACCGTCCTAGTTGTTGTAGGGATGAGGTAGAGAGACCTTGATTAGCAGCAGAGGTGGCTGCACCTATCCTGAAGGAATGCCCCGGGTATGATATGGGTGATAGGCTGGATTTAGTGAGAACTTGCTTGAGGTAGAAATTGACGGGGCCATGACCCTGCGAACCACTCTCCCTGGAAGAAACCCCCCAAAACCCATGGATGGGCGGCATCCGTGAAGACCTCATTGAGTCAGAGGAACGCACGAGGCCATCGTAAAATAAAGAAATTCCGTTCCAGTGGGCGAGCAGGAGGGACCAGAACCGAAGGTCTGAGCGGCAGCCTTCGTCTAAGAAAACGCAGTCATGGAGGTTGTCGACCGCTGATGCTGCGTCCAGGAGGCGGGAGATGAACGAGCGCCCCTGGGGGATGACGTGCATGGCGAAGTTGAGGTGTACGAGAAGGGAGAGCGACTGTTGTTTTGTGATAACTTGTTGCTCGCAGTATGACTTGGTGATGTCCTGGATGCGCTGCGATTTGTCTGAGGGGAGAGACGCCTTCATGTCTATGGAGTCGAGGATGATGCCTAAGAACTCTAAGCGTGTGACGGGACCTAACGTTTTCTCTTTGGAGAGAGGGACACCTCACTCCTGAAGCAGTGTTTAAGCTTGACAAATGAGATCCCTGAGCTGTCCTGTGGCGGGTTTATGGGGAGGAAGTCGTCCGGTAGGTGAAGGACGGAGGGGATTCTGACGATGTTCAGCAGGATCCAATAGAGCGCTTCCGAGAAGGAATTGAAGATGCAGGGGCTGCTTCTGCACCCGAAGGTCAGGCGAACGCGAAGATAGAGTTTGGACTCCCACTTAATACCGAACAAGTTCCACTGAGACGGATGAATGGGGATGATTTGAAGGCATCGGTAATGTCCGCTTTGGAGAGCCGAGCTCCGTGCCCTGTGAACTTGATCATCTTTATTGCATTATCCACTGAGGCATGGTGAAGGGAGAACTGATCTGGAGGGATGATGCTATTGACGCTGCAGAATGGGCCGGAGCAGGGAGCGGACAGATCGAAAATCAGCCTTTTATTTACGTGTGGCTATTCCGATGGGATTTGAACGGAACACTGAGAAGGGGGAGGAGCTAAAAGGACCGATTATATATCCTTTGAGAAGTTCTTTGTCGATGAGCTGGGAAACTATGTTGGGTTCTTTAGCGGCTGACTGTAAGTTTCTTGCTACGAAAGTCACTGTGGGAGATGGGAGGACCCCTACCCTGAAGCCTTGGGAGAGCCCTGACGGGAGATAGTCAACAAACACGGAATCTGTAGATAGCGCAGCTGCTAGCTGAGGGATGTTAATGGGAGTGGAGGGGTGATATTCCAGAAGGTTTTTTTTAAATTTTTTTTAGTTATTTATTTATTTGTTGATGTTTCTGGCGCAGAGCCACTGTGACGGCCCGTCCACACGGTGGCGTGCGTTACAGCTTCCAAACGCTTCTGCCCATTCACTTTGAATGGGGTGACGTCACTTTTAGTAGAACTGTATTTTGAGAAGCGACGTGGAGTGTTTGCTGGCGTTGCTCGCTTCAAAAAGTTGAGCAATGTTCAACTTTTGGCGCCTCGGCAGAAGCGTCAGCCAATGAAATCCCGTTTATGCAAATCTGCCGGTACAAGCGCTAGCCAATCAGACCGCGTGTATGTTGGGAGAGACTACGCAGGTAATTCCTCATATTCCAAAAATGTGAGGGAAAATTCATTATGGCGGTAGTGAATCACCCGGTGCTGTATGATCAGTCTCTGTTCATCTACCGGGATACAAACCAGAGGAGCGAGGCATGGAGGGAGGAGGCAGAGACAGTGGGTGAAACTGGTAGGTTTTCGCCTGTTGGGGATTTTTTTTTTTTTTTTTTTTTTTTCCAGTTTACTTAGTTTTAACATTGCTATTGCTTTGTGTGTCGGGGGCAAGAGATTCATGTGATTGGTTGTTGCTGCTGTGCGGACCAGTAGCGTAGGCAGAAATTTACTTTAGGGTGGGCCTGTAAAAATATAGGGTGGGCCAGATTTTTCTTCTGCGCATCGGAAACTAACCACGATCCCGCCGGTACCGGTGGCAGATTACTTTTAGAATACTTCCTTTCCTCTTCTTTTTCTTCCTCCCTCCTCTTCTTTTTATCTTTTCTTTTCTCCTTTTCTTTCTATCTTTTCCTCTTCTTTTCTCTTCTTTTTTCTTTCTTCTTTCTCTTTAGAATACTTTCTTTTCCATAACAGATGGGTATGTTTTGGTGAACGGGAGACACGTATTTTACTGTTTTAATGGCTTATGAAGAGCACGAACACAACATTTTAGTGTCATTCTGGACAGCTCTCTCATCTGCACCGCACATAAAAAGAAAAACTCACCCAGACTGCATTCTTTGTACTGTCTTAAAACCTTTCCTTGGAAAAGTTTATGCATTGTAAGGTGTCCTTGGGTGCTTTGAAAGGCGCCCCTAAATAGAATACATTATCATTATTATTTATTATCTGAAACGATGTAATCACTTTTAAAACTTTTCCCAGTTACTTGCCCCATGCATTCGGCAGCAGCAGGCCATTCAGTTAGATTTAACGCCAGCTGAATATACTGATTTTTTTTCTTTTTTTTTTTTCTTTCTTTTTCTTCAGATTACGTAACACCGTTACATGTATTCCGTTACAACCCAACCCTGTGTAAGGGTCGAGTGCAAACGTTTTTGTTAAAACTAGTACCTGAGTGCAACGGAAGTGAAGCTCCTGTGGCGGAGTCTTCCAGAGCCTGGAGGCGAGCATCGATAGCTATCATGGAGCTAGCCAGGGATTGCAGGGAGCCGGCCGCGCTACTCTCCATAGGGGTGTGTGACGCTCCCGGACTGGCGAGCCTGAGAAGGGGTGGATTTTTTGGAGGGGGACGGGATCCCTGCCCTTTTTTACCTCCGCGGCTGCGGCCTCGTCCTGCTCTCTGGGAAGCTGGCTGGAGCTGCTGCCCCGGACTGGGGAGCTACGCTGGAGACCCGGTCCGAGAGCTATCGCCGCTGAGAGAGAGTGAGGCCTGGGGCTGTGGGAAAGCCCTGCTGCAGGAGCCGGGCGATGAGGAAGTCTTCCTCTGTTGATAAGCCGCTGTGGGGAGCCGAACCGGGATCGGAGACTTCCAGAGAAGGTTCGTGTTCCGAATTGTCCGAGTTGGACATCTTGAGCTAGTTGTTTCTTACGGTTTTTCTCACGAGAAGCAGTATTGTATTGCAACTACCATTGCGTGTGATCATCTGCAATGACAACTGACAGGGAGGAAGAGCAGGCATTTAAGGCATTTAGCATGTGCAGCGATTGGCTGCTGAGGGGTGACGCCCTCGTATTTAATGAGGGGGGAAGGGAGCCATAGAGTGACGTGTGAGTGACTCGAGTTAGGTCTTCCTTATTGAACTTGCGCTAAAGCTTTCATTAGATAGCCTTTTGTTGCACTGTATGGCAAATTGCTGTTTGACCAACATTAGCAGCCTTTGAACTGTGAATAGTTCTGTGAGAGGATACAAAGTAGTAGAGGCTACTGTGAGAGTAAAAATACTTTGGTTACTATTGTGATATCACTTTTTATTCAAAATGAATCTCGTGAAGCAGATCAAGGACATGCTTCTTGAGGTAGGATCGTTATTTAGAGTTGTCATTGAAATGCAAGTTGTTGGCAGTCACCCATTCAGAATATATTCATTTAGGTCATTTCTCTTTTTTTCATTTTTCAAAAATAGCACAATACAATTGAAGTACGCAGAGAACTATAGCCATCCGCTGCCTTGTCGTGTACCTTGGAGAAAAGGAAGAGGACCTTTTCAAGGAGTTTTGCGACGTAATTCAAAATCTTGAAATAAAATAAAATCCATGGGCCCAGTGGACACAGGACAAAAGCACTGCTCTATGTCAGTTACATTTTGAAGCATATTGCACTTTTGGCCACACCCCAATCAATAATATCTTAGCAACGTTCAGCATGGATAGGTGTTGACAGCAATGGCATGGGAAAAGGATTGTGTAACATTTGACAAGTGGCTTCTGCTCTTCACTTAACCAGTTCAAGTATTGTATGGAACCTGCAAAAAAGATGAGAAGATACACTAAAACTTGCACAGTTGGGATTGACAAAATCTGTCCACATGCATTTAAACACTAGGCAAAGTACTCAAAAGCACCTCTGTGTGTCTTCAGGACCACATTGCCATGACGACACACACATGCAGACTCAATAGGTGAAAACAATACCAGTGTTGCTTTAGCAGCTGGTAATAATGGCTCTGAATTCACTAAGAGTGACAGTTTCAAAAGTATGCAATTACCTAATTCATTATCTCGTATGCGCTAACCTATTATTTAATGTGCTTCAAAAGGACATGAATAACGCCTTCATCAGTGACCGGTCCACCCAGGATCTGACCATACGATGGCAACCATCGTGGTCGAGGGAAACAAATGAATGAGCAAGCATTCTGCGTTAAATGTATTCATACTGTTTGAAATAATGACTGTCGGCAGTGTAAACATCTTTGTTACATCTTTTGTAAAATGGATGTGTGTGATCTGCAGATTGGTGGCCATTGAGAGTTTGTTTCTGTAGTTTTACAAAAACTTTACAGATTTGACATTTTTGGCACTGGTTTTAAATATGCAAAGGCCTCTAACTTCGATGTGATGGCAGCATTTATTTGCTGTGTCCCCATGTCCCATGGTAATATGGCTAATGTGTGTATTTATTATTTGTGGGGACATTTAAATTTGTGTTATTTATCTTTTTTTTCAAGATTGAAATGAAGCTCAGCGCAAGTTCTTTCAGGAAGACTGGGTGTATATACATCCACTCCGCAGCTGCATATAATCAGCTCATCACAGGCGTTCTCTTTAACCTATTACATTTCACCTCATTCTCCAGCAGCCAATCACCGTGCTGCAGCCAAACTATAAAATGGTTCTCCTCTCTCCTGCAGTCAGCTGTGATTTCAGGTGTTCATGCACCTTATCATATGGCATGTGTCAATACATGTTCAAACTAAATGAATTCTCTCCTGATTGAAACATCATGTGTTGAAATAAACAACTGCAGTTCAAAATAAAAAGTGAATTACCTAATATTTTTGTTGTGGAATCAATTAGTTTCTTTCTTTAAAGACAACCTTCCTAAATTCTCCCACACCACTCCGCTCCTCCGCTCCCTTCACTGGCTTCCGGTAACTGCTAGAATCCACTTCAAGACACTGGTACTTGCTTACCGTGCTGCGAATGGATCTGGCCCTTCCTACATCCAGGACATGGTTAAACCGTACACCCCAGCGCGTGCACTACGCTCTGCATCAGCCAAACGACTCGTTGCGCCCTCGCTGCGAAGGGGACCCAAGTTCCCATCGGCGAAAACACGTGGGTTTGCTATCCTGGCTCCAAGATGGTGGAATGAGCTCCCCATTGACATCAGGACGGCAGATAGCTTGCACATCTTCCGGCGCAAACTGAAAACTCATCTCTTTCGACTCCACTTCGAGCGTTAGAACGATTAACGAAGCACTTTTATACTAATAAAGGACTGGATTACCTAAAGCCAGTTGAGTAGCACTTGAAATGTTTGGCTCTATGAAACCTGATATACTTATATGATTCTGTTTTCTTCAAGGTTGTGTCTTCCTGGTCGAATGTACTTATTGTAAGTCGCTTTGGACAAAAGCGTCAGCTAAATGCAATGTAATGTAATGTAAAGGAAAAAACATGAAAAAGCTAAGAAAAAAAGCTATTGAATACAATATATTTGGAGCAACTTCATTTATAAATGGTTGTCAACTTAAAAACGTGTGTTCACAATGATGGTAATTAAGTACATACAACTTACAATTCCTTTTAAATCATGTGGTAAAACAAGTTGGAGCAACTTAATTTTTTGAGTAATCAACTTCAAAACTTGTGTTTATGCTACCAATTATTAAGTAAGTGGTAATTAAAACACCTCTGATTGTAGAGGAAAAGCCTTCTCCCCTAACTCATAACTTTGTTGCTATGAGACAATTTCATTAGAAGTTGTCTTAACTCAATAAACATCGATGCAAACTGTTGCGTTGATTTTCTTTGTTGAGCCAAGGCATTTGTTTTTAGAGTGTGGATGAAATAACGTCTGCTACAACCTGCAAAAGGTTTTTCGTTGTGTGCAGGAAAATATAATGTGAAAAATTGGAAAAGTGGCCTTAATCATTAGAGACAACCTGTATACTTTATTTATATTAAACTAAATCCCTAACTTATGTGCTTTTGTTGCCCATAATCACATGTGGGACTTAAGTTGCAAACCCTGTCCTCTGGTGTTAAAATCCATCGCTTTCTACACCCACCATCCACCCAAACTCCTCCCTACAGCTTCTGTGTGAATACAGCACTTTCTTCGTTACAGAAATAAGTTGCCACTGAAAAGTATCTGGGCCCCAATTAGGTTTCCCTTAAACATATTTAGGTGAACAAAGTATTAAACTATAATTGTTATTTCTGAGAGGCAAGGTTACCCTTCAGCTTCACAACAGAGATACAAATCATTGATCTAAACAACAGCAAATTAAACCAAAGCTCAGGAAGGGTAGAGCTACTAATAGGGCTTTTGATTCTGGCAAATAACAACACTAATTTTAGGAAGTGCAAATGTCTAACAGATACATGCTTTGTACCTTGTTTCATACATTATTTATACATATCTGTTCTCGGAGCAGACGCTGTATGTGTCAAAAACCTATCTGATCTACGTGTGACAAAAGATCAAAATTGGGTCGCTGCATGCTGGTGTGCAGACATAGCCGTTGTTTTGGGACATAATTATTTGTCTGTACGTAGTGTCTGTACTTTTTAAAATTGTCCACCAGATGTGACCAGTAGCCACAGGCTCAGTTTCTTTAGTCTGGGAGTAAAAAAAACATCACATCAGCTACCACTTTGAACAATTCAAACCCTTAGCACAACCCTGACCTGCCAACAAATTATTGTTTGGAGAATTAAATGAATTATGAAAGTGCAGAAAAACTATTTAGTCTTGCATATCCAGCTGCCGTTCTAATAAATCACTGCCATCCAAAAAGAACTAATTTGTGTTGTTGTGCTGTGAGCATGATTGATGAGCATGCTCTGGGTTGCAGTGAAGGAGACACAGTTCAACAATTCTGCACTATATCTTTAAAAGGCTGAAGAACAAAAATGGTCTTTAATCTCTTCAACTGGCATCCATTATTAAAATAGATTTACCCGTACTTTAATGTATTAACATAAGTTCTCCCTTGTATAAGCCAAAAGAATAAATTGTTCTGTTGTTTTTGTTTAGCTCTGAAGAAACAAACATTTGACAAACGCTCCACCTTGAAATTATGTGCAGCAGCTGTCACTGGTGAATGTGCAGTCTGCATTTATTCCAATCAAACAGTGTCTGTATTGCCACCCTGCTGATTTCTCATTGTATTTGACCCAAATGAGAGCTAAACTTCTCTATTCCCCATGTATGTTTCTTCACACATGAGTGAGGGGCATCTGCTTTTTAAAATATTACCTGCTGAACCCCGCCTCACCAGCTGAGATATTGTACAAATCATGCTGTGCTTGAAGTGCATTAGCTTATGGTGTCAAACCTTGTTATTATTGTCTACACTGTTATATTTGATGTGTGTGCTTTGTAGTGATTTGGCAGATGTCCCACAGTTCTTCAACAATGTATTGGAAAACTGTTAGGACACATGGGCATTGTCACATACTTACAACACAAACACATGCAAATGTACAAACAGACACTTTCTCTGCAACAGGAAGAGCAGGGGCAGATCTGACACCGCAGACATCAAATTGATATTAATATCTATGAGATGCCTTTACCTTTTAAGTTATCGCTCTAGCGGTCAAATGCCTTCCAGGGGCGAGGCACAGCTGAGAACATGAATGTTTAACAAGACTGCTGCATAGTTCACCTCAATGCAAGCCTCCAGCTCCGAGCTGAATTATTAACCACTGCACGTCTGTTCCAAATTCCTACTGAGATTACAGTTATAGGTCGACACTCGAGTGCTGAGAAACAACAGTTGAAATTCAAGAAATCCCTAATGCAATTACACCCTCAATAAGACATAACAGTGACAGAACGAAAACAACCATGTACAATGGGAGCGATACAGACACCTACTGTATGAGATAACAGAAGTGCATTATGGTTGATTTTACTGATAAAAAAGAACAAACCGCCACATGTTTACAGTGAGTCAAACAACATTTCATATTTATGGATCTATCTTAGTCTGTCTCACTTGATGCTTACACTCAGACACAACTGAAGACAGGGGGACCCATTCATTTTAAATGAGTGCTGGAGAACAAGGAGCAACAGAGAGCGACAGACAGGCGGCAGAAACATCTCCGTGACTTGTCGGCAGCAGAAAGTTGACTTGAGTTCAACTTTATGCAAATGAGCAGCGATATGATCTAACAATGGCCAATTGAAGGGCAGCTGTGCTCACATTTTGTTCCTCCACTTCCTTAAACTTTTTCATAACTTTGTTCCTTTCCCTATCAATTTCAAATAACAAAAACTCATTGTCGTCAAAGGCACTTTCCCTGAAGGGTACAATGTGTCCCTGCTTATTTACAGAGACATCAATCAAAATAATACATCATGAGGTATAGCAACTTCCTGATGAATATTTAAGGGAAAACATTGGCACATATTGTTACCTAAAGTAGACACAGCCTAAATTAATGCATATTTGTGTTTATCAACAAAGTAGTGCAACAGAAATTGTATATGATTTTATACTATTCTCAAAATGTCAACAGTATGGACAGCAAAGCCAACCACTGTCACAAAAAAGACCCCTTCAGGGACTGATTGTGCTGCTATATTGGCAGATAATAACACACATTCCTTAACCAATTAGAAACCATTGTAGGTAGTAAAGTACTAAGCTGGACATGCAAAGTGTGTGCCCTTTTGAAGAGCAGATAAACATAATGTTTAATGTATTTGGTAACTTATATTCTTGTGCCAAAGTTTTTGTAAAGCTTCAAAAACTGCAGTGGAATATTCCGCTGCACATGTTTGCAATGTCAATGCAATATCCCGTTCTCTTAAAACATCCATTAGAAATAATCAAAGCTAGACAGACCTGCCGTGTGTGGTAGAGGTTGCTAAGGTATGATTGGACAATCATTATTTTGTTGTTATTATTATCTTTAGGGAACAGTCATTTACCAGAATGAACGACTAAGAAACATCACCAACACCTACTTTCAGTGATGTAAATACTTATTGGCTAATACGATATGATATCTCTAACCCTTTTACGCACGCACGCACGCACGCACGCACTCACTCACTCACTCACTCACTCACTCACTCAATCACTCACTCACTCACTCACTCACTCACTCACTCACTCACTCACTCACTCACTCACTCACTCACTCACACTCACACAGCATGTGCATAGAGAAGAGCATTGCAATCCTATTGCATTTATAGTTTACCTGCAGCTCCAGAATAGAATCACATTAGCAGTGGGATGGGGGAGCCCTTGCTTCACATAATGAACCGAGCTTGCACCATATGTAGCAGTTATGGAGTCCGGATCAGAATTGGCAAACCAGGAGTGGGCCTGATAGGCAGCTACGATGATAAACAGCCCTCTAATAGGCTGTGGATAGGAACATCCCATCCATGACTGACTCTGACAGATATCCTGCTCTGCTTCAAAGCGGCACATTCACTCTCCTCACTCCAGCTCCAGGCCTCATCCTTACCAGCAGCTTCAGAGAAAAACAACATGGATAGCAGCCATCTCAACCTCCAAACCAACACCCACCCACTTTCCCCTTTACAATACCTACTGTAGTTACACTGCTGTCTTCTCACACTGAGAGTTACCTTCACATAGTAATTGCTTGTTTCTTTTAAGGGTCCATCATGTAGACATTTATTCATAATGTAACCTCTGTCCGCTTGGTAAAGCTTGAGTAGAGCGGCTACTTCAGTGGATGTGGGAGAGGGCAGGGGGTGATGTTGAGTGAGAAGCCAGCGCAGTACTGTAAGAAATCATATAAACAACAGACATGTTGTTCATAAACCACACATGCTCTGCTGGTACACGGCTGGAAGCACCTTGTAGTTGAGCCTGAAATACAGTGAGATTCCCCTGGCGCCGGTACAAGTGAGATATGTTAGTGGCTGGCCTTCTCCATCAAACAGCAGCACATACACAACTCCTCTGTAACCATATGCTGTATAGCCGAAAGGGATTGGATTGCTTTAGAAAGATTCACTAAAAACAGAGATACATGCATAGCAGAATGTATTGCTTTCTTCATTGGATGGTGTTGGTACAAGGTTCAAGGTTTGCGCTTCAGAACTATATATTATATAATGATGAAGGTTATAGCTAGTACCAAGGGCACTATAATCATACATACATTTATTTTACAAGAGTAATCTATAATTTGTGTTCCCATGATCACGCGTCAAACCTTGGATTGGTTATCATTGTGTCTAAAGACAAACTGCTGGTGCTTTAGTGCTTTAGTACTTAATTCTGGTAATGAACAGTATTATTAACCATTCAAACTGTTCATATTCTATACCTTTATAGTGTGTTCTGTGTCCGTACCCAATTAATAACCACAGATCCATCTAGAATGTATAAATTGCCAATCTGAAATGAATAAATAGGTTGGTAATCCTTAATTAATGTTCCAGAGAGCAGGGATGTGTACTGTATTTTTTAACATTATATACCACTCATTTATGAATAAAAGAAAACTAGTAGTTGTAGTTGTAGTACTATGTAGTTTCATAATTTCTCAAAACCATATTCCTTCATTGAACCTTATAGAGCCTCCATGTACAATCATTTGTAGTTTGTATATTATTTTAAAATGTTTCAATATTGTTTCACCTTTTGGTAACTTTTAGTAAAAACGTAGTAGTTATAGTTGCATTTAGGGTGTTTTAACTGCTGTACAATGTCTAAACGGGTCAAATGTGTAGTATGTTGTATGTAATATACTATATTTAAATAAAGATGTATCTCTGGGGCCACACTCACTTATTTTTGCTGGCAAGCAATGGAAATAACGTCGGGTTACGTATGGTAACCCTTGTTATATTAGCACAGGCGGAGCCCTCTACTGGACTCTATGGGTACTACCTTACCCTGCGAGCATTCTCCCACTGAGACTTCTATAGACGTAGCCGGCCTTGGGCGGGCCTACCTGAATGCGCGCGCATCACATCGTATAAAAGGAGGCCTCACCTCCTGACTATCATCCTACACCTCTCTTCAGCGAGCGGAATAGGACAGACAGTGCCCTGGGTAGAGGGCTCCGCCTGTGCTAATATAACAAGGGTTACCATACGTAACCCGACGTTATATCTCTCACAGGCTCCGCCCTCTACTGGACTCTATGGGTACAGTGGGTGGAGCCGCGATGTATACGCGCACTGTCGTCCAACAACAATATTCCACCCTACTGCCCCTGACCGGCTTTTATGGTCAGCAGCTGCTGCCCCACATTCTCCTTTAACCCGGTTGTAACCGAGGAGAAATCTGGGCTGTGGCTGACAGAGCACACCCTGCTGCGCTTACCTCGCAGAAAGTGTGCTCAAAAAACAGTGCCCCCTCGGCCCCGAATTGGCTTACTACACGCCTGCCTCCCTGAATCCCTAAGGATAACAGGGAGAGCGTCAGAGCCCACGTCCCACACTCAAACACTGACCCCGTGCAGAGTGTGTGGACTAAAGTGTGGAGGGCTACCCCCCTCCTGCCTCTCGACAGGAGGAGAGTAGTCCTCCAGCCCTGTAAGGGCCCAGTGCGCCCCCCCGCCCCTCCCGGGACCCTCAGAAAGCCCGAGAACAGCGAAGGCGCATTACGTCCGGGGAGGGGGTCAGATGCCAACTGACCCACAACCCCCCTCCCCCCTACCAGTCCTGTGTTGCCCCCGCAAGCACGGACGAGGAGAAAGAGCCCGACATGTCCAAGAGATAAAACCTTATGAAGGGGCCTGGCGTCGACCAAGACGCCGCTGTGCATATATCCTCCACACTCACACCGTTGAATAAGGCTGTTGACGCAGCCACAGCCCGTGTGGAGTGTGCACGAACCCCCGTGGGGCAGGCTCTCCCTGCCTGTCCGTAGGCATGTGCAATGCACTCGCAGAGCCAGCCTGCCAGGCGTTTCTTGGACAGAGCTTTCCCGATCACCCCGCCCCCGAAGCACACGAATAGCTGTTCGGTGCGTCTAAGGGCAGCCGTGCGCTCCACATAACATGCTAGCGCACGCACCGGGCAGAGGAGGTGCAGTTTTAGCTTCCCTGGTCCCACCATGGGGGGGAAGACTAAAACCCCCTAACTGAATAGCCCTTGACCTGAACGCACTCCTTAGACTCTTGGGCACAAAGGAGGGGTTCGGTCTGAGTGTCGCGCCGCTCTGGTCACCCCGATCTGTAAACAGCTCGGGTGCACCGACAGAGCAGTTAACTCGGACACTCTTTTGGCTGACGTTAAGGCAAGAAGCAAAGCTGTTTTCCACGACAATGCTTTCAGAGAGGAGAGCTCCAGAGGCTCAAACGGCCCCGAGGCCAGAGCCTCGAGCACTAGGGGCAGGTCCCACTATGGGGTGGAGGCGTGCACTACTGGGCGCAGCCTCCTGACCCCCTGTAAAAACCGCGACATCAGTGGTTGACTAAAGGCTGACCTGCCGCCAAATCCCTCATGGCAGGACGAGATGGCTGCTGCATACACTTTCACTGTTGAATGCGCAAGCCCTCTGTCCACCAGTAACTGTAAGAAGGATAAAATAGAGCCTAACTCACAAGATAGGGGCTCTATTCTCCGCTCCTCACACCATCGCTGGAATCCTAGCCACCTTGGCCTGTAACAGGCTGTGGTGGATCCAGCTCTATCTGCCTGGATAGCCTGAATAACACTATCAGACAATCCACCCTGTCTCAGCCTGTCCCTCTCAGGAGCCAAACCTGGAGAGGACGGCCAAGAGTGGGTAACGCCCCGATTGCACCTGCCTCTTGAGACATCGCCCAGGGCTGGTCCACCTTCATCTGTGTCATCTCTGAGTACCACGGCGCCCCAACGCGATCCGGAGCCACTAGGATGACTGACAGACGTTCTCGCCTCACTCTCCTCAGGAGGGGGAGAATGAGACGCAGCGGTGGAAAGGCGTATAGCAGCTTCCTTGGCCATGGCTCGTGTGCAAACGCGTCCACCCCCAAGGGTGGGTCGTCGCTCCGAGCCACGGAGAACCACAGGGCACAGTGGCTGTTTCGCCGGCTGGCGAACAGATCCACTTCCGCTCTCCCGAACTGGGCCCAGATTTGCTTCACCACCCTCGGGTGAAGCACCCACTCGCCTGGCAGGGGGCCGTTCCTCGACATGAGGTCGGCCCCTCTGTTCTCCAGTCCCGGGATATGGAGGGCTCTCAGAGATAACACCACCTCTGAAGCCCATAACCACAGTTCCTCTGCTGTGGTCAACAAGGCGGCAGATCGAACTCCGCCCTGCCTGTTGATGTAAGCCACTGTGGTGCTGTTGTCGCTCCTGACCATTACATGCCTCCCTTGAATTAGGGGCCTGAAATGCTGGAGGACTAACACTACCGCCCGTAGCTCTAGGAGGTTGCTGTGTCGAGACTCTGTTAGAGCCCAGCGCCCACCTATAGCGCTCTTCAGGCAGGTCCCTCCCCATTCTGTTCTGGATGCATCCGTGAACACTGTGATGTAGGAGGTCACCCGTCCCAGTGGAGACCCCCTCCGGAGGTGATCCGGAGACCCCCAAAACCGGAGGTTGCCCTCCACTGAGGGGGGGGGTGGTCACCAGCTGCCGCCTGTGCCTCTTGGGATCCAAGCGCAGGCTGGAGAACCACCTCTGCAGGCGGCGCATATGTAGTAACCCTAACGGGACCACCATGTGAGCAGCCGCCATGAGACCCAATGTCTGCATGACAGTAAAAGCTGTCACTGTTGCCCCCTGTCGCAGCCTGCGCACCCCCTGAAGAAGGGACACACGTCTGCTCTCTGACAGGGTGGCGCGCGACGCGCCTGCATCGAGCACCACACCCAAATACAGCGCCCGTTGGTGAGGTATGGGGGTGCTCTTTTTCCAATTGATCGCAAAGCCCAATTTGGTCAGGTGTGTGATCAATTGTGCTGTGCAAAACGTTGCCTGTTCCCGTGACCCAGCCATGACTATGAGGTCGTCTATGTAAAATAAAACTCTCATGCCGTGTGCGCGCAGCGGTTGAAGCGCTGTGGCCACACATTTGCTGAATGTGCGTGGGGATAGGGAATAGCCGAACGGCAGCCTGTTGTACTCGTAGGCTATTCCCTGGAAGGCAAAACGCAGATACTTTCTGTGCTCTGGAGCAATTTCTACATGAAAGTACGCGTCTTTCAGGTCGATGGTGGTGAACCAATCGCCTGGCTGCACAAGCCCCAGTAACTATTTCATAGTTAACCTGCGGAATTTCCTGCAGGAAATGTGGCGATTCAGGCCGCTGAGAACCAGGAAGTACATGGAATAAAGATCATTTTCTCTGTGCTGAGGGTGCACAACAGACACAGCCTGTTTCTGCACCAGAGCCTGAATCTCTGCTGAGAGGAAACACATCTCCTCCTGGGAGGAAAGATTTACCTCTTGCATGCCCATAAAGAAGGTGGGTGTGGGACACCCACAAGACAGTGGTCCATGTGATACATTGGTACAGTGTATAGACATGTGGTACAGTGGGACGCTGCAAAACTGGAGTGAATGGCCCCGTTTCAGCGTCCTGTCCCTCCACCTTGTAAGCACACAGCTGAGTTTCCATTCCCCAGAACATTGTGTTAATGGACAAGCCCTCAGGTGTGGGGCAGCAGCTATGAAGCTGTGATACTCTCTGGTGACCCGTTCCGCCGCAAAAACTCCCCGCGAAGGGAAGATTTGCCCATGGAGGGTTGACACAGAAAGGGCCGATTATTTACTGAGGACCCTGAACGCACCGCCGCGCGCTCTTGTGTGAGCGCGCGCTCCACCCTAATGCTGTTCTCACCACTACGGTAAACAGCATTCATCGGAGTCTTTATAGGCGTAGTGTGTTTTACTAAGGTCCCTGAACGCACCGCCACGCGCTCTTGTGTGAGTGCGGGCTCCACCATAATGCAGCCTTTACCACTACGGAAAACTGCATTGGAGTCTTTGCTCTAGGCGTAGTGTGTTCTCTGACAGCAATACGCCGGCCATAATGTCCCTGTACCCGCATAGTGCTCTCCCTTAGATAGCACTCCCTGCGGTTCATCCCTCTCATCTGCGCATGCCCACTAGCCACCTCCTTTACAGGAGCTGCAGCATGGGGCAGCGAATGGGGAATTTGTACGGTTAACATTGTGTGTAAGTGTGGCCCTTGTGGAAACAAAAGACACTTAGACTTGGATACAGATCAACCTCATTTCTATTTAGAAAACGTAGTGATCTGTGCATTATACAGGGAGGAGGCGGGATTCGCCCCCTCGTCCCGGGCGGAGAGATTTTCTCCCCCCGCCAGCCAGATCCGTAAAGACGGAAAGCCCGTCCCCGTGAGTGCCGGCACGCCGGTTCCACGGGGTGGGCCGCAGAGGTGGAGGGCGCCGCGGGCACGGGATCTCCGTGTCGGCACCTCTCCCTTCGTCTCACCTCTCTACTGAGGTCTTTGAACGCACCGTGGCCCGCCCTCGGGGGAGGGGGGCCGCGCGCGCCGTCACAATGCCGTCTCTTTGAAACGGACATTATGGGGAAAAGTGGAATTGTGGAGAGAAATTACTCTTACTCTGGGATAAATGCAATAGTCTTTACTGAATGCATTTTTCCCACACACATACCTCACTCCAGAACTAGAGTTTACAAACGTAAACCACCGTTCTCCTGCGGGGGTCCCTGAACGCACCGTGGCCACTCTCACGAGGGCAGCGCGCCCACGTATTAATGCTGTATTTCCCATTGCAACGGTGAAATGCATTAATCGGGGCTATTATACCAGGCAAGGTGTGTTTTCTGACAACAGCACGCCGGCAATAGCGTCTCTTGAACCCGCACAGTGCTTTGACAGCACTCGGTTTATTCCACTCACGTGCACACGCCCCCCTGCTGGCTCCATATACTGGGGTTTACAGCGGGGGCGGGGAGTGTAGGACAGTGTTTCTTCCTCTGGGAATGGGCAAGAAGCAGCCACGCTGCGACTACTCCTCATCCCGTGAGCAAGGAGATCGAGCCAAAGAGCCCTCCGTAAACACGGGGGCTCCCAGGAGATCAACACGATCCTCTTTGGAAAGTGCCACGCGGCGTGATATCCCAGGGACCCACACCGCCGTGGCGGCGGCCTGTGATGAAGTAGGGTCGACCCTATATCATGTGAAGCCACCGAGCACCGGTCCCCGGGGGAACCGGGCCTGGGGCAAGGCCCGTGGACCAAGCTACTTATTCGGCCTTGCGGCCCAATAATCGCTCTAACCTGGTGAGGCGGGGGCATCTCTAGCAATGAGTGAGTAGCCCACACACCCGCCGCCATGATCATCATCCAGGGAGAGTACAGCCCTGGGCGGTGGACTTCCATGGACGCCAGACCCGGAAGGAATGGCGAACGTGGATGGCACCGCCTCGGCCATATCCTGGTCCCCCAAACACTCGAATATAGCAGTGGCGACTCCCTGGAGGTATGATGACTCTTTTTAAACGTCTCTCAGTCTTTCGTGGAATCACCTCCGCTGCTGAAGAGAAAAGGATGATAGTCAGGAGGTGAGGCCTCCTTTTATACGGTGTGATGCGCGCGCATTCAGGTAGGCCCGCCCAAGGCCGGCTACGTCTATAGAAGTCTCAGTGGGAGAATGCTCGCAGGGTAAGGTAGTACCCATAGAGTCCAGTAGAGGGCGGAGCCTGTGAGAGATATAACTTTGACTGACCATGTAACGTAATCAGGGTTGGGAGGGTTACTTTGTAAATGTAATCAGTTACTGATTACTGATTACATGGCTCTGAAAGTAATCCGAATACAGTTACAGTTACGTGTCTTAAAAAAGTAACGTAATCAGATTACTTTTAGATTACTTTTGGATTACTTTCTTTTTCCATCACAGATGAGTATGTTTTGGTGTACAGGAGACACAAAAAGCAAAAGGACACTGCATGTGTTTTTACTGTTTTAATGGCTTATCAAGAGCACAACTGAAACATAACATCTGAAACGATGTAACAACATAATTAACTTTTTGGGGATGCAGCTTGGGATGTGAGGAGTGAGGGACACGGCTTAGAACGGGCGTGTCGCCTTCTGTCCTGCCAGTGTTGGCAGGACATGAATTAAAATGTCAAACTCGGACTTCATTTTAAGGACATTACGGCCAGGGGTGTAGTCGAGCTATATTTGTTTAAGCACCGGATTGGCAAAACAGGAGAGTGTGTGCACCAGTCTGCCTTGATCTATGAATTCATGTCCGTGACTCTCACAGTATCTGCTGCCCACAGCTGTTTTATAGAAGGAACACCTTCTTCACTTCATGAAATCTCTGCAGCGCCAGGAGGCAGCGGGAGGGTTAACTCAGCCTCTGAGAAGACGAGCACGCAGTGCCTTTCACGCACCGCCTTCACTGTGTTTACCTTCAGAAATAATCATTAGTAAGGCTAAAGAAAGAGCGATCGCAGGCTGATGTGTTTTAACCACACACACACGCGATTTAAACGCAGACTTGTGTTCCTCCATGTTTCGCTGTTATTGTTTCACTGAGCGGACCCGCGATTTTTTTTCAAACGCTTTTTTGGTCCATCTGCGGCGGTAATAGGTTTTGTGGGCTTTGATGATTCGGCTGTACCTTTAGTAATGAATATTAAATGTTGTGAGGAAATCTTTCCACCAATAATTCCAATAAGTAATCCAAAATGTATTCACTTCAGGTTTACGAAAGTAACTGTAATCAGATTACTCGTTTTTCAAATGTAACGCGAGCTGAATACAGTTACTTGATTTGTGTATTCTGATTACGTAACGCCGATACATGTATTCCGTTACAACCCAACCCTGAACGTAATACAAACATTTAATCTATTGAAATAATGAAATTAAGCTAAAAAAAAGTGCAACACCCAGGGGCGTCGCCTGGACCTGGAAACATTCGGGGCTTAGCCCACAGTGGCGGCGCTACAGTCAAATGTTCTACTGCAAGACTCCCCACACGCACATACACAATTGCGCCATCTGGTGTCACAAACGTGTGCCTGCATTAGCTTTGTTACGGCAATGGATTGTGGGAGATTCTCATAGCATGTGAGGATCTCTTGAGGGTAAGGTGCCTGTATTATCTCGGTGGACAAAATGTATGTTTTTATTTTATAAGGACAATAACGTACTGTTGTGTTTGTTTAGTTTAATGTTAATTGTTTAATGCTCACAGTCACAGCAACATGTTTTTTGTGTGATTGGCTATTTGTTTTATATGATTTATCAACGTGATCATCAATAGCTAATCTGAGCACCAGAACCCAGCTCACGTGTCCTTTTATGCTCTCCATTGAAATGCAGGTATGTGAGTTTTGTACACCTGTGTATTTATGTGTAATGTTTCACATTGCTCCACATGATGCCTTGACTAAGTCTTCCATGTTTCTATGCTTCTTCCTCTGTGTCACAGTTTCGGGAATATCAAGATCATTGCACAGGGCCTTGGTCTTGTCATAGACCTCATGTGCTTTCTCGTTACTTCGGTAACTTTTCAGTGTGTTCTCAACTGCTGTTTTGTAATCTACTGCCTGCACCAAGTCAATTGTTTCTTTCTGCAGGTATTTAAGCAGGCCCTGAGTGGTTGAGAGCAGTGTCTGGAACATGACAGCATGTAGATGGTACTGCATTTTCAAAGCTTGCTTTCCAGTCCCTTTACTAGAGGGGCTGAAAGGCTCCCTAAAGTCTTGATCAAAGCAGGGAGGTTTTTGACATGCCCAGCGAACAAGTTGTTTGTCCCCTACCTCTAGCTGTTTCTGAAATGTTTGCAATCTCTGATGGTGGACAAGAGATGTGGAGAAGAAAGAGTAGAGACACTCCAGGAGATCAACGCAGGTATGTGAGTTTTGTACACCAGTTTGTATAAGTTGAATGTTTCACATTGCTTGTGAAAACTATACTACCACTATACGATCACTGATGTTTTGTTGTTGACTGGACACTTATTTTGTAAAAGAGATAGCATGAGAGGATCTCTTAAGCAATGCAGCTTACGTGTCCTTTTTATATGCTGTCCATTGAAATGCAGGAAAGTAATCACCAGCTCTGAGTGATCTGTTGCCGAGGGGACACTATACCGGAGTTACATAAGCAGAGATAAAGTGCTATTTTGGGGGGAACTCACCTCCTCTGGGGTCCCCCAGGAAGATTTTTTAAAAATATTGAAGTTAAAAGCATCAATCTTGTGCACTTTGAGAGCAACATTAAGAGATATGATACATCTCTCAACACCCATATGTCAAAAATAAATCTCAGAATCAGAAACGGGTTTATTATTTAAAAACACTTCATTTTCCAATTAAATCATAAACTATGTCAAATTATTAGAAGTTGTTAGTAATCAGATTAAACAGAAAAAAGGGATGGAAGGAGGAAATAATAATCCCTCATCTCTTGCTGTTTGCGGTTGAAATGATCTCTTTTGCTGGCCAAATGGAAAGCAGTGATGTCTCACTTGCCTTGGCCCTGTATCTGCAGTCCCTAAATCAGTCATGTTACCCATTGACTCTTGTCTGTTCTGGTGTTCCTGTTCATTGTTGTCTCCATTGTTGTTCTTGTCTGTTGTATCTCCTTCTTGTGTGTCCCTTTCTCCTGTTCCCCTTTCTTCATCCTCTACTCTGTTTGGCTCATCTGTGATGACTGTGTAGGTAAACATAAACAAGTATGTAAGTCAATCAGTTTCCAGCTCTGTCAAATAAATGAATTTCAAGATACACACATTTGTCTTCATTAAAATGAGTGTCACCACACTGTCACAAAATGTAATACTAACCCATTGAAAATAGTTACATTTACATTGGAAACCTCTTGTAGATATCACTGTTAAGAGTAGTTGTCTGCCAATAGGACAGAATCATTCCTATACAAATGCAGTTTGAGTAATTCACTTAATATATTTACTTAAAACTTTAATATAGTCATTTTCACTTAATACTCTAATATAGTCATCTTTCTGCATTCAACACTAAGGAAAGCTGTACAATTTGACATGATAATAAGGAAAAAAGGCCTCCAACAATGCAGGTCATTTTTTGATCATATCAATTTTAAGATGCGGGTCAAGGCTTAATATTTGGGAGCATAGTGTCCCTTGCTCCCTTTCAGGAGCCCCACTGGATTGGCTTTGATCTGAAATATTTGTATAAAAAGCTTGTTAGCTGGCTGTCCATCTCATAATGTTCACATAGAAACTAGCTGTCAATAGGAAATATAAATCAGAAGAATTATATTTTCATGCAAAATCTGTCACAAAAAGAGGTTGCACATTTAAATGCAGGTGTTGTTATGGCAACGTCAGTGGCCAGACAGCCACATTTACTGCTGCAAATACGTTCGAACATGCTGTCGACACGTAAAGCAGTGGCAACTATGCCACCATTTCAGCTGACTTTTTCTCAGAAATACTGTCACATAACATCCATATATATTTCAGTGCTAGGTTGATGCTTAGCTAAGCTAACTATGAAACACTTTAACTGACAGGACTCAGGATCAACTGTGTACTACTGTAAAGTAGCTTCTAGCTTCATGTCGAACACAGACAGTAAGTCAACATTTTCCCAGAGAGCTTTCTTTGAAATCACCAAGTAACGCTAAAAAAACACAACATTTAGATTGTATGACAAAGTGTTTATTTAATATATCTGGCTAGCTATAGCTACTTGCTAACGGTTTAGCTTACCCGCGCGATTCAAAGTAACGTCAACGTAGCTATAATTTATGCTTTGCTTACATGTTCGCATAACTTGTAAGTTTACTGACAGGTACATACCTTGTTCATCTGGCTCAGGTGGTGGCTCTGGGGTTGTTGTGTGAGCCACCACTTGAGAATTGCCGTCTTTTTTATTAAAGAAATGTCTAATGTCCATCTTCAGAATCTCCGCGTCCGGAGCTGACAGTTTAAAGTTTAAACATTGTCACAGAGGAGAGGTACGTACCTGTCAGCCAATAAAACACGTTTATTTCCATATAACTCCCTGATTGGTCTGGTGGCGTCGTCTTGCCTCTGTGTTGCATTCACTGAACATGGGAAATTACATTTCTGCCGTCCGTCCTATAGGTAAAGTAGGTTAATGTATTATATTATTGAGGGAGAATTTGTCCGGGGCTAAAGAAAAAACATCCGGGGCTAAAGCCCCGGATGCCTACCCCAGGCGACGCCCCTGGCAACACCACAAACCTGATCAATATTTCCAACTGGCCGAGTAAAAACAGAGTCTCCAGTTGCTTCATTTGGTACTGTTTCACCACCATATTCCAAAATAAATAGATATTTATTTTATTTATTTATTTTATTAACATTTTTGCTTTATCTAGTCTCTGAGGGTTTTGTAGTCGGTGTTTGATTATCGAGTAAATGTTTCTACTCTGGTCTGATACTTAGGGAATATAATCCATTGCAATAGTGTCAGTGTGCCGACAGTTTGACTTTTACAAATGCAAGAAGCAACCATTCCAACCTATCACTCACTTTCTTCGGGTTCTTGTGAAAACAACAACACGTCAATATAGATTCTCCTAGTAAGTGGTAAAAATTGTAAAAACCTGATGGGGATAATCTCATACTGTTCACATGCACAGAGAAGCACATCATAAATGTCAAAATACCGTCACTTGTACCAGTGTGTGCAACAGGGTTGAGTATTCTCACCTGCAGGTCTCAGTGTTGTTCCCTCACCTCATGCCTCAAACACATCGCTTTGCTTGGCTGGGCCTCAGTTTACCTGCACAGAGGAGGGAAATGACTGCACAGTCAGGTGGTTTCTTGCAAGAAAGTGCATCAAATCTATGCCCTGCTCAACAAAAATGTACTCTAAATCCACAAATGACAACTCATCTGCGCAATTCAGTACTTTTCTCCGATGTGTGGGATTTGGTATAGGAAATAATTGATTAAGAAAAAGTCTAGCATCTGTGCGCAAATAAGAAACAATTACATTTTTATATTCTTAAGACTAGTCCATCCATCCATCCATCTTCTCCCGCTTATCCGTGGTCGGGTCGCGGGGGTAGCAGTTCCAGCAGAGAGCCCCAAACTTTCTTTTCCCTGGCGACATCAACCAGCTCTGACTGGGGGATCCCAAGGCGCTCCCAGGCCAGCGAAGAGATATAATCCCTCCACCTGGTCCTAGGTCTACCCCTTGGTCTCTTCCCAGCTGGACGTGCCTGGAACACCTCCCTAGGGAGGCGCCCAGGTGGCATCCTAACTAGGTGCCCGAACCACCTCAACTGGCTCCTTTCGACGCGAAGGAGGAGCGGCTCAACTCCGAGTCCCTCCCTGATGACCGAACTTCTCACCTTATCCCTAAGGGAGACACCAGCCACCCTGCGGAGAAAACCCATCTCGGCCGCTTGTATCTTAAGACTAGTATTACTAATAATACTAAGTCGACATTTTGCCCAAAGTTTTTGGCGAATTCTTGAATGTTAATTTATCACAGAAATACACTTCCATTTAAAATAAAAAGGAAAGAAAATTGATTCATATTTGAAATAGTTTTGGCCCCATTTAAAGTGATTGCAGTTGAGTGCTGCATTTGAGTTTGATATATTTGGGGAACCGTTTTTCTTTGAGACCTCTGTAGCCTACCATGTGGTTAGATTGAGTACGTTTAAACTACTTTTATTTAAAAATGGCATTGCTAAGGCAACACATCAAATCAGCCCGGGACTCTCGACCGACCCACTTCGGTACCGCCGGCCCACCTCAGTACCGCAAGTAAAGCTTTACATTTTTTAAATCAATAACAAGTGATTTCTCTTTATTCGTATTGAACTCTCGCTCACTTTATTTTTTCTCTTTCTGCCTTTTCAATTTTAAATCTTGTTTAACCATTGTACAGCGTTTTTGTTCTTATGTACCAAACATGTCTTTTCTTTTTGCAAATCCTTCACAGAAAATTACAAATTTGTAAAGATGGCTTTCTACGAGACCATACAAAGATATTTTATAGCGTTCTCAGGTATTTTTCTGCACCAAATCAAGCTTTTGTGGCAGATGATTCACAACTTTTCAACAAAAGTCAAGGTATTTTAAAATGAGCTACAAATGAAATCAATGGAAGCATCTCTGAATTAGAATGTTTGGTAGAACGGTTTCACAGGAAAATGTTGTTGCTACCGGCAACATACACTGCCACAGTTCCAAAGCAGTTGCACTTTAGTTGATTAATTCACCAATTTGGCAGACCTGCTGTCATAGTCAATATGGAGTAGTATCCTTTATCCACCCTTTGAATGGCCTAGCTGGCCCATTAGCGCATTCCATTAGCTATCCCATGTGTTGTTGTATCATGTTACATACTTAATGCCTATTGAGTAACTTTGTTTTTTCTAAATGTAGTAGTTCATCATGTTTTTATTGCATGACCTTAGTCACCTACACTTTTTTTAATGCAATTTAACTAAGAGCTAACTCGAAAAAAGTTTAGTCCACTGCTTGTAATTTGAGTGGGGTGCTGACCAAAAACACTGCGATGTTGGAGGATACCCACTTCATTTCCTTAAATTGGATTGCTAAAAGTGTGACTGGATTTTGTCCTCCATCTCTACTGCACTTGAATTCTGTAAAGAAATAAATGCAATGCTGCTGCATGGATAGGAGGATCAATTACATTGTAATGCATTATTATATCTTGGTTCGAGATAGACTTGAAAGAAAATGTAAAAAATCACCAGTTTATATTATGTTGCAACAGGATTAAGTGAATACAGGGTATTTATCTTATTAAGAAAGGAGGTCAGGTCAAGCACATGAGACATTTTAATGCGTTTTGATAAATGTAATACATTTCGCCAACAAATCAGGAAGGGTTTTCCTCTGACATGCAGCTCTCTGTTTTTGCTTTGGGCTGTTTTTTTTCTTGGATCATTGATATGAGTGGGCTGGCCAGGAGCACAGAGTAGAATGAGTACACAGTCCTTCCAGCCTCCAGGTCACTACACAACTGGGAGCCCTTAAATGTGTGCAACCTTTGAAAGAACTGTTTGCTGAACCAAAAACGCTGTGGCCACAGTGGAAAAAATGAACACAAGTACCTTTTCTTGTAAGCACCAATATATCACAATGAAGAACCTGCTGCTGATATTTCCTGTCAGTCTGAAGTTCATTTCACAAAAGCTTACAGTTAGGCTATGTTCTGCTTGTCAGCCATTGTGAGAGCACTTCTTCCCCTTCAGCCTTTCCGTCCTTGTGGCCCCTTTTATATCAAAATGTAGATTAGATAGAAGCGGTGAAGTGAATGAGGCATTTTCTATAAACTTTACTTGCTAACGACGAACCTTTGACTATTATTAGTCTTTTCATGCTGTGATTTTAATTGGTTTTCAAATAGATTTTTAGAACAACACACATGTTGCAAATAAAGTTAAGACAAGCAATAGTCCTTGAAAAGCAGCATGTCTTGATTTGAAATTATTTTGTTTTTTTGTATTAGGGACTAACAAATAGGATAATAACTAATTCAATAAAATTCCTAAATATTTGAGACCAACCAATACATAAGTATTAATGTAGATTGTTTTTTTCACTAATTACTATTAATTGGGATAGATCTTCGTTAATTCCTTTTGTTGATGATGTGTGGAACTTCTTTTATTCTAAAGTTACCATCGTAATTGATAAACAAGCTCCATTGAAAACAATTTGAGTTAAAGTTAGGCATTAACTTTGGATCAGCTCACATCTTATTAGTCTTCACAAACAAAGAGATAAAGCCTGGGCCAGATTTTACTGACTAGAAACCTACATATGGAATTATGTTAGACCAAATGAATGCAAAATGCAAAAACTATATGATACCTCAGGATTTTTTATTTTCAATAAACAAATTAAATAAATGAATTAGATGCAAATTAAAAACATAATGACTTCTGATCCTTATTGCCAATAGTTTGGTTTGTTTGGTAGATGTTAATTGCTATATATGTGAGTTTACAGTAAGAAGTGCCGGTACTGCCCATGTTCCCCCTTGCAGATTTAGTCAACCTGTGTCTGCTTGTTCTTTTATCTAATATGGAAATCTACCAGAGTAACCCTCTTTTTAAAGGTGGATGTGGGGGTAACTTCCGAAGCAATTGGAAACAGGACTCAGAGAGACACGTGGAGAGCTGGAGCTTTGATGGCAAACACTGACGGTTTATTTGGAGCTTCGGCCGGAGAATTCACAAGACATGTCACGGGCCACGAGTTGACCACAGGGTAGGAATGTCAAACCAATTCTGAAGAACTCTACCCCTGACCCATGTATTTAGCTAGTTCAGAGAGAATAATCAACATTGTGCACAACAAAATAGAATCATAACACCTCTATCAGCTGACCAGGGAGACAAAACACTGAGAGCACAGCAGCCAAGGCTACAGGTGCCTGTGCTCAGTCAGGATCAACGTTATGGGCCTTGGAAAATAATATATTATAAAATATTTCCCCAACAGTGGATGTTTTGCTAAAATCTATTATTAACTTACTTTTTTATCAATCATAACAATACATCAATCTGTCAAATAATTGTATCTCTATCTGGATTTAGACCTACCATTTCCACAAAAACGGCTCTTGTGAAATTCACTAGTTACTGTAAGTGTTCCCATCCTTTAATTAATGGCTAGCTTAAAGGTAGTTATATCAATCTTCCCAAGGATTTGCATGAAATAATAAGTTTCACCCTTTTATGGTAAGTGGGAATTGCACTAGGATTTGTAATACTGAAGCCATGGGCACATATTATGAGCACCGTTATTTAGGTCATCGGGGTTATGTAAAATACATTTTTTAGTATTTGTGTTTGCTCTGTAACTCCTTTCAAACGTTCCCTTTTATATCGTCTGAAATGTTTAATAGATCAATTACCTTTCGTACTGAATTGGTGATATTTAGTTTCTTCTTGGCATGAGGGAAAAAGTAACTAGTAAGTTTAAACTTTTGAGTTATATCTTAACTGTATTCACAATTGGGTTTGTGGTATTTCATGTTTTCTTACAGGCGATCATTATCACTGAATTTCTTACTTTATAAACACCAGCATGTTCACAGTTCGGTTTGCAGTTGTTTGTAGTGTCTTCAACCCTTATTGAACGTGTGTTTTCCCAATCGTCAGCTGTGCTCAAAACATGCTCTGTGAAGGGCACAAGAAAAATATTGAAATGTTCATGGTCCGTTATCCTTCCTTTTTTAGTTTTGACCCATTTGTAATGAATAACTTGAATATGTACGGCACCCTCTGAACTCTATTTCTATGCTGCTATTTTCCAATATCTTAACATGTGTCGTAGGCGTAGCACACTGTTTAAATAATACAGGAACAATTTAGTAAAAGTTGGTTTTGGTTATCCCACTGTTAGATCACAGATGGTATCTATTTTTCTTTTCCAAATGTGATGAATAATTTACCAGTGTTTTGGCTTACGGTCTCCTAAATGATGAAAAGACACCACGTTCTTGGTGAAAAAAAACCTCATACAACAGAATTTAACAAAGAGTGGGACCGGATTTGCGTTTTACACCGTCCTGGTGAAGCTGGTATCTGCTGACAGGTGGTTAGAAGTGGCTGGTGAAGCAAAACAACATGGAGGTAGCAGATGTCCAAATAGAGTGGGGAATCGGGATGTATGAAACATTTTCAACATTGCTAGAAAAGACCATCCTGTTTTGCCCTTGTATCGTAAACCATTATTAACACGTGGAGCTTTATACTGTAGTGGCCAATTGTCCAAAAAAGGAATGTTCAAAGGCCACTTAGTCTAGGAGGCGAATTCGAGTATTGACTCGCGTATGTTCAAGAAATCCAAATACCTTGCTCGTTCCATTCAAGTGCTTCATTAGGAGGTTCAATGGATCAGCTGGCGGCCCACTGCCGACTTGCAACCTTTGCACGGTATTTAAACAAGTAAACAAACAAATCCCAGTCGTACGGATGTGTGCGGTCTAAAGCTTTTTCCAACTTCCTCTCTAGACTTCCTGCTGTGTCATGCTAGCAGCGTCATTTATACCTGAGCACGCTACACAAGCACAATCTGCTTTCTATAAATAATAACAAAACATGAAACTAGAGCTGTCCATAAGCAAGATAAAACGTTACAAAAACAGTATAATAATAATTCATAGTTATTCAGCTCATTTAAGTTAAATTAAAGAATATTCAATTGGCTCACCAAACCATAATTCATTACCATAAAATAATGTGCCTAAATGGCTCTTACATTTCCGGCCCCTTATTATAAGGCAGGAAGACTTATAATTACTCAAGTTAAGTTATAGTTAATAATAAGAGTCATTTCCAAACAAAAATATGGCTAACGATTACATGTACCTCAATTATACTCCTGGCAAACAACATTTGCATTTACTTATGGGGGAGGAATCCACCTACATCCCTTGACAAACTAGATCTACATATTTTATGTACGTTTTTTTAAAGAGTAGGGATTGACAAGCGCCCTGTAATGCATTGTAAGTTTACAGATTGATCAAATCACCATTGTGAATTCTATACTCTAACTGTGCATTTTTAGCTGGATCTCTTACGATCCTGAGTTTTAAAATGCTTTTGACTAGTGATTGCCTTGAAGTAAATCTTTAAAGCTGCAAGCTGGTTTTGATTTTATAGTTTGATGAATGAAATTAACTAATGATAAATGATAAAAGATATTAGTTTAAAACAAATATTTAGCTATTGTGCACCTGTGTTTTATGTGTGTTCATTATTATGCTTTTGAGAAAAGATGATCAAACACTGATGAGAGATGATTTTTCCTATTATGATTGGCTGTATCAATCATTGTGATTGAATGTTTCAATCTTATTCTACTTTGTGATGTAATAAATGTAAGGTGAGACCACACTCGAATCTGGAGACGCCTATTGAGTTAATTATTGACCAAATTATTATTAGACTAATGTTTTTAGGTTATCATAAATGATAAAAAAAGAGTGGACTGTTAGGGAAATAATTATCATAGACGCCAAGATGTGACATACAGGACAAACCTTGACGTCTGTTTACCTCCTTTAAGGACACAGGCTGCTTCAGCCAATAATGTTATTGTTCCCATTCTGTGACCGGTCAATACTGGGTCACAGATGGTCTGTATTGTGGGTACACTGGGACACTTCCTTCTCTGTTGTCTGAGGACTCCAGGGCATGACATATCCAAGGCCATAAGTGGCGGAAACTGGTAACTTAGTGTGCCCAAACTATCTAAAGCTATCTTATCAAAACATGTTGATGACTCTCTGTGGAACCAGTTAAATGGGCTAGCAAGGGAGAGGCTCTACAGAATTGACGTGGCAACTCTACCGTGAAGTCAGAACGATAGTTACGGCTGTAACTACGGTTCAATGAGTCCCGGATGACCGCCAGAGGCGGTGCTTTCAGCACTGGATATGTCCATCGCGCGCATGCGCAGCTCGAGTACCAATACCAACAAAGTCACCTGTGACCCACGTGACACCGGCTATATCAGCCGGTGTCGTCAGAGGATCTGTTCCCAGAATCTTCTCGCGAGCACACAATAATTCTGAGTGACAGGGAACTCTGGCGGTCATCCGGGACTCATAGAACCGTAGTTACAGCCGTAACTATCGTTCTATTTCGTCCCTACTGACCGCCAGAGGCGGTGCTTTCAGCACTGGATGACTTATACCAACAATGTCATGAAGAATCCAAGCCCTTGCTCACCACTGGAAACAGCGGAGCTCGGCAACAGGACCACGCCCAAAGAATGGGGAGTGGCAACATTGACCTGATGACAACTGGAGAATGTGCCAGAAGACACCCACGACGCCGCGGCGTAGATGGTCTCCAGGGGCACCACCCTCAGGGCAGCCCAAGATGTTGAGATGCTCCTTGTAGAGTGGCATCTCAGCCTGATGGCAGGGGGCGGCCACTGGCCCCGTAAGCCTGTGAGATGGTATCGACAACCCAGTGGGGCAGCCACTGGTTAGAGGGCATAACCTCCTTTAGTGCCGCAAGGGCAAAATCAAGAGTTGCTCCTACTGCCGTATACAGGCAGTAGCCTTGATATACGCCCTTTGGGCACCCCCAGGGCATAGCAACTTCGACGTGCCGTACTCCTGAATGTCAAAGCGTGCCAGCTGGGCAGGCTGATTGAAGTGGGTTTGTGGAAGGACCCCGGGCCGGAATGCCACATTTGCCCAAAGGGCAACGCCTGAGAGTCCCACCTCGGGCATGTATTGTTTATGGAGAGGACATGCAACTCCCCGACTCGCTTACCTGAGGCTATGGCAAGCAGAAATGCTGCCTTCGTGGGCAGCCACCTAAGCCCCACCTGGGCCAGGGGCTCGAAGGGAGGAGATGATAGGGCATCCGGCAGCAGAGGCAGGTCCCAAGCCGGAGCCCTCGGGGTGCTAGGGGGACGCTGCCGTAAAGCCCCTCTCATAAAGAGGGACACTGACCTGTGGCACCCCGCCGTGACGCCGTCGACCCGAACATGTCGGGCAGAAATCGCAGCCACATAAATTCAGAGTGGAGTGAGAACGTCCACTATCTAGAAGGGACTGTTGTCTAAGCAACAACGTACATGCTGTCGCCAAGGAACACGCACATTCTTGCCCCCCAGTTGGGGTAGGAAGTGCGTGAGTGCAAGCTGCACAGCCCGAAGCTCTAGCACGTTGACCTTGCGCGCACTCTCCTGGGCAGACCGCTGACCCTGAACGGTCCTGCCCTGCCGCACTGCACCCCACCCTGAGAGACATGAAACTATGGTGATGGTCTCCTGGCGGGATGGGATGGCGCCCATGGGCACATCATGCCCCTATCGGCAGCTAGCCGATCCACTTTAGAGGACAGCTTGTTTCTAGTCCTTCTATTGGGGGGAGCACACATAGCCATCGCTACCTCAAGTCGCCGGGAACGGCCGAATTGATCTGGAGGAGGATGTGACAAGGAGAGGTGTCTGTTGGCTGCTGCCAGACGTTCCACCTCAGTGATTCTAGCCACTCTGAGCGCCCGAGGCATGCAGCTACAGCTCATGCAGGCGTTTACCGTGAGAACCTCCCTCAGATGCTCACATTTCGTCCCCACTGACCGCCAGAGGCGGCCGAGGCAGGAGGGGCAGCGGTCGTGGCCGTCCTCGGGCTCAAAAGAAGCCATACAGGCGCTACATGAATGAGCCATTCCGTAGGTAGCCAGATGCAGCGTAGCCGGGAGCGGGTACACAGCCTTCACCAGCTACCTGCTTAATGGAAAGAGTAGGGCGTTGCTGCTACTCGCCGAACAGAAAGAGGGATGTAATTACACCCACGTTACCGGCAGAGGGATCGGGAGCGAGAGCACTGCCTTCACCTGGCTGGATTAATAAACACGGCAGTTCAGCGTCTACCAGGAGCGGGGGCGGGAACACAACCTTCACCAGCTACCTGCTTAACTGAAAAACAGGGCAGTTCCGCGTCTACCAGGAGCGGGGGCGAGAACACTACCTTCACTGGTTAAGTTAGAGACGAATGCCAGATGCAGCGTAACCGGGAGCGGGTGCGGGAACACAGCCTTCACCAGCTACCTGCTTAACGGAAAGACAAGGCAGTTCAGCGCCTACCAGGAGTGGGGGCGAGAACACTGCCTTCACTGGTTAAGTTAGAGACGAATGCCAGATGCAGCGTAACCGGGAGCGGGTGCGGGAACACAGCCTTCACCAGCTACCTGCTTAACGGAGAAACAAGGCAGTTCTGCGTCTACCAGGAGCGGGGGCGAGAACTGCCTTCACTGGTTGAGTTAGAGACGACTGCCAGACGCAGCGTAACCGGGAGCGGGTGCGGGAACACAGCCTTCACCGACTACCTGCTTAACGGAAAAACGAGGCAGTTTGGCGTCTACCAGGAGCGGGGGCGAGAACACTACCTTCACTGGTTAAGTTAGAGGTTAGAGACGAATGCCAGATGCAGCGTAACCGGGAGCGGGTGCGGGAACACAGCCTTCACCAGCTACCTGCTTAACGGAAAAACGAGGCAGTTCAGCATCTACCAGGAGCGGGGGCGAGAACACTGCCTTCACTGGTTGAGTTAGAGACGACTGCCAGATGCAGCGTAACCGGGAGCGGGTGCGGGAACACAGCCTTCACCAGCTACCTGCTTAACGGAAAAACGAGGCAGTTCAGCGTCTACCAGGAGCGGGGGCGAGAACACTGCCTTCACTGGTTGAGTTAGAGACGAATGCCAGATGCAGCGTAACCGGGAGCGGGTGCGGGAACACAGCCTTCACCGACTACCTGCTTAACGGAAAAGCGAGGCAGTTCAGCGTCTACCAGGAGCGGGGGCGAGAACACTGCCTTCACTGGTTGAGTTAGAGACGACTGCCAGATGCAGCGTAACTGGGAGCGGGTGCGGGAACACAGCCTTCACCAGCTACCTGTTGAACGGGAAGAGTAGAGCGGTGCTACTACTCACCGAACAGAAAAAGGGATGTAGCTACATCCGCATTACCAGTAGAGGGAGCGGGAGCGAGAGCACTGCCTTCACCTAGCTGGGTAAAATAAAGAAGCTTAACAGTACCCGCAAGACGTTAGCCGAGCAGCTGCTGCTAACGATCAAGCGATATCAAGTCAAATAACACACATGTTTAAGACCAGATAACTAGCTTCGAAAGAAGAGAACAGCACAGAGCCATAGTTACAGCAGTAACCATGGCCAGAACTTACACAGCATAGAGCCGTAGTTACAGTAGTAACTCTGGCCAGTACTTGCACGGCTTGGAACCGTAGTTACAGTAGTAACTATGGCCAGTCCTTACATGGCTTGGAACCGTAGTTACAGTAGTAACCATGACCAGTACTTACACAGCATAGAGCCGTTTACGGTATTGACTATGGCCAGTACTTGCACGGCTTGGAACCGTAGTTACAGTAGTAACTATGGCTAGTACTTACAGCTTAAAACCGTAGTTACAGTAGTAACTATGGCCAGTACTTACACAGCATAGAGCCGTAGTTACGGTATTGACTATGGCCAGTACTTACACGGCTTGGAACCGTAGTTACCGTAGTAATTATGGCCAGTACTTACGGCTTGGAACCTTAGTTACAGTAGTAACTGTGGCCGGTGCCTAAAAGTGTCAGCCAAACGGCTGCCCACTAGATAATATAATATTGGGAGGATCAAATCCTCCTTAATGGCCACACATGCAGAGCACACATCACACAGTGAAGATTGTTCTCTGCATATCGTCCTAGTGCTAGGAGTCTAGTACTAGGAGTCTAGTACTAGGAGCAGTAAATACAACGATATAGCGCTACTGCAACCATACCATGCGTTTACCGCTGAGTTAAATAATGAAGCTTAACAGTACATGCAAGGTGTTAGCCAAGCGGCTGCTGCTAACAATCAAGCAACCAAGTCAGAACACAATGTTAAGACCAGATAATTAGCTTCTAAGAAAGAGAACAGCCCGCATAGAACCGTAGGCCATGGTTACAGTAGTAACCGCACATGCGGAGCACACAGCACCCGCAGTGAAGATGTTCTCTGCATATCATCCTAGTGTTAGGAGTCTAGTACTAGGAGCAGTAATACAACGATCTAGCGCTACTGCAATCAAACCCTATATGTTACCGGAAGCGGGAGCACTGCCCTCACCGGCTGAGTTAATAGTTAAGCTTAACAGCAAGGTGTTAGCCAAGCGGCTGCTGCTAACAATCAAGCGACCAAGTCAGAACACAAATGTTAAGACCAGATAATAGCTTCTAAGAAATAGAAAGTACTTACCTTACTCTCTGCATCTAAACGAAAAACGGGTTAAATTGAATGAGGGACACAGCCAAAGCTGGGACTCAAATGCTAATGATAGCTCGGGCACAACGCCACAAGCAGAACTTTCAAAAGAGCATAAGGGCAACTTTATGGGAGAGGAAGCGGGAACACTGTCGTCACCAGAAAGTCTAAGCCAAACAAAAAATAAGACAGCAATCAGGACAACTTGGCTGGGAGAGGGTGCGGGGACACAGCCATCACCAGCAACAAGCTGACACCAACCTGTCTGTCGAGGCTCTGCACAGCGCACAGCCGGCCACAGCTCCTGGAGGACGCGTTAACGACCCGTAGCTCCGACTGTCAGTCACGAAGCTGCACGCGGCCAGCTGCTTGCAGAGAAATCCCTCAGATCAAACGTTCAAACCTGAACGCTGTAGGCTACAAAAATGTAGCCATGGTACCCTCGCGCAGCGAGAAGATGAAAGGAACAGATCCTCTAACGACACCGGCTGATATAGCCGGTGTCACGTGGGTCACAGGTGACTTTGTTGGTATTGGTACTCGAGCTGCGCATGCGCGCGATGGACATATCCAGTGCTGAAAGCACCGCCTCTGGCGGTCAGTAGGAACGAAATAGAACCTCTGGCTCTTGGACTTGTGATGTGAATCCTCCGGCCGTAACTCCAAATAAACCATCAGTGTTTGACATCAAAGCTACTGCTACTACCGTGTCTCCTTCCTGAGTCGGTGACTCCCACAGCATTGCTACACAGAAGTTTCCTCTACAAATCTACAAACTTAAGTGTCCTATTCACAAATGAGGCAAAGTATTTCCACTGGCCTCTCCAAAGTACTGGATTTTGTTTTTACCAGTACTCTACGAACTTCTCTTCCTTTATATTTTGACCCTCAGTTACCTTTTTATTAAGAAGCACCATTTAGTGCTGGCATAAGCCCTAAAGCCAATGTCATCTTTCATGTGTAGAAGAGTCATCTGTGCACTGAGTGCAGTGGATCAAAGAGATTGTGATTTTTCGGTTTATTCCAGTTATAAAAACCCCTATCAAAGATATTCACACAGACCTAATCTAATTCTTCTCATCACTATGCATAGATTCAGTCCATCAGCAATTCCCAAAATGTCTAACATTCATATCCGTATTCATTTGGTTTGAAGGAAAACCTTTTTTGGATTATAATCAGGGGGGAATGTTAGACAGCAATTTTTGGGGGATTCTGGACATCTTTAAATTATTCCGCTTGTGCATATTCAAGGCTAAAGCTCTCTGAATGAGGGATGATGTGAAAAGAAGCGATGGAGGAAAGCATCAGTTGCGATGCTGATACCTTGGTGCTGCAGGCCCTGAGGCCGCTGCTCCTCTGCCTTCCAGTGGGAGGCAGATAAAGTCATCATTAGAAAAGGCTTGAGAGAGAAAGGCTTGAGAGAGAGGGGAGTCTGAATCAAACACAGGAAGGGAGCGAGAGAGAGAGAGAGGGAGAAATAACAGGTTTCAACTCTACTCCCTGCTCTCACTGATTCTCTTTGAACTCGCAGCCAATTTTGCATGCTTGCACAGACCTACGCCTCTAAGCCAGAGGAGCCCAGCGCTTCCGACATCTAACCCCGGTGCTCAACCTGTGGAGTCGATTCCCGCTCACCGCCTCAACTATCTGCTTCAGAACAAGGGCCAAAGTTGAAGTGAGGAAGTTGACACACCCCTTAGCTCCAGTAATCACCTGTGGCATACGATTCTTTCTCTCCGCTGCCTGTGTGAAATAGTTGTAGCCTTAAGATGAGTGCTTTTACAGCAGTAAGTGCGGCAAAGCATGTTTGGAGGAAATGTGATGAATGGCAAGTGGGAATGTACTAGGATTTTTAATACTGAAGCCAAGCAAACTAAACGTTCACACTTTATTCCTTGCACACATATTATGAGTACAGTTATTTAGGTCATTGGGGTTATGTAAAATATATTTACTAGTATTTGTGTTCTCTCTGTAACTCCTTTCAAAAGTTCAAGTTGGTGGAAGTTAGTAAAAACTCCATAAATTAGAAAAAGCGTACTACAGTATATGAAATATGTATCACGATTAAATAATCTTCTGTTTCTGTTATTCATTGTTGGCAATAGCTACTTCAATATCCCAGCCTCCATAACCCATCTTGGTTTTATGATATATAATGTAGTCATTTCTGTGCACACTGCCAGCATTCATTTTTTTTAGTTTGCGTTCTGTTCTGTATCCTTACTTCTAATCTACATTCATATTATTGTGACTGTTAATCAGTACTATTAAACAGTGTATTCAGTATAAAGAGATGACATTACACAGAGAAAATATTATTGTCTTATCTTTCCCCAGTCTGTAATTACATTTTATTCAATTTAATTAGATTTTGTATTGTACTTTAGATATTGTAAATGCATTAGTTTGTGGGATGTATGCAAAGTACATTCTGAAACACTGCACATTTTTCTTTTATCTTTCACTTCATTCATTTACACTCTATGACTATGTTGGTCGGATTGCCTTAAAACTTAATTTAACTTCAACAACATTGCTTTTGTGAAACCTAAATTCCTCCAGTAGAAAACTCCCATAACGACTCCCAGTGTTTCCCCTAGGATGGAGTCGCAGCGGTGCTAAGGCACGTGGGTCCAGCATAATGTTAGCGCGTGGAATTTTTTAGTGCGTGCGAAGTGCGCCCCGTCAATTTGTTTCTATATGTTAGCACAAGTAAAGAATAAATGAAAAATCTCTACAAAAGGCAAATACACTACAAAAACAGAAACTTATTGACATAGGTAATATACGTCAAAATGGCTTCAAATGTATTCATTATTTTAAAATGCTTCAATCTGGTGCACTTTGAGCACACAATTACTAGAGACCTGATCCAGGGGGTACAACTCTAAAACACCCATATGAAAAAGATCGGTTTACATTTTAATAATCAAATAAGAATATGAACACAACCAATAACCTACCATAGCCAATAACAAATACATGTGTATAATCATGTGTATTCTATAATCATGTGTATTTTCTCCATTCCTGTTTATGTGTCTTCTCGCAATTATCACTGACCCCGTGTATCTCGTAATCGATATAACCGGCCTATCCCACATGCTCCACTGTCATTCAACATCTAGTTTCAGGCGGCCTGTGGAACTGCCAGTCAGCTGTTCCTAAGGCTGACTTCATCTCTGGGTACGCTTCCCTGCAGTCTCTGGATTTCCTTGCTCTCACTGAGACGTGGATTACTCCATCCAACACATCCACCCCAGCAGCTCTCTCCACAGCATATTCATTCTCCCATACACCCAGACCCACTGGCAGAGGAGGTGGCACTGGTCTCCTGCTCTCTCCCAAATGGAGCTTTTCCCTCTTCAAGCTACCTAACTTCACTCCTTCCACCTTTGAATTCCATGCCATCACAGTAACCCATCCTATACAATTAACCATTGTTGTTCTCTACCGTCCACCAGGCGCCTTGGGGGACTTCTTGGAGGAATTAGATAATCTCCTCTCACACATCCCTGAAACTGGCCCTCCCGCTGTACTTCTCGGAGACTTCAACCTCCAGACAGGGAAGATAGACTAACTAACATCTCTGTTAACCGCCTTTGCTTTCTCACTGTCTCCATCCCCACCAACTCATAAAGCTGGCAATGTCCTTGATCTCATATTCTCAAGAAACTGCACTACTTCTAACCTCTCTGTAAACCCGTTCCACACATCCGATCACTTCTTCATTTCATTCTCTCTACCCCTTTCCAAACATAACGAACTAATCTCTTCTCATCCTGCACCTGTCCACCGTAACCTTCGTTCCCTCTCCCCCTCTACCTTTGCCTCATCGGTGCTCTCAGCCCTCCCTTCCTCTGACTCGTTCCAACTCCTACCTCCAAACTCTGCTGCAGAAATTCTCCTCTCTACTCTCTCATCCTCTCTGGACTCTCTCTGTCCTCTCACATCTCGGCAGGCTCGTCAGTCCCCTCCTGCTCCCTGGCTAAATGACGCACTGCGTGCTAATATAACCGTCCTTTGGGCAGCAGAGTGGAAACGGTGGAAATCCAAACACCATGACGACCTCCTAACCTATCAGGCTCTCCTCTCCTCTTTCTCTGCTTCGATCTCTCAGGCAAAAAGCACTTTCTTTCAAGATAAGATCCAATCTTCCTATTCCAATCCCAAAAAACTATTTTCCATCTTCTCCTCCCTCCTGGACCCCCCCCAAAGCCCCTTCCCCCTCCTCCCTTCTGTCAAGCGACTTTGTTAACCTTTACTCACCACTGGGTCACCAGACTCTCCTTTCACCCACACACTGACCTCCTTTTCCCCTCGCTCTCCAAGTGAGGTTCTTACCCTCATTACCTCTGCCCGCCCTACCACCTGTCCTCTGGACCCTATCCCTTCAAACCTCCTTCAGACTATCGCTCCTGATATTCTACCGTTTCTCACCCATTTCATCAACACTTCTCTAACTTCTGGTCACTTTCCAAACAGTCTCAAGGAGGCAAGAGTAAACTCTCTCCTAAAGAAACTCACTCTCAACCCGTCTGATGTTATAAACTACAGGCCTGTCTCTCTCCTCCCGTTCCTGTCTAAAACATTTGAACGCGCTGTCTTTAAACAACTCTCCTGTTATCTCCATCAGAACAACCTTCTGGATCCGCACCAGTCTGGTTTCAAGGCAGGTCACTCCACAGAAACTGCCCTCCTTGCTGTCACTGAGGAACTGCACACTGCTAAAGCAGCCTCCCTCTCCTCTGTCATCATCCTTTTGGACCTGTCTGCTGCATTCGACACAGTGAATCATCAGATCCTCCTTCGCACTCTCCAAGAACTTGGAGTTTCAGGCTCTGCACTTTCCCTCATCACCTCATACCTCAAAGACCGCACCTACAGGGTTACTTGGAGAGGGTCGGAGTCCGACCCTTGTCAATTAACTACAGGGGTCCCTCAGGGCTCTGTTCTTGGTTCCCTTGTCCTTGTAAACAAACTCGCTCGGACCTGTCATTAGCCCGCATGGTTTTTCATACCACTGCTATGCTGACGACACCCAATTAATCCTGTCCTTTCCCTGCTCAGAGACCCAGGTCGTCGCACGCATCTCTGCTTGTCTAGCTGACATCTCTCAGTGGATGTCTGCTCATCACCTCAAGCTCAACCATGACAAGACTGAACTGCTTTTCCTTCCGGGAAAAGATTGTCCCACTCTTGACCTAACAATCAACATCGGCACATCTGTTGTTTCCCCGACTCAGACTGCAAGGAATCTGGGTGTGATCCTAGATAACAAACTGTCCTTCACTGCAAACATAGCTGCTACAACCCGCTGCTGCAGATACACGCTTTACAACATCAGGAGGATACGTCCCCAGCTGACCCAGAAAGCGACGCAGGTTCTGGTCCAGGCTCTCGTCATCTCACGCCTAGACTACTGCAACTCCCTCCTGGCTGGTCTACCTGCATGTGCCATCCGACCTCTGCAGCTCATCCAGAATGCAGCGGCTCGTCTGGTCTTCAACCTTCCTAAATTCTCCCACACCACGCCGCTCCTCCGCTCCCTCCACTGGCTTCCGGTAACTGCTAGAATCCACTTCAAGACAATGGTACTTGCGTACCATGCTGCGAATGGATCTGGCCCTTCCTACATCCAGGACATGGTTAAACCGTACACCCCAGCACGTGCACTCCGCTCTGCATCAACCAAACGGCTCGCTGCGAAGGGGACCCAAGTTCCCATCAGCAAAAACACGTGGGTTTGCTATCCTAGCTCCAAAATGGTGGAATGAGCTCCCCATTGACATCAGGACAGCAGATAGCTTACACACCTTCCGGCGCTGACTGAAAACTCATCTCTTTTGACTCCACTTCGAGCAATAGAACTATTAACAAAGCACTTATATACTAATAAAGGACTGGCTTACCTAAAGCCAGTTGAGTAGCACTTGAAATGTTTTTGCTCTATGAAACCTGATGTACTTATATGATTCTGTTTTCTTCAAGTTTGTATTTTGTTGGTCGAACGCACTTATTGTAAGTCGCTTTGGATAGAAGCGTCAGCTAAATACAATGTAATGTAATGTAAAATGTAGCTTATTTTATATTTGTTGTTCATTCATATCATATTTTATCTAGTTAACATTTATTTATGCATATTTTTGTATCTCACCAACTTTAAACGATATTTTTTGATTACTGTCCTATAGTATACATTGGAATGATTTCAAACCTTTTTTGATTTATCCTAATAATTATAAAGGAGTGCCTTGGAAATATGTGTTTACATAATTTGTGGTCAAAACGTTTGAGACCCACTGAGATAACTTAGACTAAAATTAACTATGTAAACACTCAGAGAGTCCTTTATCTCACTGAGCCTCTCAGTCTGACCGGAGAGCTCTCCTCCACCCTGGTTGTAGAAACATTTTCTTCTTATATCCGTTAGCGCAGCTAGCACCAGATTCTAATAACAACAGCGCCGGTACCGGTGCGCCCTCTCCCTTGCTCGCTCTGTCGCTCCCACGCTCGCACTATGGCTGTGAGCTGCGGGCGCCAGATAAGCCAACATCCCCCACTTTCATCACTTACAGCGCCCATCGTACAGGGCAAATGAAAAGTGTAACCGCCTATGCCAAAAATCGGCCCTGCCTAGTACATACAGTGGCAATGTCTCAAGATTTAGCAAAAATACACCTTTATTGAACATACAGTAACATAAATACTTCAAATCCACATAACAAACAATCAAAAATGAAAAAGGGTCGCCACTAATTATTATTTTAATAACAAATTATTAAAAGACATTTTGTTAGGGTACCTGGCTGGCGCCCCCAAGCAGCGGCGTGCATATTTCAGCAGCGGCACTGCGCCGCCACTATTTGTATATAGGGGAAATACTGGACTCCTGTCTCAGCAGAAGGTTGTTCTCCCTAAACCACCCAACAAAGCTCTCACTACCATCTCCTTTCTCTCCTTCACAGATGTATCCCACATGAGAGGAGTGAGACAGTCCTGGATGAAGCATATCCAAGGGCTGGATCGCAAATTTGAGGAGTTGAGAGTGAACAGAAAAGGTGACAACACAGATCCCTGAGTCGTCCCTTGGTACAGAGGAAGTCCTTTATGTTCACACCGTTCTCTGTTCTGATTCACTGCTCAGATCGGGGTTAGGTTGATGTTGTTGTTGTTAGGCTGAAAACATTATTCTGTGGAAATTATCTGATATCATTATTGAATAACTAAGGTTAAGTTAGGTTGTGTTTTTAATTCAGTTTTCTTATTGTTTGTCAGAAAACATCAGGTAAAAACTGCTTTACAATCAAACTTGGTGGAAGGGTGGAACATGGGCAAAATATAACCATATTTAATGTTGCATCAGATCCAAGTTACTGGTCAGATACACACATTTTAATTCACTTCTGTTAACATTGGGCGATAGGGCGAGGCATTGATGGAGGTCTGTGGTCTCCAAGTGCCTTTTTGTTTTGTTTCAGGTAAACAGTTTCAGATAAACAAAACATATTTTAGTCATTGTGTGCTTTCAAATTGTTGTCTCTTAGCTCTCTGATCCTATAACTTTGTTTATTTGATGAGCACTTGCTATAGTGACAGTAGTTCTTGTCTATTGCTAGCTTAGCAGAAAAAAGTGCTGTTTATCTGTTTGGAGTACACTGTAATACAGAGTACGCACTCTACAGTACATCAGAAATACTGTTAACACTTTCATTGATAATAATAAGGTTTCAAAGGTTGACAAACTCTTTTGTTTTCCTACCAATAGCCTAGAAACACAAAAAAATGAAGAATTGGCAATGTTTCATTCAGTTTCTTAAAATGTGTTTTGTTACAATAGTGTACGGTTAGAAAATGCTGGCATGTTGTCTTCTCTGTGTGTGTCTTGTGAATACTTATAGTCTATGAATCTGTTACTTTTGCTGAACAAATGTTCAGTTGCATTGGTGATTTGGTCCAGAAAAAAAGCTTGATAACTTTTCTTAAAATTATTAAATCAAAACTGGTGTCATGGAATATATATTGAAATTGTATCTTGGAACAAATGTAATAACTCATTAAGAAACTCAAATAAAAGATGCATTGTCAGTTTCACGGTTGTTTATAAAGCCACCTCTGAATTGTGTAAATCACGCAACGGTTATATTATTGAAAGTGACTTGTCAGACTATGGTTGTATTAGATGGAGACAAGATAGTGGATTGTGGACTTTGTACTGAACTTGTACGAGAATGTTCCAGTATAATACAAGCCAGACTCAATGTAATTGAACTTTTTCTTTTTCCACTCTTATTCTTTATTAAAAACAATAGTGAGTCGCAGGGGAGATGAAAAAAAAAACAGATCCGTTTTCACCTGCAGCGTTAATGTAGCCCAGGAAATTAGGTTGTTGAATTATACCTGTTAAGAAAGAAGCTTCACTCTTTTGACCCTTACCCGCACCTCACAGCTATTCAGGGAAGGAGTTTATCCTTATAATTACAATATAATTGCCATTTCATACAGAGTGTGAAATAGAAATGTTCTTATACTGGAAGTGAATTGACATAACCTTACTAACTGCACATACAGTAATGTCATTAAAAAGTGCAGGATGAGTCGCATAACCTGTATTCATAAGACTGTTCCGACATCATTGCGTACTGAGAATCTTTCTTCTGATTTGTTTTTACCTAGCTGTATTTGTGCTATAGGTACACCATTTTTCATTGAATTTGGTCTTTACGAGAAAACCTGAGCAAATAGTTAAGTCGTTACGGCTGAGCAACTTCTGACTGTTGGCTAATCTATTTTCAGGAATCAGTTTAAACATTAAAAAAATGTCTTTCAAATTACGCAGCAACAGCTGATTGCATCGTCCTTAGTAAATTTTTTGTATTTAGATACTTTAATTTAGATGTATATAATACTTTTGAAAGAATCACAGAACTACGTATCGACCTCATTATTATTTTCACGATTCATTTGTGCTGCAGTTATTTTCTAGTTTCCTCTTCTAGTTTTGCCTATTACAGTTCAGAGAATTGTGAAAAATCCCAATCAGAATTTAGTTGTCATATTTAAATTGACTGTCTTTAGCTGGGCAATGGTCCAAACCCAGAAGATCATCATATTGCTTTAATGAATGACCAAATACACCAGCAAAAAATCACTTTTAAAGAGCTGCAACAAGGATTTTATTATTCTTAAAAATGCAGTTGGTAAGAATGTAGTCCTGGACAATTAATGCTGATTACAATCTTGAGAGACAAAAAACATTGAAATGCACTTGAATTTCTTTTTCTATCAAACACGACGAACATCTGTGGGGCAGAAGATCTACTCTGTGCTCTGTATACACATCCACCCACATGTAGAGCACTGCCTTACTGTGCAGACATTGCGTGTAGTGAAAGGAAGCCTCTATTACAAATGGTTCTATTAAGTGCCCTCAATGGAGGATTTTTAAGTAGCCTTGTGGTAATGATGGCTCCCACCTTCTCTCTCTGCTCTCTCTTACTCTCTCGCGCTTCTCCTAAGCTCAAACCGACCCTGAGAGCACTAAAACACGCTTGTCTCCTCATTTATTTTCAACGACAGAGAAAAGAAGATGACTCCTCTCTCTTATGCCACCCCTTATGAATATCTTAGGAGCTTTTAAAAGGGGACTTCAGGATTTTGCAGGGCCGTTTGGTATTCAGCCAGGCCGGCTCGTGGTGGGGATGAATGCAGATCACTGCTTTTTACTTGAGAATGTTTGCAACATCCAAAGATCCCTCGTAGAAAAGCGATTATGGATTCCGGGAGAATCTTGGGCGCTGTTTGAATAGGCCGAGCTGGAGGCTGATTCCACTGCTAAGAAGAACAGAGGAGATCAGCCTTCATTGTCAAGCCTGACAAGATTAAGCCGACCAAAAAAGCTGATCAAACCAGGCACGATTCTGCGTGGCGAGAAGCGGTGGCATAGGTGGCTTTTCTGAGGTGTAAACAGAGCTCTGACATTGACAGGGACACTTCATCTCACCCTGCAGGGCCAGACAGAGGCCGCACCCCCCCTTGCAGCACCACAACCACCTTGTGAGGAGACGCGATGACCATGAAATCCTTATCTCCCTCACTTCAGCACTATAGGCTGCTACGGTGAAGGAAGTGGCAGTTGGGTTTTATCTGTCTGCAAAGGAAATAATCAAATACTGGTTGCGTTTCCTTTTCTGTCAAATTGTAATTATTTTTAACCTCATTATTCTGGTGCGTCTATACGTGTGGATATTGCAGACATTTCCCTCACCTCAACTCCAGAGCTTTTTTTTCTCCTCTCTGTTAATAATGGTCCACCCCAGTAATGAATGAGGTTATTAAAGGAACAGCTGTCCAGAATGGTACGAACATAAATTGGGATTTCTGCCCATTTAATAGCATAACAGATAAATACATCTAATTTGAAATGTCAACCATCTTCAGTTATTCTGTTTTTGTATGTGTGGTCGCTTATGAGCAGCCATGCTAGTTGATTATAACATTAGAAGAGTTGCCTGCTCAGCAGTCAAAAGTATTACGGCCTCCACTACTGTAACAGCCATGTGTCTTCCCCTCGACATTTTCATCTCCTATGCAAATACAGACCCAATGGAGCCGGTAATCATTCATCAGGAAACTGTCTTCAAATGGTAACTGCTTATGTCCTGCTCATTCATTATTCATCACCATGGACGGGTCAGGCAGCAAGAGGCTCCACTAGTACCACACACAGTCAGCCTCATTCCACTGTTTATCTCTCACTATGAGTGTGGAAATTAGAGAGGAAGTCCAATATTCTCTTACTTATCTCTCCCCTCAGAAGTGAGAGCCTGGTTTGCTTCCCCGCCCTATGTATTGATAAAACACCTCGCCTGCTGCTGATACTCCTGTTCATTACTGTGCTTAATGAGAAACTTCTGCATACACTGCGCCGAACACACAGCGAGGGCACATTTCACAAATAAGAGGGAAATGTGTTTAGGAGGAGCTGGAAGCAGAGTTTCATCACAAATGTGACAGGAAATATGACATGTGAGAAACACCCTCATAAACAGTCCAATAAACAAACACCTTAGTGGAAACTCGTATCTATAGTCTCTCTCCTGCTATCGTGTGCGGTGCTTGATTCAAATTACACACAGGCAGCGAAAACATCAAACCCAACATGTTAACCTAGCAAAGGGAGAAAAACGAGCTTTCTTGGATGCTGCTGCGCTGTGCTTCTGTGTCTTTCTGGTGTCTCATCTTGATCCCTGCAGGAATTCTCTGTGTATTAATAACCACTTCAAAGAGAATATGCTCCTCTGAATGTGTTGTGCATGCATTTAGAGGTCTATCTTCCTCTGTTATGATCCCCCAAAGCCGACTACATGTAAACACACCAAAGGCAAATGCATGCATGCCGACCTGCTTGCTGTAGTCTTTCACCGTGTGAGTGAACTGTCTGGGGTTTTTAGTTTGATTCGTTTTCTAGCAAGAGCCCATACTTGATGGATGATTTCCATGCGTGATATTCATCAAGGCTGTTGAGAGGGTTACTTATTATCACTATTTAAATAAACGGTAGGAACTATTTGTATAATGCGATGGAACTATTGGCTGGCAACATTTTAATTTACTTTGCTAATAGAACACATCCAGAAATATGAAATGCTTCCTCTCTCAAGGTTGGCTGATAAGCTACATTTAATGCAGTTGACTTTTGCCCTATGGCGACAACGTCAGCGGTGGATGCCACAAGTTTTAGTTTGTAGCTGTGAGGGTTTTGTGAAGTTTATAGAAAAGGGCCAGGGTACATCCCCTCTAGTCTGTCATCATACTTAAGTGGAGCATTGTCTAGCCCCTGCAGCTCCCCCAGATAAAACTGCCAGTGGTGCAATTTCCCCAAGACCCCTCAGGGCCCATAATTCTCTTTGTAGGTTGTCTGACAATTTGCTAAGCAGTTGAGTCAGGGACACGGCAAGACTGAGAAGTCTCACAGAGCGCTCACTGAACAAGAGGTTCTGCAGACAATTCTGCTAGGTTATGCGAATCATTTAACTCTCAAATGTCATATACTGTAAGTGTGAAAAGGGAAATGTCAGATCATCATTCATTACTAAGAGAAGCACAAACACACAGGAAGTTAATGAATTCAAATAAGACAACATGGCCGTTCCTTCAGGGAGCAAATAACGATCCACATTAGAAAAGAAAATCCAACAGATGTACAGTATGAGCACGAGGAACCAGAAGGCAAATGGTGGAAAGGATTTTGAGCAGCACTCTCATCTAGCCCTGGTGCTTTCTGGGCAACCCACATTTAGCGCCTCACAAGCGTTAATCATGTTGCCAAGTGTAAAATTGCACGGAAGGAGGGCGTAGGCTTTAAACTAGAATGACGTATTCAGCACGCATGAGACGCTCCGACTGATGTACTTCTGTACGTGAAGTGAGCCAAGTCCTCTAATGATGCGCAATGTTCCCATCCACTTGTCATGTTGCAGACATGATTATGAGGGAAGTTGTTTTTTTTCGGGGTGTTTTTTATCAAGCCATCTGTAATGCTGCAAAACTATCACTATGCTCTTCACAAGCACACACTGAAAAGTTACATTTATGCAAAAATCTGTTGTGCTGCCTGTAAAGAACTTTACATCGTGGTGATGTGTGTGTGTGTGTGTGTGTGTGTGTGTGTGTGTGGTGTGTGTGTGTGTGTGTGTGTGTGTGTGTGTGTGTGTGTGTGTGTGTGTGTGTGTGTGTGTGTGTGTGTGTGTGTGTGTGTGTGTGTGTGTGTGTGTGTGTGTGTGTGTGTAAGAGCAAGGGGAAGAGAAGGACAGCAACAGACAGTCATAAAATCTTTTTTTTTAATATTTTGATACAATTACCCATGGATCGTATCGTATTAATCGTATTTCCAATCTTTATCACATTTTTCCCCTCACAATAAACCATTCCCAATCAACCTGTAATTGATTGTAAGAATGAAATTGCCATTTACAATCTGGGATGGAATTGACAAAGGGATGCCAGGAGGGAACTAAATAACAGATGAGAGGACAGGATGAAAGACACTGCTTTAATTTACCACAACTGATTTGATAATAAAACTCCAGCCCATTTCACAGTATAGCCAATTATGTCTTCAGTGTGTTCAGCCAACACAGCTTGAGTTTAATTCCTCACATACATTTAAAACCAGTGTGTTGTCCGTCACTTATCGAACATAGACAATTGTGCATATATTACACTAAATAAATCTGCAAACTGTAAATGAATACCTTGCATTACAATAACTTTGAACACTTTTATTTCACAGTGAGATCTCTTGCATTGCAAAACCCTCAAAGGGACTGCAAGGTTACATGAAGTATGAGTCAATTCTTCATGTGAAGGAAGTAATTAATTAGGATGTCAAATTTAGAGAGCATCCTTGCCTTAATTTTTCTTCTTAATTGGGGAATAATTTGGAATTTAGAAAGGCGGCAGATCCCATGTAATGAAGATTGACACCTGTTATCTGTCCCCGTCCTCACCACCCACAGCAAACTAGGATTTATTAAAGCCCCCTGCCCTTCTGTAAGGTTACATCCACGCGCCTCCTCTGAGTTCGGCGTGCAGTTACGAGGGTCACGTCCCGATAGACAGCCACGATTGGTGGGATGCTGGGCGCCACCCTTCAGGGCAGACCTGGATGACAGAACAAGACTGCTCTCTCGGGCTTGACTGCTCATATCCCAGCTGTCTCTCGCAGAGTGATGACTTCATTCTGACTGCGCCGATCCCTCCTTGAAGGCTCCTCAATGGGATTGCACCCCTGAAACTAATATCAGTGTTAACATATGTTGAAAGGTCAAATACGTGGGTTTTCACCTTTCACACCGCACCCTTGTGGTATCATCAGCCCGCCCAGAAATTAAAGTTGCCTCTTGGATGTGGAAGGAAGATTAATTGCCCTCTACAGTCTGGTTGTACTTAATCTCACATCCTCGAAGTGTGGCTATGTGGGATTAGGTTGCTCTAAGCCACTAAGCGCTTGGTGAACACACAGACAGGGACATGTCTTATTGCATGCACACATATGTAAAACACACAGCTATGTGGATGGTTGCTCAGACATACATAGGTTCCACCTGAACAAATGCACATGTTAACAAATGCTACACACAGGCACACACACACAGCTGCTGAACGAAATGTCAATCTTCTATCCAGATTAATTCAGCGGAGACGCAGAGCGCTGCTGTGTTGTCACAGGACAGAGAGTCTTAATCAAACCTGAGCTCTGTCAGTCTGCTGCTCACCTTTTTTGTTCCCACTAAACCAAATTAAATGAGAGAGGGTGGGAGGTGTGCGGAGAGTCACTGGTGTGGAACAACCTCATTGACTCCATGGAAAGCAAGACTAAATAATCATTGTTTGTGTGTTGCAGATTGGGCAGCTTGAAAGGGTTAAGCATGAGTGGATTAAAAACGCCGGCACACATCCGTTTCCATACTCTAATCCTCTTAGTGCCCACTCCTAATACGTTTTTCTATCTTTCCTATCTCTCACTGAGGTGAAATGTCAGATTAGTTGCCAGGCTTTGACTATATCTTATTACAACCTTATCTAGCACTGAGGGGTTGTGAGCTTCCAGTGAGGTGGGGGGCAGCCACTTCGCTGGGCACTGGCCTCACTGCCTTTTGTTTAGAAAATGCAGCATTAAGGCTTTACTGTTGCTTTGATCAGTGAGATTAGCCTCTAACAGAGATGATTGGTCCATCATCCTCTGATTTGCACATGTATTATGTGTCTGCATTCTCTTGTTTACAATGTAACATCTGAAATCTCTTCCTATCACTAGCAATGTGGCAGTTTGACATGAATCAGGAATGTGATACAGCTGTTGTTTGTAATGAGGAAGGTCAAAGTGAATCCAAGGCTTCCTCTTTATATCTGGAGCCCTCTGTGAGATAAACAATGTCCCCTGAGGACCCATCATGTACAGCCATGATGTCTATTGACTGACATGTATAAACCCAATTGTTGCCCCTCGCGTACGTACACACACATACGTACAACCGATGTAATAGGACACAACTGCAGTAGCGTAAATATGGTAAACAAATAGTCTGTCAACCTAAGAGCTGAATTCAATTTATACAGTGCCCCCAGCTGAATTAGATCTCGTACTGCTAAAATCGATCATTTTCTTGCTAAAGTTAATGACACATATGAGAACACGGGAGTCAAATCAATGGGTGTGTTCTCATGGAAGCATCTCTACTGCCTTATAACATCAGAGAATGTTCCATATTTCCAACTACCCCCTACAGACGAGCCACGGCGTTGCAATAAGCTTTTGGAGTAATACGACTCACCATTAACACCGAAGGTTATTAAGTGGTTCTTGTTACGGCCCGCCCCCTACTCCATGGTAGTGGCTCGTGGGCAGATCCGCAACATAAAAGAAAATACAACATCCAGTATTTAACGGCGACCGTTTATTTACAAGCACAGCCGTTACTCACATGGGCCAACCGTCCAAAGAACGAGGTCTGGAGGACTGGCTAAAACAAACAAAAAGAAGAAGGGGGCTTGAGCTAGCCACACCATGGGCCGTAGGACCCAGAGCTTCCCTCCCCTACTCAGAGATCTAACAAAAGACTACAGGTAAAATAAAGCCGCGAAAAACTATACTAAGGTCCTCCAGAATCCACATATTAACACACAACAAAAGAGGTCTACAGATCCGAAAGAGCAGCGAGAATGTCCACAGACAGAGTCTTCTGGCACAGCGATAGGCGGCTTCCTTCTCCTACGGGTGAAGTGGAATTGGAAACACCTGTGGAGAGGCGGAGCCAAGGGCAGACCAGGTGCACCTGCGCAGCAGAGAGACAGAGAAGACAACACGGAGAGGAGCACGTAACAGTTCTGTAAAATAACAAGTCACCTGTACAGATGACTTTTTATTTAAAAGCTGAAAAATAAATACTTCTTACGATAGTTTTTCTCTGTACACGCAGCCTCCTAGATCTTAGCACTTTGATTATGGATCAGTAGACACGACCTTCAGCCTCCCTGTAGCCAGTAACCTCATCATGACCTTCACAGTTGCTCATTCAGATGCTAAGTGAAGCTTTATTTGTATAGCGAATGGGAACATCCTGTTATTACGGCATAGGAGCTTTTCCATGTCACTAAAAATGCTTACTTATAGCTATCCCTGCAGTCAGATTGTGGAAGCAGCATGAATTAGCAATTGTAATTTTTACATGTTCATTTGTATAGGGACAAGAATGTAGCATAAAGCAATGCCAAACACCACTGCATGTATACCCTAAGCTAATTTTGCGGTGGCCGTCCATATATTTAACCACATATTTTTTGTTGTTAATTAGCAACTTAACCCAGAAACAAACTGTATGGGTTATATAGCTTCTTTAAAATTAAACAGAATGTGCCATTATGTTACATTGTATTATGTTGGATTCTGTTGTGTACATTGAACTGCCAACAATGCTGCTTTGCAAAAATGTTGGCACCATTTTGTTGACGCTTAAACCGCTCCATGTATCAGGTGGGAGAAATCGCAGCTGTCAAAAAATAGAAGAACAAACTGGGAGTCCAATGTGACTCATGCTCAGTCTTGTCAGTACAATGTGACGTGAATGCAGCAGACAGAATGTGCTTGCAAAGTCAATAAGTTGTAGCGGTAAGTGGCGGTTACTGATGGTGCAGGATGCTTTTATTGTTTCATTAATGTTGTCCTGCTTCCTTGTTGTGGTTCTGCTGCCTCGTTTTTCTATTTTGAGTTCTTTACTGTTCCTATTTATAGAATTCATGTGGCAAATTCACATTTATTTTGGCATGACTCTGTTCCTTTTTCATTATATGTATTTGCACTGTTTAAAAAACAAACAATTTGATGCATCCATACCAGTCATCTAACAAAACACTGTGAGCCACCCATTCACACTGATATCATGTCAAACAATACACCTTTGACTTGTTCTGTCTGCCTGCAGTGCTCATATACTGTGCCTGCAATGCAGTGCACTTTCATATCAGCATAGAGAAGGCACCAGCTAATCCACAGGGTTATGATAGTGAAAGTCCTTTTTTATCCACCTTAAGATGATCCTGCTTTTGCAGTCCTGTGCAGCCCAGATATCAGTCAAGAGCGGAGGAGAGAAAAAGTACACAAGTATGCGTCAAATGTACATCCTGAGGTCTGCAAAGGGCCATGATGGCTCGCCCACAAACTGTTTGGAGTTGTTCCACCTTTGTGATCAGTGAGGGACACAGCAGAGGAGCGCCCAGGTTGCAGCACTGACAGCAGTGTAAACACATATTGATGGGAACGTTTAGCAGTGTAGGTGCAGTAGAGGCTGGAAGAAGCTGTTATTAGCCTCTCCATTGTGTGTCTTCACTTAATAAGGTGGGCAGTGGTAAGACAAATGGTCTGTGTGTTTGTGTGAGAGTTGCAGATTGCATAATTTAAAGACACCCTGTAGAGTTTTCGACCATTACTAATGCCATGGACCATTTTATTTTACAAATGGGTCCCAATTTTGTATGTATTGTACACAAATTGCGTCCAACTCCTATGCTATGCACTGACTGACAGTTGTCTGCAGTAATGTGCGAAGCTGTGCATCATAGAGGATAAAGAGGAAAAGTCTATTTATCAAGTAATGATGTCAACTCTGCATGATTCAAAAAGTCAGCATGTGTTTTGTGAGGAAGAAAATGCAAATGTTGTTTGGGCATCAACGATACACACAATTAGTTGTGACAAGTAACACTGAATGTTTCCAGAGCCCCTTTAATATAGTTCTAAGTTTTAGTAACATTTTAGTTAGTTTTCTATCAGCAACATTCTTCAATGGGCAATTCATGGAGGATAGACAAAAAGGGAGGCACTCAAATTACTACAGGTTGTTGTTGTTTTAGTTGTTTTTTTTACAAAATGTTTTTCCAATTGAGACATGTTTGCGGAGTTATATTTTATATACTCAAAGTGTGCATGCTTTGAATTTCTGTATCCCTTAAATGTTCTCAGTCATTGTGTTAATTGTGATGTCTCGTCTTAAGGCAGCAATTTTCCTATAATCCCCAAATTGTATTTAATTGAAATCAACAGTTACTTCAATTAATCTATTTATAATATTGACATATTTTTTGACACCTTTTTAATTTTTGTTTTCATAGTTATCGTGGCTGGTTTGTTTGCTTTTTGTCTTGTGCTCAGTGCATTGTAGATGAATATATTTAATACATCTGTATATTCCAAGAACCTGTATCATCAGATAACATTACAGAGACAGCACATTACTTATTAATGGCAATGCAACAGGTCATGTAGCTAAAATAACTTCTGAAGAAAATGTATTTTTGTGTGACAGAGGATACTGTTTTGCACATCAGGAATAGCTACAGAGTCAGCAAATGGATGCAAGTATTTGAATAAGACTTTGCTTTAAAACAATTGTTGGTTTATGTATCCATTCTTCAGTATTTTGCATTGTTGTTGAGTTTTATTAGTTGACCAAAAATTGAATCCATTTTGTGGTTTCGGTTTTTGTTTATTAAATGATTCTGGTTCTCGTCTTGTTGATGATTGTTAACAAATACATTTAATCTTTGCTTTAATCAATGGGTGTTAATCCCTAACAGTCTTTTCCTACACTGTAAAATATTACCATGATTTCACAATATTTAGCTGTAATATTTTACAATAAATTACTGTTTTACCACTTTACAGTCTTTACCTGTGATGTTCACAATATAATACTGTAATTTTGAATTTCACAGTGAAATCAATGCAGGCACAGTTAATTACTGTGAATGTACAGGATAAATGATTACCAGGATTTCACAACATGTTACTGTATTATTTCACAGTACAATACTGTATTCAGACCATCCTCTGTGATAACACAACCAATTAAGTGATTTTCTTGCTTTTACCGCTCTTGCTTGGCTTTAAATACTAATTTATTTCTTTGGTGCAGGTTTGACTTAAATTGAAAGTGGCACCGCTGCATGTGCCTTAAAATAAACTATGCAACATATACATCTATGTAAAATTGAAATTGGTGTCTTGGCTTATTGTTTTCAGGTGCTTCCTGGGCATTAACCCCAAGACGGGCTCGAAAGCCAAAAAGAGGCATGGCAATTTAAACCTCCATGTCAGCACATTCTTCAGAAAATTGTTGACTTCGAGTGGATGTCTGTGTAGACATGTGCTCCCCTCCTTGTTTTCTTTTCTGTCTCCCTGCTGCGCAGGTGCACCTGGTCTGCCCCTGGCTCCGCCTCTGCCCAGGTGCACCTGGTCTGCCCCTGGCTCCGCCTCTGCCCAGGTGCACCTGGTCTGCCCCTGGCTCCGCCTCTGCCCAGGTGTTCCAAATTCCACTCAGCCGTGTATATATAAAGAGAAGCTGGAGGAGAAGGATGTCTCGCCTATCCTAACACCGGGTGACACTCTCCTTACCTCTTTGCCATTTTGAGCTGTAGGCCATATTTTTGCAGATGTGTTTATGTTTAGCCTGGAGGCTTTATTGTGTTTCTCATAGGGTTTAGAATTGATTTCTGGTCAGGGGAGGGGGAGCTCTGGGTCCTACGGTCCGTGGTGTGGCTGGCTCGGGTTCCCTCCTTCTGTTTGTTCCTTTTGGCCAGTCCTCCAGACCTCTTTCTGTTTCCCGTTTCGCTTGTGTGAGCAAACGGCTGAATATCAATAAATGCTCGTTACCAAGTACCGGTTATTGCGTGTATTCTTTAATAGGTCTCAGCACGAGCCACTATCGCGGAGTACAGGTTGGGGCCGTAACAACATGTGCAAGACACTGTGAAATGCACTTTGCACTTCAATGGAGTAATAACAGTTGTTTTTCAACAGTTGAGTAATTTCTTGCATTTAAATAACTGTTTCGATGTGTTCCAGTCAGGCTTTCGTCCAAACCACAGCACTGAGACTGCTCTTGTAAAGGTCTTTAATGACATCCACTTAAACACAGACAGTGGCAGAACTTCAGTGTTAGTATTATTAGATCTCAGTGCTGCGTTTGACACTGTTGACCACAGCATATTACTAGACCGACTGGAGAACTGGGTGGGACTTTCGGAAACAGTTCTAAATTGGTTTGAATCCTACTTAAAGGACAGAAACAACTTTGTTTCTATAGGTAAATACACATCTGAGTTGACAAATATGACATGTGGGGTTCCTCAAGGCTCCATCTTGGGGCCTCTTCTCTTTAACATCTACATGCTACCACTGGCTCAGATAATGAAGAACAACAAAATAAGTTACCATAGCTATGCAGATGACACACAAATTTACGTAACAATTTCACCAGGAGACTATGCTCCAATTCAAACACTGAGTAAGTGCATTGAACAAATCAATGACTGGATGTGTCAGAACTTTCTCCAATTAAACAAAGATAAAACTGAGGTAATGGTTTTTGGAGCCAAGGCAGAACGTATAAAAGTTAGCGCTGAGCTTTAGTGTGCAATGTTCAAAACAACAGATAAAGCCAGAAATCTAGGTGTAGTCATGGACTCTGACCTGAGTTTCAACAGTCACATTAAAACTGTTACTAAATCAGCCTACTATCACCTAAAGAATATATCTAGGATTAAAAGACTAATGTCACAGCAGGATTTGGAAAAACTTGTCCATGCTTTTATCTTCAGTAGACTCGACTACTGCAATGGTGTCTTCACAGGTCTCACTAAAAAATCTATTAGGAAGCTGCAGCTGATTCAGAACGCCGCTGCTCGAGTCTTCACTAACACTAAGAAAGTGGATCACATCACTCCAGTTCTGAAGTCTTTACACTGGCTTCCTGTGTGTCAAAGAATAGATTTCAAAATACTGCTGCTGGTTTATAAAGCACTGAATGGTTTAGGCCCAAAATACATGTCTGACCTCCTGCTAAATTATGAACCATCCAGATCTCTCAGGTCTTCAGGGACTGGTCAGCTTTCTGTCCCCAGAGTCAGAACTAAACATGGTAAAGCAGCGTTCAGTTATTATGCTCCAAATATCTGGAACAAACTCCCAGAAACCTGCAGGTCCGCTACAACTCTGACTACTTTTAAATCCAGGCTGAAGACTTTTCTTTTTGTCGCTGCTTTTAATTGAACTATTCATATCTTAGACTGCACTGTAACTTTTATCCATGTACTTTTTTCTTTTAATGTTTAATTGACAGCACTGTAACTTTTATCCATGTATTTTTTCTTTTAATGTTTATTTTATTAGCTTTTCTTTTTAATGACTGATTTTAAATGCCATTTTCTTAATCTCTTTCATTTTTTGTAAAGCACTTTGAATTGCCTTGTGTTGAAAAGTGCTATATAAATAAACTTGCCTTGCCTTGCCTTGCCTTGCCTTGCCTAACAAGTTAAAATGGGCATTTTCTTTGTTTTTCTTTGTTGGTTGAGCAGATTGAATTGTGTAGTTATGGTAAAATCCCAGTTAACTAGTCAGATTTACAATATAATATCGTATTATTTACATTTTTATATTTACAGTAAATTATTGGCTACTGTGTTGCATTACTTCTACAGTAAAAGTGTGAAAATACAAGTAATTACTGTAATTTATGTACAGCAAGGTACCATAATACCACAGCTCTGTACTGCTATATCACAGTAATTCTATGGGCATGGCAACTGTAAAGTCACAGTATTTAGTCGTACTTTTATTATAATTTACTGTAAAATATCTACAGTAAATTACTGTGAAATATTTACAGTCAATTACTGTGAAATATTTGCAACTAGTAGCCAGTAATTTACTGTAATTTTACAGCCAAACATTTTACAGTGTATGTTATATATATATATATAACCAACCACTATAGTGAGAAAATAAGAGAACGCATCAAAGAGCTTTATACAATATGAAATATCACATTTCTGAAATGTAGATTTACGCAGTCTGTACACAGGTCAGAGTGAGTTTTACCTCCTGTGCTGCCATTCACAGTTCACTTCCATGGTGCATTGATCCCGAACTACATCTTGGAAAATAGCCAGAGCCCAGGGAGCAAGTAGAAAACAGTTGAGTCGCGTTTCTAGAAACTGCTGACATCATCTGCATCTCTCTCTCATAAATTGAAATACATGGTTGGTTAAAACACACGAATGAGAAGGAACAACTCAGGTGGAATATGCATGGGGAGGATTTACAACCGAATCATGGAGTGGTTTCCAGGGAGGCAGAGCACCTGACTGTGGACATCTCTCTTGCCATATCTACTGTTCTCTCTGTCTCTGGCTGCTGCGGGGGGCTAGCTAAGGGGAAATTACCCATGAATGAAACAACTGTTGACAAAAAGAGAATTATTTTTTTGCCCTTGCTCCACTGTACGGGCAGTGGATTATGAAATCCTGTGATCCATCCTCAGTCCTCAGGCCTCGGTAAACATTAGATGACACATGGGGGAAAGGAATTCCCATAGCCTCAGGGCCAAATTGCCTCTTGCCAAAATAAGCAGCAGCACCCCACTACATAGTAAGAGAGATAATAAAGCCAGGTGGTGCCAGAAAGAGCAATTATCTTAGATGTTCAGGTATTAAGGACCTTAGCATGCCTGGAGGTTGTATGGAATAATAGAGGAACATGTGGCTGAAATAGAAATGGAAAGAGATATTGAATGTGAAGTTGATACGAATATATGTAACCTTGAGACTGGTCTGAATGACTTTGTACTTATAACAAAGACACCAGCTGCAAGGTTTAGTTGACTGATCAATTAGCTGATCGTTAGAAACATTTTTAAAACAGTTATCGATGAAAAAGTATTAAATACTTGGATGGAAAATAATCTGCTTATTTATCAATATTTTAAATAACAGTTAGTTGCAGCCGTTATCATGGGATGGTTGAAACCAAACATATTTAAGAAGCATGTTACAAACAAGCTGTTAACATAAAAAACACAAACTATAAATCCAGAACAGCACATTTTCACTATTTATATATACATACTGTAGGAACTGTACTATGCCACACTGATGGACCGAGACACTATAAATCCTCAGGTCTCACATTGTTCACACATTACTACCCTGTTGAACAAAGGGCAGTACATCTAAAAAAAAGACTTCAGCACATAACTGGCAACTGTAACCCGGTGCACAGCACAGTTTGACATGAATGGAAATGAATATAAAGGAAGTTATGCATTGAATACATTGGAACATTCATAAGTTATTGAACGATCATTTGATTTCTTTAATGTTCTTTAATTTAACATTTCTGACCTGTAGGAGGTGCAGTTTGGTGTGATTTCTCCCCCTTTGCACCCAAGTAAGATGTCAATGTGCTTCATTATTTCAGGTAAGATTTAATTGATACAGCTTCATATTTTATTTTTAAATAATTTATTTGGACTGCGCTGTGTTTTAAAAACTGAAGCATACCTGCATACTGTCAGCTAATTCCAAGCAATATATTTGTATACATGGTTAAACTACAATAGTTTAAACTTACTGTACCTTTAAGGACTTCATGGTTACTGCAGTGGAGCTTCAACATGTGTCAGTTTATCACCATTTGCAATGCCCAGAGGAAGTGGAGAAAGCTTCAGAAGGCAAAGCAGACTCATCTCTCAGGCCTGGGCTTGGTTCCATTGGGCTTGAGTAAAGATTACCAACTGTAATGTGTATATTTAAAAATGCTGAAGACCTCCAACTCTTCACGGATCATAAATCAGTGTGTGATGTTAAAATACAATCTGCTTATCCCAGACCACTCCATACCGCATGCACAATTAGTGTATACTAAACAGCATGATATGCATTTCATGTGCCATTTCCTTAATCCCACATTGCACAGAGGGATATGAGTCTCCCAAGGAAATCAATCCTCCTGTAACCCTGCGTTTTTTTCTCACTCGGATTTCAGCAAAGGGAACTGCCACCTTCCTGTAGCACCTTACAACACCTTTAACGCCAAAGGCTTTGAAGACAGCTAATTTCCATACTAATTTCTTTCTTTTCTCCCTCCCCTCACCGTAGTTCCAGACCAGGCACGAGGCAAGAAGACATGTGTCGCTTGATCTAATGGCAGAGGACTAATTGCATTCTGGGATACATGCCTGGAATTCACAATGTTCAACAAAAACCATGTTGTGCAGGCAGTCCACATACAACATCGGGACAATTAATAACCCTCCTTCAGGGGAGAACATTTGGATTGTCCAGCCTCCCTGAAGACTGCACTGCTGCCTTTATTGATATCTGTGGCCAGATAGGGACAGGCCTGCCATCCCTAGGCAGCTTGACTCCACTCGGGCTCCACTGTGACTGGACTGTTATGAGGCCAACTTATCCAGCCTGCTTCAATCATAGGAGCACAAACAAGCCCCTAACCACACTGAATGCTAAGCCAGATCAGTCTCGGGGGTAGTTTGTCAGGTTTTGCAGGGATAACATAGCATGAGATTATTTTTTTTCTCTCTCGCGCTCACTCTCGCCGTCTCTCTCCCTCTATTTTGATCTCTGTGTCTGTTATTTTGAATTCACATCTCTCTGAGGAGGAGAATGCCTTTTCGACACATGCTGACACGCACACACACTTGCATCCATACATAGTGGCATAGACACAAATACGCCAGTGCTTACACCCACACACACACTCTCACCTCCTATCTCCTCTCGACACAAGCAGCCAAAGCATTCAGGCTCTCCATTTATTTGGTTCAGATGTGGTTCAGCAGTAATATTAAGATGAGGTGTTGACAAGCTAATGCTGAAATAACAAGACCTACTAATTTGTGGCGAGCCTTATGGAGCCTGTGCCATCAAATGCTGCTGGAGCCCAGTATTAAGGTGATGAAGTGTAACATTTTAAACTGGCAGAATCATAGGGCAAAGCTCTCATTACCATGAGGACACCGGTGGCACATTATGAAAAGCAATAAACATGCCCCCCTCCCTCCCCTCTGCGCCTCATGCTACTGCATCTATCACACTGGCAACATATGGGTGCCCGCAGGAGTGGCTGTTCTTAGCCGCCTGGGGTTTGCTAAGAACTCTGTCATGGTCAGTGTAAAAGGTAATGTTGTTTTGTTAACAAAATCTAATTCTTCACCAGCAGGAAGTCAATGTTTGTTAGTGTATAACCTTTAGTAGTGTCACTGAGGCTTCTGTCTTAGGTGAAAACATGCAAAACGGTTTTGCTAGGTGTGTTTTGGAGATATAAAGAGGCAGTGGCAGGCAGAGTGAATGTGTTCTGTTTGTTTGGAGGGAGGTTATCCTCTGTGAATATAACCTCGTTCTCTCATTTTACAGCACACAGCCCGGTCAGGCTAGTCAGGATTTAGAGTATTACCATGGCTAAATCAGCCACAGCCGCTCAAAAAAAATGGTAGATTAGACAGACAGATTAGAGAGGGAATAAAAACCCCAACAATATGTTATCCTCTTCTTGGATCTGCAGGATATGATGAGGGTCAAAGATCAACACACACATTTACTTAAAACTGAAATATGTCACCATCTTTCAAATGTCGCTAAGCATGGCCAAGCATACACCAATCTGAGAGCTAGTGACCATGATGTCGCCGTTCACTGCTTCACTCTGAGGGGGTGAAGAGGCACACAGCCGCACTAATTTGTCTTGACGAGAAAACAGCTGTAAACAGCCCCAAGGGGGGCTCCGAGATAAGCACAGTGTTGTGGCGATGGTATCAGGTGGCAACAATGTCCTACCCAGGCACCATACTACATGTTCAGGTGTTCCATACACCCTGTTGTGCCTATTAATCAGAGCTGACGTTGAATAAACACAGCAGCACAAAGCTAATTGACCGTACGCCAGGTGAACAGAAACTTCTGTGTTCACAGATCCTGTCCATTGTCTTTTCATAGCCTTTGGTTTGTGTTGCTTTTTCAGATTTTCTTATATGTATTCTTTGTTTTTTTTAAACAGAAGCAGGCCTCCAAACAAAGACAACTGATTTTGCACAGCAGGTTAATAAGAACGAAATTAAATCTCTGGCAGGGTGTTGTCCTCGTGATTGCACCTATTGTGTTTCATGCTATGGAAACAGGGAAGACATGTGAAATATCATGATTCAAACAGTCAAGCATTCAAAAACATGAAGCTCAAATATCTGTAATCAATAGCCTACAGCAGACTCGGTCCAAAATGCCCAGACTCAAACAATATTTGTTAACGGCTTGGGTAGCCTCAAGCATTCATAGTCGGTGTAAAATGTTCGATTTCCCATTTCAGGTACGTCTAAAATAATGTTTTTCAGCGGTCAATTCCTTTCAGGCAAAAATGAAATGTGTTAAAAGGAGCACTTTGTTGATTTGGGAAAAATACAATTGTTAATGGCAAATACCAAGAATTATTTGAAGCTGGAATGCAAGTCCTCTTCTTAAAATGTAGCCCCTGCAGGCAGAGGACAGATGATGAGTGAACCAAAAAATGTCTAAGTATGTCCTGCACGGTGTAGAGTTTCTTATGATTGTGTGATTGTCACATTTATTGTGATAATGGTCTCTTTTGTATTTTGTAGCCTATATGAACAGTTTTAAATAGGAATGCATGTCTACCTTTATTATACAAAATAAATCTGAATGAGAAAAGATGGAATAACTGTCTAAAGTTTTCCTTTGATCAAATTCCATTATACAGTAGTTGTATTTCGAATAACCTGCAATATTGACATTTTAATTGTATAAACCTGTACATCCATCTTAAAGAGTACTTTAAAAAAGAGCCATGTAGAGTTTAAATTGCTATTTATCATGCAGACATTCAAAGAGAAGATGTATCTACATGAGAGGACTGTACATAAAGCCTGTTAATTGCCATCTAACAGCATACATATCTAAACCTATTTTGCACAAATACAACAAACTTCTCTTAAACATGTTTCATTTCAGAAGCAAATGGGTCATTGGGTTACTAATTATTAATTGTTCAACACCAAACTGAATATTAAATCAATGCCGCTCTTGATGATCAGGAGTTCCACCAACCATTCAACTTCAAACATCCCCATTCAACAGTTCCTTCATTTGCATCTGTATGCATCAAGGTCCACATCCACTCAGATGGGAGACCATCTGCAACCTTTCCCTGAACATGTCAGGCAGAGCAAGGCGAGAGTATGCTCCTATTCCAGTAAGGCTTTTCATGAAATATATTGGCATTTCCAAAAGAAACCCTCAAACATCTGTGCCCAACAAGCAGCATCAGCAGGCATGAGAAAAGTTTACAATAAATTGAATTTGTTCTCAAATAGATAAAAAGTGCACAGAAAGGGCCCACATACTCCTACTTTAGTTTCACTGACTGGTTCATACAGAAGTGACAGGAAGGAAAATAAATAGTATTGTGTGGTATTAACGCGGATTGAAACACAAAGCGGAGCTGTACCCACGGTGCACTCTCCTCCTCAACTCAACCACGATGGGAGTCCCAGGCCAGTGCTTTGGGAAAATTAGGATTAAGACAGGATTAAAATAAAAGTAGCACAACAACAACAAACACCATGACAAAAAATAGTCGGTGAAGAGAAGAAAAAAAGCACATTTTGCTGTTGAATTGTACTTGAAGCCAGGTTGGTGAGCCCAAGGGACCCTCAGATGGAAGGGGGGAGTTGATACTAATTGATGAATCATGGACAGCCACAGTGTGGAATGGAGTGGAGGGCGTAACGTCATTGACGAGAGACCCATAGATTAAGCCTGTCAGTTCCCCTTCCTTTTTATGCCTCTGGCAAAGGGTGCTCAGGAGAAATCAATTTTTTGAGAAGCTGTATGGATGAGGACCATAATAATAATAACGTCATCTTCAGCTCCAGACAGAATAAGCGTGTCCATCTTGCTTTTTCAGAATCAATGTGCCGCTGTCTGTCTTTGCTGTCTTGTGCTAGCTCCTGAAAGTCCATGTTTGAGCATGGGCCGAGTTCCACTGGCGGGCAGGACATAGGGGTGATAATGCCAGCATCTGTCAGAGGAGCTTAGATATTCCTTTCCAAGCAAGCAGCAGGGACAGACTACAGACGTGTGCCATTCCTTGGCAGCAGAGAAAAGAAATGATATGAAATAAAATCAGTCATTCTCTGTGTACTTTCAACCGCACTGGTTCAAGCTTTGCACCACAAATGCTTCGAAAGATATGTTCAAAAACCAGTGCGAGGTTGTGAAATTCCCATGGACTTTAATAGCCTCTGCTGCCTGTCTACAAGTTTATGAAGAAACCTCTGCACAGCCTTTAACCACACACAGCACAGAGCTACATATATGTTAGGAATTACATTTAGATATTCATATATTCTTCTTTTCTTAAGATATATTTTTTTCTGCCTTAACCTTTATTAAAAAATAGGACATAATATAGACTGGAAAGAGAGTGGGGACAACATCCAGCAAAGGATTTGAAACTGGGCTGTTCGGTTTGGGCTTCTCGCTGGACCAAGTGAGCTATCTACACACCCCAGATATTCTTATACTAAAAAAAATATATATAAATAAAATTATGCTTGTAAGATTGGATTTTTCTCTAAAATATAGCCTATGGGGATTGCACACAGCATCCACTTTTAATAATCCGCTTGTTTTTCATTTTTAACAATGGGAATTAGCTTGAATTACATAAAACAACTGACATAAATGTATCAAACCTTAGGTAAAGTCCCAGTTTCTCAATTGCATTGCTGTTTGATCTTGACAATCTTTTTGTGCAAAGACAGTTCTGTAATGAGTTTTAAAAATCCACTTGATGAATAACATATTGATTTTGTTCAATACTGTCACTGTTTTGATACTTGAACTAGTATGATGGTGCCAATCAGAAATCCAGCCAGGATATTAAGTGGGGTCAGTAACTCCTGGTTGAATAACTGACAGATTATAAATGAATAGACAAGTAAACTAACACCAGCTAAAAATGATGCCGAGGTAAACACACTCTAATGCTAAACAGTCAATGCAGCTCCTCTCACAATGGAAAATGTAAGGATTTAAGCGTAGTGGTAAAATCAATAAAGTACTCAAAAGACCATCCACAGCAGGAAGGATATTAAGGTAAATTGTAGCTCATAAATGAAATATGCCACCACTCTCTGAGAGAAAGAAATACATTGTGGCTAAATTACGGCGCTATGGTTTATGATCAACCCTGCCGCTTCAGGCTGTTCCGTTTCCTTTTTTCCAGACTGCACTCAACTGCATGTAAGAAAACCTGCAACCATTTTATTCATCTTAGCCCTCTCAGGCACCATAGCAAATTGGACCAAAACTGCAACTCACACTTAGACATGAACCAACTTAATCTTTTAACAAACTAACAACAACATCAATTATAGAATTACATAAATCACAGTACAATAACAAAAGGCACTATCCTATTTTTTTAATATGTAATGGTTGATACAAGTAGTATTGTCTCCTCAAAAACATGTCACAATAAAAGCCACTTGTATTATCTTATTGTTGGCTGTAACCACAGAGAATGTGCACCTGTCCAGCTTAGGATCATTACAGGCAATGCCAACCTCTGTAACACCACATCATACAAATATAAATACAAAATGGTACTATGCCTTAAGTTGTACTTAGCCATCAGAAAGCCCAGAGGAAAATACAGTCCCCTGCCACCACCTAGGGTTGTTTAACTCGCTGACATTAAGAATTTATGAGCTTAAAGATTTGTCTGGCGCGACTGCAACATGTCTTGAAAAGTGTTATGGAAGAGCAAACAAGTTGCTTTGTTGATACTTGCCTGTTTGTCAAGATGTGATTGCACAAGAGAAAATATTCTCACTAAAGAAAAGCCTATGGCATTTTACAGTGAGGATTGTGGGGGGTTACATGGCTTCTTTTTAATTTTACAACAGTATTATTCATGAATGTGGGTAAATTATTGTGAATATCCCCTTGCTATTGAACCTGTATATAAGACCAAAGGTGCTATACATTTATTCTGAATTATATAAACAGATGTATGTCCCCTTAGTACCATAATAGACATAGTATAGCTGGCAGCTCCACTGAATGGTAGCTGCACTAGCTCCCATTCATCCTCAAGTGTATAATTTACAGACAGAGTTTAAGGAAGTTTAATAAATAAAAACATAAACAAATTGGGTAAATTACATGTCCATATTGTAGAACAATTACCTTATCCATCCTATACACAGTTCAATCACTCCTCATTGATTTACAATGATTGCACGTGCTCCTATCTAATTCACCTCTTGGACGTATTAATTGTGGTCAAACTGCCGACTTCTATTCCAATATAAAGAGGACATTGATTTGCCACTGTATGTCATTGTTATTCCTGTGGCACGCTGTTGTTTTTCATTGGGGTAACACAGTCTGGGGGTAAAAAATGGACAAAGTGGAATAACAGAATCGAGCGGACGCTAGGTGTCACCCTTGTGACTTTGAAATCGGCCTGCCCTCCACAGGATGTGATGGCGGCAGAGCGCGCGGGTGAGAGGCAGACTGGCTGCACGGGAGGAGGGTGGGGGTGTTTGCGCGTGCATGTGTTGAGGGACCGGCTGTGACCGTGTCGCGTCTGTCTGTGTGAGAGGGGTGAGATTTCAAGGAGGGAGATGAGAGAATATGTGCGAAGCAACAAGAGGAACTTTCTATTCAGCCGCTTTTTTGTGGCAGACTATTGTTTTTTGTCTGCACGTAACAGGCTGTTCACGTCATAGGGAGCCTCAATAATATAGACCTATGAGTTAAATGGGATTCATTGAATAACAGCTGATAATTGATTTGTTGTTTATTTTCTTATGATGGTGATTAGCGACAGGCTGCAGGTCATAGTCCACTCACCTCACTATTAACCTTTATAAATGTGGACTGTGCAGCTGACAAACATAAACGATTTAATTAGCTTACAGTGAAAGCAATATCGTCTTTATTAGGCTTGTGACTATGGTGTTCATCCAAACGTAGTGAGTGTAGAATGTAACTATTGGTCGTGGCCTTAAAACAACGGAAACCAATTATTGACCTTGGCATTTTACGTGTCCTATTAGGGGTTATGTAACATTAAGCTGTCTGTGGCTCTTTTTCCTGCGCAAATGTCTCCTCCGTGGGACTAATAAAGGTATTCTGATTCTGATTTGTGTAATTGATAGGGAAGCTCAAAGGCAATGATTTTTCGAAAAAAGCCTTTTAAATGTTGTGATATATAAGAAAAAAAAAACGTGGGTTATTTGGTATTGATTTTGCCGAAGGCTACATGGAAACCATTATAATGTAATTTGTATTCATTATTGTGAATTGCCTCACCAAGGTGCCCAGCGTCGCTTGAGTTCAGACTCAAGAGTCAGGTTAGGGTATAAATGATGTAACAATAAGTGTACAGCTGCAACTGAAAACTTAAAAATGCTGCGGAAGGAAGCTGAAAATGCTATTAGGATGTTCTGTGTTTGGCATAGAGTTTACCAAACTTTTTTGACGTGTCACTGAGGGTCAAACAGATCAATATGAGTACACAATTACTTCGAGGATCACAATGGAGAAGTCATGTGCTGCAAAATATTACTTTAATTGCCCATTGACTACTATGAGAGAAAAACAGGACACATATGTGAAAAGTTATCCTTAGCATTCTGCCTCCGCTGGGAGAAATTAGTCTGTAAATCTTTGTTTGTCTGCATCACCCATGGCATCCTCTCAAACACCCCCATGGGTCCCCAGATCCCACTTTTGAAACCGCAGCTCTAACGATCATTTAATACACAGCTTCGTGTTTCAACTTGTTGTACGCCGTAATTGCCTGTCTCGTCGTCCATCTGCAGGAGAACAGGTAGTTGGCCGTGTTTCATTGCTGTACTTTGCCCCACCCACCAGCAGCTCAGCCCTCCTGTGTAACCCCTGATTGGCTGAGGGGATTGCAGGTCCTGGACTGAGCGCTGTGCTCCGAGCTGCGCGTCCGCCAGTGTGCACCAGTGAAGCGAGAGGAGCGCTTGTTGGAGTCAACTAGACAGCCTACTGGCAACGAGTGGTGAAACCTTTTTTTCTGCCTCAACCAGGCTGGATATAGGGCACTGTGCTTCTACTTTGCTGGAGCCCAGCATGAGACGCATTCTGTACATACACTAGGCTCCTGCATCGTTTCCTCCCAACTGGCTTTTGGCTACGGATTTTAATTTTTTCATGTTGAATGGACTAATTATCGGGATATGTGCAGCCTTTTCCAAGTGAGATACGAGGAAATGAATTACTAAGTAAAACGCTTCAAGACTCGCTGACGGGATGACAGACTAAATCTGCTGGAAATAAAAAAGGTAACCGGGACTTCAGTGATGAGACATTTCTGCAATCGCACCCATGTTCTTTAGGCAAAGATAGCCGGACTTAAGCTGTTGAATAATTATCTGACTGGAGATTCTTTAAGCTTCTTCCATCACATATGCAGTTTGAAAGCAGATAGCCGAAGAGGACATTGTATCACTGCTTTGTAATATCTCACAGAGCAAGGTGTTTATCCGAAATGCTTCTTAAGTATTTTCTGGCATCAAGGCGGATAATTTAACACGGACTTTTTGAACATCGTTACTTCAAATTGTGTGGACTTGCTCACAGGAATTCTCATTCCCTCCCTTCACTTGAAAATGGACAGTTCATCCTATGAGTCATGTGTAAGACCAGTTCTGCCGCTTGAGAAGAACTGCATGGATTTACACCACTAAATCACTGTTGTGAGGAGATTCAGCATGTTCCCACAGATCTGTCGTTCCCAATGTCTCGCCCGCTGCAGTAGACCGGAGGATGTGCTGTGCCTGAGAAGAGTAAAATAGGCTGGAGCAGTTGTAACAATTATAGCTTTCACACCATGATATAATTTTTTACACACAACAACTATTTGTCATCCTAACACTTTTTCTGGACATTTAAATGAAATGATTCATTTGGAACATTTTTCCTGTTTCCTCTGACGTGTAGTCCTGTGCGTAATAATCAAGCTCTATTTTAGGCAGAGAAAACTCAACAGGTACAATGCAAACCAAGGAGATGGAATTAATACAATTAATTGCTTTGTGGCTCTTATTGTGGGTCGGGGCTGAAGCTGTTATCAACCTAAAGTATGGAATAAACGAAGAGATGAAGCCCGGGTCAGTAATTGGAAACGTGACAAAGGACGCACTAAAGCAAGGATTTCAGATCGCACTGCAGCCCCCGTACTTGAGGGTTATTTCAAATTCAGAACCACGATGGGTGGAACTCAGTCCAGCCGGAATCCTTACAACCCAAATGAAAATAGATCGAGACGTAGTTTGTCGACAGAACCCAAAGTGCATTATTTCCCTAGAAGTGATGTCAAACTCTATGGAGATCTGTGTCATCAAAGTAGAAATTGAGGATTTAAACGATAATGCACCCAGATTCCCAACGAGCCACATTGACATTGAAATTTCTGAGAATGCCTCCCCTGGTACCAGGTTTCCCCTAGAGGGGGCAAGCGACCCGGACTCGGGGATCTTCGGAGTTCAATCATATTCCATCACCCCGAATGAGCTTTTCGGACTAGAAATCAAGACCAGAGGGGACGGCTCCAAAATTGCTGAGCTTGTTGTGCAAAAATCGTTAGACAGGGAGACCCAGTCCCACTATTCATATGAAATAAGTGCAGAAGATGGAGGAGACCCTCCTAAAATAGGCGCGGTCCAGTTAAATATCAAGGTGATTGATTCTAATGACAACAACCCTGTATTTGACGAGTCAGTGTATACTGTTAATGTGATGGAGAATTCCCCTATCAATACATTAGTCATAGATTTGAATGCAACGGATCCCGACGAGGGACCTAATGGAGAGGTTGTGTACACGTTTAACAGTTACGTCACCGAAAAAACGAGGGATGCGTTTAAAATTGACTCCAGAACCGGAATCATCACAGTCAACGGTATTTTGGATTATGAAACAAGCCAAATATTCGAGATTGACATCCAGGCCAAAGATTTAGGTCCCAACTCTATCCCAGCTCACTGCAAAGTCACAGTAAACGTGATGGACACGAACGATAACCCACCTGTTATCAGTTTACTCTCACTGAACACAGAGATGGTGGAAGTTAGTGAAAACGCGCAGCGTGGATATGTAATTGCGCTGGTGAGGGTGTCAGATAAGGATTCAGGGGCAAACGGCAAAGTGCAGTGCAGGCTACAGGGCAACGTTCCGTTCAGACTTCAAGAATATGAGAGCTTCTCCACTATACTTGTTGACGGCAGGCTGGACAGAGAGCAAAAGGACACATACAACCTGACTATCCAAGCGGAAGACAGTGGATCGCCTCCTTTACGCGCCACAAAATCTTTGGTTGTGAAAGTCTCAGATGAAAATGACAACCCTCCCCACTTCATTAAACCACATTATCAAGAGATGGTGATGGAAAACAACCTCCCGGGTTCGTGCCTGCTTGCAGTATCAGCTGAAGACCCGGATTTGGGCATGAATGGCACAGTTTCCTACTCCATAGTCCCCGGTGAGATTAAGCACATGGATGTAAACACATATGTTAGCATAAACCCATCAGGCCGCATTTACTCCATGAGATCATTCGACCATGAATACACAAGGACTTTTGATTTCAAAGTGTTAGCCAGAGACAATGGTAATCCCTCCTTATCAAGTAACGCCACGGTGCGTATTGTTGTCTTGGATGTCAACGACAATACACCTGTTATGACAAACCCTCCCCTAGTAAATGGCACAGCGGAGGTTTCCATACCAAGAAATGCTGGGGTGGGTTACATGGTGACACAAGTGAAAGCAGACGACTACGATGAGGGGGAGAACGGCCGGCTGACCTATACCATCTCAGAGGGGGACAGGGCTTTCTTTGAAATCGATCAGGTGAACGGAGAGGTGCGCTCCACCAGGATGTTTGGAGAAAACGCCAAGCCCAACTACGAGATCACAGTGGTGGCGAGGGACCACGGCAAGCCCTCCCTGTCTGCCTCGGCCTACATCGTGGTGTACCTCTCTCCAGACCTGAACGCACAGGAGCCTATTGGACCAGTCAACCTGTCCCTCATCTTCATCATCGCCCTGGGCTCTATCGCCGCCATCCTGTTTGTCACCATGATTTTTGTCGCGGTCAAGTGCAAGAGGGACAACAAGGAGATCCGGACGTACAACTGCAGGTACTGACTAAATCTGGCGTGTGTGTATTTGTATGTGTATGTGTGTGCATATGAGAGAGTGAAGGTGTGCCCGTGCCAGCGATCGTGCCTGAAACGGCGAGTTGTTGTGAATGCATTGCTTTTTATCGTGCAGCATGTAGAGGCCCGAGTGTGAGGACTGCAGATTTATTTTTTCCCAAAAGCTGAAAGTGAGGTAGACGATAACGCCGACTGCTTTAAATCAGATACATTCTGCTGAGGCCCACTGTTCCGTGTTGAGGAAACGCAATTGATTGATTTAATCCACCCATTGTAACCAATTGACTCATAAATATGACGGTTCAACTGTCATGTTCAATTTGCGGGTGTGTTGCCGGACAATTAACGTCCCACTGGTTCAATAGCAGTCCCAGACATTTATTATTTAACGTCCACCATGGCTGATTGGCTGTTATGAGATCTAATCCGGTGTGATTATACACACTTCTCTGTAGGATCACTCACATATTCCTCTGCTTTCATCTGCAGCAAGGGTAAGTGTGAGTAATACAATGAAATAAAAAGAAATAGCAACATTTAAAAGTGTAGGTTATTTAGCAAAAATCATGTATATCAAATCATTATGAACTCTTTACCCAGTTTCCTGGAAAGTAACAGATTATTATTTTCCGGTCCTTTTGAATATTGAACCTTCTGTTGTTCATCAATCTGAACATCAGCTATGGCTTTGTTTTCCCTGTGCCACATTTCCACTATACATTTACATATAGATTGGATTTGAGAATTTAACCTGCAGCTATAATCATATTTAGCTCTAAACATAAATGTGTTAATTCAAAGTTAACTTGGGCTTTTTTTGATGTAGTCATAAAACATATTCTAAAATTCCACAAGTTTTGTTCAGATTTTATATCTCAATATAGATTGAGATGTGTGTTTTTATTTAATTATCATTAAACTATTTAATTGAATTCGTCACAAGTACTTTAAAAAACAAATTAGATTTGCAGATTTTCAATTTCAAATTATTGTTGTCTCTCTAGAAGCTCAACCTTACCTTAACATTGTTAGATGAAGAATCCACATCTCTTTGCATGATTATAGTATAAAAAAATGATTTGATCCAGAAAGACCCCCGTGTTGACGTTTTGATCACAACACAGCTTCTTTATGCAATATAATATTTTGTACATAATCTTTACTTTTTGTTCCTTGTAGAAACAATTGCAGAAAACTACAACTTCCAAATGTAAAACAGCTGTGAGTACTTTTGCTAGTGTGAGCCCATTTGGTTCTTTAATCAGCACTGATGTGTTCTGCTTCTCAGTCGGCACCTTGCATATGAGGAGCAGTTATCTCCAATGTATTGCTTGTCCTCAGTCAGTCTGTCTGAATCTGAACATTTCCCCTCCCAGAATTCAATTGTGGACACATAGAGAGACAACATGTTACAATGATAAATGAAAAAGAGATTGAGTATATTCTGCTCTCGCAGCTGCCCATTTTCCTTCCTCTGAATCAAAGGGGAGCAGAATGGGGGAGGGAGATTATTTGAAGATGCAATCTAAAAGAAAAATGAAAACGAACTACGCTGCTGCATCTTAGCCAGTGTGAAGTGGCACAGGATTAGAGACACATTTTAGTGAGGAGTAGAGGCCAGTTGGGCCTGGGATAGCAGAACATGTTCAAGAAGCAGGAACAGAGACATTCCAGAAATGGTAATTTAATGGGTAACTTAATATTTGTTGTGGGCTTTAACATAAAATAAACCATATGCTCTGTGCTGTTAGGTTAAAAATGGCCTACTCCAGAGTTTGAAGTTATACAGATGGAGAAAAACATCACAAATGATATGGAATATGTTAAGTGAGGTTTGTAGTCATCACCATGGAGAACTCAGCATCTGTTCTCCTGTGAAAAACTGTAAGGCTCTGCGAATAATGGATATTTCCCCCACTCTGAGGATCCTTTGATAAAACATGGCTGCGTTGCTCATTTGCTCTTATTAAAGTCAAAATACTCAGTTCAAGTTTGCAGCAGCCACTGAGAGCAGCTAAATGAATTTGAATCTGCAGTTCTCGTGCACTCCGTGCTGCTAGTGGGCTCGCCTGATAATGAAAGAAGAAATGAAATTAGTGTGGGCTGTGTGCTTTGAATATGATTGCATATACCGGTAGTGCTGTTCAGTACCAGTGTGTTCGTGTGCTTTGCTTCTGTGGTTTTGGCATGTTTGCATATTGTTTGCCTGTTTGTGACATTTTGATTATTGAGCATGCAAATGCAAACAAACAAGGGAAAGCAGCTCCGTGCAGGCCGGGTGTGGGGAATCACTTAAGTGTGCTGTTCCACCCCTGGACACGAGCAATGAGCGCTTGTCTGGCACCCATGGCCGAGTAGCGCCTAAGCTGGCATGGCGGGCGCGCTCTTTGACCGTGTGGACAGGGGTGGCTAAGGCAGAACACTGCTTTATTGAGTCTGTTCAGTTTCTTCTACTTGCGCAGGGTGGCGGAGTACTCTTATGGCAACCAGAAGAAGTCCAGCAAGAAGAAGAAGCTGAACAAGAACGACATCCGCCTGGTGCCACGTGACGTCGAGGAAACGGACAAGATGAATGTGGTGAGTTGCTCGTCTCTCACCTCCTCGCTCAACTACTTCGACTACCACCAGCAGAGCCTGCCGCTGGGCTGCAGGCGCTCCGAGAGCACCTTCCTCAACGTGGAGAACCAGAACTCACGCAATGCAGCTCCCAACCATGGCTATCAGCACCCGTTCACTGGGCAGGGTCACCAGCAGCCAGACCTCATCATCAACGGCATGCCACTGCCAGAGGTGAGATACAATCCGCTGTGCTCTGTCCTAAATCCTTGGCTGGGCTGCTATGGGTGTTAAGGGGAGAGGAAAAGGGTTTTAAAATGGGTTCTCATGACTAAACATGAATAAACACTTAGCGTTATTAGATTCCCTCTTTAATTAATTATATTTAATAGCTCTCTTTTATCGTGCTGAATCCTAAGAATGGGCAGTAGAGAAGCAATGCAAAACCTATCATCACATCCCATGGTCTAGTGAAATTTCGCATTCCATCGTGACACAGATTATAATGTCAGTGAAATGTCCACCTGTTATTGATGGAACACCAAGCTATCTCAAATGGCACGTGTGTCGTTCTGTCAGTGGATGTGAGTGGAATCCTTCACAGCATTTTAAGCCACAGAGACATTGAGGCCGACCTGTGACTGAGAGAGCGCTTCGCCAAGCAGATTTTAAAGGCCTGACGAAGTGGATTATTTGGCCCTTCTAACTCCACTTGTTTTCTTTATTTTTGTATTTGTCGGTGCTGAGCTATTGCAAAATAAACAGCGGGTTTGAGAAGCTGCCAGATGTATTGACCCGTCTAATCAGCGACCCCACACGTCATCTCAGGTGCTAGCTAAAAAGAATAATCATTGCTTAAATGCTTTATCTTTGTGTTGTCCATTTGGCTGCAGCATTACCGCATGGCCGCTCTGCACAGCCAGCCATTGAATTACTCTGACATACCATGCATGGCTCCAGCAGAGCAGTGAAAGACTATTATGCCTGACAGAGTGTATGCAGCCCGGCTGATCTTTAGTTTATAGATTTACCTATGTATAAATCGGTCTATTGGAGTCTTTGGGAAACCTTTCCCTTTGTGACCCACTTGTCCTTGATCCCATGGGGGAAAGGGGAATTTATGTTTGTGTGTGAGGGGGAAATGCATTATTGTGCTTGTGTTTGTTTAAGAATGTGCATGATGCTCACTCCTATAGACAGCAGCTCCACACACACACCCACACACACACACACACACACACACACACACACACACACACACACACACACACACACACACACACACACACACAACACACACACACACACACACACACACACACACACTTGTAATTGATGACTCCAATCTCCGTTTGACATTCAGTGAGAAGAAGGTGGAGGGGAAGGGGGATTGGAAGTGTGGGTCTTAAAACAAGAAACACAAGATGGATATTGATGTATTGACTGGATGATACAGAGAGATCCAGGCAGCGGTGGATCGTGAGGGGTCAATGAGACCTACTTACAGGCATGCTGATTTACTGGGCCTGTCTGAGCTGGATCTGACTGAGTCTATGTGTAAGTAACACAGGTGGAAGGGATGAGAGATGTTATGGGGGGCTGTGCCGTGGCGTTATCCTCTCAGTGCAGGCAGAGGTGGGGGGTTCAGCAGGTACACGCAGTGACCCGTATACTGTGATTGTATTTGCTGGTAGGTAGTGCTATGCTGGTCACCAGCAACCTTTGCTCAGCCAAGAAAATGTGCACAAAGAGATCACCAAACATTGTAAAAAAATAACTCCAGCAAGCATCCTGTCTCTGTGGCTTAACATTCCAATAAAAGCAAATTAGCCGCAGGATTAGCAGAGACTTTATTTGTTTCAGCTAATGAAAAAGTGGAGAGGGACACAAATAGGGCTGAAGATTGATTTAGATGATTCCATATGCAGAGCTTGGAGAGCTGTGTGATGGCAGATAGTGGGATAAGTAGGGGAGAAGTGAGCGAGGGTGAATGAGTCTTAGTGCCAGGTGTCTGAGCCTCCACCACGTTTCTCATTTGCTTAGAGGCAGATGATTGGCTTGATAGAGGCCGGGCCTGTTTAGCATGCAGCTTCCATTGCTGTCCGCCTTGCCCATGATGTTGACAAACATCTCTTTGACCCAGCCTGTGCACACATCCCCTGGACTAAGAAGAAGATCATTTGTGTGTGTACTTCGTGAGAAATAGTGTTATAGCGAGGGAATGCCTTGTACCTCCAACGACTGCTCAACAACAGTTGTCATTTAGTCTCCTGCCCATTGTGGCATTTGCAAAAAGGCAGAAGCTCTACAATATGCACAAGTGTTGCTCTTAAATATAAAATGTTTTCAGTATAATTGCAATGCCATTTATAGCACAAACAAACAGCAGTAAAATGCTAATTGCTTTGTTACAATAAGCAAGCTTGGGCTTGAAACCACTTGACTCCACAAGTCCTACACCCAGATCACATTGACTGGCTAATACACACGAGTGGCTACACTGTTGTGATTACCAAGGCTGCTTTGTCCCAAAAAAATGTTTTCATCCTGAAGGCGACCTCATAATTATCCATGATTCATTTATCCACGGCAGAAGAGCTTTTTGTTTTTACACCGGGGCAGGATGATAACTGTTTGTTTATTTTCTAAACGTAGATTAAAATGATCATAGCCATCAAAATGTGGATAGAGGTCGGATTAGGTTTGCTAATGGAGGTAGAGAGGATATGGAGTGGACTCACGTCTATATGTAAATTGTGTTTTTGATCGATGCAAAATTCTCCTCCATTGTTAGTTTATGTGGGGCAGCGAACATCCTGCCTATGTCAGAGCAGCTAAACTCAAGCTTTTCCTGCTTCAGACAAAGCATGCTGGCACACACACGTACACGCACACACAGCAGACTCGGCCAAGATAACAGTGACAGGTCTCCCCGAAGGCTTCATACCTGCAATTGCATTGTGTATATTGGATTCTCCCTTGTGAGTATGTGTACCAGTATATACCTCCCTGAACATAGCTGTCCATTGTTTTGGAAAGCATCAGCTGTGAGATGTTTGTTAGACCTGCCTGTGGTAGCACTAATATGAACGCTCACAGGAGAATAGAGCTGTCTTCCATGACTTAATTACACTGAATCACTTGGTGGGGGAGACAATTATACAGTAAAGGAATGGCCTTTGGCTAGAATGTTTTTTAATTTGTAATGTCTAAGGCTTCTCACACCTGTGATTGCAGATAATGAGCGTAGCGGGAAAATAAGATATCTTACTTTATTGATTAGCTTCAAAATGGAAGTTGGACTTTGCGCTTTATGGTGTAAAATGTTTAGTAGTTCAGTTAATTCATAATCAATGCAATCACCGTCCAGATGCGTATTGCACCGTTTCCCTATAGATACTGCAGCTACATAAGACTCAGTGTTTCTGTAAGGTAGTGTGCTCCTCAGTGTTAGGTTCAGATTCTGACTCAAAGAGAAAAGGATATATGTTTTGCGTTTGTTTGTTCGGATCCCTCGGTCCATCAAAGGATCCTAAATGAGAAAAGAAAATTGTGAAAAGAAACAAGTGACAGGGACATGTCAGTGCACCAGTCGTGCCGTTTTTCCCTGTTAGGGAGGAAGAAGTTTTGATATTGATGTCGGAGAGACAACAGGGAGTGGTTCCAGCAAGGCTGGATATCCCTCGCTATCATTTCACATCAGGACAATATGCATGGGAGCATTCAAACGTGTCATATTGAGCATGCAAAGTAGATGTCATGCTGTCAGCGCATACTACACATCTGTTGAAACTGCCAATCTTCCCCCACACACCTACTCACAAACACACACGACACACAATCTTTCTTATGGAGTGTCTCATTTATTTGAAATATGGACTGTGATATTATCATTTACATCATTATGACCGCCTCAGAAACCTCAGAGAAGTTGAAACGAGAGGCATAATCCAACATATTTGATAATCAAACACAGTAGTGATTCTGCATTTAAAGTACTCTTCTAATGTTTTTTTTTTTAATATTGTCATGGTGTAGAAGAAATGCTTGGCTATGGATGTTGCAAATCAGATCCCCTTAATAGTTTCTGTCGTTGTAGTGTTAGATTTTACGGGCAGCTCTTACATATTTACTGCTGTTGCTAACTGTTTTTCATCAGTGCAGACAGTTTTACAGTATATGAAATAATTGATATTTTCCTCTCATCTAGCAGCTTTGCATTGAAACTGTAATTGTGTTGGTTAAGTAAAGAGGATGGGCAGATTGTGAGTGGAAATTATGTCTCTAAAATGCATCTCTCCAGGCTGTATCTGGCTGAATAATTGAGCTTTTGTTTGTTGACTTGAATATGCTGTGATTGACAGAAAGTAGGGAACATCAGCAATTGGTAGAGAGTGTAATTGGGAGATGACAACATGGAAAGTAGAGAAGCACAGAGTGAGAGTAGAGCTCCTCAGCGCTCACGTTGCTGCTGAATGCTTCCCATGCTGCAACAGGAGACTCTGGCTTGAGATCATTTCAAAATCTACAAGTTCATTGCCTTCTTTTATACTTTCTAGTGTCTGTCAGTCAGCTTTGTATTCACACTTTCAATGTCGTTTGGAAGTGAATAGATGTGAGTCTGACATTTCCAGCTAAACTAATTAAAAACAATGGACTTATTAAATGAAAGAACCATCCTGTCATTTACACCTACGTGTCAAAAATAGTTGATGCATGAAATTACATTGAAACGCCTCTTCCTGGACACATTGTCTTTGGTATATAATTATATACAAATATATATTGCTTATACTACACTGGTGCCCATAAAGTTGGAATAAAATATGTTGTACCTCTTCTCATGAAATGATTGTGTCTATATAGGAATAAAAACAGGAATGTGTCTAAAAATAAAATTATTCAAACTTTGTGGGCAACAGTGTGTGTATGTATATATATATATATATATATATATATATATATATATATATATATATATATATATATATATATATATATATATATATATATATATACTAGGGCCGGGACTTTAACGCGTTAATTAAGATTAATTAATTACACAAAAATTAACGCATTTTAATCGCACTTATTTTTGCACCGCGGAACGTTTCTCACTGGATGAGTTTCAGGCGTACCGATTATACTGGAGCACCAACTAACGTTCATGACTTCAGACAACAACAAACCACAGTGAACAACAGTGGGAAATGTTGTTTTAAAAAACGGACGGATGGAAGCGTCGATAAGAGCACGGTTGTGTGCAAATTATGCAAAAAGGAATTCGCATATCACCGCAGCACATCAAGCCTCAAGTATCACCTCAATGCAAAATATATAGCAGCTAGCGTGGAAGCTAGCGTGGACGTTAGCCTCTTTTATCGCGTTCACACCATACAGTCTATGGTTCACACCAAAAAGAGCCGGTACTAAAATTAGTTCATGAGAACCTTTTTACCCCCACGAAAGTCCCTGCTAGAGAGCAGAGAGCTGCTAGAGAGCAGGGACTTTCGTACGGCTCTCTTGTGAGAAAAGAGCTATATTTCTGATTGGCTGGGCGGATTGCAAACCACGCCCCGTAAAACTCCCAAAAAGTTTGGTGAAGCCGCCATTTTATTATCCTCGCATTAGCATTATTAGCATTAGCCCAGCGCAGAAACGCAGAGAGACTAACTTATGGCAACACAAAATAAAACATGGGAGCGGTGGAGATGAGGAGGTGTCGGCGTTCTGGCGATTTACTCGGAAGGCTTCAGTATAAACTGCTGGGAGTCCCAGCAGCTTCTACTGAAGCCAGTCCCCAACTCCGGGGACTTCCGGCCGGGGACTTTGGGCGGCAGTATACGCCGTGAAGTGGTTTGCGGCCTGCCAGTAAACCCAAAGCAGAAGAAGAAGAAGTGACGTCAGCGGCTTCATTTGTTCTCATGAACTAAGTTCTCATGAACCTTTGTGGGAAAAGTACTGCGGTGTGAATGCGCCTAATGGTATACTAAAATCCATGTGAAAAAAATTGCTTCTCACTGTTCTCAGGTCAAATATTTATATGCGATTAAAAATGCGATTAATTTCGATTAATTAATTACAAAGCCTCTAATTAATTAGATTCATTTTTTTAATCGAGTCCCGGCCCTAATATATACTATTGTTTTCTTGTTATCAGACAAAATACAGCCATTCTTAAAGCATACACTACATTGCTTCTGATACCTGATTGTAGCCAAGGTCATATGCTCCAAACCAGTATGGAATGTCCCATTATTCACTTATCCACTAATTTTTACATTATTTCAAAAGTTCGGCTTGAATTTGCATTACATTAAAATGGAAACAAAATTAATGTCTTACTGAAGAGCTTTATAAGAAAAACCAAAGCTGCATACTCTGATGGCATAAACTTATTTAAATTCCTATTTCAAAACCTCCCCAGTTTGTCAAAGAGATAGCAAGACATGGTGGTGGAAAGGAAAAAACAGATATACAGATATTTTTAAATAATGGATGGAATATATAACTGCTTGATCTTAAAAGCCAGTTTTCTTTTTACATTTGATGTGCTGTAGGAGTGGGAGGTGTATGTTGCATTCTTTAAAGTCTCCTACTTTCAAAGGATTTGAGGAAGAATCTTTTCATCTCCAAAAGCTTGGGATGCACACTGATTGAGTGGCAGATGAACCTCTTCATTATTTAGAGAGTTTATTTGTAAGGCAGACTTCAGAAATGCTTGGCTTTTCAAGTGTCAGTGTTTATAAGGTGAAATAAAGCCTTGTCTGTCAGAAATAAATTACCAGTGTGACAGTGATGTACTCAGTGCCCTCTTTATTGCATTCCTCCGATTGCTCCTCCCATTGTGTTTTCCATACAAAGCTGGGGAAGCTGTACGGTGATTTTGTGACATTACTCAACAAGATGGTTTTCACTTCATGCACAACCAGTGCTAGTTTTACACTTGGTTGGGTTTTTATAGCCTTGACCCCAACCCGCAACACCCCATCACTTCACGCCATTCTCGATGTTACAGAGGTACAATGAAATGACATAACAACCGCAGGCAGCCAGTCAGCGGCGGGCGGGCCGCCGGGCTGCCACCCTCTCGTCGGGATCAGAGCGCCCAGCCAAAGAGCTCAGGAGTCAAAACACATGAGTGACGGCGTCTGATGAACACATTTCACTGCATGTGTCCTTAACCACATGTGACTAGAAGGGAACATGCAGAGGGAGTAATGGCTACTGTGGAGAAATGGCAGGGCAGAGAAAATTGAGGAGAGACGGAAAGAGAGAGATGTCTATTTATAGAGCGTCAATGATTTTCCTCAACCTGTAAGGCTACTGCCTGAAATATGTTATTTTCCCCTGTAAAATGTAGTGTAAAGATGAGGTGGTTTTATTGCACCTAACATATCAACCGGTACAGAAAGCAATAATGTCACATAACTATTACTGGTACAAGATATTTTTTCCACTGGAAAAAAAACCAAATATGATTATTTTTGATATACCTGCAAATATAGGAGGTGGTATTAACAGAGGATTGTGGTTTCAGAAGACATTTTGCAAGAACTCTCTTTGCATAACATCTTGACAGTCCAGGAGGAAACCATCAAATGATTGAACATCTTGATAACATCAGCAGACTATATTTGCTACAGCAGACATTTTCAAGCTGTTATACACCAGAGACACACAAGCACACAATTACATAAATATAAAAGAGTGCGCCGGGCGCCGTACATAATGGCAGCCCACTGCTCCTAACACTAAGATGGGTCAAATGCAGAGAAACCGTTTCGTTACATAGTACCTGTACTACGTAATGACAATAAGTTGAATCTTCTTCTTCTTCTTCTTCTAAAATCATATGGCACTAATCAACCTGATAATCCATCCATCTCTCAAAACGATTTGACTTGGTTCAAGACGAGAGAAGGAAAATATATTTGAAATGACTTTAAAAGCTCTATCATGTGGCAAGAATTCACTTTTGTGTAAACCTATTAAACATCAAAGTAATAGGATTTTCTTTGTGGAGCCACAGATAGGCACATAAAGGCATTAGTCCTTCAACAATTTATGTTAAAAGATTTCGACTGGAGACGTACGTTAATGCAAAGAGGGTTATAATGACATTGGGCTTATGGGTTGATGGGTTCACACGCTAAATAGAGTGAAGGAAATGGACATAGTGATGATGTTTATCGCTGGGGAAGGGGACATCATTACGCACCTTGTTAAGCCCTGCAAGCAATGCTGCATGGACGTAATTACCCATTTAAATGAGTTTCCTGCAGCAGTGTTTTTTTATTTCTCAAATTAAACTCTCAGACACAAATATGGAGCATTCTGTTTTCTGTCATGGAAATCCAAGTCCCAACACAGAGGGAGCTAACGTGTGACAATTTACCCTCAAGAAAATGGATTTATTAAGACATTTTGAAGCGAGCATACAAATCCTTCCTCACATTTTCTTGCCAAGTGTTAGTGTCAAACCCGACCGTTTTTAATGTCAAGCAAAACTAAGTTGGAGAAATCTAATAGTGAAACAAAAAGTCTCAGGAAGAGCGATGACAAGGGAAAGCTACAGGAGAATACAAAAATAACCCCATATCTGATTGATGCAGATTGTGCTGTAGTTGAAAATGGCTGAAGTTACATTATTATACTGTAGGATAGAAAAGGTCATGTTTAAAAACAGAAGCCCTAAGACTTGTTATGGCCAGGAGTGAAATCTATTTGCCGTGGAACACTATTTGTTCTGTCGTATCCACTGTATGTCAAGACGAATGTGCCCGTCTCTGTCCCTCTAGCTCAGAAATATTAAAACAAAATCATTTGTACAGTGTGTGTTGGCATGCAGTGAAAGGAAACATCGACCTCATCATTCCTCACAGATAAGAATAACAAGGGACTCACAATCAACCTGCTCTTTGGGGAAATCATTTATTTTGTTCTGATGTGTCGTGGAACAACAAAACCAGAATGTTTTCTACCAGTAAACGAAGTGAATAAAAAGTAATTACAATTCCCTGTTAATGACCATTATGATTTGAGTGGACCAAAAACTAATTTCATCCAAATGTGCAGGGAGAAAAGATATTAAAATTAATCGGTATCAGTCTTTTTTGACTGTCCTGGTTAGCAGACGTGTTGCCACATTGTTAAGAGAGTTCCCAGGGCTTGAGGCTGATGCTATTCCATTTGAATGACAGGGAAATTCGGGGGGGGGGTTGGGATTCTGTGGATCGTAACAATACTAGCTGTGAAAGGAAACTTTTCCAAGCAGCCAGCTATGACACCAGGGAAGAATGACCTTTCCAAGTGTCCTGTTTTTTGCCTAAAACAAAGAGGAGGCAGGACGATGTTAGTTAGCATTTCCCCCATCAGATTAAATGTCAACTTCTGCATGCATAATTGTATAAGGGAAAGGAGGAAGACTTGGACCAATTTGCTGGTGGACATAACAATCCCGAGCTTAGTTATCCACTGCATTGCAGATAGTGTCACGATACTTCAATGTCGCCTGCTTATACTTTACTGTCTTTATTTTTGTTATGTTTGGATCTGTATGTCAGAGACTGGCTTTACAATAATTGCAACATCGAGTGAAACTTAATTCAGCTGGAGACAAAAGAATCCCTTTGTGACATGCCTACCATTTTCAAAGTATTTCAAGAAAGCGGAGCAGACAAAAGGGAGCAAACATTATTGTATTACACACAAAACTGCAGCATTATACCTTTGTTTTGTTCGCTCCACTGGTTGAGCAGTCTTTCCTGTTTCTCCCCTCCTTTAATTTCAGTAAATTCATGCAGCACTTTTGTCTCTAGACATAAACCTGGATGCGCATTAGGAAGTGCATGTATGGGATGTTTGATGAGCACAGAGGCTGTTGGCAGGCGAGCCGCTATAGCAGCAATATCGGCCGCCTCAGAGCCGTGCAGCGGTATGGGTAGGAGAGCAGCAGGGTAGCGTAATTGTGTATTGTTCATCCACAGAACTGAGGCAGAGCATGTAATGAGCTGTAGCATTTTCACCCAGCCAGCCTAATGGGCTATGACCGAGTATAGGCCTCTCGCAGGCTCAGCGTTCCCCCTGCCCTGTGTGGCCAGTGTCTTGGGCCTCTTCTTTTCTTTTCTCCTATTCTCCCCCTTCTCTCTGCTAGATCAGCATCAACCATTCCTTCACCCCTGTTATCCCCCTGCTTTATCTCTGCTCCCCTTCCCATTGTCCCCCTGTCTGAGGAGATGGTGGGACCCCTAATGTGTTCAATGTGTGGCTCCTTTTCTCATTCATGATGTCTGTAAAGCTCTAAGCAGTCAGTCTGATTCGGGCTGACATAAATCAGAATAGCTCATTGATGGAGCGCCCTGTGCAGTGTGATTACATTAAAAACCCAAACACAGCATACAAATACAAGTTCAGGAGGAGAATTTGCTGATGTTAGGTGTAGGGGATTTGTTGTAAGAAGTCGGCTTATTTTTCTATCAAAGGCTGTTTTGCATTTTGATTATCTAGTTTTCCTGAGAGCAATTCAGATGGGCCCGTTTCATTCGGGTTTGTTTTTTCTGGGATTAGGGCTTTTCAGAAAAGGCCCTGGCCTATTATTTACGTCCATATCTAGTTTCTTGGGAGGCGGGAAACCATTTATTTGCTCAAGTGATACCAGGTCAAGTTGGAAAGACAAGAATGTGTGCCAGGGAATAGATTAGGTATCCACTTCGGGATGAGCTTGGAGGATAAAAACACTAATAATGATAATAGTTATGATTGCCTTGCAAAGGAATTGATAACGACTTTGCCCGCCTCTTTGTGCTCAGGAAACAATACTCAGGGATCAGTCAATGTCTGGCTGTGGAGCACAATCGGACGTCAGTTTTTACTTTCCCCTCACGTCCACCATTTGACATACCACAGCATAGACAGCCCAGTTAATGAATGAAAAGCACTTGGCCTGTGCCAGACTGCTCCGAGTGCACTTCTTTCCCCAGTAACCTCCTTGGTTCAAGATTACTCTCCTGTACCTGCATGCTGTCTTTTTCAGAGCTGTTCCCAGTTTAGTATTGTGGTGAGCCACTGAAAAGGGAAGGCAGAGTATGAATATTTCTCAAAAGCAGGACTGCTTATAATCGTTGTGCTGAAATAAGAGAGGTTGACTGCGCTGTCAGGGAGCACGGCAGGAGGGTCACTATGGAGCTGCCCAGTGCCCTTTGTAGTTCAGGGATTGTTACATCAAAGCAGGCTCTGATGATGGTAATGCATCAACATATAGTAAGACGAACACATTGTCAAGTAAAACAATTCTTTAAATGAATATATCAACATTGAGAAATGTCCTATTTAGGAATGTAACTTCATTTTTTGATGAGAAGAAGTTAATGAGAAAGTTGCTCTGTGATATGTATAGCCTAGCTTTGCACAAAGCATAGGGAAACAATAAGCTTCCCACAATGTTTAAATATTCACTTAAAATAAACGTTTGACAATTAGTTTCTGGTTCAGAATGGAAAAAAGATACATATATATCATTACTTTTGGAAATATTTTTTCACAAATTAAAGGAATAACACATACTGGGTTCATGAGTGAGCTTAAGAGATGCTGCTTTGCTGCTTTTGTTCCTTTTTGACATTCATTTGAGCTCTTTCCCCTTGCCTTGAGTCATACTGCTAGGCTAAGCTAACCTTTATTTTAGTTACAGCTTCATATTGAGTGGTATCCATTTTCACATCTTAAGTAAATCACTGTATTCCCTAAATGTTGATATTTTTCTCCAAATATTGTAGCATAAATGTATTTTCTCCTTGAATACATTTTATATTCCAGAAAAAAGAGAATCCGGTTTTAGCTTTGATTTGTTTTCTGCGTTTTCAGCATTAGGCGAAATGTGGCCCATCCTAAATGTTAATGTTGCTGCCCTCTTTTTGTTTGTGTGCGATAGGACAGCAGACAAAATACCAAGAGTGGCGGGGGAGGACAGGCATGGGAGTTGGTGTTCTGACTTTTCATTTGTTCGCTACCCAGTAATGATTATTTTAGCCTCTAAGCCCCAGATTTGGCCTTGTTTTGCTATGGGAAGCAGCATCAGTGGGGACAGAGCAGCCTTGCCCGGGCTGAGAAGCTTGTCTGTGGATAAGCTGGTTGGCAGCGACTGTCAGGTACACGGCACGGAAGACATTTTGAGTGCAGTCACAGGAGGTCAGCAGGGAAGTGAAAGGGGAGAGAAAGGCCAACTATTGAGTTTAAGTGAGGACAGGTCGGGTTTTGCTTCCAAATAACGAACGTGTTTTGTCCGGATAGCTGAATGAGAGCATTTTCTAATTATAGACCGCCATCGTTTGCCTTGTTAGTAATGCTGGTAACAAGCCAGTCGCCAGCTTGCATGAGCAACTTCAGAAAGCTGACTTTTGGTTTAATTTGGAGGACTAGCTATAATCCAGACTAAATCCCTTAAAGCTGAAGCCCCCTCCCTCCCCCCACCACTGTTGGATTACGGGAGTGTCTTTAAAAGGATAAGGACCTGCTTATCACTGCTTCCCTCAACACTTGTTTGGGACTTCAGATGTGGGGGAGGACGGTTCATCGTCACTCAACGTGAGCGGTGCGGATATGAGTCAGAGATTAGGCATCTGACGACTGAGATCATTGATAATCACAATTTATGTTTTTTAAACCCCGGCAGTCACAAAGACATATGGATCTGAGCACATGCCTGCGCTCCCACGCCAGTGATTTTCATCAGTAAGTTGAGTCTAACAGAATGGAGCAGCTAAATCAGATGTCCTGAAGCACTTTATGCTTGTTGACTTTAATCATTTTCACACAGACATTTATGAACTGTTTGACACCACGGCTCCAGCCTTTGTTGCGGAGAAAATTTGATCTGAGACCCTTGGAAAAACCTGCAGTTTGTATTTATTTAGCAATATTTCCATCAATGTTCTCCAAATAGGAATATTAGACAGCAAATGGACCATCTCTGAAAACCACTGAAATAACATTATGGATTAATGCAAACCATTGGCTGCCCAGAGGCCAGGCAAACACATGCAAAAATATAAAACAGTAATGTTAAGTACTTCCATTTTATTAAATAACCTTACACCACTGATATCGACAAACAAAGACAGGAGTTACAGAAATGGTTCACCCTACCAATCTACTGCTGTTTTTAACACTCGCTGCTAATGAACTGTTGTTAGATTCTGGGGGGTGGGGGCATCAGGGTTAGTGTTACAACAGGGAATAGAGACCAATCTAGGACACATATATGTTGTTGAGATGCTATATTTAAGTGTGAGTCTGTTATTTATCTCATCTGGGTGTGACGCTGGGGAGGTGAGGGAGCCGAGTGAATTCCCTGTGGATCCGGGCTGAGAACCCTGCGCTCTCATCACGGACAGACTGGGAGTTACAGAGAGAGTTGAGCCACATGGGGGGAGCGTAGAAATAGAAGTACGTGTGTGTGTGTGAGAACTTGTTTACCTCGGTGTCAAAATGTTTGACTCAGCTCATTAACCTGTGCACCTAGGTGAAGCAATACATCTCTCTGTCTTTCTCACAATTAATAATGATAACTGAGGGTGTTATACACATTAAACCTGAGATAATGAACAGATGAAACAGCAGGGTGACGGGGCATCTATCGCACCTCAGAGGCAGCGATCGATCTCAGCTGATTCCAGTTCACAGATACACACTGTAGCACTTTCCTCAAATCTAATCATGGATCCATTTTAACTACGTTAGTGTGGAGTCTACTTGCCATTAAAATGGGTTTTCAATTTCTATTATTTTGAGAGCATTGGTTAAAAAATGAACCAAGTGCAGAGGGAAAGTAACAAGCATTCGTCTTCCTTCTCTGAAAGATGGAAAAGGAGAAGAGTCTCCAACTCATGAGAGCCCCCCCCTCTTATCGCTCCCCCTCTCTTCCTATTAGCCATGCAGCCAGCATCCTCTCTAAATTGTTTTGCATGACCTTTGCTACAGTAGCTCTAATTATTACCATCACACAGGCCCTGTAAGGCACATAGCTAATTATACCGGATTTATCTGAAGGGACATTGGTGCCATTCTTCATAGACATGTCTTGGCTACCGTCAGTGCGTGTGATCTAAACCCAGAATAAGGTTAATTTGGGTAATACAGTAATAGTAATTAGAGCCACAATAATTACAAGCATAGTTGTAATAACAATGAAGACGAGGTTATTAGTATTAGGGGTCCAAATTAGCACATATGCAATACCTAATGTAATTGAGAAGAACCACATTGCCCAAAAAGCACCAGGGTGAGAGGCGCTGTGCAATATGCATAATGATATTTTTACGGAGCCAGATTGTTGCTGTTTCCCCTGAATCGGTGTTTGACAGTGGTAGTTGAAAGATATATTTTCAAAGGCATTGTGGGATTACCCGAAGTGTAGGTACCAGGACCTCTCGTCATTGCATCTCATAAAGAGTTGTTACTAGAGGACGTGATATTTTTCAAAGCGCCAACATGAATGGAGAGGGGCAGTTGGAGCTGTCTTTTGGCTGGCGGGCAACTCGTGTAATGAGCCTAAGAGGGTTCCAATTATTCCACTTGCGATCAAAAAGGAGAAGGAGATTACTTCTCTTGCGGTTTTTTTTTCTTTGACATTTTACACAGTAACATCTTTTGATAGGGGCTGGGGGAGAGAGGGAAAGAAACGATTGCTACTGAGTGCCTGATAGTCTTGAGCAGACTCCTGCAGCACAGTCCTTTCTAGCAGAGACAATGCAATGCTTTTGTAGCTCACACATATTTTTGGGATTTATTTGTGATAAAACTACTTTTCCCAGTGGATGCACCTGCAGACCCGAAAATGTAGCTTTCACACGACTGCAGGCTTTGGCTACAGCAGAATTGATGCCCTATTTGTCCACAGAGCTATTGTAAATTGTGAGGAGGCATGTTGGGTACTCCCTCTCTAAGTTGTTTTCTTCCTCTGCTTAACAGTGGAAGTCATGTTCTGCACAATACAATGGGGACTTGAATTATTTGATTGTGCACAGATTTTTTCCTCTTCTTTTCACTTATTGAATTCCAAGATTACAAGTAAAAGCACATTAGATGCCTGGCAGTAACTAAAAGGATTTCTCCACTATAGGATATCAGCCTAGGAGAAATAAACCATGAAAAAAAACACAAATAATAGTATGTACCACTGCACTGAGACAAAGAGAACTCCAATCTGCATCAGCACAGATAAACATCCACCCCTAAGATATGTTCTTGGTAGATAACGGCTTAGTGTGTGTGTTTGCAACATGCACACACACAAACGGAGACACACAAGTACACAGAGCATAGCTTTGATGAGCAGGAAAATTACTACATGTTGTTCATGGTGGCTGAACAAAAGGATTCAAGCTCTTCATTTAAAGAATTCAAGCTGTGAAAGGTGGATGCAGGGTTGAAGATGCATTTCAATTGGAACAATTTGACTTCATAATATATACATAATTAGGGGGAAAGGCGGTGTGTGCTCCTGTGCTCCTATGTGTGTGAGGTCTGGGAATACAGTGCCTTGCCTTTCCCTGTGAATCCACGGCAGGGGTGGGAGGCAGAGAGATTCACCGTCTGTTGCTGTTTTCCATGACCCTGTATATCCCCCTGCAGTGAAAAACGATGTTTGCCCCCAAAGACAGCCCAAATACAAATTAAATTAAATGAAATCAGTGCAGCTAATCCCTGTGTGTTTCAGCTGCCGAAACAACCCCCTCCCTACCGAATGAGTGGGTCAAGCCCGCTGCATCTGGCCCCCTCTCCACCGGCCCTGCTCTCAAGCTGCTCGGCTCCCTGTCCCTGACGGAGACGACAGCAGGGCTCGCTCCCACTTTCTGCCCCACTGCGACTGTATTTGTGTGTTTGTGTAACACGTCGCTTTCACTGTAAATTCCCGTTGTGTTATTCCCTCTCTGACTCACAGTGTTTATTCCCTTTTGCTTGTTTTGCCTCTGCCACTGTGTATCTGAGCATTTTTTCAAGAAAGATTTATTTTTGTTTGGCTAACACATTTCTCACATATTTCTTTTTTTCCTGGGGTTTCAGTTTTTTTTTTTTGTATATTTGCAGTTAAATGTGAGATATATAGGATTCACATGTCCACATTTTTCAGACAAAGTACTAAACAGTGTAATGGAAAGCAAACACAAAGCGGCATCGGACCACTTAATGTTGTGTGTTGTTTTGTTCTGCCTGTGCCCTGATGGCAGCCTGTCACCGTCCTGTTAACAAGCTAGATTTAAAGATGCCGTGGTGATGTGCGAGCAGCTAATACTCTGCTGCCAATCCTGCCGCTGACAGCTGGCGAGAAAGACCATCGCAAATATTAGCACCAGATGTGCTTCTCATTGGAGCAGGCAAACTGGATCAAAAAGCTAACTAGGCTGGATCACTGATAGGAGTACCCTTGTTGTGACGCGAGCAAAGAGATCTCGTGTGCCCATCTGTTTAATAAAAAGCCCCTTTCTGTGATACGTACCTTGGCATTGGGCCCGTTCATCCACCCCTGATTTGTCCCCCTTCTCGGATTTCCGAGACAAAGTGCACCAACTGAGTTTAGGCAGCTGGTGTACACTGATATTGCTTTCAGAGGGTTGAGGTAGGCGGGTTGCTTTTTGATGACCAGGAGTGTGGGGTATGTGTTTGGCGACAGCATGCGCATTAGTGTGTGTGCGTTGCGGATCTGAGCACCTGCACACATGCCCTTTGAAAAGCTCCATCACCTCTCCATCCAGCCAACACGCAGTGTAAACATGGTTTGTTTGAGCGAGTGGCCTGGGGTAGTTGGATTAATGAGCGCTGATGAAGTTCCACTTGTATCCTGGGTGCTGCCTCCCTATTTGCCCGAGTGGCTGTAATGTGGTAGTGTATCTGGAGGCGGTGACTCATTCCCTTTACCCAGTGTCAGATTAAGGCATGTCAATAAACAGACCCACTCAATCCATCTCCGAGTGACTGCATCCGCTCACAGAGCCTCCCAGTCTGTAATGAGTTGCTGCAAATCTCCATCCAACTAAAATGTCTGGAAAGATGCCTTGTCACAGTGAGGGAGAGTAAAACAGCGAGGGAGTGGGGGCAGGGAGACTATAGCAGCACCGATGTGACTGGCAGCCACCTTTAAGCTGCTGAGAGGAAACGTAGCAGGCGTCGTGCTCCACCATGTTGTGGAGTGCAAGTGGATCAGCTTTCCTCAAAGATTCCCCATTTCTGTCGTCCTCATGTGTATTGAGTTAATCAAAAATTAATACTAAATTTACTGATTTCAAAAGTGACTCAAAGTTAAGCTGTTTATTCAGTCACTGCTATCATGTAAGCATTTAAAGGGATGTGTTTACATAATCTGCAGTCTCTCTGAATGCTTATCTTTATGTCCCTGCCCAGGGGAGGTGGGAGAAACCTCTTGGGAATTCCTAGTGCACTAATTCAGCGCCCCCCCCCCCCCTGCTCCCTCTCTACACAGGCTAATATAGGGCATAACTGAGAGAAATAAATTGCTATCTAGTAATTCTCTCCTTCAAATTAAATGAAAATATATGTTTGTAGTGCTTGTTACCACAGCGTCCGGCAAAAAAAAAAGGCTACCTGGATTAGATGTTACACTCAACATTTCCGGAGTCTGTTCACAAAAATCACCACCTACCTCTCTCATGTGGCGCCATACACATATTAATGGATAATGGGATGAGAGAGTGTGAAAACTTTTCGGTCTGACATCCAAATTAAACAAAATCCCTCAAGACTTGCCTAAAGGGGAAGTGCCTGCTTTTTTAGTTTGATTAGGCTCCACAGGCTTTAAGAAAAGTAAGCCGATTTCTTTGAGGACATTTTTCCTCCCTCCCTCCTTCCGTTTTACTATGTAAAACCATGAATCATAATCTCATAGAAAGACTCAGGTTTTCTTTCTGACTTGAAGACAGAATAAGTCTGGAAACACACGCAGACCTGAGCGGGAACAGGTGTTAAATGAAACTCTATCCAGCCTTATCTGCACCCCTATTCATTCTTGGTGGACATATAACTCCCATCTGAAAGGCTTAAAAGCACCAGCCTTGTCTTTAAAGACAAAGACAAAACAAAAACCCTGACCCGGGAACCCACACAGCCACCAACAGTTTGAAACACGTTGGTCCTGAGCGGTGATTCTCTGGTAAGACAACAGCTTCGACTTAAGCCTCTTTAGCGTCAGCCGACTCCGCTGGAATGCAGACGTCTGCAGAGGGGGCCTATTATTTAAAATCTTTTCATCATGCTGAAAGGGAGGGAAATAGCTTTGACGTTGAGAAGCTCATGAATAATGAATGTTGTTTCTATCAATGTATGTATAATTAATCACATCTCCGCTAACTGGACTTCTGTGGAGCCGGTAGGCCTGAGTGACATGGAGACTTGTCTGGACTATTGTCTCTGTTTTAAGAATGAATGACAGCCGCAATATCTTCTGCAGTTTCCTATGTGGGGGTGAAACACAGGTGGAACAAGCAATAGCTTTACTACTTTGGCCTCCCTTTATGACAGGGGGTGATTGTTTTGGTCAGAATGAGTGTTTGTTTGATTTCACACGGTAAGACAAGTAAAACGAGGAGGAAGTGCAAGCAGGAAGTGCTGTTGTGTTTTCAAATCTGTTTCATTGTGTTCCTGAGGAGCTGTTATTTAGTTTGCTCAAACAATACACAACACTAACAGATGTGGTCAAGGATACAATTGACCTCACAAAAGCCCTCAGTTCACCCAGTGTATTTATTTTCGTCCACTCACAAAGGCTGCAGAATTGTACAAGCTACAGCAGAGCAAGGGGGCATTTAAAAACCTTTTCAGCACAGAATCACTCACTTTCATAACATGATTGATTCCCAAATGGGCTACTGGGTTTGGGGTGAATTGATGGGTGATGAAGTGAAATGATGCAGAGAATGTGGCAGGTTATTTCTCACACATGTAGCCTTCTGTCACAATTGATTGTGTATAATTTGAGTTTGCAGGGGAGCCAGTTGATATTAAATGGTAACAACTCTCTGTATTCATCACTGCAGGCCCCCTTTAGCAGGCAAAAATAGAAAATGTAATCTCATCCACAACTATGGATGTGCCTCAGGCACTCTTTCACCCTTTTTACCACTGATCCTCCCTTAGGGGCCCTGCCCTCTATAAAGGAAGAGGGGAATCTATAATCTAGCAGATGGCAGAAGATCTATGGGAAATTCTATAATCGGAAAGAAGGGCCTGATAATGGTCGTTGGGGTGGAGGGCAGAGGGGTGGAGGGTTACTGCAGCTCAGGGGCCGAAGAGCATGTCTTCATACTCACATAAATAATAATAGACAAAAATATAAACCCACTCCCAGCAGGTGCCTTGGTGGTCTCTGTCTCCGTCATGGGTGTCACTCTGACTGGATGTGAGCTGCCTGGAGGTGCTGCTGGGTGCAGACGCAGAGGCAGAGTGGTTGGGCGCCAGCTCAGTCCTGCAAGTCAGGGATTGGCGGAGCCGTGCTTTTGTGGGGAAGCAGAAAGAGAGAGTCTGTGTGTGCAAGAATGTGAATGTGCAAGAGGCTCAAAGTGTAGCATTTCTTTTCATAGTCAAAGTGTATAGGATGAGAAAGTCACCCGTAGACACACACACACACACACACACACACACACACACACACACACACACACACACACACACACACACCACACACACACACACACACACACACACACACACACACACACACACACACACACAACCACACACAACACACACACTACTCTGCATCCGTGCTGCAACATTACATGAGGGGAATAAATGCAAGGCACTTTAAGACACTGACCATCTTTCATCCGGTGGAGTTTTTCCTCTAATTTCATCCTCTATCTTTTTTTTTCATCACTACTCTTAAAACTTTATCACAGCCAAACCTAGCTGGATAATAAAGCCTTTTTATTTTGTAATTGCAACTGGCTTGCCCTGTAAACCCCCTGGCTATATTCCTCCTCCTCTCTCCCTTTAGCAATGGGATATCAATAACAAGGCACATTATGTGTAACATTTCCTTCCAGGACCGAAGGGAATCCATGAGCGTGCTGCAGAGAAAATAAACGACGACTGAGGCACAACCTCAGACTGCTCAAACACAGAATGAAGCAGCAAAATTCGATCTGACAGTTTTAATTGATTCTGTCTGTTGTTCTGTATGTTTAAACTGTGCATTTTAGTGTGGCAGTAAGAGCATTTTGTATCCACAACAAACATGGCTTGATGTTTTTCGTCAGCTAAATTGATGACATTAAAGGGTAGCATCCATGACAGACATGAAACACTCACTCCTGAAATCAATTTTTCTTCTCTTAGATGCTCAATTTTTCCAGACACAGTCTGGTACAACCCGCCCCGCCCTGCTTACATACCTTCTGTTTTTAAGCAGTTTAAATCATATTGGATGAATACAGTTAATGTCAAATGATGACTTTGCTTAAGATCAATCATGTATCAAGCAAGGTTTATTATTGTACTTTAGTAAACTGACATTATTCCAGTCGCAGACACAGCCTGGCAAAGACTGCAGAATTCTGATTTCTTATCTGTCCGTTTTTTAAACTGTAAATATAAAATAACTACTTTAAATTATATTATTGACTAAGAAAGAGATTGCTGATGGAATCATCCTGCATCCCTTTTTGAATACAGTATGTTATCAGTGCATGTCGCTGCATCTGTCTATATCTTTCCAGCTTGCTTCCCAATGTTATACTGTGCTGTATCAGCCTCAATAATACATACAGTAGGGCAGCTGTGTGACATTTTTTTCTCTCTTTTTCTCTCCTATCTGTGTGACATCTGCTGAACTTGTCGGGTGTTTACTGGTGTAACAACTGGTGTCTTCACTCCCCACCCCTCCTCTTCTCTCTGGTGCTCCCCATGCCCCCACACAATGAATACACTTGCATCCAGACTACAGAACCAATTGTCACGCTGGGAGGAAGGCAAATCAAATCTTACGGCAGCAACTAGGCGAGGAGATTGCTTTTCCTCTCAGTCGCAGAGGAGCGAGCCCATCGTCCCTGTGCCTCCGGTTTTACTGGAGAGAAAGAAGCAAAGGGTGAAAAGGGGAAAGCTACTGGGCTGCAGCAGCTGGACCACAAGTCTCCCGCAGGTCAAGTCTCACCCATTTCCTCCCATCTTCACCCTCTCTTTCTTTCCACTACCTTACCCACTCATCCTGACACTACCTATCATTCACCCGGCGACACAAGGGACTACATTCCTCCCTCCAGTCCTCCAGATGAAACGGAACAATAATTACGGGGATAGAGTGACTCTGGCCGCCAAACTGGGGCCGCTCAGATCACAACAACACATTGTCCAACCTGATTAAGTAGCCATTTGTGGCATCCTCGCTGTAGTTAAGCAGTACTCATCCTCTTGTCTGAAACTTGACCTCCCAGGAAGATTTATTGACATGTCCTCCAATTTGAGGTTGGTCAGAAATGTGGGGGAAGACATTACATTTCTTTACAGGAAGCATGGACTAATGCATCCGATTCTCCCTCAAAATAGGCTCTGTTGAGTGACTCACCATTGCCTAAGGTTATACACTCACATGTTGGGAGTTTTGTATTTCCACTGACAGTTTCCTCAATTGAGGAAATGTGATTATCTCCACTGAACCCTTTATTAACAAGCAGCTGCCGGGGTGAACGTGAGCTGTAGAGGAAGCAGCAATTTTGAATACTATATGAAGAGTCTCCTTTTGGTCGTACCTACTACACACACTTAGGAGAGCTCAATGTAAAAGCCTGAGAGGGTATTGCATTATGGAGAGTACAATTCCATTTCTGGACTGGAATAGCTTGTAGTTCCTACACACAACCTGCCATCCAAACCAATTACAGGCTGAAGCCAGAGTGACATTCACAAGAAATGTTCTATCTTTTAAATGAAGTTTTCCCCTTGTTACTCATGCCTTGCATTTTCATTAGTCTCCCACTGGATGCACAGCCACTGTAGAAGATGAGGCAGTTTAATTCTTCCTCACTGGGACCATTGGACTCCAGGCACATACAGCACATGTTTTCTATAGCATAACAGCATTATTAATACACATTATTGATCAATAATAGAAGCGTATATCTATTATTCTTTTAATGGAAATATATTATATATATGTGGTGCGATTTATAAATGAATTAAAATGTGTTAATCATTAATTAATAACAAATCTGAGTTGCAGTGTGTTGCCACCGCCGTTACCTTTGATATTTAATGGAGTAAAGCTGAACGGGAACAAAAGGAGTCAGGGGTAATACAAGAGAACAAACATGGTGTGCTCCAAATTAAGAGCTAATAATAAAATGTTAATTAAATTCCTTTTTTATGATTTAACCTCTCTGTATTAATGAGTTAAAGTTTAATAAGGGGTAAAGGGAGACATAATGGTGCTAACCTTCAGCGCAAACACATTGCATCATAATTTAGCAAACCCCGAACAGAGGCCTGCCCTTGCATTGTTGCTGATCATTATACACATTTTCTGGGAATATAATTAGGAGGTGTGAAGGCAAACAACAGATTATCCCCTAATGATTGAAGGTAGACCTATGCACTTTTGAGAATACTGAAAGATAACTGTATATCTGATACACACACACACTTTTTTAAAAAGCAACTAAAGAGACAGGAACAGATTGCATCAGTCGGATAATAATGCTGCACAGCATATATGTTGTCTCTGAAGTTCAGAAAATGGCATCAATACCGCAAATCTAAACAAACAAAGACATGCATTGGTAGCATTATAGCTCTTGCATATTTCATAGGCTGTAAACAGGTCATGTGAGCTATTTTCCAGAGGTAAACATCACACATCGGCTGCTGTGATCTGTCTTTTATTTATTCATGTATATAATATATTATATATCAAAAGAGACTCGAGAAGACTTCGACTACTGTGTGACATTTCCGCGGTGCCGTTGTCCTCACTGCTTAGATTCTTTTAGCATTGTGGTTTGATTTCCACGGAGAAGCTGAAAAGTTCAAAATGTTCAACCCCATTAACATCTCCTGAGAAGAGTGTGGGCACAGTTTGGTCAGCATGTATGACAGCTGTGCGGGGCCGCTGCTACCTCAACAGCAGGCCCGTGTCAAATGTGTAGCTCACTTGATAATCAGCAACTGCTTCAGTGCCTGCATTAACCTTTCTTATCAGAGAGGATTTTTTTTTCAACAGGTCTTTGATATTGGTACTACGGACTTCCCTCAGCCATTGACTCAAAGCTCTTTTTTATCAGCATGATGTATCTGCGCCGTGGAATTTTAAGTGAAGGCTCTGCTTTCTTTCTGTAGAAAACACCTGCATCTTATCAAACTTTGTCTAAAGGGTCATGTCCTGGCTTTTCGCAGGACTGGGGAAGTCCTTTGAGAGGCTTTGATACCCTTTGGCCCCCTGACATCTTACCAAGTGTGAGTAGAAGCTTGGCAGGCGCAGCAGGGGTACCTGTTCAGTGTTCACTCACCCCTCTGTCCATGTGCTCTTACTCGTCAGACATTCTCCTTGCTAAATAAATGTTGGAAGAAAATGAATGTTGGATGCCTTTGAACTGTGTTCTCTAATGTGGGTCAGAGATCTATCGTATGCATATTCAGAACGTCTTTTCATCTGCAATTGCGGAGTTAAAATCCCCCTGGTACACTCTTAATTTCATCTACTTCTCTTGGAGTTATTTATTTAATATTTCTACATTAATGTCTTCTCAAACATGGTAAAAGTGAAGAGTTCAGAAAAGAAAAAAGGGAAACTTTTCTTCTCCCTCTGTCTGCATGATAGTCTGTCCGCCCTAATGACTCCATTTTAAAGACGGTGGGCTGACCGGCAGCGGAGGGAGGGAGCAAGAGATGGAGAGCGGGGAGGGTGAAGAGGAGAAGAGAGGCTCACTGCAGCACTCTCCTCGGCTCTCCACTCCCAGTCAGCCTCTCAGTGTGTGTGCTTTGTAAGAGAATAGGATTCAGCCTTTTGAAAGCCGAGGCTGCTCACCGGGGCCTTTGTGGAAAATAACATTTCAACTGAAAGCCAATTACTGGTAACATTATTTTGTTGCTTCCATTATTAAAAGTACCTCTCTCTGTTTGCCCCCCATCATCCCTCAACCACAACCCCCACCCCACCCACTCATCCCCCCCACCCCTTTGCTTCGTTTTTTTACAGACGGAGAATTATTCCATCGACTCCAGTTACGTGAACAGCAGAGCCCACCTCATTAAAAGGTATGTGTTGATTAGGAATTGTTACCAGCACCTCGTTACCATTGTTATCTGTAATTATTTTTATCTAATGAGTGCACCGCTACCGTTGCAGCAGCTTGCATGTGTTCTTGCATGTTTCTCATTCAGTGTAATTGCAATGGGAGGATAAGATTTGGGGATAAATAGCATTACTCCATAGTGCGTTTAGTAGACATTTGTTGAAATGTACGCTCACAGATTATTAGATTACACACAGCAGCAGCATCAGCAAGTAATGATTCTCATATTTACAGGTAACCTCATTACTCGGCTGTAATTCAGTTTATTAGCAACACGTGTGGCTTGAATTGCATAAGTGTAAGACTCAAAACAACTACTCAATGATTACATTATATTCAAGAGATTTCTCAAGTGCTTTTCCGCCACTGTTTTTCAAAACATGAATAGCTTCATGAATAGTCAATAATTATCTTCTCTGTTTTCACCGGGTGGAAGAAGTGTGGTATAAATGTTTTCATTGTGCTTTGTATTTCAGTCTACTTGAAACAGGATATTTGATGGGGGTTACGGGAATGCAGGGTTTAAGGTCACATGATAACTCCCTGCTGCCAGGGTTTTGTTACCAAGCCCACTTGGGAAAATATATCTTCCTTTTTACCTGCAGCTATGTAACATCCCAGCCTTTCTTTTGTTTGAGGCCTACCCAGTCTTTTGAAAAGCTATTATGGCAATTTCCCCCCTAAAGATTCCGGCATTAATGTAAACAAAGAGCATTCAAGTGTGGGCCTCTGCAGCACACTACAAAGAAATCCCCCCAGGAGCCGGTGAGCCTATGGTCTGGGACAGGTGCAATTACAGTGATAACATCAGAGAGCCAGCATTACCTGCAGGGGAGAATTTCAGGCTTGGGCCCAGGAATGCAGCTACCTTGTACTGTCCTTCACTTTCTCTTCATATATTTTTGTTTGCACACTTTAGTTTACTCTCATTTTCTCATACCGCTCTCTCTCCTTTTATAACCTCTTTTCTCCATCTGCGTGAACTCATCTATATATTTTTCCTCTCCTGCAAGAACACATGTTCATATATTTACCCCTATTTAGTGTTGTTTGTAAAGCGGAATTTGTTCCAGTGGGATGGAAATCAAATGAAGGGAAATCATGCTGTTACTGTGCAGCTGTTGATTGTGCCCCCCCCACCCCTCCCGCTTTATTGACTGTGAGCCCCAAACAAGACAGATGCTCAGTTTGTATGCTTCCAGCATTTCCTACATCCATCTTCCTTCCAGGAATTCCTGATTACTGCAGTATTTGTTTGATTGTAGTGAGTGAGTGCCTCCTGTTTGTTCAATGCAATGCCCTTGAAGTCAGTGCATCCATCCAAAATGTCCTTGTCTGAGACACCCCATAGCTGCCGTGCTATCTGTGAAATTGAAAAATGATCCAAAAGAGGCTTAAAACTTTTCCTTTTTTCATAGTTAAGGCAATTGCAGAAGCTGTATTCTGAGTATTTGAAACAACTAAAAAAATACTATTTATCTGTTTTGAATTCCTGGAAATAGACCACGGTTAAATCATTTATAGGAAAAACAGTAAAAGGGACAAGGAGGGAAAGACAGACTGCTCGTCACAAACCATCAGCGTAAAGGGGACGAAGAAAAGCATGTGAAATAGGTGATGTGACATTTAATCAAAATTTTCCCTCTCCTCCCTGTTGGCCCCCATGTAGCACGTCGACATTCAAAGACCTGGAGGGGAACAGTCTGAAGGACAGCGGCCACGAGGAGAGCGACCAGACCGACAGTGAACATGATGTCCAGAGAGGACACTACGTTGACACGGCTGTCAATGACGTGCTGAACATGACTGTCCCCCCCAATGTTTGCCAGCTGCCAGACCAAGGTAAGACTGCTGCTTGTCTGAGTGTGTGCGCTGTGTGTGCAACATCCTTTGGAGTTTGTTTTGCCAGTTTCAAGATAAGACCAATGTGTATTTATTTGTGCGCCTGAGTCTGTTTTTATGCCACAAGAGCATCTCTTAAGGTGCATTATGCCCATTGCGAGCTTCAGATGTGCAAGTATGAATAACAGCACCGTTTTTTTCAGTCTTTGATGTCCTGCTAGAGCGGCTAATGTGAGAGATCTCTGACAGCTAAGGCTACCCTTTGATACAAGCTTAGGCAACATTATTGACTGATAGAAGCCATGTCTGCTCTCGGAGGGGGGGGGGGGGGGGGGGACCGACTTTAGATGTGCTTGAATGGCAGCAATTAGGCACACAAAGGTAGAAGGTGGAAATCTACATATCTCCACATGCCCTCATCCATTATTCAGTAGGATCATTTAGCAGGGAATTAATGTTGATGTTTCATTTCTGACTCACCGTTTAAAAAGACATCCACTTGGTTGGCAGAAGTCAGTGTAAGGGACGGGTCATACTGATTCTTAACTACTGCCAGTCAGACTGAGGAAGAGAGTGGGTCAGTAAGGGGAAGAGTGGAGCAGACCAGGAATCTACTATATGCACCTGAGGGTATTTACCAAGCTCAAAGGTAATGCCACATGCACAGGTGTAACAGCTCAGCAGAGCACAAGAGTCTGTGTGTGTGTGTGTGTGTGTGTGTGTGTGTGTGTGTGTGTGTGTGTGTGTGTGTGTGTGTGTGTGTGTGTGTGTGTGTGTGTGTGTGTGTGTGTGTGTGAAATACACAGGCATTTCAGAAATACTAACATTAGATATTATATACAGAGTGAGGTGGAAACCCAGGATGATATTTTACTGAGAGGACAGCACTCTCTGATATCACTTACTGTATCTGAACTTTACATATGCATATGCGCTGTGCTCCAATTTGGGAACTTGCCAAATTTCTTTTTTTCATTATTTTGGTTCCTTTTTTTTTTTTTACTAACACTGCCCCAGTAAGGCTGTCTACTCTCTCTCTCTACTCTACTTTCTTCTTCCTCTGCTCTTATAGGGTAGACATTTTAATGAGCGAGAGATAATGAAAAGGATCCTAGTTTCTGAAGAAAAGCATAAAGGAATGAAGATGATGGGATTTTTTAAAATGTATTATTTATCCATCTATTTTTATCAGGGGACTGTGAAGTGTGTGGGTGCGGTTGGAGAAGCAGTAATAGACATGTGGAGGCTCTTCCTTGTCTGTTCTTTGGCACATTTACCTTACCAGATGCTTCACTTTGAGTAATTTGGCTGTTGATGTTGTTTGACTAGGGAATAATACCATTAGGCAACCTACACTTCATGCTAATGTGGAATACAGTCATACAAATGGATCTGCCTTCACGGCCAGTTGCCCATATATTGTAATGAGCTGAGAAATACAGATAGACGTACACAGGGTCAGGAGTTATGGTGGTAACCATTAGAATAAACGTGTACTGCATCAGACCGTAATGAACAATGAAAAGTGAATTTGCTGACTATTGGTTGCCAGCTGTAATCACTTCACAACCCGCAAAATAATAATTTGCCATAAAAAATGCATGCTGACAGGTCTTCTACTGGGCGTCTCATTATTGGAGACAATTAGAAATGATGTACATGATAAATATTACAAGTGGGAAGAGCTCTCTGAGGCAGTTCTTTTTTCATTAACACCACCAATGATTGTATCTGTTTCAGCAAAATGAATGCATGCCTCTTGAATGTGTAATGCAGTCCACACGGCTGGTAAACAAACATGAGGCTATTTCACAGTGCTGTCCACTTTTGACCAGAACAAATGGATGATAACAAAGTATCTGTTTTGAATTACAATTAGGTGGTTTGTTATTGGCTTTTCCTTTTTGTTATTCCTTCCAGTTACTGTCTTACTTCTGGCCAGCAGTTTTCCTCAGTCAGGTCTTAACAAAATGGCTCCACTAGAAGCTGCTTTTGTTTTGGTAGTCAGTCAGCAGCAGTGGTCACACCAGAGAGTAATAAGAGGATGTTCATAATTATTAAATGAAAAGACCAAAGATCCTTACACGTACAGAAATGTAATGATAGAGCAAATGAAATCGTCCCTCTATTACCATCTCATCGAGTAATTACACAGTTAAAGGGCACAGTGGGCTGACAGAGATGGGCAGATTCAGCATGAGGCACATTTGAATCTGTCTCTCCTGTTGTATGAGATGAGTTTTTTTTTTTTGTGGCGCTCCTCAGGAGAACACTAGCTTCCTCGTTTCCCTCCTCCATTTTCTTCTGTGGAAACTCACTTGAGGACAAGGCAGAAATAGAACAGTTGAGGTTTATACAATATGAGAGCCGCAGCGGTTACAGTCATGTGATGATGTGGTTTCACTTTGAGCTCATCTGTCTTAATTGACAGAAAGGAACACTATCTGCGTGTTCGACTGCGTGGAATGAGGGAATCGTCAGAAAACAAATAGGCCTGTTCACTAAACACTGTGCTGCTTAGGTGTCTTGCGGGACTTTATGTTGTATACTGCGGGTCTCCTGCCTGCTAAAGCAGAAAACAAGTTGAGAGACTGCAATTGCCAAAGGACAACAACACACACAAGCCAAGGAGAGAGGAGCCTTGTTTGTTTCTTTTTTTTTACTGTTCTGTTTTTTTTATTGTGTGTTAAGTGCCAAGAACAAAAGGAAACAGGAAGGGGGAAGGAGGAAGGGTTAAACTCTCGGGCTTTAATAGAGCAAATGTTTACCATTCCCAGTACCATGTAAAGGTGATGTTTGCCCAGGAGACAGACCGTTACCTTTACACAAAGACCCTGCGTTCCCATCATGTTGGGAGCTTTCATGTGGGAATCCAATTGTGTGACGAGACTCAGCTGCTAACTAGCCGTGCGCTGAGTCACCGTGGGCTTGTTCTGTATCAATTTAGTTTTCAGTTTGATATTTGGCTTTTGTCCATCAGAGAGAGCTGTGCTTTTTTTCTTCACTGATGCGCTTTCAACTACAGCTATTATTCCTGCTCCAGCCACCACCAAGGAAACTTTCAGCGAAGTGCTTCTGAAGAGATTTTGGACTTAAAACTGAGCGAATGCCTCTTTGTTGAATCCCTGCCAAGAGTCTAAAAAGGCATGCGAGCTCTTTTTTTGAAAACCTGACCTGAAATATCCCTATCCAGTGGATTAGATTAGGAAGTATCTGAAGAACAAATTACATTAAATCTCTTAAAATCTACAAAGGAAAGGCTATCTTTAACATGTAATGGCTCTGACATATCTGCCAATAGAATAATAATGGCTGATATGGGTGTAACTATAGACTGAGAAGAAGAGCTATATAAAATGAATTCTTCTTTATCTTTATAGGCATGTCTGTGAAGTTAGGGGGATTTGGTTGAAATGTGCGACATGCTAGCTTTGGCTCTGTGGAACCATTAGTGTCAAGGGAGAAGCGAGGGAACAGACTCCGAGGGGGCTGGTGACAAAGAGAGCTAAATCTATTTTTTTCGACTTCCTTTGATTGTCATAGCTCACACTTTAATTCCTCCCGGATATGGATGAGCCATGGTTTTAAGGATTAAGATTCATGTATTGTTAAATCTCTCGAGTTATCTCTGCAGGCGGGAAAAGGGGAGCATGATGTTGCTTAACAGTGTCCGATTTGTGAGTTTAGAGGTTTCGGTTCTTGATTTTGGAATTATTTCCAGGTCAATTTGTAAGTGTTTTTCAAAAAAAGCCCTTCCTCTTGGCTTATTAGACTCAAAGGGATCCAAGACTGCTCAATTAACCAGAGCAGGCCTCTTTTATTTCTGACATATTCCTCGGCCTCCACCTCTGGAGAATATCTCTCATCTATCTGTTAGCTCCCTATGGGTGTGTGCCTGAAGCTGGAGCCCAGGAATGGAAGCCCCCTACGTGGGCCGCAGACTTCTCCATATTCCCTTCTTCCATCAGCAGATCCACAGGGTTTCACTGTTCCTAATTGATTTCAGGCCCCTCTTTTTTCTTTCTCTCATTCTCTCTCCCTCCAATATGTCTCTTCTGCCTTCGTCTCCTGTTTCCATCTACTGACTGCAAATGTCTCCAACCCAACATCTCCCAACGCTGTGCCAGTCAAGCAGTTTCCTTCCCCTGTTGAATTAAAGAAAGAATAAAGGCACCTCACATGTTTCTGCTGCCCTAAATTCAACACGGGAACATTTCTACATTTCTAGTTTGCAGTTCTCTGATCTACTAACGAAAATGCTGACAGGTGTCAGAATCAGGAAGGCAACAGGAACAGGGCTGTGCTGACAACACGAGAAGGGGAGAGGGAGTCTGTGAGAGAGGGAGACAGAGATGGAGAGATGAGCTGAGAGTCTAGTAAGCAGTCTTAGCGAGGGAAAATAAAAAGAGGAAAGGAGGAAACAATCTTTCTGACAGGTAGGAGTGATTCTTTTTTGCATTCTCTCACTCCAAGATAACTCTGTGGAGGATTTGAGTGATTCTCAAACAACGTTAGATTGAATTAAGCACCAAAACTCTCCTTGTGATTCAGGCTGGCAACAACACGTGTTGCGTTATGATATTTTGTGATTAGATTAACATACAAACTCTATACTGACACCATCCATTTTGATTTTGATTTGCCTAATCTAATGTGTAACCCATGGTGGAGGTAAAATGGCTGACAGTGACAAAGAGCTCAGTGCAATACAAGCATTAAGGAAGATAGAGTGCACACACACACTGCATGCTCAAACACACCAGAGACAGCTTGCTAGCAGGTGTACTGAGGTCTGTAATGAACCACCGAGATGCACATTTTGCCTCTGAGATGTAGAGACTTGAGGAAGTACTGTATAAGGAAATGAAATGTCATTTCAAGCTGTGTCCATCTGTGCTCATCTCTTTTATTGTGCTTACATCGCTGAATGAAATTAGTTTGGCTTATTGCGATTAAACCTAATGTACATTTAAATAAAAAAAGAGCTGACTATTGTTGATTTTGCACCTGGTAAAACAGACCATCATTTAGAAGAAAGACGTAGAATATGTTTTCTCCATATTTATTTTTAAATACAGTTTCTCACTGAGTAAAACAAGCCAGTTTCTGCCCAAACTGCACTGCGTTTATGTTTGCTCTGAATTCAAATAATTGGCTTTTGCCTCTTGGAAGTTTTTGTTTGCAGTACTTGCATAAGTAAACCAACAAATTCTTTAAAAAGAAAATATGGTATGTGAGCTCTTCCCTTTAGTTCTTTAGTTAATACCACAAGGGAATGAGTTAAGAGATGTGAAGAAGTGCTTAAACAAACTTGACATGTTTGGATACTGTTACGTTTTTACGAGCATCGCCTCTAGCTTTCTCTTCCTCAGTTTTACACAGCAAAGCCAAAGATGTATTCAGAAGGTCTTCTTCCCCAGCCCAGACGGAAAACATATAGTAATGTTATAATAGTACAATGGCATCCCCTGAACCCTCATTCTGCCAGAGCTCTCCTGAATATACCCCGTGTATTTAATCAGCTCAAGAGGGGACTGCTTATCTCTCTGCACTTGTCATGGATAGCGTATTGAACATATCAGAGGGAGAAATGGGAATAGTTCATTATTTTCTAGGGCTCACAATGAGCCTGATGTATCTCATTGCAGGTCCTCCACTGACAGCTCATTTTCTAGACAATCCTGGCATTCAGTTCACAACGCGGCAGGGAGAGACACGGAGAGAGAGGGAGGAAACACAGAGACAGGGAGAAAATAGGGCTCCGGATCTCCATTGCTTATTCATGACGCTGTGGCATGCTAGGTGTGTTAATAATCTCCGCAGAAACCAAGTGAATCACAGTTGTTTGTTGAACACCTAGCCTAGCCAAGCTGGGCCCCAATCGACAGCAGATGGGAAAACAGGGGGATCAAGATGATCCAAGACAGAGGGAGGGAGATTAAGAACAGGTAATGTGCTGAAGTTGATGGGGGCCGAGTGTGTATTAAAGCGAGAGGAGAAAGTACCTGAATTTTAAATCTTGTCTGAGAGCGTATGTACAAAGTATATTGAGTGTGTATGTGTGGCTGCAAGTGTGTGTCTTTAAAGGTTAATCAGGGAAGAAGAGTGAGAGGAGGAGGAGGATAAAGAAATGGCGCAAGAGAGAAATACCATTGGGTATTGGGTGGGGGGAAATAGAGTGAAATTCAAGTAGCAGAGCTGCAGCGGTCTCTAGTCTTCTCGCCTTTTGTGGCTCAGATTGATTCTAGTTCTGGTCTGAGGGACCGAGGGAGCAGCCGTTTTTCCTAACCGCACCTTTGTGTTTTTAATTCTTTGAGGTCACTGAGTGGGCACAAACTCATTTCCACTGCAGCAGAATTCAAGCAATAAGACTGGGGGTTAAACTAGAGGGCTGTGTGGCTGGGCGGCACTGCAGCTAAAAATCTTTAACGTGCCGAGGGTCTTGTACCTCCAGTTTGATGCAGGCTTGCCGCCATCTGAACAGAATTTACATTTAGCAGTGATTATCTTATCTTCTTGTGATTTAAAATGTAACATAATCAGAGGTCAACAAAGCCTCTTCCCCCATGGTGTTCTTAGTTTTACAGCCTTCCCACCCACAAGCAGTGCAAGTGCTCTCTCATGCTGCCGTGTGGTGACAGCCAAGGCAAAATATGTTTCTTTTAGAACTGTGATGTTGCACGTGTGTTGAAATGTATTATGTTAAATATAAAACAGCTAAACCAAGCCATTAACTGTAATATACTGAACAATACACATTACGAGGCTCAACATGAACAGTTGTCAGGTTGGCATTGCAAACATTCTTGAGAAATAGGCAACTCATTCTTGGCCTTATAAATGTGTAAAAACAAATCATGCATTTAAATTATTTTACTGAATAATTTATGCGTTATAGATATTTCATTACGTATTATATCTGTGAAGAATATGACAACAGCTGGTATCTTGTTTACCAGAAATTGCAGGTTTTGACACATTAACTGATTAAGAATTCAAATTCTTTAAAGTATCCGTTTGAAGAAAAATCACCACAAATTCATTTTGGTTTCTGTAATTAGGCTTTTATTCTTTAAAGGGCATATTTGTTAAAATACTGAAGTAAAACTGCATAGTATCTTAATTACTCAAAATATAAAGTGACTGAAATTGAGGCTGACATCAGCTCTTAACAGTCAGCGTTGAACCCTGCAGTAGTGAATTACATTACTGTCTTACTGAGAATGGTAATTTGATGACCTTAACATGGTAGATTTTAACACTTCCATCCCAGCACTGGTCCGGACATGCTAATATCCTGGAGTTTTAGTGCAAATGAGGAGGCTGGATGACTGCTGATCAGCTGAGTGAAAGATTTCAATGCCCTGCCGGGGGAATGTGTCCCCAACTGATGAGCCATTATTGTCTGTCTTGTCAGGAATCTAATTTGCGTGGGTACTAGTTGGCCACCAGACCCACTCTGCCTCGAGGACAGAAAAAAGCAGATAATGTAACTTTAGACCCAATTCTGATCCTGTGCTGACAACTTGAGTCCCTCTCAAGAGTCCCTAAGTCCTGCTTTTGTTAAGGTATAGTCCCTAATGCGCCTGACCAAAAGCATGACTTACCACAGCCTTGTTGCTGAAATGGTATGACTAAAGACTGATACCATGTGGAGTAAACAACCTGATGAGGACATACTATACACATAGACTGACTCAAAGGAGCCTCAGTGTGTGGCTGGAAGTGGGCAGAAGAGTCACAGAGTGACTGCCAAAGCAAGGCTTGTATTACAGGGATCCCAGGATATCAGACACCAGGCAGCCTGTGTTCCCTCCAGGCAGGGCAGAGTCTGGCAGCTGGCCCGTAGCCCAGATAGCTATAATCAGCTCCATTACCTGTGACTCCCATTTATGAGCCCTCATGGTGGACCCATGGCTATACTGCGGGGGTTAAGGATGCTGTGAAATTTAGGAATAGCTAACTGAGCATGCAGTTGCTACACCTGCTGCAGACACATCCTTTACACACACAGAAGCACATTCGTATGCGCCACACATCTTTTTGGGGCATTATGTGTCTTGGCACGAGGCGTTTGTTTTATCTTCTCCCTCTGTGAAAGGAAAGATTAAAAATATACTCTGCTCTGTTTAAGGGGGAAATCAGCTGTCTTCTGACAAGTACATTGTAGACCGCAGTTTTCTGTCCAGAATACAAAGAGACATTTATCACTGCAGCTGGGGTAACGGAGGAAGTGAGAGGGGGTGTCTCCTGTGCTGCAGCAATGTGGTTCTTTTTTTTTTAACCCCTATTACTTCCTTTCTGTGGGAAAAACACTATAGCTCCATCCTCTTTAATCCATTTGAGATTTCCGATGTTCTATTTTTCTTTTTCATTGTCTACCTGCCACATGCCTTCCCCCACCCCCTATTTTTTTTTTAATCTTAGTTCTCATCACCTTGTTTCTCCTGACAACATTATTACTCAGATGGAATATGTAGCGGGAATATGTTAAGTTATGTCGTCCTCCTCAGTTGTGGCAACAAAAGGTTACTACCTCAGGCATACTTCTATAATATTTCCATATTTCCCCATCTCATGTATATTCAGTTAGACGATTTATTCTGTAACATTTAAAGCCGTTGAAATGCAGAATTTCTCTCTCAGAGACTCTGCATACGCTGTGAAGCATAGCATGGTAGAATCTTCTCTTTGGATTTGTTCTCAGCAGAAGTTAAACAGAGGTTAAAGAGAAGTCGTCCGAACCACCTCTATCATTACTATCTTTCATTCACCAATTAGTGTCAGAGATCTCTCTCTGTCCCCTAGATGACCTTGCAGGGATGAGCTCCCTGTGTGGTAATACATTTTGAGTAGGCCTCAATGGTGGGAGTCACGTTTTGGCTGCCAACGCCCCAGATTATAAAGAATTGATGAGAGAGTGAAGGGACTGTAACAGAGACAGTGTGTGTGGACCCTCCCCCGGCCTTTTCTTAGTCACCTGTCTCTGCAAGACTTCACTTGGTTCCTGTCTTTCAACACTTCTTCATATTCAAGAAACTCCCCAGACCTCAGCTCTCTTTAACTTAAGCAACTAACAATTCAGATTAATGACACATACATCTCTATAGAGCAGGGTTATCTTGGTTAAATGTAGATCAATATTTGAACATGCATAACCTGAACATTACGTTGAGTTAACTAGTCAATCTAAATGAACGTGTTATGCACACACTGCAATGAGCTGCCTGCCTGCGTGGTTTCTCTTCATGTGTTCAAAAGGTCAAGAGCTGAACAGGATGCAGCGTTGTGTTTTCTCCATCGAGCATAGCTGGCGGTGGTAGATAATCAAATTAGAGTAAATTCATCAACATTAAAAACATTATTCCGACTTTGTTTTGTTCCGTTAATAAGATGTTTCCTTTAGGCTACCATTCATCTTTCTGGGCATTAAGCTAATTATCATACTATATTAGTACATTATGTAAAATAAGGTTTGTGTAAACCATGTAAGAACTACATTAACTGTTTCACAAATCTGCTTATTTACATTATAATGTTGTCGTTCTTGCACAGTATGCACAAATAATTGCGGTACACTCCAGGAGACTTTACTGTCGACCCTTTTATATACAATTGACTAAAGGACTGATCTCTCTGAGTGGATGCATCTTGCCAGCCAAATGTCACTTTTCAAACCTCACTGCCCCCCCCCCCCCCCCCCCCCCCATCTTTAAGGGGAGGATAAAAGGTAATGGAAGAGGTCGGCTGTTAAGTTTAATGGCAGACAGGAAAGTCTCAGAATGGCTCTTTTTAATGATGTGCTTGATTTCATGCAGTCCTCGTTAAAGATTAGGCCAGAATGCATACAGAGGACAGGCAGGGAACTGTGGCCAGACTCTGCACTACCCCCCCCCCAACATCTGTAAGATCTGCAAGGGGGTCTCAGGCTCCCTTGTGAGTTCTCAGGCTCATCGCCCTGCACTCCTTCTGTATTCAGCTCACATTAGCATCAGAAAATAAATAAAGCAAGCAATCAGGCCGTGACCTCTTATCCACGGTGCCTCGGCCCCTCACCCTCCCTCCTTCTTCTCCTCCCCCGCCTCCTCCGCTGAAATCGGCATAGGTTTAACTAGCTTGGATTTGCAACTGAATGTCAGGCTTGGTGTTTGGCTATACCACAGGGCAGGTTGTTCCTCGGCTGTCTCCAGAGAAAAGAGACTCAGGGATCGAGGGGAGCGAGGGAATTGGATCTTTGACACCTGTCACTTCCACTCTGCTGCACCTTGCTCCCTTGCCACACATAAGGACTTTTCATGTCACAGCTCAGCATGTTATCATGAGTGGGCACAGGGCTTGAGAAATCCAATTACTACGAGTGTGTCAGACCCCTGCCATCATTCTTATGTATGCTATAGTCATGTTCCTTAAATCAGAAAATATGTGCCTATTAGTTCCTTCTCTTTTCTTCAGACCAGTCTTCCACCTCCATTTCAATCTGTGTGTCTTAGATACGAGCTGCAGCTGCCTCACTGCGGCCGACAACCCTCCATATAGTGCCGCGCTGGCTGGTGGGTGGGTGGGTGGGTGGGTGGCTAATGCTACGGACATTGCTTCTGACTGTCTGATATTAAGTGGTATCATGGTGCAGGCCTCACATGGAGACTAAAATGGAGAACCTGGGAGGGAGTCAGCATGCCTCACAGTTGCCTAACTGAATGGCCTTTGTGACAGGAAATAGAAAGTGTAAGAAAGGCCTCTCTCCTGCTTCTCCTCTGCCCAGTAGGTGTGAATCTAATGCATTTCCACGCAGCAAGGGCCCAGCTGTTTTCTCCTTATTTCTTTTATATACAGCTTGTCCCTGAGTGACATTGTCAATCCGGTTCATGGGGAAATAAAGAACCTCTCTTTTCAAACAATAATAGGTCCTTATGTATCCCACTCCGTCCCACTGTATGTCTGCATGCTGAGCTTAACCTGCCCATCACTCCACCTACCACTATGTTATTGTGTCCTACTGCCAGAGGCTGTTAAAATTGCTGGGAAAAGATGAAAAAAAGGATCAAATATAAGAGAGAAGGACCCATGCTGGTGCTTCTGCAACAAGATAAAATAGAATTGAAAACACATAGACTTGGCTGACACAAAGTGAACATGACTGAATGAGAAGCCACATTATATTAATTATGTAACGCCAATCTTTTGAGGCAAAGCTGAGGTTCACAGACAGAGAGAAAGGAATTCCTAAGTTATTGGTATGCGGTCAGGTCCTTGGGAGCTGGACACATTGACAGTCGCTGAAGAATTGTGTTTATTTCAGATGGCTTAAAGAAATAGAGCTTTTTAGGAAATCATTATCTAAAAGAAGAAACTATGACAAATTTATCTTAGGGCAAATAAGATAATGGTTTATTTTCCAGGATGTTTATGGGTTATAGATTGTTCAATCATAAATCTATTTTCCCACAATAGTTCATGTTGGATTTTTGACTGTTGGGATGAAATCTTGGCTTCGCAAATAGGAATCTTGGCATTGGCAAAACATCATTTGTCATGGACCTCTCAATTTATAAGGGAAAGCTTAATGTCAAATAGACATTGGGACATTGTGTTTTTTATCATCCAGTATAACATTGTCTTGACATTTCCGATTGTTAATTCACAACAATTAAAATAGTAGGGATTTCCTGACCTATAGATTCAGTGTAGGAATGTCAAATTGTTCTTTTTGGTTTAGGTTTAAAACCAAATGACATAATTGATTCACCTGACATAAAGCAATGTTTTGTCACCACAGTTTTTACATCAGTAAACAGCACCTCCTCTACATCACAGCTCCCTGTAAAGCTTTCCTCTCCCGACAACCCCATTCATAGATGTAATTTAAGAGTCTGTTTCTGTTCCCCTTGCTTCTCCCAGACTCAAGGGTTTAGGAGCAAATTAGCTTGCTAGCTCGGTCAAGCTTAAACACAGAAACAAGGCGTTTTTGCCGGGGTATTTAAAGATGTCCTCTGCCGATGCATAGTTGAGGAAATGAGCCAAGCAGACAGAGGCAGGTAGGCAGGCGGTCTGAATGGCTGGCATGCTGGAGTGGGTCTGCAGCTGGCCTGCTGTGCAGAGTTCTGGGCTGCATTGTATTGTTGCTGTGGGCCTGGGGCGCCAAGACACAGGTTAATTTGTAGCCCATCATTAGAAGGGCAATTTGGACGCTGAGAATTGACAAGGGTGACATTTACTGTGTAATTAGAGCAAAGTATATCACATCACGGTACAACACAATACTTCTTCTACCTTCATCAACAAAAATGAGTTGTTATTTATTGCTGATGCAAACCATTAGAGCAACAAACTAAGTATTAAAGAGTCAACGATAGCCCAAATGATGTTACAGGTTATCTATTGTAGATATTATCTATTTATTATCTAACCAGTGTTGAATGTGGAAAGTATTACTAGGCAGAACAACCAACATAACTGGAACTGAATCAAAAACATTGAACAAATACACACTTCCTGAAACCTCTTTTCATTTGCATAACCTAAGTGTAAAGTGTACCAAGAAAAAAATGATTAGATCTTTCATATATGCCCCTTTGAATGACATCTAACTCTTCTGTGGCTAGATTGGATCAGAATAATGTATAGGCAACAACATATGCAGTTTGCGCTTTTGGTCTGTTATTACTTTTGTATCATATTGACCATGTAAAAACACTTTTTTTCTTCAAGCTGGATCTGCAGTGTGATTAAACAGTTGGGCTTTGTTCAAGCATGACAGCGGCCTTTCCAGAGGCTTTCGTGTTTAGTAAAGTTCAGCCTCATGCAGCCAGGCTTAGGTCTCTGTGTCTGGGTTAAATCCAGTCCAGAGTGCCTGTGGAGAAAGTTAAACAGTCACTGGCTCATGTCATGTTTAAAAACCAGTGCATGAATTATGGTCTAAAAACCTGCCCCTCCAAGCGTTGCATATGTGATGATAGAAGCCAACGGTAATGTTTCCACAGTCTGACTGAGAAACTGCGCCCTGTCGGAGCGAGTGATTGTAGGAGCAGGGCACAACAAGGTGAGGAAATCCTTTCTGCAAACATTGTTATATATTGTATTACTAGAAAGCAGACCACCCATGCACATCATCATGAAAAGCAGCTCACATCATTTCCACTACATCAAGCAGTCCATTGGCTAGTGGTCCTGCTTTTGAACAAAACAGTGCTCTGCGATGACATAGTGATTTATAAAACACCATAGCGATTGCTTTTTTCCTCCCGCTGCTGTTACACAGCTGTTAAACAGATGCTGTTTGTACCAATTTAGAAGCTAGTGCATTGTTTGTCAACACCAGTTTGGAGATGCATTCTTTATACCAGGACCTGCTGCACAATGCACAGTCTGCATGGGCCAGCAGAGAGGGAGGGAATACATACAGAGGAAGTAAACATTTGGCTTGAACTGCTGCTCACTTTTCAAACAGTTACTGACAAGAGCTTATAAAGAACAGCGACTGTAACACTAGCTCAACATTCAGTTAACTTGCCATTTGGTATCGGCTTTTGGGAGGACACAGAGAGGCCTGGTGGAAGTGACAAACTGTCAGACACTTTCTGCAGTGCTGCATGGATTAGACAGTGAATTTGTTCTTGATAAATTGACTGGTACTAATGCTCAGAAATAGAACCGGTGCCACATGAACCCCTGGCTTCACCAGCCGTATGACAGTACTAACAAGGCCGCCTAGTGAGCCTAATTTCCTTCACATTTAATATGTTACTGGGAGAGTAGAAGAAATTCTGTTCAGATAGGCAGAAGTGAGAGATTTTTGGGTGAAGGATTTATTTAATTAAAGCGATGTCCGTGAGACAGCAGTACTGATGAGATGAAAGAGGACAGAAGGAGAGGAAGTATAAAGCATTGGCTTGTGCAGGGAGCTACGAAGGATCAATATGGGGGTGTCAGAGGGGGGATAGCTTGATGTGACTGAACCAGATGCTGTTGGGAGAAGGTGAGGACTCTGTGCTGTGTAGAGAATGATGGCTTGCGTGGCACACTAAGGGTGCCCCTCTACTGTTTGTAAAAACAAGACCATCACACTCCATCTTGTCGCTCCCGCAGGAGCCAGGCCTCCAGGCTGATTTATGGCCCACAGACTGAATTGGCTGGCTGGGATGACAGCAGAGCTCGGACTCTCCCTGGTGTGTAGTGTGGGAGACTGCTCGACCAAGCCTCAGCCTCAGCTGGCCGGAGAACTGCCCTTTGCTGTAGTTAGGGCAGACTAGATGTTAAGCTCCATCCCCGGTGTTAGGATCAGGCGGGGCCGAGCGTGACGCGTCTCGAGCATGCTTTGCAGTCAGAGCACCAACCATTCACATTCTGCTGGTGCCATATTTTCTGCATTTTTCCTCCCCTGTGACTTCCATCAGCTTCTGCATCACAGACTCCATCAAGACTCTGTAGTAAGAGTCTTGATTTAATCAATCTTTGCCATCTAACTGCCAGGATGGAAAATTAATGTGGAGAGCAATTAGAAAGCAGCCATCTCAGTGTCAAAATAACACCAAGATGAGAGCAGAAAAGTAGGCGGCATTTTAGCAGCAAATGAAAGCTTTCTGTACTCTACTCAGACATGGCTCCCAGGCTGTCCTCAGAAAGAGTCATCAGGACTCTTCTCACATGTATTTAACTTTCTGTACATCAAATCAGTCCTCGCACACAGCAATAAAAACAGGCTTAAAGCAGTGTCGGGGTTGCTGTTAGCTTTTTCAATCACCAGAACTCAATAATTGTCTTTCCAGACTCTAGACAATATATTTGATGGCTTTTTGATTGGGTTTAATAACAAGGACGTTTAAGAAAGGACAGGAAAGCAGGGGAAATCAAAGGGATGCATTATTAGTGCAGGCCCCAAGAAAACATCACAGTAATATCTACATTATTCTGTCTGCCTGTCTGCTAAGGAGTGCTTATTTTCATATGACAAACTAAATCAGGACACTGATTGTTATTGCTACAAAAAAAATTCAGCATACAGAGGAAATACAAAAAAGTAATTTAAGCCAAAAGTGGCAGACACTCTTTGTAAAATGATTTATCATGCCACGCTGCTGTTCCAAATTATTTTCAGGGTTCATGCTGTAGAACCGAACTGACTGAATTGTGTCATGCAGCATGTTGCCATCGCCTTTGTGGCTCCAGTTAAACCATGAAATAACAAATGAAGATTTGTCACCTGAATCTGTTCTCACTTCAGCTCAACCCTGTGTCTGGCCCTCCAATCCTGCCTTCTGTTTATTGTGGCTCCTTACAGACTCATTCTACAGGATTACATCATTGTTCTCAACCTTGAGGCTGTGTGCACTAATTTTGGAGGGAAAAGCGTCTGTGTTTTCCAAGCCCTGCTCCATGTGTTAGCCAGCCAGGACGCAAAATAGCTGGCAAAAGCTCATAGAGCTTTTCGGGGAGTTGCCTCTTTCACTGAACACATACCTTCCCCTTTGTTTCTGGGGGTTTAAGTCTTTTGCTGATTCTTCTCTTTTTTGCTAAATTAGCAACAAACAAATAGCACCTCCAGCTGTAGGACATGAAGGGATCATTATATGCGGTGCACAGGGGTACATTGAGCAATGAGCTTGTCAGGTTATGGGATCCCCATGCTGAAGCTGAGGATCTGTCTGCTGTAATTTGAAGTCAAGACACCTTGATCTGATTGAGGGGAAGCGGCAGGCCTGAATCGCCTGCTGGCATGCTGCAGATGTGAGATGAAATGGCAGGGAGCATGTGGGGTTTTCTCCCTGTGCTGATGCAAAGTGATGCTATTCCAGGTGACTACAAACGCAACAACATGACCTGCATTATCAGGAGGATTTGGCTTCTGTATTTAAAGTGGCAGTATTTATTATTTTTCAAAACCATGTGCATCGGTACATACATATTTCATGTGCTCCCCAGTGCCTTTATTCGTCGTTGGACCTTATTTCAGCAGTAAGTACAGTATATCTGATTTGATAGCAACACTTTGGTGTTTTTCTTCCTCTGCCTCCACTACCAACAATCTGTTTGTATTTCAAATGTGGAACACTTAAAAACCCAGGCAGCCTCCGCCTCCCGCTGGAGCTCCTTCAGTAATTAATAGGTATTAAATTGTGAATAGGAAATGTTCCAAATGACATCCTGCACCGTACTGTACTTCAAATCTGCTCCTGGAACTGATTGGCAAGCTTATTTTCCTGAACACTTTGAATACACATTCACAGCAGGAGGTGCCTTCACTGTCTTCTATTCTCCACTTGTTGACTTCCAAAGTACCGCGGTAAAATCCATTAATTAATCTCCAACCATTACAGTTTATGGAATAGGAGGAGATTGTATTTGTAAGAGGTCGATGGCCCGTCACTTTTTTTATTTAAATGTTTTTCTCTTCCATTTTTTGTGAGCCTTTTCGAGCAACATCTGCGTTTTATGAAGCTCTAAGGAGAGGCAGGATGTGCAGTGTTAATGGCACTTGCCTTTCTTAACAATGTCATTTACAACCCAGTTGCTCTCCCATAGACCCCTAAAGCAAAGAGAGAAATGCCATTCACTGCATATGCATGCACTGCAGTGTAGCGGGCATACAACTTGTGTATTTTTCCTTCTGCCTTGAGGCTTTTCATGCTTTAGGAAGTGCTCTGGGCTATAGACAAAGACATTTTTTTTTGAGAAAATTGCATTCATAACCAAGATGCTTGCAAATCTTTAATCAGCAGAGAAAAATATCTGCTTTGTCTAACAAGATTTGTAGAACACTTTCAGAGTGTAGAGAAGGGATTGTGTAAAAGTCTACACGTTTTTTCAATGTCAGAAAATACATTATATATTATTTCTAAATATACTTAACATTGCTGAAATGAATCTCGTCTTTATTGTTAGCAATTTGACAATAAAAGTGCATTAAGTTCAAAATGCAGCTGATGACAAATCATACATCAGTTTTAAAAAAGGACATGGGATTTGAAAGGGATTTAAAATAACACCGCCGCAGTGGACAATCCAATCTAGTATGTGGGCAGGTTTTATATTTTTTTGTATTCATCGCCTCCATTATGTTTCCTGGTACCTGTTAAAGACTCTCGTAAAGACTTTTGATTACATTATTACATTCTGATTGGATCCCTTCTCTTTAAACAAAACCCCCAGCTTCATGCCTTTTGTCTCCTTGATTGCTGCCGGTGCAGTCCCTTGGACTAATCAGCGCTCATGCAAATGTACATGCATACCGGAGTGGAAAACACATTTAATTAGCTCATTCTTACTGTTTGGCCTCATAAAATTATTCTAACTGTATAGATATTTTATGAAACTGCCTTTTTATTCTGCAGTGTGGATAATGTGGACGATAGTGTTGAATGATATGTCATATAGTTTACACATAAATATTTCCTATTAGTTGCTAATTGGGGTGTAATTGTAGGTTATATTTGAGAGGCTCGTAACAATGCTGACCCTTGTAAGGATGAGGATGTCTGTATTTATTCAATTATCAATTCTGTGCCGTCTCTGCCTCACTATAAAACATTCTTGTAGACATTGGTCACTCATGGTCTGCATTTTTGTGCGCTGATGTTAATTTTTCAGCCTTCAGGCATGGTGATTCCTCCAGAATACCACTTGCCATATTTGGGTTCAAACAGCCCATGATCCCCTTTACTCATGCATGCAGTCATTTAGTCACCATGTTATCTGTCTGTCTCATAAGATTATACTTTATGAGAGACAGCTCTGGCATATCTGCCCCTGAAAAGCCTGTCTCCAATCTTTAAATATCGATCCCCAGGGTCTAAGCAGAGGTGCCTCTCATGAGTGCAGGAAAGAAGGGAGAAAAACAGATCATTAGTGATTTTAATTAGGTGATCTGTCAAGCTGCGATTGCCAGATGTAAGCGTATGCATTTGGGTCGATGGCAATCCCTCTCACAATCCCCTCTTGTCACCTTGGGCCTCTGGAACGGAGGATGGCTCTTACTAGAAGTGAAACAAGCAGTCGGGGAGCGAAGAAATGTGTCATTGCGCATCTGTGTGGCAGGTTCTTTCTCAAAATTGGAGCAGGTGGAAACACAACAGCGCAGTGGCAAAGATACATTTTGGACTTGTTAGGTTTTCTGGGGCTGAATAATTTTGAAAGTGTGTACTATATATCGTGTTTATAGATTCCTCCCACCAAGCTCTTTCACGATGAACAGTGTATGTATATGTGAATTAAAAACAAACATGAAAACTTAATTAAAGAACTTCAGTTTGAGTACCGTAGCATGACACTTTTTTGGTCGTTGTAATGATGTTAAAACTGTCTTGAAAGTAATTTCCCTCCATCACAACAAAGTACGATAGAGCGCCGCTATAAAGACTCAGGCAAATGTTTTTTTCACTCCAGTGTTAAACATCATTACATATTTATAACCCGGCGCCAGATGACAGAGACAGAGAGGAAGAGAGAGATGAACCAGGCAACATCACCGCAGCTCGTCTGGTGTCTCTCTCTGCGAGATATCTGATTGCATTGTTTAAACCTGCCTTTCATCTAGTGTTGTTACAGAAAACCCAATTATACAAGAGTTGCAAATGGACTTTTGATTTAACAATTCATAATTTAATTGGCATATTAGAAGTACCCTAAACATCCAGCTCCAGTTATCAGCGAGCGGCATTACCGGGTCTACAGTCCTGAGCAGATGCTCAAATGCATTGCAAGTGAAAGCTAATCATTCCTGAATATTTTACTTTTTTAATTAAAACAAAATGCAGCATTGGTTTTCATTTATGTGTTCTATTATTTCATGACAGAAATTAAATCAAATAAAAGCCTCATAGTAGAAACCTCTGAGTGCAAATGAGTACAGAAAAAAAGGCTGGTTTTCAGACAAATCTAATATTAATGTTCTCTCTCCCTTTTGTGTCTCTACAGATCCCAGCGAAGGCTTCCACTGCCAGGACGAATGTCGCATCCTTGGCCACTCGGATCGCTGCTGGATGCCCCGTGTCCCGGCGCGTGTCAAGTCACCGGAGCACGGCCGTAATGTCATCGCTTTGTCTATCGAAGCCACCACAGTGGATGTGCCCCACTACGAGGACGGCACCATCAAGAGGACTTTTGCCACCTTCGGCAAGGATGGGCCTGAGGACGTGGAAAGGGGAGAGTTAAAGGGAAAGCGGACTCAGGAGTCTCAGGTGTGCAGCCCCAAGGCCAATGGAGGGGCTGTCCGTGAAGCTGGCAACGGGCGTGAGGCATCCAGCCCCATCACTTCCCCTGTGCACCTGAAGAGCCCATTGTCCAAGCCGTCATCTGCCTACAACACGCTGAAATGCCGCGACGCAGAGCGAATCGCCAACCACAGCCTGCTGCGGCAGCCGGAGGGGAAGGACAGTGAGCCAGCTGTCAGGGAGATCAACACGCTTCTCCACGATGGCCGAGACAAGGAGTCCCCCAGCAGCAAGCGCCTGAAGGACATTGTGCTTTAGCGACCTACTCTATGACACACACCAACACTCATGCACATGCCGTGTAAACTCACATATATGTACCCCGCAATAGCTGTGTGTACACAGAAGAAAGTCAGGCTGTGGAAGTAGAGAAACACATCCATTTGCAGTATGCAAAATTCACAAGCCAGCTCCTGCTAAGGATGATGAACTGTAGTATGCTGCAGCTAGTTGTGTGCTCAATCTGAGGTAGTGGACGTGGCTTTGTTGTAGTCGCAGTACTTTTTCCTTGTTTGCTTTTTGTTCAGTTTTTCGTATATCAGTCTGCACTGAGTGGACAGGCAGGTTACTGTTGACTGCATGGACATGGACATGGCCAGTGGACCTCTGAAGCGCTTGCGCCAAAACAGGACCCTGCGTGTTTGGACACCTGAGGTGCCGATTCATAAGTACAGTTATGCCTTTTGAACTACTTTTGTATCACAAACTGATATTTGCCTTCTTTGGTTTTTGCAGTTTGTTCTAGCTGCCAACATCGCTCTTTGTTCCTTTGTATAGTGAGCTCAATCGATGTAATAAACGACATACACAGGATTCATCTAAAAATATTCTCAATTTACTCCTTCAACAGTTTTCAGTGTGTTCAGGGGAAGGAAAGAGAGGCCTCCTGGTCTCATTTGCCACTTTCCCTGACTAATAAGAGAAACTTTCTCTGCCTATCCCCGAGGACATCCCAGTGTCATCAGACTGAGGTCTTTACAGTATTTATATTTTATCAAGGATGGAGCTAAATGAACTCTCGCTATCTGCCCGGCCGCTCTGAACACTGGAAGTGGGACAGACAGATCCTTGTGTTCAAATTGAGTTGTATGAAAAAAAGACTTACTGCTTTTGAAATCTCCTGTGCCCAATCTTGATTGTAGCCAGTGGAGCACAAATTAGACCTTTGTGCTCTGGTCTTGTACTTTTTTTGACTTTTGACTATGGGGCTAGGATAGAAGGGATCGTCACTCATGTCTTGCTATGTGAAACTCTCTATAGGGTTTACTATTATCATTTTTAATAACCTGTTGTTATGTGACAATCCCTTTAATGTTTTGTTTCAAGAGAAAAAAACAAATAAACATTGGTGTTAAACTGAAGCTACAGTAGCGTTTGTTACACAAACACAAAAATAAAAAAAAACATATATGCCAAAATATATTTTATAAATAATTTAAAAATGTATAATGAGAATATTTAATGCTGTGTAGTTATTTTATGAGTAAGTTATACTTGAAATTAACTTGCTTTTGTTCATTTTGTCTTTTGCTTTTATATTGAATCTGATATTTTTTTTTTTTTCAAAATGAACTTGGATTATTTTTGTTTACTGTGTGACCCCTGGCAACTGTTGCAGTCTACCTTGTTGTAAAGAGTTTCTTATTGGTCAGTTCTTGTGCCATCAAGTTTCTGTGTGGGCTACTAGAAAAAGTAAAAAGACAAAAAAAAGTGATATCAGCACCAACATTAGTGTTTCAGTTCAATGAGCTTAGAGTGAGATAGCAAAAGAAACCAAAAAAGATGCAAACAAAACCTTAAAATGGACGGATGTTTCTTATCTTAGAATCTACGGAGGAGAGAAACAGCACCCAGTGTTCTCCAAGCTGGTAACAGGGTTCCACCTATTTTATCTGTTTAATGAGTCCCCTTTCCTATTGGGCCCAATCAAGTTCAAACGAGACTTTTTAAGCCTCAACTGAGGGCATTTGGAAGCAGAGACTAGCTGTGCTCAGCACTGCTATCACCCATGCCATCTGTGTTCAGTTGATCTCAAAGATAAGGTTAAGAACAGAGTGGTATAAACAGGGCTCTCCCTCCTACGAGCATCACACAACAGACTGGGTGGAATCATGTTTGATCAAACTAAGGTCTTGGAAGAACCGTGTTGCACATCAGCAATGTGGTTGTATGTTGCTTTGCAGTAAACTATGTACAATGTGGAAAAATATGAATGAAAATTGACAAATTGCATACAACAAACTAGATCTTGTAGCTGAATGTTTTGCTGGTCTCACCCATGGCTTCTGGCAACATGAAAATCGGAATAATCACTGAATGTATACAGCAGCTTATAATTAAACTATTAAATGTTCACTGATTGTTTCCTCGTCTTTACTCACCACACGTAAATTATAAAGTTTTACTGATATTTTGTGTGCAGAATTATAAATCTATCGATCAATCATTCAAAGTTAATGTCAACAGCCCAATATCACACATTTTACATTTGTCTCAGGGGGCTTTACAGTTTGTACAAACAAACTACACACTCTGTCCTTAGACCGCCACATCAGACAAGGAAAAACTCCTTCAATTAATTGGGGGGGAAAGGAAGAAACCTCGGAGAGAGCAACAGAGGACCCAGGATGGACAGACTCGCTATACAGTAGGTGTCGTGTGAATAATACTAATAATACCCAAGGTCCCATGTCATGCTTTTCTGGTTATTACCCGTCCCCTTGTGTGTTATGTAGCTTTTTATGCATGTAAACGGTCTGGAGAGTCAAAAACCCTCAAAGTACACCCTGTAGCGAGTAACACTCTAACACAGAAAATACCTGTCTGTGCTGCCCCAGAACGCCTAGTTGGAGATTTCTCTTTTTCCATTGTTTACTTCTTGGGTATAGTGACGTATTTGGGTATAGTGACGTAACATTACGTCTGCGGAGCCATTATGTTTGGACCAATCCGTTTGGAGCTCCAACAAGCCGTTTAGGACAGAGAGAGAATGCACATACTATACAGAGATGCTGTATGAGAAACCAATGTGAGTTTGGAAAATTGCACAATATAAAGATATTCTAATATACCTCAACAATGGAATTATGATCAGTATAAATGGCCATGACATGGGACCTTTAAAGGATAACAATTATTTTATTTATTTAAGGGCCCCACACTCCTCTGCAGCAATGCATCTTATTCTATAAAAAAAAAACATTATATATTTGTTGTGTCTGTCCTGTGACAAGCAGTATACTACGAAGCAGGATTTTCACTTAGCCGGCTAAATTCAGGGAAAACTCCGGCTTTCCGGTCCTACGAAGCTGGTTATCTTTTTAGCAGGCTAGATCTCCATGGTAACTTATGCTAAGCGGCTAACCTGGGGCCTATACTACGAATCTAGTTCAACCTAACCTGGATATGTTTGAGTTAGCCGGTTGGCCTAATCCAAAACATACGCGCTCTCGCTAAACTGTACTACGACGCGGGTTATCAAGTGGACCGCTCAAGCCAGCCGTTTCCTATCTAGTTAGGTGCGCGTTCACATGAAAGGGGTGGTATCTGGAGCATTCGACCAATCACAAACATGGAGAAGCGTACTGACAGCGCAGCGTCATACTTCCTGAATGAAAAGTGAACTTTAATGCTAGTCAAAAATGAAGAAGTTAAACTTTAAACATCCATGACTTAAACACTTTATCCAGGATAAAAGCCACATAGTCTGCACCTGCAAGGTGAATACAGCTGGTAAAAGAAAAAGTGTTTGAATGCGTACATTAACAGGTTTATGCTATCACTGCCCCGTCTAAAACACGATTTGACTTTAATTACATTTGTCTCGAGTGTTTCGTCAACTTAATGTGTTGCTTAAAATAATACTTCTGCATACAGTATGTGACACTGTGAGTGTTGCACGGCCAGATAGGGCTCAGCTGACTCAGATAAGAAAATATGATACATTATGAAGTGATATGCCGCAGACTGTACTTAATGTTACTCTGATCCGGTTACTTAGGCCTATGTTGTGGCAGATATTTAAGTAAGCTTTCTTAACGCTAATGTTATAATAGTCAGATTGCTCTGAAGATGGGAGGTGATATTCTATTAATGTTCACGTTCACACAGTCGGTGATTTTTGCCGGCCGTCTTTCCTGCGACGGCAGCTTTTCTGTATTTCCTTTCTCCTGTAATATGACTTGATCGCTTGAAACTCCGCACACTGAGCTCTGATTGGTCAGCAGGCAGTGCTTTCACTGAGTTGAGCTCTTAGCCTGCAACCTAACCTGGGGGGGAAGCAGGATTTTCGCTTAGCCGGCTAAATTCAGGGGAAACTCCGGCTTTCCGGTCCTACGAAGCTGGTTCTCTTTTTAGCAGGCTAGATCTCCATGGTAACTTATGCTTAGCGGCTAACCTGGTCGGGACCAGGTTAGGTTGCAGGCTAAGAGCTCAACTCAGTGAAAGCACCGCCTGCTGACCAATCAGAGCTCAGTGTGCGGAGTTTAAAGCGATCAAGTCATATTACAGGAGAAAGGAAATACAGAAAAACTGACATTGCAGGAAAGACGGCCGGCAAAAATCACCGACTGTGTGAACGTGAACATTAATAGAATATCACCTCCCATCTTCAGAGCAATCTGACTATTATAACATTAGCGTTAAGAAAGCTTACTTAAATATCTGCCACAACATAAGTACACTGAGTGCAGACGATGTGTCCCATTATCATTCATATCACATCATATCACATCATAATGTATCATATATCTCCTTATCTGAGTCAGCTTCCTTTCATGTGAACGCGCACCTAACTAGATAGGACACGGCTGGCTTGAGCGATCCACTTGATAACCAGCGTCGTAGTACAGTTTAGCGAGAACGCGTATGTTTTGGATTAGGCCAACCGGCTAACTCAAACATATCCAGGTTAGGTTGAACCAACTTCGTAGTATAGGCCCCTGGTCCCGACCAGGTTAGCCGCTTAGCATAAATTACCATGGAGATCTAGCCTGCTAAAAAGAGAACCAGCTTCGTAGGACCGGAAAGCCGGAGTTTTCCCTGAATTTAGCGGGCTAAGCGAAAATCCTGCTTCGTAGTATACCCCCCTGGTCGGGACCAGGTTAGGTTGCAGGCTAAGAGATCAACTCAGTGAAAGCACCGCCTGCTGACCAATCAGAGCTCAGTGTGCGGAGTTTAAAGCGATCAAGTCATATTACAGGAGAAAGGAAATACAGAAAAGCTGCCGTCGCAGGAAAGACGGCTGGCAAAAATCACCGACTGTGTGAACGTGAACATTAATAGAATATCACCTCCCATCTTCAGAGCAATCTGACTATTATAACATTAGCGTTAAGAAAGCTTACTTAAATATCTGCCACAACATAGGCCTAAGTAACCGGATCAGAGTAACATTAAGTACAGTCTGCGGCATATCACTTCATAATGTATCATATTTTCTTATCTGAGTCAGCTGAGCCCTATCTGGCCGTGCAACACTCACAGTGTCACATACTGTATGCAGAAGTATTATTTTAAGCAACACATTAAGTTGACGAAACACTCGAGACAAATGTAATTAAAGTCAAATCGTGTTTTAGACGGGGCAGTAAACCTGTTAATGTACGCATTCAAACACTTTTTATTTTGCCAGCTGTATTCACCTTGCAGGTGCAGACTATGTGGCTTTTATCCTGAATAAAGTGTTTAAGTCATGGATGTTTAAAGTTTAACTTCTTCATTTTTGACTAGTATTAAAGTTCACTTTTCATTCAGGAAGTATGACGCTGCGCTGTCAGTACGCTTCTCCATGTTTGTGATTGGTCGAATGCTCCAGATACCACCCCTTTCATGTGAACGCGCACCTAACTAGATAGGAAACGGCTGGCTTGAGCGATCCACTTGATAACCAGCGTCGTAGTACAGTTTAGCGAGAGCGCGTATGTTTTGGATTAGGCCAACCGGCTAACTCAAACATATCCAGGTTAGGTTGAACCAGCTTCGTAGTATAGGCCCCAGGTGATTTTCATGATATTAGAAAAACAGTGTGATGCATTTTACATTTTATATATTGGGGTTTTTAATAGTCTATTTGGCTTATGTAGACCTATGCTACGTGTTTATTTTCTTTATTAATTCAAGAACATCATAAATATTTCGTTCAAAAGAAGTTGACATCAGAGGTAAACTATTTGTTAAATTTGCTACGAGACAAGCCAAACGTCATCGCCAGCCAGGTGAGAAATACTAGCCAATCAGAGGTAGAGGAGGGCGGGTCATGCCTTCATTTTAATTAACTCTTAATCTCGCGTTGCTGCATTGTAAACAAAACGGATGAAAAAGACTTCCTGCTCTGCTCAGGTAGACATTCCTCCAACACATCCTTACATAGAAAAAAGTGTAATTTCTGCTACTCAAATGTCCTGAATTTAGAACTGAAAACCTTTTGCAAAACGTTTGTACAGCATTAGCAGCAACACCATCAGACTCTGGTTTGGAACCAGTGGTTTGGAAAGAGGAAGCCAGCTAAGCTAATAAGCTACTACTCGGAAAATATAGGAAAGTTAGCCTAGTTGATAACATTGTAACTGATTTCAATTAGCTTAGCTTTTTTTTATGTCAGCATGCATGGCCGGCTCTAGACAATTTGCTGCCCTAGGCGAGATTTTAGCTGGCGAGAATCGTACAATAGAAAAAATAAAGATCAATAGAGTATCCAAGGAATACCCAATATAATGGGGGATGGACGTCACATCCTCTAGGGGGGTCCGGGGGTAAGCCCCCCCGGGAAGAAATGTTTGAACATTTTAAAGTAAAATGCTTCAATCTGGTGCACTTTGAGCACACATTACTAGAGACTAGATCTAGGGCGTACAACTCTAAACACCCATATGAAAAATATCGGTTTACATTTTAATAATCAAATAAGTATGTGAACATAACCAATAACCTACCATAGCCAAAAACAAATAAATGTAACTTATTTTATTTTTGTTGTTATTTTACAGTTAACATTTATTTATTAATGCTTATTTTTTTATCTCTCGAGTTTTAAACAATATGTTTGGTTTACTGTCCTATAGTATACATTGAAATGATTTCAAACCTGTTTATCCCAATAATTATAAAGGAGTGCCTTGGAGATATGTGTTTACATAAATTGTGATCAAACCGTTTGAGACCCACTGAGATAACTTAGACTAAAGTAAACTATCTAAACACTCAGAGAGTCCTTTACCTCACTGAGCCTCTCAGTCGGACAGGAGAGCTCTCCTCCACATTATTGTAGAAACATCTTCTTCTTATATCCGTTAGAGCAGCTAGCACCGGATTCTAATAACAACAGCGCCGGTACTGGTGCACCCTCTCTCTCTCTCCCTCTCTCCCTTGCTCGCTCCCACGCTCACTCGCACTATGGCTGTGAGCTGTGGGCGCCTGATAAGCCAACATCCCCCACTTTCATCACTTACAGAGCCCATCGTACAGGGCAAATGAAAAGTGTAACCGGGGTGAAAAGGGTGTTACATTTACTTAATTATGAATATTGTTACATCAAGGCCAAAAATTAGGATGAGCCCCAACGGTCAAAAATGTTTTTTTCCCTCCCAGAGCTGCCAGCGCAGTGCCTCCCCAGATCTGGCGCCCTAGGCGAACATCTATTACGCCAGTGGTACGGCCCGGCCCTGTCAGCATGTATCCATTGGCAGGTAAGTGTTCATCCCACTTTATAAAGAAGACACGGCTAGCTAGTGTTTAATGTATTTTTTACTGCCAAAACCCACACTACCATTAGTCCTGTATTCTTAGCATTCAGTGTGTCACATGATTTGAATCAGGACCATTATTAACTGATGTGAGTTATGGAGTAACATTCTTCACAAAAACATGGGACTAAGCAATGGTCCACCAAGCTGGTCAGCTGCCTGTGTGGCCCCTTAGATGTGTATATAAGTACCCATTCAAATAGAAGGAATCCTTTTTTTAGTGCCTACCTGCACCAATCTGCTACGGCAGAAAAATTAATCAAACTGAAAATTCTCCTTTTGGTTGGCTACTACACAATTACACTAGTACCAAACAATTACACGAGCCAGAATAAAAAACAATGTGTACTTACTGTATGTACTGATTAAAGCTGTTAACTCCAGCACCTGTTCATATTTGTTAAAATGACCATTGACCAACTTGAATAATTTATAAAGCAGAAATGGATGTGAGTGCACGCATGAAGTTCTCAATTTTGAACTATATTTAGATCTGCCAAAATACATTTACAATCTGTTATTTAATGTGAGTCTCTGAGAACTGTTGTTGAAAGCAGCATGATAACACATGGAGTGATGTCTATTCTATTTGTCATGATAAAATGGAAATTAACAGTTTGAGTCGAAGCTGGCTCCAACTCTGCATTAATATTCAATGCATTCACTGTTGCTCTTTCCCATTATTTCCAAAGCAGACCTTTGGGAATGGTCCAACAAGTGAGGTGAGTGTGCGCTAATGTCTGTTTCTGATGGTAGTGCTCTTTTCATTTGCTAGAGTGGGTCACATATGCCATTTTTGAGACATTTAACATCTCCAAATGTGTCTCAAAACAGTACAATGCAGACGCTGATCAGGAACATGTAGCCTGTCATTGAGACTCACATTCGGCTGGTGGTTAATGTGCTTTCACAGCCAACAGAATGATGTCATTAAAAACAAGATCCTGCTTGAAATATTGATGTTTTTGTCGACTTTGAGTTGAAGGGTCTAAAAGCTATGACATAAGTTGAAAGGCAAGATGGAGCCTAATTCTTCCTCTGCCAGTCTTCAACAATTGCTATTGCATTTTGACTCAATAAGGGCTCCACTTTTCACCTATCCCATATACAGCAGATCTCAGTCTTGAGTACGTTTGTATGGATTTATGAGGAAAAGCACAGAGTAGATGTCGAGCAGGACACATTCCAGAGAAGAAGGGGAAATGAGCGAGGGGGAAACACACAGCTGCCCTCTATGATAAGAAAAGGAGGTTGGCTTCATTTCTATAATTAATTTGCCATTCCCTCTATACCCTCTGGTGGAGCCAACATGAAAGCTGGTCTGAAAGAGCGCTCGCTAACACATCCATTAGTCTATAAGGAGGATCTTGTTTCTTCCAGCTAAGTTCCTTTCTCATGGGCAATACCACTATTCTGCCTCACTCACACGAGTTACTCATACGAGTTCAGTAGTGTTCAGACTCCTGGGTCTCCATAACAAACTTGCTAAAGGTACTACCTCTAATTGAAGGGTAGAATATGCATATTTAAGAAGCCAGTCTCATAATCATTGACCTGAAAAACGGACTTATTAGCATAACATTGCAGTAATTCTTTCAAACCTTTATGTAAAGAACTTTGTCTTCAATATCAACAATATTCCCCAGGGTCAAACCCTATTTGCAATGCAGGAACACTATTTGTAAATCCTCAAAATAGTGCTTGTCCACACATTTGAATTACTCCTGATTCATGGAGGTCATGGAGAATATTCTCCATTATGGGCAAGATTTATATCAAAGGTTACCAGGACACACATCCTATTAACATCCTATTAATGTTTCAATTATCATTTTGCAAAACGGTGAGAGGGGGAATCAGAGAACAATTAAAATGATTTATTTCTGACAGAGACATGCATTTGAAAAAGAGCAGGAGGAGAGCCTGCAGCCTCGCATTCCTTCGAAACAAAATAGTTTGTTGCCAGTTCTTTTGAGTGAGACCCCCCTGCGACCAACCCCCAATCAGGCACACTGATCTCTGTCGCTCTAGTGACCTCATTCTATCAAAAGGGCTTGCAGCTGCTCCTGCCTCATTATGGCCAGCTCCTTTTCACGAACCTCTGGTGGAGCTTTAGCATGGGATGAGATGGCAGTCATGTTTGATACAGTCAAGTAACATAAAGGTCCTGCTGTTTTGTTGCATTCCTTGAACATCAGACTTTTAACTATGATTTTAAGGATGATTTAAAAAAAACAATAAATACATTCTGTTGCTATAGAATAAGGGGGAATCGGTTTTATCTGTTATTTTGATGTGGCAAGAAAGCCTAATGGCACCATGTGAGATTGTTTATTCCAATGACGGTTCCCCAAAATACAGTGTTTGCAAATAATGACTGTCTCTCCTGTCCAGTGCAGTTTGACTGGTTTATCATTTTATTTCAAGCATGCAAATGAGACACTTGACTCCACTGGTCAAGACTTCAGAGTCACGATGTGGAGAAGCTCGGTCAAACATGAAAAATGAAGCTTTCACTTTTGACAGCTCCTTATAACTTAAAATACTAAGTATCTTTAAATAACTGTCCTATTAGTGCTTTTTCACATTCTCCCTAGATAGGAAACTAAACAGATAATAGTTTTGTTCCACAGATCCACACCTTTAAGCAAGACGATTATCATCCCTGCTGGAGAGAAATGAAATTGGCCCAGAGCTGGAGTCACCTCGCCCTGCATGTGTCCTCACACCACATCTGCACCGCTCTCAGTCTGGGCCTGCTCGGAGATTTGAGATGCTTGGCGGAGGCCGGCTTGCTCTGCATGTGACTGTTCAGTTCAGACTTTGCCACTGTTGCTGCAGTCACAGTCATTTGAAGGTGGCAAGCTCCAAGAATTAGATATTAGCTCAGAGACTATAGTGTGAAGAGAAAGTTTGTTGAAATTATGAAGACTCTGGAGGACGTATTTTTCCTGGCAGCAAGGCAAGGCTGCCCAAACAAGAAGAATAACCTTTTGTTATAGCTTTATTTTTGTATTGAAGAGGTTAGTCTTTGTCATAATGAGAAGAGGGCTGGTCATTGCTATCAGTAAGAAGACTGATTACCCTCTGCATCTCCCCACCACAGCTACATCTAATAGGCCTGGCCAGTGGCCACTTCCCTTTGTGGTAGTCACAATGGAACTTTGATCGCCACTGAAATGAGAGGCTTAAACAATAGTCTACATTCAGCGAACACCACAGAGCCCTCAATGAGATGGGGAGCAGCCACATTCCCCCAGCATGCTTTAATTGGAAGTGATGCTAGACAGATCATATCATAACCATTAGTGATGCCCTGATAGGACTGTCCTAGGAGCTGCTCTGTGAAGCGTCTTTGTCGGAGAATGGTCCGATGAGCCCCAGGACCCTCAGTCTGCCATCTCCAGCAGCAAACAGCCTGACCTCAGCCACCTCTCTCAGCCCGTAATGCCCAGGATGCTGGCTCTGGGGCTGTGCAACAAGAGCAGTTGACCTACCCCTCTCTAGAGGATAAAAACGCTGATGGCGGGGACTAGAAATTAAAGACTATGGCCTTTGAAAGCCTCCATTATTGTCAGCCGGAGCACAGCAATGAATCTCAGCAGCCCTCTCCATAGACATGCATTATCAGAGGGGTGATTATTTGACCTAAACTCTCAGCTTGGCAATGATTTATTTTACCCAGACACAGGTATGCTTCATGACCTCTCTGCCCTTTTGGAGGACAGCTGAGTGACAGAATACACCAGCATTTAGTTGGACTTTGGAATATAAGTGGGACAAATGTTTCAAAGAAATGTTAGGAACCAATTGTAATCTATTTTGGAGTCCATCTCAAATATTTGTTATCTCTGTGGAATTAATCTTTTTACAGGAATATACAGGGGACCGAAAAGATTGGATCAATTGTTCCACTGCTGCAGTAATTCAGAAAGATGGATTGCAGTCCAAAGTGAAACCAAAATGTGCTGTGAAAAGCTAAAACCGAAAGAGCAACTCACTTCAAATGTCAGCTCTCATGGTTAGTGAGGTATGATCGCAGACAAGAGAGTCGTTTTCTAAAATATACAATATCTTGAAAAACCTTCGCAGCAGGGGAGGTCTCTGAAGCGTTTTCTAGCTGTTGTTCTTTTCTTTCTGATCTTTCAACAATCAGCCTACCTGTAGTTTGAAGATATTCCGACAAAATCTAAAGTGTTTTGCTGCACATTTTCTCTTTCCATCTGCATGACTCACACCTTTACTCAATGTAACCTGCCATATTGATCATCTATGCATTTGATGACATATTGATTTTAACCTCTTTGATTTTTTTGCTACTTCCCAACATAATGTTTTCAAGCAACCGGTACAGTTTACGCGGTTCATTGCTCGTTTCTTGGCCCTCCGTTTTCATATGGAGTGCCAGGGGAAATAATGCCTCCATTGTGTGCAGGTAAAGAATGCAACAGTGAAGTAAGCTTCCTAGAAAAAGCATGTAGAGCTCAACACTATGCAAGCAGTGGGATAATGGTGAAGAAGATGAGCACTTCAGAGCCATCACACAGCGGTTAGTGTGTGACTAGTGGCTGTAGTGGGCCCTCATCAGAAGTCATTCGGCTGATACAACATGTTGAATTGAACTGTCAGTGGAGGCATTCAATGTTGTCTGACTGGCTAGTAAACCAGTGATTTCCTCCATTAAGTGTATTTTTGCCGATCTGATGATTGCATCAGCCTTTTATTTTATTCTTCTGCAAGCCAAAGACTTCTGACTGTCAACGCTGTCCGTGATTAATCTGACAATGGTTTCTTAAGCACACAAATAAAACATGATCCGACAGGGGTTAAGTGAGGTTAATTTGATTTGTTTCATTCTTCTATGTTCTCTCTCCTGCCTTCTGGGAGGAGATACAGGAGCTTCAAGTCACGGACAAACAGACTCAAAAACAGTTTCTACCCCTGGGCCGTCAGGCTGCTCAACCACCACACATAATGCAATAACCGTAACCATTCTCACACATACACACACTTTTAATGCACTTTATATACTATTTTTATATCAATATTTTTAACTATTTATTCCCCCGTATAATATAATATAATATTGTATGTTGTCTGTCCTATTGCCGTGTTTTTTTGTGTTATGTATTTGTTTGTATTTTACAATCAGCTTTAATAAATAGGTTCATACTGTAAAATGTCCCCAAAAATCCGAGCATACATGCTTTTCATTAGTCATTGCACGTTTCAGTAATGTAGGCCTGACAACTGACATGTATATACACACGACAATCCAATAACGAAAACTATTGTTCATTAAAATATGCATTTATTTTATGAAAACGGAAATGATGAAGGCTTGCATGTTTATTTGCTTATAGTGATCACACTTGGGAAGTAAGCTTTTTGTGGTACATGCTGGGAAATCCCATTTTAACGTTGGATACAAATACAGCCGTCTGTATCTGTAAAATCGTTCCTTCCAACTGTCAGGCATGTCAGGTCCCTTACTGTTCATTTTGGTTTGAAGCTACTTGAAACTAGAAGGTAGAGACAGTAACCGTCTGAACATTAATTTCAACTATGGTGGCTGTCAGTCCTACCTAAAAAATGCCTGTAAATGAATAACCACATTTACAAGATATGGCTACATTTCTCAGCTTTTATTTCTTTCCTAGAAAGACACTTCAACTGCATAAAAGATAATAAAAATGTGTCTGTCAGTGATTAGAAAAAAGAAAGTCATAAAACATATGGCAAAACAAAAGGAATGCCTTCTCTCCTGTGACCTTGCTGTTAGGAAAATATTTGTTTTTCTTTTCAACTTTAATACTAGTGCTTCAATTCTGCTGAAATGCTATTGACAATTACAGGGTTGTGTTTCCCATTGCACTGTAGCCCTGCATACAACCAGTTACCTATTGTGATTTACTATGTGGCTCAAAGACATCGGTACAAAAGGCCTATGGCACTTTGAAAATATATATTGTACTGCTGGCAGAGCAAACAAAGTGAACCGTGAATAGATAAAAGGCTGGCAGCTGGAATATAAAAAAACACTTGTTTTGTCCTGCATGTCACCTAATTAATTTCCCTGTGATCCCATTGTGACAGAACAAGGCAGTTTTTTTCTAAGCTGCAGTAGAGAACGATACACCCGATCTAACAAATATTGGATATTAACTGTAATAGATTATTCATCAAGTAATGCTTCTTTGTGATTATGATTTCGGCCTTTTATGATCCAGATATATTCCTCTGACAGAAGCACAATTAGATTTATGCTAAACTATTCTACCGCAGCAATTTAAGTAACTTTAGATCATAAAATGAAATTGATGTTAAAGCAATCTTTACACATTAGACAGTACTTGGGTGTAACCATGAACAGTGTTTATCATGAGGTAGCTGCTTTAATTGTACTGCAAGATTGTAAGCATTGTGCAAATAAGTTCAATATCGATATTTTTCACCATGACAGATATGTCCATTCGGAACATGTTGTGGTGTCGAGATATTTGTGTTAAGTTAATTTATTTAGTTCAGTCCGTTTGTCTTTTGCTTTGTCTTGTGATTTCCTGTTTTATTTTGTAGTAACCTTTCCCACGTTTCAGAGCATTCCTGCCCTTGTGTGTTTTTCCCTCCAGTGTGATTGTCAGCCCCTCCTTTAATTGTTGCCACCTGTGTCCCCTTACCTAGTGTGTGTATATAGTCTGCGTCTCCCTTTGTCCTGTGCCAGTTCGTCTTGTCAAGCCTGTCAGTCATTCCTTGATCGTGTTAAGTACATTTTTGATAGACTCTTTTGGTTTCATTTTTGATAGGTCCATGTAGATGTTTTTGTTTAGAGTTTTGATCCTCTAAAAAAAAAGGATGTACTCAAGATCATAAAAATCTTGAGTACATCCGAAAAGCTAAGAGACTGAACTCACGTCAGGCAAGATGGGCTTTGTTCTTCACCCGTTTTAACTTTTCCTTGTCATTTAGACCCGGTTCACAAAATGCCAAGCCAAATGCACTTTCTCGTGTATTTGATCCTGAACCCTCGGCCAAGGAACCGAAGCCCATCCTTCCACTAAACTGTGTGGTTGGAGCGGTAACTTGGCCAATAGAAACAGAGGTGAAACGAGCTAACGGTGAGAGCCCGACACCTAGGAGTTGCCCCCCAAATAGGTTGTTTGTTCCTCAATCTGTGCGTCCTAAGGTCATTCAATGGGCTCACACCTCGCTGCGCACCTGCCATCCTGGGATTAAAAAAAACCATGTACTTCATCAAGCAACGGTTCTGGTGGACATCAATGGAAAGGGATGTCAAGGAGTATGTGGCCGCCTGCACCATCTGCGCCAGGAATAAAACCTCTTCCAGGCCCCAGATGGGTCTGGTCAGGCCGCTGCCTATCCCCAGTCGGCCCTGGTCTGACATCTCAGTGGATTTTGTCACCGGACTGCCAGAATCCAAAGGTAACACCACAGTCCTCACGGTGGTGGATAGATTCTCTAAAATTACACATTTTATTGCTTTGCCTAAACTGCCATCGGCCAAAGAAACGGCTGAAGTTTTGTTGCACCATGTTTTTCGTCTCCACGGCTTTCCCAGGGACATCGTGTCGGACCGGGGCCCTCAGTTTATCTCCCGTTTCTGGAGGGAGTTTTGCAGCCTCATCGGGGCCTCTGCCAGCCTCTCTTCCGGCTACCATCCCCAATCAAATGGACAAACGGAGAGACTTAATCAAGAACTGGAAACCTGTCTCCGGTGCTTGGTGTCCCAAAACCCAGCTTCTTGGAGTAAACACCTCACGTGGGTAGAATACGCCCACAACTCATTGCCTACCTCTGCCACCGGTTTGACCCCGTTCCAGTGCGTCTAGGGTTACCAACCTCCCATGTTCTCCGAGACAGAGAAATAATTCATGGTTCCCTCGGCACACGCACTGGTCAGGCGCTGTCATGGCATTTGGACTTCAGCACGTCGGGTCCTCCTGAGGACTTCGGCCCGCATGCAGAAAGCGGCTGATCGGCATCGCCGTCCTGCACCTGTTTACAGACCGGGTCAGAAAGTGTGGTTATCCACCAGAGACTTGCCCCTGAACGTAGCCTCTAAGAAGCTGGCACCAAGATTTGTAGGCCCATTCACTGTGTCCAAGTGTATTAACCCTGTGTCTATTCGTTTGCGCCTGCCTAGATCACTCAGAGTCCATCCAACATTCCATGTAAGCAAACTCAAGCCGGTCAAGATGGTTCCCGCTTCCAAGCCCCCCCCTCCTCCCAGGATCATTGACGGAGGTCTGGTCTACACCGTCAAGCGTCTGCTGAATGTCAGAAAACGAGGAAGGGGTCAGCAGTTTTTAGTGGACTGGGAGGGTTATGGACCGGAAGAGCGGGAGTGGATACCATCTAGCTTCATAGTGGACCAGAACCTGATAAAGGATTTTTACAAGAGCCATCCTGAACTCTCTGGGCCGTCCGGAGCCGTCCGTAAAGGAGGGGGTACTGTGGTGTCTAGACATTTGTGTTAAGTTAATTGATTTAGTTCAGTCCCTTTTGTCTTTTGCTTTGTCTTGTGATTTCCTGTTTTATTTTGTAGTAACCTTTCCCTCGTTTCAGAGCATTCCTGCCCTTGTGTGTTTTTCCCTCCAGTGTGATTGTTAGCCCCTCCCTTAATTGTTGCCACCTGTGTCCCCTTACCTAGTGTGTGTGTATATATAGTCTGCGTCTCCCTTTGTCCTGTGCCAGTTCGTCTTGTCTCGTCAAGCCTGCCAGTCATTCCTTGATCGTGTTAAGTACATTTTTGATAGACTCTTTTGGTTTCATTTTTGATAGTCCATGTAGATGTTTTTGTTTTGATCCTCGAAGTGAGCGTTTTGTGTTTTGACCTATGTTTTTTTTACCTTAATTAAAAGACCTTGTTAATCCTGACCTGTTTCTGGTGTTGTACGTTTGGGTCCTGAGCCTTGTGACATTCTTAACACATTTCTCCTTTTCTTTCATCGAACATTATGTTTCTTTCACAACGTATTTTCTTTTGCAAGTGAAAGTTATAGTAAATATATATATATATATATATATATAAATAAATTAAATAAATTAAATTCCATAGGAGCGCTTGAGGGATAATTAAAGTTTATTATTAAGCCTGTTCCTTATAACAAGTTATTCATGCACAGTTTCCAACCCGCCCATTCGTCCTCAATGCCAACCTGATTAAATGTTCTTTTCACTCTAGTATGTGAATTGAATGCTAGTTTACAGTTGTGAATGTATGATAATATCACTATTTATTATGTGCTTAATGTGCACTGCACTTGTGGTAATAATGACATGTTTTGACCTTTTTAAGCAGAACAATGTAACCATGGACAGGGGTCACCAACTAGCCTTGGCTATAAATGCTATATGCAATATATCTACATAATGTTATTGTAAAATCTAACATTGTTTGCATCGTCAGTGACAAATAAACAAATAAATAAAACAGTTGGGATGTTAGAGAGCACCTTTAGTGAATATTACTCTTCAGTATTTATTGATGCATCGTGTGCCTTTTTGATAAAACCAATTAGGATGGACATTATATGCAAATAAAGTGTTAACATATTTAGATAATATGCTAAATATTTACATAAGATGGCCGTAAAAAAATGTTTTTGTACTCCTAAGAGGCAGTGGGAAAAAAAGGTTGAATGGTTTTCACTATTCTGCAGAGAAGAATGAGAGATTACTCAGAGAGCTGAAATTGGAACAGTGTGTAGTGTGCACGCTTCTTATTGTTCTCTACTTTATTTAAATCTCTGAACAAAAGTGAATGGATCCCCTGGAGCTTTGGCTACAGGTGTGTGTAGCTTCTAGTGCAGCTGGTGGAAGAAATTGGACATGTTTTTTGTCGAGTCTAAGTTGTAAAAATGGTAAGATACAGATTCCTCCACGACACAAAAGCAGCACATAAAATAGTGTCTGGAAGAAAGCGACAGGATAGAAAGAGAGCGCTTGGGCCATGGTGGCGAGTAGCTGCATTATCACAAATACATCTTCACAGATTTCTTGTGGGTGGTTTATGTAATTTGTTACTCGACACAGGGATAGTCACAGCAGTGTAAATATCTCCATGCTGTGATTATTGTATCGTTAAAAATGTTAACGATACAATAATCACAGGATTTTTAATTAAAATCCTCTAGTTCAGCATGTAACAGCTGAATAATTACCAACACTTGTGGCCACACGTTTTGATTTACCATGCCTGCAAGACATCTCCGGTCCAATTGTGTTGTCCAATGCCATTGTTACGGCTCCCAATGGTTTCATTCAACTGTGAAAACTTCAGGGCTGGTGATTGAATTCAAATTGATGAGCAAATCAATTTTTCTCCTTGATGGAAAGTTTTATTCTGACTCATCTAGTGCAGCTCATTCTAACGACGTTATGCTTTTCCAAGTAATAGAAAAGTCTGGAGAGTGGCTGTCTTTGTTCAATGTGACCTCATGACAAATAAGTAGCCTGCTGCAAGGTTTCTCCCCTGAAGTACTTGAACAATAGAAGGCCTGGATGATGCAACCATCAGTGCAGGAGAGGGAGGGTTAAAACTTCCCTCCCCCATCTCTAGTGATTTCCTTCCCCCACTCTACCCAACTCACTTGGGAGATTATTCTCAAATTCAACAGGATGGCTTCTAATGAACCTGAACGTCAATTTCCAAAGCAAACTAGCATTTTCATAGAACATTGTGCCACCATTACGAGGAGGTCCTTAAGGGACTTAGTGCAGTCTACATCACAGCTTCAGTGGTGCAGTTCATCAAGTGTTGGATCAGCATTGTGAGGCAGGCTACTGCGGAGGAACAGGGAAGGTCATTAGTAATGGAAATGAGGAGAGACCAAGATGCTTTACTGTTGAAGATCTTTTTTCAGTTACAAACCCACAGGTCAGGCCGTCTTTTAACTGCCACACACATAGTCAGTAATTGAGGCAACAGGAGACAAGAATGTTCTTGCCCCCTCATATAACAAACATTCTACTCTCCATTCAGGAAAAGCTTTTTAGACAGACAAACTGACGTCACAGATTACAATAAAACTAAAATAATTTGCATAGTCAAGGCATTATCAAATACAAACACTATTTATTTTTAACCATACACTTTTTTTTGTGTATGAATGAATTATACAGGAGATAAAAGGTCAAGCATAATTTGAGGCAGTTTTTTCCCATGATTCTCCCACAATATTTTCTCCCAACCACAAAGATTAATTCATCTTAATAGAAAACCTTTATTTCGTACTGCACATCAACTATTGCTAAGCAATGGGAAGTGCGTAATGTTACCATAGAAATATGATTATTATGATGAGAATAAATCAAGCAGAGACCAATGTCCTTGTGCTGCAGTCATTAAGATCATCAAAAACAAAGACTGGGAAAAATAATATGAGCCCCTGATGGTTTATTTTTTCCCCTTGGTAGCACCTTTAATATATAACGACAAAAGAGTTAATGGTGGGACAAAATACTTTGTTCTTTCATTAAATAAAGAAAGAAATAGGGTATTAACGTTGCTATAGCAAAGGTTTAATTTATGCTTTTTCTAAGTCCTCTCTTGTATTGTGGAAAACAAGGCTGTCTCATTGATTAACTCAATGTTCCAAACTGAAGACGCCTATAATAAATACCAGTGCAAGTTTCAGATTTATTTTTGCCACTGCTCTCACAAATATCCGGAGATTATAGCTAAGGCTTTTCAGATTTTAAATACAAAATATAAGTTGTACAACTGGATACCCATCATCATGGTCACAGTGAGGTTCAACAGAGCAAAGCATGTGACCCTGAAAATCAACAGTACAGTAATAGAGATAACACACTTGTCCTTCAGTGCTACAGCGTTTTTCTTTGGAAACAAAGAGCGTTGCGGGGCTGATGCAGACATTCATTAAAAATAGTATTTGGCATGATTAATGAATGACTTGTAATTTGCTGGGAAAAGTACTGGCTCTATTGAGGCTTGGGAAGTGGAAATTGCACTGCATTGGGTAAAAGGGTGCTCACCCCTCTCCGTGGAAATCCACTCGCTCTGTCATGTTGCGTTGGGCTGCAATGCCTCTCAGGGAGCAGCTCTGCGGAACACACTGACTTGATTTCCTGCAACGAGTACTCTCTTACTTTTTTCTTTCTTTATTGGACTGATCATTATTTCCTCATTTTGCATTCATTTCATCAGAGATAATTTATCTCTGCCTGCTTTAATGAAGTGATAATTCCATGATAATTAACGTAATCCTGCACCAAAGCAAATTTGCCTAATGACTGTTGTTTTGATAGTCAGAGTTGGTGCATGGGAGAATGTCCACACTGGGAGGAATCGAGGCACTGTGCCAAGCAGAGGAAACAGGAGAAAGCAGAGTCTGGAGCCAAAAGACGGAGAAAAGTACCAGAGAATTTTACTTTGTGACCTTAACTTTCTGCGGTGGGTCGAAGGGACCCTGGCACTTTTTCATTCAGCAGTTCAAATAATTGGGTGCTAATAGGTCAGCTCAGTGAAAGAAAGCCTATTTGGTCTGCTCTCTTGTGTCTGACTACAAAAATGACTGCCTGGAGATGATGAGCAGGTGAGGGGGGGCGTGGGCCAAAGTATTGTCCCTGACATTTCATTTGTTCACAGGTACCAACTTTGACATTTCAATTGTTTGATATGTGTTCAACTCACACCCCAGCAAAGTTTAACCTTTTCAAATCCTGGATAAAACCTCCATAAATTATGCCTTTCTGGTAAAAAATAAATAAATATTGAAACAGATTAGCATTGGATAGTGCAAGACCCCATATATAAAACTGTAAACAGCGTAGATTTACCATTATGCACATGCAGCCTGAGGAAATGTTCTAACAATTTATAACTACAGCGCATGTTTTTCCTGTCAAGAAGGATATCTTGGTTAATTTACTTCACAGTGAAGTCTGTTAATCACTTCCATGATGATGTTTCCAGTATTTATACTGATAGATGGAAATAGAGATGGATAAAAAGAGACCCAACTATATACGCCCATACTGTAAATATGCGTTGAATATGCCTGGATCTCCACACTACTTTACATACATAGAGGTAATTTACATAATTCTAAAACACACAGTCAACAATTTACTTGAACTCAAAGTGTAAAACCAAATTCATTGTTGACTTTTTAGGATTAAAATAGTTGGGTTTGATCAGAAAAGATTTTTTTTGTTGAAAATATAAGCTGGAAAATACCATACAGAAGAATCATAATGATAATTTATTGACATGTTTACAGACAGGACCAAACATGTGGGTTCTGTTTCACGCTACAGAAGTATACATTGTGAAATCCAGCATTTCGTAAAACTGACATCAATATTCATATTGCGTCTTGTAACTGTTAGCAAATGATAGGGAGTGTTTTATTTTTATTTGATCAAATAACAAGAGATAAAGACGCTCAATAACAGTGTTAAAGAGAAAGTGGACGTAGAACATTCAGCTGGCTTAAAATATCCACTGGCTAGTCCCTGATGATGGGGGGGGCTGGCAGCCAACACATTACTATATTTGTGTGTTTTACATGATTAATCATATGGAGGGAGCTTTAAATCACCCTCACCTTGCTCTGACATACTGACAGCTGGGAAGACCCTTTTATTATTCTCTGTGCGTGGACCATTAGGAATTGATTCCATTCAACAAATTAAGATTTATTCTCTTTAACTAAAACTTGACCATTACACCTGATAACAATAAATTAAAAAAAGCTTTAAGTGAGTGCTCGGCCCTCTCAGTGTTGAGATGATCATCTGTATTTTTTATATGGTATATCATATAATTTATTACAATACATAACACTATCAACATTACACAAACCATTTTATAAAATGCTCTAATGATTACAAATGGATTGAGCTTCATACCTCCGCTATTAGAGATATTAAGGTGATTTATGAATGGCTTACTGGTGAGCTTTGAAGAGGTCTTTTGAAGTTTTTTTTCGACGTATCTACTTTGATACATTTTATTTAATGAGACATTTTTGGTTTATAAATGTGGGGGAAATGTCTCCTATTTATTTATACAGTATATGAACTTATTTACAGCAGTTGATTGGGTTAAGATTGATTATGTCGGTAGATAAGAAGGAAAAATAAGACCAAGTCTGTGTGGTGAAATTCTGTAATAAATAGATTAAAAAACAAAACAGATATGACTTTGAAAAAGTGCTAGTGGTTGTAAAGTACAGTACAGTATGGATAGATGTGTGTGGGAAAGGTTTACGGATAAAAATGATTCCTTTATAGACCGATGCAGCACATGTTGTAAGATGTATTATTGTCTTCACATTCTAATGTCTGCTCAAAGAAAGACAACAAATCCCTGGTCCATGAAATGCCCTTTTCAAAACTCACATGACTTATTCTGCAAACACCAGACAACAAATGAAAGCCATGACAGCCATCACAACACCCAAACAACAATGTGGACACTGTATTTTGGCTGAGATTATATTTGTGAGCAATTTTCACTTTAAAGACGTAAAGATTATTTTCAAGAAAGTGTGGCAATTATGCTGTTATGTTATTACCTGCGCTCCATGGAGCTCACAAATGGCATTCTGCTCATTGTTGCTCCTGGTCACAAGTCCTTCAAGTCCTCCAAATGTTCTGAAGATAAGCCCTCGAGGAAAAAGATGGAGTGGAATTACAGTGTGATGACTGAGGCAAATAAAATTGATATGTTATTGATGTGATGATTATTTAGCTCAGCACACTTATGCCACTACAGGGGAGCCAACCTGGACAAGGGGAATACTTTTTTTGCAAAACTACAATGTTGTTCATCTTGTAAAAAGAATAAAAGAAGAGTTGAATTAAATCTTAAAGTACAGTTTACATTTTGAATCACCTATACATTTGTTATCGCTTCATAATTTCATTAGGTAATTGTTACGACATCTACAGTATTATTCAAATGAAGTAATTTCAAAGGAAGAATCTAATTAAGCATATTCAAAATGAGCTGAGCTTAACTCACATTTGCATTAACTAACAGAGGTTTGCATGTGTTGATAAGTAATTCCACATTAAAGTCATGATATGATAGTCGTGACTAGTTAGAAATGAGAGAATTCACTAATCACATATTATTTTTGATTGATGTATTTAAAACTGCCATAAAGAAACTTCCGCTGATAATAAACAGTTTGCACGTAGACGTTATTCAGGATGATTTGTCGAAACATTAATGCAGATTAACAAAGTGTTGTTACAGATGTAAGTGTTTTGTAAAGGAAATTACATTTATAATTGAGAACTGATCTGGTACTAAACAAAAAAGCTATTACTGCACTTCATCCCATTTACTGAGGAAACATAATGGAAAGTCTTTCAGACCCTAAAGTCCAGCTGTGGATAGCTGTGCCACAGACAACGTTGGAGATACAGGGTGGTCGCTCATTAAAACCTCCAATTTGCCGGGAGAAGAATGGCAATGGGCCCAACAGGCCGCTACAATGCTGGGGATCCGCTAACCCTTTCACAGCGGTGTGTGTGCTTGTGTGTGGGTGTATCAATTAGGGAGGCTTGTTGGGTTTCTCTCTTCAAAGTACCTAAGTAATTCAACCATCAGGGGTCAGATCCTATTAACCAGTGTGACATCAGGTCTATATTGTGGCAGTGTTTATAGAACTACAAATTATTGGGGAAACTAAAGAGAAACAGGATTGGGAAGGTGTGACACTACATGATGCAGCCGTGCACACTTTGTCTGACAGTGAAAGGGTATCATTGCTATAACTACAAGTATCTGAGCTCGCACTACTAAGGTGGGAGCGATTTAAATTGGCTCTGCTGATTCTCTAACCGCTTCCACCAAACTAGATTAGGAAGGTGAGCAGGAAGATGGACCCCTGATGGTTAATTGAAGTTGTATTAATGCTGCTGAAATTCAAATGGAAAAGAGCTGACACGACCGCAGGGCTACTGGGGAGTCTTCTACATTGCAGTTTTAAACCAATTAAAGGTATTTCCCAGTGTCTTTGTCCTTACATAGTTGGCAAAGAAACCTCTTTTCTTTGACCTTGAACGTCCCTTTACGGTTGTCTGTTCTGAGGATACAGGGTAGCTCCCTAGTGAGAATTCTATGTATTATATAATTAATAATTCATCGGCTCACCGCAACAGATAGCAGTCTGGTGAAGGGACTGACACATTAGTAGTTTGGGGCCGTCTCTTCACTCAACCTTAATGAGGTGTTGATAGTTGATTATGTAACAATACTAAATTTAACTTTGACCTTCTACTTCTTTCTACCACTGTCAAAATGATTCTAGTATTTTTCTCAGAAAGCATTCTGGCCCACTTTGTGGCCATAATATATGCGTTCAAATACTACCCATATACAGTACAGACAGTTATCATTATCTTTTGAACAAAAATACATTGCAAAGTACTTTTGAGACTTCCTTAAATGATTAGTTAGACATGATGTTCACGCTTCATTGAAGTCATTTATCTTCTGAAGTTCACACAGCTTCTGAAAACCCTGACCGCTGCATTTCACATTTGCTCCCTTAAACATTCAGAGGCTGACTCTAGTTTTGAATCAGAGTGCAAAAGCAGTGGGTCTGCACAGCGTGAAACAAATTCACACTGGATGAATGGATGTTAAAGGAATAATTTTACAATTTGAGACATACCCTTATTATTGTTCTTGCAAAAAGAAAGGAAACATCTAAAAGAGACCATATAAAACATTCTCCCACTGTGGTTTTGTAGTTAAAGGACAGACAACAGTGCTATATTTCTTGTGTTACTCAAAAAAGCAAATAGGCACATTTTCCAAAATGTCCAACAATTCCTTTGTCGAAAGGACATGTTTTTCTAGGTTCAGTGCTTCTTCTCCCCATATGTTCTAATAAGTCAGAAAGAGGAGTAAAAAGTGTTTTGAGATATTCTCAGACTTCTGATCTGATCTGTGTCCTTCTAGCAAGTTCCTCAACTGGAGAGTGTGCGTATATGATGTTGCTGTCTGTGGCTGTTTACTAATATCCATGGATGAATTGACACGTCCGCTTGCTGGTGTTACTGGTGTCAAGTAAATTGAAAACAGGCAGTGGTTGCTGTCATAAATGTGAGTGTGATGGTAACTGACACTATTTACTGCCTTCCAAAGATCAAGGTTGCTCATGCACACACAGTTTTGTCAATTGACTTCTCTTTGTGACAGTGGATTCCATAAATATCTATTTACACTCTCAAATCTTGCAGTGTTCATAGCTACTGTGAATTCAACTATAAGCATGTTTTGGTAGTATGGTATTTTCAAGTGATTAAGAGTTGGCCATTCCTCTCATATGTGTCCGTTGATTTGATTAAGGGCACCGTGTGCCACGGTCCCCCGCAGACATGGAAATAAGGTGCAAACAGCAATTTGCATATTGATAGAGCATGTCTTTCTGCAGGATTGGACCTTCACAAAAAAACCCTATTAAGTACACCCAGAAATCGGCGCTAACAGCCTTTAGACTGACGACCCCTTCTGCTACTGCCGCTTCCAGTATGTATGATATTAATATTCATTTTCTTAGTTTTAACGAAGCAGGCAACAGGCATGGGGTGCCCTGGGAGCACTGCGTTTAGCATCAATGGAGATCCAGTCAAACAACCAAACACAGAGGGAGGAAGTTGGCTGTCTCCTTCCCCTGGGCTCCATATTAATGAGATAATGCCACACTGCAGCCAATTACAGCCACTCCCAGACAGATGCCTTTGGTCCAAGACAACCTCCCACTGTAGACTCACCCTCCACCTCCCACAAGTCACCATCCCTTCACTTGACAATACATACATCATTTCCTCCTGACACCAATCCATACAGGATATATTACGCATGATATTGCAAAAAAAAAAAAACAGCCACCAATAAGGTACTGTATAAAGAAACACTGAAGTACTAAAATGTTCCTTTAACCTTTATTTACATCCTTTGTGTTAAAGTATTGTTTGATGTATTGTCAGTTATCCATTTACCCATCTATTCTCTGACCCCACCTACAGGGTCATGGGGGGATGGAGCTTATTCCAGCACACACTGGGCAAGAGGCAGTGTGAGAGGTCACCAGTATATCATATGGCTAACCGATACAGACAGTCAACCACACACTCACATTCACAACATTTTTACCTGACCTACACCTGGCAGTTTTCGGCCTGTTTGAAACCCATACAGACAGAAAGAGCAGGAGAGCAGGGGGGCAGGAGAGAAACTCAAAACACAAAAAGGCTCTAGCTGCTGGAGGTGGGTAAGAAAGCATGACCTTCTTGCTGTGAGGTGACTATACCCTTCATAGTCAAATATCATTCATCAAAACCTTCCCAACAGAGTACTGTGAGAGTTTTGACTGTGGCTTCCAATAAAAATGCCATTACACAGCAACCCCCAATATAAAACCTATAAACTACTACAACTTCTAGGTGGCCAGTCTAGCATGACAAAAGACTCCAAGTAAGAGTGCTCTTGAAAGTACCTCAGTAGTTAAAAGTCCTTGTCTCACTCGTGTGAGATGGCTCATTAATTGTGCATTACAAAGCTTAAGGCAGTGCAAATAAGGCTACCTGCCTGGTATCACAGCAGCCCTGATTCTGGATGGCGCAACTACACGATCCTTTGAAAAGGCAGCCTTAGTGGTATGGCCTTTACTCAGCACAATGGGAGTAAGCAGCTGCTGTTTGCCTACCAAACTCTGAATTGAGACAGAGAGCAATTATCATCGCCCAAGCTCTTTGGAAAAGGGCCCCGTGTCCTGATGGAATGTACCTTTACCCAGAAACAGCTGCTCCAAAAAAACAACAGCTCTCATGTGACCCCATTACAAGAAGTTTCTTTAAACTGTCTTAACTTTCCCTTATTGTTATTAAACCGATGCTGGCCTAAATGTCATGGAGAGCAATTATAATGTATCAGACAAAACTCATCATTATGATGCTTCAGTGTTTTAACCTTTAAGGTTGGAACATTTAATTGAAATTGACGATTTAGCAGCAATACGTGTTTGCTATGCTGCATCAAATCAAAATCATTGAAGACTTTGCACACAAATAGATAGATATACACTCTATTTATCCCACATTTGAAAATTATTTTGTTCCAGCATTGTGCTCTTTATTTAGTTTTTTTGCCTTACAACATGTTTTATTAATATTGATGATGTGGTAAATGTAATGGTGGAAATACAAGTGCTGAACATTGTAAAGCAAAGATAATCTTTGCAGTTTGAAATGATCTGCTAGTATAGAATACAAAAAAATTACTGAATCTGCATAAATCTTGCAGCTTCACATGTGTGCAGACAAAAGACTGGCCCATTTTGGGAGTGGAGGCAGACAGATACCAATAGGGGCCTGGGGACTAGAAAATCGTTGGGCTTGGCTGGTACTCAGGGTGAATCAGGGCCAGTAGTAGGATGTGTAGGCCCGATACAACTCAGGGGAAGGGGGGAAGGAGTGGCATGACTGGAATTAATTTCCTCTGATTGAGGCAATTGCCAAGGTTACTGCAGAGAATCAAACAGTGGAATGTCACAGGAAGTGTTGTTTCAGAGGCAGTGTATCCTTGGTCACAGCTCATACCAAGGAGATGCTAATGATATCTCTATCTTGCATCTCTTTGAACAACTTTAAAAAAGCTTTCCCCATGAGGCAAACCTCTTTCTTAGGTAAGGACCATCATAGTCTTTCAAAGGAGATCTTGCCACTTCAGCCTTTTGAAGTATTTCATAGTCAGTGGTGTTATAGTGAAAATACATGAGCAAGGAAAATTAGACGTTTATATGTAACAAAACAATGCAGAAGCCAAATTCAAAGTAATTAATCGCTTGCAAAAACATGTGATGCACCAAACTCAAGTGAGCTACAGTTGTGTTTTGCTAAATGAGATATTCTGGTCTCCATGGTGCATCAGTGTTGTAGTGCCACTATGGTTAATTACACATTGATCTAGGGTTGTAAGGACCCAAGGAATTGAGCGTAATAACCATAAACTGAAACCAGGCAACTCAAGTAATTTCATCCAAATGGAATTCAGATTGTTAACCTTGCAAACCAACTGTGAACCTTGAGTCAACTTTCACACATCTCCTAAGTGTTACCCAATGTGACACTTTGAAAGTCTTAAGAGAGCTGTATTTAGTGATTGGAAACAATATAATCCTTATTGGAATTATGAGGTGATGTGTTAGGTACAGTGGTGAATAACCTTGTAGCCTATAACTATAATTCAAAACATGTGAAAATATTATATAAATATATATATATATAAAAGGTTTTGGTATGACACTATTGAGGTTGGTGAAATTTGTAGTGATGGATTGAATTATATCGAGAGGTGTTTCTTATATTCTTAAAAATGTACTTGTTTAGGCCTATTGTTAATTTAATGGTGTAAAAAGTGTTTGTAAATAATGTTTCCTTATAAAATGTAGTGAAGTAGAAGTATAAACTAAAAAATAAGGGGAAAACGTATAAAGTACAAGTATGTTAAATAGTTCTACTTGAGTACAGTAGGCCTACCTATTCATTGTAGTTAATTTCACCACTGTTTGTGAGCATAGTGTACCACATTCGTAGCCATTATTTACTGCAATATACCTTCCGGCCACAAGGGGCAGCCATACCTTAAGGCAGCAGTGAGCGCAATGTTGATAAGAAATTCGACGAAGAAGCACATATTGACGTTAATCAAATTCACCTGTTGGAATAAGCTACCATTTTGTAAACTCACGGATTTATCACACTGATATAAATTGGCTTTAACTTTAGCAGGAAAGTAATTATATTACAGTTCTAGATTATATTGTTGCATCACTTAACATTGTACTATTGTGGACAAAAAAAAAGGTTCTGAATCGGCTTTTGGTAAAATATTTGTAGGATGCATTTGGTTAAAAGTTGCCAAAGCTGTTAAATGAATGTACAGCATCAGGGCTGTCATCGGCGGAAGAAATGTTGGCTTGGCAAGACTTGGGATCTGACAACTCCATGCACACATAACAGAGACGGTGGGAGTTTGGAGGGTAGCTACATTGAAAGTGGTAATTGGTCAACTAATTTGTTCAAGCCAGGAAATCAGCAAGTAGATTGCACAGTTTATTCAATTAAGAAAAGCTGGTTTGGAGCTGTTCATCAACCCCTGCAACCGAAATAACTGTATGACACTAACCTTGACAGAAAACACATTCCTTTACCTGTGACCTGTAGTTTTGTGACACATCATTTAGTTAATTTGCATCAGGAAGTTGGCATTTACAATGTTTGACTTTACATTTCTGTCATTGTTCCAGAGCTGACTGACTTGATCCTGTCATAGCCTGCTTTGGAGTGCAACCCAATGTGATCGATGGAGTTTGAGCATGTTATGGATTAGTTTTCACTCTCAAAGTCAATGAAGAAACTCCTCTAAAGGTAAGACCTTGCTCCATTAACTCTATGCAGTGTGATGTTTTGTTTATTGTGCATTATCCTAAGCTCGTGTAGTGGATGTTTATCTGTTTTTTTATTTGGCTTGGTTGACCTGCTTGTGGATGGTTATTGAACATCGTTTCTGCTATAGATTCATCTCTTTATGACATTGTTTTCATGAGTTCAGTTTGTCTTGTCAAAGCACTTTGAATTGTCTTGTGTTGAAAAGTGCTATATAAATAAACTTGCCTTGCCTTGCCTTGCCCTTGCCTTGTCACATGATCAGCCTGATGTTGTGGTTGGTGTTACTGTTCTCTGGCTACAAGTAGAGTGCTGAAGGGTAGCTGCAGTTATTGAGAAGGGCTATCATATCAAACTGTTATTATGCAACTTGAGACAAGTTAGGTGTGCATGCTCTTTATTTTCATTTTGGACATTTAGGCATGACTATGTGTTCTATGTGGTATTCAGAAGTGCATATTTGCATTGAGCTGCAATGATTAGTAAACACATTGAAAAAAATTCTGTCAAATCATTTCCTGTTTCTCTGTTTTATATCATATTAAACAGAATATTTGGTTTTTGGACTGCAAAACACATTTAAAAGACATTTTAAAGCATTTTCTGACAAGTGATTAATTAAGAAAATAATAGCCAGAATAATTTATAATGAAAATAATCATTATAATCATCACATTGCTAAGCCCAGGGCTATATCATTTACACAGCACTTCTACCAGCCCAAAATATGTGGGCCTTTTCTGTTTTACTTTACACCTGTTTCACAATGGCAACTATTAAACCTGTGAATAGTCCATGTTCAGGGGATAACCCCACATATTCAAAGATGACCCGCAGCAGCAGCAGCAGCAGCAGTGCCAGCAAACACTGAACTAAAGTCAGGGTTGGCCCACTGCAGGGTTTTGCCAGAATGGAATCTTCCTCAGCCCCAGGCCAACAGCTCCCATAGCCCTGGTCAAAGTGCTGTGTAAAAAGGGCTATTTATGATTAATGAGCTGAATGTTTTCTTAACTATTAAATAAATTGTTTCATCCATGAAATAGAGAAACGATCATATTCTTAAATCTCAAAAAGTTTTATGTTTGAACAACAGCCCAAACCCTTAAGATATTCAGTTTACTATCACATTAGAAAGACGATAGAGAAAATAATTTAAGTGAAACCTGTCATTTTTCTTTATTTGGGTCAGTTTACCAATTGTAATGGATTAATTGAGTCTTTCAGCTCTTAAATCATTGCGGTCTTTCCTATATTGGATCTGCTCTATGCAAGTAAAAAAGTTGGTACATACTGTAGGCCCATGTTGTCTAATGCACGAAACTCCTTACTGTGAGTTCTCTTGACCAGTGGTGCCAATGTTCCATTAAGTGGAAAAGAGGATTGTTCTGCAGAAGAAGTTTGAGAAGCTTATATAACAATTTGATACATTGGTCATACTGAGACTGCTAAAACGAACACCAAAATTGTGTGAGAAAGATAGTGCTGAGGGGGCAAGAATAAATGAAATGAAAGTGATAACTCTAATAATTTAAAGAAACTGAGTGAGTTATTTAAGGACATCTTATAATACATCTGCGGAGCACCTGCAGCCATTCTCCTCCTTGAGTTTGTTCAGTTTGCCAAGTTTAATTATCCAATCTTGACAAGTGTGTGCAATGTTCTGCAAAAACGACACATCTTTATTCTCCCTCTTGATAACAGTTTTCCTGTAGAAAGTTTTGTGTTAGCCAATATGGATATCAAATGACCGATACACAGATAGGTTGGTAACTATCCTGGCCTGGAGTAAACCAAGTGAGTTTTGCCTTGCACGTCCAGTGTCAGACTCACATAATTTATTAAATGATCGCTACTTTTTTCCCTCACTTTCTGTAAAATTGACATAACTTTAAAGACGTGTCCCGAACTGAGTCTACAGCTGTGGTCTGTTATCCTACTAGAAGCAAGTTGTCAGCATTACACTGGACTGAAGTCAGTTTGTTGTGTACATATTTTGATATGTTTATACATGACTTAGTGCAACACAGTGAGGGACAGCTGAGTTGTGTCAGTTTATGTATGCTTGAGACAAATAAGAAAAGCAACACAGAAGAAACAGTTTTTTGAGAAATAAGTTGCTGACAGCGAGTTTCATAATATTGTCCTGACAAAATGCTGTTTAGTATTACTAAACGGGAGGAAAACATACCATACCAGTCAGTACTTTGGTTTTGCTTATGACTAATGATTTTTAGCAAATTCATCTGACATTTTACGATCAATAGAATGATTATGATAATTTGAATATATTCATACTATAAGAACAATTATGCCATGCTTAAGTTAAGATGTAACTGCAGCTCACTAAATTCACCCTCATTAGTGTTGATTGCTAAGTATTTTGTCACAGTTATTAGGCCTATACTACAGTACATAGAAAATGCAGTACATTGAAAAGGCAGGGTCTTACTTACAGTAAGGGGTTACACCAGTTCCGCCCTTCATGACAAAATAAACAGTGGACAGGTAATGACTTTGTAATGACGTGTTGCTATGCATTGAGATTACAGTTAATCTAGTCCAAAGCAAATGAGTTGGGAGGTTCGACCTCGCTAGAGAGAATTACATTGCAGTAAGGGATTCAGGGATATTGAAAATATGCTTATGCTAGTCTTTTATTATGGAGAGGGAGTTCAAATTACCCTCCCTAAGAACTTAATTAGTTTGAGCAAACTTTACAGCGAAGAGAGATGCGATTTGGCACAGAGTGATCAGGAGAGCCCCAGGAGTTCTCAGATCTGCATATTTCTCTAATTATGTCACATGCCTGCAAAATACTGTACACTACAAAAACAGTTAGAGCACACTTGATATATCAATTTATTGTGTAATTTATTCTTTGAAATCGTCTTTAAAGAAGTTGAGAGAATGTTGGAAATGTTTTGAGACAAAAGCACCCCCCGTAGAGCTCATTCACATCTCGGATCTAATCTAGCCGTTCTTGTTCTCCACCTGGCACACAGGTAATAGTGCATTTCAATTGAACCACAAATTAACACTTATGGGAAGCAAATTGTAACTTGCAAAATGCTGGCAGTGTTACGATGCATAATATCACTTGAAAGAGTGATGGCAGCACCTGACCACAAGTTTCAAATCTAATATATTAAGAACTTCAAAAATGATCTGCAAGTAAAGGTGTGAACGTGATGTTTACATGGCATTTTCATCTAAGCATAACTAAATGTAATGGAATACATTGGCCTGTACATTATATAAGGGATTATGATCTGACTATGATATTTTAGAAGAATCTATAATATGTGTTTAAAGTTGTTGACTAATTTTATTATTTGGAGTATAATGATAAATAGTTATTTTTATAAATAGATATAACAAATGCACAATTTTAAAGATACTACTATTGACGTCGCCTAAAGGAATTTACAACAAAAGCCAGGGCACTGCTTTAAGCCTTTTATTCACACCTTTATTTACTGTGGAGAAAAAAAGGAACACCCATCAGCAGAGATTGTTTGGCCTTAAGACCATAAATTATGATACCATTGGAATCAACTGAAAACGAACCTTTGGCAATTACTGTCCGCCCCTGGAGAGGTCGCTTCTGCCTCTGTCCCTGCAACATATCTTTTATGGCCGAGGTGTGTTCCATAGTGACAATTTGCCACGAGGTCTAAGTAATGCGATGTGGGCAGACAAAGGCGGCCTTTGCCCTTCCTGTTGCTTCCCACAAGGCAAAGAGAGGTTTCTGTCTTGTCAAGGTCAACCTCCCTTTCAAGCAGACAGCACTTCAAACTGCAGGGACTGCACTCACCTCTGAGCCACCTACAGTAGGAGCCTCACAGAGAACCCGGCCCTCTCAATACTTGCAATTACTGCAGAGAACACCACACTGCTGTTGCATTGCAGGAGCTGAAAAGACAGCAGAGAAGTGTAAACAAAGAGGTGGTTTAGATGGTCCACTGACACATTGGGCCAATTACTCATGTCTGTGGTCTACAATTGGCTGTCTGGAAGAAGGAAAATGGGTCTGAAGTGAAACATCATTGAGGTCCAACAACATAAAATGTTATTTACGTTTTCCCTTCATACCATCAACAAAGAGTTGTTTGGAATTTTGAAGTGTGAAGGCCAATAATTACTTTTTTTGTTGATAAATGGTTGATATATCAGCCTGTGTAATGTTATGAAACGGTAAAACACAAGTACCTTTTGAAGGTGACATTCTCTTTTCTCTGCTGCTGAGAAATGTAGATTGGCTTGTAATGTCTTGTCAGGTCACTGAATCTGGTAAACAGTGCCAATAAAGTCTGTTCAAAAACAATGTGGGCGCAGAGGGAACAATGCTTTTTTTGTGCCAGTTTTGTACATACTGTATTTTTGCTCGTCAAAATCAAGCATAAGCCTTAGCAGAACTGCAGATAGTGAACAGAAGCCTTTTCCAAGTTTTGCAGTGTTTTCTTTCAAAGTAAATGGCAGACTTCCACCACACGACTGTTTTCTTTCCTGTAGACTAAAACCACTCAATTTATCTCAGAACCAAAACCAATTTATTGCCAAGTGCATGCAATTAATACATATATACATAAGTGCCAAATGCATTAGGTAAAATGAGTGGGTAACCCAAATCCTTTTTACAGTGCGCTGATACAACTCATACGCATTACCATACAGTCCACTTTCCGTGTGCTCATGGTTTGCATGCAGCTGACGCGCAGCTGTACCTTTTTATACAGACAGATATGCATGTTAACATCAGTGTACAGGGTTAATGTAGGCATCAGTTACCAATTGTACCTGTGTCACGGAGGTCTACAACTTTGTTTTCTTGGAAGAATGCTTTAAAAAAAAGCTGTACTTGTTGGGGGTGCTGTTGGCAGTTCTATCGCATATTCAAGCTGGGAGCGCTTGGAAAATGTGCTGGCTTTTCTCTGCTGATTGGACCACAGCCTTTTGTTGGATGGCTGCAAAATAATATGATATTACTATTAGTGTTGCACGGTGTACCGATACTTGAAAGGTACCGCGATACCCTGCCGTTAAAAACGGTACGATTCCTCCGTTTCATTAGTATCGGTACTTTAAGAATGACGGGGAAAAGTACTCCGGTGAGAAAGCGCTGTTTTAATAAGAGCCGTGTGTGTTCAGCGCTCTGCTTCCACTCCCTGCACTGCAGCCGTGCCTGCAGTCCCGCCCCTCTCAAGCATGTTCTAAGTGCCTCCCCTCTCTCGTGCATTCGGCCACGCGCTAGCTGCCAGAGCATGTGAAAAAAAGAGAAGCATGGCTGCAAGTGGGAGTGTAACTGCCGCTGCGCCTCGGCTTGTTGACAAAAAAGACGCCAGAAGCGAAATTTGGAAGTATTTGAGCCATATCTCTGACAGTAAGGGCAAGCCTACGGACACCACGAGGCCTGTCTGTGAGAAATGTTTTAGATCCCTGCAAACAGGGTTCGAGTTATAAACTGAGCTCTATGGGGGTCTTTAAAACTAACGCATGCCTGCGCCTGCACGCGCGCATGTGCAGGCGCACACGCACACAGGCATAGATTGCGCAATAATGTATTGCGCACCTTGGAGGTGCAGACTCCAACTGATGGTATATATTGCACACCCTTGAGAGTATACAATTAGTGTCTGATGTGTTAGGGCTTCAAAGATAATTACAAAAACTCAGGAACTCTGTACTTGTGGAGCGTCACAAACAGCGCCTCCGTTTATTAGGTTTTACTCTCTCTCCACAACTTCAGGACAGACTGCGCATGCTCAAACACATGAACTCGTACACAATCAATAACAACGTAAGAGCTATACAAATTAAAGAAAATACAAAAATTAGCTCTCACAGATAAAACGAGAGAGAGAGACTGACTTCACTTTACGTGGTCCAACAAACACACACACATGCACACACACGCAGCTTTACGCAGATAAAATAGCCCAAAGTGGTCTGTTTTCAGCAGGCTGTGGTCGCAGTCCTGGAACCCATGATGTGGAAGTCCGATGTCCTTTATTTATCCACGATTGGATGAATGGGAAAGGGTCAAATTTGTTGATAGGAGGCCCATTTAAGTCCACAAACAACAATGCGTTGAGGCTTCTGGCTCGCAGCCGGTTCCTGGTCTTGCAGTCGGTGTCATTGCATGCCGAAAAGCCCCTCTCGCACTCTGCAGATGTCGGAAGAACAGTGTTGCTCGCCACTATCATTCTTTTCAAGGTTTTACCCTGATGTTCCTTGCCTTGTTGTTGAAGTTTCCAGTCTCTGAACTCACTGACAGCTTCAGTTGCGGACTCTCAGAGAAGTTTAGCAAACTTCCCCACCTCACTTTTTCCAAACAGAACAAGCTCTGTCCTCTCTTTTGGCCAGAAGTGCTGATCCAGAGGCTTCAACATAGTTACCAGCTCACTATCGGGGAGACGCCTGGTGAGATTATCAAGGATTGACTGGTAAAATTGGGACTTCTTTACTTTAGGTTGAGTTTCTCTAATATCAACCCCTTTGAACTGGCCGCTTGTTATGCCCGCTTTGACTTTTAGTTCAGTTTTCCCATCGTTGTCCTTCATGGCAGAGAGCACCTCGATCGTCTGATGTATAGCGGCTTGCATCAACCAGGGACGTGTCGCGTTTCTGTAGTTTCAGGGAGAGACTTTGTAATTCACGTAACACGTCTTTCATTGTCGCTAAATCAGTGAGGAATCCAGTGGATGTCAGATGCTTTAGTAAACCAGTGTACTTGGCTTTCTCTGCACCGGAACGTGAGCCATCTTCACTAGCAGATTTAAAGTGATGTGCTAACACTGGGAAGTCCTTCAGCACAGCTTTGACAGTGTTGTAACTGCTGGAAACCCATCTAATTGTAAAGACTTGTCCGATTTTCAGAATCTGCATGTTCAGTTCCGCAGCCGCTTCCGCTAACTCCCTGGCGTTTTTCGTGGACTGGTGGTAAAGAGAATAGAGTTTAGCGAGGAAAAACTCTAAATGATTTCAGCCTGCCACAGCCTTCAATGAATCATTCACCGCTAATTCCAAACGATGAGCTAGACAATGAACTGCCTGAAGACGAGGGAAATCCTTTTTCAGCCTGGCTATGAGTCCATTCTGTCTCCCGGTTAGCACGGCAGCACCGTCTGTGGCTATGCTAATTAGGTTTTTACGAAGAAACTCTTCATCCATTCCCCCCGCCTGGAGGCTGTTTTTCAGTGCGCTACACAGCGACTCTGCATCAGTGCCCTGGTCCAGTTCAACAATGTCAAAATACACATTGTCCATATCTCCATTCCCAGTGACATCGCACCTGACATAAATAATCATGTATGCGCGTCCATGAATTGTGCTTTTGTCTAGCGTTAGACTAATACGGGAATCAGGGGCGGATCTAGACACATATTCATGGGGTGGCAAGAGGGTGGCAGGAGATTTTGAGGGGTGGCATCTAGGGCTGTGCAATTAATCGTATTTTAATCGCGATTACGATTATGGTTTGCGACGATTAGGAAAACAGCATAATTGACAAAATACGATTATTTTGCTGGGTGCGCTTTCGCCCCTCCCTAAAAGCCCACTCGGCCACGTGGGAGTGACATGTGTTGTGAGTGTTCAGCGCAAGCGAAGATCTCAGAACAAGAGCAGCAACTAGTTAAAAAGAAGGGTCGCGGGGAGATTCCCAGTCGATCGCGAGATGTGTCTAAAAATAGAACAACAATATTCTGTTTTATCGTTAATGTCCTGTAACATAATGTTCCCGTGCCAGAATAATGCACTTGAACGCATCAAAGCTTTGTGATTGGCCGGCCTCACCCCATGTGTCCGGGCGTGGCTGGTGAGCAGTGCACTAGTTCGCTGACTTGTCCGTGTCAACAGCATGGATGGTCAACAGGAGTGACAGTCCGCACACACACAAGACCGCAATTATGGCAGAAGCAAAAAAGCCCAAAATATATAATTTTCACTTCAAGTGGGAGGATAATTATTTTTGTATCTATTCCAATTCAAAGTCCATCTGTCTCATCTGCAATGCGAGTGTTGCTTTATCGAAGAAGGGTAATTTAGGAGCAGCATTTAAAAACAGTGCACAAACGCTACGAGACGGAATTCCCTCCTAATTCTGCCCTCCGCTCCAAAAGGGGAGGGGCCTGAGAGCACAGCTAAATGCACAGCAGTCCATTTTCACCAGGCCCAACAACAAGAGCAAGGCTGCTACCAGAGCATCTTATCGTGTCAGTCACGTTCTTGCGAAACACATGAAGTCTTTCGAAGACGGCGAAGTTATGAAAGAAGCTTTCCTGGAGGCTGCGACGCGCTTTTGTGGGACAGTAAAAATAACAGCAGCATTTCAACAGGTTTTTGATATAATAAAAACTCAATTTGGATACCGTTATTAATCTGCTGTAAGTTTTAGTTTGTTTGAATTTATTCATGATAATTATTGTACAAAATGGTATAAGAATGCAAACATTAAGATATGTTCTGTTTAAATTGATTATAGTCTATCAGTTCAGAAACTAGTGTTGCTTGCATCCTATTTTAAAGGCATTTCTTTTTATACTCTAATAAAATGCAACAAAAAATGGGTTTGATTCTATTAATGTTGTCTTTTTTATTGCACTGTTGCTGCAGCAGATTACTGTGTAGCTTCAGATCTGAGTTGTCTTATTAGTAAGCCTAATTTATACTTTTGTAGCAACACTATTTTTATATAATGGCAAAGAAAGGGTTCTTCAGAGTCTTTTCTTTTTTTCCTGTGTCATATGTGGCAGCACTGCCACAAGTTCCTCTTCAGAGAGGGTCTTCAGTACAGGTGGCAATATTGTCACCTGCCTGCGCTCATCTCTGAAACCAGACCATGTAAACAGGCTGGTATTTCTTGCAAAAAATCTTTAAGAGATGACATGAGCAGCCCTACCAGCATTTGCCATGGTGGCCTAAACATTTTTATTTGGTCTTAAATTGTAGTTCAACATACATTCTTACTTACTTCTGGACCATGACGGTTGGCCAGCCTTCAACGTTTAACTGAGTGGAATATGTTGAATATGTTTTACCAAAATGTTGGCTATATGTTAAGGAGTTTTCAGTAGGTTGTGACAGTGCACTGCAACATATTTGATTTAATTTATTTTGGTCTAATTTATTTTTATTTATCATATTAATATATGTTTAGTATGGTTTTGGAAGTGCGCTCCAACACATTTATTGATCTTGTTTATTGGTAAAATATTATTTGTTTTAAAGTTCAATAAATGGTCAATGAATAATCGTCAAAATAATCGTGATATCAATTATTGACCAAATAATCGTGATTATGATTTTTGCCATAATCGCACAGCCCTAGTGGCATCCCATGACAGAAGTATATGCTGATTTAAATCGCAATCATATCAATCAATTAGGGGTGTAACGGTACACGTACCCGTACTGAAATTATTCGGTACGGGCCCTTCGGTTCGGTACACGTGTGTACCGAACGAATATAGCGTTAAACGTAAAAAATTGAGAACATGAACAACTTTCTGGAAGTAATCTATATCATAGAGCGACCAAGTCATTTCATTGGACGAGAGGCATACTATGAGAGCTGGTCACAGGGATGCGTTCAAATGTAGTCAGTAATTTGAGGAACTGTCGAAATGGCGAACGCAGATAAAGTTGAGCTGAAAATCCTCCAGCATCATTGAAGTCTCCGGTTTGGGAACATTTTGGTTTCGCAGTTACGTACAAGGATGACGGACAAAGACAGGTGGACCGAACCAAAGCTGTTTGTCGGCATTGTTCAACTAACATTGGTTACGCGGCTGGCAATACATCAAACTTGCACACTCATTTGAAAAGGCATCACCCGAATGTGAATATCACCGGTACCAAAAGAAAAAAGACTGAAGTGCAAACCCAACTCCCGCTAGCATGTAAGCCTCCACCACTCGCAAAGAGTTCAGACCGAGCCAAAGCTATTACAAACGCCAAATATCCTTATGTTGCCATGGTAGCAAAGCGCTACCTGGCTGTGTCTGCTACCTCTGTCCCTAGAGAGGGTGTTCTCCACAGCAGGAGACATTGTTAGTGCCAGCAGATCTGCCCTTTCAGCAAGCAATATGGACAAGTTCATCTTTCTTTAAACAACATGAAAATACAATGACAAGCAAATCATAATGTCAAACTGGCTGCTTAGGTACTAGTTCAGTTCAAATACAGATTATTTCAGTTCATCGAAATGCTGCACATTAATGTTTATTTTACTATATTTTGTATTTATTTGAATACATTAGTCACAGTTTAATAATAATTAAAAAAATATATTTAATGTTTTGTGATCATTTTTTCTGCTGTACCGAAAACGTACCGAACCGTGACCTAAAAACCGAGGTATACCGAACCGAAATGTTTGTGAACCGTTACACCCCTACCATCAATGTTAACTTGGAAAGCCACAATATTAATATTTTAACTCAATCACATAGGTGATATTATTGTGACACATCAGTAAAGCCTTACAAGGTGGCAGACGTAATTTAATGAATTTTAACTGAACAATAACTGAATGAGTTTGTCTCACTCTTAGACCAGCAGGGGAACCAAATCTATGCAGACTGCTGCAATAAGTACATTAATTAACTCTCATCGATGTTTGTCTGAATGAATATGATACTATTAACAATCATATTATTTCTATCAGCTGTCAATCACTGTTAATAAATAATAATAATAATAATAGATTTAATTTGTTAGCGCTTTTACAGGTGCTCAAAGACGCTTTACAGATATAGTGAAGAACTGTTATGATTCACATATTCATTTATTATTGAATAAACTATATTTTTTGGAGGAGTTAATGATGAATGTTCATCAAGATGCTTGCTCACCCTCCTTCAAATTTGAAAAACAAGTAATTATATCATTATTGATATACAGTTACAACCTTGACATTACATCAGAAAGAACAAACATTAAAGAAGTGACTAACTGCATCAGTTAGGGTTAAAAAACGTGTATTCAGCTAAAACATCGCTGCAGTTATTATCCAGTGGAAGGTCCTTACCTACTGGCCTAGTTAAATCAAAGTGGTTACTTTCTGTTGGCTGGGCAGTGTAGTTTTACACACCGTCTTATTTTACTTTCTCAGGACTTAAAACTGTTTTTTTGGGGCAGACCCCCTCAAAGAAAAAAATATATACACGCATACAAGGTCATCATCTTAACAGTTTGTTATTCTCATCGAGTCATCCGTGAGCAGAGCATCAAGTTGGCATGTCTATTACAGCTGAATGCGGTGATTACTATTTTGTTCAGCAAAACGCCTCACAAACTTATTAAGATCAACAGCTGTAGTGCGTTTTGATTCAATGCTGAGTACAGCCAAACTTGACATTCTCTGCTCTGTCATTGTAGACCGCAACTACCTCATTCCTTCAGTGCTTGGGTCCGAAAGGCTTCTCGTTTTGCGCCGTCCTATGGAAGCAAACAAGAGACAGAAGTATTCGAATTGTATTAGACACCGAATTTATAGCATTGAAAATAATTACTTTGAAAATCATGAATCTGAATTTGTTTTGCTCCGAATTTATCTATGTGAAATAAAAATGTAAAAATTCAAGTTAAAAAAATTCGAATGTTCAAATTCAGATCCCAAAAATTCAAGTGAAAAAAATTCGACGTCAAATATTTTGGTGTTTAAAATTCGATGTCAAAAAATTCGGTGTGTAAAATTCGACGTCAAAAATTGCGATGCAGCCTCATCCGGGCTACTCAGACAGGATAAGCAATCGAGCCCTAATGCAATCAAACCGACTTCTGGCCTATCAGAGCCAAGCGGCAAACCCTGGGACAGTGCGGTGAAGCCCAATGCTGCAAACTATAGGCGATGGATGCAGATGGGAGCAATTCCCGTAGACCCTATGTTAAAATGTCCAACTTAACATCAGAAAATGAACATGTTTCTAGCCTGGATCTACAAAAACATATTCTGTATATAGTTAGATTCCCCCTTCATGACAACGGGACTGCTGCTCCTAGCTCCTCTGTCTCACGGTTAGCTCCGTGATGCTACAGCGGCTCAGCGCACGAGGAGAACACTACTTGAACTCGGCAGTGTTTGTTGTGTTGGTTCCTGGTGGACTATTCGTCCTGCAAATATAGGATTTATCTGTGGTTGAAACATACCGTCCATTAATGCAGTTTCTTCGGTAAGTCAACCCTGCGTACTTTATGTTATGTTACTGGTGTTTTTATTAAGCTAACGTTAATGAATGTTTGGAGTTGGGTTAGCATTTGAGCAATCGTAGCTCCATCTGTGCTAACGATGCTATGCGTAGCATCCAAGAGTGTAAAACATTAAGTGGGATGCTACTGTATACCAAAAGGCTTCTGTGCGAGGTTGCTAAAATAAGGTCATCCTTGTACGTTAGATAGTTAGTTTGCTATTTAGGTTACTGAATGCATTGTTAAGGTTCATTTAAATTCGCTATGCTCTACTATAGCATAAAATAGACTAGCTAACTTCAACGTATTGTTGAAGAGAGGCTTAGTGTAATTACACTAAGCCTTTAATATACATATTAAATCAACCTCACAATGAAATGTGTGTATCTTTAAAATATGAACGTCACATTTCAAGATGGTCCAGACATAACGCTCCCTTAGATATTGTAATATGGTTTGTTGAGCTGGAGTTATTTATTGCAGCTAACCGCCTATCCGACGAACGACCCAAACATTGTTGTTTTTAATATTATTACCAATGCCTCTTTTAATTGTATTATCATCACACTTGAGAAACAGCCTTATCGTGGCTGTACAACGGAACATGTAACTTAATTCCTGCATTTAAGGACGATGAATAGCGTAGTAGTCAATGCTTTAGTGACAAGGAAATTATTTGTTTAAATATTATATATGACGTTATCTGTGACTTCAGTGGAAATTAAGCTTATCCATTTCATTGCATTTGTTAAATAGGTTTGTGTCTTACCCCTATGTGTGTGATACATATGAATATGGCATATGAAAACACATTAATTTGACTGACTCATGAAAACCTCATCCAAAGTAACAGTAAAATAAAAAGGACCTACACAATAATACTCAATCAAACTGATACAGTATAAGGACTGTGATATCCAGCAATTTCTGAAGTATAACAATAAGATTATGACCTGTTTTTAAAAGAAGATAAAAAGTAGTTTGCATGTAAAGAAGTCTGTAACCCATGCATGTAACTTTACATCTGTTTGTTCAAAGTGTCCTTAAGGTGATCCAGACAGGCTGGACCAGAGGAGGAGACAGATCTGGACCAGAGGAGGAGACAGATCTGGACTCCTATCAGCAGAGAACTTCAGCACGGATTCCAAGGTACACCTTTTTCATGCTTTACAAAGAATGCATAAAGTAATGACTCTAATACACTGATATACATGCCATTAAACATGACTGAATACTAGATCACCTACACATCAGTGATGTTGAGTGGACTTTCTTAGCAAAAGGTTACATTTACATTTTACCAAGCAACATCACTTTTTTGTTCAACTTTCACATTTCAATGTATTTAAGGCAAATATTATTGAACATAGTGAGAGCTGCGACCCTTTGTCTTTCAGTGAGACAACCGGACAGAGCAAGCTTCTACAGTTGCACTAAGTTTTGATAACAGTTAAATATTATTTTAATAATACATTTATTTCAATGTTGATGAATTTAGAACGGTTTATTCATAATCTGATTATCTTTGTAGTACACTGTTGGATTTAAAAAACACATTCAAATAAAAAAATCATTATATTTATGAACAAACAAACACACCTCTTTCTTAAATAACACACTTGCTCTGCAATAATATGTTTTTTGATATTTCTGTTAGGAAAGGACATGCCTGAGAGACAGGACTGCTTCACCATGTTCTCTTTCTCTGAGGGTCCAGAAGAACATCCAAGAGGGAAAGGAAAAGCTGATGTTATGAGATTTAAGAGCAGTACAGGACATTCACTAAGAGACACTTGTATTGTAAGTTACACAAAGACCTGCACACTGAATAGTTTTGTAGTCTAACAGGAACTTCATTTGTGTTGTTTTGTGTTTTACGTTGCACCTCAGAGACAGTGTGATTATTGTCAGGCCTATAAAGTTTGGCAAAAAAAAAAAAGTCAGCTGATCAAATGCATTTGCCTCACTTTGAGCTTCACATCACTTGTGCCTTGTACCGCGGAGTTTGCAACGTCATAAATAAATGGTGCCAATCTTCAGTCAGATGTGAATGTGTAATCTAACATTTTCAGCAAGAATAACGGACAAAAGGAGTGCAAATACAATTTATTGAAATGTGAACTAAAAGTTATCAAGCATGAACCATCACCATTTTTTTTTTAAATAAAAACGAAATAATATACATAAATGACACTAAATGTTAATCTGTTAATTGACAGGCTAGGCCTGTGCAGGTGGCAACAGCTATGCCCAGCATGGGCTAAATTCTGTAGGTGCAGCTGGGGCAGGTCCTCCTCCATCAGGTCTGGTCCTCCTCCCTCAGGCCTGCAGGGTCTTTCCCTGCGAGGAGGGAAAGACCCTCAGCCCTCTCTGGCCAAAGCAACAGACAGGACGTTCATAAAGCTGAGGTTTCCCCCAAAGTCTCTAATCATCCATCCTGTGAATATGAGAGGGGAACAAATAGTGTAATAGATGCTTTGGACAATAATAAATATAAAGTTAACTGTTGAGTTGCTCAGTTTTTTAGATTGACAGGGTTTAATAACACAAACAAAAGGAGAGAAATAAAGATTGGTCTTTCAATAAATTGTGTTGATTTTGTCTTTTGAATTGTTTGTCTGAAGTCAAGTAGCTAGAACTGTTACTTATAGTTTGAATGATACAGTCTGGTTATAATGTTTGGAGGAGGCATCACAGGTAAGAGCACCATTTGTTGTGTTCCATCCACAACAAATTCATGTGTGTGTATTTATTTATCTACTATTTCTTGAATTATTACTGTCAGTCCAAAACAAGAGATTTTGTTTTGGTAACGTTTCTTTCAAAACAAAGATGCCAACTGGGGTGGCAGCTGGGGTGGCAAGGCTATTGTTTAGGGTGGCAGTTGCCACCCCATGCCACCCTGGTAGATCCGTCCCTGACGGGAATCAAGTGATTTGATATTAGAAATACATTTCTTTTTCATCTCTTGTGCAATGTGCTCCACAATCTGGGCACATGAATGATCGGATCTGTGAGCAGGGCCGACTGTCGCACCATTCATCTCATTAAGTTGCATAATGGGTTTCAATTTTGTATAAGGCAACCTTTCTTTAGCGACAGTATAGGCTGCCCTGAACGAACTAGCTGTCTCATTAAACAGGCTGGAGCTGAGTTCTGCAACTTTCTTCGGAAGCACTTGTTTTAGTTTGAGCTCCGCTATTTCAACAGCTCGTTTATGAGCAATAGAGTCGCGGTGTATGTCAATTTTTTTCCGCAACTGCTTCTGCACAGGGCTACTCACAGTCCCATTGATCCAGGCATCCGCCAAATGCGTTCCATATTTTTTCTCCGAAAGTAAGAGTCTTGGCTTCCTTACAGACGAGGCATCCAAGACCACCAGGGTCGGCTCTAGAACAACTTGAATGGGGGGGAAATCATTTACCAAGGGGGGGGCACACACTGCCGTCAACAACCAACACACAAACACCAACGCAACTTCAATTAAAAAAAACATGCTGTAAAGTCTATTGTCTTTCACACACATTGCAGGGGTGTAGTGCTATTGTATAGTGCACCTATGACTTGTGCATACATGCACGGTTGTGGCACGACCACCAAAACAGAAACATATAAGGACAGAGGGTGTCGTTTTCTCATACTGATATTCTGCACAAACTGTGCTGTTGTATTTGCTGTAAAGTGTCTTTACTGTAGGTTATTTTTGTATTATACTGTAGGCCTATATACAGCACTTTGGCTCGACCAAAAATCGTTGAAAAATGTGCTATATAAATAAAACTTGATTTGATTTGATATGGACATAGGCCATCATATAAAAAGTGTGCAAATGTATTTAGTATCCTATCCATGTGAACATGTTTTAGGTGAGGGTGGACCTAACCTCCTCTAGGAGGGTCTGGGGGCATGCTCCCCCGGGAAGATTATTTTTAAAATATTTAAGTTAAATGCATCAATCTGGTGCACTTTGAGAGCAAAGTGAAGAGATCTATGGATAGCCTACATCTCTCAGCATCCATATGAAACAGAACTGTAAACAGATTTACTTTTTCTTTATGGATATTTCACTAATCATTCCCCTTTTAAACTGTATTCTTGTGTTACTGTCCTATAGTATTTCATACCCGTTTTTCATTTATTCTCTTTTTAATAACTATAATGATCATATAAAGGTATTCCTCGAAAATACTTGTTTACATAAATGGTGACCAAACCGTTTGAGACCCACTGAGATAACTTACACTAAAGTGAACTATCTAAACACTGAGAGAGTCCTTACCTCACTGAGCTGACGTTATAAGATCCTCTCAGTCTGACAGGAGAGGACTGTCCTCCACCTTGGTGTAGAAACAGCCCTTTATATCCGTTAGCATAGCTAGCTAACCAGATGCTAACCACAACATTCCACGTTACCGCTCGCGCACTCACAAAATGCGCTCGTGCCACACACACACAGAGCTTGAATGAAACACAGAGACCCATGTACTTGTACTGTACTGTATATCATATTATTTTTGTTGGCTTTACTGTATAATCAGTGTAACAGATTAACAGACCGCCACTGGGCTTTCATCTAAACACTCAGCCACGTAATGATAACAAAAAAAAGGTCGGGGGTCATTGGTCAAGCAACACACCAATCAGAGAGCAGCAGTGAGCACACCTCAGGCTGTGTTTTATATTTGTATTATTTATTTCTTATGTATTTCACACAAAAAACCTTTAGTGGAAACGTTTTCACTTAGCCTATATGATAAAAAAAAGAAAAAATCGGCAAAGTGACAAGGCTTGCCCACCCTGCGTTGGGGGGGCACAGTGACTCATTTGGGGGGGCATGGCCCGCGAATGACCCCCCATGACGCCGACCCTGAAGACCACCCTCCTTTGAAAACAGCCAGGTGTTTCTTTCTTTCCAGGATCTCCCCTGATTGTGTCCCCAGTTAAGTGGCAGTCCTTCTGTAGCAGTACCTCCTGCCTCCTCATGCCGCTCCGCTTCGGAACTTTCTTCGTGTGTGCAGGTGGTCCCACATTCAACAGCATCAGGTCCGCTAGCAAAGACAGCATCCTCCGTAGCTGCAAGGTTAGTGCTATCTGTCACGCTAGCAGGTGCATTTTGGTTGTCAAAAGCTGTTTTTTGTTCCTTTGTGAGAAAACCAAAACTAGCCAGGCTTGTAGACCGCGTCGGCAGCAGTGGCCTTTTTTTGGGCGGCATAGTACTCGTCTGCTAGCCTACGGTACTCGTAGTATGTGTGTATCTTGTAAATATATTTGAATGTATGTTGATATCACGGTTCATTCTTCGGGCGCGCGCAGCACGTTCACAGCCTCACAGGCATAGATTACGCAATATTTTATTGCGCACTTTAGAGGTGAAGTGCAGGCATATTGTCATTCAAGAGAGAATACGATGCGTAGTTCTTTTGGAAAACATTGTTTTGTTTGCCTATTTACCTCGTTAACGTAAATAATACTCATTACATTGAAAAATGCATTATTTGTAATCAAAATAATGGTTGTTGGTAATGTATATTAGCGACCCCCACAGATGTTTGATTTCATTGGGTCCGTGGGAGCTCAGGCACCTGCAAACCAAGGGAGCCAACACATCAGACTTGGCTAAGCACCCGCCGACCGGCATCCAGAGCTGTTTAAAGAATTTAAAGACAGACAGGTTAGAGAATGTGATAGATAACATAATTACATCATGCTCAAGCCCATGCCCTCAAATCTAAGTCAAACAAGTGTAATTTATTTTGTGACAAACGAACGTTTTCGTAGTTTGACGAGGCAATTATTTGGCAATGATAACTGTCTAATATGGCTATCTTTTTAGCTAACTTACCAATGTGGCTAACATCTGCAATATACATTTTGTCAATAATTATTTATATTACTGTACTATTACATGTTAATAAAATTAAAAAATTATATTTTATAAAACAAAAAAGTTGTTTGACATGATGCTTAATTTGATTTAATACGAATTATTGTCATTTATTTTGTTTATTGTTCTCATTGTTTAAAAGTTTGTGTTATGGTTATGGTTCTGGTGTGAAATAAAGCACAATAATTACATTTAAGACTGTTTTCCTTTTTTTAAGAAAAGTATCGAATCGGAATCGCAATTCTTGACTTGGTATCGGTATCGAAACCAAAATGTTGGTATCGTGACAACACTAATTACTATATATGTAATGGAAATATAGAATAGATTCTGTGATGACAGTTTCTTTGGGAGCTGTCCTAAACTCCCACAAGCCTGGACGTTACTTTTACTCCCCTATGATGATAATCTTGATTTTCCGTCACACAATTTGGTTGCTATTGAGGTGAAACAGTGCCACTTTGCATGCTGTCACTGATGACTAGTCAAATCAGCTTTTTCCCTTCCATTCAAAAGCAGTCAGTAGCTGCTCCACAAAAACACCCTGTCTGCACATTGTGACACCTCTGTCTCAAGATACTGTATTTGTCTTCAATAAAAAACGCCGCCCCTTTCCTTGGTTGAGGGGTTTGTATTAAAGCTCAACATATCCACAAATGCTATGTGGGCTATTCAAGAGCAAATCTTCATCATCTTTGAAATATCAGTACATGTCAATACCATATAGTCACCAATATGCCAGTGCATGAAAACAACTAAGAAAGTAATCATTATTTCTTGAGGTTTTGAATTCCCTTGAGACCATGTTTTATCAAATGAGCATTTGGTCGTTAGTAGAGATGCACCTTGGTGTGATCCCTTTCTAAGATGGTCTCTATAGTTTAAAAATAACAGAATATTTTGTTTATTTGTGATGATGCAGGTGTGTGAATTTCACAAAGCTCTGTACTGTTATAAACATGTTTTTTAATGTCGCTGTTTCATAAAAAGAGAATATGCATTCTGAATGTAAAAATATATTATACTGCAAAGTGAAAGAAACAAGAGAAAGGTTGAGAAAGTTGGATAGAAAACCCATGACTGTTCTCCTTCACAGTTCCCTCCATACCTCCTGTGTTCTTGTGAATTAACTTTCAAGGGCAAAGAGTTTCGGCAAATATTTCATTTCCCAAGATGGCCATCACTCAAGCTATCACTTGAACAACTCAAATCTGTCTTTTGTGAAGGAATAAGGGGAAAAGATAGAGGGTATATAGCAAGTTGAAGATGACTGAGATTACTTTGTGGTATTTTTTCAGTGTCAATATCTGAAGCCAGAAGTAGAAAAAGTTATTGGATTCCTCAATATGTCTCTGTTATCAGTGGACAATACATATAAGAGATATCTCTTTACTATATTGAAAGACATTTTAATTGTAATTATTAACTATTAAAACGACACAGTTGCACATCATTATAAATGCTTCACTAAAGCTAATTAGGATGAATTTGACTTATTTTAAGGATAAAAAGAAAACTGCTTGTGACATTGTGTTAAATGTTATTTTTTGCTTTCTTCAAAAGTATCTATTTTTAATGTATTGGGTCTTTCTCTGTTAGTTTGCCCGTTAATCATTTGATGGTTTGAGCAACATGGCAGTTACCCAGCAGCGATGTAAATTGGGCTTCAAAGACTAGGTTTATTTTTAAAATCAGAGAGCTTGCGGTTCTTATTCAGGTTGATTATGTCGACATACAAAGGCTTGATGGAGAGAATTAAAGAACAAGCGTCAGCGTGTGAAATCAATGCATTCCATTTCCTTTACACATTTTCGATTCTTTGTGCTTAAAGGAAACATCTTGATGGGCCTCATCATGGTGCTTTGAAGAGTAATAGTCTGTTTTCATAAAGCATATCGTCAAACTGATAACAGTCTCAGCATTTTCTCTGCTGAATTAGGTATGTTGACAACAAACGAGTAAAACAAAAAAGACGGCGTGCTCTGCATTTAAAATGGGAGGCCATTCAAACATTTATCATACCCGTCGGTAATTCCCCCTTCTCCCTCCACCTTGTTTGACTATTAACTGATTCTTTGTATATTTTAGGGAAGACAACAAAGTTGGTTTCTAAAGTGCATGTGTCCATGGGGGGGTGATGTTGAGGACAAGGATCTAGAGGTCAACGTCTTACCGGGTGCTGCTTTCACCACGTCGAAACAAGAGGCAAAAGGTCGTATTACCCCCACCAGGATATGAAAAGAGAAAACAGTGCATTAGCCAGCTTTTGTTCCCCCAGCTTACAAGGGCTGCTCCCACTGGTGCTGCTGCTTCTTTGTCCCCAGGGTCTCAACGGGTCACAGGCCTTCAGGGTAGAAAGGACAGGGGGTTGTCATACTGCTTTCCAAAGGTCGGTGCCTTCGTCTGTCAGACCCCTAAGCCATCAATGGGAAACAACTGTTGCTCCGTTATCGCAATACAGAGATATTAAAGCTATTCATCTCGATGCCCTGCCGCTGCTGAGACAGCTCGGAGGGGCTCTGATGCATGCTTAATACACTAATCACGCTCTCTAGAACCCCTCCTTGCTCCCCTAATCTCTTTCTGTCTCTGGGTCTCTCTTTCTCATAACTTTGATAACGCATGCCATGCAAACATAAATTGACATGGAGTACACTCAGAAAATACTGACATCCCCTGCACAAATACATCACTGTGCGCTGTCTTCTGCTCGGAGCCGGCTGGCAGTGTGGTGCCTTCAGGGGACTTGTTTATTTTTCCAATGCAGACAGCTTACTTTGAGGGCTATTTCTGTCTGAAGCCAAGGTCCCATTTTACACCTTCTTCTGGGTGTCCATTTGGTGCCAGCATATCAAATTAGGATAAGAATGTGCACGCTCGTGGGTGCTGGTACCCAGAATGATCCAACAGAGCTGCTGATGTCGCAGACATGATATTATTATGTATGCCTGGATATTTTCAGAAGTGGTTATTGTGAAGATAAACTTCTGTTGTTGCAATGTTGAGGTAGAATGAAGGAGTCTGGAACGTCGTTTAGCCAAAGCACTGAGAGTTTTATTGAACACAGTACATTAATACGGCCGGGGAGATCACTTAGTTTCACACTGTCCCGTGCTCCACCATCATGATCTCTGCCCCAGAATAGACCCAACACGCCTCAACATGAGGAGAGGCGGGCTAACAGAAGCCCGCGTTTACCTAATCAATAGCAAAATGGGAGACAATAATCTCCTTGTCTCAAAGAGATGCAGCCAGGTCTCAACCCTCCCCCACGGATATAGGAGAAGCGTTTGACCTGTGACCTCAACTTACAGAGGAGTCTTTGAGTGATACTACAAGCAGATGTTTGCAGTATCACAGATTCTAAGAAACTATAAGAAGCTCTATAAACAGATCAGATTAAAATATTCTCTTACAGTTATCATTTTTTTTTTTTTGCTTAATTGTTGGTCATCAACATTTTATCAGTTTTATTTGATATTCCGTTTGCAGTAGTAGCGGGAAAAAGAAAAGCATTCTCAGAGTTGAGCGGCAGGAACAAAGCAATCTTTAGCATTTTATTTGGAAAAAGTTGATGAATTCAATCAATCAATCAATGTTTATTTATATAGCCCAATATCACAAATGTTACATTTGTCTCAGTGGACTTCACAGTTTGTACAGAATATCAGTATGACAATACGACACCCTCTGTCCTTAGACCCTCACATCGTACAAGGAAAAACTTCTGGAGAAAACCCACAGTTTAAAGGGGAACATGGGAGAAACCTCAGGGAGAGCAACAGAGGAGGGATCCCTCTCCCAGGATGGACAGACGTGCAATAGATGCCGTGTGTAAATTGAAAAGATAATACATTTGCAACATAGGTAGTCCAAATGTTTGGAAATGCATATGTGTATAATAGGAAGATGAATCAACAAGGATATCCATCCAGGACCTATGATCCAGGACCACAGCCACGACTCAAGATCCAGGGCTCGCGATCCAGGACACAGGACCGCAGGATCATCCATGACTCCGGATCCCAGCGTATATAGACACCAAAAAGAAAGAAATTTGGGGAAGCTGGGTTAATCGGAACATGAGAGTACACAGGTATAGACAGAGAGAAGGAAGAAGTAAGATGTCCCCCGACAAACTAAGCCTATCAGCAAAACTAGGGGCTGAATCTAATCAGCCCTAACTATAAGCTTTATCAAAAAGGAAGGTCTTAAGCGCACTCTTAAAAACGGATAGGCTGTCTGCCGCCCGAACACAAACTGGAAGCTGATTCCACAAATGTGGAGCTTGATAAGAAAAGGCTCTGGCTCCCATTGTACTTTTAGAGACTCTAGGAACAACCAACAACCCTGCATTCTTGGAACGCAATGCCCTAGTTGGACAGTAGGGTATAATGAGGTCTTTAAGGTAAGATGGCGCCTGCCCATTAAGGGCTTTGTAGGCGAGAAGAAGAATTTTAAATTCTATCCTGTGTTCTATAGGGAGCCAGTGTAAGGCAGCCAGAACAGGAGTAATGTGGTCCCTTTTCCTAACTCTGGTTAGTACACGAGCTGCAGCATTTTGAATCAGCTGAAGCGACTTGACTGACTTCTTGGTACACCCTGATAATAAGGAGTTACAATAATCCAGCCTTGAAGTAACAAATGCATGGACTAGTTTCTCTGCATTGTTTTGAGGCAAGATATGCCTGATTTTTGCAATGTTACGTAGATGGAAGTTCAAACCGGAGAGACGTGATGTATGGAATACATATTTATTGTTACACGTCATATGAATGAAATGATTGTCATGATAATACAACAGGAGAATGGAATGGTGTTTGGCGATTAGGCCCCGGTTTGCAGGATAATCATTCAGGAGGGAAAGAACCGCTCCGATGAAATCCCCAAAACCAGTGAAGTATAGAATACTGAGATGAACTGAGTTTCTTACCTTGTAGCGTGACTGTGGTGATCTGGGGATGAAATAATAGATTAACATATGTATGCGGCATGAGGCCGGAATCACTGCCGGAGCTTACAGGTCATGCTGAGACTCTGACGGCCGAAATCAGTGCCGGTCTTATCTGAAAACGACCTGAGGGTCGCCTGCCTGGCTAGCGGGGCTTGACTACGCCGCCACGAAGGTCGAACATCCTGCCGAAGCAGGGATCTTGTTTTTTAACAGAGACCGAAGTCTATGGTGGCCCACAGTCCACGAGACCGAAGTCTACGGGGACCCACAGTCCACAAGACCGAAGTCTACAGGGACCCGCAGTCCACAAGACCGAAGTCTACGGGGACACACGGTCCACAACCTGACGTCGCAGGCTATACATTTTACACAGACACATTTGAGCACGGGCCTGGGATTAGATACTTGCGTGCAGGAGGATGTAGCCCGTGACATGTAGATGCAACGTGAGACGAGACATTATTCCCTGTGGGCGGGGGCCCGCGGACTAGGACAGGAATGCAGTGTGAAATCCGATACCATAATGATACATGTAAACGTGTTATGAACCACCACCAGTTATATGCATAAATACCATAGTTAGGGTCTGAGAGATCTTTGGGAAGCCAGTACAGCACTGATGTCCGGGCAAATGTAGGTTGTAAAGGCGGAGGTGGACCACCGTCCTTGTGGGCTGACTGCGGTGATCAGTGAGAGAGTTCTTTGGATGGCCGCACGGCGCTGATGTCCGGGCGAATGTAGTATGTGAAGGCAGAGGAGACCACCGTCCGGTTGTTGTAGGGATGAGGAATAATTACCTTGATTGCGGCAGGGTTCTGCACCTATCCTGAACGAAGCCCTGAAATGCTATTAAGACACCACCACCAGTTATATGCATGTTTACCATAGGTAAACTGGAGAGATCTTGGATTGCCGGCACAAGCCGATGTCCGGGCGAAGAGGGAGATGTAGACAATGTAATTCAGCGGTTAGCTTGAGTACGATAATGCATGAATATCATACCCTGGCTTATCATAAGCCATGTGAGCATGAAACCAAATATAAATGAAGTGCAATATGCGCAGCATAAAATGATGTATGCTTAGGTAAATACTGAAACATGACCCATGATATAGGACTAGCTTAATTAGCAGTTTAATTACGCCACGGTGAGACATAGATGCTGATGTGCTTGATTGGGTGATTACACTGTCTTCTATCATCTTACATGAACTTCTCTTTCTCCCTGAAACCCCCCCCCCCCCCCCCCCCAAAACCACGGATGGGGCAGCATCCGTGACTGTGTTGGAGCTTGAAACTGCGTTACTTACTGAGCATTGTAACGGATAGTAGTTACCCGAACTGCATTAGTAATGCGTTGCGTTACTTCGTACAGCAAAGTAATACGTGTACTGAAACTCCATACTGTAACACGTTACACCCAACACTGCCTGGAACTCACCTTACCCTGAACTAAAGGCAGCGATGCATATGACGAACGTCTCGTGAATTTGTTGTAAACTGCCTCTTGCCAGCGCTACCCTGACGCCTGTTTTAGAGGTGAGGCGCAGGGAAAGGAGGCGAGAGCCTGGGCTGTGCAATGAACCTGCTAGCCGCCTATGACGCACTTAGTGTCCAGTACTGGCTACTGAGCCGGGAGGAGAAGTAGCTTCAATGGGATGTAGCTTAAGCCCTGCCTGCCTGCAGGAGAGGTTGTGGTTGAAGCCAGAATGGGTAAAGCTTCGCATGCGATGAGGGCCCGTTCCACGTGAAGGCCGGAAGCGCCGCGATTGAGCGGCCCTGATGCCGGTGACGCCCTCTCGAGAGACTGAAGGCGTGCGTCAATTGTTTGCGTGAAGTAGCCCATTCCATTAGCCGGAGGAACTTCCGTGGAGCCCGATATCCTTATCCTTCCTCCCGCGTCCGGGTTGGCCGGCTGGAACCGCTAGCCAACTGGGGAACGCCGCCTGTAGCTTAATCCTCGAGACTGCGGAGCTGATGAATGTATGCCTGGAGCTGGGACGAAGCCCTGCTGCCGTTGCGTGTGGTCACCTGAAATGACAACTGACGGGAAGGAAGAGCAGGCATTTAAGGAATTTAACATGTGCAGCAATTGGCTGCTGAGGGGTGACGCCCACGCGTTTAATGAGGGGGGAGAGAGCAATAGAGTGACGTGTAAGTGACTCATTGTTAGGTCTTCCTTATTGAACTTGTGCTAAAGCTTTCATTAGGCGGTCCTTGAAATTGATTTTATGTGGGCGTTAAAGGGAAATGGAAACACTTTTCAAACTGCTTTCCATGCGACAATATTCCCATTAGGAAATGTATTTATCTAGTCTATTTCCAATGTAAACGATCGAGATACGCAAATTTATTTTTTGAAATACGCGCCTAATGACCTTGGGCGCTTCCATCGATCCGGGACTTTCCCAGTGACGTCACTGTGTGGGTACGGCTTCCTGGGCCAAAGCTCAATACAGCTGCAAACAACATGGCGTGCAATGCACCAGTGGTTTCCAACAAAAGAAAACGGTCGTCGTCAGGAGCGTATTGTACCCTCCCCGGCCAGACCGAAGGATGTACCCGGTTGCTCGCTCACCAAGATTCGCGGAGGGATTGGGACCCCGACTCTGAGCGTCAAGCCGGGAGGCATTCACCTGGGCAGCCGCATTTCCCGGCGCAGCCCCGTGGGAAGTCTCGCTGGAAAGGAAGGTAAAGCGGATAAGAGCAAACCGGCGGGCAAATCATCCTCAGCCTCGTCTAAAACGGCCAACGCAGTGAAAAGCACCAGGGGTCGGTGTAAGGTTTCGGACGCCAGCACAGGCTCCGACGATTTATCTAAGGACTCCGGCTGTGCCACCGGGAAGCTCTCCCCGACCGACAGTAGCTCCGAGCTCTCGGACTGCGACTCCGAGGAAAACAAGCTCTCAGCGGACGCTGTGAGTAGCGACGCCGAGTCGAGAAGCAGCCGAGGCGGGGGGCTAGACGGAGACAAGCCGCTCAGGGATGGCGTGTTGGCAGAAAGAGCTAGCCAACATGCCACCGCCAGGACCACCTGCTTCTCCTCGGAGAGGGACTACAAGGACCGGCTCTCCCTGGCCGTGGAGACAGGGGAAGGGAGCATAGCCCCAGGCGAGGAGTGCTCGGTCACCTCGTTTGACAGCAGGGTGCCCCCCAGCGCATCCCTGGCTTTCTCAGACCTCACAGAGGAGTTTATGGACGGCATGCATGAGGAGTTTGTACGGGAAATAGAAGATCTGAGAATGATTACCTCAAGGTAAGTCCAATATATTCGACTAAGTGTCAACTATGATTGTGACTAAATGTCCCATGGGTTTTTCAAATGACAAACATAAACAAAAGGCCTAACCGGCCTATTTTAGAATTTGGTTTCTTTCATTGTAATGTTGCTTTTTGGCCTATATGCTAAAACTATTTATCATGAGCATGGTGTAATATAAAGTCAGTTGAGTTCAGTTTGTTCACTATGATTTGCTTCCTAGAGTGTAGAAATGCCTTTGGACTCCATCCAATGCTACTCACTAGGGATGATGATGTTATGATTAGAGAGCATGCAACACAGACATATGAAACACATGAGCAAAACATGTAGCCTTGCAGCCTCCACATCAATGTCATCTCCCGACGAATAGTCAAATTCATCGTTCAAAACGTCGATCTCATTGCAAAATTCCTCCATCGCTGCAATATCTGCCACGTTGTGTTGACTTCCGGTATGGATACCCGGAGCGAGGACCCACACAGTGACGTCACCATTTGGGACTCCCCTAATGGCAGTGGCCTGGTCCCGGAATTCCCCACCCGGCCGGCGGATAAATAATTTTCTTTTGGCGAGTAATATCATATACAATAAATATTACGATCAATATCCATTGTAAAATGAATAAACTACCGGAATATTATAGCTGTAATGGTGTTTCCTTTCCCCTTTTTAAAGGATAAATCCTGATCAAATATAACACCAAGATTCCTTACAGTCTCACTGGAGGCCAAATTAATGCCATCCATAGTTAGTATATCTTTAGATAATTTGTTTCGTAGATTCTTCGGGCCAAGTACAATAACTTCAGTTTTGGTCGTGTTTAACATCAAAAAATTTAAGGTCATCCATGTTTTTAAGTCCTTGAGGCAGTCTTGCATTTTATTTAGATGATTATCAATTTGAATTAATTATCAACAATTAAATTATCAACATTTGATCAGACTGATATCTGATATTAACAGATCACTTTAACTCAAGTTGTATACATAAAAAAATAGGTAAAACAATATGTATCATTATGTTTTTTAAAAGCATAATCTGAATGTTAGATTAGATTTCTCTTAAATGTGTCTAAAAACATGCATATTGATTTTGAAATGAGCAAATCAAATGGCTCTAATCTATAATTAATATATTAAATACTTTATTGTGTAGGGTAGTACCGAAACACCTTCCAAACTCATTAGAACTAGCTCAATGCATGTTTACACACAAACTGTCATGAGAGATAGTAATGGCAAAGGAAAGTACCTTTACTATGAAGTAAAGGTACTTTCCTAAACATCTCTGTTGTATTCGATTGCACTGAAGCTCACTATGCAGCGAACTGTAGGTTGACTGATCAATTACTGTGGTAATGTTCATTTGAAGCTGTTCACAGCCGCTGGTATGAATCAATAGCTTTTAATGACGATGGGGACTATGTATTCTCCGTTATTATTGTCAGTGATCTTTTTCGAACAAAGAATCTGACAAACTAATTCCTGTTCTATAGCAGTTTACTGCTATAACTTATGACTTCCAGTCATTTTAACACGTTTAATGTAGTCTAATTTGAAAACAATAGCAGGCCTTCTCTTTTGCTATTTCTAACTTGTCACTTTCTAACTTTATCTGTTGAACACTTTTCTATAGAATATTTGCTAATTATAAATGGCAGAACACTTACACAATCAATTCCATTAAAATGTGTATTTTTGTTTCTTGTACTGTATTTTCAAAGCTTTATTCCATGGATATAAAATGTAATTGTCTTTGGTTCCCTCCCATACCACAAGCTTCAATGACCCTCTACCATGCACATTTTTTTATTTTATTCTAACTGCGTATGTTTTCCGACATCAAAATGTGTGGCACCCATTTAGAGGAAATTGCTTTTTTGCTAAAAAGCCATTCGATCCTGGGGTCAAGGAAAATCCCCCGGGAATAAAAGTTTTAACAAAACATTTTATGTGGATACGTTTTTGCTTTGCTAAACTTCAATGTTGACTGACTGTAGATGAATAGCTTTAGCCTGTCAGAACATCACTATCTAACAGTTGTTTCTTGGCAGCATTTCATGTAAACATCACAAAGGAGCTTTCCGTTTATTCCTCCATCCGGTGTGCTTTAAACCAAGGTTAGCAGTGGTTTTTTATTTACCATAACAAACTGCAAATCTCGTATTTGAATAGTTTTTCATTGTTTGTATGTGATCAACATGTGCACAATTGTTAAAGGAAATGTAAAAAAGTGACATTGTGATCTTGACGTGCATCCAATGTGTGCGGAGCACACGGCTGCGGTAGTGCTTGTCTTGTTTTATTTTTTAAATGCAAAATCACTTTACAACTTAACAATTAATATCTATATTACCAACAAAATAACCTTCAACTTGGCACTGTAGTCTTCTCCACACAGATCATCTTCTTCACTTCACTACTTGTTTTTTACCCTAAACCAATTAACTAAGTCCTTCTGATGAATGAATACATATTTAATTATTTGTCTTAGTGCCTGTCGGCACATAACGCAAACAGACACAGGCCTGCTCTAGTGAAAAGATCACTACACATATATGCATAAAGGGAGAAGGGTCCCTATTAATAGAGTCAGAACTAAACATGGTAAAGCAGCGTTCAGTTATTATGCTCCAAATATCTGGAACAAACTCCCAGAAACCTGCAGGTCCGCTGCAACTCTGACTACTTTTAAATCCAGGCTGAAGACTTTTCTTTTTGTCGCTGCTTTTAATTGAACTATTCACATCTTAAACTGCACTGTAACTTTTATCCATGTATTTTTTCTTTTAATGTTTCTTTTATTATCTTTTCTTTTTAATGACTGATTTTAAATGCCATTTTCTTAATGTCTTTCGTTTTTTGTAAAGCACTTTGAATTGCCTTGTGTTGAAAGGTGCTATATAAATAAACTAGCCTTGTCTAATAATGATAATTTGTCATTATTAGTTGATGCATGTTGGTTTAATAAAAAAATCCTCTCAGAATGTTGGATCTAAAAGGCACAACGTGATTCTCCTTACATAGTTGTTATTTATTTATATCATATTTTCTATATGATATTTATAGAAAACCATTTTATTTGTCCGTCAGTATCATTTCAATTCAGTCACAGTGAGAAAAGATGGCGACAGATCAAGGCTAAAAGGTGATCTGTACTGAATGACTCTTCCAGGCAGTGAAATTATGTGAAATTTCAAATCGAAACCATGACAGCCATCTATAGCTCTCTTTAAGAGTTTTTCCTTGTACAATGCAAGTGTCTAAGAACGCTAAGGATGCTACACACACTGTAAAGCCCCCTGAGACAAATGTGTAATTTGTGATATTGGGCTATATAAATATAATTTGATTGATTCATAGTTTGCTATTTGAAAACAACATGTTTTTTCAGGATGTCCATTTGCATGCCAGTGATGATTCTCTCTTAAGTATTCTGCTGTGATTTAAAGTCCCCTTTTTTTAGTCTTGGCTCAGTATGCTTTAAACCTCAGCTGAGGTGGTACTGCATAAAGTACCAGGTACTATCCATAAGGAAAACCAAAAAAGAGCAGGAGTAGAGCGGTACCAGGCGATTGGAAACATTGCACAACATATTTCAAAGGGAGGGAACTGAATGTACTAATGATAGGGCCTCTTTATTCTTATTGAGTGAGGTTCAAGGTCACCCACTGAGGCTGCCATATAGCCATAACATATTTCCACCTGCTCAAACTGTCTCATCATAACCGTCGAACCTCAACAGAATATTACCTTCGTGCCCTCTGGCTCAGCCCACTTATCCAGAACTTCAGGTCGGATGTCATAAGAAAAAGCTATCTTAGATTCATAGTCAGAACCTCCCTCCATTCTATGTCCTATTGTTACAATGATTATGTCACCCTTTGAATAAGACCCATACCTTCTGACTAAACTGAATGACTATATAGCTTTAACCAGAAATGACGGTTCCCTACAAACAGCAGGTTAAACAGATCTGTAGAAAGTACCCCTAGTAACACGAGCAATTTATTTTCCAAAAATGCTCCCAAATCCTTTAATACCTCCAGCAATCAATTTGACTTTTCTCCTTCAACATACATCATAGGGATGGGAATCCCCAGAGGCCGAATGATATGATAAAAATGAAGATACTTAAGTCACAAATACAAAATGATTGCGAGTCTAATCATTTATAGTACGTTTCACTAAATGAAGCCTGTACATCATATTGTAGCTCAATGGAAGGACCAATTAATTGTTGTCCTTCAACAAGAAAATTGCGAGTTTTTTTTATCAATGTGGAAATACTTATTCCTAATCAAATTAGCACGGGCTAAACCGATTGCTAAACCCATGAATGCAAGAAAATGATTACCAATGGAAATGCCATTGAGAAGATATCTTTTTATTGTAGTATTTACTGTTACTTGTATGCAAATGTTTTGTGTTACAATTTGGTATACTGTACAAGTGACTGTCTACATAAGTACGTCTTCTTCTTACTAATTGTATTAAGTTAAGATGGTCTGAACAAATAATCCATTCCTGAAACAATCAAACGGGCAGGTGGCATGGTTCAAAGTGAAAGAACACTAAGTAAAGTATTTGCCGGTGAAGCGAGCTGGAAACTCTAAATTGTGTTTGTCTAAGTGTGTTTGCCTTGTGATAGACTGAAGATCCGTCAAGGTTGTACCCTGCCTCTCACCCATTGCATGCTGGGATAGGCACCAACCCCCTGTGTCATTGAACAAAATAAGTGGATATAGAGATGGATGGATGGATATAGTCGATACAACAGTCACATCCGTCCGTCTGTCCCTCTTTCTCTTTCCTTCTCTCTATTCAGAGTTTTTCAGAATGATCATTGTCGCGGTGCTGCTGTTCTGTCGCAAGGGTCCTAAACTCTGAAACACCGTCAGTTCACAGGGGACCTAGTCCTTTTCCCTGAGCTTTAGTTTCAGTCATCAAGGCCCTATCCCTCATGGCTGCCGTCTCAGGGGAAAAGCCCAGACAAAGTGGCATCTGTGGAATTACAGGAAATCAAGAGTAACAAGATAACTTTGAAGAAATAAGAGCTGCTGCCTCAGTCGTTGCAATAGTAATTATGTAATTCATTACGCAGTGTACACTACATTTGTCAAGGACTATACTTAATAGTAAATCACACAAAATGTAACCAATGAATAATCAATATCATAGTGACAATGATAATTAACCGCCCCCCACCTAACCCATGCATGTTATTGTTTGAAACTTTTTTATTTTCAAGTCATTTTCAATCATTAGGGTCACAGTGCATTCAAATACAACGTTGATATTTGAATATGTGTTTTCACCAGTTTTCTGCCTTCACGTAGTAACAACTAAACTCTTGTAGAATTTCATTATTCTTCATATCCAGACTTCTGTCTGAGGTGATAGCCCTTCACAATTCAGAGGGTTCAATCATTATGTCTCCTTAACTGGAAACGTATTGTACGTATTGCCTAAGTTTGTACCGGCTAAATATTGTTTGTGTTAGCTGCTGTTGCGCCCAGAGCTATACAGTAGATGATGACAGATATTTTTATAAACTCTTTTCTTCCCTGGCCTGCAGCACACTGGCTAGCAAAAATCTTCAGCTCACCTGAGACCAATGGCAAGGTCACTGGCGATCAAAACGCCACCTGCTTCACTTGGGAGTGGGGTCATGCCTCTGGCTGGCAAATGGCTTAGAATTGCTTTGGTTTGAACATTTTTGTCACCACCCGCTTTTAAGAAATTCAGTATCCAAGTAGGTCTAAGAAGTTATTAAATGTGGTGATGCAGTTTCAAATTAAGGAGCACTACTGTTAGCAGGTATATTTTCAGCTTCTCACTATTTCTGTGTTCAGCGGGTGATTCGAGTTCACTGACTGAAAGCTGTAGCGTCAATGGTTTTTCAGAAGTAGGTGGGACACATTGTTCACCAGATGTAGCATGTGATGGCGGTATTGCTTTATCTTCCATGTTCAGTTACAGCTTATTTGTTTTTAAATACGTTGATGCTTGCCACTATTTTATTATATCATTCTATGTCATCCAAAGCCAGAAGAAAAACATAACATGTCCATCTTGAAAGTAGTTGATTGCCTGTTTTACATGTTATAATGCTCATTATGAATTCATGTGGATTAAGGAAATGTCTTATGTAGAAGAGCAGTTTGGGTTTTGTTGGTAAATTATCATAAACTTTGTTTATTGTTAGTCCATCATGCACATTTAGGGAATTAATTTTAATGATGAATTGAGTATCACAGCAAAACATTGCTTTTCTCTTTGGCAATCAACCAGTGTAAATTGAGGCACTCATTAAGACCAGCATTGTAATTGCTTGGTGGTGTTACACTTTGATTTACTCTCATCAATAAATAAATTACAATCACTGCTGTTTGATTATACTGTGTTCCCTATTCTCAAGTGATGAGATGAGGCTGTTAAGAAGTTAATTTATGATATACATGAACATGTAATCTAGGATAGATGAGTGTTCCTCACCCTCTGTATTCTAATGCTATATCCTATTACTGTGCAATATGGTCCTGTAGGAATCTGACTACATCTCAATATTTAAATGTGAAGCTCCTCATTTCTGACATCTTCCTCTCTTCCCCTTCCTGTCAGGCACTTTTACGTCACTTGCACAGATCACTATACATATTGTATTATCTCATCTGACACTGAAATACACCTATCTCTAATCTGGTAGTGTTTCTATGTGGAACACATCTGCTCAAATCATCAGTGTTTTAATCATGATTTAAAATAAATTCTGTCACTCAGAGATGTCTTGCTATTTACAATGCCAAGCCTCTTGGCAGATTTGATGACTCCAACAGTGAAATATAATAATTCTGAAAATGTTTAGCCCAGTGGTGTTTTGCAAAAGGCCATTTCAAGAACATAAAGAGCCAGAGGGAACATTTCTTGGATGCAGAGTTTATTTTGTGTTGTATCAATTTCTTATGGCATGCTGCTGTTACCCTTCTCTAGTGGTGCATAAAGCCACCCAAAACATTATTTTAGGAGCCAATCTCAAGGGTTTTTACCATTGAGTTGTCAGTCAACTGCAGTGGGATTGTACACTTTGCATCATTCCTTAATGTTAGAAGGGCGTGTAATCCGTCATAACTGGTGAAATAATGATATATGATGCAAAGCAGTATATGTCACATAGATACAGATGATGTTCTTTAAATGAAGCGCTGTCTGATTGTTCTAATGTGAATGTATGAAGAATTCATGACAAACAGTCCACCAGGCGCCAAATTAAGCTTTTCTTTACGAGAATATAGAATTGAATATTCTTATGTCATCTTCATATAACAAATAAATAAGCTTTCCAGGGAGAAACAATATGTCTAGATTTGCTTTTTAATCATCTTCGAGTCAAACCTCTTAAGCACATCTGTCATCTACTAATTAATGGAGATAGCTGCTCAATGTACTGCCGTTTAGTTATATACAGAATATTACTGTTTGTAATCGGAGGAAGACAGTCAATGCAAAAGAAACAATTAATTGTTCACTTTCTGGAGAAACCATTCTCTTTCCAATATATCAGGATTATTCAAACAACATTTCCCAACAGACCGAATATATTTTTTACCGATCAAAATGTTCTATTAAAATGATTTAGTTAAATGAGGATCTAGGGATTCTTTCAGCGGCTCTACACTTACTGAAGGCAATGCCCACAGCATTTAACTGATGGTATCAAGCTAGGCTAACTAAGTAATGTAATATTGATGAGGGACAATTACCCATAATGGCATGCAGCACTTTCTGGACATTGTCACCTATTAGCCATTTTAGAAACAAAGCCTGTACTGCAGTGCCGAGTAAAATCTAATAGCGGATGCAGCCACAGTCATTCTGTTGGTTAACAAATTAATAATATTTTCAAATGTTTCTCATGTTGAATATCAATAATGCACTATCATTAAGGATGCAGTGGTAGCAGCCAAAAGGAAATATACAGCCAACAAATACATAGATCTGTATGTTGCTTTTCCAACCACTCATCCTTCACCTGCAAAAGCAATGATACAAGGTCAAGGAAAGATGTTTAGCAGAAATCATAGTTAGAGAGTTAGAAAAGTACAGCAAACGTTCTGAAAGAAACTTATCAACCAGTAGGCAATTTAATCATTTATCTGACTGTCATATATATATATATTTGTATAAATATTTTATTCAACAAATAAATTGTAAATATCAATAACCCACAAAGCATAACTAACCAGACCAAAACAGCCACATATTAACATTTAATAAAGAGACAAATATATTTGATTTAGACTACTAACAATATATGTTATACTCCAGTAAAGTGTGTATATATATAATAGATCAAATGAAAAGTTACATGTACATAATGGGAAACAATATGCATGTATCTATTGTAGGTACATTGGGGCATTTAAATGCTTAAGGTAGAACAAAAGAAAACCAATACAATTGTGTTAGCAACTTTAAAATGAGCTTTATAATTGCATCGCCCAGCCCTACCAACACATATAGATTAAAGAGTTAGAGTAAGGTTAGATGCAGACAAAAAGAAAATTGAAGTTAAAGTAAACTACAGGTATATTCACATACATACAAGAAAATGTATAGGACTTGATTTTAGGTTTTCTTGTTCTTGTGGATAGTTTTGTAGTAATTATTTTATATAGCCCTGTTTTGAGCATATTTACAACTGAGCAACAGGAACAAATCCAAAATGTAATTCCTAAATGTTGATCCTACATTTCGTGGGTTGTGGTAAAAATACAATTATTAATACTGATCAATGTGCCGCTTAAACCGTTGTCAAAGAGCGATCATTCAACTTGACTTACAATCAGTTATTAAGACATGCATCCATTTATTCAGGGTCGCTGAATTTCCGTCCGCAGACGGTCACACTCCCAGTCAGGAAGCTGGCTGTTTTTAATCCTAATGAGGAGTATTACTTCACTGGACTGATAAGGCAGTAGTCTGTGACACTTCATTTTCAAGGCCCAAACCCTATCAAGGAACCATCAAGTGATAGGATAGCTGCAGGACTAGTAAGTGAATGTCTAATGAACTTATTATAAGGCCTTTCTGAGCTGGCTATCAAATCCCTTCTCTAGGCACCAATGCATCCTTCTGACCTGATTTGATTGCACCGTCACATTAATGAGCTCTGTGATGTCCCACATACAGGCTCACCTCGCTTCCCAGCTGCAGCCAACAGTAAAGGGGCATAAGGGGTGGGGGGTTGATTGTGTGTGAGACGGCAAGAGAGATACCACCGTTCTAATAGATTTACTACCAGTATAACCAGCACTTAAATGCCCCTACTGGTATTTAAAGGTTAATTTGTTTGTTTCTTTGATGAAATAGCTCTCCGTTAATATCTTATATCTCTGTTTGTCCAATAGATGTCCGATAAGTAGGCTAATGCTGAATCCTGTCAAGAATACATTCTGTTAGTGTGTGTCTGATCTTGCCGTGCTGATCGAATGAGGGAAGGGGAGAAAGCCAGAGTCAAAACACTTCATTTAGAGACACAGGACCTGCCCTCACTGCTTTGTGCAAACACATTGTGTGGAATCAGACCCCATTTGCTATCTATGGGTGTCATGTGTCTGTGCTGGTGGAAGAGAAGAAAAGAAAAGGATAATTTATTTTCATGCAAAATGAAATAATTTGCATAACACGCGTGAAACTCATTTGGAAGACTCCCCCCAAACTTTGCATGAAAACAACATTGGAAACAAGCAGACAAAAGAAGTTAGGAGTCAGTCGCTTACTGAATCAACCAGCAACTGTGAGGAATTGTAGATGGTATAACTTTAGGCAGTTACCTACTGTAAGGGAAAATTCTGCAGCAATGGAGAGTCAGGACTCAGAGAGACACGAGGAGAGTTGGAGCTTTGATGTCAAACAATTATGTTTATTACAAGTCAACGGCCGGAGAATTCACATCACAAGTCACAGCAGCAAAAGGTTCTGACTGCACGGGTGGGTTGTCATGTCAATTCTGTTCAGCCTCGCATCTTGTTGGTAGACCTTTTAACTAGTTTACAGAGAGTCAAATCCACATATTGGGGATGGGCGTAAACATTCTGCAGACACAGAAGATGTCTCTCACATCTGTGGAGCTTAGCGTAAAACCCCCTATGTCCGCTAGGTCAAGCCATAAAACTTATAGTATCAACATACGACTGCATTATCACATTCCTTACGGAAGATAAGGAGCAGGGCTGATCGTAAATGTCAACACACAGAAAATGTTAAATATCTTAAGAGTAAGGACTAATTATTCTTTGACACTTAGGAATAAAGAAGAAATATTCTCTAACACCTACCATCAGATATTGAGACTTTTCTCTCTGTTTTAAACCTTTGGGATTGACTTTTACCTATTGATTTAGTTGCTTGTTTAACACATCCTTGAGTATGGAGTATGTGACCGAAAGTATAACCAAAGGTCATCTCCTTAAGTTGATTGTGAAGGATACTGGTGGGAGATTTTGTTAGGATTACTGTCTCTGTGCGCATAAGCCCTGGGTTTAAACTCTCACTTTATCCTTCCACTGTTCTCTCTCTGAATGCCTGCACTGGCTGAAGTCAGAGAGGTTCACTGCACTGCCCCCTCCTGTATGGGAATGACTATGAATATAAATAGGTGAGCTCCTCAAGGTATTACAAGTCGTCCATGCTTGGCAGCTAGTTGAGAATGTCAATACCTACATAATACAGGAATTGTAATTTCCCTTAGTTTCTAAAGGTTACAATAGCTGAAGTTTTCACCTAGGGTTTAATGTATCTTTGGCAACATAATGTGTCACTAAGAGGGTCAAGGATACTGCACAATAATACCATAATCCATCCTTAATGTAACACTTAAATACATCTGGTATTTTACATATTCGAGGAGAAATGACTCCTTGGTACTCAGTTGGTGCTGACAATTAATGCCAGATATATTTTGACATGATGATAATCGTCTCTGTTTCGTTTCAAATGACTTTATAATTTGAATCTGTGGTTAAGGGAAATAAAGTATTCTTATTAGCCTCAGGGCGTGCTCTGGTAATCAATGAACAACTTGAACTGGAAATACTTTTCTATTTTTAAAAGCTTAGCTCTATGCATGTGCAGCAGCCAGGCATGTGAAGTGTGCAAATACAGAACATATTGCCTGCCATTTTATGGGTCAACATGCAACAAGCACAATAAGATTTCTGGAACTAACTCAAGGATCTGTAAGTGGACCACCAGCATACCTGGCAGGAAACCACTAAGCAAACATGAACAGAGGGCGCATTATCAGGGAGGAGACACATCTGGAAAGGTGAATAAAAGGATGCGGTTTAAGCAGAATCATAGCGATCTGGGATAGTGAAAAACAGCAAAGCTGGGTAACACGTAGGGCCTGATGCTGGGACTGTGTGACTCAATCCTCCCCTGAATTCAAAAATGTTGCTCCTTCCTGTGATCAGTCAGCCCGGGGCAAAACTGGCACTGCTGGACTGCGCCTGAGTGAGAGAGGGAGAGGGTGAGAAAAAGGAAAGGGGAGAGGAGAAAGATGTTGCTGTGTGTATGTGGGCTCTAGGCCATGATACCAAACTTCCTTTGAACCAAGCAGCTGCAGGACTGATATAATATTTAATGAAATAATTAGATAGACGGAGAATGCATTGGTAAGGGAGTGCACCTTTTTTATGCTGAAGATCTGGAAAAATGCGGTCCTAATAGACATGATTTGGCGAGGTGCCATCATCTCTCTCTTTCTCTTCCTCCCTTCTCTGTGTAATGGTTACAGCCCAACTCTGATATTAGAAATCTGTGCATTAATCCTTTTATTTATTTCTGTCTCATTGTCAGCAGCATTACAGAGACATCATTCAATTCAGTGGTTTTACATTCACAGATATATTATGGATGACTCAACTATTACATTTAAAAGTTGGTTCCATATGTCTAAAGTAAACATGATCAAATTACACCATGTTTATTTGAATGCTGGATTTTGCCAATAGGCTGAAGCTAAGATATTGCGGCATTAAATGCTTTATCTTGTTTTTGTGTTATGTGTTGTCTCTGTAAGTTCAGTTTCATTGGTAATATTCCGATAATGGTCTTTTTAAAGTAGATATAAATATGAATAACTGAGATATGAAAAGCTACTACCTACAAGTGCATGTAAACACACTCAGCAATTAATATAGAAATGCTAATATACTTCTTTTTATAAACTTGCTTTTTTTATTCTGTAGAACATTTGTTGTAATAGCAATAAAGTAGGTATTTGATTTGAAATAGATTCTTTGGGCTGTTACGAATTTCAATGTGATGTATTCCAACGTGTCAACACTCATCATTTCTGCTTACGCCGCATCCCCCTGCCAAGCGGTGCATATATCAAATCCTTACAGAAACCCATAGCTCATCTTGCCTTTAGCAAACTACGACACACCATGCACTGTTACCTGGAATTTCACATAAGATTAATCGCTTATATCTGAATTGTAGGACAACTTAAATGCTGCTGATAAATCTGGGATATTTTTTTGTAGAAAGCATCATATTATCATGTTTCTTCTGGTAAGAAATGAATTGACATGACTTGATCTTTCTCAGTCCAACGTGATATATTTAATTATTTTTTATTATTATTTGTTGGACATATTGACCAAAATAAATTAATCAAACACCACATTCTCTTTTTTTTTTTACCAAGTGCCCCACCTTATCTGAAGTGCAGAGATTACCAGCAATTTATACATATAATAGCCAAACCCACAACAAGTTTGCTCAATAACAGATAGATGGTGTTGCCTAGCAACTGCTGAGTGCCATAACAGTGTACCTGCTCCTCGAGGCAGACTCCATCTTGTAGGTTTCTCTGTCTTCTAATTGGCCAGGTGGGTAAACACTGATCCCTTGCTCCTCCATCCTCCCATTTTCCGCCAGGGTCTTAAGTGACAGGTAGCACCGACATTATGCTAACCTTCTGACTTGGAGAATGTGCACAAATGCACTGCTACCGGCACGACTTGACAACATGAAGTATGGGGGACATTTACTCCCCAACTCCAAAGCCCATAACTTAGCTACCTAAAATGATCCTGTATTCCAACAATACATCAACAGTGTTGTCCCTCATTCCCAATCAATTAGAAATTATTCAGGAGGTAAATTGCATGAAATGTGCTTGTGGCACTTCATGCGCAGAGAAGTCAACAGGCTGCAGGGATATATTGGTAATTATATTATTATTATATTATTGGTGCTGTAGTTCTTGTGTGGCAGTACAACAAGCTATCGTCTTTCATAGGGGCGGTGGTGGCGAAGTCGATAGGGACTCGGCTTGGCAACTGGAAGGTCACCAGCAAGACCAAGTGCTACCGAGGTGTCCCTGAGCAAGGCACCGTTCCCCACACTGCTCCCCGGGCGCCGTTCAAAATGGCAGCACACTGCTCCTAACACTAGGATGGGTCAAATGCAGAGAAACAATTTCCCCACGAGGGATTAATAAAAATCCATCTCTCTAGATGAGGAAGGATTAAAGAGTCAGTCATTGATGTTTAAAGAGAAATTAGGGGCGGGACCCCCTTATTTCTAGAAAGTTGCTCAGTTGTGCATCAGTTGTGCCTAATGTATAACATTATGGATATCGCAATACGGCATACAGTAAGTGGATTAAGCAACTTAAATACCTCATACCTCACACATCACACAAACTAACTTGTTACAATTTATTATAAAAAGATTACCTTTTGATAACATCAATTATATGAATTATGCTTATACAGTATGTCTAACATATGCCAGATATCCATTCTGACATCCATTCTCATGCCACTTGTTATTATTTTGCAGCACTTGATAATGAGCCTTAAAAAGTATTTTAATTAATCTATCTGTGGAAACTTGTCCCACATTGTGATGAGTGTATGTTTTGAAGTCTTGAAAAGGTGTGTCACCTCACTACCTATCCCTACTCAAATACTGCCTAATTAGCCACAATTAAGTCTGAACCAAGCTACAAATAGTATAGCAAAATAGAACACTTAATTATCTTTCTCTTCAAGCGAAGAGGGAACATGCATTGCTAATTAGCTGGTTCTTAATATAGCCCTGCATTTTGTAATACCTTTTATCAACAGGTTCTGAGAGACAATCTGCTCTCAGTTGACAAAATGAAAGATGTTTTCTCAGTATAAGGTATATACAGTTTGTTGTACTGTACATTTGCAATGTGGTAAACATAAGTATTTACTACATGCCCCCACTCCCTCGTCAACATGCAACCACGTTTGATCAATAATTAAAAAATAATCATGAAAAAGTGGTAGATTCTCACTCTGAAATGTTGATTTATAGTTTTTGGTTGAAAATACCATTCCCAATGTTGACTAGGTTCTGCCAAAGTGCATATTAGTATACAGATGAGACTGCATTGATAATTGGCATCTAATAAGCACATTCCTAAAAAAAAACATTACATTATTGCAAATGCGTATTAATAGGAAACTTTTCCAGACATTTTCCTAATGTGTGGATGTGTGCATATTCTCATGCATACATGGATGTATGTGTGCATTCACACATAGGCATGCATCATGTTTGTTGCTATCCAATTCAACAGGGTTGAAATGCACGCTATGTATACAGCTACCAGGCTAAACATTACGTAATGAACATTATGATTCACCAACATGTTTTCCCAGTGACATTTAGACCTACCTCTAATCAGTCTTCCTTCATAGCTGTAACACATGCCTCGGACGGCCTTCCAGGCTGTCATAACCTTGCTGATTCCCCCTGAGTGCCACAGTCTCTGTGCACATACATGATCAGTCATGTCTCACCATTTATCATCAGCCCCGTGGCATGTATCAGTGTAAGTGAGAGGAACTTAGATAGCCATGTGTCACTGTAAAGACAAGGAGTTGGTGACCATCTCGGGAGATTTGATGCAGAGTAAATTCATTTGCTGTGGTGCTGATGATGATGAAGGTCATCTGTACACACAGACTGGATGGTAGTCCCTCGTGGAGAAAAGACCAGAGGATAAGAAAGGGGGAGAAATGGAGCATGGGAAAAGGGGGAGGGGGTGAGAAGGGTGCATCCATGCCTCTCTCACACTGAGCTGGGAGGCGAGAAGGAGAAAAAAGCCATAGTGGCTGATAAAAGATCCATTCAGCTGAGAACACCAAGGACCTAATCACCAAAAACAGCCTTGAGATTGAGCCAGAACCCAGAGGAGTAAAACATGGGGAGATTTCTGTAACCCCTCCATTAATATAATTGTTTTATTATTTGTATTGTCCGTATGACGTATATCTAAAGATATTACAATCTAATTACATGATTCCTTATCTGAGTTAGAACATATTCAGGGCAAACTGAAAGGGCAAGACAAAGACTAGGAGAAATTCAAGAATTTTTAAGGGATTAGATGATGCCTGCAAACATGTCATCACGAGTTGCAACATTGCGGAAATGTCTCTGGTGTGTTTACATTTTTTAATCAAATCCAGATGGAAATGGGTTTTGTTAGCCTTCAGTGCTGTTAGCCACTCTGAGTAGCTTTAACTCTTCACATCTGACTGCCTCTCACAGCAAGCTGCAACAGCATTTTAACAGTGTTTTTCAGCCGTAATATATTTTAGTTTGCCTCAAACACTTTAGCATGATCCATCATAGATTGTCTTCCACTAGTATGTTTAGGTGCTTTTGTCTATATGGGATTAAAAAGCCATACAAAGTTAAGGGCTACCAAAAATGTAATCAAGGGTAAATACATATTGAGATAAGTAATATAATTTTAAAAAAAACACAATGCTAACGCTGAGCCTCTGAATTAGCAACGAGCGAAAAATGCTAACAGATGACTGCACCGAAATTCACTCACAAAACCTTATCATTTATCTTTGCTGCACATCCAACCCATCGTTTCACATCGTGAGGTGACACAGAATCGAAGGGTACCCTCATTATCACTCAATTATACGAACTCGCGGAGATAATAACAAGAACAGAATATCAAAACATATGGCGCTAGGTAGCTAAAAACGCTAACATGGCTCACCTGTGTCGTAGTCTGGTCAAAAGTGGTCTTCAATGGCATTAAAACGATAACAACGCTGCTGAAGTTAATCCATAGGTTAATCCAATGTGTCTGTGTCCCTTTGAAATGATTTCTGATAATCCATAAGCAATAAACCTGCGTTTCCGTTTCTAGAAGTCAGACCTAGAGACAGCTTCACTCTGGTGCAAAACTGTGTGAACGAAGCCCTCACGTTTTTGTTTTATGCCGCGTTTCCACTGCAGGCTTCGCTCGGTTTGGTTAGGCCTTATTAGGCCCGGCTCACTTTAATACTGCGCTTCCATTACAGTTTAGGAACTGGGGTAGTTACTATAGTAACGCAGTGTAGGCCGTGATGTCATCTTCAATGAGCGCCCCAGAAAAACAACACAGCCGTTAGCTCTTAGCACTCAGAGCTCACAGCTCTTCATATCTGTTCAGAAACTAGACAAAAGTTAAACAAGTACAAACCACAGACTGCCTGTGTCATGGCGAATACAGTCGCTGGTTTATTTATGTCTGTATAGGCAAGGCCGGATTAACCATATGGGCAACCTGGGCAAGTGCCCAGGGTCCCTTGAGCAAAGAGGGCCCTCAGTGACAAGATCAACAAAAAAAAAAGTTTTTATTTTTTTATCTTATTTTTTTCGGGCACAACCTCACTCATCATACATTCTTTTAAATGACACTCACTCTTCACCATAAATAACACAGCTTTTCTATAGGGTGAAATTAATATAGAGGGGGGGGGGGGGGGCATGAGTGCTCAGTGCCCAGGGGCCCCTGGAGGTACTAATCCGGCCTTTTGTATAGGCCGTTGTTGTGAGTGTGGACGGTCGGGCATAGGCCTAACGTTAGCTTAGCCAAGCTCCATTTAGAAAACACGCATTTTAAAAGGGTTTTTCGCCTGCCGTCTGTCTGCAGACTTGTCAAAACATTAATTCATGGTTTTTACTAACCGGTATCAGTATGTTGTTACTTCGGCATCATTTTGAAACGTGTATTACAATTAAATCATGGTCAAATATGTTCATCTTGTTGTAGTTGTAGCCAGTACTCAAGTTGTAAAAAAAAAATCATGGGGGATGGTGGATTTTATGGGGACATAATTTGTGCTGATAACCCGCCGAGGGTGGGAGACCAACCAGCATAAAGATAATTATTATACTCTTAAAACAACATGCATGTTATGGATGTTCAGATACTCCTTTCATTGCTCTTGACCAAGGCACCTCAGAATTAGAGTCGGTCCCCGGGCTGCCATGGCACCACTAACATTTAGGGTCAAATGCAGAGGACAATTAGTGCAAAATCTTTTTTTCACTTTAATTGAAAGGGGGGGAGGGGATACAAAAATGTGGTTATAATGGAAGTCTATGGTACAAATCTTGTAGGTTAACAGTCCCTCATTTATTATTCAGATGGACCAACTGATTATACTAATAATAAAGTCAAAATAGTTTTTAGAATATTGAATTATAGTGTATTTTTTCAAAAAAGCAGTTACTGGTATACGATCAAAACTGGTATCTAAAGGGTTACATTTTTATCGTAATTAATTAAATCATTATGTAAATTAAACACTTCATGAAAAATTTGAGGAAAACATTTTGAAAAATATTGATCCGTCATCATTTTATTGCAGTTCAAATACAAATATTTTATGTTAACATTCCCAATGTTACTTTTTTAACAGGGCATTAAGTGCAAATTGAAATTGTTTACAAAATATGAAAATATATTAAAAGATTATACAGATAATACAAAATAGGACCAATGTTGTCAATGGCTGCCTACTCCACTCTCCCCCATCTCATATAAGTTTCCAAAGATTTTCATAATCATGCTTTTTGGTCTCAATTTGTCTGGCTCTTGCTTTCGGATTGTTAGCTAAGCAATGGCTTTGAAGCCAAGTCTTGACATATACATCTGGTCTGAAGTTCTGAACTTGTTCAGTGGAGGGCCAACACACTCTAGGGGAGCTTCTAGTTGTGGTTAAAATGTTCATCTGACTAAACCCACGTTCACACTCAGCTGTGGAGATGACCAAAGTGTTCACTGCTTGAAGGAGGGGTTTCAGCTCTTCTGGTGCTGGTGGTATCATTTCATCAACAGTTTTGAGTCTTACCAGCTAGCTAACACGAGAGAAAAACGTAGCTAAACTCCAAACTAAGTTGTTATTGCTGCTTATGTCCATATATTCCACCTTTGGTGACTAAAGTAATGAGTAATGACTAAGATTACTGACTCTTGACATACCTGAAATGTTATTTTTAGTATTTTTAAATATGAAGTCCCTCAGATCGCGTTGTCCTCCTGGTCGCTTGGCCATTGTGATGACCGTTACCTGCGCTAGTGCTGCTATGCAGCTTCTGGCATCGATCAAACAGGCGCATCACGGCGCTCTGGCGCCCTCTAGGGCAGTGGTTCTCAAAGTGGGGTCCGCGACCCCCCGGCGGGTCCGTGGCTCCATCTGACGACAAGCCCGATTCTCCGTCTCATTTTCCCGTTTTGAGTCCCGATCCTGCTTCTCTGTATCACCTGCTTAGCTGCTGTATGATTTTGTTCTGCCACAAAAGACACAACAACGGTCCTCTCCACCCAGCCAGTCTGACGGCGATCAGAAGCTAGCCTAGTTCTACCTGCTCAGGCTAGCCTGCTCTGGCCACCACCGGTGCTCCAATGCGGCAAACTTCTTCAACTTCCACCATGTCTCCTCAGTGCTGTCCGTCCTTGAGTCACTTCCTGGACAAGGCTGCCTGCTGTCCTGGTTCATCTGTACTCTTGGCTGATAGCGCATTCTCCCGGCCGATCCGCGACCATAGCTAACGCTGTGCTAACGTTAGCATCATACCGTCGTGATGCTTCGTTACTCCGCCTCGCAACTTTTTAGGATCAACCACTTCACTACTATGTCTGTCAGTCATTGAATACCTCGGGCTGTTACGAGTTGGCAGACCAAGGTATGTCCATAGAGGTTCCAAACGTGGGTTTGTTTACACCGGCTCAGCTGACACTATCCCAACTGTGTGGTCCCGGCGCCCCGTCACCGCCCACTTACGTCATCACAACAAACCACACGTGTGCAGTGTTAACCTGAAGCCCTTGGCCTGTGTTGATGGCATCACTGTTTTACCAGCCATTGCAACATATAACAACTCCCACACATTTATGTTGTTAAATACCCGCTCCCTTAACAACAAAGCATCACTTATTAATGAAATCATCATTGATAGGAAATTGGATTTTCTCTGCCTCACTGAGACATGGCAAAACCAACAGGACTTACTATGTCTGTCAGTCATTGAATACCTCGGGCTGTTACGAGTTGGCAGACCAAGGTATGTCCATAGAGGTTCCAAACGTGGGTTTGTTTACACCGGCTCAGCTGACACTATCCCAACTGTGTGGTCCCGGCGCCCCGTCACCGCCCACTTACGTCATCACAACAAACCACACGTGTGCAGTGTTAACCTGAAGCCCTTGGCCTGTGTTGATGGCATCACTGTTTTACCAGCCATTGCAACATATAACAACTCCCACACATTTATGTTGTTAAATACCCGCTCCCTTAACAACAAAGCATCACTTATTAATGAAATCATCATTGATAGGAAATTGGATTTTCTCTGCCTCACTGAGACATGGCAAAACCAACAGGACTTCCTCACACTCAACCTAGCCACCCCCCCCCCCCCCCCCCCCCAGGTTATGCTTATCTCCAACAGCCCCGCTCCATTGGTCGTGGTGGTGGGCTGGCAGTCATCCACAGAGCAGATATCCCTGTCCATAGGGGCGGTTCTAGGGAGGGCCAAAAACTGCAGGATTTTGTTGCTGTAATGTGAGATTGTGCAGACACCCTTATGTAAAGTAGAGATGTAACTGTTCATTGCCTCTATTGTTATATAAATATGGTGTTAGTGCAAACATTGCACAATAACTTAAGATGAAGCTAACAGTAATAACTATAAGATATATCTGAAATAAATAAGTGTACTGAAACAAATACCAATAGCTGTATTGCATTGTTTTCTTATGCGCAATTACTTCATACTGTCTAGTTCTCTTTTTCGTCCTGCATTTATTGTGCCCCCCTCAGAAAATAACTGGCCCCCCAGTGGCCCCCCCAGTCAAATTGGTCTAGAACCGCCACTGCCTGTCCAGGGATGCAAACTTGTCACCTTTCGGCGAAATTCGCCGTTTTGAATCCAAAATATGTCGTTTGTGTAATTTATGTAGATCTGCAATAAAAATATTTTTGGGGTATGGAGGGGGGTCTGGGACCCGGAGTAATCTGCGGCCGCGAGCTGTTATGTGCCATCATGACACGCATGGTGTTCTTTTTTTATATATGCAGCGCGAGCTGTGTGCTCGAGTCTTCCTCCCTGTCGGCTCTGCTCATGGATGTATCTGCTGCTCCGCGATGATGGTCTAGCTTCAGCAGCCACATTACCTACTACGGGTGCATTCAGAGCAGCAGCAGAGCTCCCTGTCGGAGCGGCAGAGCGTGATGTGAACTGAAAAGTTTTTCTGTCGCAATATTATCGTTGAGCTAGCTAAGTACTCAGGTCTTGTACTTGAGTAAAAGTAGAAGTACTCAGATCTTGTACTTGAGTAAAAGTAGAAGTACTTGAGTGTAGGAACAATCCTGCAATCAAAATATTCCTCAAATAAAAGTACAAAAGTATTCTCATCAAAATATAGTGAAAGTAGCGACAGTAGGCTATAAGTAGTCATTGTGCAGATTGGTCCATTTCAGAATAATATATATGATATATTTTACAATGATTGATCATGAAAGTGTTCTCAAAGCTGGTAAAGGTGCAGCTAGTTTGAATGACTTTGTATACTGCAGGGTAGCTTGTGGATTTACTCCAGGTGGAACTAAAGTCTGATTTAACACTTGGTTAGATTTCACATCATTAATCCACATCTGTGAAGTAACTAAAGGGATTAAATACATGTAGTGGAGGAAAAGTACACCATGTACCTCTGAACTGTAGTGGAGAAGAAGAACAAAGTAGCAAAACATTGAAATACTTAAATAAAGTACAAGTATCTCAAAATTGTACCCAAGTATAGTACTTGAGTTTATGAACTTATTTACTTTACACCAGTGGCTATACAGATAGAAAGACTACGCCTTGCACAGAGGCATGACAATACATTTACAAAATGCTCAACAGTGCTGCCAAAATTATAAACTGACTGCTACACAATTAAAATAAATGCTTTTATATATTTCTATTAGATGTGACTCTTTGGCGTTTCTGTTATTATTACCTGCTGCTTTAGTTGTTCTGACTGCTAACATCCTGTTATTCCTCATTTTAAAGCTGATATTCCGTGGGGTCGAGGGGCTCGGGTCCTCGTCACCTTTTTCATACCTGATGAGGTTGCATCCCTGCCTGTCAAACAGCTGCTTGTGACGAATAAAATCTCACTTGAGTGCATTGCCTTCTCAGTGGCTGCCCCCTCAAAGCAGCAGGTCGTCCTCATTTACCGCCCCCCCAAACCTTCCACCTCATTCATGTCTAAGTTTTCTGAGCTTCTCACCTCAATCTGCTCCATGTCCTCATCCACACTACTGCTAGGTGATTTTAACATCCACGTGGACTCCAGCACCTGCACCTTTGCCGCTGAGTTTGTGTCACTATTGGAGTGCTTTAACATCACGCAGCATGTCCAAGGTCCCACCCACACTAAGGGCCACACCTTGCGTGTCTTCACTTGCAGAGAGAAGCAATCAGCTTCATGGACTGCCTTGCATCACTCCAATAGTGTCCAGAGCTGGCTGCCATTACAAGTAGTGGTTTGGGATTGTAGCAATGCAGTTGCAGTTGTTTTTGCAATGTACTTGATATATGTTGCAATGCAGGCATGTGTTCAATTGTTTATAGCCTGCATTTATTTTGTGATTAGACTTTTATAAATCATTTAACTAAGAGTGAAACACTTGATGTGTTATCTTTATGTGTGTGTGTGTGTGTGTATGTTCTGAAATGCACTTCAAATGATCACTTTTCTCTTGATTCCCCTTTGATATTTTGTTTAGGTACAGTGTTACTTGCAGCTAATTGATTTATTGTTTTATGGGTATTCTGTGTTGAGATGGTGCAAATATTTTTAATACATATCTAATATCTTTCTAATAAATTTCTCTTGTGTTGTTCTTTCACATAAATAAGACTATAGAAGTGTAAAAAAATAGGCTACGTCAGATTATTCCAAGGGACATACATGTCAAATCAAGTACATTTTTATTTATATAGCCCAAAATCACAAATCAGAATGAGGGGGTCCTTGGTGTATTCTCTATCTTGTAAGGGGTCCTTGGCTGAAAAACAATTGAGAACCTCTGCTCTAGGGCACTCGCATAGTATAGCGTCAGTGACTTGGTAAAAATGTCATTGCGTGTGTGCGTGCTACCCGCTAGCCGGTACTAGGCCAAGTGGAAACGCAACAAAAAACGGGCCCCGCACGGCTCGGCACGCTTAAAGCGTGTTACCCGCTGCAGTGGAAACGCGCCATTAGACTGTGTGTGAGTGGGGAGATCCCCCTTCGATTCTATTGGATCTAACGGTCAGAAAGAGATGTCAATCACCAAAATCGACCAATGGGTTCCAGAGAAACGGTAAAACCCCCATTTCCACCCAAATCACCTCAGAGGTGGAGTTTTTTTTTGCTAAACCTCTCTAAAAAGGTCAAATGTCACTTGTTTTGCATCAATCTTGATACAGGGTACTTATTATATGTTGTACTTTGGATTCCTAAAGCTTTTAGTCTACCTTACCATCATCCAAGGGTAGTTTTCACTATAAGTAAAAAATAACGTTTGGACAGACACTATCATTTACAGTTTTTTACTATGTTCAATCTGAATTTAATTTAAAATAAAAAACATCTATATTGATTCTGAATGTTCTACATCCAACTCACAGGTTTATCATTACTTTGAGAATAAAGATTATTAATTTAATCCTTTTAGAAGGGAAGATATGGTCATTTGTTCTGGGAATGTCATTTTTCGAGCCTGAGACCTGAAAAACAGGCTCAGGGCTTAACTGGTTATGAAATTATACTCAAGCAAATGACCAATACATCATAACTGTGTTCACCTCCTGTATCTTTATACATTATATTATGATCATATGTTTTTGTGAATAAAGTAAAGCGTATTCAAAGGTTAAACAATATTATGTTATGCAGATATTTATTCACAACTATCTCTGCCTCAGGCACATATTTGTGATAAGGTACTGATTAGTTTTCAACACTATTTAACTGAAGAAGGAAATCGTTAAATGCCCTTGCTAATTTGTAATTCCAGTAAATGCTATTGACAAAATGATTCTCTACAGTATATCATTACCTCAGACCAGGTACATACCACCATATGCTATTGAAGCCTGAAAGCTTTTATTCGAAACATTTACTGTTTAATATAAATCTGTTTCTTTGGTTGTAAGTTAATCAATGAAATCACCTGGGCCACATTTTGGAGCTCCAACACTTTAATGGCGTGTTAAACACTCACAGAGAATGCATGTATTTACTCAGGAAACCTTTTTTTTTTAACAACAGCAAAACTATGCAGGCAGCAAACAAGACCCTGATGTTGGTTAGACTGAGAAGCTGCAGACTGTGGCCCAACTGTGAGGGCAGATGTTTCTTTGTCTATCAGAAAAACTCTACTCTCAGTTTCTCTCATTGGTAAAGATACGAGCAATACTGTACATGTCCAAAGTGTGCACTTTGCATAATGGCACGAGTTTATAAATCTAAATAATGTTAGATAGGTTTACTTGTTATACAAATTTAACCATAGCTTTTTGAAACGGTCTGAACTCTGTAAGAGGCTTTAAAGCTCATATTTCCAGACGAGCATACTGAAAGTTTGTATGCACATTTATAAGCAAACAGGGTTAGAGCTCATCTTTCCTGATGGAAAGTCTGTGATTCTGTTATTTATCCATTATGGTTGCAGCAAATAATGGAAAAGGAAGAAAAGCTAGTTAAAGGGCTCTCCCTGTAGAACTAAGGTTATAATCCATAATGGTTGCTCTATTTCACACAAGCGTTGCCCTTTAATGAGGTTGTTTTTGCAGAAGGAGTGAAGCCTGATAACTTGCTTTTTGTAAAGCACTCAGTAAGACTATTAGAGTCTTCATGAGCTTCAATTTAGTGCCACTCTCAGGTCAAGTTGTCACGTTTGTACACAAATATAACCCTCGATTTCTCATTATTCTTTTTGCAATATTAACATCTAAAAAATGATGTCATTAAGTTACATTTGGGACCAAAACTGCTTTAATTTGACACATTTCAAGGATGATGAGGCCATTTTGAGTGTCAATTCATTTAGTCTGCAACTACTGATTATTTTATCTGCAGATTATTTCTTGATTTCTTGTTTTTTCTACAAAATGTCAGGACATTTAGAAAAATGCCAATTATCCAAAAACCAAATATACTAAATCAACTTTCATATAAGACAAAGAACATCATCCGACTCTCACATAAGCAGCTGGAACATAATGACAAAAAAAACCTATACACTATAACATTTTTTCTAAAGACTGAATAATATGATGTGAGTGCCAGGACATCTCTACAGCCCTTTTGACATATAACATTTCATCTCATTGTTAAATTGGTTCCACTAATTGTTTTAATATTAAGCTTGAAAAATTATTTGATATCATTGTGTTTGTTTTGCACCTGGATGAACAAAGGAAGGGCACATTTTCATAGAAGTAAAAATGAATTTGCTCAAGCATATGTGCCCTGGACCCGCAAGTGTGTTAGTATTTTAATTAAAGCGATTAGACATTCCATGATAATCAGCATTTTTTTTCCATTGACGCATTTGGGATTGGAATACACAGCAACTACAGTTAGTTGATATGAAAACATGCGCTTTGACCAGACATCTGAGTAAGACACATTTTGTGAAGCATCAAAACAATGCTCATTCTGTGTTATAGATTGAAGAATGCTGTGATAAAGTGCAAAATAAACAATATATTAACTGATTCTTACTGGTATGCATTATAAATATAGCCTTAGATGACTGCAAACCCTTTATTACATCACTGCAGTCTTTTGAGACACGCAGCAGGACAGATATGCGTTTACCACCTGCCGCCTTTAATTTAGGAAGACCCCATTATACACAATAATTCATTGTAGATACTTTGATTGATAGCTCAGCCAGCTCCAGGAAGCAAAATAAACATGCAAACTTCTGTGAGTCAGCGCACATAACTCGGTATCTTTCCAGTTTGTTTACGTAAAACTAATATGGCTTGGAAAATATTTGTATATCGACTTATCTAATAGCTGTTTTTAGCTGTCAATATATTAACAATTCCATTATCTTTTTTAAAGATCCTTTTGGGACTTTTTGCCTTTTATTGATAGATATCTTTATTTATAGTCAAGCAACTTAATTGCAATCTCTGGATACTTTAAGCATCAATTTTAACACCTTCACCTGCACCACCCTCTGGACACATTTTTAGCCCTTTTACAAAGCATAGTTATCAGTATGTAGTTACATTCACTGATGGATTTTTGTCCTAATGTGAGGTTAAATGAATATTGCAGCCTGCAAGAGTCACTTACACGGGTTTAGGCTTGTTTGTCTTAAAATAACCTTCTCCTGTGGGCATTTCCATTCTGCTCTCTGCACGTTCACATGGCCTTCACACTGCAATTTGTCTGTTTCTAACTTGTTGGAACAGCAGCACCGATTTTCTCAGGTCCCTGTCTCTGGGCTGTGGATGATTTATTTGCCTCCCAAATGCCTGAACCATGACAACTTGTCAATTAAAGTCAGGATCATGGCTGCTGACACATGACACTTTTCATTACATTCACTGCCACGCCGGTACACCAGTTCATATTTAATCACAGCTGTCCATGGGAACCTTAAAATGTTTTTTAATTGGACCGTGCTATTACGTAGCATGCCATTTTGCCTTGTTCGCACAAACGTCCTATTTGAAGCCTCAATTTGACTGGGCCTTGGGGCCTCAATCTAGATTTGTCCCTTGGGTGAAACTTTATCTTTTATTTTATTACAGCTGACTCTTTGAAAGTCTTTCTACTGTAAGTGTAACATGAACAGGAAGCAATTCACTGTCCTCTTCCAATGATATCAGAGCCACGCATATGTTTGCTCCTACAGCATGCACATAAAAGGATAATAAATGCATGTTAGACCTGAGTCTTTTATGTGATGTGCAATATGAGATGCGGGCCCCAAAGAAGATTTGATGTCATCAAAGCAGAAGGCTTACTCTGGTGTTTTTTCAGGGCATAAAACGGTGTTCATTAGTTCTGAGGACATGCGACCAGCACCAGAGAAAACATTGTGTTTCAGGATCAAATACAACGGATGCATCAATTTACATGTTCTTTCAGTCCACATAGAAAACTAAACAATATAAAATGAGGTTGACACAATTCGCCACCAGTTTACTCGGTGACAAAGTTCGTTGTCAAGGGTAAACTCAGTCAACTTCACCTACATTGAATTATGCAGGAAGTATAGGCAGGGGATCATTATGTGACATCTGCAGTGCCACCAAGTGCTGGCAAAATGATAGCCTGGAGTACTGTGTGATTGGCACTTAATGAGCAAATGTGAGTGACAATGAGCCTTAGCCTGGGGGCAACAACAGCATGGGGCGCTGGTAGGTCATGAATCTAGAATAATGAAACAGTAAACGGTCTCCGTCACTGGTATTGATTTTCTTTAGCCTCTATGTTTTATGTCCATGATCATCCACCAACATTGTAGCCACTCACACAAAAGGAAAGCTGCACTTGTAAGCACTATGTATGTTGTAAAAGAAGAAAGGATGAAATAGGCCTGCACCATATAAAGAAAATCATATATTACTATATTTATGGCCAAAATTCATTTATCGATATTGTGACGATATATTAGGGTTGACCATTGTGTTTTCCCAATGAGATATTTGATAAATAACAAATGAAATGACTTGGCCTGTAAAGGCAAATAATAAAGCTACTAGAACAGTCTGGTATATTTAGAAAAGTATATTACTTTGCTGTAATGCAGCCTTTAAAACCAGAAAAAGACAACACTTAAAAATATTTAAAATATAGGACTATCTACTGAAATAATATTGATGTTTTGCCCAGCCCTAAGATTAATTAATTATTATTTCTTCAGTGATAAACTCTTTTAGTCCTTATCTCATACTATCTCTTGTGGACTGAATAGTCTTTATAAAACTGCTCATTGAGTATGCAGCTCTATAGAGCTTAGACTTCAAAGGTCCAAATGGAGGTCCTTTGTCATCACTTTTAAATGGTAAGAAAAAGGACAGGTTTGCAGAAATGACACCTTAGCAGAGGACTTGCACTTGACTCATGCTCTGTTGTCTTATCAAGTATTTCATTAGCATGCTGCTGCTGGAGCTCTTCATAAATGTAGCTGGTAATTCACAGGGAGCCCCCCCACCCGCTGAGGCCTTCTCCTCCCCGTCCCTAGCTATTATGCAATTCCTCATGGCTGTGTGACTCTCCTCCACTCCCACCTACCTTTCTGCCAGTCTACTTCCCCTCCTATCTGCCACTCACATTTTCCTCTGCGACCGCCTCCTCTCCCCACAGCTACTCTTACTTTTCATTTCATGTCTCCATTCGGTCTCAGCTCCTAAGCACAGGGATTGATGTTTACAGTAACAGAGCTGCCATACTCTGATTTGATGTTTCATCATCAAATTAGCCGTGTGTCACATTTGAATGATCTATTTTTTCACTAAGTGATGTTAACAGGGTGATATGATATTCTCACCAATACATTAAGGTTATGTAGGTATCATTACTAAGCTTTGAATAACTATAAAAGCGGCTGCCTGCTGCCTGCTGGGGAAAGATGGAGGTGTACTCTAGCATATCAAATGTTTCATTCATCAACATGAAAAATATCCCAGTGTGAGGCAACAGATGTGATGCAGCTTGGTCACATTTAAACAATCCATTGAATTCATCTGGTGGTTACTCTGCCACATATTTTTTACTGGTCTTAAATAAGTTTAATATTTGGTTTGAGTTTTAAAAATACATTGCACAGCACCTAAAAACCCTATGAGTTAACACTTTTTGCAAATGTCATTGTTATATGTTGCAGAATAATTGTATTGTTAGACATGTAAGCACGCTGGACACATGACCTCTTCATCTTATTTCTTATTCAAGTCTTATTTGCAAGCTGGATGCTTGTAATCATGAGAGGTTTCAAAGCAGGATACCCAGTAACATTGTGGCTAAGTAACACAAATGTGCTCCTGCTGATAAGTCATATTTTATATATTTGTAACTCCTTAAAGTGGAAACAGAAGGGTTTAGTAAGGAAGGAGGATATGGATAGTATGCCAAATTGGAAGCTTTGCCATCACATGCACTTGGCAAGTCTTGAGCCAAGTGGGAGCTGCCACGCAGTATCCTGAGGCAAACTATTGTTAGCCTTTGCATCCACCACAACTGACAAATGTCACTGACCTTCTGTACTGCTTAGCAAGCCAGACTATTAGCCCGTAGCCTCTTAGCTGAACGTATTTTATCAATATAGTGGGTGTTTTTGCTTTTCTCTGTCATTTCTCTTCCAAAAACTGTGCACAACATGACTTATCAGGGACATTATTAAAACATGAATAACCTTGTAATTTTCAAAAGATGTTATTCAATTTGAAACCCCATCACCAAAATATGTTATTCAATTTGAAACCCCATCACCTTTTATTTTTATTTCTATTGAACATTTTTTTTTTTAATTGAGCTACAATTCTCTTCTCAGCTGAATGCAGTGTTCCCCTGAGATCTGAGAGTATTTAAGAGGTAAGAGATGTTGGTCTCTAAAGAGGTGAGGGTCATTTCAGCAATCCAAATGCTATTTAGTAATTGTAGTTCTTATTTGGCTCGCATTATAATCATTTCCCTTCTCTGGTATTTACTGAGGGCCAACATATTTGTTTGGTTGCACCACAAATAATAAGGGTCTCTTACAAACAGTGTTCTTGTAAAGGTAGATAGAACCTCTTTCTATTGAATAGAAACCCTTTACTCTAACACAAATTCTGAAATGAAGGTCTGTACACTCAAAAAAAAAGGATTTAATTCAGCTGTGCACCTCATAATTAAAGAGGATGATTTCTCTTCTGGCTCCCATTAACTATGCACATCTCGATTATCTTTATTTATTAAATAAATCTGTCAAAAAGGATCTAATGTTTATTTGTGGTATTACACCGGTGAAAATCACCCATCAAACTTAACGTTTCAGCCTTGTCCAACTGCTCTAAAATGCAACGCTGTTTCTCAACCATATTAATTCATTTGACAATTCACGATGGACGTTTTTATTATTAATGATTCTGTCGGAATGGTGGAAATGTGGTGGTGTGCCACAGATGGCCCTATGTTGGGGAGACACTGGAAACCCACAGAGCTAATCAATTCAGTATGAGCCAAATGTTGTCTGATAACAGTGAGCACCAAAATAAAGCGTGTTCTCCACTCAAACAGAAAATGCTTGTCACTAATGGGTCAGTTTCCACTACACAGATTCATATGTGGAAAACAATGTTAAATTGAATCATACAATAGTCTAACCCATGCTTACAAATACAATGCTAATGTTAAAAGCATACTGTATAAACTAGTGAACATTATATTGTATTTGCAATCTTAGTTTAGCATTATTGCCAATTATAATCTTCTGATTAGCATTGAAAACAAAGTAGGCTAAGGCCGATGGGAAGGTCATTAGTTTGGCAGGTACTTGCTTATCCTGAGTGAGACATTCATTTATGTACCCAATGTCATGTAAAGAAAGTCAACTTCATGGTGGTGCTAAAGAAAATATACTTCCAAAGGATTCATATTTGTCCTGCTGGTGGTGCAAGACGAAACATGAGGGGATCTCCAAAGTTAGTTTGATTGCTCCTCTGAGAATCATGAATGTGGGTACAACATTTTAAGCCAAATTGCTGGACCCACAGACCAACCAGAAGCCACTATACTGGCGTACCCATTACCTATTTCATTCAAAATGTATTTTATTGCTTTGTAGAAAAAACATCCAATAGCATACCCACAGTAAAGTATTGTGTCATGTGGTAGCAGGAACATTTATTCAGAACCGAATGTAAAGTACAACCTCCTCTATTGATTTTTATCGGAATATGCGATTCCTTGTTAAGCTCTTTAACTCCAAGAATGTTTTCTCATCACTGTGATTTCTTGGAGTTCACTGGGAACTATAATCACGTGTGCACTCAGTGGAGATAAGCATCCAAGAAGACACCAAATGGCTTTCAGTGATTTCACAGTTTTTAATTGGATCCTATGGATAAAACTATTTGTTATCTCAGTTTTTGGGGGTGTTTGTAACTCTAGGCTCAGACAGACTGATCGGATTTGAATGAGAGGAGCAATGTAGTGTTGGCACATTTTCCAGTCTTGAGCAAAAGTAAGTCCCATGTTTCCACACATACATGCATAGACATAAGCACAACTAGACCATAAAGCAAAACTTAATATCTATTACATTTGCATGATAAGTGACAGAAATTATAACACATATTGTAAATAAAACACTTGTTTTTCTGAATACAAGGAAAAGTGCATGTAAGGCAATTTAGAGTAAGTAGATATCTCAGTAACATAATTGAAATTAGTCTAAAGTTGTCATTACAAATATAAATTACTTTTAATAAAACTTAAATTGCAGGACATCATTAAAAAGTGAAAAACATTTAAAAGCTTTTGACTGCTTTTGTGGCTTGGCAACATTTGATGTATTATTATTTTTAAACTTTCAGGCGAAGATGTCTGTCATGGGTAAGGGATCCGTCCCCGTTGCTCTTCCTGAGATTTCTTCCCCCTTAAAGGGGGTTTGTTTGGCGAGTTTTTCCTTATCCGAAACAATGGTCCGAACAGGACAGAGGTTGTCATATAATGTGGTCATTGTGAGCCTCCCTGAGGCACATTTGTGATATTGGGCTATATAAAATGGACTTGACTTGACAGGTTCATCGGGCGGTGTGGAAATAAATATTAAGAAAAAGTTTTTCCGACAAGGAAAATTAAAAATGTTGCCTTTAGCCATAGCTTTTTCTCAGTAAAACTTTCTCATTACAAACTATTCAACAATGTTAATAGTTGACTTGGGAGTGCTTATGGCAGATGTTCAGTGTTTATCTGATGGCTCAGGGGTATGAGTTGTCCCTGTTGAAGGTCTTTTATTCAGTTCATGTGTAAGAAATCTACAGTTGAAAAAAAAACCTTTGAAATGTCTGGCCAGGCTTATTGATATTGTACTCCTCTCTCTCCCTCCCATTCAAATTCAAATAGCTTTAATGACATTCAGTATTGCTAATGTAAAACATTACGATGGACTCTATACATCTATACATACAATACGGTATGTGTACAGTATTCATTTGAAAAAAAAGAGGAATTACATTCAACACATTTTATTCTGCTCCCCTTGCCCTATTACTTAACCCCGTAATGTGACAAAAAGAAGAAAATAACTAAATGGATCTAGATATGACTGATAATATATATATATACATTAATAAAAAAGAGATGTGAGGTTTGGTGTAGATGGAGCAGGTCAGTCTTATTCCTTTATGTTGTGGCAGGCACAACATGTCCTGCCAGAAGGCAGCTTTCTGTCATTTCCTCCAGTACGATTTCTGTTTTTAATCAGTTTTTTGATTTACCAAATTATTGTATCGTATGATCTATCTGGCAGGTTTACATTTTCAGGGCTGTGTGAGGAATTGCTTCTCTGTCTGTACAGCAGTTTCTCATCACTGTTTGAACATTTGCTCCACTTTTGGCAGCCGCAATTTCTTGAACCTCAGAATCAAAATCTGAATACTTTATTTATATTTCGTGGAAATGGTACATGCCTCACTCTATGACCAGCATGTGAAAACTCGGTATATATGATTTAGTTAACTTATTTCTGCGTTTCACATCAGTGACTGTGCGCAGGTGTGTGTTGCCTGTCTTTTTAGGGCCAGATTCTGTGTTGTGAGTTGGGGTGGCGCAACTACTTACTGTCCTGGTTAGCGGAATAACTGAGAATCATACACACAATTCACACACATGCAAACATGAACTCGTGCTCATGCATCATGGTTCCTGGGAGTGGGATCGAAGGCAGTGGGCTGTGAGGATGGGTAATGGAGGACAATATGTGTCCTGGGATCACGGCGGATGGATTCTCCATTGCGAGGGCGATGAGACCTGAAGGGCGACAGGGAGATGGAGGCATTGAGGGAGAGAGCAGCCGCAGCCCAACGCTCTGTTAGGCGCCTAATGGAGAGACGGCAAGGAAGCAGCAAGCACTATAGGGCCCACTGCTCACAGAGGAACGCTGGAGGAACACAAACTCACACACAGAGAAGAAAAGTATGCTGCTGCGAGACTGGGGCATTTCTGATTGACAAAATCCTTTTGGTTCTGCATTACAAGAGTTCTTTGAAGGTGAAACAAGGTGCTGCCTAGTAGCACAGAAAGGCCATAATGCATCTGTAAGGGTTGACTGATGTTTTGCTAAATGCCAATGACATAACAATTACTACAGTGCATGTGCGTGGCTGTTCAAAGGTTAGGTTACTTAAATAGAAAGCTTGATTTTTTTTTTACTAGCTGAAGATGGTATTTCTAAGACACTACTCGCCCATAGTGGCATCAATATAATATACCTAATCTGCTATAACTCCTGTTGTTGGTGACAAATGACACTAACAAAGGTAATAGACAATTAAAGCCAGAACATTGTACCCATCCATAACATAAGAAATATGTGTTGTGTTTTGTTCTGCTCTTAGAACTCACTCCTACTTCCGAAAGTGCACTATCAATCCTTTAGTTAGTGTATCAGGCTGCAATTAAAGACAAATTAGCTTTAAGGTTTAAAACCAGTGCTGCATCTTGCTTCTTAATTTGTCTGTCAGGTCACTGCTTTCGCCTCATCGAATGTTAATGCTGATGTTCAGGCATTAATATCACTAACGATGAGTTGTCGTACCGAGTTGTGTTAAAACATGCAGATGGCCCCTTATACTGTCTGTTTGCTATCCTATTTTCGGGAGAACTGTATTTAAGGCCAGACAAAATATTTTCGAGGGATTTATTGGTATTATTTTTTATAGTGCTTTGTCAGTTTTCTGTGCCAAATCATGCATTACCTTTCCCAAAATATGTATCTTCCCAGATGGCAACAAGACTACACCATATTACGTTACTGGGACTGCGTATGTAAAATCTGCTTTGATCTTTAAGTCTGGGACAAATACAAATGGGGGGACCCGTTTTTTCATTTTCTTCAATTTAAAAGGGAGACATTATCTTCAGATACAGCACACAACTCAGTCTACCTTGGACCGCTGTTATCACGCTTAATTGGATCAAAGTCTTCCATCGCAAAAGGCTTACAATTATTCTTCCTCAGTGGTGGAGGTATTTTAATGAGCTCCTTTTCAAACATTCTTACCTTGCTAGCGACTAATCTACATCATTGCCTGTGTTTTCTGTACATGAAGAAAGCCTGGAAAAAACAGGCCTTCTTATAAATGAGATATTTTTGTTTTACTGAAGGTTGATATTCAGTTAATTGTGGGTAATCCAACCAGAAGCATTTTTCTGCTGGTTACATGAAGCGCCGTGAGTAGGTTGATCAAGTTTTAGAAGCACAGTAAAGTACCTTTCGGAACATTTCACACACATTTAGGAGGTGAGGAAGAGTACAGACTGCCCATTATGATGGCAAAACAACATCACATCCCTGCATTATCCTGTCTTGTGCACAGCATATTTAACATGCTCTGAACGTGCAACAACATGTTCAAAGCTATGATAGTCACTGACACACCAATTAAGGCGACACACTAAGAACAGGACTGAACAGCCAGCTATGTCTCCTTCTGTTTCAAAAGGCATTTGTTATGTAGAATGTATTATGACTACAACTATGACAACAAACATTGCTTCCCAATTACAGCTACCTTCATCCGTGGGAGGTACACTAAAGAGAGTAAACAACTCTTTCAAGAGTGGTATGAGAGTCTTGAAGTAAACGGATACATTTCTAGGTTTTGAAACACATTTTCAGCTCATTACTGAGTGTATGGCGAGGACTGCTTTAATAATTCGGCACACCAAATGTTCATATATATCTATCCGTATATATACCAGTGAGTGACTTAATTGGGTGGAAAAGGGTAAAAAAAAAACATCAAAGAATCCGCAATTTACTGCAGCTAGACATATACTGTGCAAGGTATAACCTGTCAAATATATGGCATGAAATAATTATGCACAGATATCCTCACTAATTAATCATGGTCTCCTCTATCTATGGCCTTTGTGCTGTTTCCACAAGTATTCACAAGTGGGAACAGGTTCATTGAAAAGACACAGAGGAGGAACTAGAGAGCTGAAGCCCCAGAAGGACTCCACTACACTCCACTCAATAAGAAAAGCCCTAAACGGATTTCTGCGAGGAAACTGCTCAGGGAGAACTGAACAGATTGATGGATACACGTTCTGCATCCTATTGCTGGTGGAACAGCAACACCAAAAGCTTCTCATTGACAATTACAGCAGCGAGAGCAGAGAAGGAGATAAGGCCAGGGGAGACGATGCATTTCAGGAAGATATTAGGTTTGAGCAGGAGAAAAATATATCCACACAGCCTTATTCAGTCTGTTTCCAGCACGGCTTGTCGAGAATCCTTGGCAGTATTACACGAGTGTGTGCAATTCAAATCCTGTCATTGTATTTCTGCAGATTCAATATGTTTCAAGGTCACTCATAGGCACCTGTAATTGATTATTACACACAACCAGCACCAGACTGATAAGCTCCTTTCACCATCTTAACACTGAGCCTCTTTGACGAAGAATGTGTTCATCTCCACTGTTGACTGTCGACACAGGAGGTGTGGCCCATTAATAGAACCGGCGCAAGCAATATGACTGATCTCCACTGTGCCATTTCAAGTCACAGATAATGGGACACAATGATATGAGTGCAGAGGCCTTTTCCCTGCAAGACAACCATTATACATCACCAATGCAGCGCGGTCAGTCAAAGCATGTGTGCATTAGGTGGGCCGAAGGAGAAATGGGATCAGGTGCCAAGAAGGTTGTTAAGAGAGACATGTTAGATCACGAGAACAAAACAGATGCACTTCTTTCCTTTTCTACAGGCGTATTGAAGGCAAAAGCAGGAAACCTCACTGCTAAATTGTGTATTATAACAGTGTGGAACACAATCACAGAAGGAGAATAGGCTGTAAGACAAGCCACCGCAGGATTCAAAGGGACACATCACAGGTACTATTCAATGCATATGGCGAAAAATAACATCAGCTTCTGGGGGGCTTTGATATGTAATCTCTCTCTCCTGTTTCTCCTCTCCGCCACTACTGTCTCGCACACTGCGGGAAGCGTGTGGCTTGGCACAACTTTTGAAGTCTCACTTGGACACACGGCAAAGGAAAGGGTTGCAGGTGTTGATTAGACGTCAGCTTCACTTTGGGAGATAAGTTGCCGTGTGAACGGGCCATTCTTGATTTTCAAGGGCACAGGATGCATTTGAGAGCCTGCCAAAGGTCTGCCTTCATGCTGCTGTTCACACCAAAAGCAACCAAGAGCAGAATGATACTGTCATTTTCATGTAGGCTTTTTTAAACACGGAGAACACACTGTAAAATAACTCTTTCAGTCATTTTATCTAATACTAATGCAAAGTCTTAGCTAAATCAGACATTAAATTAGATGTTCTCATCAAATTAAATTATTTTCAGCAGAATAATGCGTCTTCATTTTGTTTCTCGTTTATTCATCAATAATTCCGAAGTACAAGATGAGAAAAAAGGCACAGTACCAAAGAAAAACTGCAGCTTTTATTAATCAGTTACTCAACCATACCTATACAATCTTTTTTTCACATATATTTTATATTCATATATTCAACAATGTTTACTAGGTCATATGGAATATGCAGAAAGAAAAATAATGTCTGTTGAATATTCAGGCAGTTGTACCTGGAGAAGACGGTAGAAAATCACTTGAACATGAACCTTCACATTCTGCGGAAACCAATGAATGAGCCCAGTAGCCCATCATTCATTACATTTACATTACATTGTTAGACGCTTTTATCCACGACTTACATACTGAATACTGTGGGCAATCCCCACAGGCGCAATTTGGGGTGAAGTGTCTTGCCCAGGGACACAACGACATGTTTGACTGCAGTGGGGTTTGAACCTGTGACCATCACCCCCATACCAAGGCTCTATCCACTGCGCCACACGCCTCCCATTCAGTGTGTAAAACAATGCAGGTACTGATGATGTTGTTGCTAGGCAACACTAACTACTTGATTATGTATTAAATAAAATGAGGTATGCTTGTGTGTGTGTGAAGGGGATAGTGTATTATTCATGAATATTACTATTATTTTTCGTATTTTGGCAATCTTTTCTCTCTAGAGGGGAAGCCATGTGATAGCAATGTTCCTGTGCTTATAAACCCAATTTGCTTTGGGGCCGACAGAGCTCAAGGCCAGATTGAGATGTGGTGAAGAATGAGTGTGTGTTTTTGTAGCTGTGTGGATGTGTGTTCACGTTAGCATAGTTTATCTTTTGAGCAGTGTGCATAGTTCAATATAAAAAAAGTCCTGCAACTGAGAGAAATCACCTAAATTGCAGAGAAAGTGAATTGCTGTGGCACTAAAGTTGTTGTTGCCGCTAACCCAAACAAATTGAACATAGACATTAACTGTTTTTCCTCCTGTAGCGCTGGCAAATTAGTGCTGACTGAATCCTCCTTACACGCCACTTCCATTTCTGGCGGCAGCAGCATTATTAGACCTTGGACATGTTCTAAGTCCCTGCATTGCAACCGGTTTAGGAGAAATGTAGGTCATCATTGAAACCCCACCTCCAAACCCCCCTCCAGCTCAAATCCAATTGACATCTTTGTAGTAAGAGAAGTATTGGGCTGCACACTAATCCTTCCAGTCATACCGAGTTTCAAATTCCATCTCGTTTTTCTCATTATAGGTTTTGGAGATACTGAGACCCCATATTGGTCAAGAGATAGTTCAGCTAATCTGATGGGGCTCTGTAGTGAGGCCTGTAGAAACCAATGATCCTGGATCCATGGGTTAGGGATATTAACAGCACAGAGCGGGGGAAAGAAGGCCAAGCATGGTGAATATAACCCTACTGATTGCTATTTGTTTGGATAGCCAAAAAACGTGCCCAAAATATCTGAAAGGGGGACTCTGTGGGTTGTTTGTGCAGAAGTTAAACTAAGAAAGTGAAGACATTTACAGTAGGGAAGGAAGAGGCTAAAACAATCATGTTGTATTGATGTACACTAAAGCAAAAGTGTACTGATTGTGAAATAAATAACAACTCACATAGCATTTATAACATGTGGATTCTTCCCTGGGGACTAAAAAGCTGTTTATAATTGACTAAAAATACTCTCAGGCAACTTGTATAGGCCTAAGAAAATATACACACCTACCTTCTCTAACACACACCTTTTATTGTTGCACTGCCGTCTGATGTCTGCGTTTCATGTCTTTTTGATGAAGTCTTTTTCTCTCTTTGTGCCTCTTCTTTATAATACAAAAGTCATGGATTTTTTTCTTTTACTTCAGAGATAGCCTCACATGTTTAGTCACAGCAATTGTATATCTGTGTGAAAGGAATCTAATTCCATCTCATAACAGACGAAAATCCTCCTCATTGGGGTGAGCAGTAAGATCAATACTGTTGACATGGTAGAAAATAGGTCAGTATGTGTCAAGTCAAAGCACCACAGGAAATCAACATATCTACTACACTGCTGTCTTCTGAGCTTTGCCTGGCCTGGAAGCTGTGCTTTTGGACGAAACCCAAACTCAAAACAGTGACTAACAAAATGTTAACAGGCAAAACTTCCAGCTACAGCTTACACTTTATATTGCAATATGTTTGTTTTTTGCTGTTTAGTAACATACCTTGCCTACATCATGTGAATATTATTTCAGGCATCACCAGAAGTGATTTACTATACACAAGCACACACACCCTTGTGAGAGCTTAACCACATATGTGCACACGCTTGCGGATTCACACACATACACACACAGCGGTGGGAAAATGTCCTTGGAAAGCTGGTCTGAAGCTTGTGTTGCACAACTGTTCAGTATTAAAACATCATGTAGCAGTTGCTCAACTTCATTGTTTTTTGGAAACATTAACGTCTCCAAGGTGCTTTCTTTGTAACCTCATTTGTTTATATATTCTCTGGGACTCTCAGGTTGTTGGCTGTGTGAAGGATTTCTCTTTTTTCTTTCCCTGTTCAAGCTGTTTAAGGCTAATCTCCAGCAGAGTTCTGACCCATTTAGGCAGTTTTTATGTAAGGTACATTTTAAGGGAGGCGTGATGCGGATGTTGAGCCGAGGCTGACAGGCCAAATGTCTCCTGAAAATAGAATGACAAGTAAAGCATCTAGGTTTTCAGCGGGAGTTGATTTAAGTTATGTCCCAGGCTATAAAATACAGAAAGTTGTGTTCCACAGTTGGCAATCTGGCACCATGCTACTGGGTAGTAGACCTTGCTGGGACCTGTGTGGGCAGATGTGCTGCTCTGATTTGGCTTAAGGCTCGCAGTGGTAATGCAGTCTGCAGGGTGGAGATTGAACATGGAGACAGATCAGAGATCTCTCTGTGTAGATCATGTGGATGCTAAGGAGGACATATCAAAATGTAAGAGCACAATACAATTGTCTCATTTTGAGAACATTTCAGATTAAACTTGCCAAGGAAAAGACGTGTTGATTTCTTAGTGAATTGTTTAGGTAATGTGTTTAATGATTTTAGGATCCACAAACATTTTACACAGCTTAAAAAACATCCTAAATTATTGCCCCAACCTAACCATTTCTATTTGAATAAAGACTTGTATACAATGCATTTTTAATATCATCAAAATATCAATTGAGAGTGTTCTATTACTTAGGCCTACTTCAATTGAAGTAATTAGTCAATTGCAATTAGATTTTAAAGAAGTATTAAAAAAAAGGAAGGATCATTCCTTGCAATAAGGCGCCATTAAATATGATTACTCTCTTTCACCTGTGTGATGAACAAAGGCTGTTCCAAATGATTCCTCCACTCATGTGCTCATCTAATCGTCTTTGGACAGTGAGTGGTTTCTGCATATATAGCTGCTTTAAGAAAGGTACTGTCTTCCCTATAATTAAAGCCATACATGTCTAAGTCCTAATTCAAAAGGCTTGACCTGTTTGTCATGTGAGGAGTGAAGTTAATATCATCAAAGCCGACTTATCTCAAGAGGATGGCTTGCTGATTAAAGGTGGCTTTTAAGACAATCCTATGCTGACATTCACCTGTATTGGAGGCTTATACTCTGCCTATAAACTACCTGACTGACAGCTGGTATTTCTCGAGGGGGAATGACGCTTTAGCATATGCACACATACAAACAGACACACAGCCACCCCACATACAAAGTGTTAAGACCTAGAGGTCCATGGTTTAGACTCGGACCATGGGCACACATTGAACTGCAATCCATGGCTACAAGCCTGGCACGCTTAAGTGCACAGCTATGGATTAGCGGTTAGCCCAGCAGTACCCCTTGATTATGCACTTTGTGGTGACAACCTGAGCACGACTCCATTATAATTGACCTCCTGTTAAACCAAGCAAGCTCACACTTTCTCATAATGGTCCCTGCGAATAAATCTTTAGGTTCTTTACCTGATGCGTGGCCAAGTCACATGGCATTTCACTCTTCAATTACCAGACAGAGAAGACCTCCTGCTCCCAGACTGTATTATCACTACATGCTCTTTGGGTCTCCCAAATGGCAATTATCTCACCATGTTCACAGGTGATTCAGCACGAGTTCCATTAGTCTCTTGGTAGAATAATGTTACATTAGTTCATGGCCTCTGGTCTCTTGTTAGTTCCAAGGCCAAATTAATGACAAATTGGAACAGACTCTAAGTCAGATTTCAAATATAAAGAAACCTTATTACATTATTTATTTTTTCAAATGACTCGCAGCCCTGTTTTTAAATACAATATATAGTTTGTTTTGACATAAATAACCAATGTCAATGCTTGTCCATGCAGACTTTAAAGTCTTTCACATAACAATAGCAAAGGAATGGAAGTAAAACTTAATCACATGGAGACCTGTAGACTTGCTAAGGATTTGTCTCAACCCTGATTGCTTTGCATTTGTAAATGTATTTTTGGTCACACGTCCAAACAATATTATTTGTGCTGGCTGTTTTAGACATTGATACTACTATCTGGATACTAATGCACAATAGTCATGGTTCTTTGTCACCCGTTACAATAATGCTGCATGAAACAACAGTAAGCTGTCTACCAGCTCCATTGTTAGGAGCTGTCTTTCAGATTTACATGATCCTTTTCATGATGTCTATGTCACATGTTCTGCGTTTGACACATGGCGCATGAATGCAATACTGTACAGCAGCCAACTTAAACATGAGCCAGAGGTGTTATGGATGTTCTGAGCCTGAGGATGCAAGAGGGGTCTTTGTCTGAATTTGTGCATAAACATCTCAACCAAGGCCCAGAGAAATATGTTATCATTGGTTTCTTAAATGTTCATAGGTAGTGTGATATATATATATATAGCTAAAAATGCCAAATGAAAACACCCGTTATGGAATTTGAAGAAAGGCAAGACCCTGTGTTTCCCTGGACTAAATCTTTTTTTTTCTCTTATGCTTCTGAGCAAACAAATATTAATATTGCATTGCCATTCACGGGCACTGGATCAGGATGCCAGATTGACAACTGCAATGAAATGGCTCTAATTAAGTCTAGCTGTTTAGACAAGACATTCCAAGTCATTGCACATGCAGACAATTTAAATGTCATGCCATAACATGACATATTTATTTAGGTTTATTATTTGCATTTTAGGTTCCAACCTTACAGTATAAGTACATTTAGCCAATATGGCAGCCACCAATGAGCAGTCAAGTGATTGAGATTATCCAGCTCTGCCCTGAATAAAAATCCATGTCTAAAGAATTTAGATCTCTGGCCATCATTGGAGAGGGGTTCCTGTGTTGCTCATCTGTGTGATTGATGATAGGGCCTTGCTCTCAGTGGTCTATGACAGGGCCTCAGTGGACTAGTCCCATAGCAACTACTCAAATGTGACAAGCAGACCAAGCTGGCAGACGTTGGCCAAGGTGAGAGCAGGACAGATGGGAAGCCTCTCTCCAGAGTATCTGCAACAAAGCAGAACCAAACAAACTGCTTAAAGATTCACTTTAGATTCCCCTCCCTCCCCATCCTGCAGACCTGGCTCTCTTCTGGCTCCTCCAACAGGTCTGTTTCATTTACGTTTTGACACTGGTGTTCTTCACGCTCCCATGCTATGCCGGGTTCCAGGTCTTCAAGGTTAATCAGTCTTGTTGGTTGTATACGCCAGGATGCATTTGTAATCTCACGGAATTGTCCACATATCACACTGAGAACATTAGGGATAGCAGGAGCACTGCTCTCTCAATAACCTGGAACAGTGGACTTATAATGAGTTTGGACAGACAACGCTCCCCTTTGATTTGCTGTCAGATTTTACAACAATGGAGAGGGGTGCTGGTGGAACTTCACGCCTGAACGGCATCCTAAACATGGCTGTGCTGACCTTGCGAGCAGCCATTAAACACCTGGAGGAATTCTCCCCGTCTAATTACATCTGCCTCTGCCAGCCCTTCAGTGAAAACAGGGACTGTTCCCCATAGTGATGTTTTATAAAAAGTGAACGGTGTCACATTAAGTTCATTTTTAATTATTCCATGATAAATAGTAGTGGGAGCACAGTATGTGGATAACAATATTTGCTAGGATGAAACAATCTCTGTTTTTGTAGGTAAATAGCATGTACAAACATCACTTCAATGTATAGTTTCTATTTGAGTTGATAATACATACAGTATATAGTATTCAATTTAAATGATAATTAATCTACCTATTGTTTCAATTAATCCTGGTCTATAAAAGGTCAGAAAATAGTTTTAAACATGCCAATAACAACTGTAAAGCCAAAGGTGATTGCTTATTTTGTTTTGCTAACTGTACCACGCCTACTTAACCTCAATATCACATTAGTAGAATACAAGAAACAAATCCTCGCAATGGAGAAACTGAAACAAAGGAGTGGATATTATATTTGTTTAAACAATGACTTACATTTTGAATTGATTATCAAAATAGCTGCAGTTTATTTACTGTTACTCAACTAATTTAACAATCATCCTAGGCTTCAGCTGTATACAGGATTTTACAGGCATTTTAAAGTATATTAGATATCAGGTGTTTACATGTCTTATTGCGTCGGCGAATGGTTTCATTTTCTGGCTGCCAATTCTAGATGTTCAAAGGGTAAAAACTGAAATCCTCCAAGCTCCTACAGATGGGGCATGGTATTTATGTGGATCCAATCAAACATGAAATAATATTATTTGAAATTGTTGTGCATCTCACCACACTCAATATGTGTCTCTTTGATTACCCACAACCAAAGACATTGTTCATCTTGAGCCATGCTGAAAAGACTAACAGTGGTGGAGCACTCCCAAATAGGCCTCATGGTTGAGTGAGTGAAAGGCGTTGGTAATAGCACTTCATTGTAGATGGACAGGATGCTGATCAGAGTGTGGTGGGTGGGCAGGGTGGTGGTGTTTTGATATCATTCATAAACTCAACCATGACTTCTCAGAGCAATTACTGTACTGTCATCGTTGAAAATTGAGTGTCAAATTCAGAACACAAAAAAAAATGCAATTACACCTAGACCTGACAGGAATGAGAATACCTTCTATTGTTTACACATTGTAGGTTGACCAATGCACCAATGCTTAGCATCTCTCCACACACACAATGTTTCCAGATGAACCCAAACACACTGCAGAAACCATTATTCATTTAATGTTCATTATTAGAGTTGGAATATGCTTGTGAACCACAGGCTGTTCTGTAAGAAAAGTGTGTGTTGTCCCTTTATAACACTGTTTATGTATACTGGCCATCCTTCTATAGTGGTTAAACAACATGAGTTATTGTTCGGCTTGTATACATGTTCTATATAGATATCATGTAAGGGGGTGTTAAGTTTCTATTTAAGGAAGGCCCTTTTTTTTTGGAATGCAGCCACATTTTGGTTATGGTTCAATTAAATCATATAAAAATCATTGCTAAACAATAGACTTATTTAATGTCTGAATTTATTTCCCATGAAGTATTGGGGGTGGATGAATAAAAGTACCCTCAGTCCATTGTAATGTTATCTAATACAACGGCCCTGAGAGAAGTTTTGCTTTTGTAATGCTGATAATGTTCATTGTGTGGTGAGTCATAGAAGTGTGGATTCAACGCAGGATATTTTGAAGCTGCAGTATAGTCAGTGTTGGTGTTGTATTCGATTGCATTACATAGTGATGTTTCTCCCTCGCCTACATTCACCACTGCTCTATCACTCCTACTTTTTGTTTTGTAGTTGAACTTTTAATGCACATATTTGCTTTTGAGATAGCATGCTGACATTTTGGAAGATCAGGCTCAGATAAGTTGCGTTTTGGAACTAGTGCTGGGAACGATTGGATTTTAGAAAAAAACTAAAAGCTTCACTTGGAAGTAGCAACAGAAGAAAGTGGCCAGGCATGCAGTAACAACAGTAACACAGTCACATAGGCGGATTTTGTATAGCATACAACGGGTACAATTCCTTTGATGCATTTGGCCACACCATTTCTTCTTCATCCCATTGTGCAGTATGTCCTCTCTTACTTCATGTAGTTTTTCTCTTTTGTGGTTTACCAGTGATCACCCCTGATTCAGAGTGTGCCCCAAATTCTGCCCTGCTGCTGCAGCAACCCAACCAGGAGCCCTTTGAACAACTCTGCCCTATGTTTCAGTACTTTCTGGAAGAGAAGCCTGACAGCCTGAAAAGGCTGTTTTGAGGCTGCCTGTTTCGATGAATAAAAGTTTAAATCATTCATTTCACACTTGAAAAAACTGACCAGTGTTACGGCTCGGTGTAGGTTGCATTACATTTTAACACCATGAAATTAAAACTTTAAAAAATCAAACTAAAACGAGTGATGTATTGTATGAAGACTGAAGGGACCTATGGGAGAAGTGAGTAAAACCAGTTCATATTGTAACCTCATGAAGAAATGGAAACAACAACAAATCAATTGTATATATTTTTTAACTGCAATCGGAAACCCAGTTCAGGGATCATAGAACTACACTTATAAGCCACATATTTGATGCAATAACTCCATGTGACTGGTATAAGGAATAAACAAGATATATTTTGGAACATTCTGCAAGCTATTTAAACAGCCTATGTCCCAAGCTAAGCAAAGCTAAACTAGTCAACAGTCTACTTTAAACTAGGGACAGATATACTACATAATGTACCTATATAAATAGGGGTATGGGATACATTTTACCCATAAGATAGCACTTTAAACAGAATCAAAATGACACAAATAACAATGTTAAGAGATGTTAAGACAATGCTAAAGCACAAAAGGCAAGACTAAACAAATAAGTGAAATGTGGCTTATGTCAGTGAATTTGTCCTAAAGTCAGAGTGACTCTTGTGATTATTAGCCCTCTAAGGAGACTACCAAAGGGGATATGACTAATCCACTTGCAATTTGGAGTCACTGATGCATTGATGTAAAACAGCATTTTCCCTGAAGATAGGCCTTCATCATACCTCGGTCTCTACAGAAAAGAGTAAGAGTAATGAGGATGGATGAGGAGCCGTGGCCTTACTTGGTCTTTTTGTTATGACTATTGCTTCTATTAGGGCACACATAATTACTTATCACTGAATAAATGTCACGTTTTGTTATTCAATAAATCATTAAAAATATTTAAAAGGCAAAACCAGATGCTGGTGAATACTGTACCTTTTTCCTTTAGTTTCTGAAAATGTTCATGCTTCTGATTATTCGTAAAATGGACTGTACTTATATAGCGCTCTTTCCAGTCTTTACGACCCCTCAAAGCGCTTTACATACTACATGTCATTCACCCATTCACACCCCTTCATACAGAGCAGTACCACTTGCTCTAGGAACTAACATTCACACACACTCACACATCGTTGGCCATGCCATCGGGAGCAACTCAGGGTTAAGTATCTTGACCAAAGATACATCGACATCTTGACTGCATGGGCTGGGATCGAACCCACAACCTTCTGGTTGAAAGACGACCGCACTCCCTCGCAGCAATTTGATTATTGTCAAATTGTGGATTGTAATGCCTTGTCCCTGATAGGGTTGCGAAGGCAATACAATGTTCTCAAGTTTTGTGGATACAAACAGTTCACTGGTTGACATGAGCAAAGCCCTGTGGGATGTAAGTTCAGCGTTCACAGGCTGTGTTTTCTGCCAGTTCCACTACTTTATAGCAACTCAGCTGGACAAGCACTCGGATCCTTGAGTTGGTCCTTCAGTTATCTAACTTCTACTGTGTTGTAAAGAAAAACAGGACTTTGTTGTAATTGCTGTCTAGATCCTGATCAGTGTGCAGAGGCTGATAGCTTGTTGCTGCAAATAAAATGTGCTTGTGCTTAATTACATGTACAATGAGGTTGATCCAACTAAATGAAGGTAATCCATGAGGAATAAATAATGCACATTTATTCAAAATGCTAATATTGGCGTCTCGCAGAATGTGTTGAGATTGAAAAATAAAAGTCTTTAGGATGCAGTGTTAACTTCCACACCGCTGGAAGGAGGTAGATAATGGAGGTGCTAATTCATTCATTCATTCAAAATCTTGACCTTTATTGGAATTGGTACATTACCATGTGCCGGTAGCAACCATCTCAAACATGACCTTATGTTGATACATATTTGCCATAAAAGCTGCAATAGTTTTGAAAGTAACTGCTTTAACATGTTTGAATTTTGCACGGTGGTTGTTCTAAAATAACATGGCTTTAGGTTGCTTGAATAGGCTGGAGCATGCTTGAAAAAGAGTACTTTTATGAAGTCTTGTTTCTTGATTCAAGCTTTTGTGAGCAAAGGCTGATCGCCCTTCCAGGTGTCATAAAGGCTGAATGGACCAGTGGCTTTATGCAATGACATGGTAGCCATTTCATGGCACTCCCCAATGGTCAATGACTCTGCTTCATCATTGTTCCAAGTCATTGTGCAGCTCTTTATGGGCCCAGCTGCCACCTGTCCTCCATACAGTTATTCAGCATGGGAATGGCATTTTGACAATGTTGCCCCTTTCACACCAACGCGTTTTCAGCTCCGGCTCGGAGCTGGAGCCTGAAAAGTACCGGTTTTTCCTGTTCACACCGCAGAGGCGCCGCCTCTTAACTCCGGAATCCGGTTCACTTCCAGCTCCAAAAAATTGTCGGTCTAGAGGCAAGAGCTTCGGAGCTAAGAGGCGGCGTCGCTTACGTCTCTCTTACCTCATTCACACCAATATAACTCCGGTTCAAGCTCCGTGCTAAAGCTTTTCAGGTTCAGAACCAGTTCTTCGGTTTAACTCTGGCTCTTTTCACACCGCCCAGAGTCCGACTGGTAATGCGTCGTTGCGTCATCGTTTGCGTCATGACGCAACCCGTTTGCGTGCCTGCTTCATAAAGCCAAACCGCGCGGATGAAATCAGTTGCATTCATTTCTTATGGCTCTATCTGCAGCTTTTCCGGAGTCATTTCTGTGGTTTAGTTATATTCTTATAAAAAAGTGTACTCGTGTCTATAAAGGTTTTTTTAAAACACAACTGCTTCCGAGGTCGGTCTTATTTCTTAAGGTGGACTGAACCATGAGTGTGGAGTAACGTTGTATCTTTCATTTAAATGAACTGTAACCTTCACCCAGGTATGTAACAGCTGTTCTCAAATGAACACGTGAAGAAAAGTTTAATATTTATGGTGAGAGAGAGATTGAGCGAGGCAGAGAGCCTGTGCAGCGGTCTGCTTGCGCACAGAGCAGGAGTTTGTGAGAGAGCCGGCTTGAGAGTAAATTTCTCTTCAAAATATAATTGATTGCCAGCTGACTTGCTTGCTCTGGTAACGTAGGCCTAACTGGTTTCTTCTAATGTGCCTGCATCTGGCGCTGAGTTGCCATATTCCTTTCGTGAACCACTAGCAAGAGTAAACTAACTGACAGGCTGCTGTGCCGCATCTCACTCAAAAACCCACACGACTCAACCCAGCGAAAAACCAGTCTCGCGCGCAGACTTTCATTCAGAATTTCCTAGCAAAATAAAAAAATGATATTAAACTAATGCAAAAATAAATATTAGGACAAAGCCCTACAAATTACAACAATAAACATAATAATAAAACAATAAAAATGTGATATTCAGCCCTGATTAAAACAGTGGGCCCAAATCCTGGATGGGCGGGCCCGGCCCCATGGGGCCCCCCCATGACGCCGGGTCTGCCCTCGGCCCAATACCCGTATGTGTGTGTGAAAGAATAATGAGGTGATCAACGTGAATGCTCAGGTTCCACCTTAACACGCAGACACGTTGCTTCACCATGAGCAGAAACCTTTATATATACAGTCTATGGCAGAAACACTGAAACTCTTGTTACGTTTCTCCATCGTTGTGTACCATTACCAGGGCTATTCAACTGGCAGCCGGGTGATATTTACTGGCCCTTTGAGTATAATGTTAAAAAGTAAAAAAAAAAGTTTAATTTAAAAAAAATTTTTTATTTAATTATTTTTTTTTTTGGACCAGAGTGCCTTTATTCCTGAGAGGGTGTTAAATTGAGAGATAGAGGGGAAGACATTGCCTGAAAACTTTGGCGGGCTCGGGTTTCGAACCCACCTACTACCAACTCCTGTCATTTATTGCGTCTCTGCGCGCGTCCTCGCGGCTCGCGCTGCCCTTCACTACAAGCTCGCGCACCTTCGACGGTTTCGCGCCAATGGAACGATTAATCAAACCTGGTCAGCATAGTTGGATATCAAAATGTCTCTTTCTACGTTAAAAAAACGAAAGGTTGACACCGAAAACCGGCAATTCAACAGCGAGTGGAAAGAGAAGTACTTGTGTGTAAATGTCAGTGGGAGGCCCGTGTGTTTAATCTGCAATGAGTGTTTATCGGTGTGTAAAGAGTACAACTTGAGAAGGCATTTTAAGACAGCTCACGCCAACTTTGACGCCACTTTTCCAGCGGGCTCTGATGCTCTCCGCCAGAAGATTTTGGGGCTAACTTCGTGCTATGACCAAAGACATAGCTCCCTGTTTCGGGCTTGCACTGACCAAGAGAGAGCTACCGCAGCGTCCCTACGAGTGGCCTGGATATTAGGCAAAAAGAAAAGGCCTTTTACGGACCCAGAGACAGTCAAAGAGTGTATGCTTGCATCAATTGAGTAAGTGGTTGCAGATGAGAAAATCAGAAAAAGCGTTATTGACTCAATTAAGAACATTCCGATTCCTGACACGTCAACATCAAGGAGAGTGGAGACCCTTGCATCGGACGTTTTTGAGATTCTCTTGGACAAACTGAGAAAGGCGGAGGTTATGTCGCTAGCTATTGATGAATCCACTGACAGCAGCGATGTTGCACAGCTGTGCGGCACAGCAAAAATAGTGTCCCATAAGGCGGGTAGAGTCCCCTGACAACTCCCCTCACATTCCTCCAGAGTCAGAAAAAGTTTAAGTTAACTTTTGGAAGAACCTAAGAAAAGGGGTGAAAATGGATAAATTGTATCTGAAAATAGTGTCTCTAAAGGCGGGTAGAGTCCCCTGACAACTCTCCTTACATTCCTCCAGTCAGAAAAAGTCTAACATACAGCCTGTGCCTCTATGTTAGATTATTTGATGGTAAGTGCTTTCGGGAGTATCTACTTGGATTAATTCCTTTGGATGGACACACGACCGGTGAGGTGATGTTCCACAAAGTGGTTTCGTTTTTCAAGGAGCACAAGTTGGGATTGGATCGTATTAACATGCTTGTAACGGATGGGGCCCCTGCGATGTCGGGCCGAACACAGGGACTGTCCGCTAGGCTGGCAGATGTGGCTCCACAGCTGAGATCCACCAAAGCCTCCTGTGCGCAAAACTGAGTGGTGAGTTAAAAAACACAATGGACTCTGTCATGGCGATTATTAACTTTGTTCGTTGTAACTCCAGTTTACAGCACCGCCTTTTCCGCCAGATGTTGTCAGACATGTCAGCTCAATATAATGATTTGCTCATGCACAGTGCCATTAGATGTCTAAGCAAAGGACACGTCTTGAAACGATTTTGTGAACTTAAGGAGGAGATCATGGCGTTTCTCCGCAATTCAAAACATAAAAAAGCCAACGCCTTTCTGTGTCTGATAGAGAATGATGAGTTTTACGCTGCCGTTTGCTTTTTGAGCGACATTTTCCAACATCTGAACCAACTCAATTTGGAGCTGCAGGGCAGAGATAAAATGGTTACACAACTTGTGGCGAGACTCCATGCGTTTCAAAAAAAGCTCACACTTTTTTTTGCGGATTTATGTCCAGGCAAAATGCTCCATTTTCCAACACTGCGCACTGCAGGTTTACAAATCACCGAGGTGATGACTGGATTTATGGACGCATTGAAAACCAACTTTGCCGCGAGGTTTGAACATTTCAGTCTCCCGACTGAAGTGATGAGATTTGTGAAGGACTCTTTCTCTGTGAATGTAGAGGGGGAGTTTGCACTGAAAGCAAAGGAGCTGATTGTGACATTAAATGAGGTGTCTTTACAACTCGAACTCATTGACATTCAGTCATCAGATGACCTGCGACAGTCATTTCAGCTGGCAGGTTCTGAAAAGTTCTGGACTCATGAAGTCAGCCACGAGAAATTCCCTCATTCAAGGGGTCTTGCACTTTTTGTCCTCACAATGTTTGGCTCGACTTACACGTGCAAGGGGCTATGTTTGATTTAATTAAACAAAATATATGCACTCCACTATGCTGTTGTAGTCATTTAATTTAATTTCAAACCTTTATTTATGCAGGTGAATCCCATTGAGATCATTGATCTCTTTTTCAAGGGTGACCTGCTGTAGTATTTACTGTATCTGAAGCTCTTAATATGATTGCTCATATTTCAAGTCATTTTTTTCCCGGCCCCTTGCTTTGGATCATTTTCATCAACCGGCCCCCATTCCAAACTACTTGAATAGCCCTGCCATAGACTGTATATATAAATCATAGACTGTATATATAGATATAAATGGACGTAGTGTCCGTGACGTCACCCATAGGATTCTGCAGAGTTGCCGAGAAGCCCTTAGTAGGCGGAGTCGGCCACTAACGGCTCGACAATGACGTCAGAGTTCAACTCCAGCCTGATCCAAATAAGGGCAAAGAGGCGGAGCCGAGGCGGGACCTGCTGCCTCCGAACTGGAAGTAAACAGAGCTAGCTCAGGCTAAGAAGCTAAGCTAACATGAAATACATGCATACTAAGTTTCTGTAGTTCCCCTATATAAACGTTACATTCATAATCAAATGAGACAATCTGCAAGAGAATTAGCTATATTTTGTTATTCTTAATGCTTGTCATTCACACATTAAGAAAATAAGTACCGATACATAGCAAAACAATTTTGGGGATGTTCAGCTTAATAAGCCTTATTCAACATAATTGATGTAGCTAATACTACAGCAGGCGAACCAAGTCTGTGTTAACGCTGCATTCCTTGATCTCCAGTTATAACGACGGACTCCACCGCCCGGACCTAACGGAGCCGCAGTTGGCTAGTTCCGGGACGCCGGCTGAAGCTAGCCCCCTGCGGCTCCGTTAGCTCCGGTGGCCACCACTGGGATAATTGGGTCCCCTATTAACATTTGCTCCCGTTTAGCATTATGGGCATCATAGCCATTGACTATGATTCAGCCTTGGGTAAGACTTTTATAAACTAAAATGTATATGTAATATGTATGTATAAAGGGTTACGTCCTTAGCTGGCTAATAAGTAGCTACGCTACCAAGCACACAAACACCTGCGAACGGGGTTAACATGTATAATATTATCATCTTAGACTTCTTGGAAGTTCTGTTAGTACATTCAAGCGCACAGCACGACATTTTAATTGTCTGGTATTTGTAACAATATTCCCTAAAAGGCACAATCACCACGAACACGGCTAAAGCTAAAGGGTCAAGTACAGTACTATGACTAACTAGAGATGGGCGAGTCATGATTCATCCGGATCATTAACCCGGATCCTAGTAATGAGCCGGTCGTGACGAGTCTCCCTCTCGATTAACCCGAGTCCTTTGAGTCCTACACCTGATGTGACGTAACAATTAAAACTATAAATTGCGTCACTCTTTACTCTCTTTATAACGTGTACAATCACATTACAACGTTGTTGTATCCAGAGATCCAGCAGACTCGTCGCCATGCACGAATCAACAGCAAATTCAGCCCCTCCTCCGGCTCCCGCGAGAGTCCCGTGAGCCGTGAGTGAGCCGTGAGTCGTTGGACTCGCGGGAGCCGTGAGTGAGCCGTGAGCCGTGAGTGAGCCGTGAGCCGTGAGTGAGCCGTGAGTCCGCAAATCTCTGAGTCTGCTGCGACTCGTCGAGGGAGCCGTGGGACTCGCGGGAGCCGTGGGACTCGCGGGAGCCGGAGGAGGGGCTGAGTCTGCTGTAGATTCGTGCATGGGGACGAGTCTGCTGGATCTCTGGATCTGCTGCCTGCTATATGTTACGGCTCTGAGTCCACGTAGGCTACTGGTCTCTCTCGATCATTGACCTGGATTCACGGATCCCGCGATTTTTCCGGCTCTAAATTAAGTTTCAGTGTAGACTTCTAACAAAATGGTCATGTTGTGCAACAGTCTCCTGTAATAATATCTGCATTTCCAATAAGGATCTTACTTGGAAACTCGTTTATTTTGAACATGGCACACAAAAAGAAACAAATGATAGAAAATTGCAAAACAGTTAGAATATATAAAATGTAATTATACAATTATTATTATTATTATTATTATTAAATGAAAACACAATTGTGCAAAATTAGCTTAAGTACAGGAACATATTAAAAATAACTATATACATATAATGCAAAACACTTATTTTTTAAAATGCACACACACACACATGTTTTATTAAAGCAAAAGACACTGTGTAGCGGAGGTTAATGTAACGTTAGTTTAATATGCTGGTGTTAACTGTGATGGTTATTCTCGCGTCCAGGAAAGAGAAGCTTAAAAAGGAGACTAAATGGAGTCTCTGAGATGTTTTCAAATTGGTACTTTAATTCATAAAAGGCGCGGTACAGTCACAAACAGGATATTGTCCGACAGAAAAGCAGCTGTCTCTGGCCCTCGCTAGCAGAGAAAAGAGGCCGAACCGCTCAGGTGCTGCTCTTATATAGCTTCTGCAGGCTCCTCCCTGCGGGCCGGCCCTCCACATCTTAATGTCCGTTGTTACGTTTAAACAGAGGATTCAGGCATTGTACATTCAATACATACTTAAACACGCCTCTTCTCCTCATATTGTCTTTCATCACTTTTCCTTTAACACATTCTAAACGTTGTAGTTAATATTCTAAAAAATACAGAAAATACTTCACGGCTGGTTTGGTTTCTGGTCATTCCGGAAGTTGTCACATCTTACCCACGTCTGTAAACAATAACTTTATTCAAATAAACTATACCTTCATTTAATATTCAGCAATAATAATACGTCTATAGTTGCAGTGTTAAAATCAGTAGGTTTCTGTGTGCATCACTCCATGTCATTTCGCTACTAAATTAACCTCTATAAGAAATGGTAAACTAGCCACATGCTAACCGGAGATGAAGGATTTTCAGAATAAAAGCTTAACTGGTTGTGCACAATAATTTTCTGGTTTTTCAGTATAAAACAGCATTTAAACTGAAGGTACATTTAAGGTACATTATGCCATCAAAATATTGATTTTAATTTCTAACAGTCCCTCCTTACACACCTAAAAGGTGTGTATAATACTGAAATCAATGAGTTCTTCATCTGAACTCTGCATAGTACATCATTCATATCAAAAACATACAAACAAAATGGAATAGTGCGAATATCCTCAATTTTACAAAAATACAGAAATACTTTGACTGTGTTCAAACATAAAAGTTTTCCCTTGTGCATAACTTCTAGTGTTAACATTCAATATGGCTCTTCAAAATAGCAGCAATGGCTTGGTATCAGAACATTTCTTCCTCCCTCCTTTCACAGAAACCGTTCTCATACCACGCTCAGTGTTAAGTCACTTGTTTTTACAAAGTGAAAATAAACTACCCATTTTAGAATTGTAATGATTCGAAAATACATGAAATCTACCATATAGAACAGTGAAAAATAATAAAAATGAAATAAACTATCTTGTAATAGTATAAGTAAATTGAAATGGATTCACTCCATTTTAGCATTTTATTTTGCTCACTTCTTCACATGATTTCATCATTTAAAGAATCACATCGGCTGGACATTCATTGAACAACCTCATCTCTGAACATCCATATCGTTTAACATCATTCAAACTAACTCATCATTTTCATCAACATCTGTATTGGGGTGGGCCGTCTTGTTCTACTAGCATTTGTAACTGTCTCCTCATGAGAAATGTACCCTCCCTCCTTTCATACCATTTAAGGTATGAAAGTAATATGTTCTCTAGAAGAGGCCGTCGTGATCAATCGGTATTTTAGGACATGGAATGAGTGCTACATTTAGGCCTCCCCTGGGCGCCCCTATGCTATCCTTTTACCCTGGAGCCTAAACTCCCCCTGGGACTGGTCTCTTAGCCCTACTGGCTTTGGGGTGGTCTGTTCTAATGCAGTGATAAAGTCCCTGAAATGGTGTGAAAACCGGTGGAATATCAATAACTCATTATACTAATTTATTTTCATTTCTGGTCTACTTAAATAACTATGCTAACCCCCTTTAACAGTGTGTGGAACCTTGGGTGCTCTAACAAGGACTTCAAAAACAGAAGTCATTTAATGGTTTGTAGTTCAATTCAGGAATTTTCACTCATGGCAGATATGTTTCTCCTTTTAAATAACATCTCTAAATGTCAGGTCATCACTGATTAAATGGAGGAGCATTAGGAGGTGGTGGCACTTGTCTTTTAAAACTCATACTCTGGTGCCGTGCGCTCCCTCTGAAGCTGCAAGTAAGATTTAAAACATCTGCAGGGTGGGTTGAGCGACCCCTTCTCCCTGAGCGATATTTATTGTTGAAAATATGCACCATTAAAATGAGTGATCCAAGGCCCTGCATGTATTACTCCCAATTGTACTAGTTTTTTCAAAATTAAAATCTTCAATCGCTCTTTGCCTAGTGTCTTTTTAAAACTCTACATCTTGGACGACAAACAAATGTTGTTTCCACCTTAACAGTTCTCCTGTGGTAACAACCATGCTACAATGGTGAAACCAATACTCTAGATTGGAATACTTTCTTTGGCTTGGTACTAGCTCTACCTTTAACATTTTCCATTCAAATAAAGATTTGCCTGCTATCTATATTGTAACAAATTAAATCTTCCCCAAATTCTCACATGAATAAGAATCTCTATAAGAATAATTTGTTTATTTTATGAAAATATTGAATAATATGTTCTACCCTCAGTGTGTTTTTAGGATTATTTTCTAATAAGTGTGTTTATGTGTAAACTCACTCACTCCTGTGTTCCTTCTCTCCCCCTCTGGTCGTCAAGCCACGACCCCCTCACGTTCTGCTGGCCCATGCCAACTCCTCTGGTTCTGTCTCCTCCTCCGTCCTGTCTTCTCCTCAGTCCATCCGCACTTGGATCTTCCCGCTGTAATTATTTTCAGTGGCCCAACTGCTTTGCATTTCATCTCCTCCTTTTCAGTCTCTACACTGTTGCATGGAGTGGTGTATTCTGGTCTCATGTCCCACACTCCGCTATTGTGCCAAATCTCGCGGCTCAGTTTGGAACTTCATGTCCTGTTTGAGGGACCGATGAGTTTGCCTCTTTGTCAGCATGCTGGTTTGGTTCTGGATGCCTCAGGTGGAGATGGTTCTGGATGCCTCAGGTCGTTGTTGGTTCAGCTCGGGTTGTCTGTCTTTAAACCGGAGGAGGAGGAGTCTCCTGTGGTGAGGTCATTTGTCTGAAGATGGGGTCGTAGCATTCTGACAGGCAGAGAGAGAGAGAGAGATCTCGGGCAGCATTACCTATAGTTAATTCTAACACACTGAGGTAAAACATATCCAATCCTTTCCACTCTATTTTCCTAATCTTACCATCTGTCTTAGATGTTAAATGTCATCTAAACCCAATTAATGTCTACTAATGGTTGTGCCATATCCCTAAACATTGTTTCCACCCACTGTAACATGGCTACTCCAAATAACTCTTTCAGGAAACCATTTTCTTCTATAAATTAAAAATACCTACATGTTTCAAGCACCACATATTTCACACACTATAAAAGAACGTCCCCATATTTTCTCCATCACTTTAAATCTCACTGTTATTTAGAACATAAGTAACTTTTGTGACTGGACATATCTGCAATGTCGCCACAATCTGCTGGGGAATTTTGTTCATAGAGTTTGTACGTACAAAGCTGTACTTGTGGGTTAGTAGCCTGTTTCTACTGTAATCATTTTTCAATAATTGTGCTCAGTTCACCGGTTGGTTGTCCATAAACTTAACAGGGGTGTTTCTGGCACAGACTAAAACATGGATCCAGTGTATTTTTAGATTCCCCTAATCTGTAAATTCACCTACATATCCCAATCACTTAAACCCATCTCATCATTTGATACAAGAACTGCATATATGGGGGGTGAATCATCTTGATTGTAATCGCCTCACCTTTGGGACCGAGTATTTCTAACTCCTCCTCTTGTTGCTCAGCTGATCTTTTGGCTCTGGGGATAAGTGAAACTCTCTGAAACACAGCTGGAGTTTTGTTAGTGATGTGGGCATTCTCTATGAGTGGACTAATGGATCCATGTCTTACTTGATATTGTACTCCCCATCCAACCAGAAAGGTGCCAAGTGTAATGAGCACAATCAACAATGCTATTCTGACTCTTATCCCTAGGGGACCCCACAATAGCTTTGGCTTTGTTCTTGACATCATCTCTATTTTCTCCATGGTTGTGTCAGTTACAGAATTTAAATAATGAGTACTATAATAACGTATACTAAAATTGGACTCTTTTTCAGATGTAAAACAAAAATAGGTTTTCACTTTAGTGTACTATCTATAAAAGTCTATAGACAATTCGTCTTTTGAGCTGTTTCTATCTTTATCTTATTTATATTTATTGTTTTGTTCCAGCTCTGCCAAATCAGTCCTAACTCCCAATAATGTTCTGGAAGTTGCCAGTGAAGGGTGACAATGTGTGAGGTGGTGTCAATTTGCTCCTTTTTCTTTACCTTTAAACCGGAGCGCGTGTGAAGTTCGTTACAACTTCTCACTGTTCCGTCCACCGGGGATCAGCTCACTGTCTTTTGTGAACTTTCACCCTCACCCAATCACCTGGCCGAACAGGAGTCTCTTCTGGTGTCTCGTCTGGTATCTCTGTAGCTTTCTTAGCCTGTGTAGACAAAACTTAGATTATATTACTCAGAGTTCTGACATATTCATCACTTCTATTTGTCTAATATCCAAAACTGGACCACTCCCTCCTTGGAGGAGGCCCAAGCTTTGGCATACCTTTTGTCGTTATGAGACCTATTATTAACTACATGTTATTATTTACTAACTACAACGTCACTGAAATCAACATATCTGTATAATCATGACACTCCCTCCTTTGAGCAGAACATGCTCAATTAATATTGCAATGATTACCCTATTCTGAACAGGACATGTAAAACCCATAACGTTGCATTAAATAAATATAACTTCTCCGTGTACCCATAAGGCGTACAAAATATCGTATGATGTATGTTTTCTGCTGGTATAAAAACATATTCACTCAAATCTGCCATTAGCACAAAAATGGTTTACATGTTGCAATAATGGCTTTTGTCCTGGTATTATGCATCATTGTTGCAGCGAAAAACAATACCCCTGGTGTCGCTAATGCGTCTCAATAATTCTAGGATTAGAGGATTGTTTGATACTGCTGAACAAAGATATAATAAAATAATATTTATCTAAACTAGAGGGAAACATACGAACCATTCTCACAGAGGGTGACATGCATGAAGGGCTGGTGCCCCTCACTCAAAATGAGATAGTGCCTTACGCACTACACTATAAATCAGTAAAATTACTCAAGAATAAATAAATAAAAACTGATTCTTTAAACTGTTGTTAAAACCCTACAACTTCTTCATCCAAGCTCTCAATCAGTGTTATGTTATTTAATCTGCAGCTCATTGCCTTAAAACAGATACTTCAGACCGATTATAAAATTGTGTTTGAGAAAAATGTAATCTGACTCCATAAATCACATAATTGTTTGACTAAAAAACTACACTTCCACTAACAATAAATGAAGTTCCCCTTTAAACACAGCCCCGGTCTTCTGACGGGGTCTATCTATGTACTGGCTGGAAAATGTTGTGCCAGTCTCTGTCGCTCTGTCACTGTTCTCCCGCTAACAGTCACTCTCTAGTTCTGCTGGGTTCTTGTTGACTTCTTCACTGGTTTGAGACAAGCGACCCTATCGGACACCTCCCTTTGTAGCCAGACTTCACCACAGCAGAAGCGAGTTTCTGTTTTTAGGTCTCAACAGCTCCACGTCAGGTGTATCACCGCCCCTTGAACTGCAGTCGGTGTAAACAGGAGGATTTGGTATGGATCCTCCGTCTTGGGCGAGTACTAGGTTTCCGTCTTCATATTTTTGGGTGGAAACCCCATCGTCTTGACCTCACTAGCTGTGTGGACACAATAGTTTTCTGTGTGGGGGAACAACATCACTCGTAATCTCTTTCCTTCTCATAATTACAAAAATAGTCTGCTAAATATTCTATTCTGTGGATGCTTTATGTGTAAATGCAAATGCTACTCTCGATTCTGTTTTTACATTAAACATTAAACCTCTCCCTTCTGTGGTGACATATATGGCTCAATGTAGCTGGATTTCAAAATACCCTTGTGCTGAAGATGCATCACCTGGTGGTCTGGCCCTCTGAGCTTCCTCATTGTTGTGGTTGATACCAGGGTGTCAGTGGCATTTGGGTCATGTTTGGCAATGCTGTTCGTCTTTGACATCCCTGAGACCCCCTGCTTCTGTCGTAATCATGGAAACCTCCCCCAGGGTAACTACATGGAGGGCCATTGTTTGGTGCATGTTGCCTTAGTAGTTGCGGGCAATCTCTGGTCCAATGGCCCATTTGGTTGCAATGGTAACATCCCTCAAACCGTAAACGTCTTCTGCCTGTGCCTCCTTGGAAACCTCCTGGTTGTTGGTTCTGCATCTGATTCTCTGGCACTATCTGAGATTTAACTGTTTGAGGTGTCTGCTCTGCATTCTCTGGTTCTTCCTGAGCTTGAATTGTTGGAGGTGTCTGCCCTGCCTTCTCTGGAAGTTTCCCCTCCCTTCTCCTTGTCTTGTTCCTACAAGCTACGGTGTCTTGTTTTTTCTGCTATGTCTTCCCTCACTGGCGGGTCTGCTACTCGGACCACATTTATGCTGTGTGCCAATAGGCTGGCATATTCCAGATGGAGTATCAGACTTGTAACTCTTTCTTCATCTTCACTCCAGATAGTTCTTTTAATTGGAAAGGTTAAAGCATCTGATCAGATTATTACCCTTTCCTTGATATCTGCGGTTGAGCCTGGCTCTGCGTCTAGTCTCAATTTAGTTTCTTTTGGTGACATGTTCTCTAACTATTCGAATGAATATTATTAAGTTATCAAAGATTGAAACACTAATCCTCCGACTAGCACCTTCGTTCCTGATAAATAATATCCTATGTCATCCGAACTTAACTTTAAATCTGGGTAGGTTTTTTTTTTTTTTTTTTTAGAATTTTTTTTTTTTTTTTATGATTTAAGTTTTTTTTTTTTTTGTTGTAAAATATTAATAAATTAAAAGATAACATTTTTTTGAAATGTTAAAATAAAAATTGTACAGTGTATCGTTTTTGACTTTGAGATAAGAAAATCGAAGTCTTGTGAAAATCTAAATCTACTGTGTACAGTGCATACTGAAATGTATGGAACTATGTAAATGTCATAATTTGTGTTAGATTTAATCAATTGGTGTTTGAATATTCTACAGTCTAGTTTGAAAGTCTATGATGTAAAGTTTCTCATATGTTAATTAGAAACCACTTTGTAATTCTGTCCCGGCGAATGTGTTCATCAATAACACTCAAAATTAAGCTTCAAAATGTTATAATATCTTTGTAATAATTCTGTATTACCAGCAGAGTGCGCTGTTGTAATTTCCAGCTTAATCCACTAGGGATAGCTGTTGCAAAACTGACCTCTTTTTAACAAGAAGAAGCTTATTTCCTTAAAAATGGGAAGAAAATGTGAATATGGTTAAACAACACAGCACATAACCGCCAAAACACACTTGCAAACAAGAATATCTCAAATAAACCGCCAATACACACTTGCAAACAAGAATATCTCAAATAAACCGCCAATACACACTTGCAAACAAGAATATCTCAAATAAACCGCCAATACGCACTTGCAAACAACAATATTTTCAAAACCAGACTCCTACAAATACCAAACTTCCCACGGTAAGATAACCTGTCTATTTTATAGTTCCAACTTCTGCCAATAAATATGATTTGTCCTTCTCAATATGGAGTGCCTAGCCTCATGTGAGTGGGACTGTGTGTCAAAACAAACAGAGTACTTTCAATTAGCATTTCACGAAATGGCGACTGCCGTGTGGCTTATTTTCAGCATGAGGACAAGACAAGATGGCAACTGATTTTCCAACCTTTGACCTGAAGAACAAAGGGATTTGAAAACACCTCGTGGCTCTCAGAGGGGAGTTTAAATAATGGCGGGGTGTAATCTTGTCAAGAAAATTGAACACAAAACAACACTGCAGTTTAAAATAACATTTCTATCTAGTTTACTATGAAAAAAATGGGCTTTATCTTATTGATATCATCACTTAAAGTTAGGAACCCTTACGCATAAGCTATAAACCTATCTACGTATTATTTGACTTTATAGTCCACTATTGGTCAACTGCTGCCATTTCGACACGCTAGGTGGGAGTATTATGGTAACTTATCAGCGACCATTAAATGACCGTCGTCAATTGAACGTAATGCTGTTGTAACTCCACATCTCGTATTCCACCCGCAATATCTTGGTTGAAACTAGAACAGTTATGACCACTGATAAAGCTTACACCTTAATCAAGCCTTTCCTCAAAAGGACTTTTTTAAAACAGTTCTCAACTGTTTTCGACTAGCACTGTCTTCAGTTACTCAACCCTAAGTTGATTCGCTATGCCTTGTTGGTTTTCAATTACTTGATCCTTAATCAATTCGCTATGTCCCATAGATCTTAACAATAATCGTTAAATGGACTTATATATCCTTACGTCATAGGCTAATTTAACTACTGACGTAACAAGGGACACCTACATGAAAACACAACAAGACACCTACCCAAAGTACAATGGCCACACACATTTATATTTTAAAATACTACACACACACAAATTAATAGCATGCAGGGTTAGATATATGAAAAAAGAAATTTGAACTCACCCTGATTGTGAAAATGCAACGCCACGTGTTATGGAATTCTTATTGTTATAAATTTGGTTGTTTTAACATTAAATACACAGCTATTTTCAGGATCCGCTGGCCTCCGTCCAACACAAACCTATTTTGTACTGCATAAACTATGAAGAATTTGATTTAACAGGTTTCCTCTTACCAAGTATTCGAGCTCGTTGTGTCGAACGGAAGCCGCGTCTCCGGAAAACAGCTGGTTGTGTAGTCTCTTCTGTCCAACGAGAATCACGTCGCGGAGCACCAATTGTTAACTGTGATGGTTATTCTCGCGTCCAGGAAAGAGAAGCTTAAAAAGGAGACTAAATGGAGTCTCTGAGATGTTTTCAAATTGGTACTTTAATTCATAAAAGGCGCGGTACAGTCACAAACAGGATATTGTCCGACAGAAAAGCAGCTGTCTCTGGCCCTCGCTAGCAGAGAAAAGAGGCCGAACCGCTCAGGTGCTGCTCTTATATAGCTTCTGCAGGCTCCTCCCTGCGGGCCGGCCCTCCACATCTTAATGTCCGTTGTTACGTTTAAACAGAGGATTCAGGCATTGTACATTCAATACATACTTAAACACGCCTCTTCTCCTCATATTGTCTTTCATCACTTTTCCTTTAACACATTCTAAACGTTGTAGTTAATATTCTAAAAAATACAGAAAATACTTCACGGCTGGTTTGGTTTCTGGTCATTCCGGAAGTTGTCACATCTTACCCACGTCTGTAAACAATAACTTTATTCAAATAAACTAAACCTTCATTTAATATTCAGCAATAATAATACGTCTATAGTTGCAGTGTTAAAATCAGTAGGTTTCTGTGTGCATCACTCCATGTCATTTCGCTACTAAATTAACCTCTATAAGAAATGGTAAACTAGCCACATGCTAACCGGAGATGAAGGATTTTCAGAATAAAAGCTTAACTGGTTGTGCACAATAATTTTCTGGTTTTTCAGTATAAAACAGCATTTAAACTGAAGGTACATTTAAGGTACATTATGCCATCAAAATATTGATTTTAATTTCTAACACTGGTTAAATGCAACAACTTTTCGGTTTCACCGGTAGGATTTCTACGGTCTTGGTCATGCTGACTCATATGACTCAAATGACTCAAATGACTCGTATGATCCGGATCTCTTCAATGATTGACTCAGAAGACTCCGAGTCCATAAAATGATCCGGATTTGCCATCTCTATGACTAACTAACGTTGTAGCCTAGCAGAGTGGACAAGTCGCTGTTAGCTGACAATGAGGCATGTACATGTCCATCAAAGTGACCACGCCCTAATTTATGCAACAACTTTAAGACTTAATATAAATAAAAGGGTCGTGTTAGAAAACAATTCACTCACAGATTCATAATCATGAAGGTGGAAACTAACTATATCGATAATAATATTTATTGCATCCATGGTATTGCGGCAGTAATCTTAAACAAAGTGCCGCGAGGGACTAAACTAGAGAAAAAACACTGGATGCGCAAAAACTCAGTCTTTCATTACATTACATTGCATTTAGCTGACGCTTTTATCCAAAGCGACTTACAACACAGTATGCGTTTGACCTTTTATTTCCAAATCAAAGGTACAATATTCCATATCCATATACGTATGTATGCGTGCATGCGTGCGGTCAACATAAATTGTCCTTCTCTAGCTCACTCCCCCATCTATTACCAAGTGCGCAGGTAAAAGCAACCGGATATAAGCACAAACGTCACCACACAAATTCAATGACACGCCCACCACCTATAGTGACTCAAAAACAAGTATAGTAACAAACACACAGAAATGGCTTCATATGTGGCTCCTACATTCCGGCCCCTAATTATATCAACATAATAATTACACAACTGAAAAATTATGTAGGAGACAATCAAGGAAAAAACTTTTAAGGATAAAAACGTCCTTTTGTTAAAGTGTCCTTTTCTTCTTTAGGCAAAAAATAGAAAAAAAAAATATATATATATATATATATAGTTTGTTAGCCTATGAAGGAGTGATCTTTACTATCACTTAATAAAAAGTCGGAAAAAACGTCAATGTCAAGGTCTATGAAGTTCACTAATTTCCTCACGGCTCTTCTGCTTCTTGTAGAAGGCAGATCTTTGTGATAGGCCTGTCCAGATAGCTAGTTTTTGTCTTCACTCGCACCTGACGTACAAGTCCTCTTCTGTCTGGATTTGTCCTTGATCATGATCTTGAACTTAAAGACATCTGACTCAACACACCACTCTACGCCCAATGCTCTTTCCACAGGGAGTGTGTCATTATCCAAGTCCAGATCCTTAACTTCTTTCGCTTTCTCCATCGAAGGTATAGCAGCAAGCACGATACGTCTGTTGCTAATCCACTTTGTGAGATGAAAGCCCCCTTGAGCACAAAGTGCACAAAGGTCATGATAGAGTGCCACTGCCTCCTCCTCTGAAACCACTGATGTTAGACAATCATCAACATAGAAATTGTGCAGGACAGTGTTGATTACTTTGGGACTGAACTGCTTCGGATGGTCCTCTGCACACTTTCTAAGGGCAAAACTAGCACAACTTGGCGACGATTTAGCTCCAAACAGATGTGCAACCATTCTGTGCTCTTCTAAGTTCTGATGATGATCTCCATTTGGCCACCAGAGAAACCTCAACAGATCTGAATCCTCAGCTGGTACTCAAACCTGATGGAACATGGCTTCAATGTCTGCCATGAGTACAACAGGTTCCTTTCTGAATCTTGTCATGACTCCAACCAGTGTGCTGGTAAGATCTGGTCCCTGTAGGAGCTGCGCATTCAGCGATGTTCCCTGGAATGTAGCTGCACAGTCAAATACGACCCTGATCTTTCTCTTCTTTGGGTGGTATACACCATGGTGTGGTATACCATACCCTGCCGTCACTGCATTCCAGATCCACAACTGGCACTTTCTCTGCATAGCCCTTTGAAAGGATGTCATTCATGAAAGCGGTGTAATCAGCATGAAATGAAACATCTTTATCGAACCTTCTCTTGAGGCTCAGTGTACGTTCTTCTGCTACTCTTCTGTTGTTTGGCATACTAACATCCCTTTTCCTTAAAGGTAAGCCAATACAGTAATGGCCATCCATCAACTTAGCAGACTTTGTGACGTACTCCATAAAGTGACAGTCCTCTCTTGATGGTCCCATCTGCTCATCCTGACTGCATTCAGTAAAATCAGCCTTTAGCTGCTGCTTCCACAGATCTTCAAGGTTTGCAACAGATATCCTATTGACAGTGACATCTGGCTGTCCACAAGTAATTTCACTACTCCTGTCTCCTCTGAGAGGTCCATTGACAGTCCAACCCAGCATAGTTTTGACTGCATATGGGCCTCCGTCTACACTCCGAATAACTTCCCATGGCTCCAGTGCCTCAGGAACATTAGTCCCAATCAACAGGTCCACATCTGAATCAATCTCAGTAATCATTACATGTTTCAGGTGTGGCCATCTCTGAAGGTCTTTCTGCCGAGGAATGTTGCCTCGATGAACTGGCATAGTTTTCTGGGTGTAGGTGTCAGGCAGCTCACAATAATGACTGCTGTCTAATCCAGCCACATGCAGGTCAGAAACAATGTGACTTCCAACTATTTTCTCCTGACCCATTGTCCGAAGGAGAATGTCTGTTCTTCTTCCCCTGAGAATCAGTTTGTTCATCAGCCGCTCCGTGCAGAATGATGCTGAGCTCCCAGTATCCAGGAAGGCATATGTTATGATTGTTTCATGTCCCTTCTTAGACTTTACTTGAATAGGCACTATGGAGAGAGTACAATCTGGCTCACCGGCCCCTGTAAGACCACTGGACTGAACGGAGATCAGAGCACTGCTTACAGCTTTTACTTTAGCTTGCATTGTGTCAGTTTATTTCTCTTTCTGATAGATATGAAGTATGCTTGGGTGCTTCAGACTGCATACTTTGCACGGGAGGCGTTTCCTGCAGTCTTTACTCATGTGCCCAATACACAAGCATCCAAAACACACACCATGTTCCCTCAAGAAAGCGATTTTCTCACTATGAGCCTTTCTTTCCAGTTGAAAACACAGATCCAGTGTATGTCCACCTCCACAAAACAGGCAAACACTTGTATCTAGTGAGCCTCTCTCCTTCATTCTTATTCCAGGTTCCACTTTCTTTTCCGCTGTCGTAATAGTAGTAGCAAAGCTGCTTCCCCTCATCCTTGAACGAGGTTCAAACTTAGCTTTCCTCACATCTTTGTTGGCTGCTGGTGGAGTATCCTGTATATCTCCAAACAGTGGATCGCTCACAATATCCATGAATGTAGCTCTCCGGCCCTGCCTTTTCTATAAGTCTTAGGCCAGAGTTCTCCATTTGTCCCTATATTTGTAGGGCAACTTTTTTATGATGGCTAGCATATTGCTAGGCATGTTCAACTCACGCATGTATTCAAACTCTTCCATGACGTTGCAGCATCCTCTCAGAAAGAGACCGTAAGCTTGCAGAGCTCGCACATCTTCTACTCTTATTGGCTGCCATGAAAGAGCCATGTAAGCTGAAACAATTTTCTGTGCATTACCAAAATGCTCCTGTAGCAAAGCCTTTGCTTTGGCATATCCTCTGTCATGGGCCATATGCTGACAGCTTCTGACAAGCTCCAAAGGCTGCCCCCTGGTGTACTGTTCGAGAAAATACAGGCAGTCTTTAGGGTTGTGAGTCTTCTCCTCAATGCTGTGCTCAAAAGCTCTTATGAATGCTTGATATTGAAACGGAGAGCCATCAAAAATCTGAATTTCTCTTTTAGGCAGAAAAGAAAGAGACTGTTGCTGAACCAACATGTTATTTCATTTTGTCTTTCTAAGACATTAATTAAAGGATTCTGAACACTGCTGCTTGGTGCCAGTGCTGCTGGGTGATTGCTTTGGTGCTCTAACTGTGGATGTGATTGTGTTGAACTTTGATGTATATTGGCCTCTGAGCTTCTTGTGGCTTGATGTTGCAGATGTCGATATTCTACTTCATGTTCTCTGTGCGAAAACTGTGCATCAGACTGGCCACCTGTAGACCTGTTTGTGTCAGGCACAAATGTTTTTGCTCCAGCACTGAGTGTGGCTTCCTTTCGTCCCCTTTCCAAATAAGAATGCATGCCATTGGGACTCACAGATGTGTTACTTGCAGCACGAGACCTTCCAGAGCGTCTTAGCACATTCATTTTAGCCCTTGATGTGGCTATTTCCACTTCCATTTCCAATTGCTCCCTCTGTTTCCTGAGCTGTTCCTTCTGTTTCCTGAGCTCTTCCTCTTGTTCATCCAATGCATGCTTGTCTTTTAATAACATTTGTCGTGCCATGAGAGTGGCCATGTCAGCCTCAGCTTTGATGCATGATGATTTAGTTGAAACACTGGACCTGGTTCCAGCAGAGCTCCGCTTGCAAGACCCAATGCTTCCTATGTTTGAAACACTGTCGCTTGGTTTTATTTCATCTTGTGCTTCGGAAGTTTCAACATTTTTCCCAGAGTGTTTTGAAACATGAGACATACTTTGCTGGTGTTCATCAGATATCTCATTTGAGGGAACATGTGCGATGGTGCTGCTCGGTTGTCTCCCAGTTTCAGAAAGCCATTGCTTGACATCGTCGATAATTCCATTATTGTATTTCAGTGTCTTGGCAAACCATACATTTTGTTTTTCCTGTTCGTCTGCAGGAAGAAGAGGAATTACAGATTTGTGTAACAGGATGGTTTCTTTAACCAGTTGAATTAAATGTTCAAGTTGAGTTTGTATTTGTGAGGCGTTGTCATCCCTTTGCATGAGATTCTTCATTGTTTTAATCACACTTTTCATTTTGTGAACCTTTGATTGACGTTCCTTTTGGAGCTTTTTCATTTTATTTGCCAAAGCCTTGGCAGTGAGTATCGACTCTCTCTTTTGTTCATCCATTTTTTACACATTGACATCTGAATTTGATCCACTTATTGACATATCCTTTTAATGTTTAAATGAATGAACAACAAATGCTCCAATCCACACAACCTCTAGCGGCACAAACCAACACACGCAAGCAACAAGTCAGTCCCCAATGGACACGCAGCAGTAACTTATTCACACTGTGTTCTTACAAACATTTACACAGCATGAATGAAGAAGTTACATACCGCTCGCTCCTGATGCTGTGTGGATTGTCCGTCAGTCTTTCTTTATCCTCCCGGCAGTACGCTGAAGTTTCCTTAAGCCGCTCTCCAATACAGCGGCGAACACGGCGTTTCAATGTTTCCTATTAATTCCACAGCGTCACAGATCGATCCTAGGAATCTCCGTATATATCCTCGATTTCCGTAGATCCACGCTGTGGTACAAGTCTTTTTTGTTGACTTAATATTGCGGCAGTAATCTTAAACAAAGTGCCGCGAGGGACTAAACAAGAGAAAAAATACTGTGGACGCTCACAAACTCAGTCTTTCCAACACAGTATGCGTTTGACCTTTTATTTCCAAATCAAAGGTGCAATGTTCCATATCCATATACGTATGTATGCGTGCGGTCAACAACAATTGTCTTTCTCTAGCTCACTCCCCCATCTATTACCAAGTGCGCAGGTAAAAGTAACCGGATATAAGCACAAACGTCACCACACAAATTCAATGACACGCCCACCACCTATAGTGACTCAAAAACATGTATAGTAACAAACACACAGAAATGGCTTCATATGTGGCTCCTACACATGGGTAGAAACATGTTTTTTTCTGCTGTAAAGTTGGGCATTTTAACATGGGGGTCTATGTAAATTGCTCCTTTCTGCAGTCAGTCCCTAGCGGCCCATGTATGAACTGCAGTGTGTGGCACTTCCGTATTGGCGTCCCGGCTGTTCCCCAGAGTTTGCCGCTTGTTGTGTACAAACTGGATAAAACGCGGGCTTTTTGTTGTTGTTCAGGAGTTGATCTGTCTCTGCCCCTGCGCCCGCCTCGACGTAAGCGTGACGTATGTGGTGCTTTTGCTCTGGCCGGACAATTTTTTGGTGCTTGAAACGAACCGGATTCCGGAGCTAAGAGGCTGCTCCGCTGCGGTGTGAAGAGGAAAACCCGGTGCTTTCCAAGCTCCAGCTCCGAACCGGTCCTGAAACACCGTTGGTGTGAATGAGGTATCTTACGTCGAGGCGGGTTGAAGTAGATGCTGAAGACCACAAAGAAGTCTTGCATTTCGCATATGATGTTTGTAAAGTTCCAAGTAAAGTCGTCCCTTGTAAAGTCGTCCGATGCCTTCCATTTCGTTTCGTAAGAGGATAACCAAAGCGAACAGCGCTTCAATACAATCGGCCATTGTTGTTGTTGTCGATGTGAGGGATTTCCGCGGTTTGGATTTTATGAAGCAGGCACGTAAACGGTGACGTCATGACGCAGCAGCGGCAGCTCTGGGCGGTGTGAACAGAGCGGGAGCAGAAAAGGGAAACCGGAGCTGAACCAGAAAAGGGAAACCGGAGCTGAACCAGAAAAGCTCCCGCTTGGAGCTAGAAAGGGAAAAGCGCTGGTGTGAAAGCCGCATGTGAGAGCTACAAATGACAATTTTGTCAATCTATTTGAAACACTCCACGCTACCTTTTAAAATAGACCACACTCATGTTTGACATTAGTAGCTGTCGCTTATATGTTGAGTAGTTATTCTGAAATTGCAGAAGATTGACTGAGAAAATAGGCAGTTTCATATTTCTTGAGTGGTATCCCTCCAGCTTAGCCATTAGCTTGCCGGTAATTTCATGCAGAACAAGCCGCCGTCCTCAAAACCTCCCTGTGTGCAAGCACATAGTGCCTGCATATTAACTGCTGAGTCAAATCAGACATTTACAGAAAAGGGCAAGACATTTGAATTAATGGCTAATTGACATCACATTAGTTTTATGCAGAATACAACACCCACCCAGTCAATAATCACTTATCAGTGCTGAAGCTCATCACTAAAATGTGAAAGGCTTCAATTGTCCTTCCTCTCTGAAACATGGATTAGTCATGTTGTTAGCCCCAGGGCTGCTGCTTGTAAGGATCTTGTCTTTGTATAATTTTTTTTAATAATTGTTCTGGTTTATTTGCAGAATTAGCCAAAACAACAGACAAAGACTTTACAATTCTGTCATGTTATTTACCATATATCATATTTTATAAATATACTGCATTATTTGTGTGACACATTTCATGCTAAGATGCAGTCTGAAATGCTATGATATCAGTACATTTACCCCAAATATATGTCTTTAACTTCCCTTTATAAATTGTTACAGATTATTTAGAAGTTATATTTGGTGTCACTGCATTTAAATTCACTCCATTTGTCTCCAGTCCCAAGATTAAATGGGAATGTTTTCTTACACTTTAGGAGGAATAAAACAGAAAGCACAAGTACAATGCAAGTCAGTGGCTGATAGATGAAGGTGCTAGATTGTGTAAGGCTTTGTTGTTGAGTAAAGGAACTTTAAAGTCAATTCTAAAAGATTTAAGAAGCCAGTGCAGTATTGTAGGAAGAGGGGTGTGGTGATTTTATTTTTATAAATAATCTTACCATGTATAACCATTATAGCAGAGTTAAACTGGATCTAATGTTGGCAATGATTCAACATGAAAAAACAACACATGTTTAACATAAAGATTTCTGCTCAAGAGTTCCTTAAATGAACTTTGCTGCGTGACATATATTTTAATGTATCTACACTTTATTTCTCAATTAGAATCACTGTTAAATGGTTTTGTCCTTGAGAGTCAAAGTGATTGCACACAGTTGAAAATTGGGTAATTATGTAAGCACATAGCATGATAAAACTCATCTGGCACTGGAAACCATGCTGCTTCAATAGTCCTCCAGCAGTGCAAAAAGCCTACCTCTTCATATGCCTCATATCCTGGGAGATTGAAGTTTTTAATACAACCCAACTGCATTTCCCCCTCTTACTCTTTGCTTATGTCAGCAGGTAATTATATTGCACTCATTATAGTGTTTTTTTCCAATCAGCAGTCAATTAGAACAGCCTCACCTGCTGCCTTACATTCTCTAAAGTGAAAGCCCTACACCAGCATTTACCTTTACCTTCTCCCATAATGCTTTGTGCATTGCTAGCTTATCTTGATACGTACACATTTGAAATGTCACGGCCATTGTCTGATGTTTAAAGACGCAATTCGTTTTTATTGTCTGTTTGGCCATACTACGCTTTAATTTTTGTCAGGGATTTGTTCAATTATTCCTTAATGTATGTCAGTCCTCTGATGCTGTACATGTATTCTTTTTAATATCTACCTATTGCTGTTCGTTGTGAATGCTTTATGTAAAGCTAATTGACCCTCAGGGAAAGTAAAGATCTACTCAACTCAAAATCGGATGCCCATTTCACTACTAATGGTGGCGCTTTGTGAACGAAAGTGAACATGTTGTATATGCAGCATTTGAAAGATGGAGGAATATTTACACTGTACACAATGTACTCATGCTTTAGTTTCATTGGTAGACCTTATGTTTTGTTGGACAGATAAGCAGCTTATTAAGGATCTTACTGAGTAACATAATCTAGCTAGCACATCTTTGCTTTGATGTGTTATCTTATCAATAGAGTCATTATGTTATCATATGAATATGGTTTTACAAAATCCTTTTGTAAGCCAAGACTAACACAATGTAGTAGCATTTACATGTATGCTATATATATTTGTTGATAGCATTAAATATTATTACAATTTGAATGGATAGTATTTCTACAATATGCCTATTAATATTTGTTGTGATATAATACAGTTGAAATTAGCCATATAAGCAAGATAGCTAATATGTATGGTTTATTTAGCACATCAGTATCCACCTGAAGGTGAATTTGTCAGTTATGGATTATACGTGAATGAAACCATAAAAGTGACCCCTGCCTATTCATTTATTTTACACTTAAAGCTTATGTGTTGAATACTTTAGTCAGTATGTGTGAATGTCATAAAACAGAAACACTAAATCTCAGAATTTAACTCACAGTATTGGGAAATGACTAGTATAGCAATGTGTAAACTCCCTTTGACTGTTGTGCTACATGATACTAAACATCCATAATTCTAATAATTGCAGCTTCGCCTGGAAGTTATTATTTTTTATAATGTTAAGAAATATCTCCCTCATCTTATCAAGAGCATACAAGATCAGTGTGTAATCAGAAACGAATAGAAACTGTAACAACTGTGGGAATTGAGGATGAATTATAGGCAGGCCTCTGATATCTAGTTAGAGGAAGGTTTTTATGCCTCGTGCAACACTGAAGCTGTTCTGCTCAGACCTCAGTGGGCCTGTTAGCTTGTTTAGATGACTGGTCCAGTGAAATGACCCAAATTAGGCTGTTAGAAGAATAGCTTTTATGTGCCAAAGTGCCCCCAATGGGGTTGCATGAGTGAATGCATGCACAGCTTTCAATCTGGGCAGGAGAAAGTTTTCCAATATTTCATCTGGTTTGTTGGATATGCCAATGGCTCAATGAGGGCTTTTTTTCCCCATTTCTCTGTAACAATTAAATGTGTGCATACAAATATCGCATCAAATTATAAACAGTTTTGATTTAGCCAAACCACTATGTCGTGTATCTGATATTTATTTTAGAAATAACAAAGGATTAACAGTTGCTGTGACGCGAGAACAGTCAATGTCTCTAAGTCTGTTTATTGCAAATATCAACAAAATATTGAGTAATTATTTATGCAGACCAAATACTATGCCTAATTTGTCCCTTGGAAACATGACGGAAGAGTCAAAGCATAAAACATTTTAATCTCTATTGTTTTTTCCATCTTCTCATAATTACAGTTTTGAAAGTTAAATCCCAGTTGTTGTTTTATCTATTCTGACTCGAAATACTTTTTCCCTAAATTAATTGCTCTAATCAAAGCACAGTTATGGGAATACTCTTAAGCCCTGCCTTTGGAGAGACACTGTAAAGGCAGCAACAATAAATGATGAAGTCCGTACATGGCAAGACCGAGGAACCCTTCAACCTCAAGCACATAACTATTCCCATTAAACACCCAGCTCACCATAACGTGTCTACCGTAGCTGTAATTGCATATGTTCTATGAATTGTTTTAATAAAGAGTGTAATGAATATGCCAATTACATTTTCACTATGAAATTATGACTCTGTAATTTGAAGTAACCGGGAGAGTGTACTATATGGTTTACATGGGTTGGCACAGTAATAAGCCTCAAATGCTGACAGTGCATCAGCAGCACAGCAGCACGGCCCTCAGAGAGCCATCAAGCAGAAAATGATAATTAATTAATCATGGAGTGTGAGGCAAACTTCGCTCTATTAGCCCTTTGGTAATTCCTTCCCCTCGGCCTCCGCACTAACCATAGAGATCATGCCTCTCCAATAAGGCTTGTTTACTCAGCAGCACTTTGGTCACTGCACTGACAGCTGGTTGGAAATTGTCAATGACCTCTAAGATTAACATTATTTACCCACTAAACTAATCTGAAGATATGCCTTTCTCTTGTGTTCAGTAGCATCTGCTTTTTTCTTGCAACACAACACCGATAAATTGCTTCCTTTCTCCTCTTTCAAAAAACAATAATATATTCACTTAAGGGGTCATTCACACCCTTCAAAGTCCTTTGTGGTTTTTGTAATAATGTATCTTGTGTTTTCCATATGGTGCTTGGTTATGTAAAGTGTTAATATATACTACCTTATGACTTGGTTCAAATGTGGTTCACATATCGCAAGCAGCTGTCATGCTTTTGGTCGACGTCCAAATCCTCTCCCTCTCCTCAAAGCTAGATTCTGCTGAATCATGTCTCCTCCTTCTCTCAAGACTCTCCTAATTTCATAAGTGTGAAATTGAGATTCAGCAGATTTTGAATCATATAGGTCCACCGGTTGATATCTCCCCGTAGAGTTTAAGCAAAATATAAGGGCATTTTTCAAGGGTGTATCACTGCACTCTTTTCTAATAATTAAAACAAGTTTCTGCTCTTTAAACTGAAAGAAACTGTTCTTTGTATTATTTATATTTACTCCTTTAGGATTATATGATCACAGAAACCAAATAAGTTAAAGCACTGTATAAAACCATAATGTTTGAGTAGTAATGGTAAGATATTTCTTGATTATATCAAACATCTTTTAATCATCACTCCAACACACAACATGTGTCTTGACTGGAATGTATTCCAATTAAACACTATACTTAACATCTTAATATTAAGTGCAAATGTAAAACCCAGCTATTTAAAAGTCAAACTTGCCATTGAAAAATAAAAAGGGCCTGAATTTGATTCTCATCAGAAAAGGTTGTTATACTGAGATTAAAACGATCCTCAAGGCACGAGATCATCATCATATATACAGTCAAAGGTCCATAAATTGATTTCTAACTATGTAAAATTGACTGTCGGGCACTAGAAGCGTGGCAAAGCACATCGGCTATTACTCATAGTGGATTTTGTATGCGCAAGCGTGCCTGTGCAATTACAAAGCAAGCCCATAAATTAGTTGCTGAATCTGCCTTAAATCATGAGGGAATGCATCAAATACTATCTTACCCAATCCAGACGGGCGTCTACACTGTAATAGGATCTGGAATACTGTAGTTACGAGTGTGACAACAGATAACCGTCAGCCCCCCAAGGAGAAATGAAGGTGATTCTTTGTTGATGGGAGGGAACTGAACTTCAGTGTTTCAGTAAGTGATCTTTGTTTTTGTAGCAGCATGGAGATTTCAGAAATCAAAGCTATATTTTGACAACATAAACCCATAATATTTCGACAGATTTAAGTCCTTAGTTTCCAGAACCTGCTTAGACTGTGTAACAATTTGAAGAGAGGGAGACAGTGTAAGGGTCTAGAGGGCAGATTATGTGGTTCCTCTTAGGTCATGCTGAAGCACAGGATGTGGCAAAGTCAAAACAAGACAGAATCTCAAACAGCCCTATTGAAGTATTAACAGTCTGGTAACATTTCACTATGGACACAACAGCCTGTAGTCTCCACTTAAAGATGTTCTGATCACTCGCATGCAGATGATTTATCTCATAGCTTATTAAATAAATGTATGCCCCTATTAAACTGGGAGGGTTTCGAGCCGCCATGCTGTAACATTAATGTTCTTGCTTGCCTACAGTTATTACTACTGATGTAAAGTATGAAAGGTATCTCGAGACCAGCAACTTCCCTTGCATTTAAATGTAAAACATGCACATGACGTTCATGGAATTGATGCCTGATGCTGAACTCTTTCAGCATCTGAAAGACATTATCTCAATTACGGCAAAGACAGCAGCATGTGTTCTAGCAAGATGTCCCATGAGGACTGTGAATATTTTTCATTTAGTTACAAACCATCTCACCCATGCAGGTCTGTATGGGTATTTTATAGGCCTGCGGTTTGGCAAGGACAGAGGAATTAGCCTGATCCACATTCATTAACCTCATTCTCATTCTCCAGAGCAACAGTGCTGTAGAACTATCTGTCACCGCAGCACAAAAATGATGAATTGGTAATCAGTTGAGAGCTGTCAAGAAAGCCCCAGGAATGCAGAATTTACGCACTTGTTTGCCCTTGCATTAACCATTTGTAATCAAATCAGTATTTATTGTTGGTTCAGACAGACATGTTTTATGACCCAATGTTGTCATATATAGGCAGGTAGACAACAGTGGCCATCCTCATTGGAGGCAACATTGAATTCTGGGGGAGGTGGAGGTGTCTATTTCAAATAACTAGACACCCCACCCCTCTCAAGCCTCTGATGTGTGTGGGTTGTGATTCATTATTAATCATCCTCTTAAATTATTAATAATTTCCTTAATGAAAATGGAGTGTGAACACAACAAATCAATATGTCTAACTGTTGTGAAAAATGTACATAAACCTGATGGTAAGCAATACATATTTGAGATTCCACTTCCTAAAATTGCTGTTATTTAAAATTACCAAGCAGTTAAGTTAAAGTGTGCATATGTGAATCCTCAACAACAATTAGAGGACTGTCGGAGACGTCACCGCCGGGGGTTTAGTGTCCAACCTGACCAATCCATGAGCAAGAGAATCCAGGGGAGGAATCAATACACTGACAGCTGTGCTCCAGAAAATCCAGACTGTATCCTAATTAGGAGGTCAGTGTGTACCAAGAATTTCTCTCACTCACCTAATTGTGCTTTAAAGTTCAGACACAGTCAGTGGTTGATAGCAGAGTGCTTGGGAGGCCAGCCGATGGGTAGTCTACCAACCTGTTAATGGCTCATGTTTTAAAAGTTAATGAGAGCTGGAGTTAAAAGCAGCATTAGCTAAAGGCTAGGTGGAGTTGAGCTATGTGGATTAACTTTTCATTTCCTCCTCATTAGGTGGGCCTGGGGATTAGAGAGACCCCTGTATGAAATGTAGCAGGAAAATATCCAAATGGACCTGCATAAAGACAGTTTGGAAGAGGGAGAAGTGGAGGAGTTAACGTAAGTGATTGAGCTTTTAACCTCTCCCTTTCCTCAACGCTGAGAATCTCTACAGTTAAGTTGACACCATTTGCTCCCTATTAGCCAATAAGAAGGCTTGTAGGAGCAAGCAAGCCTACCTATTCCTGAGGAGGTGACTTTGAAAACTAGATTGAGTCATTAAAAGTAGAATAAGAAGGCCATTATAATTCCAAGACTGAAGTTGCCATTTATTTGCATTGTGAAGTCCCTGGTGTAGAAGTTAAATGTCACTTGACAACTATAATGAGTGTAAAGTTAGGGAGTGTGGCCAGAGCTGATTAGAGTGTTTTCTACAGCAACTCCTTTTCCAATCCTGCATCCAAAAGAATCATCAACACTTCACACTGATAGACTACTGGACAATCAGATCCTCCCCCCCCCTCGCACCTACAATAGCCATCACTACAACTTAATTACCCTCAATGAGGAAAAGAAGGCCACTGATCTTCAAACTTGCTGTAAGTGATTTGTAATGTGTGGAGCCAATGGGACGTGTCATTAAAATGTGTGTGAGCATCCGTATGTGTGTATAGTGTGCATGACTTTTCCTCCCGTATTTCCAACGTTCATTGAAATAATGCTGCAGAGGGAAATAGAGGGTCATATCAGCATTTTACTCAATTGAATTTGATGTGCACGTAGCTGAAAGTAGGAACTGCGTATAGATAGAGCAGCACACTCCGTTGGAGGTCTTCTTGGGTTCACTTGGTTTTGAGGAACCCTAGTCAGACTCGTTCCAAAATATACTTAATCAGGTTGGGTCTGGTTTTACTGCCACATGTTTCAAGTATGTGTAGAGCTTTGTTAAAATGTGTTTGATTCACAGATATTACACTGGATAAAAGATGGCTACTGAATGCTTTGTAGTTGGTGCAGGATGATTGAGTTTGAATATGCTCAGTTTGGCTTTTGATCGGATTTAGTGAACATTCATCTTAGAGCTATCCGACTAAGATCACAAGTCCAGTTTGGGACAGCTTAAGAGTAAGCAAGAGGGATATGGGCAAATCTTTCCTTCTGATCCCATTTTGTGTGTTTAGTTTCGTTAGTGTGAACTACATTTGTATATTGATCCTCTTATCTAAGCAGGCTGCAAACATTAGTGAGTTTGTGAAATTGCTGCAGTATTCCATAAAGCAAAAATCACAGGGTAATGAATTTGTTTTTAAGTAGTGTCCTAAATGGTGATTATTCCTCATATTGGTACATTGGTGCATTTATGTTTTTTATGGCATTACAGCTTATTCAATCACCAGCACCCTTACGTAGCCATTACATAAACTAGGTAATGGAACAATAACAGTTTATTAAGATACAGGAATAAACTAGAAGAAAATAATGTCCTGCATTGTAATGAGAAATTATAACTTGCTCTTGCTCCACTATTTCTGTAAGAAACTAATGTGACCAGCCAAGAACAATCAACACCTCTTGTAGTTTATTGAAATGATCTATGTTCAACGCCTGCATAGTTGCATATTAAATCCCTTGATGTTTTCGTGTCCATTTGTGTGACCTGTCAGAAGAAAGAAAGAGGAAAAAGAAAAATGTGTGAAAACGACCCTGAGAGGTGTGAATATGATCTGTATTAATGAGGCCATATCATATAAGAGGAACAGTCAGGAGTGACTGCGGGTGAATTCACATCATTTGGATAATTAAAGCAACTTACTTTGACACACGTTTGTGAGATTCACATTAACGATTACCGACACTAAGGCTGGCTTTTCTGATTGTGTTTATGATCATATTGTTGCACTATTTTATTTCTGCTCTGATGGAGAAAGAAAGAGAAGCCCGTGACAGCAAGGCGTTGCTCATCATACCTCAATGTTCATTATATCATTTTCCCTGATGCTTTTTCCTTAGATGTAAAGCATAGTCGGGCATGTTTTTTTTCCACCTTCTCTTCTCATTGCCATCCAGTTAACTGCATAACCTTTCCTGTAGCAAAAAAGTTGCTTTTTAAAGATGCTGCTAATGTGGGTCCCTGATAAGTTCTCCTTACCAGTCACTCGTTGGGATATCACACATGCTCGGTGACACCATTTAAATGGCTGATTTCCCTTGTTGGCCAATTAAGGGGCAGCACCTAGGAAGTTAGTTGTAGTCACACTCCTGTTTTCTTTCCTTTAGTAGAATGAAATAATCACTCACAAGCCCAAGATACAAAACAAAAAAGAGATTTCTGTGACATTATACATCCTCCAATAATAAAATAGTAGTCCATTTCACAGAGATAAATGCTCTGATATTTTATTTAGCATTTATTCTGTAGGGATACAATATGCCTTGACAGACTGAAACGGCTATCCAATGCAAGTATCATAGCGTTTATACTGAATGTTTCTCTGCAAAACACCTCTGCACATAAAACAGACAGATTGATTTACAATGGAGGAACATTTCCATAACTCCAGAAGAGTACCCGAATGTCTGAATTCTGTGTGCTGATGTGGGTGACTCATACAAAAGCTCACAAAGAGGTCTGATGGTTAATATTCCAAACTGTGAATGCCAATTATCGATCTTTATGTGTGTGGGTATTTATCATGCATTGCAAACCCCAGGGTAATTAAATGCAAGTGCTATGCTTATGATAGCTATCATCACTTTATTTTCCAGAGCGGTCAATCATTCCATTAGGCCTTGCAGGATCTCTGTATGCTACGAGGCCAGTGGCAATGCACCGCCTCGGGCTAGCAGAACTAATTAGAAGTTTGCCCAGTGGAATTCGTTCACCACCATGTCCAATCCACCCCGCACATTTCTGCTTTTTCGTCCCAATTGTCCTCCTAATTTCAACATGCTGTATGTCTCTTGTTCTCTTTATTCCCCCGCCTCCCTCTCCAGGGCCATCCATCACATTTCCTTGATATGTAGAAAATGTGATGGCACCTTCCAATTCAACAGGGAGCAATATAAGTGAGGTTTCTGAACTTCTTGATATTCTCAAACGACTTGCTGGTTATGACAAACATTTTTTTTATTTTCTACCATTGTAAGGATTCTTTTATAACATTGTCAGAACCAAAAGTCTTCAAATACTTAGTTTTGTTCAACAAACGGTCCCAAACCCACCATCAATATTAATACAGAAACAACGCAGAGCAAACTGCACGTTTTCACATTTGAGAAGCTTCAGAATATTTGCCCTCTTTATGACCTAATTTTATCTCAATTGTTCAATGAAGGGAATGTGTATTACATTATATCAATTTAGTCTAATATAATGTAGACTGCAGCGTAAATACTTTCTATGGGGATGATATTATTACTATTTTATATTTATGAAGATTTATGGGTTAAAATATTCTAATGCAGCGGAGCATGTTCATTAATTAATCTAATAAAAACAAGATGGAAAGCTATATATAGTATTAGCACTATTATGTCAGTTAAATACACTAGGGCCTACCTTTCGTCCACTTAAGTTATAATTAAATTCATTGACATTAAGATTGTGTAAGGAAACAAAACTCCAAGACCTTACCTCTGCCAAACACGAATCTAATTTCCAATATATAACATCAAGGATCTTTAATTTTACACAAATCCAGCTGAATAGGCTTTTGTTACACTTCAGATACAGATTGCCAACACATGTGTAAACAGATCCCACCCATTCTGTGTCTCTCAGAAACAGACACATTAACAGCCGTGCACATGCACATCTTGATCAATGTTTGATCCACCCCCTTGCTTGTGCCCAGCCATCCTCCAACTGTACATGATGAATTACTCTCAGCTAGTCACATGTAAAATGAAAAACATACAGAGCGCTGGTTGTACAATAATTATACCCGAGGGTTCATTCAAGCAAAAGTTTTATGAATCACTGCACACCACACCTCAAAAGTTGTATCATGTGTATTGTTCTGTATAACCATTGCTTTATTGCCTGGATGCTTATGCTCCCAAGTCCCCCATCTATTAAAGCCAATGCTGGTACAATACAAGCCTTTGATTTGACAGACCCGCATATATAAAAACAGACTGACAAATGTAGAAGCAGGCAGATATAAAAACACATAGACCAAATCAGACAGAGCAAAGTAAGACGACAAAGGGAAGGATGAGAAAGGCTGGATTTAGACTGTGTGTGACATGAGTTGTTTCTGTCAGTTTCAGAACTACAGGCATCCTCTGGGGTTTGGGGATTGTTCCTATACACCGCCAGAGACGGATAATTGGTTATTTTGAGTAATTTTATGAACAAAGCTCAGCTGCTGCAGCTCAACCTCAAGTAAACAACACACCTTGGGAATAGCCTCTGTTCAGCCGTCTCGTGTCTGTAGATTCCTGTTTGGATGCATGTTTTTGTCTGCCAGATTTAAAGAATAGACCTCACCTTTTAGCCCAGATGGAGCTATTTGTATTCACTCGGATGTTCACATGTGCGTTGCATTTCATTACATACAGCAGGCATTTGGAAAGCCATTTTTATTTTATGGTTAAGTTCCATCAATTAATTCATTTCAACAGCTCTAGATATTAAGAGATCATTCTGTGGACACAACTGCAAGTCATCTTTAGTGAATGCAATTATGTCTATTCTGTATATTTAAATTGAAATGCTACATGTATGTTACAATGACCATTTTGTTAGTTGTATCAGTCTGTTGAAAAACTCTTGTTTCCAAATTGTCAGCTGAGCTCACCATAAAGTTTGAAGAACAAAACCCTATACTATTTGACATTTTAGATTTGTTTCCTGCCCAGAGAATTACTCTGGGGTTTGAACAGCGCTTTTCGAGACACAAGGCTTGACATTACCGAAGTCACAGAGAACCACAAAAGTATTCATACAAATGATGTATAAATAAATATGTATAAGCCTTTGTGTAAAATAACACCACATAACACCCATATACAGCGTAATGACTAACACTGCATGGATAGGCTAAATGTCCTTGTAATTTATTATAATTATTAATTATTTTATGATTAGCTGATAGAATTTAAAGTGTTGAAAAGAACTCAGTCTTAGAGGAGCAGGCCAGGAGGAAACAGCAATTATCTACGCATACAAACAGATTCCCTCTGGTTTCTCCATACTGCCTCCCCCTTCATGAGAAACAGGAATCCACATGAACATCTGTTAGCACAGCTGGTTTCATCATCTATATCTTTGTTTAATATTATCCACAGTGGATCCAGGTCTGAAGGGTTGCATTGTTTCCTGTTCTTGGCCTCAAAACAACAGATAAAGCCAGAAATCTACGTAAGTGTAGTCATGGACTCTGACCTGAGTTTCAACAGTCACATTAAAACAGTTACTAAATCAGCCTACTATCACCTAAAGAACATATCTAGGATTAAAAGACTAATGTCACAGCAGGATTTGGAAAAACTTGTCCATGCTTTTATCTTCAGTAGACTGGACTACTGTAATGGTGTCTTCACAGGTCTCACTAAAAAATCTATTAGAAAGCTGCAGCTGATCCAGAACGCTGCTGCTCGAGTCCTCACTAACACTAAGAAAGTGGATCACATCACTCCTGTTCTGAAGTCTTTACACTGGCTTCCTGTGTGTCAAAGAATAGATTTCAAAATACTGCTGCTGGTTTATAAAGCACTGAATGGTTTAGGCCCAAAATACATTTCTGACCTCCTGCTAAATTATGAACCATCCAGATCTCTCAGGTCTTCAGGGACTGGTCAGCTTTCTGTCCCCAGAGTCAGAACTAAACATGGAGAAGCAGCGTTCAGTTATTATGCTCCAAATATCTGGAACAAACTCCCAGAAACCTGCAGGTCCGCTGCAACTCTGACTACTTTTAAATCCAGGCTGAAGACTTTTCTTTTTGTCGCTGCTTTTAATTGAACTATTCACATCTTAAACTGCACTGTAACTTTTATCCATGTACTTTTTCTTTTAATGTTTATTTTATTATCTATTCTTTTTAATGACTGATTTTAAATGCCATTTTCTTAATGTCTTTCATTTTTTGGAAAGCACTTTGAATTGCCTTGTGTTGAAAGGTGCTATATAAATAAACTTGCCTTGCCTTGGCATACTTTACTTCCTGTAAAGCCATTATGTCAAGTAATTGCTAACTTACTATGACTGTTTTCTTAACAGCGATCTCTTTATCACCATTAATGATCAACTGTGGGTAGTCGCACAAATCATGTGATAATAAAATAGCTCAGTCATAATAAGACAGGCCTTTGAACATGAGGTGTACCTGGGCCTTTTTGAAGACATCTAAATTCAGTGTAAGCTCATTCAGGACTCTTGATGCTTGACTATATTTGTGTTGTGCAAATAATTACACACTTAAGGCACATTAAGATATAATTGTACCTTTTTTGTTGTACTCTACATGAATGACGAACAATGCTGCTCGGTATAAACATAACACATATTTCAGTGGTTCTATGTCGATAGTGTCAACTGTTTAGTTTGACATTTATTATATGGAAGTTAATTTTCAGTTTTTGACCTCAGTCAGCATTTATTTCCAAAGGCAAAGAGGGAAATTCTTCATTCTCTCTGATATGCGGCCATTTATTGTAGGTCTGATTTATTCATTTCAATTATGCTTGCTATGCTATACTTTCATCAAATTATAACAAATGGCACTTTGTTGCACACTAGCTCTGGGATTATTCTAGTGTAAAATGTATCATACTGTTGCATATAATTCCACATTATGTATCGTGTGATCCAGGTAGGAGGATAACTTGACACACGGTGAACAATTCACATGGTAAATGACACATTTGCCGCTTTTCATTTAACTCACTAATTTGTCAAGTTCTCTCATATTTTTGACATTCCCCTATTCTATGTGTAACTGTTTGTCAGGGTAAAAGTGGCAACACAGCGAGCAGAGCAGCCAGGCATAATATTTCTCTTAAAACTATTTAAATTCTTACTGCTGGAACCCCACGTGTTCTGTGCCTGGAGCACCCAGGGGAATCCTACCAGTTTCCTAAACCTCTTCTCATTCTGGCTCCTGTTTCTGTGGAGGAGTAACAGTTCAATACCAAAGCCCTCCTGTCTCGTTAAAGTCTGCAGACCGAGGCCAAACACCCTGTTGAAGAAAATCATGTCCATTTTTAGCCACTATCTATTTATTTAAGTCTCCATCCATACATTTTGATGATGGTGATGGTCAGAGTTCAGAAAAAAACTGACCAGATAAGCAAGTGCTTTGCTATGTGGCTGTATGATTGTGTTTCTTTCATTTTAAACATACATGAGCATTCCTCAACCACAACAACAAAAAATACCGTATTTAAAATAAAAGAATACAATGAGTGAAAAAGGAAATCGATTCAATTTGCACAAATTAGAACATAATACAGTATTAGTCAGTGAGAAGTTGTATTTGAGAGAAAAACACAATATCCGTGCCAGATACACACAAACCATAGTTTAATGCTCAGACTCAGACTGCAAGGAATCTGGGTGTGACCCTAGATAACAAACTGTCCTTCACTGCAAACATAGCTGCTACAACCCGCTGCTGCAGATACACGCTTTACAACATCAGGAGGATACGTCCCCAGCTGACCCAGAAAACAATGCGGGTTCTGGTCCAGGCTCTCGTCATCTCACGCCTAGACTACTGCAACTCCCTCCTGGCTGGTCTACCTGCATGTGCCATCCGACCTCTGCAGCTCATCCAGAATGCAGCTGCTCGCCTGGTCTTCAATCTTCCTAAATTCTCCCACACCACGCCGCTCCTCCGCTCCCTTCACTGGCTTCCGGTAACTGCTAGAATCCACTTCAAGACAATGGTACTTGCGTACCATGCTGCGAATGGATCGGGCCCTTCCTACATCCAGGACATGGTTAAACCGTACACCCCAGCACGTGCACTTCGCTCTGCATCAGCCAAACAGCTCGCTGCACCCTCGCTGCAAAGGGGACCCAAGTTCCCATCAGCAAAAACACGTGGGTTTGCTATCCTGGCTCCAAAATGGTGGAATGAGCTCCCCATTGACATCAGGACAGCAGATAGCTTACACACCTTCCGGCGCAGACTGAAAACTCATCTCTTTCGACTCCACTTCGAGCGATAGAACTATTAACAAAGCACTTATATACTAATAAAGGACTGGCTTATCTAAAGCCAGTTGAGTAGCACTTGAAATGTTTGGCTCTATGAAACCTGATGTACTTATATGATTCTGTTTTCTTCAAGTTTGTATCTTGTTGGTCGAACGCACTTATTGTAAGTCGCATTGGCTAAAAGCGTCAGCTAAATGCAATGTAATGTAATAATGTAATGCCGCTTATGTCCCCAACTAGCAGTCCGCCTCATGTTAAATTATTATATGATAACAAAGGAGACATTTCTTCTAAGAGAGTCTTAATAAGATCGCTCTAGATATGCGCTCAGTGTTCTTCAGTGTTGGCAGAGAGAGCCAATTAAAGACAGAATATATCAGATGAATTATGACCAGCAATGATCACAAATTCATCTAAGCAGCTTGATACTATTACATATGGGTTATTGATTGACTTAGTCTATAGCCTTTCATTACAGACAGGCATATGTGCTTTATTCTTACATTACTGCCAGGGAATAAAAAGCACCTGCCAAATGCAGGGTAAGTGTGGGCAATGTGTGACAAAAAAATCCGGTTTTCAGGGATTCAGGTTGAATTATATATTTCTTATTTATTCTCTTTAGTAGAATTGAATCATTGTTTGCAATCTGAATCATTCGACTAAGATTTCAGTAACAGCAAAACATTTGACTTGCCATAGAGGCAGCAAAGGAAAAAACGAAATGTCACATCCTGATTACTGCTGACTAATTATAATCCCTGAGTACATTTTGTATTTATTTAAATACAAATATTAATAATTGTAATGGATGTAAAAGTGTTCCAACAACTCCCTTACAATACCACAACATCTCTGTTTTAATAAAAGCACTGTGTAAAATACCATAATGCAGTATGTTCTTATACCAACGGTGTCCACCTCCTGTATGTTATTACTTTTTGAACCAATTTGGGAAATCATTTCATCATGTCAAATGGCTTTAATTCACTATAGTACAATAATCGTAGTTAGCACAGATAACCTATACAGAATGAACACTGAGCAGAGCAATTTACATTTGAAGTTATGTTATGCCGTAATGTTCTCACATGTGCAGAGACACCCATCTTGATATTAAAAACTCTCAGCTATGTCATATAAAAATAAGCTTTCACGACTACATCCAACAGCTTTCCTATTTCTATTGTCTATTTTCATTAACCAAAATATGTTTGAATATTCCAGTGGGGTTATATATAAATCATTAAATAACATTTCCATTTAGACATGTCTATCTCATATCTATATTCAGTGAATGAAGTATTTCTTCCGAGTTAGGATGAATATATATTCATATGAACATAACAAGGATGTGATTGAATCGACCGCCTGCCCTGCCCACCAGCTAGTGAAGAGTAATTGCACCGTGCACAATTACCTACAGTCCTTTCCCTGTGTCATTGGCCAATATCAGTGTGTCAATATACTGAGACCCAAAGCAAGCTGGCAGAAGTGATGTCTCTACAAAATGTCATCTAATTAAACGGCAACAATGAGGAGACAAGTGTTTTGACACTGTTGAAACTGTTATATGATATATGCACGCTTTCCCCATTATACACTGAGGAGTATTTCACCTCTATGAAACAGCAATTCATATTTTCAATCTCATTCCAATTCATATGCAGCCTCTGCATACAGCCTCTTACACTGAATTTATGTTTAAATATTGAAAATATAGTGATGGCAGGGGATTTGGTTCTATTTGGTAAAATTCCCAGATTCATTACGCACAGAGCAATTAATAAAACAGTCATGCCATTAAAATAAATTGCTTATGAGTAATGTAAACCTGGAAAAAAATGCAGTTTCAGTTCTTTATGCTTATTTTCTTTTTAAAGTTAAACCTTACTTGTAAGGGTTTTAAAATAATTTGGTTGAATATAACTGAATATACTGCTCCTTTAAGCAGCCTTTGTCCTCGCTGTATATACATAATACTGTTGTAGTCAACTGGAGATCAGGTTACCCATTTCTTTGGAGGCATGATCCAGTATTGAAGAATGTCTTTTCACAGAAGCAACACATTTTTGAATATTTATTTAATTTCTCTAACCTTTCACATAATAAGGGCTATAACCTTGAAGTCAGGTTTTATGTATCTATGTATTATTTGTTAAAATCTACTGCATTATGATATATTAGTTCCTGTGTATTGTTGAGATCTCCATATGAAGTGAATACTTAAAACGAAAGTTAATTATAAATCATATATGATCAATCATATTCTTGTATAAACCCATAATGAGAATGCTTCTTGATGGTTTTTGAATATGTATGTATGCTTACAATTTTATCTGTTGCTATTTGATAACTTTGCGTTTTGAAAAGAGGGTGTTGAGAGTTTTCATAGTATGTTTAATACTTGAAACGAAAGTTAGTTATAATCAAATATAATCAATTATATTCTTGTATAACCCACAATGAAAATGCTTCATATTTTAGGTTTTTCTATAGTTACAGTATAAACAAAACCAAGTGGTTTGTTAAGTTGAGTGTAAGGCCTATAAGAGTTATGGGTGTCAATGATAAGAGAGTAGGCCGTTTTTTCCTTCTCCTCTGACAGCAGTTCACAGGGAGGGGGGCTCCTGACTGAAGGATAAATACATTGAGGCCTCAAAAAGGTGGTTATGTCATAACCATAGAATATGTATGTTCATGTCCTGTTTTCTACACAAACATGGGAAGGTGTGTCTTAGGCCATAGCCAATAGAAGATGTTGGTTGGGAATAGAGGAGGTGTTTGTTTTTTGGGGTTTCGATCCGGTTTTTTGAGCATAAAGAGACTGGTTTTTTGAGAGAGCGCGAGAGAGAGGGGGGTTTCCCTTGGTATACTCTCTCCCGGTAGGCTTTGTCCTTCAGAGCTGGGTTAATAGCTCTCGGTAAGGTTCTCTCACACTTGGTAAATATCTCTCACATTTCTTGGTTGTTGGCTGAGTGGAATGATTTGATGAGAGATGTGTTTGTGAATATTAGAACCGCCACCTGTGAGGACCTTCCTCCGAATTAATGCGGATAGGAATGGGTTTTTGAATGTTATTCCCGCCGTCTGTGTCGGAAAAAAAGGTATGAAACTGATGTGAATTGATTTGGTGAATGAAAAGTTGAATGCGCTTTTTATTGTCACTGGTCTTTTTATGAGGAAATACCTCTAAATTCTATCGGGAGAATTTTAAAATGTCACAACTGAATTGGGCAGTTGAAATGAAACATTTTGGTAATAAATGTAAGACTGTGAATTAAAGTTTCATATTTGAACATGATCACAGCACCATTTTTTTTTTGTATGATTATAATGTTGTAAAGAGAGAAGGTAAAAACCCTGTATTAGTTTGGACCTATTTTTCTTCAAATAAACTGATCCTACCTTTTTGGACTGGGATAACTTAAAAGACACCTGTGCTCTCCTCTCCTGCTTAAAAGGTAAGACTGCACCCTGCCACTCACACTTAGGTAGGAGCACACTCCATTTACTGATATCAAAATCCTTCGGGATCCCTTAAACAGATTAAAAAAGAGTTGTCTTAATTGAACCTGGTTCTTCTGGGAGTTAATAGAGGTGAGATCTTGCTGACGTTGGTGGATCTGAGCCAAGCAGTAAACTTACATAGACTCAATAACTTCGGTCAGGTCAATTAGTAGGTCAGAGTAATTTACCGGAATAAATTATCAGGACCTCGCCGACTCTAAACAGTATTCAACAAAATGTGATGGCATTGACTTTCATATTCACAACTTGAAATTGTTCCCTCAATTGAATATTGTATTTTTCCATCATATCACAAGTTTAAAGTGGCAATATAGTGGCTCACTGACCAGTGCTAGATAAACTCAGATATTTCTAATATATGCACTGTGCTGTGTATACTCCTCAATTCTGATTAAAATGTACAAACTGATGGAAATGTGTGTAAAACTGGAGCATCATTTCCAAAGCCATTGCAGGGGGATAACAAAGATCATGGTCTCTTCACAATGGAAAGCCTCTTGCACATGAGATCAGAGGTGCAGCATTTGTTTTACAGCTGAATACTAATTGGTAACACAGTGCAAATTGCTTGCATGCCAATCCAATGCGTAGTTAGCGTTTTTGCCCAATTAATGATTAGTATAATAAGAACACGTTTCCCTTAGCTCAGACACTAATGAGTAATAAACTCAACAAAGGTATTTTTTACATTGGTTAGGTGTGTCAGCTCAATGCTTAAAATCAATGCTTTCATTATAAAATATCTTGCAGCTGTAGATATTCTCTCTTGCTTTCACACCCATACATCTTTATCAACTACAGGTGGGCAATATATTAACCAAGAGAAATACCTGTTGTTCAGGCTGCTGTAATATTAAATAGTGAATGTATTCTTGCATAGCAAGTGTATATAGGTGGAAAAGGAAGAAACACAGCCAAATGCACTGAGAGAGAACTTCAGGGAGAAATGTACAGAAGTGCTCAATTCACCGGCATACTGAGCACTATCTCATTAGAAACAATTACTGACGAAACTGAAAATTATGCACAAAAACCCCTTTCGACCTGCACTCAGTCACAGAAACACACAAACTATACAAACACTACAAAGGAGGGACACACATTCCTGCTTTGTGCAATAAGAAGGTTAGCGCTGTTACTAATTATGACACTAATTCATTACGAGGGAGAATTAGAGCTGGCCTCTGCTGCGCCCAAACTCCAATCAGGCTGTAAATGAGGCAGAAAAAACGGGCTGAACCTGTTAATGGAGAGACTCTTCAGACTTGTGAATTTCAACACCTGCGCATCAGAAAATCACTTGTTAGGTTCGATAGCCGACAAACAGCCCCCATTTAGAAGTCGTTCATTTTCAGAACATCCATTTATGAAGTTGTTCATCCTCACCACACACTTCTAACTTTTAAACACTTGATCAACCCAGCAATATAATTCGCCTATTTTATGAGAATTGTTTTACTTACTCAAATGATTTATATATAACTCATGTAAAAATAGCCCCCTTTTAAGCACTTGAAAATATGAATGCATCCTGATTATAATCATCTAACCACAGGAATGGTATTGATTTGCAGTATGATCCCAGATAAGAGCCCAATTAGCATACATTAGAAAGACATATCTTGAATGTAGTGCACATCATGCAAGTGAGTTAATGTTACTCTATGGATTTTAAACCTTCAGTATCACATCAGAAACTTGCAGATATAAAAAGATCATGTAGAGATACAATGACTATGTATTAGCAGGTAAACCAAGGCATTGTGTCTTAGCACACACAGGTCAATTGGATAACATATATTTAATTATGTATTTGTTAGTGACATGTCGGTACATCACTGTTTTTAAAAAATGGAATTGTAATCTCTAAAATCCAGATATTGTATATATACTTATAACTGAAGAAGACACTATATGCACTGGGACAAGACCACCTGTCACAATATGATGTATTTTGTGTCCTCACCTTTTCGCCTCTCCCATTTCTAGTTAGGATATATACGTACAGCCAACACCCAAAGAGGACCTTGGCCTAAAAGAGACTATAAAAGCAAACCCTAGTTAAATATCCTAGAAACCAGCCTTCCCATCTTCTCTATTGTCCTGCGTCGAGGGAAGCATCTTTTCTGGAACTCCTCTCGGCCATAGTTTGACAGCTAATTAAGAGGATGATGAGTGCTACATTGCTGTGATGTGAGAGTGGAAATTAAAGAAGAAAGAGGAGAACATGTTTCTATTAATATGGTTTAAGTTTGCTCTTTCTCCACACCCCTGTGTCATGGCGCACCATCACTATAACGGAGAAGGAGGACATCACAAACATTTGTCTTTGTGAAATTCATAGTTGCACACAATACATCTGCATTGCACACAAAGTACAAATACAAAGTGGGTTTAGTGTTCTTCTATAAAAGCTAGGACAATGACATATTATCACAATATTAACCAACACCTTATGAGTGGAAGGTGAGAACATTAGTGGTAATAGAGCAACTTCTGAAAAGCAAATCATACTGTATACTGTAGGAATGAAAAACACGGCTTGGGTTTATTCTAATGCCCGTTGCATTGCTCTGCTATGAGATACAAATATATCCTGCTGTGATTGTACATGGACATTTCTTGTGTTTACACAGCATGTTGATAGATTGATATTCAAAACTTATCTGTGAAACACTATGTAATGGTGGACATTTTTATTTCACAATTACATAAACATTTAGAGCTGTTGTTCTGTTTTCAATCGTCCTTCTGTTCTGCTTATGTTATACATTTATTTGTTTCACTTGTTCTTCGATTACATTAAGAACACATTTTCATAGGTTCATATCCTTTACATCCTGAGACGGTTGTAAACGGAGTGAAGGATATAAAATATTTGAATTCATGCTCCTCCTTTTATATCATTCTTGTACCACTCATTTGACTAACACTTGGAACAAATATCGGTCTTATGGACCTCCAGAACCTCTCAGACTGAAGGAAATTATGAAATTCAATCAAACCTCCAAAGAATTGAGGTTGATTGATGACTTGGTGGTGGTCTGGCCATTGCAATTCCAAGTGAAATCAGATAGTCTTTCCAAACATTCTCTGGGTGAGGCCACAGGGAAAGTAAAAAGACGTCACAGATGCAGTAATTCGCACACTTGATGAAGTACAGAGGTACTCTAGGATATACATGAAGGCGTACTTTAGATGGAAAAGCAATATTAAGAGCAAATTGGATTGAATACACTATAAAATGTTCATTATCATTCATTCCTCCCAGGAGGTAGAATCCAACTAACTTTGGCGATTCCATTTTTTTCCCCTTGTATCACTAACTTTAGTTTTTAGTGAAATATCTCAATAAGTACTGGATAAATTGCCACATTTTTCCGACATTTATAATTCCTAGACGATTAATCCTGATTACTTTGTGTATTTCTCCACATATTATCTATGGCTCTTCCAACAGTTAGATGTAGTGGGCAATGTTTGGTAAAGACATTTATGGTTCCTACACAATTTGTCCTTAAGACTTTGGTGAAATCATTAAGATAAATCTAGTAGGTCCACATAATAATAATAATAATAATAATAGATTTATTTTGTTTGCGCTTTTACAGGTGCTCAAAGATGCTTTACAGATATAGTGAAAAGAAAAGAACAACAAATACATATATATAGTTAAAGTCAAATTTAAAATCAAGCATACAAAAACAATCACACATTAAAAGTGAGTTTTTGTACGTTTTTTGAAGGTGGTGAGGTCAGTGCAGTCTCTGATGGGTTGTGGGAGTGAGTTCCAGAGGGAGGGGGCAGCGACGGAGAAGGCTCTGTCCCCCCAGGTCTGGTGATGTGGGTGGGGATGGATAGGAGGTGATTGATTGATTGAAAAGTTTATTAACAGCTTGTATATTGGGTACAGTACAGTACAGCTCAAAACATACAATTGTTAAGGGGATGCAGACCAGAGAAAGACTTCCGTCTTGTTTACATCAGGGTCCCCCATTTCCAATTCATCATATCATTTAAGACATATAAGACATATTTGACATACAGATGGCTTATTTACAATTTACATACAGGTGTTTTTTTACATACAGATTGCTTATTTACAATTTTCATTTTAGATTACGTTCTAATACATCCTAACTGGATATTTAAGACATACCAAGTCTATAGATATACACTTAGTAACAGAGTCTAAAATGCGAGTATATAGGTAGGGGGGGTGCCTGATTGTTGAGGGCTTTGTGAATAATGAGGAGGACTTTGAAGTTGATTCTTTGACGGACGGGGAGCCAGTGGAGGTTCTGGAGGACGGGAGTGATGTGGTCTCGGGAGCGGGTGTGGGTGAGTAGACGGGCAGCAGAGTTCTGGATATGTTGGAGTTTATTGAGGAGGTTGGATGGTATGCCGTAGAGCAGGGGTGGGGAACCTCCGGCCCCCGGGCCGTATAGGCTACGGCCCGCGAGACAATTTGGTACGGCCCTCGAGGTAATTTATAAACACACGCAAAAAAGAAAAAAAATTAAGAAATCTAGACCGCAAGAAAATTAAACAAGCGAGTACCTGTTTTTCCTGGCCAAGGTCAGGGTCCTTGAACACAACACGAGCCTAACGTGTCATCACGTTGTATATGTCTCGACTGACAGGGGCAGTTCTGACGGAGAGCACCAGAATGCCGCTCCAGCACTTCAGAAACTATAGGTTACTTACGTAACCCCAGTTCTCAGAGTAACATGAAGTGAGATGTCTCACTATGGGATGCGCCTCATCGCGGAGCAAACAGAAGCATCAATCTCATTACGCCAATCCTGATTGGCTGGTGATCTTGACGTCAGCGTCAGGGAATTCACCCCCTATAAGTAGCTTGCGCCACGACGCATGCGTCATTCAAAATAAGCACCTCTTCTTGCTTCACCATAGCAAGGAGGGCCGTCTGGTGAGACATCTCACTTCATGTTACTCTGAGAACTGGGGTTACGTAAGTAACCTATAGTTCTCATTCATAACACTCCGTTCGATGTCTCACTATGGGAAATTGTAGCTCCCGTATTGTCAGACGAGCTTATCTCGAAAATCACCAAACCAACCAGAACTTAACAGGTAGAGCTCTGACTCAACCAGGTGCCCAGCACTGCTTGAGTCACACTGGGAGCAGAACTTCCAGCCTGTTAATAGGCGGACAAAAGTGAGCGGCGAGGACCAGCTCGCCGCTGCACCAATGTCTTGGATGGGAGACATCCTGGACAGAGCCCAGGATGCAGCCAGACCCTGAGTCGAAAGAGCTCGCGGACCCGAGGGTGCCTGCGAACTCTGACTCGTATGGGCCCCAAAGCAATTGCTTCCACAAACCAGTGGGAGAGCCGTTGCTTAATAACAGGCTTGCCCTTATAAGGGTTAGCCCAGGACACAAGGGGTTGGTCATTATGACGAAGCACCCTTGATCTGTCCCTGTACGTGCGTACAGCACGGGCTAGACACGGCAAATCCGGCCGCTGTTCCCCGGAGGAATACAGTGGCGGGGAGGATGCCTCAATGTCAAATGTGGTACCTGAACCAACCGCCTTAAGATAAAGGCAGGGTTGGGCTTCAACCACACTCTGTTTGCCCTGGGGCGAACTGAGTGCATGAAAACTGTACAGATAGTGCATGAGTGCTACTGGCTCGCTTGGCAGCTGCCAGAGTCAGCTTCATGTCACACTGTATTCAGATTGTACCACTCACGGGCCAGGCCCATAGAGCCAAGCGCTCTGGGTGTGGGTGAAAGATCGCCCCCCCCGCTTGGGACAGTATGTCCCTGCGTAGTGGGAGCTACATGGCTACCCGCACAGCAGCTGATATATCTCCGCTAGCCAGTGCGGAGCTATCAGGATAAGTGTGTGGCGTTGCTCTCTCACTCTGGCCAGAGTTGGGGGTATCAGAGCCAGGGGTGGGAACGCGTACAGAAGGCCCGGGGGCCAATCGTGCGCGAGTGCATCCACGCCTAACGGTGCATTTAGATCGCGCATCGAAAAGAACAGCTGACACTGAGCGTTGTCTTTCGATGCGAACAGATCCACCGCGGCTCTGCCGTAACACACCCACAGCTGGCTCACAATCCTTGGATGTAGAGTCCAGTCTGCATAAAGTGGTATACCTCTGGACAGTAGATCTGGCCCGAGGTTCATCACTCCCGGTACGTGCGTCGCTCTCAGAGAGAGGAGACGTCTACCGCTCCATAGGATCAGTTTGCGCGCCAGTGTGTGTAACTGGAGAGAACGCAAACCCCCTTGGCGGTTAATATACGATATTGTGGTCGTATTGTCTGTCCTGACGAGGACGTGATGTCCCCTGAGGAAAGGCAGAAAGCGTTTTAGGGTGAGAAACACCGCTAAAAGCTCCAGGTAATTTATGTGCGCCCGCTGGAGGTCTCTGCTCCAGAGACCCCTCACCGGGCGACCTTCATAAATACCTCCCCAACCTGTCAGACATGCGTCCGTGGTGACCACTTTCCGTGAAAGGACAGCACCCATAGGCACACCTTGTACTAGAAAAGTCGGGTGCAGCCAGTGGCGCAGTGCCATTACGCATTTCACAGTAACCATCACTCTTTAGGGTTTAGTTTTAGGGCGGCCACCCAGCGCTGAAACTCCCTCATGTGTAAGCGTCCCAGTCGTACGACCAGGATGGCTGACGCCATGAGCCCCAGCAATCGCAGGCATGATCTGAAGAGAACATGTTTGCGCAGCTGGAAAAGAGCGAGACAAGCTCTGAAAGCTTTCACTCTTTCCGCTGACAAGCGAGCTGAAAAGGGCACCGAGTTCAGGCGTAAACCCAGGAAGAGTATAGTCTGCGCGGGGGACAACATGCTCTTCTCTGTGTTTATTATGAAACCCAGGTTGAGCAGGTGCTTTAAGAAGACATTTGTCTGCGTAACAGCCTCCTGCTCCGACTGTGCGAGAAGCAGCCAGTCGTCCAGGTAGGTCGCCAGGCGAATACCCTGTTGTCTTAACGGGGCAATCGCGGCTTCCGTACATCGTACAAACACCCTTGGACTGAGAGACAGGCCGAAGGGGAGTACTCTGTATTCATAACAGATCCCCTGAAATGCGAACCTCAGATATTTCCTGTGTGGGTAATATACTGGGATGTGAAAATACGCATCTTTCAGGTCGACTGATGTAAACCAGTCGTCTTGTCGCACGAGCCGCAGCAGAGATGTGTGAGTGAGCATTCTGAACTTATATCTTTTTAGATATTTGTTCAGAGCCCTCAAATCAAGTATTGGCCGAATTCCGTTCCCTCCCCGTTTGGGAACGAGGAAGTACTTGGAATAGACCCGCCCTGACTCTGCTCGGCGGGTACAATAGATATAGCCCTCTTTTCTAGGAGTGAGAGAATCTCTCTCTCCAGAATATGGGCTGACTCTCCTCGGGCCTGCGAATGCAGAATGCCCGAGAAGCGAGGGGGGGTGACAGCGAATTGGAGTCTGTAGCCCCGTGTTACTGTCTTGAAAACCCAAGCAGATGATGTGAGCATCTTCCACTGCATGCTCCTTAGAGCCAGTGGAGATGTCACATCTCTTCCCCTCTGAGTCTCTATTTGTTGTGTTATGGGGTTCTCTAGTGTCTGAACACAGTGGTGCCCCTTTTCGATAATCCCCACCGACACTGCGCATGCGCATGACGGTGGTGTCTTCACAACCCCAGCTGGCACTGCGCATGCGCGTGACGGTGGTGCCTTTAAAGCCCCAGCCGGCACTGCGCATGCGCGTGGCGGTGGTGCCTTCACAGACCCGCCTGTAATCCGCCTTTTGAGAGATGCCGTAGCTGCTCTCAGAAGGGGAACAGTTGACGGGCTGTTTATTGGTTTTATTGTATTTCTTTTCATTTTTTTGAGCTGCGCCCTCGGCCTGAAGCCTGGATGCGTCAGCGGCAAATGTTTTATGACAGAAAAATCAACAAATGTGTGACATGTGTTTATGCGGACTTGAGGATGGTGTTGAGGCATCTCTCGAGGCGGCGGGAACATATTTAGAGCTGGGTAACCGTGGACTTCCAGCTCTGTCACAGAGGGGAGAAGGAGGGGCTGTCACGCCGCTCGCTTCTTCTTCCTCGACTGCTGGCCGAAATTCTGGGTTGGCTGCGCCTGAGCTGCAGCCGGAACCGGAGATTTTCTAGGCCAGCTCGCCCTCGTCTCCAGCCTGGGCTGGCGACTCGGGGCGGGCTGCGACCTCTGCGTCTTCGGTGTTTTAAACCGAGCAGGGTTCGAGGCAGCTTGGGCGAAGGACTGCTGCTGCGAAGGACTGCTGCTGCGAAGGCAGCGGCTGGACCCTTAGAGGGAGGCAGAGGTGGAGTGCCTCGTCCTGCTTCTTTTTCGACTCACACCTCCTTTGCATGGAGGCGAGAGCGGAGCCGAAAATTCCCTCGGGAACGATGGGCATATCCAGCACATCCTCCTTTTCCCAGTCTGGGAGGTTGGTGAGGTTGAGCCATCTCGCTCTTTCCTGCACCACCATGATCCCCATTGCCTTGCCCGTGGCCTGGACGGCGCAGCGTTGGACACAGAGACAAATGTCCGTGACCGCTGCCATCTCGTCCAGAGTGGCTGCCCCCGGGTTACCCGACAGGTCCTCGCAGAGCTCCGCTTTGTAAGCGGTTAGCAGCGAGGACACATTCAGGGCCCTGGCGGACAACGCTGCGGCTTTGTAGGACCGTTCAGTCATTGTCGACTGAAATCGGTCCGACTTTGCTGGCAGCGTGGGGTTCCTGCTTGGTGACGGGCCCATCCTCGGTAGGAGGTGGGCCGCTACCAGCGGTTCCATGGGCGGTATGCTGAGCAGGCCGAGCTTCTCCATTACGTCACAGTCTAGGGAGGAGGCACCCTGGATTGGGACCTTGTTGCTGAAGGGCCGGTCTCTCCACGAGACCGACACCTCATCCAACATCTCCGGGAAGACCGGAAGGAGTTGCCTGTTCGTCCGTGCTGCTTGGGGAAAATGTTTCCCTTCGTAGCGGGACCTGGAGGTCTCCTTGGCCATTTCAGGCCACGGGATGTCGAGTCTGGCCGCGGCGCGTTTACACACGGCCTGCAGGTCCATGCTCAGACAGGGCGAAGCTGGTGTGCTATCGCCCGGGAGAGCAGCCCTCGCTCCAGGCTTTGCAGCCTGAGCCGATGACATGAAGATGTCCTCTTCATGTTCATCCGACTCGGACAGGAGGAACACCGAGGCGTCCTCTTCGTCCTCATCGTAGTCCAGCTCGAGGACATCCTCCGCGGGTGAGACCATGGTGAGGTCTAACCGGGAGCCCCAGCTCGGTAAAGCGTGGGGTCCCGTTCCCGCGTGTCTTGCAGTCACCGGGTCCCGGCCTGCCAGGGCGCGGGATTCCGGTTCTGCAGCCATCGCAGATAATGAGCCCCAGACCGACACGGAGAGGGGTTCACTCTCTGCGGCGGACGCCCCCGCGTCTTGACTGCCGGCCGGCAGGTCAGTGGACATGGGGGGGGTCCTGCTCCGACAGGCTAGCTTGGCGTGCTAGCCGTCGGCGGAGGCTCTTCACGGTGAAGCGGACACAATGTCCGCACGAGCCGGGGTTGTCGATAGCGCCTCGGGCGTGTTCCAGCCCGAGGCAGGACGAGCAGACCTGGTGTGTGTCTGTGCCCGAGATCTTCAACCCGCAGCCGCAGAGTCGAGCCACCGAGTCCCTGACTCCTCTGGTGTGAGGGAGAGAGGCGTCCATCTTGTTCGCCTCGTGGCGTGGAGAGGACCCGCTCTCAACAGGTAAGTTGGGAGAAAAAAGGTGTTACCACCCTGTCCTTAATCCGGAGAAAAGGACGGTGTGGGTCTTTTATTCCCGGAGAATACTGACTGGTGTGACAGTATGCTCCTTTAATCCTTTCCTCCTCCGTGGGGAAGAGAAAAGAAAAAACGTCCTCGCTACCGTGGTGTCGATAGTGAGGGAGCGAGCTAGCAACAGGTGTGTTGCTAGTTTGAAAAAATCAGACCTACCGTACTTTCCGGGGAAAGAGAACGGCGAGGCCGATTTCAATACTAACTAGCGTTAGTAATTACCGTCTTCCTGCAAAGCAGAAGGAGTAGCCAGCGAGCGCCCGTCGACCGAAATGGTTATATTTGGGTTCAGTCTGTGGACCGTTAAGCTTGTCCGGCTACTATAGAGATGTGCTCTGAAGCGAGAAGAGGTGTTGTGGCGTCGTGGCGCAAGCTACTTATAGGGGGTGAATTCCCTGACGCTGACGTCAAGATCACCAGCCAATCAGGATTGGCGTAATGAGATTGATGCTTCTGTTTGCTCCGCGATGAGGCGCATCCCATAGTGAGACATCGAACGGAGTGTTATGAATGAGAACTGCAGTACCCATAAGGAGCCGTACACATGCCGCAGTTTCTGCGTGTCTGTGTCTTTAGTTGAAAGCCCAGTGGCGATCTGTTCATCTGTCATACTGATCATACAGTCAATAACTTTGTTGTTATTAGCATCTGGTTAGCTAGCTATGCTAACGAATATAAGAAGCTTTTTCTACAACCAGTGAGGTAAAGGCACATCTTTATATGATCATTATAGTTGACGAGAGAACAAGAGAATAAAGTGAACAGGTATAAAATACTATATGACAGTAAACAAAAGTTGTTATTAATAAACAAGAATACAGTTTAAAGGAGAGTGATTTGTCAAATATTCATAAAGAAAAAGAAATATGCTTCCAGTTCTGTTTCATATGGGTGTTGAGAGATGTATCCATAGATCTCCTAATGTTGCTCTCAAAGTGCACCAGATTGATGCTTTTAACTTCAACATTTAAAAAAAAATCTTCCTGGGGGTGCTGGAGGAGGTTAGGTCCCCCCCCCACTTAAATCATGTTCACATGGATAGGAAACTAAATACATTTGCACACATCTTGTGTCCATATCTTTCTGTTTTGGTGGTCACGCCACACCGTGCATGCATACGCGAGTCATGGTGAGATATCTGGATTAAGAGGTTGCTTTTTCTTTGCACAGAATGAAATGAATGGGCTGTGATTTTAGTTTTTTTAAGCAGAGGTCAATAATTTGTACGGCCCTCTGAGGATATTGTAAAAATTGAAATGGCCCTTGAGAGGAAAAAGGTTCCCCACCCCTGCCGTAGAGGATGCTATTGCAGTAGTCGAGTCGTGATGTGATGAATGCATGAATCAGGGTTTCAGCAGCAGAGGAGGAGAGTGATGGGCGGAGACGGGCAATGTTTTTGAGGTGGAAAAAGGCGGTCCTGGTGATGTGATTGATGTGGTGATTGAATTTGAGCTGACTGTCGAAGATGACTCCGAGGTTGCGGATGTGAGGGGGTATAGAGTATTGCTGTCAATGGTGAAGTTGACATTCTGGATGGTTTTGATACATAGCTGTTCTAGAAACGTTTTGAGACTTGTATAAGCTTATAAATTCACAATTGGGGTTTTAATTATGTACTAATGATGGAGAAAATGTGAACATGTATTAACTTGTGAAAAAGTCCTTAACTAACCAATTACCCATTTCAAAAACCTAGCAACCTTAGAGATGAGGGAACCAAAAGTGCAAAAAAGCTAATGTCTTTGTCATTCCTGTTGAACTCTACTGCAGCCTAACAGAGCTGTTATAACGGCTGTAGACTGTTTTCAATCCCCTGTTTTAGATGCACAAGCTGATAAATTACACTATAATACCAATCATCTTACACATATGTATTGAGGTAGATACATTTCACAACGTTTTTGGAGTATACGAACTAACTTGTACTCCATGTCATTGTGAATTTTACACCTGCATAACTCTCCACAGACGAAAGAAAAAGCTGCCCTGGAAAACCTAGCAGTGCTTTCTGTTCACATTTCATCTGGATTTGGGTCTTTGCAATACGAAGATAAACTTTGAAAGTCACTTTCAGTCAAGGCTACCTCCAAATGTATTTGAGGCTTGGCAGCAGAGTTGCCTGACAGGTTGCGCCCCCGCTGCCCTAGTTGCCGCTTGGCCCTCCTTTACTCTGTATGGTGAGAGCAGCTCTCAGCACTGGCACGCCTGTGGAGAGGCTGTGTGTGGGGGGTGTGAGTGGTGTTAGTGGTTATGTGTCTTGTGCATGTGTGTATGTGTTTGTGGTCAAACTTGCGGCTCAAACTATTTTCTTTTAAATAAAACCTACAATCCCTCTGGTAAAAAGTGTTGATTAACAGACGATGGGTAAGGTGAAAGAAATGTTCACACTGCTTTGACGCAATCTGTATCTCACCGTCGTTTGGATTATTTTAAAGTCATTTCCACCAAATGAATCTGCTCATTGCTATAAAATATGTCATGGCACTTCAGTGACGTGCAGATGAAACTTCAATAGGGAAATAAGTAAAATATGCCCTTCACTGACAAAACACCCATAATTCAGCAGGGGGTTAATGAGGTTGTTATTCCATATCTGTGACTTAAAGAAGAGACAGTACACTGATATACACCTGAACATCAGCAGGAGAGGACTCTTTAAAGTAGAGACACTACATACTGATATACACCTGAACATCAGCAGGAGAGGACTCTTTAAAGTAGAGACACTACATACTGATATACACCTGAACATCAGCAGGAGAGGACTCTTTAAAGTAGAGACACTTCATACTGATATACACCTGAACATCAGCAGGAGAGGACTCTTTAAAGTAGAGACACTTCATACTGATATACACCTGAACATCAACAGGAGAGGACTCTTTAAAGTAGAGACACTTCATACTGATATACACCTGAACATCAGCAAGAGAGGACTCTTTTGTGTCTCTGTATATGTGTGTGGTCAAACTTGCATTGGCTCAAACTATTGTCTTTTATATAAAACCTACAATCCCTCTGGTAAAAAGTGTTGATTAACAGACGATGGGCAAGGTGAAATAAATGTTCACACTGCTTTGACTCAATCTGTATCTCACCGTCGTTTGGATTATTTTAAAGTCATTTCCACCAAATGAATCTGCTCATTGCTATAAAATATGTCATGGCACTTCAGTGACGTGCAGATGAAACTTCAGTAGGGAAATATGTAAAATATGGCCTTCACCTAATGACCAAACGCCCATAATTCAGCAGGGGGTTAATGAGGTTGTTATTCCATATCTGTGACTTAAAGAACATTTTAAAAGCGTTTTGGTTTTGTAGGGATAGTAATGCCCTGTTCTCAAACAAAAATATCAGGTGACACAGTAACATTGTTACCATATGTTACTCTATGATATACCTCTTCACCAGCTGTTATTATTAAACTTCATTGTTGGCTTGAATCATAAGGACACTGTCACTCAAAGGGATGGCTCCAGGGTGGGGAGTTGGTGGTGGGGGGGTTGCTTGATATTCTTCTTTTGACACTCACCGCGCCCACACAGGTTGGTATGCTTGTCATGTGTGGGCGCTTGTTGACACGCCATCAAGGATGTGCGCATTGGTAGCACAAAGTCAGAGAATATATGAATGTTAGACATTGCCAAATCTTGTATTTTTAACCAATAGCCCCAATTGTCAATATTTGCAATGTGTCTGCGTCTCATTAAAATAAAAATAAAATTGGTAATTGTTCATCCTCGAAATTCCTTCAATTAAGGCCAGTAAGTTGCACATGGCAATTGTAATTATTTTTCAATACTGTGGTTCATTTTCAGTAGTTAAATACTGACTCTGCATCTGTTTGTATAGTTTGTTCCATCAGTGTGAATATATTAAAAAGGAGGCTCTGTCAGTGCAAAGCTTTTTGCTGGTGAAAAGCCTCCAGGCTACATTAGGAAAATCTGTGAGTACACTGGTTAACATATTGATTATATCTTGTAATTATCATAATTTACTGCATTAATTATATTAAATGAGCCATTTTTCTCATTAATGTAATTTCCACTAGGAAAATTAAAAGGTGAGGTTACGGTAAAAGCAGAGTGAACTGAAATGCGCTAACTAACTGTGAAATGGAAAATAGAAATATAACACATCTTACAGGCTTAAAAACACACAAATGGTACATGCTCACACACACACACACACACACACACACACACACACACACACAGCTGCATACAGGCACATGGTGGGCACCTGCTGGGAATGTCTGTGGGTCTGGACATGACCCTGTCAAGAAGAGTCTTCAGGAGATTAATTTCCCAGGCCTGTTTTCTGAGATAAAAATTGAGACGGAATTTCAAATGTGAGACGTGGGGAACAAATCTGAAAATGATATATATTTCAAAGAGATTAAGTAAATCAGCACATTTCTCAGTTCCTTCATTTGTCCTTTGTTTCAATCCAATATTTCATTTAACAAATAGACGGTTATCCTTGTCTGAATGTAAGAATTTCAGGCGGTAGACAATTCTAGATGAAGCTTTGGATTCCATGCAATGGTAATCAGGAAAAAAAGCCTTCCCAAGTAATTTATCCTCCAAAGTAATTTCAGTATTTATGGGATTCACCTTCAAAATGTAATGTGGCATGCAGGTTGAAGAAAAAAAAACGTGTGGGAAATGAGAAATCCAGTGAGAACTAGAGCGAGGGAGAGGCAGGGAGACAAAGAGGGAGAGAAATCCAAAGTGGGAGTCATAAAGTAAGCAATCTCCTCAGTCTGCCATCCAGACAGGTCTCCTGTGACCTCAGCCAGCAGTGCCCTACGTCCTTCACATCTGACAAAGTTGAGAGGACACCGTGGAAATATGAGGCGGTCTGAGCCACCTCCGTATTTGAAGGCACCCATTATGTCTCTGTCTGGATAAGAGCATCTGTTAAATGACTGAATAGTAAATTGTGTGCTGAGGACAGCAGACTAGTAGGGCAGATAAAGGATCTTTGTCTTAGTTACATTTTAGCAGGTAGCAGCATGGCTTAGACTGCCAACAGGTTTTTGCTACTGTGCAAGCCTAATGGTGGGTGACTGAGGGGAGGAGAGGGAGTCGCTGGGAGAAGACGTGCGATTTTCCACTTGTCCAAGTCATTTTCTGTGAAATCACCAGTGGCGAACCGTCAGGGCATTCAAGGTATTCAGAGAATACCCTGGAACACTCAGATAAAACAAACAAAAAATCGATTTAATTATATAAATAAAATGTTAAAAAAATGTAATAAAAAGTATATAAAATGAATAATGAGAATGGTATCTGTGTTGTTGATCTGTAGTATTACAGTGTTACGTTGATTTGCGTGTCCTTCTCGGACCATGCACTACGCATTTCAGTGGTTTTTTGTTAGAAAAGAAAGCAACCAATCAGATCTTGTTCTGGGTCTCTGGGTAGAATATCCTTCACCAAGGTATTCTACATCCTTGATAGAATGCCCTGGCCGTTGCACTGAATGAGAGCGTACGTTTGATTGACAGTTTGATCAACCAATCATATATTGATTTGTAGCCAATGGGCGTGTTCTTCCAGAGTTCCCCTCGGTTCCAGGGTGCTCTAGAAGGCCCGCTAGTTAACTGGCTCGAGGCAGAGGATCTATGAATGCGCCGAAGCAATTCATGCCGTTTTATTGTTTTTAATGTGGAAATGGAAAGTGCAACAGGTGAAGTTGTTGCGGAATTGTTGTGACGGCCCGTCCACACAGCGGCGTGCGTTGAAGCTTCCAACGCTTCTGCCCAATGGGGTGACATCACTTTTAGCCGAACTGCATTTTGGGAAGCGACGTGGAGCGTTGCTGGCGTAGCTGGCGTCAAAAGTTGAGCAATGTTCAACTTTTGACGCCTCGACGGAGTTGTCAGCCAATGAAATCCCGTTTATTCAAATCTGCCAGTACAATCGCTAGCCAATCAAACCGCGTGTATGCTGGGAGAGACTACGCAGGTCATTTCCTCATATTCAAAAAAATTGAGGGAAAATTCATTGTAGCGGTAGTGAATCACCCGGTGCTGTATGATCAGTCTCTGTTCATCTACGGGGATACAAACCGGAGGAGCGAGGCATGGAGGGAGGAGGCAGAGACAGTGGGTGAAACTGGTAGGTTTTCGCCTGTTTGGGGATTTTATATCCAGTTTACTTCGTTTTAACATGGCTATTGCTTTGTATGTCGGGGGCGGGAGATTCATGTGATTGGTTGTTGGTCGTGTTGCTCGCAAAAAATCCCCAAGCTTCAGATACGCCCACCTCCAAGCGTCAACGCACGCTGCTGTGTGGACGCTCCGAGAGTGTCACTACCCGATCTGCAGCTCTGCCCGATCTGCAGTGCGCATGTGCGAGATGGTCCGCCATATTGGACAACTCCGGACGGCAACCCAAGTAGGACAACATTGACACAGTGGCTTTTGGCAAAGCTCAAAAATAAAACGAGAGAGAGATGAGTTATTGTTATTACAACGTGACTTCACTATTATTTAACAACTCTTTTTATTGGATTCTTTTATTTGGGGTTAAGTACATTGTCAGAATAAGTGATAAATGGATTTAACTTCTGTTAGACAGCTATATGCCATACATTTTAGCATACATTCACAGTAAATATGTATTCAGTATGATAGCTTTCTAACAGAAGTTAAATTAATTTCTCACTTATTCTGACAATGTGCTTACACCAAATAAAATAACCCCATAAAAATAGTTGTTAAATAATAGTGAAGTCACATTGTAATAACAATAACTCATCTCTCTCTCGTTTTATTTTTTAGCTTTGCTAAAAGCCACTGTGTCAAGTGTCCATCTTGGGTTGCCGTCCGGAGTTGTCCAATATGGCGGACCATCTCGCACATGCGCACTGCAGATCGGGCAGAGCTGCAGATCGGGTAGTGACAGTGAGTACCCTTTTCAAGACGACAATTCAGTGAAAAGACGGACATTATAATGCCGCGGCGGGGGGTGTGTGTGTGTCTACAGAAGGTCCAGTTGTGATAGACACGGTTCGCCACTGGAAATCACACAGGATTTGCCTTGCACTTTGTTCAAGGAATGTATTGCATCTAGATTTTGAAAGATGCATTACCCATTTTTGAAATTGTAACAAACATTGGTCAGAAAACGGATATTGAATGTCTTTGACAGCACAGACTGTGTTCATGCCAGCTTTCTACAATAATACCTCCAGAAATGGTTGTGGTTTTCCTGATAATGACTGAAAAGGAATTGGGAAGGTTTATTTGTTCGATTGGTAAAATGGCCATGTTTAAAAAGCTTTGGTTTGAAAACAGAGTTATGCTACCTGGCGTTTGTTACTCATTTAAACACAGTGTGTGTATCAATGGTCTAACAAAGTGCTGAAAGTATTTATACTACACCAACTGTTTATTAATACTACTGCATAATTCTCTTAAATTCATAATGTTTCCTTATTGCCTGATGGGTTGTAACTAATACGTTAATTTGCTATGTTTTAGATGGAATCTCCTCTATTAGGGCAAGGTATATCTAATAGATTAACTCCATCGTATTTAATTGCAATACTATGAGCATCAGTTTAAACACTTATCTTTTTAATTATGTTAATGTGCCTTTGCCATCTTGCTATTTAGGAAGCTGGACCTGTGGTATGTACCTTTTTTCATTTACGAGTTGATTTGACATATATTTGATACATATTTTTAAAAAAAAAGTAATTTCTAAATCAGTTATTATAATCATTAGGCTATATGTTTTTTTTTTACTTCTGAGGATTGTGTGCTAGTACTTGAACTCCATCCAGAACAGTTTTCTTGCAGCTGATCAACATTCTTGGCTTGCTTTCCTCTTCTTTCAAACCTTCTATTTAAGGATCACACACCCTCCGAGCTATTGTACCAGTGCCACTGTGCTAATCAATCACAGACCACGCTGTGTGTGTGTGTGTGTGTGTGTGTGTGTGTGTGTGTGTGTGTGTGTGTGTGTGTGTGTGTGTGTGTGTGTGTGTGTGTGTGTGTGTGTGTGTGTGTGTGTGTGTGGTGTGTGTGTGTGTGTGTGTGTGTGTGTGTGTGTGTGTGTGTGTGTGGTGTGTGTGTGTGTGTGTGTGTGTGTGTGTGTGTGTGTGTGTGTGTGTGTGTGTGTGTGTGTGTGTGTGTGTGTGTGTGTGTGTGTGTGTGTGTGTGTGTGTGTGTGTGTGTGTTGTGTGTGTGGGTGTGTGTGTGTGTGTGTGGTGTGTGTGTGGTGTGGTGTGTGTGTGTGTGTACATTTGTGAAGGGGTGTTTAGCTGATGCTATTCGAATGATTATAAGTCCTTAAACATCAAGCCTATTGCCCTTGACAAACAGGAAATATGTTGTTATCTAAGATAATGTGCTGCCCATTATTTTAGGATATAGTGCTCTGCCAGAATGCAGGATTATTCGGAGCTTGCAGGGCGGCGGCAGCTGCACGCTTAGAGATACACAGCGCTGAAACAGGAGCATCACCACCATTATGTTGCCAGTTATGGAGACAAGAAAGAAAATTGTAGGTTCCATCTACAAGCAAATATTAATGCCTTTCGGCACCTCCGCACATATAGTATTTAGACATGCAATACTTTTATGCTATAAAAAAGCAAACCTATTTGTGTAGCCATAAATTAGCAATAATGACACACTCCGGCTTTACAAAAATACTTGTATACAAGGTACAGTCACTACAAAGATTTTCTGAGTGCTTTCATGTGGTCCAATATGGGATTTCTGCAGCTCAATTTCCCACTAAACCTAAAGAAACTCTTTCTTTCATAATACATATATATATGTCAAAAGCAGTGGAAGGAAAATGTATGAAATATAGTATAAGCCATCAGACTTCATTTCAGCCTTTGACAATAATATAATATATATTTGTGAGTTAATGTTATCACATTCAGCTAATTACGGGTTACCCCTCATTGCTGGTTTTGTACATTATCTCAAACTCCAGGTTTAAGACTTGCAATATGGAACAAAGAAATACAGATTACCTGATTATTTTGGTAGTAGTTCCTGCATATTAGCTGGATGTGTGAGATGTATGTGCATCCATGTTGTTTTGATCTGCATTTTAGATGTCCAAATATTGAAATGAGTTTTATTACTTCCATTCTGTGGAAGCTAGGATAAGCAATATGTCATCCTCAACAAGGCTTTCAATAAAGCAGGTGATGTGGGCTAATATCTATTGTCCTCTATATTTCCTCTATCAACATAACAGTATATGGAAATGTTTTTCTGCGGATAAGACTGCATCATCAATCATTTACACATCCCAACATATAACATCTCCATGAACATGGATGCATGTAAGATGAGGGAATCTCTCTATGTGTCAATCTCCTATGGCAAAGCACAACGGTAAACAAAAAAAAACATGATGAATAAAAACACCTGCTGACATACATGCACCATAAAAGCAGCTTGAGAGGATGCATGTTTCACAGTAAATCAAAGATCTTCCCACAAAACTGTGATGGGGTGTCAGTCTGTGAGTTCAAGTGAATCACTAGTCTATGTTGGGACTGGGAGCATGGCACAGAATTGAATGTTAAAAATGTCCCCATAATTGCTATTTCATATTCTGTATGCTAGCAAAAAATATGATTTTTATTAGGAGTTATTTAAAAATAGTACCACTTATTATAAACTCGTTGACTAATACATTATTCAACTACTGTAGGTCTAATGTTTCCAGCATTATCATTATTATTATTATGTTTGACACTATAACATGTTAGCTAATGTAAATGTTATTTCTTGTTGAGGTCACTTTACTACTTTAAACTAGCCAATAGTATATTGCCTATAAATGCATGTTAAACTGACAATATTATATAAAATCCGCAAAGAAAGTATAGCTGCCAAATAAATGTAGTAGAATAAAGAATGCAACCCATACACATACAATAATATTATTATACAATAATAAATATTGAATATTTTGCTGCTAATACTAGAACTTTTTACACTCATGACAGTCTCTTAGACTTGCACCAAAGGTTTGCAAGGCCTAACAGCAGGATATTATCATGAATGGATGTCAAATAAAGGAGTTTTGATAGCTTGTGGATCTTGTACCAATTAAACCAGTTTGTGTTTTGTGGAAAACTGAACAAATAGATGTCCAATAGATGACAATAAATAAATGGGAACACAGCAGCGGAGACTAAGCCTGCATCAGAGGCTTGCCACGGGTGAGACAGTGTCTGCAGGACTAACACAACAGATGCGATGTCCACCACCTGGCTGCTGCATCTCACAGAGAACATCATTTAATCACTCACCCTTTGGCTTTGAAACAAACACAGAGAGGCAGAGACTGCAATAAATGCCTGTAAATCAATTCTGAATCCATGAGATGTTATATGAAGCTTTCAATTTAGAATACTCATGTAACAAAATGACCAAATCTATTACCAGCCAAGACTAATCCTTTTTACAAATCCCTACATTTTCTACGTTGTCTTGTTATGCGAGACCCTGTGTGTCTACTCACTCTCTTATTTCTTCCCTAAAAAGCATTAGATACAATATGTGGAGTGGGATGCAATCTCATCCATCATGATTAATGATGCCATGTGACTGTCATACAATCGGGAAGCAAACACACACTTACTGTAGTTGCAATTTCCAATGACACAGAAAATAAGGGCAAAGCCTAGACTGAACATTAAGGAATATAAAAGTGAATTGGAAAGCCGAGTAAAACAATCAACATCTAAAAAATAGACAGCACATGTAATGGATTGTGCACAACAACCTTTTAAATTATGTCATTTACCCCTTCAGGCTGACTACACTCTCCATGCTGTATTTCTGGTCAGATGTTATTGGGTGGTAATTCTCATTATGTCTCTTCAAACTGCACAAGTTTGATTTCATTTTCAGCAAAATATGCCCTGAGGGATGATTTGACGGACAAGAGAGTACATTTGCTCCATGATATGTATACATTTAATTGATAGGATAGGAGACTTATAAGGCAAACAGTCACAGAAATACATCCTGTAATAGCACTGAGAGTAAAATGCTTTGACAGAGACTTTGGGATGGTTGAGGTCTGGAGAAGATTATTTTTGCTGAGTGGAATGACAGCTAGCTTGTGAGCAAGTTTAGCTGGTTAAGCTACTTCCAGGAAGGATGATGGTGGGCACTGTGTCCACAACATGTCCAGAGGGACCAAGTATACTCCACTATTCCTTCCAGACCCCCTTTGTCATGTTGGTACACATTGGAGGCTTGTCTTGATTTCATTATATATTTGTATCTATCTCAAAATGATACAAATCTAGAGAAAGATTGTCCAGCATTTCAGGGACCATTTAATAAGGATCAAGGTTGTTTATCCATTTTGTAAAAACTGGATAATCTTATGTTCTCGGCAGCCAAAGCTCTTTTAAAATAGAAATATAACAAGTAGTTGAAACATTGTTTATTATACAATGTTATTGCATAGGGCTTTACAACAAATCTCATTTTGGAAGTGCAAAGACTGGATAATACTGTTTTGAATTAACATATTTATATATATTTTTTTTTTTTTATTTATTCTGCGATGAAAGATTTTGCAGATTATAGTTGTATGTGAGCTGTATATTTGATTGTAATTTCCATTCACATTACATTACAATTTTCTTGACAAATCTGTACCCCAGTAACTCGGCTACACAAACAGAAGTTGGCAAAAGTACAAAACAAAAAGTGCAAATCTGCAGTAGGACAAAGCTGAAAGGGAACTGAGGATGAAACAGATGCAGCGAATGGGTTCGAGTGTCCTCCAAATTGTCTAAATTGTCATATATGCAACCAATTTGCATTGGCGAACAGGTTGTGTAGGAATTGTTATGGGGACTGAATTTAATCAACACTCATTACAAGGTTCAGGTGCCAAATTTGACGTGTGCAACATCTTACACATAGATGCTAAAAATACAAGCTGTAAAAACAACAAGTTTAATTATCGTAAAAAAAAAACGCTTTACAGAAAATTGTTCTCAGCTATCAGGGATGGAGACATAAGCATTGGCAGACAGCATGAATCAGTTATAATGATGCATCTATCACATTTCACCATCATGATAGCTGCTGCACTGAAATATCCTCACTGCTCATATACTATAGCTGTATAATCCACTGCAGGATTAGGACCCTATGGAAAGGTTACTGTACAATCCATCCATATGGCTGTGGCGTGGGAGGCCGAGTAGATGTAATCATGCAGTTTGGCTCATAATCCTATCATCAACTGTGCGTGGTGTCTGGCAGTTTTTTCTGTTGTTTTTTTTTCCTTTTTGCAATGTAGCAGTTAGTCAAATGAGGCCAGTGCAATCAGTCCTGACAGATTGAGAGCATGTTACAAGCCCTGTTTGTCACAGGCTGTACCTGCCACTCAACTAGCAACTGAGAGAAAAAGAATAGGAGCAAGAAAAAAGGACCATTTTGTCATTTGCCTTTTGAATATCTTTAGGCAACCTGAAAATAAGTAATTTTAGGGCCCCCTGGGGCTTAAGTAGCGTGCCGTGATTTTGTTGAAAAGCTCTGCAACCCACACAAAAGACTGTACTAATTCCATACTTTCTACTAATTGCTTATAATTGCCCATTTGAGACTGAAGTCCTAATGATAGGTCTGTTTGATTTGAAGGGCTGGAAAAGGCACCTTGTCAAGATAATCAAGACGTACCTTAAAGATGAGTTTTGTAACAATATTTGAAAATAATATCACTATTTATGACGTCTTTTTAATCATAGATAATCAGTACAAGAATGTCCTTGTTGTGACAGTCTAAATTGCTGTTTGGTTTGTACAATAGAAAACAAGACAGAAGAATGAAAAGTGTATACACATCTGCCATCCAAATACATCTATATTACCACCTTTTAGGTTGTGACTTTACAGTTTTATATATTTTTGTACCCACAGAAGGTCAATTGTTTCTGGCAAATGTGTGATTCTTTCCGTCCTCTCTCGATTTCCTGATTTGAACAGACGTGCTTAGACACGGCAGGTGATGATTTCAGTGCTAAAAGAAATGGCACTTTTGAAAACAGGTTTCCATTCAGCTTCAAGGTGAGACGTTGGATGGTAAATAGTTGGTGCAGTTTATGGTTAAACATTGGACATTGGCCATGACAATTGAAATCATACTTGTGTTAATTCATTTGGAAACAATCAATCACCATTTCAAAATTCTGAGTGTATTTTTTATATTAAAGGAGAGCATTTTTCTAATGACCCATTTGTAAGTTTGTGTGTAAACACCTTGACAGCAGTGTAAAGGAAGTGTAGGGGAGGAGAGCAGAGGGTGTAGCCCTGTGTTTCTCCAATTCTCTTCTCATAATCACCTGCAATAGGATTAGTTCAGGGGCTCAGGGTCTGCCACTAGGTCCAAATATGTTTGCCAAAAGCCCCAGCTGGCCTTCCCATTATTTGGACCAGGTACCGCAGAGTCCCTCCACCCCCCAAGTGCATGCCATGCCTCCACTTTTTTTCTGCATCCTCCTATCCATCCATCAACAACACTGGCTTCTCGCTGGGTTTCCTTTTTAAAGTTCGGCCAAGCCAGAGGCGTGGCAATAATGTTTATCAGTGCTTGATATCACTGCATTTAAAAAATGTAATTGTGCATTTATGAAAGTCATACAGACTATTTTTCTCTGAACACGGCTTCACTCACTCTGCTCATGTCACTAAGGTTATAAATGTTGTGCACTTTTTGTGCAGTGTCATCGTTTGCTGATTGAAGGCTTTAAAAAAACTGCCAGTTTGTGTTTTGTGAACGACTGTTCATAGCAAAGCAGTAATCAAGCTAGCTTACAGCTGCAAACACAGCTAGAGGGTCAATGCAAGTTGCAAACATAGCACATTTGAGAAAAGCATGAAAAGGACATTTCTGAAATCATTGTACTGTATATTTTATTCTGAGATACATGAACGTTAAGGCTTTATTACCTTGTGTATCATTTCTCAATTTTTCCACACAATTCTTATGGACACGTTGTGGACACTTAATGGTAGATGCTAGACAATTTGCAACACATAAAATAATCAATCACAAAGATAATTGCATAGGGAAATGAGTATAACCATGCCACAAGCACAAAGTTCAAATCACATCAAACTGCAAATTATCAAGAAAACCGGTTTCCTATGATGGTTCTGTTTTTTTAATATTTGTGACTTTTCTTCAGTTTCAATCCAACAGTGATGTCTCTAAATTGAATATGCCTGAATTAAAAGATGACATATGGTAATTGAACTGAGCTCCTGGCCCCCAACCTAATAGGAGAATACTGTACATCTCACGCCCTTATCATAGTGGGGACCTGAGACTGGGGAGGGAGAGTCTTAATTAAACTGGGTGTTTATGTCTAAAGCGCCAGAGGAAAGAGAATGAGTTACATGTTATTATTATATATCATTATTAATGACAGGTAATCGCCGTCCATGCACATTACTTTCATAACAATAAAAGTTCATGCATATTCACCTTGAACCAGTTTGTTTTGTTTGATTGAAGATTGTGAGAGGCGGCCACTCCATCTTTCCCAATGTGTAAACCATTAGCGTGAAAGAAAGGTTTAACTTGGTGGAAACATATCGCATCAATACCTTACATTTTTGTTGTTGTAGGGAATTCAAAGACAGTCCATGACAGATTATGGTTTTGCTTGGCCAACACACTCATAATCTTAAAATCTTGATAAACATTTGCCCTTGAATTAAATGGATTAAAAGGAATTTTCATACCGTATAATCTATGAAAAGTATAAGAAAAGACTGACACAAATGATCTACCTATTCTGAATTACCATTATTTTATAACAAGAACATTTTTTTGGAGCATGCACAATGGAATAATTGATGGTCCTAAACTGATTACAAACCTTTATTTTCTGGAGAATTTTCATTCTATTATTTCCTGTGATTTATTTTAAATTGGTGATTTATAAAGTAAAGGTTTTTTAATGAAGAATAAAGGTTTGACTATGCATGGCTCAAATTGAGATACCAGTGTCAAACACACATTTGTAAATCGATCTTAGGTCAAGCATAAAAGATTTAGATTCTAACACCTTACAATCCTGATAATCTCTCTATGTTTATCAGCGCGGAAGGACTAGGGAAAGATGAGAGCGTCCTGCTGTTGCTTATCCCTTCCCAGCATGCCCACTGCACTGATCAGAGGAGGAGGACGCAGGTGGAGACCTGGAACAGTGTCATCATCAATGCTCAAACAGAAATGAACAGTCTGGCCCAGGCACCAAGAGCTGGATTTAGCCAAGGTGGGAAATGCCAGCCAAATGTCTTTTTTGCTCTTCTTGATTCCATGCTCCCCTCTCATAACAATATCAGGGGCCGTTCTGGGGATGGAGAGAAGGCTAATATTGAAAAGGCAGGCCAGACAAATAAGAGCAAAGTGTACTTAGCCACCTGTGGACCAGCTGGAGCGGAGATGGCCGTAAGATGGCACGGAGCCCTTAGAGATTCAGCCTGATGAACAAAATGATGAAAACAACAGAAGCACTGGACCTGCTTCCACGCAGACAATTATGCAGACCCTTTATCAGAATTACTAATGAATGACTCTGCCAGACCATTTAAAGGCATCTGCAACCTGATGAATCATTAGTCGCTTATGTTTTATTGGTCAAAACTCATTTGAACTTTGTCATTTGTCACTCGCAGATCGAACCACAACATTGTGCCTAACAAGTTCTGCTCATTTGCTAATATTTCCCTTATCATTAAAGCCTGCAGTGAAGTGTTAAGAAAGGGTGGTACTCTATAACTATTTAAACCATTTGGGCTTCACTGCACCACTACCAGCTCGACCAGGGCAATGGCATATTTACAATAACCAACACAACTAACAGGCTCCTTTTTCGGATAAAAGTAACTTACAGTCTTTTGTGGATTTTTGCAATAATACTAGAAAGGTTCTGTACTGTTTCACAAGTTCACAACACATGCTTGAGGTCTTCCTATAGCAGCTTGTTTGAGCCCATTGTTAGCCTTTCATGTATGTATCTGATGATAGCAAACGAATCTCAAATACACTGCTGAGAACCAGTGGTGAGGAAGGATAAGATACCACTGTGTGTTAAAGCAAGAAAGTGGCCCTTCCTGAGTGTCGAAGCAAGCAGATAGCCATGGAAGGCGCCATCAGCTATGCTTCTTCCCACACACATGACCTCATGCTGCTAGTTGAGAGTGAGCCCATAGAACAACAAGGGCTAGTTTGCTACCAGGCCCAAGTCTAAAGTCTGCCAGCATAGAAGAGCTAGTGGGAGAGCTACAAGCAGCTCCAATCTCTACTCCTTCCAATCCAAGTAGACAAGCTGAAGGCTGCGCTGCGAGAGATAGAGGTCCAATTTCTGTGAGAACAGCTAAGGATGTCTGGTCATTTCAATAGACTCAGCTCTTTGTGGAATAGATGCTTCCCAGAGTCTTGCTACAAAAACTAAGAGGAAGGGGCACACCGTTTAGTTTTGGCCTTACACATTCAAACTGAACTTACAGCAAAGTGCGTCATGAGAGATGAGGGATTAGTGAACAAGCATACTTGACAAAATAAATGTCTTTGGGACAAAATACACCTAATTTCTAATCAGTGAAAGCAGTGTTTGTGTTCATATCCCAGGCATTGAATTATCTTGAGTACTAGGCACACATCATACTTCTTCTATAATTATCCATCACGTTTCCAAAAAATCAAATCAGCGGTTATTTCGTTATTTCCTTTCATAAATTAGCAATTGTGACTGTTCTATTACTTTAATAAAATGTTCCAGACCATTTAATCACTGATAATGCATTCACATTAACTCTCTATATCCAATTATCTGCTCTACACCGAAATCAGTCCACCCTGTGCTCCATGTTAGCACTGATCAGTATTAATCTAATCAATTATAGAATCATTTGACAAGCCAAAGGCTACGAAAATCTTATACTAACTGAGCTCTGTAAAACATGTCATGCATTGTAATGAGAGCAATTGATAATATCCTCCAGCCTGAGCCATTTGCGTGGGAACAAGGGCAGAGTATTTTCAAATATTGAGCATTTAACTATAGGAAAAACACCATGGCATTGTTGCCAATTATACGTTTCTGAACCTACAGGGGTACTCCCCCCTGAGAGATGACTTCCACCTGTCGTGATGCACATGCTCAGAAACATCGTATCCTTGGTAATATTGGCTGAGCTGTGATTGCATTCTGCCTCATATTCTGCAGTTCATTAACCTATAGTTAAAAAACTCCCCAGACAGTTGATCTAATAGAGAGGACGCAGTGCTCTATCCCCTCTGCTCCAATAACTGAAGAGTAAAGATAATTAAGGCCCAGTTAACAAGAAGAGATGCAAATTCTCTTTTCCATGGTATAGTTCAATTATAATTTACTCCCAGTGGGCTCGACATTCTAGGGAATAGTCAGCATTTATACCCAAGGGTATACAAATACTTTCCTTGAGTTTATTGGGTGGCATTTTAACAGCAAGTCAGATGTAATCCTCTGGTTATTGCGTGTCAATAACCACAACTCAAATACAATCCATCATTTAGCTCACACTTATGGCCGCACCAGGGAAAGTTGGCTCTTCAAATAAGAGGCAGAAGTATAAAGTAGTGTAACAATGCCAATGCATAATGGATTAGCCCAGTTTTGCAGGATGCATATCAAGCAGTTCCCTGGAACACACAGGCCACCTGAGCTCTGTTACAAAAGAGTTGTTAAGGTGGGAATAAGCCACTAGGTGAACGCCCACCCTGACACTCACGTTGACACACGTGATATAGATACATGAGGCATGCTAATGAGCTTTCCAGAGGCTTCCCACCAACAGGAGGGGATAATCTGTAAGGACTTGTCTCTGCTTGGATTAATTTATAATAAAAGGAGAGTAGGCAGAGCAGTGAATATCGCTGGCTACTGAGTCAAAATATGATAATATAATGTGGTCATATAACATCTCTAAAATTTGCACATCACTTTATTTTCTAGCACTTTTCTACTTTGTAAAGCTGAGGTTATTTGTGATATAAATGTCATCTAAGAAAACCTGTGCTATCATGTCGTGGCTAAACTGGAAAAACTGATTATGTGTTGTCACAACGTTGGTATTCTCAATGACCGCAGCCAAGATGTTCACATAAATACGCAGATGTTGAATGGGTGGAGGATGTCAGAGTGAAAAGTTGCCGCAGCTGGTGCCAAGATACACAGCATTTGGAAATAGACACAGGTACACATACCCAGCACTGCCATGAGGTACTGGCACATGTTGAAGTGGACTTGGCACACGAGCTGGCGAACAGATGTTAATCCAGGACAGATAATTACATCAGTGAGTGAGCAGACATTTTTCCACTTAATTTCCGTCTTTTAAAAGTGTGACTACTCCCCAGAGGCACTTTACTAGAGAGAGGCCTCTGGACCTGCTTCCTGGGAAGAAGCCCAAAGCATCCCAGTGAGAGTCCTGATCGCTGGGCTTCAGTGTGCCCCCTCCTCAGTAGGAGGCCTGCCAGGGTCACTTCCACAGATGTGTTGCAGTGTGTGTGAATGTGTGAAAAGTCAATTGCATCTCCTCTCTGGAACCTCTTCTTAACATCTTCAGAATGCTCTAGCTAATTATACATTACTAAGGCTTTTTTATTTTTTTGTGCAAAAATAAATATACTTTTTATAGCCATTTTAATTATTTGGCAAGTGCCAATTTGCAACACAATATATACATTTTCACCCTGATTGCTTTAGCCTTTCTCCTCAATTGACTGTTAAATGCAGTTACCACTGCAACCTTACCTTGATTGCCTATATGAGAGTCATCCATGTCTTTACAAGTAACCAATTATTTCCACTTATAAAATAGCCATTGTTTTATTTCTTCTTTTTCCAACAGTCGGGTTTGACAGGCTGATAGCAAATTACTTTATAGTGCTCCGCTTCATTGTTGAATGATTCTTCATTATTGTCTATCTCGAAACAGATAAGTTGGTTAAATTAGAGAAGGACCATTTATCAGCAGCTCTTGGTTGTAATTTAACAACCCAGATCCACAACAGCTCACAGTTGAGCTACGGGACAATGGTTCTCCCCTGTCCAGGCCACAATAAATCTCACTTTAAATTAAGTTAGCATGTTCTGCTACATTGCTTAATGAGCTGCGCTAGTAAACAATATTGTGCTACAGTACTCCCCCTGATTGATTGGTGACAACAGCTTTACTGCTTTCACAAGGGCTTCAAAAGGACACTGGGGGTTTATTATGGCTTATGCTTTCATCACTTACCCCTCACAAACAAATGTGGGCACTTTGTTGCCTCAATACACAATAAAGCTGAGGAAGAGATGGATGAAAATGGAGTAGTGCTACAAAGGGTGACTTTAGGGGTATTATGATTGTGTATGTGCGTGGTGTATTGGGGTGGGAGTTTGTGTGCACACTCGCATATGTTTGTAGGTAAGTGTAAAGGAAGGGCGCAGAACTGCATTAGGGACATTTACAGTCCATAAGACATTAGATAATTCATGGTGTGGAACCATGCAATAAATAAAAGCACAAGCATGGGTAAATAGTGTGCAGCAGTGAGTGTCACACTTGAAAAAGACCTTCCAAATACCTTTTTGCCTTTGACAAAGCAAGTGGGTACCAATAACTCCTCCCTACCAGCCACATGTCTGAAATATAAGTGCCTATTTCTCATAAGCTCTGCTTAAACCAGTCTTTGTCTTATAATATATATTGCCTATGAAGAAAACTTTAATCGAGTTAACAACCTATTATATAATAAGAATAAGAATATAAAACTAAAAATTATTTAATTTGTACAGCACCAAAAAAAAGGTAATCAAATATACTTTACATGGTAACAAATTAATAAACCATAAAAGCAATAATGTGTTTATATATACATACATCTACACTGTGAATATATGTACATAGCTTACATTGTGTTCCCTAATCTGTCTCTCTAAAATGTGCAGTTTCTGATTTGGTTTTCCTGGTTTAGGGAAATAGTGTTTTCTTATGTACAGTGATGTGTTTTTGTCTTCTTCTTATTGACAGCTACTTTAGGTAACCGTACAAAGTTGGAATTGAAACAATTCCATGTGGTATAATTAAATGTAAGGTCCTCTGTTGTGTGGGAAATGAAGTGTGCAGTATTGAGCAGTGTTGATATCGAAAAAGCCCTTTCCCATCGATCCTTGGGAGAATTTAGTTTAATGTCCTTGGAAAGTGCGGCAGGTAATCTATTGGGTTATCAAGCTGTGAAGGGCCAAGGAATGCTGAGGCAAATTGTGATCCTTGAGGGAAATATTGTAACACCAAAGCTTTCACCACCGACAAACTCTCGTCCATCTAACCCCAAAAGACTGCACAGATTTTCAGTATTAATAGGCCAGACATTTCTCTTCTGACCTTAGATATTACAATACTTCAACTTAAGGTAAGGGGAAACAGTGAATGTCGAACTGCCTTTGGATCCCAAGGGTATTCATTTGGTATAACTTTCCGTTAACAGGAGGACATGTCAAAGAGACATGTTATACACAGGAACCCTGGATAACACTTCTGATCATCTCCGGTGTGAAAGCAAAATCACTACAATAACACTTGCACGGTAACAAAAAAAAAGTCTCTGCTCGAGGGCTTGTCTTCCTGTCAGAAAAAACTATAGGTTACTTACGTAACCCCAGTTCTCAGAGTAACATGAAGTGAGATGTCTCACTATGGGATGCGCCTCATCGCGGAGCAAACAGAAGCATCAATCTCATTACGCCAATCCTGATTGGCTGGTGATCTTAACGTCAGCGTCAGGGAATTCACCCCCTATAAGTAGCTTGCGCCACGACGCATGCGTCATTCAAAATAAGCACCTCTTCTCGCTTCACCATAGCAAGGAGGGCCGTCTGGTGAGACATCTCACTTCATGTTACTCTGAGAACTGGGGTTACGTAAGTAACCTATAGTTCTCATTCATAACACTCCGTTCGATGTCTCACTATGGGAAATTGTAGCTCCCGTATTGTCAGACGAGCTTATCTCGAAAATCACCAAACCAACCAGAACTTAACAGGTAGAGCTCTGACTCAACCAGGTGCCCAGCACTGCTTGAGTCACACTGGGAGCAGAACGTCCAGCCTGTTAAGAGGACAGAGCCCAGGATGCAGCTCCAGACCCTGAGTCGAAAGAGCTTGCGGACCCGAGGGTGCCTGCGAACTCTGACTCGTATGAGCCCCAAAGTAATTGCTTCCACAAACCAGTGGGAGAGCCGTTGCTTAGTAACAGGCTTGCCCTTATAAGGGTTAGCCCAGGACACAAGGGGTTGGTCATTATGACGAAGCACCCTTGATCTGTCCCTGTACGTGCGTAAAGCACGGGCTGGACACGGCAAATCCGGCCGCTGTTCCCCGGAGGAATACAGTGGCGGGGAGGATGCCTCAATGTCCAAATGTGGTACCTGAACCAACCGCCTTAAGATAAAGGCAGGGTTGGGCTTCAACCACACTCTGTTTGCCCTGGGGCGAACTGAGTGCATGAAGACTGTACAGATAGTGCATGAGTGCCATTGGCTCGCTTGGCAGCTGCCAGGGTCAGCTTCATGTCACACTGTATTCAGATTGTACCACTCACGGGCCAGGCCCATAGAGCCAAGCGCTCTGGGTGTGGGTGAAAGATCGCCCCCCCCCCGCTTGGGACAGTATGTCCCTGCGTAGTGGGAGCTGCCATGGCTGCCCGCACAGCAGCTGATATATCTCCGCTAGCCAGTACATAGCTGGCCAGTGCGGAGCTATCAGGATAAGTGTGTGGCGTTGCTCTCTCACTCTGGCCAGAGTTGGGGGTATCAGAGCCAGGGTGGGAACGCGTACAGAAGGCCCGGGGGCCAATCGTGTGCGAGTTGCATCCACGCCTAACGGTTGCATTTAGATCGCGCATCGAAAAGAACAGCTGACACTGAGCGTTGTCTTTCGATGCAAACAGATCCACCGCGGCTCTGCCGTAACGCACCCACAGCTGGCTCACAATCCTTGGATGTAGAGTCCAGTCTGCATAAAGGTGGTATAACCTCTGGACAGTAGATCTGCCCCGAGGTTCATCACTCCCGGTACGTGCATCGCTCTCAGAGAGAGGAGACGTCTACCGCTCCATAGGATCAGTTTGCGCGCAGTGTGTGTAACTGGAGAGAACACAAACCCCCTTGGCGGTTAATATACGATATTGTGGTTGTATTGTCTGTCCTCACGAGGACGTGATGTCCCCTGAGGAAAGGCAGAAAGCGTTTTAGGGTGAGAAACACCGCTAAAAGCTCCAGGTAATTTATGTGCGCCCGCTGGAGGTCTCTGCTCCAGAGACCCCTCACCGGGCGACCTTCATAAATACCTCCCCAACCTGTCAGACATGCGTCCGTGGTGACCACTTTCCGTGAAAGGACAGCACCCATAGGCACACCTCGTACTAGAAAAGTCGGGTGCAGCCAGTGGTGCAGTGCCATTACGCATTTCACAGTAACCATCACTCTTTAGGGTTTAGTTTTAGGGCGGCCACCCAGCGCTGAAACTCCCTCATGTGTAAGCGTCCCAGTCGTACGACCAGGATGGCTGACGCCATGAGCCCCAGCAATCGCAGGCATGATCTGAAGAGAACATGTTTGCGCAGCTGGAAAAGAGCGAGACAAGCTCTGAAAGCTTTCACTCTATCCGCTGACAAGCGAGCTGAAAAGGGCACCGAGTTCAGGTGTAAACCCAGGAAGAGTATAGTCTGCGCGGGGCACAACATGCTCTTCTCTGTGTTTATTATGAAACCCAGGTTGAGCAGGTGCTTTACGAGGACATTTGTCTGCGTAATAGCCTCCTGCTCCGACTGTGCGAGAAGCAGCCAGTCGTCCAGGTAGGTCGCCAGACGAATACCCTGTTGTCTTAACGGGGCTATCGCGGCTTCCGTACATCGTACAAACACCCTTGGACTGAGAGACAGACCGAAGGGGAGTACTCTGTATTCATAACAGATCCCCTGAAATGCGAATCTCAGATATTTCCTGTGTGGGTAATATACTGGGATGTGAAAATACGCATCTTTCAGGTCGACTGATGTAAACCAGTCGTCTTGTCGCACGAGCCGCAGCAGAGATGTGTGAGTGAGCATTCTGAACTTATATCTTTTTAGATATTTGTTCAGAGCCCTCAAATCAAGTATTGGCCGAATTCCGTTCCCTCCCCGTTTGGGAACGAGGAAGTACTTGGAATAGAAGCCGCCCTGACTGCTCGGCGGGTACAATAGATATAGCCCTCTTTTCTAGGAGTGAGAGAATCTCTCTCTCCAGAATATGGGCTGACTCTCCTCTGGCCTGCGAATGCAGAATGCCCGAGAAGCGAGGGGGGGTGACGGTGACTTGGAGTCTGTAGCTCCGTGTAACTGTCTTGAGAAACCCAAGCAGATGTCGTGAGCATCTCCCGCTGTATGCTCCTTAGAGCCAGCTGAGATGTCACGTCTCTTCCCCTCTGAGTCTCTATTTGTTGTGTTATGGGGCCCTCCAGTGTCTGAGGCACTGTGGTGCCCCATTTCGACAATCCCCACCGACACGGCGCATGCGTGTGGCGGTGGTGCCTTTCACGACCCCAGCCGGCACTGCGCATGCGCGTGACGGTGGTGCCTTTACAGCCCCAGCCGGCACTGCGCATGCGCGTGACGGTGGTGCCTTCACAGACCCGTCAATTGTCCGCCCTTTCAGAGAGGCCGTAGCTGCTCTCAGAAGGGGAACAGTTGACGGACTGTTTATTTGTTTTTATTGTTTTTCTTTTCATTTTTTCGAGCTGCGCCCTTGGCTCGAAGCCTGGATGCGTCAGCGGAAAATGTTTTATGACAGAAAAATCAATAAGTGTGTGACATGTGTTTATGCGGACTTGAGGATGGTGTTGAGGCATCTCTCGAGGCGGCGGGAACACATTTAGAGCTGGGGAACCGTAGACTTCCAGCTCTGTCACAGAGGGGAGAAGGAGGGGCTGTCACGCTGCTCGCTTCTTCTTCCTCGACTGCTGGCCGAAATTCTGGGTTGGCTGCGCCTGGGCTGCAGCCGGAACCGGAGATTTTCTAGGCCAGCTCGCCCTCGTCCCCTGCCTGGGCTGGGGACTCGAGGCGGACTGCGACCTCTGCGTTTTCGGTATTTTGAACCGAGCAGGGTTCGGGGCAGCTTGGACGAAGGGCTGCTGCTGCGAAGGCAGCGGCTGGGCCCTTCGAGGGAGGCAGAGGTGGAGGGCCTCGTCCTCCTTCTTGTTCGACTCGCATCTCCTCTGCATGGAGGCAAGAGCGGAGCCGAAAATCCCCTCGGGAACGATGGGCATGTCAAGCACATCCTCCTTTCCCGGTCTGGGAGGTTGGTGAGGTTGAGCCATCTAGCTCTTTCCTGCACCACCATGATCCCCATTGTTTTGCCCGTGGCCTGGACGGCGCAGCGTTGGACACGGAGACAAATGTCTGTGACCGCGGCCAACTCATCCAGAACGGCCGGTCCAGGATTACTCAACATATCCTCACAGAGCTCCGCTTGGTATGCGGTTAGCGGTGAGGAAACGTTCAGAGCCCTGGCGGACAACGCTGCGGCTCTGTAGGACCGTTCAGTCATGGTCGACTGGAAACGGTCCACCTTCGCTGGCAGCGTGGGGTTCCTGCTTGGTGACGGGCCCATCCTCGGTAGGAGGTGGGCTGCCACCAGCAGTTCCATCGGCGGTATGCGGAGCAGGTCGAGCCTCTGCGGGCGAGACCATGGTGAGGTTTCGCCGGGAGCTCCCGCCTGGTGAGGCGTGGGGCTCCGTTCCCGCGTCTCTTGCCGCCACCGGGTCCCGGCCTGACACGGCGTGGGATCCCGGTTCCGCAGCTGCCGCTGTTAGTGAGCCCCAGACCGACACAGTGAGGGGCTCAGTCTCTGCGGCGGACGCCCCCGTGTCTTGATTTGCCAAACGGCGAATCAGTGGACATGAGGGAGTCCTGTTCCAACAAGCTAGCTTGGTGTGCTAGCCGTCGGTGGAGGCTCTTTCGGGTGAAACGAGCACAATGCCCGCACGAGCCGGGGTTGTCGATAGCCTCCTGGGCGTGTTCCAGCCCGAGGCAGGACGAGCAGACCTGGTGTGAGTCTGTGCCTGCTATCTTCAAACCCGCAGCCGCATGACCGAGCCTCCGAGTCCCTGACTCCTCTGGTGTGAGGGGGAGAGGTGTCCATCTTGTTTCGCCTCGTGGCGTGGAGAGGATCCGCTCGTAACAGGTACGTCGTTGAGAGAAAATGTGTTACCAACCCGTCCTTAATCCGGAGAAAAAGGGACGGTGTGGGTCCTTTGTTCTCAAGAATATTGACTGGGTGTGTCATATACTTCTAATCCTTTTCTCCTCCGTGAGAGAGAAAAAGAAAAGCGTCCTCGCTACCGTGGTGTCGGTAGTAAGGGGGAAGCTAGCTAGCAACAGGTGCGTAGCTAGCTTGAGAAAATCAAAACCTTACCTTAATTTCCGGGGAAAGAAACGGCGAGGTCGATTTTAATACTAACTGGCGTTAGTATTACCGTCTTCTTGCGAAGCAGAAGGAGTAGCCGGCGAGCGCCGGTCGACCGAAATGGTTATATTTGGGTTCAGTCTGTGGACCGTTAAGCTTGTCCGGCTACTATAGAGATGTGCTCTGAAGCGAGAAGAGGTGTTTGGAATGACGCATGCGTTGTGGCGCAAGCTACTTATAGGGGTGAATTCCCTGACGCTGACGTCAAGATCACCAGCCCAATCAGGATTGGCGTAATGAGATTGATGCTTCTGTTTGCTCCGCGATGAGGCGCAATCCCAATAGTGAGACATCGAACGGAGTGTTATGAATGAGAACAAGCAATAGCACATGTTGAAGCTGTTCCCATGGAAAATTGTGCCATTTTTGACACGTCCCTTCTGATAGTGTTCAAACCATTGAGCTCAAATGGAGGTGGCACTCAGCCGGGCAATTTCCTGGCCTCAGATATGAGACAAATTAATTTAAAAAAAGGTACAGGTGGCAGATGAGGCCCAGTTATTCAGAACGAGCACATATCCCTGGGCTTATTGGGAATGCCGGTATGCTC